>NC_090647.1:394779814-395979814 GCF_040937935.1 Hyperolius riggenbachi | reverse complement strand
CTCCCTCCTCGCTCACTCTCTACAGACTCAGCAGCGGCAGCTTCAGTGTGTGTGACTGCTATACGTCACAGTCACACACACAAGTCACGCTGTCTGGGCTGGCTGGCTCTGATGACTCATCATCATCTCCTCTATGCAGGGCTGTCACTCACGTCACGAGTCACTCCTGAGTCCCGCCCCCTCCACACTCCAGTTGGCCCTTCACTGATCTCTGGCTGGCCTGGCTCTTCCCATATCCCTCGAGTGAGCTGCAGGTTCAGCCAGAGTCAGTGTGGGAAAAAGTCGTGTTTGTCGCCTGCAATTGGACTGCTGCCAGCCATAGACAGTCAGTGTGGGGAGGTCTAGGAGAGGAGGATTAGGAAATATAAAGACTACAACTTGTAGACAGACAGTGGAGGTCGAGGAGGAGGATATATAGACTACAAGCAGTGTGCTGGCACTGCCTTTTGCCTGATTTCTCTGGCTTCACAATCGTGCGCCTGTCACCTCCAGATCCGTGGACTGTCTGGTGGACAGTGGTCTGTCGGTGAGTAGTTTTTTTTATTCTTTTACCTGCTTCCCTCATTGTCATTCCCACCACACATACACAAAAACAGTTGATAGTGCGGCCCTAAAGCAGGGGCATAGGGCCCGGGCTGTAACCTGTCTTGAATGTGTGTTGGAGGGACCCATGTGTGCTCCACGTGACTGTAGCAGGTACTTGCATGGATGCAGCAGCGGCACGCCAGAGTCCTGTTGTGCTGCAGAGAACAGCGAAGAGAATGTGGCCCAATGGTACTCTGGCATGCCACGGTTTGAGTACTCGCCGCAGTGGCCTGGAAAACATGTGCTCCTCCAGCACACGGGCACGACCGTGGGTCCTATGCTCCTGCTGCAGGGGCTCCAGGGAGTAGAACCGCTGTTCACTGTTTTTGTGTGTGTGGTTTGATCTTTTGTAACCCCCACTTCTACTAGCTACTCGTAATCAAAATTTAAATTAGACGATGCCCTCCACTTGCAGTCCGTTTACGGGATGAAGGAGGAAGCACAGGAATGACATGTAACGCGAGTGGAGTGCCTCGGCTAAGGCAGCGGCATGGGTAAGTGAACCACCCTTCTGCCGTGGGCAGCCCAGTATTGTGGGTTCAGTTGTGGGTTCCAAGTTCCAACAGGGAGATAGAGCCAGATAGCAGACTCCCCAGATCTCTCCAGATTTGTTCCGGGCTTCCCCCAGTTAGTAGTCTCTCCAGGGATCTGTAGCCGGCTTGTGAATCCCTCAGGTCTGACACCCATCTTCCCAGTGAATAGTGGTCCTACAGAGCCCTTGCAGCATATTTGCAGTGGAGCAAACCTACCCGTCTGTCCGGCACCCTCCTCCATCAGCCTGTGTACCTTCACCTTCATACTTGTGGGCGCCTCTTCTCTGTGACCCCGCAGCATGTTATGTGTCAGAGAGAAGAGGCACCTGCGAGGGTGAAGTCAGAAGCACATAGGGGGATGGAGGAGTGCGCAGGCCAGACAGGTGAATTTACTCCACTGTGAATACTCAGCAGAGACCACTAGGAAGGAGGTTGTCAGACTTGGTAGGTCTGCCAGCTGGCTCTGGGTCCCTGGGGGAACAACCGTTATAGTAAACTCAGATATAGTAAACATTTGGGTATTGTATACTATGTGTCCGGGTCCTAGCCAAGTGCCATAATAAGTATTTATTTTATTTAAGTATTTATATAGCGCCGACATATTACATAGTGCTGTACTCCCAATCTAATCCCCTACTATAGTCATATGTCTGTGTATGTATCATAGTCTAGAGGCAATTTTTGGGGGGAAGTAATTTAACTTATCTTTTTGTTTGTGGGATGTGGGAGGAAACCGGAGTATCCGGAGGAAACCCACACAGACACAGGGAGAATTTGAATTGGGGACCCAGTGCTGCAAGGCAAGAGCGCTGACCACTGCGCCACCGTGCTGCTCATAAGAATAAGGGACTAATGCCTGGTATAGAGAACCCTGATGTAATGTGATGTAGAGCTTTTGTTATAGTAAACCTGTTTTCTAGCCTCTTCAGTATTCTGTATCCAGCTCTAGTGAAAAGTGGGCAGGCGCATTTGTCATACATCAGTCAGAGACGCATGAGCCATGGTTGATGAGTAGGCAGGCTGGCAGCCACTTGTAGCCTGCTCACTATCTACACACTACTCAGCAGCAGTGTGTGTGTATATATATGTGCATTGGCAGCAAAGTTTTTACACGTAAGTGTGAGCCGGGCCTTATGCTGGGAATACACGGGTTGATTCTGGGGCTCGATTCTGCGCCCAATCGTTTTTGTCACTCAAATCTGTGGGCGATTCACTTATTTTCCGCTTGTTTTTCTTATTTTTTCCATTGTCCCCAATGCAGAATCGAGCGGCAAAACGATCGGACGTGTCGGAAATTATCTATCGAGCCATCTTATCAGCTCAGAATCGAGCCGTGTATTCCCAGCACTAGGTTCGGGCTGATCTCTGCTACTTTCAATGTGTACAGTATAAGCTGTTATTCTGTTCCTGTACTGCTAGTAAACTAGCGGCAGTGTGTGCTGATCTCTGCTACCCCCAGCGTGTACAGTTTAAGCTGTTGTTCTGTTCCTGTACTGCTAGTAAACTAGCGGCAGTGTGTGCTGATCTCTGCTACCTCCAGCGTGTACAGTATAAGCTGTTACTCTGTGCCTGTACTGATAGTAAACTAGCTGCAATGTGCTGATCTCTGCTGCCTCCAGCATGTACAGTATAAGCTGTCACTCTGTGCCTGTACTGATAGTAAACTAGCTGCAGTGTGTACTGATCTCTTCTACCTCCAGTATGTACAGTATAAGCTGTTACTCTGTGCCTGTTCTGATGGTAAACTAACTGCAGCGTGTGGTGATCTCTGCTGCCTCCAGCATGTACAGTATAAGCTGTTACTCTGTGCCTGTACTGATAGTAAACTAGCTGCAGTGTTTGCTGATCTGTTACCGCCTGTATGTACAGTATAAGGTGTTGCTCTGTGCCTGTACTGACAGTAAACTAGCTGCAGGGTGTGCTGATCCCTGCTACCTCCAGTATGTACAGTATAAGGCGTTGCTCTGTGCCTGTACTGATTGAAAACTAGCTGCAGTGTGTGCTGATCTGTTACCTCCAGTATGTACAGTATAAGGTGTTGCTCTGTGCCTGTACTGATTGAAAACTAGCTGCAGTGTGTGCTGATCTGTTACCTTCAGTATGTACAGTATAAGGTGTTGCTCTGTGCCTGTACTGACAGTAAACTAGCTGCAGTGTGTGCTGATCCCTGCTACCTCCAGTATGTACAGTATAAGGTGTTGCTCTGTCCCTTTACTGATTGTAAACCAGCTGTATTGTATGCACAGTATTGGCTGTAAAGCCTGGTACACACATACAATTTTGAATAGCCAATTTTACTTCTAGGTATTATGAGAGCCCAGCTCTGTTCACAGTATTCAAAGTCTCTTGGCCCTCATACTACATGCAGTGGTAAAATTGGTCAGTGATTGACCAATCAAAATTGAATGTGTGTATGCATCTTATTCTATGCCTATACTGATAGTAATCTTTTTTAATTAAAGGCATCGATCTTGCTACTAATTGCCCTATTTCCTCTGGGTGCTGCGTATGTTTGCAAACTGAACGTGGCACCCATGCTGCTGCAAAGCTGAATTGATATAGCCATGCCATGCACAGCTATAGGGATTCGGATATGTGTGTGCGTCGGGTGTTGTGGGGGGGGCGGTTGTTGCTGGGGGGGGCCCACATCCAGATTCCGCATCGGGGCCCAGAGGTTTGTAGCTACGCCACTGTGTGTAAGTTATATTAGTATGTGCAATAAATATTTTCTAATTGATTAAGAGGCTCCCTATATACTCTATAATCTGCTAGCTCTATTTTTAGGTGAGACTCTGCCTTAAAATTGAGGTAGATATCCCACTTTAACTGTATTTTATCTCCTGTGATTACATCAATGTACTACGTCTCCCAGTGTGCATTGCAGTGGCCAGGGGGGAACACTTCCGCAAGATGTAGTGTAGATGGGCAGCAGCCTAAAGCATACGGGGACAGGGATGCAGGTGCTCTGCTCTATTTGTTGTTTGAGCAGGACTGTTACTTCTCGGTTTTTATTGATTTAAATAAGCGTTAAAAAAAAAATCTTTAAAACACTTCTATGGTACCAAAGGGTTTGTGTATAAACATGTTTTATTTACTTTACAGCTCCCCAATGTTACTTTAAATGGAAAATGTGAGTCGGGCAGCGGGGCTGCGGGTCGGGTATCAAATTCACCAGAAAACTGATGTCGGATGCGGTTAGCAAGCTGTGGGTCAGGTGTGGGTCTGAAAAATTGGACCCGCACAGGCCTCTAGCATACAATACTTACATAGTTACATAGTTATTTTGGTTGAAAAAAGACATACGTCCATCGAGTTCAACCAGTACAAAGTACAACTCCAGCCCGTCCCCCACATACCCCTGTTGATCCAGAGGAAGGCGAAAAAACCCCCACCAGGCATGGTCCAATTAGCCCCAAAAGGGAAAAATTCCTTCCTGACTCCAGATGGCAATCAGATAAAATCCCTGGATCAACATCATTAGGCATTACCTAGTAATTGTAGCCATGGATGTCTTTCAACGCAAGGAAAGCATCTAAGCCCCCTTTAAATGCAGGTATAGAGTTTGCCATAACGACTTCCTGTGGCAATGCATTCCACATCTTAATCACTCTTACTGTAAAGAACCCTTTCCTAAATAAATGGCTAAAACGTTTTTCCTCCATGCGCAGATCATGTCCTCTAGTCCTTTGAGAAGGCCTAGGGACAAAAAGCTCATCCGCCAAGCTATTATATTGCCCTCTGATGTATTTATACATGTTAATTAGATCTCCTCTAAGGCGTCTTTTCTCTAGACTAAATAAACCCAGTTTATGTAACCTTTCTTGGTAAGCGAGACCTTCCATCCCACGTATCAATTTACTGCTTTCATTTATTAATTTCATGGTGACATCAGATCCCACCTTGCCACAGGGATATCAGATCCCTTTCCCTTAGGAATCCCAGATTCCTTTTACACTTGGTAGGTACTATCAGAGCCCCTTCCAGGGTTCAGGCAATTGTGGTAACAGTATGGGGTAGTAAAATGCAATTACTTACCCAATACTGTTGATGAAGGATCCCACTTCTGACACCAGCTGATAGCACTTAATTTAGCTTCACCCTCAGATTCCCAAGGTGCCCATGTGTGATCTTTCTGCGCAGGAGAACAATAACGCTAAGTACAACGTTAATGCTCTGATTTGTTATCAATTATGATAAAAATGATTGGAAACTCTGAGAAAATTGCTAGGGTGTGTATATTAATAAATTGGCAATCTACCACACACCATACAATCTTTAGAAAGATTGAAGAAAAATATCTGGCATTCCGGATCGATAAAAATCGAAGACAACGGGAAATACAATCAGATTTTTCAGTCGAATGAAAAAAAAGCTTTCGATTTTTCTCGGGAGATCCGATCGTTTTTATCGAATTGCCGTAAAATCTGATCATTTTATTGTATCGTGTGTGGCCACCTTTAGAGACATATCCTAAAAGACTGGCAGCTATAATTGCAGCAAAAGGTGGTTCTACAAAGTATTGACTGAGGGGGGCTGAATAATTACGCACACCCCACTTTGCAGTTATTGATTTGTAAAAAACGTTTGGAATCATGTATGATTTTCGTTCCACTTCTCACGTGTACACCACTTTGTATTGGTCTTTCATGTGGAAATCCAATAAAATTGATTCATGTTTGTGGCAGTAATGTGAAAAAATGTGGAAAACTTCAAGGGGGCCGAATACTTTTGCAAGCCACTGTATGTATTTGAAACAAGGTATATATAGACAGTCACTGAATGCAGGATTTTACAGACTAATCAGCTGCTTATACATTTCAGTGTGTTTGGCTACAGACCAATCAGCTGCTTGTACAGAATGGCATACATATTTACATGCACAATTAGAAATGGCCCGAACGGTTCAACCGGTGGGTAGTTTGCGCGGATATCAGCTACCCGCGTCCGCGGCACGTAGTGGTTGCGTTCAACCCACCTCTTATACCTCATCATTGGGCTAAACTTTGACCCTTTACATCACATACATCACAGTCAGCAGACACATGGCAGCCAATCAGGCTGCACTCACCAACGGACCCCCCCCCCCCCCCCCCCCTATAATAACACCACAGCGTCGGCTATGTTCTCACTCTGCTGATGTTGCTATAGTGAGAGGAAGAGAGAGACATTTGGAGATAGAGAAAGCGTTAGGCTGTTGTTAGCCTGCTCCTCGCTCAATGTTGTTGCTGAAAGCACCCCACAAAAAGCTCTTCTGAGAGCTAATATTCTTCTGATCTGGTTTTTTTTTTTTTTTTTTTTTTGTGTGTGTGTGAGTGACCACAGGCATAGATACAGCCCTGTCGCAACTGGGCCTAGTTGCTGACTGTACTGTGCCAGGCCCAGCACACTCTGTATTACCATTGCATGTCTTTTCACTGCATTTGTGATTTATGTACTAAAGCATAGCTGTCTTTGTGGGTGACACTGCATAGATGCATAGATAGAGCCCACAGACAGTTGCCAGCCAGGCCAGCTGGGATTTGTAGTCCCACACTGGCAGCACACTATTACCATAACATTGCATATCCTTTCACTACATTTGTGATTTAACTTACTAAAGCACAGCTGTCTTTGTGGTTGACACTGCATACATAGAGCCCACATACAGTGGGTTGCAAAAGTATTTGGCCCCCTTGAAGTTTTCTACATTTTTTTCACATTACTGCCACAAACATGAATCCATTTTATTGGAATTCCACATGAAAGACCAACACAAAGTGGTATACACATGAGAAGTGGAACGAAAATCATACATGATTCCAAACATTTTTTACTTTTTACAAATAAATAACTGCAAAGTGGTGTGTGCATAATTATTCGGCCCCCTTTGATCTGAATACAGTCAGTTGCCGATAGACATTGCCTGATGAGTGCTAATGACTAAATAGAGTGCACCTGTGTGTAATCTAATGTCAGTACAAATACAACTGCTCTGTGAGGGCCTCAGAGGTTGTCTAAGAGAATATTGGGAGCAACAACCAGGGCTGTGGAGTTGGTACAAAAATCCTCCGACTCCTCAGTTTAAGATTCCACAGACTCCGACTCCACAACTCCGACTCCTCTAATTTGCATATTACAATCTTGTTTATTAAAAGTATGTAACATGAAATTCGTCTCTTAACTGCCAACGCTTAGGAATTTTAAAAGACAACTGAAGTGAGAAGGATATGGAGACTGCCATATTTATTCCCTTTAGTTATAGACAAAAACTAGTCCTTGGTAAGAGTACTTGTAAAAGGTACAGACCAGAACAAAGAACATCTATCAGGCCCTAGGCAATGTAACTGTGGGTACATGTAAGAGTGATGTGCAGGTACTCTGCAGGGGAATAAGGGGATTCTTCCTCTATTACACATTCTTCATGTACAATCTGAACCAGGTTTATGGGTGATAGACAACACCTGTGTGTTCAATGTGCACAACATTCTCAGTGGATTCCCTGCAGCTCTGTGGAGAGTGCATATGTAGAGTATAGTACTACTGTGTAACAAAGTAAACCTGAGACAGATGAAATTAAAGTTTTATACATACCTGGATCTTCCTTCAGCCCCCTTTAGGCTAATCAGTCCCTTGCTGTCCTCCACCACCTGGATCTTCTGCTATGAGTCCAGGTACTTGTGCCAGTCTGGCGTAGTGCGCATGCACACACTCCGCCGGGAGCGTACTACACCTGCGCAGCACTGTTGAGCAGGTGCAGAACGCTCCTGGCTGTGGAAGCGGCATGCGGCCGGACTGCGCTGAGTGGCTGAATTACCAGGACTCATAGCAGAGGATCCAGATGGCGGAGGAGGACAGCAAGGGACTGATTAGCCTGAAGGGGCTGGAGGAAGCCCCAGGTATGTATAAAACTTTTCTTTTCATCCTTCTCAGGTACCATTTAATTCGTAGTCACCAAACCAAATTTTAACAACGTATCAAATTATTTGATTTCATGAACAAAGTACATTTGCATAAATCAGAATCAACGCAGAATTATTTCCATCTCATTGACCATCTCTATTAGTGACACGGCTACACATCAGGCTTTATTCTTACAGCTTAGTTGTTAGTATACATAAGAGATTCCTGTGTACACATCATATATACAGTCACATCAAATGTGTATATCTGACTTTCAAAATACGGGGACTGCTTTATTGAAGCATCACAAGTAACTAATTTTGATTGGTTTATTTCATTTTTGTGGGCTAAGCACAGCTATTACTGTATATATAAATTATTTATGATGACTATTATCTGAGAAATAGAACATTGTATCATATTTTATATTTTAATTACAGTTTAAATTCATTAGGAGTCGGAGTCGGTCCATAGGACAACTATTAGTCATGCACTGTACAAAGTTGGCCTTTATGGAAGAGTGGCAAGAAGAAGGCATTAACAGAAAGCATAAGAAGTCCTCTTTGCAGTTTGCCACAAGCCATGTGGGGGACACAGCAACCATGTGGAAGAAGGTGCTCTGGTCAGATGAAACCAAAATGAAACTTTTTGGCCAAAATGCAAAACGCTATGTGTAGCGGAAAACTAACACTGCACATCACTCTGAACACACCATCCCCACTGTCAAATATGGTGGTGGCAGCATCATGCTCGGGGGGTGCATCTCTTCAGCAGGGACAGGGAAGCTGGTCAGAGTTGATGGGAAGATGTATGGAGCCAAATACAGGGCAAACTTGGAAGAAAACCTCTTGCAGACTGCAAAAGACTTGAGACTGGGGCGGAGGTTCACCTTCCAGCACGACAATGAAGCTAAACATAAAGCCAGGGCAGAGCTGGGACAAGGTCTTCCAGCACCCAAGGCTGAGACACCAAAGTGCGCCCCTCCATCCCTCCCACCCCAGCTGTCACACACTGATTGCTATTAGACTAAGAGGGCCACAGGGCCCACAACCTCCCCAACACCTTACTATCTAGTTATCTGGCTTGCAGTCACTGCTATGTATCCCCTTTTCTTATTTATTCCTGCTTCAAACACAATTAGGAATGACAGCTGAATGAATTGTGCGCCCCCTCCTACACTGCGCCCTGAGGCTGGAGCCTCTCCAGCCTATGCCTCGGCCTGGCCCTGAGCCAGGGCAACAATGGAATGGTTTAAAACAAAACATATCTATGTGTTAGAATGGCCCAGTCAAAGTCCAGATCTAAATCCAATCGAGAATCTGTGGCAAGATCTGAAAACTGCTGTTCACAAACGTTGTCCATCTAATCTGATTGAGCTTGAGCTGTTTTGCAAAGAAGAATGGGCAAGGATTTCAGCCTCTAGATGTGCAAAGCTGGTAGAGACATACCCTAAAAGACTGGCAGCTGTAATTGCAGCAAAGTATTGACTCAGGGGGCCGAATAATTACGCACACCTCACTTTGCAGTTATTTATTTGTAAAAAAATGTTTGGAATGATGTATGATTTTCGTTCCACTTCTCACATGTACACCACTTTGTATTGGTCTTTCACGTGGAATTCCAATAAAATTGATGCATATTTGTGGCAGTAATGTGACAAAATGTGGAAAACTTCAAGGGGGACGAATACTTTTGCAACCCACTGTATATTCCCATCACTTTTAAGGCCCTGGGATCTGCGTTATGTGCAGTCTTTAAGTGCAAAGCCATTGGATTCAATTTTTTCTTATCAATCGTTTTGCTTTTAATATTGGATATATGTTCCCCAATTCTTGTATTCAGGGAATGATAGGTCTTACCAATATAGATTAAGTCACATGGACACCGAATTTGGTATATAACTTTTTCGTTTTGCACAGTTGATGAAATTGTTTATAAAAAACGATTTTGATCTGTCATGATTATAAAAAGTACTTCCTTGTTGAACAAATCTACACATTTCTCATCCTCCACAAGTATACATTCCTTTTCTTCAATTAGATCTTATATTTGTTTCACAATTAAACTCACTATGTATGAGCAAATACCCCACATTTGTACTGCGTTTAGCAGCCATGTGTGGATAGTCACCCACAATCTTGTGAATAAGTGGATCCCTGGTTAATAAATGCCAGTGCCTAGACAGTACAGATCTTAAATCATCAAAATGTGCCCCATAAGTAGTTACAATTCTAGATATCGGCATGTCCACATTCTCAGAGGCGGCAGGCAGATTATCTTTCCTAACTAACAATTCTTTCCTATTACGGGCCAAAGCTCTATGATATGCCGTAATAATGATTCTATTTGGATACCCCCTTGTCAGCAGCCTCAACTCACTCGCCTCTCTTTTAAAATCTTTAACTTTATTACAGTTCCTGCGTAATCACAGAAACTGTCCCGTTGGCACTGCCCATTTTTGGGCAGGTAAGTGAGAACTGGCAGCCGACAAGAGGGTATTACCGGCAGTAGGTTTCCTGAAAGTGGACGTGGTCAGGGTCTCCTCTTCTTTTCTAATGTTCAAATCCAAAAAAAGAGATGGACTCCTTGCTACATGAAAAAGTAACAAAAATATTACGATTATTGTGATTGAGAGGCATCTACAAATTGGATTAACTCTTCTTTGGTGCCCTTCCAAAGAATCAGTATGTCATCCACATACCGTAGCCAGAGGGCGACATGCTCCCTGTACCCACGCATACACCGCACCTCCTCCTGCTCCCAATAGCCTAGTTGAAGACACGCGTAGGCCGGAGAGCATGCCGCCCCCATGGCAACTCCCCTCCTCTGTCTGTATGTGGTACCTGAAAATTCAAAAAAATTATTTCCCAATATCAACTTCATGCAATCTGAAATAAATTCCGACTGACCCTCATGACCGCGAAAACAAATATCCAAAAAATAATCCAAGGCCTCTTGACCCTTATCATTGGGCATTGATGTGAATAACGCCTCCACATCTATTCCCACTAACAACCAGTCCCTCTCCACATGTACTCCCTCAATGCCTGCCAGTGCATCCCTGGTATCCATCACAAATGATGGTAGGCCCTTCACTATATTTTTAATTTTCAGATCTACAAAGCCTGCTAACCTCTCAAGGGGACCACCATTTCCTGAAATAATGGGGCGTCCTGGGGGGCATTCCAAATTCTTATGCGTTTTTGGTAAAAAATAAAATGTTGGAATATTGTACTCAATCTGTAAATGTTTTAGCTCTCTTTCCAATATGTGTCCCTCCAGGAAGCCCCACTGTAATTTCTGATTGATTTTTTCAACTAAAGCAGGAAAGGGGTTACCTCTCACCTTTTCATAAGTAGAAGTATCCCCCAAAAGGCGCACCGCCTCTTTTTCGTAATTTTCCCTGGTCATAATAACTACGTTACCCCCCTTATCACTATGTTTAATTATATCAGGGATAGATTGTAATTCCTTCAAAGCCTTTCTTTCATCTTTGGTTAGATTATCTCTCCCCTTCTTTTTCCAATCTGAATCGCGTAAATTCCATAAACATGAAAATGTACTTGTTTGAACTTAAAGGGGGCATAAACGTAGATTTTGGGCGTAGTTCCGTATGAACTGGGGTCAACATTCTATCAACTTCATCATACAATTCCTCCAAATCTATGTCATCAACATCCATTGCCACCCGTGGAGGATCCTCCAGGGATACACCGGGGGCCTTAAGGGAGTACATGCTTCTCAACAGGACCCTTCTTAAAAAAAAAAGTTGCACATCTTTGTAGGCTTCAAATTCATTGCCTGTGCTTCTAGGACAAAAATTCATCCCATATTGCAATACAGTTGATTGAGGTTCAGTCAGTTCCATTCCAGCAAGGTTAATTACCTCCATCTGATTTCTGTTATTGTCTGTTTCTACCTGTTCCAACCCCCCCCCTCCCACTTCTCGCTCTCGTCTGTACACCTATGCTCCCTTCCTCATCTTTCTCTCCTTCGTCGCTTCCGTCTAAAAAATAATTGCAATCATTAGAATCAGCACCATTCCTAGGTTACCTTTTATTGTTCTTTCTTCTCTGCCTGCCGCTTCTGTTCCTGCCTTTTTTCAAAATACCCTGTTGTTTACTACCATCAGTGCCGAATGACTCACCCCCTGAGTCCTCAGTATTGCTACCCCAACCGACCCTCCTGCCAGACCCCCGTCGTAAACCATATTTTTGTCCAGCGAGGTTAAATACAGGGGCTTGCAAAAGTATCCGGCCCCCTTGACATTTTCCACATTTTGTCACATTACTGCCACAAACATGAATCAATTTTATTGGAATTCCACGTGAAAGACCAACACAAAGTGGTGTACACGTGAGAAGTGGAATGAAAATCATACATGATTCCAAACATTTTTTACAAATCAATAACTGCAAAGTGGGGTGTGAGTAATTATTCAGCCCCCTGAGTCAATACTTTGTAGAACCACCTTTTGCTGCAATTACAGCTGCCAGTCTTTTAGGGTATGTCTCTACCAGTTTTGCACATCTAGAGACTGAAATCCTTGCCCATTCTTCTTTGCAAAACAGCTCCAGCTCAGTCAGATTAGATGGACAGCGTTTGTGAACAACAGATTTCAGATACTGCCACAGATTCTTGATTGGATTTAGATCTGGACTTTGACTGGGTCATTCTAACACATGGATCTGTTTTGTTTTCAACCAAGATTGCCCTGTATTTGGCTCCATCCATCTTCCCATCAACTTTGACCAGCTTCCCTGTCCCTGCTGAAGAGAAGAAACCCCAGAGCATGATGCAACCACCACCATATTTGACAGTGGGGATGGTGTGTTCTGAGTGATGTGCAGTGTTAGTTTTCTGCCATACATAGCGTTTTGCATTTTGGCCAAAAAGTTCTATTTTGGTCTCATCCGACCAGAGCACCTTCTTCCACATGTTTGCTGTGTCCCCCACATGGCATGTGGCAAACTGCAAACGTGACTTCTTATGCTTTTCTGTTAACAATGACTTTCTTCTTGTCACTCTTCCATAAAAGCCAACTTTGTGCAGTGCACGACTAATACTTGTCCTATGGACAGATTCCCCCACCTGAGCTGTAGATCTCTGCAGCTCGTCCAGCGTCACCATGGGCCTCTTGACTGCATTTCTGATCAGCGCTCTCCTTGTTTGGCCTGTGAGTTTAGGTACACGGCCTTGTCTTGGTAGGTTTACAGTTGTGCCATACTCCTTCCATTTCTGAATGATCGCTTGATCAGTGCTCCGTAGGATGTTCAAGGCTTTGGAAATCTTTTTGTAGCTTAAACCTGCTTTAAATTTCTCAATAACTTTATCCCTGACCTGTCTGGTGTGTTCTTTGGACTTCATGGTGTTGTTGCTCCCAATATTCTCTTAGACAACCTCTGAGGCCGTCACAGAGTAGCTGTATTTGTACTGACATTAGATTACACAAAGGTGCATTCTATTTAGTCATTAGCATTCATCAGGCAATGTATATGGGCAACTGACTGCACTCAGACCAAAGGGGGCTGAATAATTATGCACACCCCACTTTGCAGTTATTGATTTGTAAAAAATGTTTGGAATCGTGTATGATTTTCGTTCCACTTCTCACGTGTACACCACTTTGTGTTGGTCTTTCACGTGGAATTCCAATAAAATTGATTCATATTTGTGGCAGTAATATGACAAAAAGTGGAAAACTTCAAGGGGGCCGAATACTTTTGCAAGCCACTATATATCACCCCTCTTTTAGTCCTCAACATCCCGCATAAATTTCTTATCTTTAAACTTGCGTATCTTTAACTGTTATTTTTTGGATTTGAACATTAGAAAAGAAGGGGAGACCCTGACCACGTCCACTTTCAGGAAACCTACTGCCGGTAATACCCTCTTGTCGACTGCCAGCTCTCACTTACCTGCCCAAAAATGGACAGTGCCAACGGGACAGTTTCTGCGATTACGCAGAAACTGCAATAAAGTTGAAGATTTTAAAAGAGAGGCGGGTGAGTTGAGGGCTAGGCTGCTGACAAGGGGGTATCCAAATAGAATCATTATTACGGCATATTATAGAGCTTTGGCCCGTAATAGGAAAGAATTGTTAGTTAGGAAAGATAATCTGCCTGCCGCCTCTGAGAATGTGGAAATGCCGATATCTAGAATTGTAACTATTTATGGGGCACATTTTGATGATTTAAGATCTGTACTGTCTAGATACTGGCATTTATTGACCAGGGATCCACTTATTCACAGGATTGTGGGTGACTATCCACACATGGCTGCTAAATGCAGTACAAATGTGGGGTATTTGCTTATACATAGTGAGTTTAATTGTGAAACAAATATAAGATCTAATTGAAGAAAAGGAATGTATACTTGTGGAGGATGTGAAATGTGTAGATTTGTTCAACAAGGAAGTACTTTTTATAATCATGACAGATCAAAATCGTTTTTTATAAACCATTTCATCAACTGTGCAACCGAAAAAGTTATATACCAAATTCGGTGTCCATGTGACTTAATCTATATTGGTAAGACCTATCGTTCCCTGAATACAAGAATTGGGGAACATATATCCAATATTAAAAGCAAAACGATTGATAAGAAAAAATTGAATCCAATGGCTTTGCACTTAAAGACTGCACATAACGCAGATCCCAGGGCCTTAAAAGTGATGGGAATATATAAGCTCAAGAAGAGGTGACTATGACAAGCAGCTTCTTAGAAAAGAATCATACTGGATCTATCAATGTGGGAGCTTGCACCCGCTGGGTCTGAATAAAGATCTTCATATAAAAGCTTTCTTATGAACTCTAGGATGATCTCCTGCATCTGAATCATTAGGATACGAAACAGTGATATTGCGCTACATTGTTTTAAACTCATATATTCTTTGCATATACCCGCCCTGCTGGAGGATAAGAAGGGGGCACGGTATGCAGAGATTACATCACGTCTGAGGAAGTCCAACGGACAAAACGCTTCACGTGGCTGTGACGTCCTAGAGTGGGCAGAGCTGATGCCCCATACCGCCATACTCTTCCTCTCGCCGTATAGCCGCTGTCCCCCGCAACGATCCGAGGTGCCGCGGAAACTCAGGGCTGCCGCAAATAGCATTATACGCCTGGATAAAAGCATCCACCGCATGTTTGAAGGGTCCGGTTCTGTGAGTTATGAGATAAATTATACACTTTGTGTTTTTGATGTCCTCTGCACAAGTGTTCACGTTGTAACTAGCATTCATGTTTTACGGTTTGACGACGGAATTGCCCTGTAAATACTGGCTTGAGAGGTTTGACATTCAGTTTATATGTCAGTAATGAGTATGTATGTGCATATATTGCATAGAGGCGTGCAAATGGTCGCAATGCACACGGGGTTGATGTATGCTCTGTATACTGCTTTGGATGTCATACTTTGTCATTATTCTTGAAGTCTGGGCCTGAAGATAAAATTATTGCAATAAAAATACAGCTGTGAAATACCTTTTTGATAGGAGTGCACTCCAAGGACTCATAGCCTTTTTGCAATGCTCAGTTAAGGTGGTTGACAAAACGTCATTTTTATGGGGGGGTTTTATATGTGTGTTTTCACTGTTTTTGATACTGCAATTGATTAAATAAATGGAATAGCAAATAATTATTGGTCCTAGCTCCCTTAACCTTGTTTTTTATCAAGTATACTATATGTAAGGTGAGACGGATATATAAATAGTTTTGAGGTTTGATATCCCGTATTTTTCTTTTGATTTGTATGCCATATTTATTTCCTTTTAAACAATACCAGTTGCCTGCCAGCAGTGCTGATCTATTTGGCTGCAGCAGTGTCTGAATAGCACCAGAAACAAGCATGAATCTAATCTTGTCATATCTGAAAATAATGTCAAACACCTGCTCTGCATATGCTTGTTCAGGGTCTATGGCTAAAAGTATTAGAGTCATAAGATCAGCACGATATCCATGTAACTGGTATGATAAGATGCCTTTTATGTTATACACTTTCAGGCTGGTTTCACAATGGGACGTTAAAGTCCCACGTTACAGCAGCCAGTAACGCAGCGTAACTCGCAGCACTGTAAAATCAATGGGCTGTTCACAGTGCCCACGTTGCTGCACGTTCTGGGAAAGTGCAGCATGCTGAGCGTTATACTGGGCTTTAGCTGCGTTAGACTGCTTGCACATGCTCAGTGACTAGCCACATGGCTAATATTCACTGCACTGTGGTGACTCGTGGTGGGACTTGTAGTGTTGTCCGGATCATGAACGAATCGTTCATTTGATCCGGATCTTTTTTGTGAGTCGAATCATCCGAATCATCACAATGAAAGATTCGGTTCACAGTGGATGTCTGTCTGGAAGAAACAGGAACATACAGAATGTACAGTGCAGGGAAAGTCGTGTCCTGCTAGTCATTTCACCCCCAGTCTGCTTCCATAGTAAAATGATTCAAAGGATTCGGTTCAAAGATCCGGATCTTTTCAATGATCTGATTCAAATGATCCGAATCCTTAAAAAGATCCGGACTTCCCATCACTATCCTGGAGCAGCTGCTTTCAGAGCCGCATACCGCTGCTCAATCTGACGTCCAACTTCAACACCACCATGCGTTGCGTTAGGGGCACGTTATGCGACCTTAATGTCCCCTAAAACGCTACGTCTTGGTGTGAAAGTAGCCTTAATCAACAAATCGGTGTCGGTGGAATCCTAAACTGAGTAGTCGGAGTTGGAGTCAGAAGATTTTTGTAAGGACTCCACAGCCCTGTTTTTGATAGCATATAGTGAAACAGTTGATGCGCTCTAAAAAAAACTCAGTCGCAGGCATGGAAGTTAGGTTCACGAGATACTGCTTGGAGCTCATCTTACCACAGTCCAACACATCTTTCAAGTTATTAGTTAAGTATAGGTATTAGTTAAGTATACTTTAGGCTAGCTGCCTCCAGGGCTGTGGAGTCAGTCCAAAAATCCACCGACTCCGACTCCTCAGTTTTGTATTCCTCCGACTCCTCTAATTTGCATATTACAATTTTGTTGATTAAAAGTATGTAACATGAAATTAGTCTCTTAACTGCCAACGCTTAGGAATTTTACAAGACAACTGAAGTGAGAAGGATATGTAGACTACTATCTTTATTCCCTTTAGACTAAAACTAGTCCTTGGTAAGAGTACTTGTAAAAGGTATAAACCGGAACAAAGAACATCTATCAAGCCCTAGGCAATGTAAGTGTGGGTACATGTAAGAATGATGTGCAGGTACTCTGCAGGGGAATGAGGAGATTGTAAACAGACAACACCTCTGTGTTCAATGTGCACATCATTCTCAGTGGATTCCCTGCAGCTCTGTGGGGAGTGCATATGTAGAGTATAGTACTACTGTGTAACAAAGTAAACCTGAGACAGATGAAATTAAAGTTTTATACATACCTGGGGCTTCCTCCAGCCGCCTTCAGGATAATCAGTCCCTCGTTGTGTTCCTCCACCACCTGGATCTTCTGCTATGAGTCCAGGTACTTGAGCCAGTCGGGCGTAGTGCGCATGCACACACTCCGCCGCCAGGAGCATACTACACCTGTGCAGCACTATTGCGCAGGTGCAGAATGTTCCTGGCTGTGGGAGCGGCATGCGGCCGGACAGCGCTGACTGGCTGAATTACCAGGACTCATATCAGAAGATCCGGGTGGTGGAGGACAGCTAGGGACTGATTAGCCTGAAGGGGGCTGGAGGAAGCCCCAGGTATGTATAAAACTTTACTTTTCATCCGTCTCAGTTACCCTTTAATTTGTAGTCCCCAAACCAAATTTTAACAACATATCAAATTATTTGATTTCATCAGCAAAGGGAGTGCATACATTTGCATAAATCAGCATCAATGCAGAATTATTTCCATCTCGTTGACCATCTCTATTAGTGACACAGCTACACATCAGGCTTTATTTTTACAGCATAGATGTTATTTAGTATATATGAGATTCCTGTGTACACATCATATACAGTGGTGTGAAAAACTTTTTGCCCCCTTTCTGATTTCTTATTCTTTTGCATGTTTGTCACACTTAAATGTTTCTGCTCATCAAAAACCGTTAACTATTAGTCAAAGATAACATAATTGAACACAAAATGCAGTTGTAAATGATGGTTTTTATTATTTAGTGAGAAAAATAACTCAAAACCTACATGGCCCTGTGTGAAAAAGAAATTGCCCCCTGAACCTAATAACTGGTTGGGCCACTATTAGCAGCAATAACTGCAATCAAGCGTTTGCGATAACTTGCAACGAGTCTTTTACAGCGCTCTGGAGGAATTTTGGCCCACTCATCTTTGCAGAATTGTAATTCAGCTTTATTTGAGGGTTTTCTAGCATGAACCGCCTTTTTAAGGTCATGCCACAACAATTCAATAGGATTCAGGTCAGGACTTTGACTAGGCCACTCCAAAGTCTTCATTTTGTTTTTCTTCAGCCATTCAGAGGTGGATTTGCTGTTGTGTTTTGGGTTATTGTCCTGCTGCAGCACCCAAGGTCGCTTCAGCTTGAGTTGACAAACAGATGGCCGGACATTCACTTCAGGATTTTTTGGTAGACAGTAGAATTCACGGTTCCATCTATCACAGCAAGCCTTCCAGGTCCTGAAGCAGCAAAACAACCCCAGATCATCACACTACCACCACCAGATTTTACTGTTGGTATGATGTTCTTTTGCTGAAATGCTGTGTTACTTCTACGCCAGATGTAACGGGACACGCACCTTCCAAAAAGTTCAACTTTTGTCTCGTCGGTCCACAAGGTATTTTCCCAAAAGTCTTGCCAATCATTGAGATTTTTTTTAGCAAAATTGAGACGAGCCTTAATGTTCTTTTTGCTTAAAAGTGGTTTACACCTTGGATATCTGCCATGCAGACCGTTTTTGCCCAGTCTCTTTCTTATGGTGGAGTCATGAACAATGACCTTAATTGAGGCAAGTGAGGCCTGCAGTTCTTTAGATGTTGTCCTGGGGTCTTTTGTGGCCTCTCAGATGAGTTTTCTCTGCGCTCTTGGGGTAATTTTGGTCGGCCAGCCACTCCTGGGAAGGTTCATCACTGTTCCATGTTTTTGCCATGTGTGGATAATGGCTCTCACTGTGGTTCGCTGGAGTCCCAAAGCTTTAGAAATGGCTTTATAACCTTTACCAGACTGATAGATCTCAATTACAGTACTTTGTTCTCATTTGTTCCTGAATTTCTTTGGATCTTGGCATGATGTCTAGCTTTTGAGGTGCTTTTGGTCTACTTCTCTGTGTCAGATAGCTCCTATATAAGTGATTTCTTGATTGAAACAGGTGTGGCAGTAATCAGGCCTGGGGGTGACTACAGAAATTGAACTCAGGTGTGATAAACCACAGTTAAGTTATTTTTTAACAAGGGGGGCAATCACTTTTTCACACAGGGCCATGTAGATTTGGAGTTTTTTTTTTCTCACTAAATAATAAAAACCATCATTTAAAACTGCATTTTGTGTTCAATTATGTTATCTTTGACTAATAGTTAACGGTTTTTGATGAGCAGAAACATTTAAGTGTGACAAACATGCAAAAGAATAAGAAATCAGGAAGGGGGCAAATAGTTTTTCACACCACTGTATACAGTCACAATCAGATATGTATATCTGACCTTAAAAATACGGGGACTGCTTTATTGAAGCAGCACAAGTAACTAATTTTGATTGGTTTATTTCATTTTTGTGGACTAAGCACAGCTATTACTGTATATATACATTATTTTTAATGACTATTATCTGAGAAATAGAACATTTTATCATATTTTCTATGTTAATTACAGCTACAAATTCATTAGGAGTCGGAGTTGGTGCATTTTTTCCCGACTCCGACTCCAGGCACCCAAAATTGCACGACTCCGACTCCACGACTCTGACTCCACAGCCCTGGCTGCCTCCATGGGCGTCAGCTTGCATTCAAATTTTAGAATTTAGATTAGTGTTCAGCACATAATTTGCATTTGATTTGTATTCAAGGTGTGTACTTATGACTATGGGCATATCTCTGGAGCTATCACTTCACTTGCAGCCTGTGAGCGCTGCCCATTGCTTGCTGTCTTTCAAGGTATTGATACTATTTTGGGTGCACCATTAAAAGGCATTTATATTTTGTCCCTCCTGAACCTCAAGGATAAGGAACAGCTCAAGTAACCGAGAGGGCTGAGACGGCAGACCATAATTAACCTCCTTGGCGGTAACCCCGAACGTAGTTCGGGGTAAGCCGCGCAGGAGGTTTTCTCAGGCCCTGCTGGGCCGATTTGCGTAATTTTTTTTTTTTGCTGGACGCAGCTAGCACTTTGCTAGCTGCGCCAGCACACCGATCGCCGCCGCCCGGCGCTCGATCGCCACTATCCGCGCCGCCGTACAGCCCCCCCCCCCCTAGTCCCCTGCGCTGCCTGGCCTATCAGCGCCAGGCAGCGCTAAGGGGTGGATCGGGACTCCCTTAGACGTCATGACGTCGGTGACGTCATCCCGCCCTGTCGCCATGGCGACGGGGGAAGCCCTCCAGGAAATCCCGTTCTTTGAACGGGATTTCCTGATCGCCTATCGCCGGAGGCGATCGGAGGGGCTGGGGGGAGGCCGCTGAGCAGCGGCTATCATATAGCGAGCCCTCGGCTCGCTACATGATTTAAAAAAAAATATAGCAAAAAAACGGCAGCGCTGCCCCCTGGCGGTTTTTAATATACCGCCAGGGAGGTTAAAGTGTTGGAAATAAACTTGCGTTGAGTAACAAGCGGCTATGGCCCTTTAATGCAAAATTCCCTGTTTGGAGCGGCTCCTGCGCTGACATATTACGCAGCGCTGTACAGTGTATGTATGTATACAGGATCTTCTCAAAAAATTAGCATATTGTGATAAAGTTCATTATTTTTTTTGTAATGTACTGATAAACATTAGACTTTCATAAATTTTAGATTCAAATACACACAACTGAAGTAGTTCAAGCCTTTTATTGTTTTAATATTGATGATTTTGGCATACAGCTCATGAAAACCTAAAATTCCTATCTCAAAAAATTAGCATATTTCATCCGACCAATAGAAGAAAAGTGTTTTTAAAACAAAAAAAGTCAACATTCAAATAATTATGTTCAGTTATGCACTCAATACTTGGTCGGGAATCCTTTTGCAGAAATGACTGCTTCAATGCGGCGTGGCATGGAGGCAATCAGCCTGTGGCACTGCTCAGGTGTTATGGAGGCCCAGAATGCTTCGATAGCGGCCTTAAGCTCATCCAGAGTGTTGGGTCTAGCATCTCTCCACTTTCTCTTCACAATATCCCACAGATTCTCTATGGGGTTCAGGTCAGGAGAGTTGGCAGGCCAATTGAGCACAGTAATACCATGGTCAGTAAACCATTTACCAGTGGTTTTGGCACTGTGAGCAGGTGCCAGGTCGTGCTGAAAAATGAAATCTTCATCTCCATAAAGCTTTTCAGCAGATGGA
This sequence comes from Hyperolius riggenbachi, assembly GCF_040937935.1. NCBI lineage: Eukaryota > Metazoa > Chordata > Amphibia > Anura > Hyperoliidae > Hyperolius > Hyperolius riggenbachi. The sequence continues at coordinate 395,958,347 of NC_090647.1, read as the reverse complement.
AGCATGAACCCACTTTTGAACCAGAAACAGCGGCAGAAGCGCCTGACCTGGGCTACAGATAAGCAGCACTGGACTGTTGCTCAGTGGTCCAAAGTACTTTTTTCGGATGAAAGCAACTTTTACATGTCATTCGGAAATCAAGGTGCCAGAATCTGGAGGAAGACTGGGGAGAGGGAAATGCCAAAATGCCTGAAGTCCAGTGTCAAGTACCCACAGTCAGTGATGGTCTGGGTGCCATGTCAGCTGCTGGTGTTGGTCCACTGTGTTTTATCAAGGGCAGGGTCAATGCAGCTAGCTATCAGGAGATTTTGGAGCACTTCATGCTTCCATCTGCTGAAAAGATTTATGGAGATGAAGATTTCATTTTTCAGCACGACCTGGCACCTGCTCACAGTGCCAAAACCACTGGTAAATGGTTTACTGACCATGGTATTACTGTGCTCAATTGGCCTGCCAACTCTCCTGACCTGAACCCCATAGAGAATCTGTGGGATATTGTGAAGAGAAAGTTGAGAGACGCAAGACCCAACACTCTGGATGAGCTTAAGGCCACTATCGAAGCATCCTGGGCCTCCATAACACCTGAGCAGTGCCACAGGCTGATTGCCTCCGTGCCACGCCGCATTGAAGTAGTAATTTCTGCAAAAGGATTCCCGACCAAGTATTGAGTGCATAACTGAACATAATTATTTGAAGGTTGACTTTTTTTGTTTTAAAAACACTTTTCTTTTATTGGTCGGATGAAATATGCTAATTTTTTGAGATAGGAATTTTAGGTTTTCATGAGCTGTATGCCAAAATCATCAATATTAAAACAATAAAAGGCTTGAACTACTTCAGTTGTGTGTATTTGAATCTAAAATATATGAAAGTCTAATGTTTATCAGTACATTACAAAAAATAATGAACTTTATCACAATATGCTAATTTTTTGAGAAGATCCTGTGTGTGTATGTATATATGTATGTATGTATGTATATATATATATATATATATATATATATATATATATATATATATTATATCTTGTCACTAACTGTCCCTCGTGGCCTTCTCTTATGCTTTACATGCAGACAAGTGTTAACTTGTTGCTAGCACAAAGAGTAGAGAAAGTCTCCTCCCACTCCCATCCCTTATATCTTCTTTTTTTTCTGGTCATAGGTGTTGCCATCAGTACATCACATGTCATTGTTTCCCAATCATCATCGATTCCTGCTGTATAACTTTCTATTTTACAGCCAAAATATTATCTGTGTTCCATTTTTCAAGAACTCGGTTCTCCTAGGTTTCAGAATCATCACAGGAAATACTGGTATAGACCGGTTTTGTGTCTCCTTCAGAAGACCCTGCAATAACAAAAAATCTCGCCACAATGATATGCTTTCATTTTCATAGTATACTGAAAAGCTCTTAGTATATAGGAAAACAAGGGATAAAGGATATAAACACAGTTCAATTATAAAGGCTATATTAACCACTTTACCCCCAGCGGTACGAATTTCTCTGTCCCTTTTTTTTCCCCCCTAAAAAACCAGGGACGGAGAAATCCGTACCTTCCGCGCTACTGCCGCTGTCCGCGCTCCCGCCGCTCGTGCGCGCGCACCCGCCGCTCGTGCACGCCGCCGCCCGCTCGCCCGGAGATCAATGAACGGGAAAATCCATTCCCGTTCGTTGATCTAGCCCCCGCAATGATCTGCTGCTTCTTTCAGAAACAGCGAGATCATTGTGAGTCTCCCAGCCTCCTACTGCTTCCTGTAAGCGTCCTTCCGGACGCTTACAGGTCGCATGTAAACAAACACTCTGTGGCCATCTTGTGGCCAAATAGTAAACTACACCCTAAAAGCATTTTACATATTCAAACATTACATTTACACAATAAATTAACTCATTACCTCCCACACTCCCCAATTTTTTTTTTTTTTTTGTAATAAAAAAAAAAAAATACAATTAAAAAAAAAAAAACATAAATAGTTTACCTTAGGGACTGAACTTTTTAAATATTTATGTCAAGAGGGTATAACACTGTTACTTTATAAACTGCGGGCTTGTAATTAGGGATGGATGCAAAACTGAAAAAAATGCACCTTTATTTCCAAATAAAATATTGTCGCCAAACATTGTGATAGGGACATAATTTAAATGGTTTTATAACCGGGACAAATGGGTTAATACATTTCATGGGTTTTAATTACAGTAGCATGCTTTATTTAAAAACTATAATGGCCGAAAACTGAAAAATATTTTTTTCCCACATTTTTTCCTATTTCCCCATTAAAACACATTTAGAATAAAATAATTCTTGGCATAATGTCCTACCTAAAGAAAGCCTAATTGGTGGCGAAAAAAACAAGATATAGTTCATTTCATTGGGATAAGCAATAATAAAGTTATAGTGGAATGAATGGAAGGAGCGCTGAAAGGTGAAAATTGCTCTGGTGGTCAGGGGGTAAAACACCTCAGTGGTGAAGTGGTTAAAGGATACCCGAACTGAAATGTGACATAATGAGATAGACATGTGTATGTACAGTGCCTAGCACACAAATAGCTGTGCTGTGTTCCTTTTTTTCTTTCTCTGCCTGAAAGAGTTAAATATCAGGTATGTAAGTGGCTTACTCAGTCCTGACTCAGACAGGAAATGACTACAGTGTGCCCCTCACTGATAAGAAATTCCAACTATAAAACACTTTCCTAGCAGAAAAAGGTTTCTGAGAGCAAGAAAGAGGTAAAAAAGGGGAATTTCTTATCATTGAGGGTCACACTGTAGTCACTTCCTGTCTGAGTCAGGACTGAGTCAGCCACTTACATACCTGATATTTAACTCTTTCAGGCAGAGAAAGAAAAAGGTATCCTTTAATTAGTTCCACACTCCCACTACTGGATGGCACCAGTGACTATAGAGAAACACTAGAGGGAAGGGGAGCGCTCCAATGGTGCATCAACTTTATAAATGAATAAGACGCAATAAGAATTACACTTACAATCAATGTGTGTTCAAAGCGCTCATCAAGCAAGCCGCCAGCGAGTCCTCCCGAGCTGCCTGAAGCCTGGCCAGGGCTCGCAGTGTGATGGGATGTACAGGGGAGATGTGTCACCGGCAGGTGCTGGGGGCACAGCCGTCTGACGTCACTACGCGTTTCGCTGTTGTCCATGCCTTCTTCCGGTGACATTTACGGCCAGACTGCTGGTAAACATAGAGTGTTGACCAACTGCCCCTGAAAAAAAAAAATTCTGCTAAAACTAATTTTATTCGTTGCATATTAGCAAATCTTTAAAAAGAAAAGTGAAAAGAAATTAAAGTGCATAGAGTTCATTAAAATCTCTTCCCCTACTAGACGGGAGGGGAGAACACATAAAAGGATTTTGGATGAATTCCACATTTATCAATAGTGTACCTAACTAGCGCAGATTGTGCCACGCTGAGTTTAGGCACACTATCTACATTAAAAACACATTTAATCAATTTGTTCAAAATGCATCTGGACCAATGTAGAATCTGCTCGTGGCTTAGTGGGGTCCTGAAGGTGCTTACAGTGGTAAATTTTGCAACATTAAGTACGTAGGAGCATAGACTATAAATAGATGTACCTATGTTTATGCATGATTCTGGGGACCCCTAATGGTTACATAGTTACATAGTTATTTTGGCTGAAAAAAGACATACGTCCATCGAGTTCAACCAGTACAAAGTACAACTCCAGCCCGTCCCCCACATACCCCTGTTGATCCAGAGGAAGGCGAAAAAAACCCCACCAGGCATGGTCCAATTAGCCCCAAATGGGAAAAATTCCTTCCTGACTCCAGATGGCAATCAGATAAAATCCCTGGATCAACATCATTAGGCATAACCTAGTAATTGTAGCCATGGATGTCTTTCAACGCAAGGAAAGCATCTAAGCCCCCTTTAAATGCAGGTATAGAGTTTGCCATAACGACTTCCTGTGGCAATGCATTCCACATCTTAACCACTCTTACTGTAAAGAACCCTTTCCTAAATAAATGGCTAAAACGTTTTTCCTCCATGCGCAGCTCATGTCCTCTAGTCTTTTGAGAAGGCCTAGGGACAAAAAGCTCATCCGCCAAGCTATTATACTGCCCTCTAATGTATTTATACATGTTAATTAGATCTCCTCTAAGGCGTCTTTTCTCTAGACTAAATAAACCCAGTTTATCTAACCTTTCTTGGTAAGCGAGACCTTCCATCCCACGTATCAATTTTGTAGCTCGTCTCTGCACCTGCTCTAAAACTGCAATATCTTTTTTGTAATGTGGTGCCCAGAACTGAATTCCATATTCCAGATGTGGCCTTACTAGAGAGTTAAACAGGGGCAATATTATGCTAGCATCTCGAGTTTTTATTTCCCCTTTAATGCATCCCAAAATTTTGTTCGCTTTAGCTGCAGCGGCTTGGCATTGAGTACGATTATTTAACTTGTTGTCGATGAGTACTCCTAAGTCCTTCTCCAAGTTTGATGTTCCCAACTGTATCCCATTTATTTTGTATGGTGCTAGACCATTGGTACGACCAAAATGCATGACTTTACATTTGTCAACATTGAATTTCATCTGCCATGTATGTGCCCATATAGCCATCCTATCCAGATCCTGTTGCAATATGACACTATCTTCCTGAGAGTTGATGATTCTGCACAATTTTGTATCATCTGCAAAAATAGCAACATTGCTCACTACTGCATCTACTAGGTCATTAATAAATAAATTGAAGAGCACTGGACCCAGTACAGACCCCTGTGGGACCCCACTGCTAACAGTCTCCCATTTTGAGTACGATCCATTGACCACAACTCTTTGTTTTCTGTCCATTAGCCAGTTCCCTATCCATGCACACAAACTCTTCCCCAGTCCTTGCATCCTCAACTTTTGCACCAGACTTCTGTGGGGAACAGTGTCGAAGGCCTTTGCAAAGTCCAAGTATATCACATCTACAGCATTCCCAATATCCATATTAGCATTCACTACCTCATAAAAGCTGAGCATGTTAGTCAAACAGGACTAAAACAGGTAACTAAAACAAAGTAATAGTAACAACATAATAATAAATATGGCTAACAAGATGGGACCTATCCAATCATATTTTGAGCCTAGCGTTCTAGCAGCCATGAGGCACATAGAGCTGTAAGCATGGAAGCTCAGCAGGATTACATACAACCTCCTAACTGGCTGGGGGCATACGGGCTACAAGAAGCAAACTTCCGATAAATTGATGAGAAATGGTAAAAATTTGTAAAAATGTATAAAAATTAATGAAAATAAAAATAGAACGATCAAATATGCAGACAAAGTAACAATATCAGGTAACAACCACAATAAACTGTAAAGTACAATAGTTTGGGGGCCTGGCCAAGATGGCGATCTGAGTAGACTGCTTTCTCTGGAGCTCCGCTGCCTGGCTCTCCGTATCTGCTTATACTAGCTCAGAGCACACTGTAATCTGCCCTAACATGCTGGATTTACCTCTCACTTACACCCTGGAGGCCTGGTTTACCCCCACCAGCACCATCGGCGGACATAGACTCGGAAGCAATACCAAGCGCTTCTGACTCTACTAGCCCGGCCCGTCCTCAGAGAACACAGCACCGTTTTGCTCTATACGGGAACATGGGCAACAAGCAAGGAGAAAAGAAAGAGAAAACTGAGGGTGCCCATTATCCTGAGGCTCCACCGGTGATGCTGGCGACACAGAACGCTACGACACAGGACTCAAATAATGCCGAGGCGATGGTGGAGGACGCCATTTCGCTCCCAAACAGATGTTAAACACAGAACAACTAACCTTGAACGCTGCACATCTGACATCGAAGCCATGCTCATGTGGCCGCCATCCCAGATATTAACAAACGGCTGACCCAACTTGAGACCCGCGCCAATGATGCTGAAAATAGAAATAGGTGGAATAACCTGCAGCTGCTGGGACTATCGGAGGGAGCAGAAAGTCAAGATGTGGCCTCTTACACTGAAAATCTCCTTAAAGATCTTTTGACACCCTCCACGTTCTCCCCTCTCTCCGTTATAGAGAGGGCCCATAGAATGCCGGCGCGCCCAGGACCTCCAGGTGCCTATCCAAGAACCCTCATCTTTCGCTTGCTTAATTACAGGGATCAGGATGCGATTCTGGCTGCCGCTAGAAAAATAGAAGATCTCAAACTCAGAAATGCTCGCCTAATGATTTTTCCAGATTATACAACTGAAACACAGAAGCTAAGGTGATCTTTTCAACTAGTGAAAACAATGCTGCGAGAATGCCAAATCAAGTACGCCATGATGTTCCCTGCTAAGCTGAGAGTCCAGGATGGGGGATCTGTTCTCTTTTTTGAAAAACCTGAGGAGGCGATGACATGGCTGGAGGCCCTTTCTGCACCCCGAAATGGATAAGTTAATCCTGATAATGATCTTTCTGTCACTTGTTTAATTCATGCCGACCTTGGTGAGTTTTAAACGTTATTTGTTAAAGTGGACCCAAATTAAAAATACAAGATTTCAGAAATAAAATCTATTTTCTAAATTATAATAATAAATAGCAGCCTTTTTTCAGCTGCATTATGACAAATATAAAATATTTTACATTTATTGGATGAACCCCTCCCTTCCTTCATATTCCCGGGACAGAATCCGGCAAACTTATTGAGTAGGTGGTGTCCGGCAAAGGAGGAATTGCTAATGGCTGCCACTTGTATAACCCTAGTAGCAAAGGAGGAAGCAGCACACCGTCCAAAAGTAAGATAGGATGTGCCAAGGCTATCCGGTAACCAAGCGGATAATCCAGAAGAGAAATATGCAGCCGGCACCATCCAAATGTACTTATTGCTCTTTTATTGATAGCTCATGGATCCAGAACCATCACAATTAGAATCAGAATCAGAATTCGTTTATTTCGCCAAGCACGGTTGCCCGTGCCCGGAATTAGTTTTGGCACTTTGATTGGCAAGGAAGAGTTGTACAAATAGACAGGAGTGAAGAACAACATAACAAGAGTGCAGCAGTACAATACAACAGATACAGGAGTAATATAACATTTGCAGTAGGTCAGTTGCGGGTCTAGCAGGGACAGCAACGTGTAGCAGAAGATAATTCTAGTACGGCCTAGGCAGGGTAGTAAACAGAGCAGCCGCAGCCGAAGTCAGGTATTAGTCCGGTAGATGGCTATAGGGGCGGTCAGCGGAATGGGCAGAGTTCAAGACTCTGACGGCCGTGGGGAAAAAAGTGTTCATACGCCTAGTAGTCTTAGCAGGGATGGACCGAAACCTCCGGCCCAGTTTGAGTCGAGTGAAAAAACTGTGGCCAGGGTGAGAGGGGTCGCCCACAATTTTCATTGCTCTATTCCGCAGTCTAGTGTTATAGATGAGATCTAGAGGGGGAAGAGGTTTCCCAATAATCCTTTCCGCTGAGCTGATGACCCTCTGGAGTTTGTATCTGTCGCTGGCGGTGCAGCTAGCGAACCAGACCAGGATGGATGAGCAGAGGACTGACTCGATCGTAGCAGAGTAGAAGGACCTCAGAAGATCCTGGGCCATGCCAAACTTCTTAAGCTGGCGAAGAAAGAAGAGTCTTTGCTGTGCCTTCTTCTGAGTCGCGGTAGTGTTTGCCCTCCAGGTCAGGTCAGCAGAGATGGTTGTACCCACGAGGCGGACGTTGGGAACCCTAGCGACTTCGATACCCTCGATATGTATCGGAGGGGGGTTGCTGGCATTCTTCCTGAAATCAATGACCATCTCCACGGTTTTGGCTGTGTTAAGAACTAGCCTATTCTCTCTACACCAATTGCAGATTCTGTCTACCTCCTTGCGGTAAGCCTGTTCATCGTTCTCACTAATAAGGCCAATGATTGTGGTATCGTCCGCAAATTTGATGATTTTGACAGAGTCAGCTGTGGATGTGCAGCTATTCGTGTATAGAGAGAACAGAAATGGTGACAAGACGCAGCCCTGAGGGGCTCCAATGTTGGTCACTCTGGGTCTGGAGGATATGTCGCCCAGCTTAACCACCTGGGACCTGTTCGAGAGAAAGTCTGTGATCCAGAGGCGGAGGGTTGGGTGGACTTTGAGCTCCGTGAGATTGTCGTGCAGAATACGGGGGCAGATGGTATTAAAAGCCGAGCTGAAGTGCAGCAGAAGAACTCTAGCATATGAGTTTGACCTGTCGAGGTGGTTAGTGATAAACTCCAGGCAGATGTTGATAGCATCGTCAGTGGACCTGTTTGCTCTGTACGCGAACTGGAGAGGGTCCAGTCGGTCCAGAGTAACATTCTTGAGCAGCGACAGTACCGCTCTTTCAAAGGTCTTCATGACCACCGATGTTAGGGCAACGGGCCTGAAGTTGTTTAGGTCAGAAACCCCTTGCTTTTTCGGGATGGGGATGATGATGGATTCCTTGAAGCAAGTAGGGACTTTCCCTTCGGTGAGGGACCTGGCGAAGATAGAGGTCAGGACGGGGGCCAGCTGACGTGCGCAGGACTTCAGACATGCAGGTGACACGCAATCAGGGCCAGATGCTTTCCTGGCATTCAAGGAAGACAAGAGGTGCAGAACAACGTCCTCAGATACTGTCAAGGGGGGGCATGTGCTCGAGCTAGGTTCAATGCTCTTATAGGCAGAGAGGGGGGGGGAGTAAGGAGTGGACAGCCCCCCAGAGGTGCCCGGAACCTCAAACCTGCAATAAAAGTTACTGAGTTCCTCAGCTAGCTCGGAGCAAGGGGTAGCCTGTTGGGGGGGAGGCTTGTAGCTGGTGGCAGCCTTCAGGCCCTTCCAGACAGCCCGAGGGTCGTTTGAGCGGAGATTGTTCTGAATTCTTTCAGCATATGACCGTTTAGCGGCACGGAGTTCCCTGTTGAGGGAGTTCCTTGCCGTTCTGTAGTCCTGCAGGGAGCCAGACCTGTGAGCTGCTTCCTTGCGACTCCGCAGTTGGCGCAACTTGTTTGAGAACCACGGTTTGTCGTTGGGGTAGGTCTTGAAAGACTTGGTGCGTACACAGGATTCCTCACAGAAGCTGATATAGGATGAGACAGTGTCAGCCCACTCATCTAAGTCGGGTGATTCTAGCGCCTTCCAGTCCGTACAGTCAAAACACGCCTGGAGTTGGAGTTTGGCTTCATTTGACCACACTTTGGTGGACCTCAGGACCGGTTTTGCTGACTCAAGGCGCCGTCTATAGGTAGGAACCAGATGGATGAGGCAGTGGTCAGATGAACCGAGAGCTGCCCACAAGGCGGCCTTGTAAGCGTCCTTTAGAGGTGTGTAACAGTGGTCTAGAGTACTGGAGTTCCTGGTGGGGCAGTCCACGTGCTGGAGGTAGCATGGGAGCTCATGCCGGAGGTTGGCTTTGTTGAAGTCGCCCATAATGATAAACAGAGAGTCTGGAAGGGACGTCTCCCACTGTGTGATGGTGTCACTGAGGTCCCGCTGAGCGATTTTAACATCGGCGTCAGGCGGAATATACACGCCCCCGAGGACGTAGGAGGTGAACTCTCTGGGCGAGTATGAACGCCTGCAATTAATGAGTAGTAGTTCGAGGTTGGGGGTGCACTTTTTAGCTAGCAGTGACGTGTTTGGGCTCCATGCGGAGCTGACATAGAAACAGATGCCCCCACCTTTCTTTTTCCCTGAGAGGGTGGGATCGCGGTCCGCACGTATAATGCTGAAGCCCGGGAGGAGGAGGGCATTGTCTGGAATGTCCTCCTGCAGCCACGTTTCCGTGAAGCAGATGACTGGGGTATTATTGCCGAGCTCCCTCTTGTTGCTAAGAAGGCGAAGTTCGTCCAACTTGTTAGGGAGGGAGCGGACATTTGCCAGGAGGGCTGAGGGAATGGCTGAGCGCAGGCCCCTTTTCCTCAACCTCACAAGAGCTCCCGCGCTTCAGCCCCTGCGCCGCTGACCTGAACTGACTGGTGGGTCAGAGCTGGTGAGTTTTTGGATGTGGCTCCAGACAGAGTTGTGGAGGAGACCACTGTCAGGGATGGAGGAGCTGCAGGATTCCCAGAGGGTGAGTTGCAGCCTGGTGTAGGTAGTGCGGGGCATGTGGTGTGGTGAAAGGGGGGAGTGGGCAGCCATTTCAGTGTGAGTATGCAGTATGGCATCGGTGAGGGCACCAGCAGACCGAGAGGACAGCAGGCAGGCAGCTATCCCGGTACTCACAGAGGCACAGTGACAGAGAGGGCAGCAGGCAGGCAGGGTAGCAGAGAGGGCAGCAGGCGGGCAATGGTCACCCTACATACGGCTAATAGAAGAGTAGCAGTAGAGTACCTTTGCGGTCCTGGAGACACGTGACGACCAGATGGGGGCCCATTTGCCCAGGAGCTCAGCCAGGTGATGGCAGACCGGCAGCATCAAGATCCTGGGGGAGAGGGCAGCAGGTATCACATCAGCAGGCAAGGAGGGTGTAGTATCCACGTGGTGCAGGAGTAGACTGGGTGCAGCCCTAGGCCGCAACAGGCCTGGGTCCCCGTGTATGGTGGGGGTTAGAGGTTAGAGGGTCCCTGAGTTCTCAGATGTGGCTGGCAGGCACTGGGTACCACTCTTAGGACCAGGGTGCAGCTGGAGGGTGGCAGATGGGACCCTAGGTGCAGCTGGCAGACAGCGGGCGACCTTCTGGCATGTGATGGTGGAGCCAGCTGGAGTGAGCAGGAGGCATCGGCTGCAGGCGGTGGCACTTCAGTGTGCGAGGACGCTTGATGATGGGCCTGTAGTTCCTGCGGGTGGGTTGCTGAGGTGTCTCTATCCCGGTACCCTTGGCAACGGCTGCGAGGGGATGGAAAGGGCCGGCTTCGGCAGGGGCCACCCACGTGGTGAGCACGTGGTGGCTGGAGTCAGCAGCAGCGGCCGTGTAGGGACCGGGATTGCAGAGCGGAACCTTGCTGGCGGCGATGGAGTGCGGAGGACCACCTGGGGCAGAAGGTGGAACGTGGAAAACCGGCCCGGCAGGCTGTGTGGGAGCGGCTGACACTGGAGACAGAGGGGCCGTGGTACCGGCAGCGGAGTCGGGCTGGAGGTAGCAGGCAGCAGAGTCGGGCTGGAGGTGGCAGGCAGCGGAGTCGGGATGGAGGGCAGCAGCCACAACCGGAGGCGGAGGGGGCCGTGTTGCAGACCAGGCGCCAGTGTTAGATCCAGGCTGGAGGATCCGTTCCCCGTGGTGAGCCGCAGTGAGGAAGAAGATGCGAGCGCTGTGTCCTTGAGGCTGATCGGGACTCGACCCGTCTGGGAGATACAGTCTCTCTGCGGTAGGTGGACACTTAGCTGACAAGCTAACTAAGCTAAACTAAGTGAACTAAGCTAACTAAATGCTAAAATGCTAAAATACTACGAAAAAGTAGAAAGTAAAAAGTTCAGGAGCCATGTGCCGAGGCAGCCGTCGGTGGCGCCATCTTGATGGCATAGCCCCTTTCTCAAGTAAGTGACAGTCTGATAAGTTAACAGTGGTGGTCACATTTTATATACAGCCCACTAAATTCAAACAAACCAATCATAGGCTGGGACACACAACCAGCCAATCATAATGATAAGGAGACAAACGGACCTTATGGAAGACTTCTCAAGGTGTTTGGGAGCCAATGGGGAATGGGACTACTCACCTGCGTGAATATGATGCTCAGCCAAGGTCCTGCCCCACACCAAGCCGAACGCCGCCATCCGCGCCCACACCCCGCCCCCCGAAGGGAGGGGATGCGGACGCATTGGCACGCCGCACGGAGAGGCACCATGTGACCACTGACGTGGTCACAGACTGGAGACGTGGAGCGCAAACAGCGCAGTGACACGCAGGTGGTATAGCGTGCACTGCGTACTCGCTCATACACGTCACCAGCCTGGCGCCTCCCCGTGCGGCGCAACCATGGCAACGTCAAACAAAGCGAGAGACAGGACCCAAGGGCGGCAACAAGACACGCAGACAGCACACACTGTAGCTACACCAGGACATAGAAGCTAGACATTGTAATATACCGTACTTGATGGAAAAAGTTATATTACGGAAAAATAATAATAGTAATCAGGGTTAGTTAAAGGAAAAGGGGAAACAGCCCGGAGACAACATCCACACAACGCCACAGCAGGGCAAGGGAAGTAATGGCAGCAAAACATAAGTAAATATAACTGTCAAGGGCCAAAAAGGTCCACTAGATGCAAAGTGGACATACAGATCACAGGAGAGGCATGAGATCAAATTCTCGATTCAAACCTCTGGGTTCTAAACAATCCAAGGTTTTGATCCAGAAGGCCTCCCTATAGAGGAGTCTCTTCAATCTACTACCACCTCTACGCATGGGTGGAATACCCTCAATGATCTGATACCTCAACTGGCTGATCTGATGTCCACATGTAATACAATGAGCTGCCACAGATTGTTCCATTTCCCTGGTGCGGATAGCAGACTTGTGTGCAGACAGTCTCACCTTAAATTTATTAGTTGTTTGACCAATGTAAATTAGTCCACAGGGACATTTGAGAAGATATATGACATATTGTGAATCACAATTATAACAACCTCTAATGTAGTATCTTTTTCCCGTATGTGGATGAACAAAATATGGGCTTCTAATGACTGAATGGTAATGCACGCAGTTAAGGCAGGGGAATGTGCCCCTCCTATTTGTAGTATCAGGGGGTCTCACCAGGGTTCTCATCTCTGCATGAACCAACCTGTCACGCAAGGTCGGGGCTCGTTTATATGATAGTAATGGCAAATTTTGAAATTCCCCTACTGTTGGAAAGGAGTCGGACAAGATGTGCCAATGTTTTTTAATAATTTTTCCTATAGAGTCTGACCACACATCAAACTGTGACACAAATGGCAACCTATTGCCAACAACTCTCCTCCTTCTGGGGCGTTTAGAGGGTTCCGCCGCCTCACTGCGTGCATTGTTCACCAAGTCTAAAGGATACTGTCTGGCTAAGAACTTCCTAGCAATCTCATCAAACCTCTGTTTACGTACATTCTCATGTCCCACTATCCGTCCAACTCGTAAAAATTGACTCTTGGGGATCGCTCGCCTGGTATTAATGGGGTGGAAACTGTCATATGTCAAAATTGCATTACGGTCAGTGGGTTTCACATATAGATCAGTGTATAGTCTCCCTCCTGTGAGAGAAACCATTGTATCAAGAAAATTGATCTGAGTAGACTCACAGTGAACCGTCAATCGAATAGCTTCACATTGTTGGTGCAAATATGACACAAAGTCATCTAGGGTCGAACGCGGCCCCGCCCACACGCAAAACACGTCATCTATATATCTAAGCCAAATCTTGGCATATTTTTGAAAAATATGGTTAGTGTACACGAAGCTTTCCTCGTATACATTCATATATATGTTTGCGTAGGACGGGGCCACGTTCGATCCCATGGCTGTTCCCTGTACCTGTAGAAAAAATTCATTGTTAAAGACAAAATAATTGCAAGACAATACAATCTTCAGCAAATCAATCAAGAAATCGATTTGTGCATCAGAAAAATCTGACGCAATAAATAAAGTATGGCGGACAGCCTCCACACCCCCATCATGTGGGATGGAGGTGTAGAGGCTCTCCACGTCCATAGATACCAATAGACAATCCTCTGGTAAATCCTGTAGTTGAGAAATGGTCTCGAGAAACATAGCCGTGTCTCTTAAGTACGATTTTTGAGCAAACACATAGGGTCTCAATAAGTAATCCAGGTACTTGGCTAGAGGAGATAAAACCGAATCTATGCCCGACACTATAGGTCAGCCTGGCGGTTGTTGTAATCTTTTGTGAATTTTTGGACACAGATAAAGAATAGGTGTTCTAGGAAATTCCATACATAGATATTTGGCTAATTTCTCATCAATAACCTTAGCTTGTATAGCTTGATCCAAGATAATACTAATCTGTCTTTGAATATCTGGCAGGGGGTCGCAGGGCAGTGATTTGTAAGTATTTGTATCTTTAAGTTGTCTATAAGCCTCCGTTAAATATTCAGAGGTATCCATCACTACCACTGCTCCCCCCTTGTCAGCTGGCTTAATTACTATAGAATCATTACGTTCTAATTCCTGAATAGCCTGACGTTCTTCCTGAGTTAGGTTATGTCTAATCCTAATATCTGAAGATCCCTCTTGTATGAAATCCTTAATGTCTGCTGTAACCCTCGAGACATAAGTGTCAATGACTTGACACGATGGTGGATTGAATGAACTCTTGAGACGCAATGAAGTATCCGCTAGGCACAACTGGGTAACATCATCGGACTGACTAGGAATGAATCTTGGTTGACTAAAGAAGTGATTCAGTCTAATGCTTCTGAAAAACCGTTGCAATTCAATGACTAATTGTAGTTGGTCCGGCCAATGGGTGGGTGCAAATGATAGTCCTTTGTTTAGAACTTGAATTTGTAATGCTGTTAATTCTACAGAGGAGATGTTGACCACAATGTCCTCCACATCTATGCCCTGGGTTTCTGACGCTGCCGCAGCCTGTCTTTGATGTTGCCATCGGCGCCCGCCACGGCGCTTTCGTCTTGGCTGGATATGTCGGTTGAGTCTTCTGCAGTGCTCGTGGGTAAAAAATCTGATGAACCATCTCCAGATGGTGCAGGTGTAGGATTATTGGGTTTCTGAGGTCTACCTGGGCGGGGACCTGCTTTAGGGTCCTTAGGTTTCATCGGTCGTTTATATGGTTGTTGCCATACATAGACATAACCAGTTGAGTAGTCTGCAGCATCACGTTGGAATTTTTGCCTTTTGATGACTTCAGTTTTACTCTTAGTAGACAACTTAATATCTGCAAGTTCTTTCTTAAATTTCTCAAAGTCCTCATCAGACAGTGGTCACATGGTGCCTCTCCGTGCGGCGTGCCAATGCGTCCGCATCCCCTCCCTTCGGGGGGCGGGGTGTGGGCGCGGATGGCGGCATTCGGCTTGGCGTGGGGCAGGACCTTGGCTGAGCATCACATTCACGCAGGTGAGTAGTCCCATTCCCCATTGGCTCCCAAACACCTTGAGAAGTCTTCCATAAGCTCCGTTTGTCTCCTTATCATTATGATTGGCTGGCTGTGTGTCCCAGCCTATGATTGGTTTGTTTGAATTTAGTGGGCTGTATATAAAATGTGACCACCATTGTTAACTTATCAGACTGTCACTTACTTGAGAAAGGGGCTATGCCCCGAAACGTTGTATTAATTGTGATGGTTCTGGATCCATGAGCTATCAATAAAAGAGCAATAAGTACATTTGGATGGTGCCGGCTGCATATTTCTCACCTGTTTAACCCTAGTTATAAAAAGAGAACGGTGAAAAGCAGGCACTGAAATGCTCATAGGCATGAAGGAGTGTTTATTTATCTTTGTATGGCCTCGATTCATAAACAGCAGTGTGATTAAAAAATCTTGTCGGGAAAATGCCGCACTCTGTATTTTCCCGGTCTGTGTGCTAATTCATAAAGATTTCCCCAGCTGCCCTTGGAGGTCGGTAAATTACCGCAGCCCATTGAGTGGTAGAGTAGAGCAGTGTCTCGATTCTCTCTTTACCCTGCACAGACGGCTCTCTGCACAAATGACTCAGACAGATGACTCACACAGTCTTTCCCTGCCTGCTCAAATGACTCACACAGACAGCTCTCTCCACAGATGACTCAAACAGACTTCAGCTCTCTTCACTTTGCATTCATCAGAGCTGTCGGTAACTTGTTAACGCCTCACTAGAGGTGTCGGTAACTACCGCCAGGCTTACCGCTTGTTGAAGGCTTTATGAATTGGCATTTGCTGACAATTTACTGACATGTGTTGGCGGTAACTACCAAGTCGGTAATTTATCGGTAATTTATCTCCCTGGTCGGTAATGTCAGCTTCTCATGCGGTAACAGCCTTTATGAATTGACACTTTGCTAAGTGGTCGGGGAAAGTCTGCTGTTTTCAGCATTACCGCATGAGGTAATGCTTTATGAATCGAGGCCATTGTGTCAGAGTGGTGCAACTAAATATTTTGAATTAAAAAATGTTTGGTTTGGGTCCGCTTTAATACGTTCAGTAAGTTATGCCTATTCAACTGCAAGTGCCCATTAGATATACTGAGGCCTTAACTTCATCTGTTTATTGCCAATTGTCGCATTAGTTAGTTGCTCCAGAGTTCATCTTTTTTCTGCAGGAGTGCTTTATTTACCACCGCTCCTGTGATTGAGCCACGGACTTTATATTGATAGGGCGATTTGGTTGCCAGTGTATGGACAGCGGTCGAACTATAAACTCTGTAGCGTAGCTACGAAGCATGCAACCATTTTAGATAACTAAACTATACTGCGGGCTTTCTGTGCATAACTCAGTTTCCAACTTGCACTGCAGTATATCCATGCACGTCAATACTGCTGTACTCTACCCCACATGGCGATACGTTTATGACATGCTATGCATCTATATTAACGGTGTATTTTTTCCTTGCTCTATTGCCCGGTTGGACATATAAATGAATGGTTTGGATTATCTCCAATGCAAGAAATTCAAAACGCTGAAGCTGGAAATATTCCCACACTTATGCTGAACTACTACTTAGCCCGCCCAGAAGCTTTTTCATGCATGCTGCTAATGGTTGTGATGGTTTGACCTAATGTAGTGCTATAGCTTTTATGCACCATATTGTACTGATATTGCTATAGTGAGCCATCTTGAATGTGAATCTTTTCATTCAGATCTGTATATTGGTTCATTTGAGTCGGGTGGACTTCTTTAATACTTGTTTATTAGGAAACTAACACAGATGGGTCGATGAGTCATATGTTACTTAAAAAGCACTATTATAGGGAGTGCTTGCATATACAGAATGTACTAATCTGACCCAGGATTTAAGACTCTTCACTAATGAACTAATGGCCTCTTAGTGTATGAAGTTAGAGGACATTAGGATATTTTTTAGGCTATAATGCATGACTATGACCTTATTAATGGGTCGTAAATCTAGTACTTGTATTCTAGAGTGAATAGCTAATTGTGTAGATGGGCGGATGAACATATGAAAGGGGGCCATAAATCTATCAGAAGTATGCTGACCGAAATATGGCTTAATTGATGGAATTCCAGCTATTATCACTTGTTCAAATATGACCTTCAAAAAGATGTTTTTTCTACTATGCTCCATAGGCTAACATGGAGTTCCATGTTAGTCTATGGGATAGGGTTGCCGCGGTATACCGGTATGACGGTATACCACGGTTTCAAAATGCATGATAACCATACCATGCACTTTTTGAAAATACCGGTTTACCCAAGATGGCGCTGTAAGACATTTGCCCGGCACACAGAGCTCCAACCATTCTCCCCCGACGGCCTCACCGCATCTGTGGGAAAGATTCCCCCTGCCTCCAGGAATCCAGGGACGCTTTGCGGAGTGTCCAGGGACCCAGGGCTCGCTGCAGTCGGACTCCGGAAATCTTAACCACGTGGCCGCCCCAGCTCCATACACGCCGCTGCCGCCGTCACTTCCTGCTGATTAGCTTCCTACTGATCGGAGCTCCCCATGGCTGACCGTGCCGATCGCCCGCCCGCTAAGCCCCAGGACCACCACAGCTCTGCGGCCCCCACTTCTGGGTCTCACTGAGCAGCCGCCACTGATCGTCACTCCAGCCGCCTCTGCTTCCGGACCTGCACGGCCACCCATGCAGGGGTGCCCTCTTCTTCCAAGCCGCCTCACATTGCCTGCCTTCCTCGCATCCACCACCACCAGGCACGGAAGACACCCCCAGCAAGAGGCCTCCACACCACCTGCAGATGCCGCTGCTCAAGTGACAGACTAGGCCACCCATGTAGAGGAGCACCTACTACATATGCTGCAGGCACCTATCCTGGCTACACCTATCCCTGGCTACCTGTGCTGCAGGAACCTATCCTGGCTACCTATGCTGCAGGCACCTATCCTGGCTACATCTATCCCTGGCTACACCTATTCCTAGCTACCTAAGCTGCAGGCACCTATCCCTGGCTACCTATGCTGCAGCCACCTACTGCTGGCTACACCTATCCCTTGCTACCTATGCTGCAGGTACCTATCCTGGCTACACCTATGCTGCAGGCACCTATCCCTGGCTACCTATGCTGCAGCCACCTACCCCTGGCTACCTATGCTGCAGCCACCTACTGCTGGCTACACCTATCCCTGGCTACCTATGCTGCAGGCACCTATCCCTGGCTACCTATGCTGCGGCCACCTATTACTGGCTACACCTATCTCTAACACCACCTGGACTTCTGCAGGAGCAGGGTAAGCCTTTTTTCAGTTTTACCTGGGGCCCCAAATCTCCCAGGGGCTTAATCATATATATATACTGAAGGAGTAGCGCACCCCACACTGGGGTGGGGGTGGGGTGTAAGGGTGCTCAGGGTCCAAATAATTCTATTATAATTGTATAATACCGTATACCGCAATACCGTCATACCGTGGTATTTTTTTTGACGGTTATCATACCGTGGAATGTCATACCGTTGCAACCCTACTATGGGATTAAGAGCTATAAAACCCAGTGGCCATTTCAGGAAAGTTAGGACTCCTCTCAACTCGTAACTGGGCTGGCCACCTGGTTAAAGACTGACTGTATTTCCCGTCTGAGGAACTTCTAAACTATCGTGAGGGAAGAGTTGCTCTCTAGGACAGATAGAAGTTACTGCAACCTTGAGCGGGACACCTAGGAAACACAAGGTGATGTGATGTGTTTATAATTCTGATACTTATGTTATGTTATGCTGTTATTCTCTGTCTTCTTTCCAATAACTTGGTATTGTATGTCATATTCTGTATCAATAAACTTGTTAACCTTGTTACTTGTCTCTGATTTTGGAGGAATCTAAAAGAACCTGCAAGTGCTACATTTGTAAGTGGTGTCACTTTTTCTGTAGCAATACACCTTATAATATGGAATACAACACAACTATACTTGTATATCTTCCTCTGTGTAAGGCTCATATTATAAATTGCCTCCTGTGCTTCCTAAAAAACTAGCTGTTCAATTAACTATGCTCCTCAAATTGCTAAAGCCTGATTATTAATGTTTATGCACTCATGTATATATTGTATGGTGTGTAGTGAATCTGAACTATCTGAGCTTACTGGGGAGTGGAGCATGAGCATTAGACTCTTTATTATAAAGCTAGCATTTGTTAAAATGATTATAAAGGTGCTCGTGCTCAGCTCCTTATTTGGTAAAGATGCACTAGCGAGTCTCCATTTTTCCCCAATTCCCCCCCCCCCCCTTCTTTCCCCCTCTCTCTCCCCTGTCCCCCATCCTTCCCTTTATTACTGATTCGGGTTCTGTATCTAATTTTTCATTAAACCTGTCCCCACTTTGTCCCTTACTGCAGAAATATTGATCCCTATATCTACTTCTTGCTATGGATGCTAGGTTTGCATTGGTGGCTTTCCCGCAGTGTCTCTTGGAACCTTTTTTCTGCCAATTGTATATAAAAAACTAACAATCCTTTGCTCTCCCTTTTATAAAGCCACTAGGTGGCAGCATAGGACAACAAATAGCATAATATTAATCTCAACCATTGACTGTAACCATACCGAGGGAGACTGCAATGAATAGCTACATCTAATCAGTAAAATATCGGGATGGCTTCCACTAATTAAGCCAATGTATTTATCATATGCTCTTTCCTTAGAAAATGACACTGGGAAAGTGGATATGTAACTTTTAATCTACTCTCATGTATGTTATTTTCTCACATGCTTGCAATGTTTATGGAGGAATGTAAAAGTATGTATTCGCTGGTTTGACCTTGATTATCCCAGGTTTATATATGAAAATGTCTCTCTTCTTAATAGCAATAAGCTCCTGATATTTGCTTCATTATATACTGTGTATATGTTTAATGGTTATATATATATATATATATATATATATATATATATATATATATATATATATATATATATATATATATATATATATATATATATATATATATATATTAGAGGTCATCAAGGCTGGGTGCTGGACGGGAGATATGTTTCCCTGCTGTTTGGACTCTGGTCCCTTTAAGCACGTGTGGTCCGTGGAAAGGAGCCCGGGTTTTATAGGCAGCAAGCAATTGCTGCCTGTATGTTTTTTTTCTTTTCAGGGCCGGACTCCTGGGATGGGAGGGAAGGACGGGCGGGCCTTCCCATCCCACCTCGGGCCACACCTGTTTCCTCTGGGCTGTTCAGCTCAGGTAATGAGATTCATAAGGGCTGCTCTGACAGACAGTCAGGGAAGGTGTTTGGAGGAGTAGCATGCTGGCTACTGAAACTCTTGTCTCAAGAGTATTGCAAATAAGATTGCTGAAATCTTGCTGAAGGCCAGGCCACACACTGGACTGTGATTTATGTGTGGTTTGGTCCTGTTGGAGACTGCTGTATCTGAACAAACTGGACTTTACCTTTACCAAAGCTGAAGTAAGCTTCCTGTTATTTTCCTTTTACTGCTGATGTCAAGCTGTTTAATTCCCTGCTGGTTAAATAAACGGACTTTGTTTTTATACAAACTGTGTACTGCGTGCTGGCTGCGAACCCCAACTTGACAATATATATACATATACATATATACATTTCTCCCTGGGGACTCAAAGCGCTGTGACCCTGCATTATGCAGTCTCAAAGGCTAGGGAAAGAGGTTTTAGCCTTGCTTCTCGTACTGATTGTGGAAGTGAGTTCCATAGAGTAGGGGCTGCATAGGAAAAGGCCCGAGCACCAAATGTTATATATTTACGCCTTGCAATTAAACCTTATAGGATTTAACACTCTTAGGACCGGATGCATTGGTGTGATCTATAGACAACGATAAAGACCATTCCCTTTTAATCTAACTATACGATACTCTCGTTCCCGTTACATGTTATTCTATCCCTAGATAATCATAGCGAGATCCCCAATCTCTTTAATATATCATACGGCCTCTTTTATATCTTATTTCAATGGAGCTATAACGTAATTCCTAAAATGTCATATTTAATCCTCATTGTTATATATATGTATATATGTTAAATGGCAACTCTTAAATGAATTATCGTGGAATGTCAGAGGCCTGGGCTCCAAAGTAAAGCGCTCTCTAGTCATCAATTTCCTTAAACATCAATCTCCTCATATTTACTTATTACAGGAGACGCATCGCATAGGTGGGAAAATGTTAGCTCTGAAAAGACCATGGGTGGCGCAAGCATAACATGCTACTTATTCATCCGATTCTAGAGGTGTAAAGTACCTTTTCAGCTGCATGATGTTAAAATTCATCCAGGTGGGAGATATATAATACTGCACGCTACAATCCATAATGTAAAGCTGGTACTGGTTAATGTATACTTACCTCCTTCAGAAACTGCTAATATCTAGTGACTTTAACTTGGTACACGACCCAATCATGGATAGACTTAAACCCTCCGGTAGAGATTATCTACACTTCTGTAAATGTCTGGACGCTTGTAACTTAACAGATGTATGGAGATGGAAACATCCCAAATTACAAGAATATTCTTGCCACTCTGCTTCTTATGGAACTCTATCTAGAATAGACTTAGGCCTAGTATCTAGTGATGTTCTCCCCGAGATTAGGAGCGCTCGTTTCTTAGCAAGGGCAATATCAGACCACGCACCTTTGGAATTAACTTTGCAACTAGGTATTCGGCGAAGTGATTCGGTGTGGAGAATTTCTAAGCACTGGATTTTGGATCCCAGGATTGACGATATTATCAAACGAAAACTCAAATTGTACTGGTTGACTAACCCAGACATAACTACGCCGCAGATGGTATGGGATGTGGGTAAAGCGTTTTTGCAAAGACATTACATAGAGGCTATAAAAATTGCTAGATCTCAAGCCTTAGTGCAGTGGAAGGAAAAATAGTCACTGACCTGGAAGCTGAGTTTATTCGCACAAATAACTCAGATGTATATGGACATTGGCAACTAGCTCTGCAACAACTAGAATTATATAGAATTGACACACAAAAAAAGGATCACTAGAACAAAAGCAAAGAATTTTTGAGCAAGGAGACAGAAGTGGGAGCATGCTTGCATGGCTCTCTAGGGACGCCCAGACTATGACCACTATTCCACAACTACAGCTAGATCCGCAGACAGTAATTAACGACTTTACCCCCGCGCGTACGTATTTCTCCGCCCCTTTTTCCATCCTTTAACAACCAGGGACGGAGAAATACGTACTTTCCGCGTTCCCGACGCTGTCCGCGCTCCCGCTTGTAAACACGCCGCCCGCCGCTAGTAAACACGCCGCCGCCCGCTCGCCCAGAGATCAATGAACGGGAAAATCCATTCCCGTTCGTTGATCTAAGCCCCGCAATGATCCGCTGCTCTCCTATGGGCAGCGCGATCATTGTAAGAAAAAACTCACGTGTCCAGCCTCATTATACTTCCTCCAAGCTTCCGGAAGGAAGCTTGGAGGTCGCATTAAAACAAAAAGTTACTGTGGCCATCTTGTGGCCAAATAGTAAACTACACCCTACACATTTTTCACATACAAATAAATGACTTTTACACATAAAATTAACTCATTACCTCCCACACTCCCCATTTTTTTTTTTTGTAATTAAAAAAAAATTAAAAAATGTACAATTAAAAAAAATACATAAATAGTTACCTTAGGGACTGAACTTTTTAAATATTTATGTCAAGAGGGTATAACACTGTTACTTTATAAACTATGGGCTTGTAATTAGGGATGGACGCAAAAATGAAAAAAATGCACCTTTATTTCCAAATAAAATATTGGCGCCAAACATTGTGATAGGGACATAATTTAAATGGTTTTATAACCGGGACAAAAGGGCAAATACATTTCATGGGTTTTAATTACAGTAGCATGCATTTAAAAACTATAATGGCCGAAAACTGAAAAATAATTATTTTTTTCCCCACATTTTTCCTATTTTCCCATTAAAACACATTTAGAAAAAAATAATTCTTGGCATAATGTCGCACCTAAAGAAAGCCTAATTGGTGGCGGAAAAAACAAGATATAGTTCATTTCATTGCGATAAGTAATGATAAAGTTATAGACGAATGAATGGAAGGAGCGCTGAAAGGTGAAAATTGCTCTGGTGCTCAGGGGGTAAAACCCCTCAGTGGTGAAGTGGTTAATGACCCTGACGAGGTTAATGAGGCCTTTTTTTAAATTTTACTCTAATTTATATTCCAGCAGACTAACAGCCTCTGATGCTGAGCTTGAAGAGCATTTAGCAGGCATAAATTTACCCACTCTACAATCAGATGACATTGAGTTACTTGACGCTCCTTTAACAATTGCTGAGGTATCGGATGCAGTAAAAGATATGCAATTAGGCAAGAACCCTGGACTAGACAAATTCCCAACTGAGTTCTATAAACAATACATCAAACTGATTTCCCCTTGTTTAAAGGGCTCTCTTCAGTCGTCCTTTGCTAAGGGTGCTCTCCCTCCTTCCATGTCTGAAGCTTTAATAATAGTGATACCTAAGCCAAATAAAGATCCGCTACAATGCTCGTCATATAGACCGATATCTCTATTGCAGACTTTCTCAACCAGGGTTCCCTGGAACCTCAGGGTTCCTTGAGTACTCTGCAGGGGTTCCTTGGCATTTTCCCCCATCGTGGGGGAAGTATAATGGAGCACATTATAAAAGGAGGTACTGTAAAAATAAGCACTAAATTGGGGGTGAGAATAATAATAATAATAAGCACATTAAAGAGAATCTGTATTGTTAAAATCGCACAAAAGTAAACATACCAGTGCGTTAGGGGACATCTCCTATTACCCTCTGACACAATTTCGCCGCTCCTCGCCGCATTAAAAGTGGTTAAAAACAGTTTTAAAAAGTTTGTTTATAAACAAACAAAATGGCCACCAAAACAGGAAGTAGGTTGATGTACAGTATGTCCACACATAGAAAATACATCCATACACAAGCAGGCTGTTTACACCCTTCCTTTTGAATCTCAAGAGATCATTTGTGTGTTTCTTTCCCCCTGTTCTCATGCACTGAAGTTTCAGGTTGCTCGTTTCTTCCTGCAAACAGCTTTGCCCTTGTCTGTAATTCTTCAGTATGTGAAAGCCCAGCCAGCTCAGAGGACGATTTATCCAGCTTGTAAAAGATAAGAGAGAAGCTGCCCTAATCTAAATAATACACAGGAAGTGGGCATAGAGGGGCCTGGAAGGGGGAGTTCATAGCAGAACCACAACACTGAAGAACTTGGCAGCCTTCCAGACACAGGCTGACAAGTCTGACAGGGGAAAGATACATTGATTTATTACAGAGACTGTGATAGTAGAAAGTGCTGCAGTAAGCTAGAACACATTAGAATAGCTTTTGGAACTTGTAGGATGATAAAAAAACAGGATGCAATTTTTGTTACGGAGTCTCTTTAATAAAAAAGCACTAGGATAATTAAGGAGACAGTATAATGAGTGGCAGTGTAATGGGGGTAGTGAAATAAACAGCCTCATCTACTTTTGAAAACCATGCCTCCTGCAAAATAAATGCAGGGGTTCCTCGAGATCAAAAAATTGTTTACATGGGGTTCCTTGAGATCCAAAAGTAATTTGCAGGGTTCCGCCAGGGTAAAAAGGTTGAGAAAGGCTGCTCTTTTGAATACCGATGCCAAAATATTGCCAAAGGTCTTAGCCAATAGACTGAATCAAGTTATACAAAAGTTAATACATTTTGATCAATCCGGCTTTATGCCTGGCAAAGGCACGGACATTAATATACGCAGACTAATAACTAATATCACTGCCTCCCATTCTAATTCCGGACAAAGAGCGATAGCCTCTCTTGACGCGGAAAAAGCGTGTGATTCGGTTGAATGGAGATACTTGTGGGCCGTACTGCACAAATTTGGATTTGGTAACAATTATATAAAATGGATTCAATTACTATATGATACCCCGAAAGCTAAAATTAGAACAGGTAATGTAATCTTGCGCTTTTTCAACTTGGAAAGCGGTACCAGACAAGGGTGCCCGCTCTCACCAAGCCTATGTGCGCTTGGTATGGAGCCTATCGCAGCATATATTAGACAATCTACCTTAGTTGAAGGCTTAAAACTAGGCAACCTCCATGAGAAAATCTCGTTATATGCTAACGACGTTCTATTATACCTGAGCAATCCTGATATTTCATTGACAGCTGCCCTACGTTTATTTGACAACTTTGGTATGATGTCGGGCATCAAAATTAATTGGTCCAAATCTTTACTATTTTTGTTAGATACTCCATCACGAATGATACCAAACTCCGCTTGTCCCCTAAAAGTAGTAACCCAATTTAAACACTTAGGTATTCAAATTGCTAAGGATCTTCAATCTTATAAAACTCTTAATCTAGATCCTGTTGTCCGCCAACTAGAAACCAAATGTACAGTATGGAATATGCTTCCGCTTGTAAAGGATTGCGGAATGACCGCCGCGTGCTCTGACGGCGTGGCGGCCGTTTCCGCGTCCAGTCCGGCGGTTTACGCGCGGCGACATGTGTCTGACCTGGTGCAGCCTTCCTGTGCACATAGGCTGAGGAATACGCGCGCCGAGACAGAAGCTTTATGGGAAGCAGAGAGGGATCAGCTGACTCCCTTGGTCAGCTGATCCAAGGCTGGATGCGGATTGGCTGGAAGGGACTGGGCGGCGCTGGCCAGCGCTGCACTATATAACCTCTCGTCCCTCAGTCTCACATCGTCTGCCGTTGCAAATGCTTACGTGTTAGCACACAGACCTCGTTTAAAAATAATTGGGAGTCTGACCTCAGTCAGATCCAATAGTGTGTTTGAACCAGGAAGGACCTGCGAAGCCACACTGAGCTAGAATACTTTCTCATGCTTATTCTATGTTATGCTTTAGACCAGTTCCAGGGTGTTGTGACTACGGACCTCACACCCAAGACTAGGATACTGTGTCAGTTCTATGTTATGCTTTAGACCAGTTCCAGGGTGTTGTGACTACGGACCTCACACCCAAGACTAGGATACTGTGTCAGTTCTATGTTATGCTTTAGACCAGTTCCAGGGTGTTGTGACTATGGACCTCACACCCAAAGACTAGGATACTGTGTCAGTTCTATGTTATGCTTTAGACCAGTTCCGGGGTGTTGTGACTACGGACCTCACACCCAAGACTAGGATACTGTGTCAGTTCTATGTTGTGCTTTAGACCAGTTCCAGGGTGTTGTGACTATGGACCTCACACCCAAAGACTAGGATACTGTGTCATTTCTATGTTATACTTTAACCCGGTTCCAGGGCATAGAGTATAGGTCCTCACACCTAAGATTGGGGCAAGCTTGTTTATATTAGCAGCAGGGCTTCCTGCAACCAGCCTAGGCCCCTCTCCTAGGGAGCCTTTAGGCCTAGGGATTCACCAACAGTCTGAGGTGAAATCCCTTCTTCTTCATACCTCCAATTCCTCTGGCGGTTCTCTCTCAAAGTGCTACTGTTACACTGTACATTCATATATCAGGTGTCCAGAGGTTAGACATACCTGGATTATTAGTGATTCTGCAGATCATTCATAATCTGGTGTATATCTGCATTACTGGTGAGTCTGCAGATCACCAAAAATCAGATTCTCTCTGCGTGTTGACACCGATCTTTACAGAACGGCAGACCAAAACAATATGGACACACTCGACAGTCGTCTGCTTGCACTCACCACCTCAGTGGAGAATTGCATCAGCGTGCTGGATAGTCATCAGACCCAGATCAATGCCTTGTCTGGGTCAATACAAGCCCTTCAGACGACTGTTAATGCAGTGCGATCCCCTCTTGTTACAGACTTACGCATGCCTGTGCCCGAGAAATTTTCTGGTCATAGATCTGACTTTCGAAACTTTAAAAATCGAGTGTTATCTTACTTTGAGTTGAGACCTAATACTTCAGGTTCTGCCGCACAGAGAATTATCTTTATTAAAACACTGTTGACTGGCGATTCCCAGACCTGGGCATATGGCCTTCAACCAGGGGATGGGGCCCTGACCTCTGTGGAGGAATTTTTCAAAGCTATGGCTATAATTTACGATGATCCAGACTTTGCCTCGACCGCTGAACGGAAGCTCAAGATGTTGCGGCAAGGCAAAGATTCAGTGGAGACTTATGCCGCTGAGTTCAGGAAGTGGGCGGTGTCAGCTATTTGCATTTGCATTGTTGGATTGTTTCTTGTCAGGATTATCAGATGCAGTGTCTAATCTGATGTTGGGATATCCTGAGCCAAAAACTATCGATGAAGCCATTTCTCTAGCGATCAGAGTGGACCGTCGCCTACGGTATCAGAGACAAAGTCGGGGCAGGAGTAGTGTGAGATATGTTTCCTATGCTTCCTCGCCACTGTTAAAGGAAAATTAACTTACACGAGACATTCTCCATTTAGTGCCAAAAACGTAGAAATCTTTATTCACTTGTACAAGGACTTTTCTCAGCCAACATATAGAGTCTGCATCTACACAGGCCCTGCACAGCAGTAGAAAAGTGAATTTCTCCTGGGTGCAGGGAACTTTTAAATCCTAATTAATATGATAAAATATTCCTCCTTTTGGGCAGTCCTTTCTGGTAAAAGTCCAACCAACATATTCAGTTCTCCTTTTGGGTGGGGTCGCTTGACTCCACTCTGTCCTGAAAGTCAGCCTTTCAAGGAGGTCCCCTGAAGCAATATCCTCAGTTTCGTTTTCCTTCAAAGTCACCCCCACCTTCAGAAAACTGGCTTAGACTGATTTTCAAAGAGTCGTTTCTTCTGTACCTAGTACACCATGACACTGAGGGGGAAGGGAGGTCTTCTGGAATTTCACTGAAAAGGACATAGGAAACTGTGCACAGTAAATGGTTCAAAAACATATATAACATATATTCAGTGATATTGTGATAACTCTTAGGGTAATAATAATCCTATTACTTAAAGTGTCACTCTAACACACTGGTCTGATTCTGTGCATGTGGTCTTTATAGCCACGTGAGGATATAAAGGATATATATATATATATATATATATATATATATATATATATATATATATATATATATATATATATATATATATATATATATATATATATATATATATATATATATATATATATATATATATATATAAAGATTAACAGATTAATTATAAATTTCCATAATTCTTTCCACATTTCCCTCCTGTTTATGATCAATACTGTGGGTTGTGGCTTGATTATATATGTGTATAAAAAGAATATTAACATTCACATTTCTGTGCTCATGCTTGCTTAAGCCTTGGGTATCTGCAAATGTGTCTCCACTACAGGGATTGGAGGTTCAAGCAATCACAGCCTTCTATTCCCCTTTGCTGCAAATGGGTATGCACTACAGCAAGTCAGGGCATAGAAGTGAAATGATCAAAAAGAAAAATCAGACTCTGGCCGTGAGCTGGCTCACACGTCGGCCTGGCCATCCCCCTCCAGCATGCCATCATAATCTCCTCCCAGATCACCGTATGCTTCTTCATCATGCTGTGCTAAGGCTGCATACATAGTAGTACTCATATGCTTATCTATCAACCTTGCAAAAAATGTTCTCAGCATTGGAAAAATACAGCAGGCTAGCAGGAACAGAACCATAAGAACAGTTAGGAATGCGATACCAAAACTCTGAAAAAATGAAGTCCAGCTTCCAAACCAGTTCTGTAACCAGTCTGTTATTGGGTTTGAAACACCTGAGTTTCGTTTCAGCTCTTCAGATAGGTCTTTTAACTGCTGAAGAGCCACTGTCACTTTTCCATCAGGGGACGTATTATCTGGAATGTAGGTACAACATTGTTCCCCAAAAAATTCACATACACCCCCTTTCTCTGCCAACAGCATATCTAATGCAATTTTATTCTGCAATGCTGTTAATGATGTTGCTTTCAGTTGCTCTGCCAAACCTTCGATAGCATCTCTAGTATAATTAACAAATCTTTGCTGATTGTAGTAAATGTAATTAATCCAATCCACATTTTTGTTAACTGTTGGCCATAGGAAAATTGACTCAAACCCTGCAGCAATTTGGTTCCTAGCCTTGAACTCATCTGGCACCCCTCTGGGGACCCCTATCGCATCAATATATACATATGGTTCCAAACTCCCTTTTGGTGCCTCCCTTTTACTCCGGTGTAGCTTTTTATCCACCAAAATTTTAAAGGAGTCATAGGGCAATATAGTTACATGTTCTATCATCCAGACAGGGGCACACAACCCTTTCCATTCTGGTGGCAATGATGATTCTGCTTTGTTAGGTTCCCAAGTCCACCAAGTATCTTCTAACTGCCATTTTGTTCCTAGGCTCAACCCTTTATCATTGGTTATCTCCACTATTACTCCACAATACTTAATCATTGGATGGTTACTGGGGGCAGATCTATTATAGCACGTAAGATTGCTGGCTGTAGCAAATGCACGCTGTGGCGTGCCCGGTACCTTCATACGGGCTCTCTCTGTGGTACAGTTCCGTGGTTGATTCACACTTATCATACTCTGTATCATACATTCTAATTCAGAGCCACTCGCCACTACTGGTACCAGAGCAATCTGCAATCTAGCCGCTGCACACACAATACAGTCAGACGCATTCATTTGATTTGCAGTAAAGTTGCCAAAGTAATCAAAAAATTTAAAATTCCACCGGTCGCTAGAGCCTTATTACTAGTCACGTTCATCTTGTTAAAGTGAATCTGTATTGTTAAAATCGCACAAAAGTAAACATACCAGTGCGTTAGGGGACATCTCCTATTACCCTCTGTCACAATTTCGCCGCTCCTCGCCGCATTAAAAGTGGTTAAAAACAGTTTTAAAAAGTTTGTTTATAAACAAACAAAATGGCCACCAAAACAGGAAGTAGGTTGATGTACAGTATGTCCACACATAGAAAATACAACCATACACAAGCAGGCTGTATACAGCCTTCCTTTTGAATCTCAAGAGATCATTTGTGTGTTTCTTTCTCCCTGCAGTTCTCATGCAAAGTGCTCTTTTTTCTCCTGCAAACAGCTTTGCCCTTGTCTGTAATTCTTCAGTATGTGAAAGCCCAGCCAGCTCAGAGGACGATTTATCCAGCTTGTAAAAGATAAGAGAGAAGAGAGAAGCTGCTCTAATCTAAATAATACACAGGCAGTGTGCATAGAGGGGCCTGGAAGTGGGAATTCATAGCAGAACCACAACACTGAAGAACTTGGCAGCCTTCCAGACACAGGCTGACAAGTCTGACAAGGGAAAGATACATTGATTTATTACAGAGACTGTGATAGCAGAAAGTGCTGCAGTAAGCCAGAACACATTAGAATAGCTTTTGGAACTTGTAGGATGATAAAAAACAGGATGCAATTTTTGTTACGGAGTCTCTTTAATACTGTCCGATGGGGATGGGTCAGTAGTCTCTTTGTCTATTCTGTCGTTGCTGTTCAATGGAGGTCGTTCAGTCATTGTCATTGTCATTCCAGGGCTCTTCTTCTTCTTCTTCTTCTTCTTCTTTTTCCCTTTAAAAATGCTATGGTTTTAACCCAACTTCCCCTATGTAGCCTTTTTAGGTATCTGTTCCCCCCTTTTTTATCTCCTTTTCACCATGGTTCAAGATAAAGAACTACACCTGTGCCTTAGGAAGAATCTTCTAATATCTTCCCACAGCCTTTGAGATCGTGGTCGCACTGAGGCTCAAGCAAATGTTCCCGTCGCCTCAGGATCTCAAATTTCCGCCCCTCTTTTCCCCGTGGTGCTAACTATCAAGAACAGATTGGATCTGGCTACTGTTTTAAAAAGGAAATGACCGCTAAGCGTTCTTCTTGAGCAAGATGCAAACAACATTTCTTTTGTTTCAAAACCACCGAAGCTTCATGTGAGTGTTCGTAGCAAGCTGTGGCTCTGGATCTTTAATTAATCTGGACTCGGAAGGCCCATGTGCGCCCTCTTACAATGGCTCAAATGTTCCCATGTAGTTTTATTTTAGCCACACTATCCCTCCTGTTGACACATGTAAGACTCATGTGTCATTACCACAAATCAATTGAACAGAATCAGTCAAAGGAAGGTTAGTAGGTCAGCAGTATGCAGAGCGACCTGTAGGTAAAGTCTTAGACTGTAAGTCAGCAGAGGGAGCTGTAGTTGTAGACGTCAGGACTGCCAAGTCGTTGCCACGGGAGATGAGGGGACTGGGAAATTGCACACATGTGAATGACCAGTGGTGTGGGAGCCCGGAGAACATCCATGGTCTGTGGGACGGGTGGGCTCCTCAGGTGCTGACACCAAACCCTGCGGACGCCATGAAGCCGCAAACGTATGCATGATGGGAAAGCATACAGACTGTTAGTAAAAACAGTGGGGGACGAATCCCATATAACAGGCTGGCGTAGGGTAAGTGATAAAACACACAGCTTGAGCAAAGACGCAGAAAGAAGCTTATCTATTCTACAATGTTCTTCAGCTCACTACTGTAAGACCAGCTTAGTTGTTGGTGTATTCCCTCCTGTGCACATAGAACTGATCCACAAAGATTTGTTAATTGCTCTGCGGAAAAGTCACCGCGCAGATGCGGACGGGGAAAAACATCCTCTGGTCAGTAAACAACAAAGAAAACAAAGGTACAGGGGGCCAGGGTAGTGCAGCTTTTGGACAAAAAGACATAAATGCCCAAGCAAACTGGCTGTGCAGCATAGGCGGGGTGGGGTGGGGGGGGGGGGGGGGGTTGGATGGATGGATGGATCTGGTGGGATTGGGCTGGTGGAGGTGGGGTGGGGCTGGTGGGGGTGGGGTGGGGCTGGTGGCGGGCTCTTGGCAGAGAACTACAGTCATGCATCCCTTTCTGCAGTTCGCCATTAGACAAGGCATTGTAGTCAAAATATTTCTATCAAAGTCATTTTACTGAACTTCTTCTAACATACCCATAAATTAGAAAAATTTAATCAGATGTCAATCAGACAGTCAATCAATCGATGACAATGACCCATATTGCACAGCAATGCAGCAATCAATTGTTCCCAGAAACAAAAACAAAAAATCACCATATTTACTCTTATAATTGAAAGTAATATTTGCGGAGTTTCTCTCTTTTTTTTTTTTTTTTTTTTTTTTATATATATATCCGCTTTCTGGGTTTTACAAAATATATATTTATTTCCGTCAAACAAACCTTTTATCTTGCTACATGCATTCTTTCAAATCACTCTGTTCCGCTTGTACACACACACATACACACATCTAGGCTGGGATCAGTAGTCCATGAGGCCTCTTGCCCCCTCCTCAGAAATATGGGCGTACTTACCTATCGATGAGCCTATCTCCACTGCTGCCAAGCAGCTACTCTCCCTCACCAAATCCCTTGGTCTCTCTCAGCACACAAATTCCACCACCCACCGCGCTGGTTATACTCTTGACCTCATATTCTCAAAGTCCACCTCCCTCAGCAACCTGGACATCGCACCTTTCCCTATCTCTGACCATCACCTCCTCACCTTCACTATCTCCCCACCAACAACTTCTCTCCCCACCCCTCAGCCTGGTCGATGGCAGAGAGACCTACGTAATCTCAACCCAAATGTCCTAGCAAGTCCCCTTCTCTCCCTCTCCTCCCACCTACCCACCCTAACATGCCCCAATGAAGCGGCTGCACAATATAACCTTGCCCTCTCATCTGCTTTAGATCAAGCTGCCCCCTCAATCTTCCGCCCTATCAAGCCCCCCAACCCCCAACCCTGGCACAACACCCACACACGTAACCTCAGGAAAGAAACTCGAGCAGCCGAACGGAAATGGAGGAAATCACATCTCAATGCTGACTTCCTAGATTACAAGGCCAAACTGTTACTCTTCCACACTGCCCTCTCTGAGGCTAAACAAAGGTACTTTGCAGCACTGATTGTAACCCAAGCTTCCAACCCTCGACAGCTTTTTGCTACCTTCAATTCCCTCCTCAACCCCACTCCTCCCCCTCCCAGCTCCTCCCTCTCAGCCAATGACCTTGCCAACCACTTCACCACTAAAATTGCAACAATACGCAATGAAATCTCCCTCCTCCATCCCTCCCTTACCAATGCGTCTCAGGTTGTCCCCTTGCCTTCCCTCCCAGCTGCTCCCTTGTCTCATCCACCCCTCGCCTCTTTTGCTCCTGCCACCATTGATGAAGTCAGCCTGCTGCTAGTGGCTTCCCCCCCCACATCCTCTCCCTGTGATCCGGTACCCGCGAATACTCTTCGTCCCCACTTCCCTGACCTGGCCCCAGTCCTCACCTCCTTGTTCAATCTCTCCCTTTCCACAGGCATCTTCCCCAAAGCATTCAAACAGGCCACTGTGCTTCCCCTGCTGAAAAAACCCTCACTCGACCCATCCCTACCCTCAAACTACCGCCCAATCTCCCTCCTTCCCTATGCTTCTAAACTCCTCGAACGCCTAGTCCACCAGCGCATTACCCAATACATCAACACCAATACCCTACTTGACCCCCTACAGTCTGGATTCCGACCTGCGCACTCAACTGAAACAGCCCTCGCCAAGGTGGTCAACGACCTTACCCTTGCCAAGGCCAAAGGCAGTTATTCCATCCTGCTCCTCCTTGACCTCTCTGCAGCATTTGACACTGTTGACCACTCCCTCCTCCTCCAATCACTACAGTCCATGGGCATCCATGGGCTTGCCTTGGCCTGGATCTCCTCCTACCTCTCCAATCGCTCCTTCACCACTTCCTTCAATGGCTCCTCCTCAACTCCTGCCCCCCTTTCAGTTGGGGTCCCCCAGGGCTCTGTTCTAGGCCCCCTTCTTTTCTCCATATACACTTCCTCAATTGGCAAGCTTATCTCCTCCCTGGGCTTCAATTACCACCTTTATGCAGATGACACTCAGATTTACCTCCATACCCCCGATCTCTCAGCCACCACCATAAACAAGGTCTCCTCGTGTCTCTCAGCAATTTCCTCCTGGATGTCAGCTAGGTTCCTAAAGCTTAACCTAGACAAAACTGAGCTCCTGATCTTTCCACCCCATGCTGCTGCACCCATCCCAGGTTTCCACCTCACAATCGACAACACAACCATACTCCCTACCTCCCAGGCCCGCTGCCTGGGTGTCACCTTGGACTCTGACCTCTCCTTCATCCCACACATTCAAAACCTCACAAGAGCCTGCAATTTCCACCTCCGTAATATCTCCAAGATCCGCCCATTCTTAACCCCGGACACGACCAAACTGCTCATCCATGCCCTCATCATCTCCCGCCTTGATTACTGTAACTCACTCCTTTCTGGCCTCCCCCTGAAACGCACTGCCCCCCTTCAATCAGTGATGAACGCGGCTGCAAGACTCATCCATTCTTCGCACCGCTCTGCATCCACATCTCCCCTTTGTGAATCCCTGCACTGGCTCCCTATCCGTCTCAGGATAAGTTTCAAGATTCTATGCCTGGCGTATAAATCTGTGCACAAAACATGCCCTACCTACATCTCGGAGCTTGTTCACAAGTATACACCAGGTCGCCCCCTCTGTTCCTCCAACGATCTTCGCCTCACCACCCCGCGCATTTCACACTCCCATGCCCGCCTGCAGGATTTCTCAAGAGCTGCCCCCACCCTCTGGAATGCCCTTCCACCACCCATCAGACTTGCTCCCTCTTTCAACACATTCAAGCAAGCCCTCAAAACCCACCTCTTTATGATGGCCTACCCACCTCCTACCACACAGTAACTCTCTAAGGAATATTTAACAGCCCCCCCCCCTAGTGTTTCCACCCCTCCCTTTAGATTGTAAGCCTCTGGCAGGGTCCTCCACTCCCTAGTGTAATCTACAGGATCATGTGCTCCTGTCCTATGACAGCCTGTACTTGTATTACTGGGCCTACCTAACCAGCCCATATTGCATGATCATGTATTTTGTACAATTTGTATGTATAACTTTGTTCGATGTGTATAACCCTATGTATGTCATCCTTGTATCATTGTATATATTTATTGTCCAGCGCTGCGTAATATGTTGGCGCTTTATAAATACAATTAATAATAATAATAATAACCCATACCTTCACACAAATCCCAGACAGAAACTCCACTCAAATTTCACAGAATTTAACAGTACAAACACATTCCAAATAACCGACATTCACAGACAGACAATTGCAGACAGTAAGAATCACTTTT
This sequence comes from Hyperolius riggenbachi, assembly GCF_040937935.1. Lineage (NCBI taxonomy): Eukaryota > Metazoa > Chordata > Amphibia > Anura > Hyperoliidae > Hyperolius > Hyperolius riggenbachi. The sequence continues at coordinate 395,923,288 of NC_090647.1, read as the reverse complement.
GAATCTCCAATTTTCATACAAAACATCAGACAAACAGAGTATAAAACTTTGTACAGACATTTCTATACTTGTAGAAAATACACAAACAACAAACAGCAGCTCATAACTTGTGAATTTCTCCTGTAGCCCCCCCCCCCCTCCTTCCCCTCTGCTGGATTCGGTTAGTTACATATTAGATTTTAAAGCTCCAGCTTTACAGATCTGCACAGTCTTTTTAATACCACAACGTAACATTTTATGTTTATCAATAAATTCACTTACTCATTTGCCTTCAACTAGGGCACAAATTAGTACCCTTAACCACACTTGTCACTTAGTAACCTTGGTGTCTTTCAGGACACTGCTGGACTAAATGATCCTTTTTACCACATTCAAAACATTCCCCACGTCGTTTGCGACCTTCATAGTCCTTAAATCTGCGCTTTTGTGAGCGCGTGTGGCTGTTACCACCATTCACATAACAATTACTTCCATCCTTGTTGCAATCAGGAACATATGCAGCAACTTTCTTCCCTTTCTTCCCCTTCCTCTTAATCACACATACAGGGTATCGGGTGCATTCCAGAAAATCACTCGGTCCGCAAATTCTATAATCCACCACATATTGTGTGACACACTTGCATATCCCTTCAGTCAAAACCTCACGTACAGCAATCCTAAACCGTTCATAAGGGGAATCTGTTGTTTCAGCAGCAGGGGGAGCTATACCTCTATAATTACTGAAAACCTTCATCACTTTATCCAGTAGCTCATCTATGTCTAATCCATTTATATTATCTTTCACCTCGTGTGTCTTGGAGGCTTCATCCACCTTTCGTGGGAGGGGCTTAGTTTGGTTTTGGGGAGGGTTCTGAGGAACCTGACATACAGTACATGGTACTTCCTCCAAGTCTTTGTTCTCCGTACTTGGCCCCTCCTCATATATGCCTCTAGTAGCCATCTTTGAGCTTTTAGTAAACCATATTGCTTTTCTAAAATCACATTACCCTGAGCATCACATTTAATTTGAGAAACAAATTTCTTTACAGCTGTCAAGATGCAGATACCCTAAAAACACATATTTATTCCCCCACAGGCTGCGATATTTTACCCAATTTTTACTTTTTCCTGCGCATGACACCTTCATCATTAGTGGCCATAATTTTGCTTGTACCTTGACCCATTCTTTACCTCCCCGTCCACACACCTCTTATTGGAAAGATTATTAGTCACCTGGATCCCCTGTCCGTCCTCTTTCATAGGCACGGGGCACCTGACCCAACTTCCGTGCGTTGAACTTCTAAGGAGAGGCACCTCCGACTAAGGTACTGACACAATCGGTGGCAGTAGATCCACTCCGATATTACTGCCTGTTACGCGGCTGTATTCTGTTACAAGGAACTTACAATTCCGCTGAGGCACACGGTAGCTTAGGACACTGACCACAGATTGTGTCATGCAAAACAATATGACAACACATCAATACTTATACTCTAAGCGCAGCCCTGTGTACAAGAAGTTTACAGAAATAAAAGGTAGTACTTACAAATAAGAAGCTTTCAGGACACCCGAGAAGTTTGTTTTAGAATCCTAAGCAGGCGATTTCACCGACCTTGGCTGAAGAAGTCTCACGGTTCGAAATAAACCGTATGTCACAAGGACATGAGACCTAGTTGCGTTTGGCCACCTTTTGGAAGGGAACATGTGCCCTGGTGGGCTTTCACCGGCTTGCTATCAGATTCGCCAGTCGCAAACGCGCTCCTAGGCCTTAATTCTTTGTGACTATAGGTTTTCCGGTTCGACTTGGACCAGATGTTAAAGGAAAATTAACTTACACATGAGACATTCTCCATTTAGTGCCAAAAACGTAGAAATCTTTATTCACTTGTACAAGGACTTTTCTCAGCCAGCATATAGAGTCTGCATCTACACAGGCCCTACACAACAGTAGAAAAGTGAATTTCTCCTGGGTGCAGGGAACTTTTTAATCCTAATTAATATGATAAAATATTCCTCCTTTTGGGCAGTCCTTTCTGGTAAAAGTCCAACCAGCATATTCAGTTCTCCTTTTGGGTGGGGTCGCTTGACTCCACACTGTCCTGAAAGTCAGCCTTTCAAGGAGGTCCCCTGAAGCAATATCCTCAGTTTCGTTTTCCTTCAAAGTCACCCCCACCTTCAGAAAACTGGCTTAGACTGATTTTCAAAGAGTCGTTTCTTCTGTACCTAGTACACCATGACACTGAGGAAGAAGGGAGGTGTTCTAGAATTTCACTGAAAAGGACATAGGAAACTGTGCACAGTAAATGGTTCAAAAACATATATAACATATATTCAGTGATATTGTGATAACTCTTAGGGTAATAATAATCCTATTACTTAAAGTGTCACTCTAACACACTGGTCTGATTCTGTGCATGTGGTCTTTATAGCCACGTGAGGATATAAAGGATATATATATATATAAAAAGATTAACAGATTAATTATAAATTTCCATAATTCTTTCCACACCACCTACGTCACCTCCCCCTGAACCCATGCAGATTGGACGTTCAAAATTGTCCCGGGTCGAGCAGACTCGTAGAAAAACCGAACAACTCTGCTTGTACTGTGCAGAGGAGGGTCATAAAGTACAGAACTGTCCCAAAAAGTCGGGAAACGCTGTCGCCTGGGAGTGGTCAGAGGTAACACCCTAGGCACACAGAGTTTACCTCTCAAAGACACCATTTCATTGCACCATTTCATGGGAGGACCAGACAGTTTCTAGTGAGGCCTTTCTCGACTCGGCCGCCAATTTTATTGATTATGATTTTGCTAAAAAATTAAGAATTCCTATTGTCCCATTGAATCATAAAGTGTTAGTTACTGCAGTGGATGACTCTCCTCTGCAGAGTAAATACCCTCTGTCTCAGACTCCAGAGTTGGGGGTTACCATAGGGGTTTAACATAGAGAGTCTGCAGTTTTTTGTGTTACGAATGGCCACTTCCACCATCATCCTTGGTCTGCCATGGTTGCGACTTTCACGCCCCTCGGATGGATTGGGCCTCTGGTCAGCTAACAAGCTGGTCTACCCGCTGTTATCATCATTGTTTGGCGAAGGTAACCATGGGTAACACCAGAATTCAGGTGGAAGGATTGCCAGAGCAGTATAAAGATTTTGCTGATGTCTTTTGTCCTAAGTCAGCAGACAGACTACCCCCTCACCGTCCCTTTGATTGTCCGATTGAATTAAGGTCTGGTTGTATGCCTCCTAGGGGTCACCTTTATAACCTGTCCGGGCCAGAGAAGTTGGCAATGCAAGAGTACATCAAAGAAAATTTAGCTAAGGGTTTTATCCGCCCCTCCCGGTCACCTGCGGGCGCTGGGTTCTTTTTTATAAAAAAAAAAGATGGAGGCCTCCGTCCCTGCATAGACTATCGGGGTCTAAATAAGATCACTGTGAAAAATCGCTACCCGCTACCTCTGATTGACGATTTATTCTCCCAGATCACCAACGCTAAAATTTTCTCGAAATTGGACTTAAGGGGTGCATACAACCTGGTGCGTATCAGGGACGGTGACGAGTGGAAGACGGCCTTTAATACACCCGGCGGGCATTACGAGTACTTAGTGATGCCCTTCGGGTTGTGCAACGCCCCGGCCGTCTTCCAGGAGCTGATTAATGAAGTTTTCAGACCAATTTTGGGTAAATTTGCATTAGTATATCTTGATGATATACTAGTCTTTTCAGCCACTCTTGCCGAGCATCGGAGACATGTCAAGTATGTGCTGGAAAGACTAAGACAGAATCAATTATATGCCAAACTGGAAAAGTGCATTTTGAGGTGACCTCTGTTGCGTTTCTGGGGTATGTAATATCTACCTCGGGCCTCTCCATGGACCCTGGGAAAGTTTCTGCGGTATTGGATTGGCCACAGCCTGTAGGTCTGAAGGCCCTCCAAAGATTTCTGGGTTTTGCAAATTACTACAGGAGATTTATTAAAGGGTACTCTACCGTGGTGGCACCCCTTACCAGTCTTACTAGGAAAGGGGCTGATACTCACCACTGGTCCGAGGAAGCTCTTACGGCTTTTGCTACTCTAAAGAAACTGTTCTGTTCTGCTCCTATTCTGAGACACGTTGATGTTACCTTCCCGTTCATAGTAGAGCAGAGAAAAACTACGATATAGGCAACCGAGAACTCCTGGCCATCAAGTTAGCCTTTGAGGAATGGCGACATTGGTTAGAGGGAGCAGAACATGTTATTACGGTTTACACAGATCATAAAAACTTGGAGTACATAGAGAACGCTAAGAGACTCAGTCCCCGTCAGGCCCGGTGGTCACTGTTCTTTTCGAGATTCACTTTTGTAATTACGTATACTCCTGGTAGTAAAAACATTAAGGCTGATGCCTTGTCCAGGTGTTTTGAGCCCGAGACGGCACAGCCCTCGGCACCCGAGACTATTCTGCCTCGGAAGGTGGTTTTGGCAGCCACCAAGACCTGGAGGGATTGGACTGCCACCCTGGCCCCATATCAGCAGGATGTCCCAGAAGGAAAGCCCGAGGGTGTGTTGTTTGTGCCCCTGCCTTTCCGCTTACAGCTCTTACAGCTGTTTCACTCCCATAAGAATGCTGGTCATCCAGGGACCTGGAGGGATTGGACTGCCACCCTGGCCCCATATCAGCAGGATGTCCCAGAAGGAAAGCCCGAGGGTGTGTTGTTTGTGCCCCTGCCTTTCCGCTTACAGCTCTTACAGCTGTTTCACTCCCATAAGAATGCTGGTCATCCAGGGACCACCAGGACACAGGATCTCCTTGCCAGGTGTGCGTGGTGGCCATCGTTGGCCACAGACTGTAAGGAGTTTGTGAGAGAGTGTGCTGTGTGTGCTAGGAGCAAACCCTCCCGACAAGCTCCGGTGGGAACTTTGCAGCCCTTGCCGGTTCCAAATGAACCGTGGACTCATCTGTCCATGGATTTCGTGGGTGAACTCCTCAGGTCTGAAGGCATGACTGTCATCTGGGTGGTGGTAGACAGATTCAGCAAGATGACCCATTTTGTCCCTCTGAAAGGACTCCTCTCCGCCCAAGAGCTGGCTAACCTCTTCATCCAGCACATTTTCCGGCCGCATGGCATTCCGGAGAATGTGGTGTCAGACAGGGGAGTCCAATTCGTGTCCAAGTTCTGGAGGGCATTTTGTCATTCTATGGGCATGGATCTTTCATTTTCATCAGGCTACCACCAGCAGACGAATGGCCAGACTGAGAGGGTCAACCAATCCATAGAACAGTTTCTCAGATGCTACGTGGCTGATGCACAAACCGACTGGGCAAAATTTTTACCTTTCGCAGAGTTTGCGCACAATAACCTGAAAAGTTCTTCTTCTGGGTTTTCCCCTTTTCAGGTAGTGTCAGGGAGGTCCCCTAAGTTTGCTCCTTTGCCAGTGGCATCTACTCCTTTCCCAGCATTGGAGGATTGGCGGCTGGCGTTGAAACAAATTTGGGCTCTGGTGAAAACAAATTTGGGGAAAGCTTTCAGGTCTCAGAAAAAGCAGGCCGACAAGAGACGCGCTGCTGAATGGGACTTTTCACCAGGAGATTTGGTCTGGGTGTCTATGCGACATCTGGCATTGAAACAAATGTCACCCAAGTTGGGGCCCAGATTTATTGGGTCGTTTCCAGTCACCAAGAGAATTAATGCTGTCACCTATGTCGTTGATCTTCCTACCAGTATGTGTGGTGTAAGATCGTTCTACGTGTCTTTGCTCAAGCCGGCAGTGCAGGTGGATTCCACTCCCCCCCCCCCCCCCTCCCGTGTTGGTTGATGATCAACCCGAGTATGAGGTTGAGAAGATTCTGGACTCCCGGCTGGTGCAAAATTCTGTGCAATATTTGGTTCACTGGAAAAGTTATGGTGTGGAGGATAGAACTTGGGTACCAGAGTGCCGCATGCACGCAGATGAATTGAGGAGAGAGTTCCATGACTTACATCCTGAGAAGCCTGGTGGGAAGTGTCCGGAGTCCACTCCTCGGGGGGGGGGGTACTGTAAAGGATTGCGGAATAGCCGCCGCGTGCTCTGACGGCGTGGCGGCCATTTCCGCGTCCAGTCCGGCGGTTTACGTGCGGCGACTGGTGCAGCCTTCCTGTGCACATAGGCTGAGGAATACGCGCGAGCGGCCAGACAGAAGCTTTATGGGAAGCAGAGAGGGATCAGCTGACTCCCTTGGTCAGCTGATCCAAGGCTGGATGCGGATTGGCTGGAAGGGACTGGGCGGCGCTGGCCAGCGCTGCACTATATAACCTCTCGTCCCTCAGTCTCACATCGTCTTGCGTTGCAAATGCTTACGTGTTGGCACACAGACCTCAGTCAGATCCAACAGTGTGTTTGAACTAGGAAGGACCTGGGAATCTACACTGAGCTAGAATACTTTCTCATGCTTATTCTATGTTATGTTTTAGACCAGTTCCAGGGTGTTGTGACTACGGACCTCACATCCAAGACTAGGATACTGTGTCAGTTCTATGTTATGCTTTAGACCAGTTCCAGGGTGTTGTGACTACGGACCTCACACCCAAGACTAGGATACTGTGTCAGTTTTATGTTATGCTTTAGACCAGTTCCAGGGTGTTGTGACTATGGACCTCACACCCAAAGACTAGGATACTGTGTCAGTTCTATGTTATGCTTTAGACCAGTTACAGGGTGTTGTGACTATGGACCTCACACCCAAAGACTAGGATACTGTGTCAGTTCTTATGCAGTAAAGAAGAAAACAGCGCTGGGCACCAAACCTAATGCTTGCTATTTATTCCAGGATCATACAGACATTCAAAGTAGGGGGGGTAACAAAAGGTCTAACAGCCATTTCGCGGGATAAAAGTTGCCCGCTTCCTCTGAGGAAGCGGGCAACTTTTATCCCGCGAAACGGCTGTTAGACCTTTTGTTACCCCCCTACTTTGAATGTCTGTATGATCCTGGAATAAATAGCAAGCATTGGTTTTGGTGCCCAGCGCTGTTTTCTTCTTTACTGCATACGAATCACTACGGCTGAGAGCACATCACTGCTGAGCCCTTCCGGATCACCTTGCAGTTAGCCACCATCGAGTGCCAGCTCCTTCTCTCTTCACTTCCTTTTGACTGTGTCAGTTCTATGTTATGCTTTAGACCAGTTCCGGGGTGTTGTGACTACAGACCTCACACCCAAGACTAGGATACTGTGTCAGTTCTATGTTATGCTTTAGACCAGTTCCAGGGTGTTGTGACTATGGACCTCACACCCAAAGACTAGGATACTGTGTCATTTCTATGTTATACTTTAACCCGGTTCCAGGGCATAGAGTATAGGTCCTCACACCTAAGTTAGGGCAAGCTTGTTTATATTAGCAGCAGGGCTTCCTGCAACCAGCCTAGGCCCCTCTCCTAGGGAGCCTTTAGGCCTAGGGATTCACCCACAGTCTGAGGTGAAATCCCTTCTTCTTTATACCTCCAGTTCCTCTGGCGGTTCTCTCTCAAAGTGCTACTGTTACACTGTACACTCATATATCAGGTGTCCAGAGGTTAGACATACCTGGATTATTAGTGATTCTGCAGATCATTCATAATCTGATTTATATCTGCATTACTGGGGAATCTGCAGATCACCAATAATCAGATTCTCTCTGCGTGTTGACACCGATCGTTACACCGCTTACTCTAATCGGCAGAATTAATCTTCTGAAAATTATTTTTCTTCCAAAATTTACGTATTTTTTTCCGACAATGTCCTATCTGGCTCCCATTATCGTTCTTTAAAAAACTAGATACAATTATGTTAGGCTTTATCTGGGCTGGAAAACAGACGTGTATTGCTTTGGATATACTGCAGCTTCCCAAACACAGAGGCGGATTGGCAATGCCACACCTCCCAAAATATTATTGGGCATCTATATTAGTCACCGGCAGATACTGTTTTTTCCAGGATGACAAAAACCCAGCTATAAATACGGAGGCAGCGATATTAGGATCATACGAGCAGTTAACCAATTTTCCATATAGAGGTCCTAAATCTAATATTAATGCTACGATAGCTATGACAACCACTTGGAAGGCGGCTAGAGACCCTCTTTTAACCTCAGGTAACCTCTCTCCTTATATACCTTTATGGGGGAACTCACAACTATGGCACTTCTCCACCATCCCAGATCCTGTTATCTGGGCCAGATATGGGATTAAAAACATTGCAAATATTCAATGCGATAAATCTCTACTTGTGTTTAATGATCTTAAAGAACAATTTAACCTTCCAAATAAACACCTTTTCAGATATCTACAACTACGTCACGCTCATAGATCTCAGTTTGGATCACAACCTCCTGACTTAAAAACCGATAAGCTGGAACAACTCCTGCTGACTAAGGACCTCCCTAAACCCCTATCAGCTATTTACACAGAATTAATAAACTTAAACAACCACAGACTTGACAAATGTTATCGTAAATGGGTGACTGATGTTCCTGAACTGGATAAACCAGATAAATCAAGAGAGGAACTGTTGAAGTACACCCCAAAGACTGAAAACAACAGAATCCCAATTGTGGTAACCTACAACCCAAAATTAAAGACACTGAGGAAGATATCGAAAGCCCTACAACCAATACTCCATAAAGACAAACGCCTGAAGGATGTTTTTCCTGATTTACCACTGCTTGCTTTCAGACAACCTCCCAATTTGAGACAAATGATTATCAGAAGTGCATTATCTACACCAGAAACATTACCCTGCAATAACAGAAGGTGTGAGACGTGCCCTTATATCTTGAGCACAAGCCAAATACAAATACCAAACTCACAGAAATATTATTATTATTAATTTATTTATAAAGCGCCAACATATTCCGTGGCGCTGTATAATGTAAGAAAACAAACAAGGGATACATAATGAAACAGACAATGATATACATCAAATATGAACACTGATACAAAATACAGCACTGCTGATTACAATTGAATTTAACATGATGACTAAAATGTATAAATGTCTAACAGAGTGCAAGCAATTAAATTAATAACATTCCATGACACAAAAAGGTGAGAGCCCTGCCTTGCAAGCTTACAATATAAAGGAATGGGGTGGAAACAAGAGGTGGGGAAGTATACAGTATATGTACAGGCAGTGCGTAATTAGGTTATTTAGTGGGTGCATGGCCTAAACTAGAGAATATGCTTGTCGGAAAAGGTGAGTCTTGAGGGAGCGTTTAAAGATTTCAAAGGTGGGAGAGTGGCAGATGTGCTGTGGAAGGGCATTCCAGAGGAGGGGTGAGGCACGTGAGAAGTCTTGTACACGTGAATGTGAGGAGGTAATTATAGAAGAGGATAAAAGAAGCTCGTGTGCAGGTCTGAGATTGCGGTTGGGTTGATATCTGGAGACTAGTGAGGAGATGTACAGGGGAGAGAGATTGTGGAGAGCTTTGTAGGTTAGGGTTAAGAGTTTGAACTGAATCCTCTCGTTAATTGGTAGCCAGTGAAGAGCTTGACAGAGAGGAGCAGCAGAGGAAGAGCGAGAGGAGAGATGAATAAGTCGAGCGGCAGAGTTCAGTACAGAATTGAGCGGTGCTAGTCTGTTAGTTGGAAGTCCACCAAGCAATATATTGCAATAGTCCAGTCAAGATATAATAAGAGCATGTACTAACATGTTGGTTGTGTCATGGGAGAGAAAAGGTCGGATACGTGCTATGTTTTTGAGTTGGAGATGGCAGGAGCTGGTTAGGGAGTTAATGTGAGGAGTAAATGAGAGAGAAGAATCAAATATTACCCCTAAGCACCGTGCTTTGGGAACTGAAGTTATAGACGTGTTGTTAACATTTATTGTAATATCAGGCAAAGAGGTGGACAGGGATGGTGGAAAGACTATTAGTTCAGTTTTATTCATATTAAGTTTTGAGAAGCGAGAGGACATGAAAGAGGATATAGCGGACAGGCAGTCGGGAACCCGTGTGAGGAGGGAGTTAAGGTCTGGGGCCGAGAGGTGCAGTTGTGTATCATCTGCATATAGGTGGTATTGAAAACCAAATGAGTTGATTAAGATACCAAGACCGTGCATGTAGATGGAGAAGAGGAGGGGACCGAGGACAGAGCCTTGAGGTACCCCTACAGACAGAGGATGTAAAGAGGAAGCCTGATCTCAATAAGAAACAGTGAAATACCTTCCAGAGAGGTAGGAAGATATCCAGGAGAGAGTGAGGTCCTTTATTCCTATAGATGAAAGGATCTGTAGGAGTAGAGTGTGGTCGACAGTGTCGAATGCTGATGACAGATCTAGAAGGATGAGTATGGAATAATAGCCTTTGTATTTAGCTGTGAGTAGATCATTCGCTACTTTGGTGACGGCTGTTTCTGTGGAGTGGTTTGGCCGGAAGCCAGACTGGAACTGATCAAGCGAGGAATTTGCAGATAAATACTGACTTATTTCAGCATGAATGTGGCGTTCAAGTAATTTAGATGCAAATGGGAGAAGTGACACTGGGCGGTAGTTAGCCAGTTCGGTGGGGTCTAGAGATGGTTTTTTAAGTAGTGGTGTTACAACAGCCCTCTTGAGTGAGGATGGAAAAATTCCAGTGGGGAGGGATAGGTTAAACAGCGATGTTAGGGCAGGGATGAGGGATGTGGATAGCTGTGGAATGAGATGTGATGGGATGGGATCCAAAGAACAGCTGGTTAGATGGGATTTGGAGATAAGAGAAGAGAGCGAATGTTCGGAGAGTGGAGAGAAACTGGAAAGAGAGCATTCAACAAGAGGAGTGGAGATGGAGTTTGATGTCTGCATGGAAAACACACTACGGATTTTTGAAATTTTATCTGTAAAGTATGTTGCAAATTCTTCAGCTGATAAGCATGAAGAAGGAGGAGGAGGGGGTGGACGGAGAAGGGAGTTGAAATTACTGAACAGGCGCTTTGGATTGTGCAAGTGGGAGGATATGAGGGAGGAAAAGTATGATTGTTTTGCAGAAGAGAGAACGGTTTTAAACTTGTTCAACTCTTTTTTTGTAAGAAATCAAATACAAGACCAATTTTCCTGCGAGTCATCCAATGTTGTATACATGATACACTGCATGAAATGCCCCTCAAGAGGAATCTATATAGGAGAAACAGGACAACAACTGCGCACAAGAATGAACCATCACCGCTTTAAAATCAATGAAGGTAAAATGGACACACCAGTGGGCCAACACTTCTTTGAACCAGGGCACAGCATGCAAGATCTAAAAGTACTTGTTCTTAAGGGTAACTTCAAAAATGATCAATCAAGAAAAATGTCTGAGTACAAATTTATGAAAATGTTCAAGACATTAACAGAAGGTTTAATTTGTGGAACAGGATTCATGACACCTTATGTAACATGATTGATTTGGCTTCATGATCTTCAGAAACCTGCTGGATTTTATGTATGGTTGCACTAACTCACTGGCTCCAGCCTGCTGATCACCTGACACCTAACAGATAAACAGTAACCAGCACAACTTTCATCTTCGTGTTTACCATTTATCTGCATCAGTGTTTTACTTCAGCTAACATCTGGAAATATGTCTGAAGAAGGGGACTAGATCCCAGAAAGCTTGCATCATTTAACTCTATTAGTTAGCCATTAAAAGGTATTATTTTTTACAAAACGTTGTTTTTTTCTACCTATATAAGGTTTTTTTCTACCTATAAGCCTCTCTACCTCTTACAATACATATCTGGGACAATTCAGGAACATCACTTTATCCAAAAATAAACAATCCTGATCCGAATACTGTGCTTTCAGGGTAGGAAGGAAATACTGAAATTGTGGAAAAAACCTTCAGTTCCAACCATTTGCTCATGGGCCAAAGTGATTAATAATGTACTCCCCACTATATAGGACTACTAACTGTATCTAAATAGACGCTGCCCTAAGAAATTTACTAAAATATGGGGAATATGGGAGAATAGAATAATGGATCCCACCGATCCTAACTTCATTCCTATCATGGAGTAAAATATACTATTAATATCCTTTGACGGGGGATAGGGAATCTGAGCATGTGACGGACAACTCTTTTTCTCTCCTTATCCTTACCTTTCTGGTCCCTTTGACCCTTTCCTTTTTCTATATTCTTCTAACTACCCTTCTCTTGTTTCTTATCTGCACAAGATGAAAATCCGTTTCCAGATGTATATCATCTTAATAGTTATTTATACTGGATATTTCCCTTTGATTGAACTTGTATTAATGCTGTAGTTTATACACATATGAATACTGTTATTGCGCTATAAGTTCTCTGATTGTTATTAGATGCAATATTGTTGTGCTAATCTGTACCTTTTTCCTACTCATTTTCTAACAAAACTAAATAAACTGTTAAAAAAAGTACAATGGTTCACTATGAGATATGCCAGGGTCAGAATCCCCCCCAGTTTTATGTGGATCGATGATCTAGATGATGAAGCTCGGGACTCAAGGTCTTCATTAAAGAGACCCTGTAACAAAAAAAAGTCCCCTGGGGGGTACTCACCTTGGTAGAGGGAAGCCTCAGGGTCCCAATGAGGCTTCCCCCTCCGCTGTAGCTGCAGGCAGTCCAGTGCTGGCTCCCCCGAAGTGTCCTGGAATCCTCCCTTGACAAGTGCTGATAAGCGCTGATTTATTTACCTTTCCTGGCTCCGGCAGGGGCGCTGTTGCGGCTCTCCGCACGGAGATAGGCGAAAATAGCCGATCTCCGTCGGGTCTGCTCTACTGCGCAGGCGTAGGAGACTTGCGCCTGCGCAGTAGAGCAGCCCGACAGCAATCGGCTATTTCCGTCTATCTCGGAGGCGAAGAGCCGATACTGCGCTGGAGCCCGGGAGGTAAATATTTATATCCCCGCCATTACGGGAGGATTTTCTCAGTCGCCGTGGGACTGAGGAGGACGACGGAAGCCTCAATAGGTTTAGGAGGCTTCCCCCACCCAAGGTGAGTACCCCCCAGGGGAGGTTTTTCTCGTTACAGGTTTTCTTTAAGCTCTTCAGGTGAAAGGGCATTGAGTCTGAATATCCAATAGACTTCACATTCACATAGCTTCCTATATCTTTGACCAGAGGAAAGAGAGGGGGAGATACTTTCCAAACCCATGATTTGTAGACTGTCTGGATTGGAATGATGAAACTGTTTGAAGTGCCTTGGGACACTGTGCTTATCTGATTTATTCAATATGTTACACTTCTGTTCCCCCAGTCTCGTTCTCAGTTCCCTAGTGGTTCTACCCACATACATATTCTTACAGTCACATTGCAGCAAGTAGATCACAAATTTTGTGGCACAATTTATAAAATGTCTTAGTGGGATCGTGTGGCCTTCTGGATGTTCAATAGTTTTAACACGATGTTTCATAAACATACAACAGCCACATCTATTTAACCCACATCTAAATTTACCTGACATTGTTACCTTGTCTGTATATTTGCTGCATATTAGATCATTCTATTTTTATACATTTTTAGCATTTTTCATCAATTTATTAGAAGTTTGCTTCTTGTAGCCCGTATGCCCCAGCCAGTTAGGAGGTTGTACATAATTCTGCTGAGCTTCCATGCTTACAGCTCTATGTGCCTCATGGCTGCTAGAACTCTAGGCTCAAAATATGATTGGATAGGTCCCATCTTGTTAGCCATATTTATTATTATGTTGTTACTATTACTTTGTTTTAGTTACCATTAGGGGTCCCCAGAATTATGCATAAACATAGGTACATCTATTTATAGTCTATGCTCCTACGTACTTAATGTTGCAAAATCTACCACTGTAAGCACCTTCAGGGCCCCACTAAGCCGCGAGTGGATGCTACAGTGGTCCAGATGCATTTTGAACAAATTGATTAGATGTGTTTTTAATGTAGATAGCGTGCCTGAACTCACAGCGTGGCACAATCTGCGCTAGTTAGGTACACGATTGATAAATGTGGAATTCATCCAAAATCCTTTTATGTGTTCCCCCAATCTAGAGATTTTAATTAACTCTATGCACTTAAGCCATATTTGTCCAAAAATCGCCACTCAAAGGCAATCTGGATGAATATATCCATCCAGCAGTGTTGCTGCCCTTGTGCACACAAATCTGCGTGCAGGCGGCTCATTCCCTGCCGCTATTACAGGGGATTGATTGCTAAAGAGGAACCAGTGTTCCCCAGAGGCAAACAATTCACTGCAAATGAATCAGATGCCTCCAAACAGGAGGTATTTGATTCATGAACCGTGAAATGTACAAAAAAAGATCTTGCACTCCCTGGTATCTTCCACCTTGTGGCCAAAAAGTAAAGTGAAAGTACAAATGGAAAAAAAACCAATAAATAAATAAAAACTGCCCATTAACTACACAAATAAAAACACACGTTTGAAAAAAAAAACAGTTTAACCTATTTTGGTTCCTGGGCGTAGTTTCTACGTCCAGGAACTATGCGCGCTACCACGCGCTCCCGCGGTCGATCGTGCGCGTGCACGCGCACTCCCGGCCGCGGATTCGATAGCCAAGGAATCAATGTATCGGGCTATGGAGCCCGATCACTGATTCCTCTCCCCCGCTGAAAAAGCGACAGCTTCTCTCGGAAGCTGGGCTTTTTCTGGCCGTCTCCTTCCCGATGCGTCACTCTAAGCGCGTGCTACGCTTAGAGTGACGTCATGTAAACAAACTCATGGCCGCCATCTTGTGGCCAAAAAGTAATACTACACCTGAAAAAAAAAAAAAGAAAGAATTAACACACATTTACATTATAAATCTATTGTTTACCTTCCACCCTCCCAAAAGTACCCAAATAAAATGTTTAGTATAAAAAAAAAAAACCCATTACAATAAAAAAAAAAAAAAACATGTAAATATTTTACCTAAGGGTCTAAACTTTTCAAATATCAATGTAAAGATGAAATATTTCTATATTTTTTTTTATTTTAAACTTGTAAATAGTGATAGATGCAAAATGGAAAAAATGCACCTTTATTTCCAAATAAAATATTGTCGCCATACATTGTGATAGGGACATAATTTTAACGGTGTAATAACCGGGACATATGGACAAATACAATACGCGAGTTTTAATTATGGAGGCATGTATTATTTTAAAACTATAATGGCTGAAAACTGAGAAATAATGAATTTTTCCATTTTTTTCTTATTCTTCCTGTTAAAATGCATTTACAGTAAAGTGGCTCTTAGCAAAATGTACCCCCCAAAGAAAGCCTAATTGGTGGCGGAAAAAACAAGATATAGATCAGTGCATTGTGATAAGTAGTGATAAAGTTATAGGCTAATGAATGGGAGGTGAACATTTCTCACGTGAAAAGGACGGAACCTGAATGGGTTAAAAAAAATACATGAGTTACCTTAGGGATTAAATTTTTTAAATATGTATGTTGTGAAGGTATATCACTATACACCTTATTACCTTGAGCCCATATGGGCTTGTAATTAGTGATGGACGCAAAACTGCACCTTTATTTCTAAATAAAATATTTGCGCCATACATTGTACTAGGGAAATATTTTAAACATTGCAATAACCGGGACAAATGGGCAAATAAAATGTGTGGATTTTATCCACAGTAGAACGTTTTATTTTAAAACTATAATGGCTGAAAACTGAGAAATATTTTTTTTTCCATTTTTTCTTATTATTCCTGTTAAAATGCATTTGGAATAAAATAATTCTTAGCAAAATGTACCACCCAAAGAAAGGTATAGATCATTTACGTGTGATGAGTAGTGATAACGTTATTGGCGGATGAATAGGAGGAGCGCTGACAGGGGAAAATTGACTTCGTCCTGAAGGTGAAAACACCCGCGGGCTGTAGTGGTTCGTTTCTTTTCACTTTTCTTTTTAAATATTTACTAATATGCAATGAATAGATATGCAACTCATTATGATTAAAATGAGGTCACATATATGTCATTTTATAACAAACTGGATACACAGCAATAAATTATTCTCAAGGTGCGCCTACGGATTTGTTACGAGCCTTTTTTTTTTTTTTTTTTTGCACTAATTGTTACAGTGCCATTCTTTGTTTGTGTCAGGAACCGGCCCGCGGCACGCCTGCGTATACGGTTCCCGACTGCGGGTTTGACCAGATCAAGCGGGGAGCAGCCTTATTCCAGCTAAAACAAGGCTGGGACCCCTCAGAACACCTCTCACTGCCACCACTAGCTGTTCGCTAGACACTTCCACTCTGCTGTCGAGTCCTCAGCGCGCACTCCGCGTTTTCGTATTCGGGTCAGCTTTGCGCTTAGGCCGAATACAGGAATGCCACGCACCAACACACACACACAGTTGCAATCTTACACTGTAGTGAAGCAAAAAACAGTCGTTCCGAACGATACTGTTAGCCACTCTGCTGTCGCTACTCGCACTGGCGTTTTTCGTACGTTGGGTCAGCTGCGCGCTTTAGGCCAACGTATGACAAACGCCCCCACACACAATGCAATTACAATTTCATATGGTAGTGTTGCTCAAGCATACAATTAGGCATGGACTATACACAGTTGCACTTCAATCTCTTCTAGGCTATGAGTGTTAGTTTAGCACAGCAGAAGTCAAGCTTATTAAATAACGATTTAATATTCCATAAAAACATGGAACAATGCAGAACTTAATATATACAAAAGATGTACAAAAACAAAGTAAAAAAGTTACAAAGATAAAAGTTACAAAAATACAAGTTACAAAAATACACACGGATATTTGCGTAAAAATAAACGGGGGAAAAAAGAACGTTACCAGCTTAGGTTAGAACGTTGTTTGACGGGAGGACGCCATTTCGACCAGGAGTCGCGATCATCCCTAGCTAAAGCGCTACCTCCAAGAGAAGATTCTTTCTAGGTATCTGGCTCTTCTTTTTATACTCTGAAGTGTCCCCTGGGGCATTTAATGTCCAGCCCCCAGGAACTATTGCAATTTCCCATTTTGTGACATCACCGAACGCTTGTCATAATCTTCCTGTGATATGCAAACGTCAAAGGGTTCCTGTTTTAGCTTTTTGAAGTTTGCAGAATTCAATAGGTAAGATTGTATCCTACCAGACATCAAAAGGCTTCCTCAACATTATTTCCTAGGTTAAAGTGTATTTTAGCACATACATGAAAAGACTTCCCTAGTCCACGTTACAGGTGACAACCCCAATGTTGACAGTATTTCCTAGCTGATCAAAGATAAGGATATAGTTTGCACCTCCACCAATAATTTAATTTCCTCACAACGAAATAGTGTTTAACACACAGGAGGCTCTTCCTCAACAGAAGTGTAAATGTTTCAAGTGTCAATGACTTCCACACTTCACTTCTGCCATTGTCTGATTACCCCAGCTCTGCCTGTTCAGTAAGCCAGTAATTCAGTAAGGAGTTCATTGGGCAAGACTCCTTAACACTGCTACTGCCTACTGAGTGCGCTCTAGTGGCTGCCTCGCAAGCGCTTTGAGTCCGACAGGAGAAAGGCGCTATACAAATACTGCCATTATTATTATTCACTGAAGTCCCTTTAGATGCAAATGTAGTACAGCCAGATGACCATCACTTCAAAGCAGAATACACATGTGAGATATAGCAGACAGAAAAATGACAGAGATATGTTCCTGTACTCCCTAATATCATCAGCACCTCAATATATCACCACAGTTTGCATAGCCCCAGAAGAGTCAGGACATCAGAAAAAGGCCACAAATGTCACCATTGTGGAAATCTAACACCCAGGGATATTCAAAAGTAGTAGTTTTGCTGAAAGTTTCCCAAGTTTAATCATAATTTTGAAAATTACATTTTTTTTTATGATAGATCGAGTTTCTCCCTACCTAATTTTTATGCACTGTTTTCTGGTCAATTTCAATTGTAAGTTACCACAGTCTTCTTGGCCTGGGAGGCTGTTTTAATCTGATCACGGCTTTTATAGCCATCCATAGCATAACTGGGGTTATGTCATCCTTATCATTAATATTAAAGTAATCTGACAAGTGATTAGTGATAACCGATCTTGTAGTTTCATTTATTGTAATGGACTCATTCAAACGCCACCATGGTCGCCGCAAAGAGGGTGTATCCATGTCAGTGTACAGCAGCAGGGTGTCATGGTCAGACGGAGCTTTGGGGATAGGTTAAAGATTTTGGAGAGAGGGAACGACGGAACAAACATCAGTCAATAAGTTATCTTCTAATTTAATATGCAATTGTTGACTTACAAAGCTTATCAGACAAGCGTTTTGATTTATCAAACTTTTTATTTGGGCCTACCTCTAGGTCTTCCTGGATTTCGATAAAAATCTGGTATTTTCTGGTGGTGCACAACAAATAAGGTGCAGGTGTTTGTTATACCTTGTCGTGACTCTTCTGTGTTTCTTTTCTGCATTAGCCTTATATGCCCCAGAAAGCTGCTTATGAAACAATTGAGGGCATGATGCATCAGTGAAATTAGTTTCTTGGAGACATATAATATCAGGTTTATGTCTGAGTAGGGCAATGAAGGATTTTTGCCACTTGATGAGAGAGATAACCCCCCTAATATTAAGGGATATAATTTTTAAGGTTGTCATGTCTTATATAAAATAAGGATATGGCCTGCAATAGCCTTTACATAGTAAACCAGGAAAATCCATGAACAACATAGCAATAAAAACAGAAACAACAGCATCAACCAGAAACCAGGATACTTCCTTGGTAACATACAGGAAAATACTAAAACTACAGTTTCCTCCTAAACCTGAGTCATAGGGGAACAGCATTGTAAACCTGAGCAGTAATCGGTGCATAGCTATAGATGATACTTTACCCGATGACACACTATGTTTGTTAAGTTGTAATGTGTAGCACTGCAGCAAATAGAGGGATTATAGCTGGTAGATGTCTCTCCAGGGGAGGAGAATACTTCCTAATATAATAAAGGGGAAAAAAATGTCAGCATTAAGGATTATAAGACCGTTATAATCAGACTGTAAGGGTTGCATACAAATCATGCATTGCACATCCAGCGTGACACTCTTTATGAGCAATGCATGAATGCTGCAACCAAATGAAAGTGTCACTGTTCAGGAAATGACTGAAATACTGAGACAAGGCGTAAATGAATAATCAGAATCAGAATCAGAAAACTTTATTTCGCCAAGCATGACTGGGTCATGCCCGGAATTGTTTTTGGCACAATACATCTGGCTCAGAGAGAAGACATAGGTAGAGACATAGATAGATAGCAGCGAGCCATAGAGGCATCGGTTAGCGTGAGTTAGCATTACATTTCAATTCATTTTACTACACATTGCATTGCTCTATACAATTGAATTCCACTATACGTAGTATTGCATTTCCCTATACATCTTCAAGCATCACAGTCCCTAGTGCGACACTGAGATGATTAGTCTGGAGGGTTGGTTGAACGATCCGCCATGGCACAGACCGCCCCGCAGCTTGTCGGGGCTTGCATTGATGG
Source organism: Hyperolius riggenbachi (assembly GCF_040937935.1). Lineage (NCBI taxonomy): Eukaryota > Metazoa > Chordata > Amphibia > Anura > Hyperoliidae > Hyperolius > Hyperolius riggenbachi. Next base: position 395,903,904 of record NC_090647.1, on the reverse strand, counting down.
TAGTATGTGGAGGGCGTTGAGGAGGTTGACCGCTGAGGGGAAGAACGAGTTCCTGTGTCGCGTGGTCTTTGTGGAGATGGCCCGAAGCCTCCGGCCCAGTGGCAGCAGGCTGAAGTAGTGGTGGCCTGGGTGAGAAGGATCATTGGCAATCCTCTGAGCCCTGGATTTCAGTCTGTTGTTGTGTAGCAGGGCAAGAGAGGGGAGGGGGCACCCAACGATCCTCTCCGCTGACCTAATGACCCTCTGGAGTTTGTCCTTGTCATTGGCGGTGGCCCCAGCATACCAGACCAAGATGGAGGAGCAGAGGATTGACTCAATGGTGGCAGTGTAGAAGCTGGTTAGGATTTTTTGAGTCATGCCAAACTTTCTCAGCTGGCAGGGGAAGAAGAGTCTCTGCTGGGCTTTCCGTTTGGTGGCAGTGATGTTGGGCTTCCAGCTGAGATCACTAGAAATTATAGTACCCAGAAGCCGGGCACAAGGCACCCTGGCTACCTCGGTGCCGTCAATATGAATAGGGGGCGGGGGCGGGGCAGACTTCCTGAAGTCAATGATCAGCTCAACAGTTTTTGCAGTGTTAAGGACCAGCCTGTTCTCCTTGCTCCAAATGCAAATACCTGTTGGCGGTACTCCTGTTCGTTGTCCTTGGTGACAAGGCCAATGATGGTGGTGTCATCGGCAAACTTGATGACCTTTACGGAGTCCGCCTCCGATCTGCAGTTGTTTGTGTAGAGGGAGAACAGCAGTGGTGACAGGACGCAGCCTTGGGGAGCACCTGTGTTCGTGATTGCTGCTTGTGAGTGGATATCGCCCAGTCTGACAACTTGGGATCTGTTGGTGAGAAAGTCTGTGATCCACAGTTGTAGGCTTGGGTGGACTCCGAGTGCCGCAAGGTCCCGTTGCAGAATGCGTGGGCAGATGGTATTGAAGGCCGAACTGAAGTCCAGGAGGAGTATTCTAGCACAGTGTTTCTCAACATTTTATTGGTATGTACCCCTTTTAAAACCCTGTACTCGCCAAGTACCCCCTAGCATAGTAAACATTATCACAAGTACCCCTTGACAAATATATATTTAATCGTAGTACATTATAATTGGTTCTAAACCATTTCCAAGCATTTACTATTGCTTTTAATTAGCTAAAATACTAATTTGGTGCTGTTTAAATAAGATTTATCATTTTCTAAAACTCTAAATTTGTTATTTTTGGTTAAGTATAATCAAGCCCGAGTACCCCCTAGAACCCTCAGAAGTACCCCCTGGGGTACGCGTACCACACGTTGAGAACCTATGTTCTAGCATACGTGTCCGGCCTGTCCAGGTGGTCATTGATGAGCTCCAAGCAGATATTGATCGCATCATCGGTGGACCTGTTTTCCCTGTAGGCAAACTGGTAGGGGTCTAGGACGGGAGAAGTGGAGAGCTTGAGGTAGGCTAGGACTGCCCGCTCCATGGTTTTCATGATTACGGACGTCAGGGCTACGGGTCTAAAGTTGTTGAGATCGGAGACCCCTTGCTTCTTAGGGACAGGTATGATGGTCAGGTATGATGGTATGATGAGAGTTTATTAACCAAGAACAAAAAAGGAACAAGACCAGGTATGTACATTAATCTCATGCACAGCAATGGTAATAAATGCAAAGATATTCAAACATATACACAAAATAACTCTGCAGGCAATGCACAGCAATGGCAAGAATATGCAGTGATAAATCTCATGCACAGCAATGGTAATTAATGCCAAGGTATTCAAAAATATGCACAAGATAACTTTGCAGGCAAATGTATTCAACTTGACATACACATGCCATCGGCAGTATATACAAACCGATATCCCTGCATAGGAAGTAATGCAGAGCAACCCAATGTATATTATTGTGTGCACACAGACCCCAGAACCTTGGTTAAATATACACAGTAGATATTTACAAATATATACAAGAGATACTTTGCAGTAGTTAACGGGCAGTCATACAGGCAAAACATGAACCAGGAGTGATACTGCAAGACCGTTTAGGATGTACTCTACAAAAAGCCACCACAGTATGCCTTGGGGATTGAAGACACAACAGTGGAATGGGTTGTATACGCATACGTTAAGGCAGTGTTCCCCAACTCTGTCCTCAAAACCCACAAACAGTACATGTTTTGTATAAATCCACAGAGGTAGTTAATCACTCTATGGGGTAAGAGAAGAAAACACAGTACCTGGCACCAAATGCAGCAGGGCAGACACACCGGAGCTGGAACACAGGGCATGCACATCCGAAATATTCCGTAATCCAATAGAATAGAAGGCAAAGACCGGGGCACCACTCCTTTAAAATTCCTTTATTCCGGTGGGGGAAATAGCAGGTACATAGCAGTGGGGGTAACAAGTGCCTGACAGCTGTTTTGCTGGTTGAAACCAGCTTCTTCAGAGGCAAAGTGTACAACAGACATCTTAAAAACCGCTCCTTTAATACTGAGGTATAGGTCAGTTGGTCACTCCCTTCCTCTCTACACGAGTAAAGTAACCTATTGGACGAAGTGCGGCAAAGACTACCTCCTTGCCTCTCTATTGGTCAGCCGTCCGGCCTACAGTCAATCGCTGTTCACAGCCGCAACTTACCCAGAGGGCCTTGTGTCAATGGAAGTCGAGCCACCCAATCAACTCGGAGTGGGGCGGGGACCGCAGCCTATCCTCAGTCAATAAGAGTATGAGCAGGCGTAAAGGACGTGGAACGCATCTAATGCGGAACAACTTCCGCAATGGGCGGTCACAGCCTACCTCATGGAGTCACGTGAGAGAGCTCTAGCCATAGGCGAGCAGCGGGTCTCCCCGCATCCAAGTCTCATGGCTCTGAATGGTCATTGGCTTCGCCTATCCAAATTAGAACATGCCCACTCCTACATGTAAACACTGCTCGATCTCTTAATTCATAACAACAATAACAAATGCATTAAAAACAGTAAACAAAGCTTCTTCTTCAGACATTTCTATATACAACACTGTTAAAGAGACTTAACCAAAGAGCGACCTTCACACCTATCTGATCACCAATTAATCTACCAGATTCATCTATATGGGTCATAACAGGATTTAGCGGGGGTCAATCAATATGGATTTAGAAAACAATGCAGCTCGTTTCTATCATTTAAGCCTAGTGGACCACAAGCTTTTGTTAATGAAATAATTCTAGCCTCTTGCTGTAATGGTGGGCATACACGGTGCGTTTCTTTCTTATCAATCGAGCCGCTGATGGGCTTGATTGATAATATCCAACAGGTCCAATCACGAATGGATCGATTCCCCGCTCGATTCCCGCCCGCGGACAATGGCAGGGAATCGAGCGGAAGATAAGCGGCGCCGGCGGGGACGAGCGGTAATCGATTCGGGCGGACGTGCGGGTACGCGGCGGGAGTCGATCCGGTGGCTAATCGAGCCACCGAATCGCACCATATATGCCCACCATTAGAGCATTATTTCACGATTACCTCCTCTTTGAGGTGAGGGAACTGTTAAGATACCCAGAAATTGCAAACAGCCTGCATTACCATTATGTTGTTCTCTTACATGTTTAATTAATCTACTCGCACCTACTCCTGTTTTTATCGAGTTTACATGTTCCTGGCAATGGGTACAAAGTGCCCTGGTGGTGTGTCCTATGTGAAAGGAACCACATCTGCATAGAATACAGTACACTACATGATTAGATCTACAGTGCAAAAAATCCTTAATGGTGAGTATTGGTCCACCCAATTGTATACTACGTCCTGATTTAAACTGATGACAATGCAGTGTTCTCCCCAGAATTTTTTTCCAGCCAGGTGGCATGAAATAGTAGCCGGGTGGCATGAAAAAGTAGCCGGGTGGGGCAAGATGAGAGAATGCAGGGCCGGTGCTTCTGTGAACAACTCTGCTTACGGCATAGGAGGAGATGAGCCAATGACAGCCGGGTGCTCTCCAAAACTAGCCGGGTGGAGCACCCGGCTAAAAGAGCCTGGGGAGAACACTGAGACAACAGACAGGATTTTAGACACTTGTTTCGTGTTGTAGTAATAGTGATCTGTCAATCAGAAAATTTTATGTCAATTTTACTTTTTCTAAATAAGTTTATGTAAATTGCAATAAAGTTTTTAATGGATGGATATATAAAGTATACACACACACACACACACACACACACACATATATACATATACATATATATATATACATACATACATACATACATATATATATATATATATATACATATATATATATATATATACATACATACATACATACATACATACATACATACATACATACATACATACATACATACATACATACATACACACACACATATATATATATATATATATATATATATATATATATATATATATATATATATATATATATATATATATACACATATACATATATACACATATATATATATATATATATATATATATATATATATATATATATATATATATATATATATATACGCCGGAACGGGGGTTGTTGTGGATGTGTGCATGCGCGTAAATATCGCAGGAGGGTGCATAAGGCACGCGTTGTGTGTGTATGGGGGGGATTGGTGTGGGATGATGTGTATGCTAAGGCCTAGCGCCGGTTTATTAAAGGAAACATCAGGCAAAAATTAATTCCCCATGTTATACTTATCGGGAAAAACAAAAGTTTGCTTTCTTAAAACAGAAAGAATTTGCGATAATTCAGGTTGGAGTGAGCTTGAGATGTCTCCCAGTACATCACTGCTGAATATATGCAAATTAACCATTATTACCCTTAGAAGCTAAACACACCTCCAGAACTGCTGGAATGCAATGATGTTTCAGCTTGTTAATTTGTACAGAGCCATAATAATCCAACATGCATACAGACTGTTTTGGTTTGTTTGATCCTCATCAGTGCATGGCATGGATTAATTTGGCTCTATGGAGTACGGCTTGTAACACCGAGAGATACAGACTAACCAGCAAGCTCATGGTGAACCAGAACTCATTGGAGTGTGTACAACCATTGTAGCCCCTTACACATTCCAATGAGTTCTGGTTCACCATGAGCTTGCTGGTTAGTCTATACTTATCGGGGGCTTCCTCCAGCCCCTTGAAGGCGACATGTCCCACGCTGCATCGCCGATCGCAGCTACCAGCCCCGGGTCTGCGCCGTGTGCAGAGGCCAAACTTGATGTCGTCCTTGCTGGGCCTGGGTTAAGCCCCGCTGTCTATCAAGTCCACATTGTATGCAGCGTACTGTGCAGGCACTAAACTACTGTGCCTGCGCAGTACACTTTGGATAACATGGAATTGATTGACAGTGGCTCAGGCGCAGTAGAGGAGCGTGCAGACCCCAGGCTGGCTGTGGCAGCTGCGTTTGTAGATGCGGCTTGGGACATGGCTTCAAAGGGCTGGAGGAAGCCCCTGGTAAGTATATCATGGGTAATTTAATTCTTGCTTGAGGTTTCCTTTAAAAAACAGGCGCTAGGCCTTAGCATACACATCATCCCACACAAATCCCCCCCACACACACGCACGCACACACACACACACACACAACGCGTGCCTTATGCACCCTCCCATTCAACACACCCTCCTGCGATATTCACGCACATGCACACATCCACAACAACCCCCGTTCCGGCGTGTGCATTCATTTATACATATCAATTTATACATATATATATATATATATATATATATATATATATATATATATATATGCAAATACGTATATATAAATGAACATACCAGTACACATTATATATATATATATATATATATATATATATATATATATATATATATATATATATATATATATATATATATATCCATCCATTTTTTAGAAAAAGTAAAATTGGCATAACATTTTCCTTATTGACAGATCACTATTACTACAACAGGAAACAAGTAAATCCTGTCTGTTGTCTGCTTCTCATCGCAACTAAAAATCAGATGACACGACTCACTGTGTAACAGTGAACTCTAGTTCTGCTGGCAGCTAGGGCGGCTCCAGCTTCAGAATTTTTTGGGATGGGCACAAAAGGGGCACAGTAGCTGGCAGGTGGGGCTCACAGGTGGGGGCGGAGCTTCACGGTGGGAGGGGTTACAACCTTTTTTTAGAAGAGGCAGAGACGTAGCTGAGCAACAAAGTGCCTATTGCAAACACAAATTGCGATTGCGCCCTCCCCCACACCCACACACATGGTCAGGGCCCCCTTCCCCTGTAAAAACAGCATCCTTTCTCACGTTCATTGTTGTCTGATTAAGTAACAGCTTATAGTGTACACACTGGGCGTAGCAGAGATCAGTACACACTGCAGCTGGTTTACGATCAGTGCAGGCACAGAGTAACAGCTTATACTGTACATACTGGAGGCAGCAGAGATCAGCACACGCTGCAGCTAGTCTGGAGGCAGCAGAGATCAGCACACGCTGCAGCTAGTTTACCATCAGTACAGGAACAAAGTAACAGCTTATACTGTACATACTGGAAGCAGCAGAGATCAGTACAAGCTGCAGCTGGTTTACTATCAGTATAGGCACAGAGTAACCACTTATACTGTACATACTGGAGGCAGCAGAGATCAGTGCACACTGCAGCTAGTTTACTATCAGTACAGGAACAAAGTAACAGCTTATACTGTACATACTGGAAGCAGCAGAGATCAGCACAAGCTGCAGCTGGTTTACTATCAGTACAGGCACAGAGTAACCACTTATACTGTACATACTGGAGGCAGCAAAGATCAGTGCACACTGCAGCTAGTTTACTATCAGTACAGGCACAGAGTAACAGCTTATACTGTACATACTGGGGGCAGCAGAGATCAGCACACACTGCAGCTAGCTTACTATCAGTACAGTACAGGCACATGGGAGCCCACTTCTGAGATGAAATTAACCACACTTTGCTATTGAAGGGGAGGATGAGGGTTTATTGTCCAAGCTATATGGGGAAAAGGAGGGGTGCAACACCGGATACAAGGGAGGGGCCCCATAAAGGGGGAAACGTCTATATAAGTATATAAAATATATATCATTTGTGTACTTGCATGTCACAAAGACACACATATATTTACACACAGACACACAACATACATTTATACTATGCACAGTCAGATACTTCACACACACAGCACACAGATACAAGCAGCCATTTATACACAGATCCATACACATGCATACACATACATACAGCATACACATACATACAGCATACACATACAAGCAGCAATTTGCACACAGATCTGTACATATGCACACACATACATACATACAAGCAACCATTTACACACAGATCGTACACATGTACACACATACAAGCAACCATTTACACACAGATCGTACACATGCGCACACACACATGCAAGCAGCTATTTACACACAGGTCCGTACACATGCGCACACACACGCAAGCAGCCATTTACACACACACACACACACACTGCATACATAAAAGAAGCACCTCCATCTCACTGCACTCTGTCAACCTGCTGTCTCCCATGCACGTGTTTCTGTGTGCCTCTCTCCTCTTCTCCCAGCGTCCTCATTTTCCCGAGGGAGGGGGGAGCTGGACAGGCTCACATTCCTCTCATCTGTGTTATCAGCTCAGCAGTGCGCTGAGGCTGAACCTGTAATTCTGAGCAGGAGGAAAATGTATGGCTCCAGCCTGATCTAGGAGTATATTTATTTTCAGAAGTAGCAGCTTGTTGCAGCTCCCCCTGGCCCCCTCCCCGCTGGTGAAAGTGGTGCGTCCCCTGCACCCAACGCACGCAAGTGGCCACTGCTGACAGGAAGACAGGACAGCGGGCAGCGCTAATCAGCTAAAACCAGATCGCTCGCTTTCAGGAGATAAAGATCTTTCTGCATAAATGAGTAGTCTGGTTGCCGGGCAACGATGTCAACAAATGACGTTCTCACTGATCGGCTGCCCTGCTTCTGCCCGATTCATTGCTGCAGGGGTCCTCTCTGTAAAACTACAATAAATAACTGCCGTGGAGCTCAGCGAGAGAACAGCCGTTATTCTAACAACTGTAACAGCCATTTCTCACAGCAATGGGCTACACCACTGACAACTAGGTAGGCAGCAGTTATGTTTGGGAAATTATACTAAAAAAAATACTAATCCGTCACTGGTTACTTACACATGTTACTTTGATGAAACCATGCATTTTTTAAAAAAAACTTTTAACACTATTTGAGAAGGATTTTTAATAGTTTATAAATAATCCACTTTTTATTTTTTTCCTCATTCGCGGAAGAACCCCTTTAAGTGCTTAAGATGGGGACGCCCAGATGCCTGCCTGTCCCCAATAGAAATGAGTATAGGGTACATAGGCTTCAATTCATCAAAGGGTGTTCGATAACAAAATCCCAGCCCTTAAAATACCGCATTCGGTATTTTACACTTCACTGTGCTAATTCATCAATATTTTCACATGTGTGGTAGAGGTTCGTTAAGTTACCGAAGTACTACGGCTTCAGTTCATCAAAGGCTGTCGGATAACAGCAGAGTGGTGCAGAGCAGCTTGGAATGTCTCTGTGTTGTTACAAGCTGATAACAATAGAAGGCATCCAGACATCCCTTTACATGTAAACGTGTTATATGTACTGTTACTTATACTGCCTCTGCTGCTCTGAATTGTCCATCAGTGTTAACATTTTACTTATTTGCCACAATGTAGATAAACTTCCTGGAGACATTACAAATGCCATGCTTGGTGATTTCACCACTTGCATCTTTGCATATTCAAACGGACTCAAAGGGTTACACCACCGAAGGGTATCTGGGGATATCTTTTGTCCAGTTCTCTCTGCTCACTGCCTGGGGGGTCTGGAAGCTTGGGTGGAGAAGTCTGTGTGACCTATCAGCAGCACTTGCAGGAGAACAGGGGCTGTTTCTATTGGCTGCCTGCTCCTGCTAATCATGAAAACATTCACACAGAAGGCTTTCGAAGCCTGTAACGACAGGGGAGAGCTGGAGATAAACACCGAATGTGTTAGCGAATGTGGTAACCTTGATGAATTAACATTTACTGACATTTGCTGACATGTGTTGAGCACAAGTCGGTATTTTATCTCATTGCTCTGTCATTTCAGCTTCTCATTCGGTAACAGCTTTGATGAATTAACATTTTCTTAAGTGCTCCGTTAAGTCAGCTGTTTTCAGCATTACCGAATGTGGTAATGCTTGATGAATTGAAGCCATAGTACCCCTTACCCATTTCCACAAAGGGTTAAATGAAATAAAAACACAACCACAAAAAAGTCCTTTGATATTCCTAATTAACCAGTAATACTTGTACCTGTAAAAAAAAATCCTCATCAATATCCTCAGAAATGTCCCATGCCAATATCCTCTAATATTGCAATCTTGATTGAAGATCTCTGTGCACCCGCCGCCACCCACCGCCACTCCCCGTGCAACTCTAGTTATACTTACTTGTCCGTCCCTCCTGCATGGCTTTTCACTCTCCTCCCCGCCCACCGCACCTATCATGCCCACCCACACTGGCAACCTAGAGCACCCATAGCACCCTGTCCCAAATTTATGCACCTGCCTAATTTTATTTAAACAATTATTGCGCACTTTCTGTAAATCCAATAAACTTCATTTCACTTCTCAAAGGTCACTGTGTGTGTCTCCTATATAATATATTTAACTGAATTTTTTTATCGTAACAACCAATGATTTATACAGGAAAATCATGACAATTAACAACGTTGCCCAAACTTTCACATCGCACCGTATATGCTCTTTTATTGCATGTAAGAGACAGCAATTGCAATGGCTGATACTGTTGCGGGCAGCAGTGTCCTTTCTCAAATTGCATAAGCCATTACTTTATTTTAATTAGGTTTTCGTCTTGGTATACAAAAAATATACTTTTTTAAAAAATTGTAACAAGGCACATTAATGAATGCAAGTCTTCCTGCTCTATCTCTAATACTTAGTCATATACCATGAACAAGCATGCCAACCAGGTGTTTCTGACTGAAATTCCACTGGATTGGCTGCATGCTTATTTCAGGTGTGTGATTTAGACACTGCTGCAGCCAAAGAGATCAGCAGAAATGCTGGACAACTGTTATTGCTTAAAAGGAAATAAATATAGCAGTCTCCACACCCTTCTCAGTTCTGGTGTACTTTAATTCGATGGTGTGGTTGTGGCTATGTTTTTTATTTTTTTATTTATTTTTTACAAATACATGACCAAACATTTCCAAGAGTTATGGTAGTGCAGGTTTGATTTTGAATGCAGATCACTAAATTATAGTAATTGTATGTTTCTCGTTTATCTTTCAGAGCCATGTAAAGGACTTTTAAATGTGTAATTTGCAGACATCGGCAAATACAAGAGGGAGCTTGAGGTATATCTGTCGTTTTTTCCTAGTTCATCACCATGGGTCAACAGAATCAAGATGTATGGACAGTGAAATATTTCCATTTTTACAGTCAGACAGATTTCATGGTTTTGTTGGTTTTGGTCTTGCTGTTCATGAAATTTCCGTGTACTTCTCTCACTAACACATTTCATGCCGAACAAAGAGAATGGACTTTTAGTCACCTAACTGTACATACGTCTACAGGGGCAGTATATGTTGGGGCAATAAATCGGATATATAAGTTGTCAAGAAATTTAACTCTTTTGGTATCCCATACTACTGGTCCTGGAGAGGACAACAAATCCTGCTACCCCCCTCAAAATGTTCAGCCATGTAGTGAACCTCGTACACTGACTAACAATGTTAACAAACTACTTGTTATAGATTATTCAGAGAACCGTTTACTGGCTTGTGGAAGCTTATACCAAGGTGTATGCAAATTACTCCGTTTGGATGATCTTTTTATTCTGGTAGAACCATCGCATAAGAAAGAGCACTATCTTTCAAGTGTGAATGAGACTGGAACAATGTATGGAGTGATTGTTCAAACTGAAGGCCAAGATGGAAAACTATTCATAGGAACTGCAGTAGATGGCAAACAAGACTATTTTCCCACACTTTCTAGTCGCAAATTGCCCAGAGACCCAGAATCATCTAGTATGTTGGATTATGAGCTCTACACTGACTTTGTATCATCCCTCATTAAGATTCCATCAGATACCCTTGCTTTGGTCTCTCACTTTGACATATTTTATATCTATGGTTTTGCAAGTGGAAGCTACGTTTACTTTCTCACAGTGCAGCCAGAAACCCCGGAAGGTATTTCAAGCACTTTGGCAAATGATCTGTTCTACACCTCACGAATTGTCAGGCTATGTAAAAATGATCCAAAATTTCACTCCTATGTTTCTCTGCCTATTGGATGCACTAAGAATGGTGTGGAATATAGGCTTCTACAATCTGCTTACCTTACCAAACCAGGTATCATATTAGCTAGATCTCTGAGGATATCTGTGCAGGATGATGTACTTTTTGCCACATTTTGTAAGGGCCAAAAGCAGTATAATAACCCACCCGATGACTCCACTCTCTGCATATTTCCAATCAAGACCATAAATGCACTCATTAAAGAAAGACTACAATCATGCTATCAAGGGGAAGGAAATCTGGAACTAAACTGGCTTTTAGGAAAAGATGTGCAGTGCACAAAAGCTGTGAGTATTTTACCATTTGAAATACTTTAATTTGTTTGTGTCATCTGTAATTAGCCCACTTTTTTCATTCCACATTTTTTTTTTTATCAGAATGTCAATTTGTCTGTTTCGAAGTGGACTGTAAGAAAAAAAGATAAGCGATGAGACCGGCACCACCACCTTTGAATTATTGTTCTTCTATTTCTATATAAACATGGCACATTGCAACAGAAACAGGAAGCAACGTTTTGAAAGATCAACCTCCTTTGTCAAGCTGTTCCAAAACTCTCACTGTGTTTAACACATTCATGTATATATGTATATATATATATAATATATATAATATGCAAGTGTGTGTTCACAAGACACACCCTCTGACAGTCTCCCTCTGTGATGTGGAGCCATGGGAGGTGGCAGCCACCCATTCCAATCCCAACACCGCCATTAGTGAGTTAGATGCTCAGGGATGGTGAACTCATCATGCCCCCCACCCACTGGGCAGCAGACCTGATGGGGAACCGAGCTATCTATGTGAGCACCAAAGGAGCCGCCCATCCTATCTTGCTGTCCAATCCACTGACAGGCAGAGTGTAAACAAACCATCAAGGTGCTGACAGGGATGAGAATAGCGAGGATGCATGTAGGCTCTCCCCGCAGCGAGACACACAGGAAAAGACCACCTCAACAACCATACATACTGTAACATAATGCACAATACAAGAATCTGGTAAATCTATAGGAAAATCTGATACATAGAAGTTAAATAAAATGGGCAAGGTCATATATTCCCTATTCATCCCTCCTGGTTCAAGTGTATCAAGTTATTATTTATTTATTTGTTGTATTTATAAAGCGCCAACATATTACGCAGCGCTGGACATTAATTTAGGTTACAGACAATATTTAGGGGTGACAAACAGCAATATGACAATACAGGAATACAAGAAAACCAGATCACACAGCACAGTATGAGTACAAGGTAATGCTTAGTCAGTCACTGGATGGGAGCATGGAGTTAGGCAAGTTAGGTTCACTCAAATGCATAGCATGGGTGCACAATAATAGAGGTGCATGATCAGGCAGGACACAAAAGGAGTGAGGACCCTGCCCAAAGGCTTACAATCTAGAGGGAGAGGTAGGGACACGAGAGGTAGGGGACCAGAGTTCGGCTGTGGGTTTAGAGCAATTGTGAGGGGTGGTAGGCAAGAGTGAAAAGGTGAGTTTTGAGGGCCTTCTTGAAGGTGTTGAAGGAGGGGGCTGCCCTAATGGGTGGAGGTAGGGAGTTCCAAAGTGTCGGAGCGGCTCTTGAGAAGTCTTGGAGGCGTGCATGGGACTGGGTGATGCGGGGGACGGTCAGGCGAAGTTCATTGGAGGAGCGGAGTGAGCGGCTTGGTGTGTATCTCTGAGTAAGATCAGAAATGTAGGTTGGACAGGTTTTGTGGATGGATTTGTAGGTCAGACACAATATCTTGAATCTGATTCTGGACTGGATAGGAAGCCAGTGGAGGGATTCACGGAGGGGAGCCGCCCTGGTGGAGCGATGGGAGGAGTGGATAATTCTGGCAGCCGCATTCATGATGGACTGCAGTGGGGCTATTCGGGTCTTAGGGAGTCCAGACAGAAGGGCATTGCAGTAGTCGAGGCGGGAAATTATGAGGGCATGGATGAGGAGTTTGGTGGTGGCAGGGGTCAGGAAAGGGCGAATCTTACAGATGTTACGAAGGTGGAAGTTGCAGGACTTTGTGAGGTTTTGGATGTGGGGAGTGAAGGAGAGTGCGGAGTCCAGGGTGACACCCAGACAGCGGGCTTGAGAGGTAGGGTGAATAGTAGTGTGGTTAACAGTGACCTGCACATCTGGGAGGTCCAGGGATGACTGGGGTGGGAAGATCATAAATTCCGTTTTGTCTAGATTTAGTTTTAGGAACCTAGCGGACATCCAGGAGGAGATGGCAGATAGGCAGGAGGAGACCTTGTCCATGGTAGTGGTGGATATGTCAGGGGTGTGGAGATAGATTTGGGTGTCATCTGCATACAGATGATAGTTAAAACCCATGGAGGAGATAACCTTGCCAATGGAGGATGTGTATAGGGAGAACAGTAGGGGGCCAAGGACCGAGCCTTGGGGGACTCCCACTGAGAGGTGGTTGGGGGTGGACGAGGACTCATTGAAGGAGGTCGTGAAGGAGCGGTTGGAGAGGTAGGATGAAAGCCAGGTCAGGGCGAGATCGTGAATGCCCATGGATTGGAGGGACTGGAGGAGTAGGGGATGATCTACTGTATCAAAAGCTGCTGAAAGGTCAAGGAGGAGGAGAATGGTGTATTTACCTTCAGCTTTAGCTAAGGCAAGGTCATTGACCACTTTGGTGAGAGCCGTTTCGGTTGAGTGGGCAGGCCGAAATCTAGATTGCAGTGGGTCTAGTAGTGAGTTGGCATTGAGGTACTGGGTCAGGCGTTTGTGAACCAGACGCTCAAGGAGTTTTGAGGCGAAGGGGAGGAGGGAGTTTCTGAATCCATTCAGATTCTCTATACAATAACTTTTTAATTCTGTCTCCATCTGGTCAGTCAAATTCTTTTGTACAGTAGATTTATGCACTGACAGTCTGTCTTTCATCCTCTGTGTTGTATGTCCCATATATAACAGTCCACAAGGGCATTTGATTGAATAAACAACATATTTAGAGTTGCAATCATACTGTCCTTGTATTTTAAAGCTAGTACCTCGGTGGGGTTGCATAATTTTACTAATTTTACTACTGATGACACTGCCACAATGCACACAGCCCATACAGGGGTAGGTACCATTAGGCCTAGACAACTCAGTGTGTCCCAGTCTGGGTCTCTTAAGGTCAGCATGTCCCTTAGGGTAGGGGTCCATTTGTATGATATTAGAGGAGTCTAAAACTCCAAAACCTGGGGAAGGCCTTCCCATAAGGGGTGCCAATTATCACAGATGATTTTTGCTATCATATCGCTACATACACTAGATATACTGTAGGTGTGATTGGTGCAGGAATGCATGGAGTCTGTATGAATGTAGATATACATACAGCCACGAAATATCCCCTTATTGTTAATCATGTTTCCCTCTATGTCCCTGTCTGTATTTCTCCTTTCCTCTGGTAGTGATATTTCTAAGACAGCATGTAGAATTATGTGGCAGGGTGTAGTTAAAAAAGATTGTTATAAAACACATGTTAATGGCAGATTGGTTGGCATTTGATATATGGACTATTCACCATGAAATATTTGTGTACATCTCTGCATGGGAAAAAGAAAAAAGCAAAAAGAGTTGATATCCCTTTAATAGATTGCTGAACTGTGCAGTGTGCTGGGGGTATATGTTGTGTGACATGTGACCAAAGAGGGAGGAGTAGAAGGCAGTATAAGGATGGACTTACGAAGGCCCAATTTACATCCTGACGAATCGCCCAACTTAGGCGCGGGAAACGCGTCGATGGGCGGAGACTGTGCGTCACTGTAGCACCACCTGCACACTACACGCCGGGCTGACCTACGGAAGTGCTCTCAAGCTCTCATACGCTCTGGATGAGCTGGGGAGATAGCGTGGTCCTTCCAGGCTGGATGAGGGCCTGCCACAATGGCAATAGGACACGAGGCTGGATTCTAAGCTGCCAGCTCAGTGAGTGAGACAGACACTGGCGGAAGCGTGGGTACCCACTGGACTGAAGCGTACGACGGAGGTGGTGAGACGCAATGTGCATGTTGGCCATTCCTGATACTGCATGTTGAATACAGCATTGGCAATTATGGTTTGGAAGTCTAGATCTATGCATTGAGCTCCCACAGCTATCGCTGCTATGCAGGTGGACCCTATTTGCCCCCTATGGGGTGCGTTACTGGTGTCTAAAAGCCCTACTACACTGGACTGGAAGTTTGGAAGTCTAGATCTATGCATTGAGCTCCCACAGCTATCGCTGCTACGCAGGTGGACCCTATTTGCCCCCTATGGGGTGCGTTACTGCTGTCTAAAAGCCCTACTACACTGGACTGTGGCCACTATAGTATGTGTGGGCGCCCTGGCTGTATGCGAGTGTGTTGGAGTGTGTGTGTTATGCCGGCTTAGATTAGGTGGATACTGATCTTTGCACGTGCTATATACAGTTAATGGAATACTGTAGGGGGGTCGGGGGAAAATGAGTTGAACTTACCTGGGGCTTCTAATGGTCCCCCGCAGACATCCTGTGCCTGCGCAGCCACTAACCGATGCTCTGACCCCGCCTCCAGTTCACTTCTGGAATTTCAGACTTTAAAGTCTGAAAAACACTGCTCCTGCGTAGCTTTGTCTCCGCTCCCGCTAATGTCACCAGGAGTGTACTGCACAGGCACAGACCATACTGGGCCTGCGTAAGTACACTCCTGGTGACATCAGCGGCAGCGCAGGTGCAGTGGTTTTCAGACTTTAAAGTCTGAAATTCCAGAAGTGAACCAGAGGCGGGGCCAGAGCATCGGTGAGTGGCTACGCGGGCACAGGATGTTTGTGGGGGACGATTAGAAGCCCCGGGTAATTTCAACTCATTTTCCCCCGACCCCCCTACAGTGTTCCTTTAACCTCCTTAGCGGTAGCCCCGTGCTGGACACGGGGTAAGCCGCCGGAGGGTGCCGCTCAGGCCCTGCTGGGCCGATTTTCATAATTTTTTTTTTTGCTGGACGCAGCTAGCACTTTGCTAGCTGCGCCAGCACCCCGATCGCCGCCGCCGCGCGCCCGATCGCCGCTATCCGGTGCGGCGCGCGGCCTCCCCCCCCCAGACCCCTGCGCTGCCTGGCCAATCAGTGCCAGGCAGCGCCAAGGGGTGGATCGGGTCTCCCAATGACGTCCCGACGTCGGTGACGTCATCCCGCCCCGTCGCCATGGCGATCGGCGGGGCTGGGTGGATGCCGCTGAGCAGCGGCTATCATGTAGCGAGCCCTGGGCTCGCTACATGATTTAAAAAATTTTTTTTTTTAAAAAAACTGCTGCGCTGCCCCCTGGCGGTATTTTTCATACCGCCAAGGGGGTTAAGTGACTCAGAGATTCTCCAGCAATATTTTAAACTGGTTCTTTTAAAATAGCTAATTTTTGCATGCAATTAAGCAATTTTGTGCAGTTATCGTATTGTAAATAAAGTGATTTATCTGGCAAACACATCGTGAGCCCCAGCCGTGTATATATTTTTTCAGTGCTCCATTTGGGGTGATGTGTCACTTTATTAGCAAGTACCAGGGATCTATATTATATAGTATTGCTTGCAGTTTGGTAATACCTTTTCTTTAGAATCATATCGCTACATACACTGAACTGACTAACAGAGGGGATCCTCCTATTTTGTCTCCTCCTGCAGTTAGTTCTGTCTGACAGATCACCAGTCATACCCTGCCTAGCTCTGCACAAAAATTGATCCAGATAGCTGAAGTTAAATTTAGGGAGAGACAGCGAATGAAAGACAGACTGTCAGTGCATAAATCTACCAAGCAGTTCCTTATCATTTATCTCACCTGAGACATACTGTCAGCCAACTGAGGTTTAAAATTTTAGAATGGTTCCCTCCCCTGAGAGGAAGTTGAGACAGAATGAAAACATTATTGTATGGAGAAGCTGTATGGATTCAGAAACTTAATACACTTGAAGCACAAGGGATGAATAGGGAATATGACCTTGCCCATTTTATTTAAACTTATTGTAGGTAATATTTATCAGGCCTTTCTATCTGTTTACTAGATTGCTGTACTGTGCCTTAAAGAGGAACTCCAGTGAAAATAATGTAGTAAAAAAAGTGCTTCATTTTTTACCATAATTATGTATAAATGATTTAGTCAGTGTTTGCTCATTGTAAAATCTTTCCTCTCCCAGATTCACATTCTGACATGTATTACATGGTGACATTGTTACTGTGGGCAGGTTATTTAGCTGTTTCTAGCTGCTCTGTCTGTTAGACAGCTAATAACAGCTATTTCCTGTCTCTGAACATTGTTACATTGTGGCAGTTTGCCAGCAGTACCGCGGTATTCAGAGCCTCTTGTGGGAGGGGTTTCAGCACAAAATCAGTCACACAGCGCCCCCTGATGGTCTGTTTGTGAAAATCATTGTCTTTCTCATGTAAAATGGGGTATCAGCTACTGATTGGGAAAAAGTTCAATTCTTGGTTGGAGTTTCTCTTTAAGTTATATATGGATGTTGACCTGGTCTTTTCTTGTGTGTGTCACTGCGGGCATGCTTGCACATATCCGCACTATTCTTATCCCTGTCTGCACCTTGATGCAAGTGGGTGGTCAGTTTACATTCTGTTTGCAGATTGGTTGGCGAGATAGGGTGAGTGGCTCTTTTACCATTCACAGATAGCTATCTTCCCCATCAGGCCCACTGCCCAGTGGGTGGGGGAGGAGGTAATGAGGTCAACATCACTGATCATCTGATTCGCTAGAGGCAGTGTTGGGATGGCACTGGGTGACTGGCCCCTCCCGCGGCTCAATGTCACAGAGGGAGAACGTCAGAGGGCATGTCTTGTGCACATGCATTTGCATATTATACTGACTTTTACCATCAGGTCGGCACAGCAAGTCGCAAGGAGATTAGTTGCCACGATGGCATTGTGTGATTGTTTTTAATTTTATGCAGTAAAAATATATAAACGCAAATGTGTTAAAACGCACGGTTTGACAAAGGAGGTTGATTCTCTGAAAAGTTGCTTCCTGTTACTGATCCAATGTGATAGTTTATCTAAAATAAGGGCAATAATTCAAACTTGATTGTACTGGTCTCATTGCTCCACTTAACATTGTGGTTTGTTGTGATGCCTAACCCAACAGGCCAGGCACGTTTCACTAGCACAGGAGTGCTTCCTACCTCAAACCTTCACAATAAAAAGATAATTAAGCTGCCTTACTTGTCAAGACACACTATTAATTAAAAAAATACTTTTTTTTTTGCTAATTTAGAGGCAAATAATACAAGTAGCCCATTTGAGTAATTATCACTTAATTTAGTGTTCTTTGAAAACCAAGTGCATTATCTAACCATTACAGTCACTGTCATTGTTTGACTTAGTGGCAGAGTTATTGCCTACATACAGTGAGCCTTCCATGTTACCACACAGAAAAAAATGTTCTTTTGTTATAAACCTCTTTGCTGCTGGTATCTAAAGCCATGTTACAAAGAAAGTATAATACAGTACGTTTCAGTTTCCAGATTTTGCATACTGATGAATAGTAAAAGTGATACCAAAATAATAAAAAAAATCCTTAAAATGAGTTGATGTATGCCTGACCTGTGGCGGAGCTACCTAAGGTAAACACAGAAGTATGTTTATGCTGGATCCACATACTGTACCTCTGTGCATTATCCTGTCCTCTCTGCCCTACCTCAAGGGGAGTGAATAAGACAGGAAAGGGAATAGGAGCGAAGCAGGACATTTCAGTGCGTACTCTTCCCTGCGCTGTGCCTGACCTGAATGCCACCATAGACACAATGTTATTATGTCTAAGGGTACATAACGAGAGCGTGATCGAAAGAGGTGGATGGACACTCATGCACAGTAGCCTGCATCCACAACTGCTGTCGATGATATTACGGAGGGGCTAATAGCACACTGGAGGGCAGCGGAACTGCATCGAAGAAACACCTAGACTGGAAGAAGCCCTAGGCAAGTAAATCTAATCTACCCCCCTAGCTAGGATATTGGGGGCGCACTTTGGAATCTCTGCCTCTGTTGGAAAACCTTGTCTCAATTTTGCACCTTCTTAAAGCTTTAAGTAGTTCAGTAGTTCAAAGGTGGTGTTTCATGGCCCAGGTAAGCCTCTTCTTCCTATTCTTATGTCTTAGCAATGGCTTTTCTGCTGCTTGCTACAAGAACTGTTAAGCTGTGCTCCCATTAGCTGCCTGTCACGCAAACTGTTGACTCTACAGTATATACTTTCTTATGCTATTGAGGCTTACGGTTTTGCCAGACTTTTTCTTGTCAGATGTTCTATCAGAGAACTCACTGACTTTTAGAGTTTGTTTGCAATTTCTCTTTAACTGTTATAATGCCCATCTCTTTTCCATTATTAATTTGCCTTTTTCTCACCCTGTTTATAGCAACACACTTCTTTCTGCAGTACTCTACTTTTCAAATAATGGTTATGATGGTATAGAATCGCAGTGTATATTTGTTTTGTTTTTTACCTTTGACAGTTTTATACTTAACTTTATTCCTTTTAACGCTATTCACTGAACTTTAACTGCTTGGATTTCTATTAAGAAAAAAATAATATAAAGAAAAAATGGAAAAAGTATGTTGTTCTTAAATTTTGACATACAAAGCTGGTAGACAACCTAATTTGTATAGTGTCAAAGAAAATATACGGCAACTTACTGGGCACAAAAGGGACAGAACCTGTTTAAGCAAACTTACTTTCTAAACGATAAGTTAAAATACAGTGTGTGAAAATTGAAGTACCCTTTTTTTTACTATTTTGTAAAGTAAGAGGGTCAATAGCAGTCAGATGCTGATAAATAAATGCATTAGATTAACCTCCCTAGCGGTATTGACAGATATATCCGTCCATACAAAACATGCTGTGAACAGTATAAACGTGCATGCACATCAATACTCTCCTGCACTGTATACTAGACCCTTGCTTGACACATTTTGGCAAGTTACAGGAAAAAAAAGTTATACAATTTAATTTTATCACTGTTTGCACAGAAATCCTGAGGACATTGAATGCCACCCTGACAAAATGCCTAGGGGCATAATGCCTTCCAATCGGTTTTAGCACACAGGCCATGCAATCTGTGGTCGCAATCGGTGCGCAGAAATCGCTGGAATTTTGGCAGCAGACCGACTAGAAGGGAGCCTGTGAGTTACGGTAATACAAATTACACACTATTTCAGGGTATAACTGCCACCACCTCTGTTACCATGGGACAGAGGAACCCACTGACTGACTGACTGACTCTAGACCTGCAAATAGAAAACGGTTAAACACACTATATTTTATCTAGCTGTCAACAATAGTAGCGACTCTTCAGAAGCCAGGGTTCAGTTTGTGCGGCTGAATAATAGGTGTATCCGTCAAATAAATGACGTTAGCGTCGTTTATTAAAAATGCAACATAAATAATTAATATATACAGAAAATCGTTAAAACATTTAGAGACAAATCATAGCACAGTATGAAATAAAAAAATGGAATAAAATACAGTAAAATACACAGTAGTTCTGCGCCTGCGCAGTAGAGACCCGATGACGTCACGTACAGCACGTGACCCGCGCTGTGGAGCGCACATGAAGCCGACCTGGCGAGGTCGGCTTCTTCACCGTTGGACACTAGGAGACGCAGGAGCTGCTACGAGAGCACACATCGACTGCCAGGAGCTGGAAGAAGCCCCATGTAAGTGCAGTTTGTTTTATATTTCCAGCACGGATCTTCCCTTTAAATTGCTGAAGACTCCTACAGTGTCAACCTGGCTAAACTTATTTCTAGAAAAGAAGAGACACATTCCAAACTAATTAGCAGAAGGGGACATTATCAGAAATGCGTCATGAATGTGTGAGGAAACGCGGAAAAGCCGCCGCATGTCCTAACAGCAAAGCGGCTGTTTGCATGCAGCAGCATGTGCTTGGTGTGGCTGGGTCTGTTAGTGCACCTAGGCAGATGGAGAGCTATGCTCGCGCGGGCCTGAATTCAGGGACCTTTATACCTGCAGAGGAAGTGTCAGCTGATCAGGAAGGTCAGCTGATTCCTGCAGGACTCATGATTGGCTGAATGGTTCGGGCGGGGCAGCAGAGTCCAGCAACTATATATTCTGCTGCTTATTCAGTTGCTGGTTGTCTGGCGTTGCAAACACATACGTGGGAGCACTCAGACCTGTAGTCAGATCCTTAAGTGTGCCGGGACCAGCTGGAGCTATAATCCTACACTTAGCTAGATTCTGTTGATAGCTAAAGTACTAGTTTGATTGTGATTATCTGTTATGACTCTTTGCCTGCCTGACTATCCTCCTGAACTCTGATCTTGTACCATGCCATTCTGATACTCTGTTGCCGAACCCCGGCTCGTCCTTAGACTCTGCTTCTGCCTCCTGATCTTGTACCTCGATATTTCTGATACCCTGTTGCCTTACCCTGCCTGTACCTAGACTCCGCCTCTGCCTTCTGATTCTGTACTTTATCTGTCCGTGTGTTACAACCTGGCTTGTCCGACCTCGAGAACCGACCTTACTATTGGAGGCGGTTCCCCATCCTGTTAGTGACACTACCTCCTGAGTGTTACTTTCAGACTTACCTTCCTACTGTCAGCCCGACTCCTCCCGCCTTGGAGAGTTCAGGCCTTCGGAAGGAAGCCGTGCAGTACTCCTCACTGCACTGAGGCCAGTCCTCTAAGTGTTACTGTTACACCAAACACTACACTCTACTCAGGTGAACAGAGGTTAGCTGGTATATCGGATTATCGGTGATACTGCAGATCACTTATAATCTGGTATACATCTGTATTCCCAGTGATACTGCAGATCACCGGTAATCAGATCCTCTCTGTGCTTCACCTTTCGTTACAGAACGCCAGACCAAAATACAAAATGGACGCAAACACTGATTGTCTGGGTGTACTTGCTGCTTCGGTGGACAAAATCAATCAAGTACTGGGCACCCACATAACTCTTATTGATGCCCTATCAGGGTCTGTACAAACCCTCCAGACATCAGTGGATCATGTGCGATCCCCTTTTAGCTCTGACATACAAATGCCTGTACCTGAAAGTTTTTCCGGTCACAGATCTGACTTCCGGAATTTTAGGAGTAGGGTGTTGTCCTATTTTGAGTTGAGACCCCAATCTTCGGGTACTGAGACCCAGAGGGTCACGTTTATTAAAACTTTGTTGTCCGGCGACTCCCAGTCTTGGGCGTATAGCCTGCCCGCCGGAGACAAAGCTCTAACCTCTGTAGAGGAATTCTTTAAAGCTCTGGCAGTAATTTACGACGATTCGGACCTTGCCTCGACTTCTGAGCGGAAGCTCAAGCTTTTGCGTCAAGGCGAAGGTCCGGTCGAAGATTACGCGGCCGAGTTTAGGAGGTGGTCAGTTACGGCCAGGTGGGACACTTATGCCCTGTTAGATCGTTTCTTGTCAGGGCTGTCCGATGAGGTCTCTGATTTGATGTTAAGCCAGCCCGAGCCCAGAACAGTCGATGAGGCCATCTCAGCGGCCATCCGAATCGACCGCAGGCTGCGCTACCAAAAACAGACCAGGGGTAGTTCCCGTCTCAGATGGGTATCTTACACCACGGTCCCAGTGACTCCACCTCCTACTATTTCACCTTCTCCCGTCTTGCCTCCATCCGAGCCGATACAGATTGCTCGGTCAAAATTAACCCAGGTAGAGCGAAGACGGAGAATGACCGAACAGCTGTGTCTGTACTGCGCTGAAGGGGGGCATATAGTACAGAACTGCCCCAATAAGCCGGGGAAACGCTACCGCTTAGGAGTGGTAGGGGGTAACACCCTGGGCGTCCGACTTTTACCCCTAGAAGAAAAACGATTGCTTCTTCCCTGTACCGTTACGTGGGAAGATAAGACTGAGGTCACGGAAACCTTTATCAATTCAGCTCCGCGGCAAATTTTATGGATTTTGAGTTTGCTAAGAGATTGTGTATTCCGCTCACACCAGTACAACCACCCATCCAGGTTACGGCAGTGGATGACTCTCTTCTGCAAGGGAATCACCCACTGTCTCAGACACCAGAGGTGGGGGTCACCATAGGGGTACTGCACTGGGAAAAGTTACAGTTCTTTGTGTTGCATATGACAACCTCCACCATTATACTCGGCATGCCATGGTTGCACCTTCATTCTCCACACATTGATTGGGCCACCGGCCAACTAATTTCTTGGTCAGCACACTGCTTTCAGCGGTGTTTAGGGAAGGTGACATTGGGCCAAACCAGGGTTCACGTACAGGGGGTACCTGAGCAATATGAGGAATATTCTGATGTATTCTGTCCCAAGGCTGCAGACAAATTACCCCCACATCGCTCTTTCGATTGCCCAATTGATATCCGTTCAGGTTGTATGCCCCCTCGGGGTCATTTGTACAATTTATCTGGGCCAGAAAAATTGGCTATGCAAGAATATATCCGTGAGAATTTGGCCAAAGGCTTCATCCGGCCGTCCCGATCGCCTGCTGGAGCAGGTTTCTTTTTCGTTTAAAAGAAAGACGGGGGCCTGCGGCCCTGTATTGATTACCGGGGACTAAATAAGATCACGGTAAAGAATCGCTATCCGTTACCCCTGATAGACGATTTATTTACGCAGGTCACTGATGCTAAGATCTTCTCAAAGCTGGATTTGCGGGGCGCGTACAACCTGGTGCGCATAAGAAAGGGCGATGAGTGGAAAACGGCCTTTAACACGCCAGACGGGCATTACGAGTACCTGGTGATGCCCTTTGGGTTATGTAATGCCCCGGCCGTTTTCCAGGAACTCATCAACGAGGTCTTCAGAGAGGTGTTGGGGAGATTTGTTCTGGTCTATCTAGACGATATACTTGTTTTCTCCAACAACCTCTCTGAGCACAGAATGCATGTGAAATTTGTACTCAACAAACTAAGACAAAACTCACTTTACGCTAAAATTGAGAAGTGTATTTTTGAAGTCACATCTGTCGCCTTTCTGGGGTACATAATTTCCACCACGGGCCTGTCTATGGACCCTGCCAAAGTCTCCGCTGTTTTGGAATGGCCTCAGCGGGTTGGGTTGAAGTGTTTACAGCGGTTTTTAGGCTTTGCGAATTATTATAGAAGGTTCATAAAGGGGTATTCCACGGTTATGGCACCCCTCACCTGTCTTACGAAAAAAGGGGCAGATACCACCCACTGGTCTCCTGATGCATTAAGTGCTTTCTCCACTTTAAAAGATTTGTTTTGTTCCGCACCCATCCTGAGACATGTAGACACCTCTTATCCTTTTATTGTTGAGGTGGACGCCTCAGAGGTTGGGGTAGGGGCTGTGCTGTCTCAGCGGTCAGGGTTGCAGGGAAGGCTACACCCTTGTGCGTATTTCTCTCGTAGGTTCTCTCCGGCAGAGAGAAACTACGATATAGGCAACAGAGAGCTCTTAGCCATTAAACTTGCTTTTGAGGAGTGGCGTCACTGGCTGGAAGGAGCAGAACATACAATTACGGTATACACGGATCACAAGAATCTAGAATACATCGAGGGGGCTAAGAGATTAAGTCCCCGTCAGGCTCGATGGTCTTTGTTTTTTTCGAGGTTCAGGTTCGTAATTACGTATACCCCGGGTAGCAAGACCATTAAGGCAGACGCCCTGTCCAGATGCTTTGAGTTGGAGACAGCACAGCCTTCTGCCCCAGAGACCATTGTCCCACAAAATTTGGTGCTGGCCGTAACAGAGACTTGGGAAGACTGGACAGAGACCTTGAGTCCTTTTCAGCAGGATGTCCCTGAGGGGAAGCCTGAGGGGGTTTTATTTGTGCCTCTGCCATTCCGTCTCCGGGTGCTACAGATATTCCATTCACACAAGAATGCGGGACATCCTGGGGCATCTAGAACGCAGGATCTTGTGGCCAGGTGTGCTTGGTGGCCGTCTCTGGCAGCCGACTGCAAAGAATTTGTTAAGGATTGTGCGGTATGTGCTAAAAGCAAACCCTCCCGGCTGGCACCTGTAGGGACGTTGCAGCCTTTACCCACCCTGAGTGAACCATGGACTCACTTGTCCATGGATTTTGTGGGTGAGCTTCCCAGATCAGAGGGCATGTCGGTCATTTGGGTGGTAGTTGACCGCTTCAGCAAGATAGCCCATTTTGTGCCCTTGAAAGGACTCCCCTCGGCCCAGGAATTGGCCGACTTGTTTATCAAACATGTGTTCCGGCTGCACGGCATTCCGGAAAACATCGTGTCCGATCGGGGAGTCCAATTTGTATCTAAATTCTGGAGGGCATTCTGTCATCAAATGGGCATGAAGCTGTCGTTTTCATCGGGCTACCACCCACAGACCAACGGTCAGACAGAGAGGGTCAACCAGTCATTAGAGCAGTTTTTGAGATGCTACGTTGCAGAGGCGCAGAATGACTGGGTCAAATTTCTGCCCTTTGCAGAATTTGCACAAAACAATTTGAAAAGTTCTTCCACTGGATTTTCTCCGTTCCAGGTAGTGTCTGGAAGATTGCCCAAATTTTCACCGTTACCAGTGGCCTCCACTCCGTTTCCAGCTCTGGAGGCTTGGCAAACGTCTTTTAAAGACATTTGGCGGACGGTGAGAGACAGTTTGGAAGAGGCGTTTCTGAGTCAGAAGGGTCAAGCTGACAAGAAACGGTCTTTGGAGTGGAGATTCCAACCAGGAGACTTGGTTTGGGTATCCACACGTCACTTGGCCCTAAAACAGCCCTCAGACAAGTTGGGTCCCAGGTTTGTCGGGCCTTTCCCGATAGCCAGAAGGATCAACAATGTCACTTACGCCGTTGATCTTCCCGCCAGCATGCGTGGGGTAAGATCCTTCCACGTATCCCTGCTTAAGCCAGCAGTCCATGTGGGTCCCACTCCTCCTCCTCCTGTGTTGGTGGATGACCAGCCTGAGTACGAGGTAGAAAAGATTTTAGATTGACGCTTTGTACAAAACTCGGTACAATATCTCGTACATTGGAAAGGGTACGGCATTGAGGAGAGACAATGGGTACCGGGGAGTCGCATGCATGCAGACGAATTAAGGAGGGAGTTTGGGCTTTACATCCCGAGAAACATGGTAGGAGTTGTCCAGAGTCCACTCCTCGGGGGGGAGGTACTGTGAGGAAACGCGGAAAAGCCGCCGCGTGTGCCAAGAGCTAGGCGGCTGACTCCGCGTCCTACGCGGCGGTTTGCACGCGTCTGGTTGTCTGGTGGAACGCGGAAAAGCCGCCGCATGTCCTAACAGCAAAGCGGCTGTTTGCATGCAGCAGCATGTGCTTGGTGTGGCTGGGTCTGTTAGTGCACCTAGGCAGATGGAGAGCTATGCTCGCGCGGGCCTGAATTCAGGACCTTTATACCTGCAGAGGAAGTGTCAGCTGATCAGGAAGGTCAGCTGATTCCTGCAGGACTCATGATTGGCTGAATGGTTTGGGCGGGGCAGCAGAGTCCAGCAACTATATATTCTGCTGCTTATTCAGTTGCTGGTTGTCTGGCGTTGCAAACACATACGTGGGAGCACTCAGACCTGTAGTCAGATCCTTAAGTGTGCTGGGACCAGCTGGAGCTGTAATCCTACACTTAGCTAGATTCTGTTGATAGCTAAAGTACTAGTTTGATTGTGATTATCTGTTATGACTCTTTGCCTGCCTGACTATCCTCCTGAACTCTGATCTTGTACCATGCCATTCTGATACTCTGTTGCCGAACCCCGGCTCGTCCTTAGACTCTGCTTCTGCCTCCTGATCTTGTACCTCGATATTTCTGATACCCTGTTGCCTTACCCTGCCTGTACCTAGACTCCGCCTCTGCCTTCTGATTCTGTACTTTATCTGTCTGTGTGTTACAACCTGGCTTGTCCGACCTCGAGAACCGACCTTACTATTGGAGGCGGTTCCCCGTCCTGTTAGTGACACTACCTCCTGAGTGTTACTTTCAGACTTACCTTCCTACTGTCAGCCCGACTCCTCCCGCCTTGGAGAGTTCAGGCCTTCGGAAGGAAGCCGTGCAGTACTCCTCACTGCACTGAGGCCAGTCCTCTAAGTGTTACTGTTACACCAAACACTACACTCTACTCAGGTGAACAGAGGTTAGCTGGTATATCGGATTATCGGTGATACTGCAGATCACTTATAATCTGGTATACATCTGTATTCCCAGTGATACTGCAGATCACCGGTAATCAGATCCTCTCTGTGCTTCACCGTTCGTTACAGAATGACATTGTTTAGTCTTAATGTCTGGGGAAAAAAGTCAACCAGCAGACAAGATGGCTGGTGACGTCCATTTTTAATCAACTGTGTCAGAAATGACCTAATCGGAATTTATAAACAATAATATTATGATTTAGGTATTAAAAACATGATAAAGCATTGACACACGGAAGCTTTAGCCAATCAGAACCTGGGATCCAGGGAAATTCCAGATTAGGCAGCCATATTGCTTCCAATCACTATAAAATAGGAGCTGAAAGCTCATAGTTTGCAGAAGCCCACGAGGCAGAAGCTACCTGTAACGATCAGTGACGCATCGGATGACCAGAATGAGCTCTATCAGAACAATAGTCAGTAATTTATTCAAATGTGTGATAGCCCAGAGTGACGGGCTATCAATCACAGAGAGTGGTCGTACAGGCAAAGTCGGTAACAGATCGGTCAATCAGAGGTACAGAATCGTCAAACAGAAATCGGAGTCGGTATTCAGGCAAAGGTCGGCAACAGATCAGATTGGCAAAGGTACAGAATCGTAAGGCAGAAATCAGGGTTGGTATTCAGGCAGAGGGTCGGCTACAGATCAGATTGGTAAGGTACAGAATCGGGAGGCAGAGAGTAATCAGAGGTTCAGGCAAAAAGTCATACACAGAAATAATCAATACAATAATAATAGTAATAATCCTAAGCTATGTGTGAATCCCCGGGGTCCTGCCGGTTCAAACACACCAGGATCTGACTAAGGTCTGAGAGCTATCACTGTGAAGTTTTCGCAACAACAGACAAAGAGCAAATGACAAGCAGGACCTGATATACTGTGAAAGATTCAAACGGCGCCGCCCCAGAAGCCCAACCAATCAGAATGCAGGATCGGGCAGGCAGCTGTCAGCTGACCACCAGGTCAGCTGACACGTCTCCTAAGACCAGAAGTACGCTGGCGATCCACGCAAGCCTGACGCTCGCCAACATCCCCTAACAGACCAGACCTCCCGGCGGGAGGACACCGGCGGGAGGCCCGGAGACGCCGCAGCGGGAGCTGCCGCGATGTCAGATGTGGAAGCGGCGGCTGTGCCGCTATCCGCATTGTCAAGTTGGGGTTCACAGCCAGCACGCAGTACACAGTTTGTATAAAAACAAAGTCCGTTTATTTAACCAGCAGGAAATTAAACAGCTTGACATCAGCAGTAAGGAAAATAACAGGAAGCTTACTTCAGCTTTGGTAAAGGTAAAGTCCAGTTTGTTCAAATACAGCAGTCTCCAACAGGACCAAATCACACATAAATCACAGTCCAGTGTGTGGCCTGGCCTTCAGCAAGCTTTCAGCAATCTTATTTGCAATACTCTTAAAACAAGAGTTTCAGTAGCCAGCATGCTACTCCTCCAAACACCTTCCCTGACTGCCTGTCAGAGCAGCCCTTATGAATCTCATTACCTGAGCTGAACAGCCCAGAGGAAATAGGTGTGGCCCGAGGTGGGATGGGAAGGCCCGTCCGTCCTTCCCTCCCGTCCCAGGAGTCCGGCCCTGAAAAGAAAAAAAACATACAGGCAGCAATTGCTTGCTGCCTATAAAACCCGGGCTCCTTTCCACGGACCACACGTGCTTAAAGGGACCAGAGTCCAAACAGCGGGGAAACATATCTCCCGTCCAGCACCCAGCCTTGATGACCTCTACATATCCCCCCCCTCTGCCTCAACCCCGAGGAGGAGGTGGAGGCACTTTGACCCACCATGCAATGAACTCTGGAAAGAGCATCGGCGTTCTGATGCTCTTTTCCAGGCCTGTGTTCCACCAAAAAGTTGAACTCCTGGAGAGAGAGAAACCACCGGGACACTCTGGCATTCGTACCCCTATTCTGTTTCATCCAGTACAGAGGTGCATGGTCGGAAATAAGCCTGAACTTCCTGCCCAGCAAATAGTAGCGCAGGGAGTCCAGAGCCCATTTTATGGCCAGGCATTCTCTCTCCATGACCGCATAGTTTTTCTCAGCCGCTGTCAGCTTCCTACTGAGAAAAACTACTGGATGTTCCTCACCATCAATCACCTGGGAGAGCACCGCCCCCAATCCCACATCTGAGGCATCTGTCTGCACCACAAACTCTCGGGTGAAATCTGGGGCTACCAGGACAGGATTTTGGCACAATGCCAACTTCAACTCCATAAACGCTTTGTCGGTTTCCCCAGTCCACTGGATCATTACTGACTTACGGCCCTTCGCCAAATCAGTCAAGGAGGCTGCCAGGGTGGAAAAATTAGGGATGAAGCATCTGTAGTACCTCACTATACCTAAGAAAGCACGAACCTGCTTCTTACTGACGGGGCGGGGCCATTCCTGGATTGCCTCAACCTTGTTCACTTGGGGTTTCACCAACCCCTTTCCGACAATGTACCCCAAGTACTTCGCCTCTTCCATACCTAGGGCACATTTCTCGGGGTTCACGGTGAAACCCCCTTTTCTCAACGCATCCAGGACTGCTTGTACCTTCGACAAATGGGACTCCCAGTCTGAGCTGAAAATGACAATGTCATCCAAATAGACTGACACATATCTCTGATGGGGACGCAGCAACCTGTCCATGACTCTCTGGAAGGTGGCGGGGGCAGTCTGTAACCCAAAAGGCATCCGCTTGTATTGGAAATGCCCCTCGGGTGTGGAAAATGCAGTTTTTTCCCGAGCTTCCTTGGCCAAGGGTATTTGCCAATACCCCTTGGTCAGATCTAACGTGGAAATGTAACGAGCAGGGCCTAACCTTTCAATCAGCTCGTCTACCCGGGGCATCGGATATCCATCAAACTTGGACACATCGTTCAATTTCCGGAAATCATTGCAGAACCGCCAAGTTCCGTTGGGCTTCGGTACCAACACTATTGGGCTCGACCAATCACTCTGTGATTCCTCAATGATATCCAACTCTAACATCCGTTTTACCTCTTCCGATACGGCCTTTCTGCAGGCCTCCGGAATTCGATAGGGCTTGATGAAAACTTTTGTCCTGGGCTCAGTTATAATGTTATGCTCGATCAAATGGGTGAGACCCGGCAAATCTGAAAATATCCCCCTGTTTGTACCTTCGGCAAATGGGACTCCCAGTCTGAGCTGAAAATGACAATGTCATCCAAATAGACTGACGAATATCTCTGATGGGGATGCAGCAACCTGTCCATGACTCTCTGGAAGGTGGCGGGGGCAGTCTGTAACCCAAAAGGCATCCGCTTGTATTGGAAATGCCCCTCGGGTGTGGAAAATGCAGTTTTTTCCCGAGCTTCCTTGGTCAAGGGTATTTTCTTTTATTTTATTTTATTAGTACTTTAGTTTTATTATTAGTTTAGTTTTCCTAGTACTTTAGTTTTATTTTAAGTTAGATGTTCTCTTTTGGCACTGCTTAGTGCTCAGACGGTTGGCCACTTTTGATACTGCGACCCCAGCCGTAGCCAACGCTACCCCCAGCCACGACTCCAGCACCACCCTAACACCCAGCAATACAACCGGCGTGGACTACCGGCTGACTACCGCTCCCACGGATGGGATGACACGCGCACACGCAGCCGTGGCTCCATCGGTAGCCAGCTGCCGCTGCGCTTGCAGGCCACCCTCAGCCCTAGCCATGCAGCCACAGGAGACCTCAGCCGCGGTCACAGCAAGAGCTCACCGAAGCGGACTACAGGCTGCCCGTTTGCTGTCCCGCCGCTGAGGAGAAAGCATGCCGAAGCAGCCCTAGCCCTCTCCATCCACAGGCTGCCCGCTGCTGTCCCACCGCTGACGAGAAGGCCCGCCCGGAGCTCCACGGAGGGAAGGCCCGTCCGAAGCAGCCTGAGCCCTCTCCATCCACAGGCTCTCCCGCTCGCTGCCTCACCGCTGATGAGAAGACCCGCCCGGCGCATCACTGAGGAAAAGGCCCGCCTGAAGCAGCCTGAGCCCTCTCCATCCACGGGATCTGCTGCATGCAGAGGCCTTGCCCCACCTCAAACCACGTGGCGAGCCGCACACCGCCACTGAAGGCCCCTGCCACTGCCAACCTGTGTTCACGCAGAGAGCTCCGCTACTGACCAGGGCCAAAAACCGCCCGGTCTCTACCATCCACCAACCCACGTGGCCGCTGCACGCTGATGCCTACTCCACACGGCTCCTACCTCCTTCCTCCAGCAAAGGGAGTTCAAGCCTGCTCACCCAGTGCCACTGGACAGAAGCCGTGGAGACTGCAGCACAGGAACACCAGCCACATGCGTGAGTACTACCAATGCTCCCCCTGCCATAACTGTGACCCTTGTCTCTTGGCCTGTGTGCAACCCTGCTTGCTGCTATACTGCTCATCCGCCTGCGCAGATACCACTTTGAACTGCCTGCCACCCTCATGCCTGCACAAATACTGCTTTGAGCTGCCTGCCACCCTCATGCCTGCGCAAATACTGCTTTGAACTGCCTGCCACCCTTATGCCTGCGCAATTACTGCTTTGGACTTGCCTGCCTCCCTATGCCGGCGCAATTACTGCTTTGATCTGCCTGCCCACCTTTATGCCACCTTCGTATGAACCATACCTGCACTAATGCACATCCCGGTACTGTCTGCCATCGGCCCTGCACCGCATCGATGCATTGCCCTCGGCCTCTACCATCCCAGGGCATTGCCACTTACTCCAGAGAGGAGCTCCTATAATGGGAGTCCAAATCCCAAGTACTGCCCTTGCAAGCCATAGTGGAGACCCACCTCGACCAGTGGACCAGCAAAACCAAATATCGACCCAAAGGTAGGAGAGCAGGAGCTCATGTAAGATTCAAAAGAAAAGGCCTACGATCACCCATTCCATCCATCCTGCTAGCAAATGTCCGCTCCCTCCCAAACAAGCTGGACGAACTGCTCCTTTTACTTGGCAACCAACCCTCACTTAGCAGCAACTCTCCAGTCCTCTGCTTCACTGAGACCTGGCTGAACGACTCCATCCCGGACAACTCTCTTCACCTACCAGGCTACGACCTCTTCCGAGCAGACCGTGACCTTGTCCTTTCAGGGAAAAAGAAAGGTGGTGGCATCTGCTCTTACGTCAACACAACCTGGTGCTCCAACACGACAATCCTTGACAGGTGCTGCTCCCCAGACATTGAGCTCCTTCTTATTAACTGTAGGCCTCAGTACTCCCCCAGGGAATTCACCTCCTACGTCCTTGCAGGAGTATATACCCCCCGGATGCCGACATCAAGAATGCTTTGCGCACACTCAGCGACGTCATCTTGATGCGAGAGACATCCCTCCCGGACTTCCTCTTTATCATCCTAGGGGACTTCAATAGTGCAAACCTTCGCCAGGAGCTGCCTCGATACAAACAACACATCACCTGCCACACCAGGAACCAAAACACCCTGGACCACTGTTACACGGTCCTAAAAGACGCATACAAGGTGAATCGCCGGGCTGCCTTAGGCAACTCTGACCACTGCCTAATACACCTGATCCCCACCTACAAAAGGCAGCTCGAATCCTCCAAGCCCTCTGTCAGGACTGCCAAAAAGTGGACAGAGGAGGCCAAGTGGAAACTTCAGGCCTGCTTCGACAGCACCGACTGGTCAGCCCTGGAAGCTCCCTGCTTGGAGGAATGGTCAGAGAATGTCACCTCCTACATCGGCTTCTGCGAGGAGCTGTGCGTTCCAAGGAAGACAATAAAAATCTTCCCTAACAACAAACCCTGGTTCAACGGAAAGCTGCGGCAGCTAAGAGGAAGCGCACAAATCTGGTACCCCAGAGGAGTTCAAGGAGGCCAGGAACACCCTAAACCGAGAGCTGAGGTTGGCCAAGAGGGACTACTCCAACAAGCTGAGGTCCAGCCTACGGTCCAACAATGCTCGTGATGTTTGGAGAGGCCTCAGGGCGGCCACCAGTTTTAAGCCCCCGCTTCAACACATACCTCCAAGCATCGCACTAGCGGAGGAGCTCAATGAATTCTATTGCAGGTTCGAGCAAAGGGGCGGGCCAGGAATCCACACCTACACTCAGCGAGCCCAACTCATCCCCTCACGGCCAACTGCCCTTAGTCCAGGAGGCCGACGTATTATGGCACCTACGGAAGCTCAACACCAGAAAACTATTCCAAAAAGAGGTCAGCGCTCACAGTTTACCCCAATGAGCCCCCCCTATCACCTGTTCGCCTCCTCTTAAAAGTAAAAAATATATGCCACAAGAGGTAGCGCTCACGGTGTTCAGTTGGTTAAGGTTGACTCACCCTCAAGGGAGAAAACACATCTTAAAAAAACCTTTAACTAAAAATGCCAATAGGTGCTTTTTATTTATTTATAAAAAGCAATTGCACTCACATGAGCAATTGCTTTTTATAAATAAATAGTTTTTAACAGTATTACGCTATGGAGGTTTTTTCTTGCTGAGGTATTCATCATATGAAGATTATCCTCTATTGCTGGTGGCGTGTGGAGACTATACTTGCTGGAGTGGTGGGGGACGACCCGGGAACGGTCCCAAGGCTCATATAGACCATTGGTTGGTCTAGGACAGGGGTGAGTGGCACACAAAGGGTGCTGGTGGAGGTGACCTGTCTGAAATCGATAGAAGTACATTGGATGCTGCATTTTGGGAAATTGATGTGAAGAAACTGTTCCTATGCCTTATATGCTGATATTAGTTAGGAATATCATGTATTTTATGCTAGATAGTTTTTAGGTCTCTTGAACTTGGACTTTAAACCTACTAGGTTAATCTAAGTCAATCTATGTTATGGTCTAGAAACAATTTTACCAGGGATTGCACCGGATGGTAAATGTATGTAGTGGTTTCCACAGTACTGAGTCTGGCCTCCTGCACTTGGTCTTTTGCACCTATTGGCATTTTTAGTTAAAGGTTTTTTTAAGATGTGTTTTCTCCCTTGAGGGTGAGTCAACCTTAACCATCTGAACACCGTGAGCGCTACCTCTTGTGGCATATATCAACACCAGAAAAGCCCCGGGGCCGGACGGCATATCACCAACCTGCCTGAAAACCTGTGCTAGCCAGCCGGCCCCGGTCCTCACTTCCATCTTCAACAAATCACTGTCGATGGGCAAAGTTCCCTCCTGCCTTAAAAAAATCTGACATTATCCCAGTCCCCAAGAAACCTGGTGTCACAGATCTAAACAATTACAGACCTGTGGCCTTAACCCCAATTATCATGAAAACATTTGAAAGACTGGTTCTCTCGCACCTGAAGCACCACACCGCCACTCTATTGGATCCCCTCCAGTTTGCTTACAGGGAGAACAGGTCAGTAGAAGACGCCGTTAACATCTGCCTGAAACTGGACAGACCTAACACCTATGCCA
Organism: Hyperolius riggenbachi; assembly: GCF_040937935.1. Lineage (NCBI taxonomy): Eukaryota > Metazoa > Chordata > Amphibia > Anura > Hyperoliidae > Hyperolius > Hyperolius riggenbachi. The sequence continues at coordinate 395,869,170 of NC_090647.1, read as the reverse complement.
GGATTCTCCTCCTAGACTTCAGCTCCGCTTTCAACACCATCTGTCCAAACATCCTGCACGTCAACCTCCTACAACTCGGTATCAGCCCTACTCTTTGCTCCTGGATCAAAGACTTCCTCACCAACAGGACACAACTGGTCAGAATTGGCAGCTGTTCCTCCAGTGTTAGAATCACCAACACAGGCGCTCCGCAAGGATGCGTACTATCCCCGATTCTCTTTTCTCTATACACAAACAACTGCACCTCCTCGGCCGACACAGTTAAGGTCATCAAGTTTGCAGATGATACCACCGTCCTTGGCCTCATTGGCAAAAACGGGGAACAAGAATATCGGAATGAGATCGAGCGGATCTACAATTGGTGCAAGGTAAATAAACTCGTTCTAAACACGGAAAAAACTGTGGAGCTGATCGTGGACTTCAGAAAGAATGCACCTCCTCCTGGCCCGATTTCCATTGAAGGAACCGAGGTCTCCAGGGTGCAAAGTGCTCGGTTCCTGGGCACTACCATCACTGACAGGCTAAAGTGGGATGTGAACACCACCATAATACAAAAGAAGGCCCAGCAGAGGCTGTTCTTCCTCAGACAATTGAGGAAGTTTGGAATGCCACGTGATCTACTGACCACGTTCTATACGGCCACTATTGAGTCTGTCCTCAGCTCCTCCATCACTGTTTGGCACTCAGGGGCGAGCGAAAAAGACAAGCACAAACTCCAGCGAGTGATAAAAGCCGCTGAGAGAATTATCGGGTCACCCTTGCCCCCCCTGGACCTCCTCCACTCATCCAGAATGAGGTCCAGGGCCAACAGGATCACACAGGACCCCTCCCACCCTGGTTGCCGTTTCTTTAACCTCCTTCCCTCAGGACGCCGCTACAGGGCCATTCACACAAAAACAACCAGACACAGAAACACCTTTTTCCCCCAGGCAGTCCTCCTCAACTAACTCTCTCCAATGACATCATGCAGTCTCCACCAGCCTCACAAGGAAGACATGTCCGCATGTTTTGAACTCTAGCCGTGGGATCGAACCACATCCCAGGACTTGCCGCTAGCATTACATGTTTACAATTTGCACTATCACGTGTTGTCTTTGCACTACGTTGTTGTTGCTTCTGTTATATATTTTTTGTTTTGTTTTGCTGTTTGTCGCTCCTGTGTGTTCACACTACTGTTGTTGTTGCACTACGCCGAATGCCGTTTGTTACCACAAATAATTCCGGGTGCGGTACCCGCCGCACTTGGCGAATAAAGCTTATTCTATTCTGTTTCTCTGGAGAAACCCCTTCACCTGTTGAACCTACGGCTTATGGCCCATACTCACGGGCTACAATTGTCGCCGCAACACGCGGCGCGCGCGTGTTGCGGCGACTGTCGCCCGTCGCTGATGTCGCCAGGCGATTGAAACTTTCAATCGCCTGGCAACAGTCGCCGCCGCAACTCCGCCGCAACTGTCGCTAGTCCGCGTGAGTACGCGGACTAGCGACAGCAACATAATAACAAATAGACGGCGCTTCCGGCGGGGGGAGGGACAACAGCGACAGCTTCCGCCGCATCAGTTGCGAGGTCCCTCCGCCGTGTGTATGCGGAGGGACCTGGCGACGAGCTGTCGCTGGCCTGTCGCGCACACGCTCCCGTGTGCAAGCGACAGGCAGTTTAGTTGCTCGTGAGTATGGGCCATTAGACAGTGTGGGAGCTATTTTCACACTCTCGATGCTGACCTGGGGCACCACACTCATACCCACCATAACCGGATCGGTCTCTCTCTCTTTCCAGAGCTTCAACAAATTCACATGATATAGTTGAAACGGTTTCCGTTTCCCAGGCTGATGTACCTTATAGTTCACATCTCCTATTTTTTCGATAATTTCGAATGGTCCTTGCCACCTAGCCAAAAATTTACTTTCCACGGTGGGGATTAACACCGCCACTCTGTCTCCTAGCTGGAACTGCCTGACCTTTGCTGAACGGTTATATACACGTCTCTGCGCTTCTTGGGCTGCCATTAGGTGTTCCTTGACCAGGGGCATTACCTTAGCAATGCGTTCTTGCATCTGGGAAATATGTTCCACCACGCTTATATGGGGACTGGACTCACTTTCCCAGGTCTCTTTTACCAGGTCAAGCAACCCCCTAGGTCTGCGCCCATACACCAATTCAAATGAGGAAAAACCGGTGGAGGCCTGGGGTACCTCCCGGACAGCAAACATTACAGCAGGTATCAAACAATCCCAATCCTTTCCGTCTTTTTGTACTACTCTTTTTAACATCATTTTCAAAGTTTTGTTAAACCGCTCAACCAGTCCATCTGTCTGGGGATGGTATACAGAAGTTCTCATCTGTTTTGATTTTGAACAATTTACATACATCAGCCATAACTTTAGACATGAAAGGAGTCCCCTGGTCCGTAAGGATTTCCCTGGGAAAACCCGTCCGAGTAAACATATTAAATAACTCACGGGCGATGGCTTTGGACGTTGGTTTCCTCAAAGGGAATGCCTCAGGGTAACGGGTGGCATAATCGAGCACTACCAGGATATATTGGTGCCCCCTGGCAGACTTTACCAAGGGTCCCACGATATCCATGGCAATGCTCTCGAACGGAACCTCTATTATTGGCAAGGGCACCAAAGGGTTTCGAAAACGGGACATTGGCGCGGTTAACTGACAGGTTGAGCAGGAAGCGCAAAAGTTCTTTACATCGGCCTTTAAACCAGGCCAATAAAACCTGTCAGCAATCCGCGCCTCCATTTTCTCAGCCCCCAGGTGGCCTCCCAATGCTTCGTTGTGTGCCAAATCGGGTACCATCCTCCGAAAAGTTTGAGGAACAAGCAGCTGTTCTACCACCTCGTCTCTTACTTTTGAGACTCGATACAGTAGATCTCCATTTACTGAAAAATGGGGAAATCTCTCATCAGCCCCAGGCTCCTGGGACACTCCGTTCATTACGGTTACCTGCTCTCTAGCGTGGGACAGCGTTGGATCTCGCATCTGTGCAGTTATAAATGTCCCTTTTGATACATCCAGATCGGGGAGCATATATTGGGGAGAAGATTCCTCATCATCCTCGCCCAACATAATTTGTAATGGGGAATCTTCCCCCCCCCCTCCGAAACCTGCTCAGGGTCCCGAAATGGATGTTCGGACATCCTTTTATCAACTTGCGCCAACACATTATCATTTTTCAATAACACATTTTCTTTCAAACCTTGACCATCAGTCTCTATTGGAGAGGGAGTAGGGGCTAAAACATCTTTAACAGACGTCCCTCTTACCCTCTCCAAAAGTTCCCAAAACAGTGGAAAGTCTCTTCCCAAAATCACCTTACACATTAGGTTTCTTACCACTCCAACGGCATGAGTGATTGTCCCACAGTCAGTCGCAATCAGTACAGGAATCACCGGATAAGTCTTTGTGTCTCCATGGATGCATACCACCTTCAGTGGTTTTAGTCCGGAAATAATTTTTGTTTTAATTAGATCAGCGTGCACCATGGTCACCATACTGCCTGAGTCCAGCAAGGCTTTCGTAGGTACCTGGTTCACACTGATAGTGTAAACAAAGTTTTCCTGGCACTCTGCCAGGCACACATCATGAGCAAAATATGAAACCATCCGCAGTACATCACACTGCATGGGCTCCTCCTGTAGTGGACACTGGGCTCTGGTATGGCCCCACGCAGAACATCGCCAACACTGGATAGCACCTCCCCTCCTAGGTGCAGCAACAACAGGTGGCAGCCCCTGAGTGGCTCCTGGGGGCGCTTCCCTGCTACTGGAGGTGTTGGTTCCAGGGTTCCATGTAGCACCCTTTCCAAAGGAAGAGAACCTAGCAACACGGGATGAGGTGGGGCCCGCCTGGCCCTTTGGAGATAGCAGATCCTCCACGGCAGTGTATATCTCCACCAGCTGCTCCGCTGTTTTGGGGTCCCCATGACTGACCCACCGTTGTAGGTTCACTGGTAGGGCACGCAGAAACCGATCCAACACAAATCGCTCCACCATCTGGGAGGACCTCTGGTTGTAGCCATTTTGTCGCCAGTTGAACTAGGTCATGCATCTGGGATCTGGCGGGCCGATCCAACAGGTATTTCCAACTGTACACCCGCTGGGCCCGAACCGCTGTTGTTACACCTAGCCGGGCCAGGATCTCCGCCTTTAATCGATCATAGTCCAGAGCGTCTGCAGGGGTGAGGTCGTGGTAGGCCTTTTGGGGTTCTCCCGTCAGGAACGGTGCAAGGAGTCCAGCCCATCTGTCTCTCGACCATTCTTCCCGCTCTGCAGTCCTCTCAAAGGTCTTAAGAAAGGCTTCCACATCATCGGTGGGCGTCAACTTCTGCAGAAAGTGACTGGCTCCTACCATCGCTTGGTTGCTAGGGGCAACTCCGGCTGCCTCTCGCCCTTGGGCCATCTGCCGCACCGCCTCAAGTAGCATTTTAGCTTGTGCTTCCGAGGCCTCTCGTAGGGCTTCTGTGGCTTGCTGTTGTGCCGCAGCTTGCGCCTCTACAGTCCGCTGTTGAGTCGCCGCTTGTGCCTCTGCGGTCTCTCGTAGGGCTTCTATAGCTTGCTAATGTACCGCAGCTTGTGCCTCTGTGGCTTGCTGTTGGGTCACCATGCTCGCCTGCTGAGCCACCATACCCTGCTGCAGCTGTAAAGTTGCCAAGGCCAACTGCTTTACCACTTCCTCCATGATGCACACAAGGAGACTGGCCCTTTAAATGTCACTTTTTAAACGGAACCTTTTTTTTTCTCTGCAGTGCTGCGCTGCCCGCATCCGAGCACCAGTTGTCAAGTTGGGGTTCACAGCCGGCACGCAGTACACAGTTTGTATAAAAACAAAGTTCGTTTATTTAACCAGCAGGAAATTAAACAGCTTGCCATCAGCAGTAAAATAACAGGAAGCTTACTTCAGCTTTGGTAAAGGTAAAGTCCAGTTTGTTCAAATACAGCAGTCTCCAACAGGACCAAACCACACATAAATCACAGTCCAGTGTGTGGCCTGGCCTTCAGCAAGCTTTCAGCAATCTTATTTGCAATACTCTTGAGACAAGCGTTTCAGTAGCCAGCATGCTACTCCTCCAAACACCTTCCCTGGCTGCCTGTCAGAGCAGCCCTTATGATTCTCATTACCTGAGCTGAACAGCCCAGAGGAAACAGGTGTGGCCCGAGGTGGGATGGGAAGGCCCGCCCGTCCTTCCCTCCCATCCCAGGAGTCCGGCCCTGAAAAGAAAAAAAACATACAGGCAGCAATTGCTTGCTGCCTATAAAACCCGGGCTCCTTTTTTTTAGAAGCTATTTTATAAGCTATTTCTTTAAGAAGATTACTACAAGTTTTACATAGCTACTAGATACACAGCTATTGATACAGATGAGACTACTTTTGATCTTATTCTACATAACACAACTGTTATATTCTTTTTTGAATGTACATAGAAGATTGATGATTGCTTGGCTCTAAAGCCTTGATGACATGGAATACTGTCAGAAGGAAACACTACTTGGAACTGTTCATATTTTGTATACTGTATATGCTGTATGATAAGCAAATACATTTTTTTTTTACATACAATCAAATACTGAGTGCTCTGATTCATTTCAAGGTACACCGTCAATCTACAATTTCTGTTATAGAGGGTTCAGACCCCGCAATGCCGTATTTATATGATAGCAATGCTTTAACCACCCTGGCGTTCTGATTAAATCGCCAGGTTGGTTGCGGGAGGGGTTTTTTTAAATAAAAATAAAAACTATTTCATGCAGCCAACTGAAAGTTGGCTGCATGAAAGCCCACTAGAGGGCGCTCCGGAGGCGTTCTTCCGATCGCCTCCGGCGCCCAGAATAAACAAGGAAGGCCGCAATGAGCGGCCTTCCTTGTTTTGCTTACATCGTCGCCATAGCGACGAGCGGAGTGACGTCATGGACGTCAGCCGACGTCCTGACGTCTGCCGCCTCCGATCCAGCCCTTAGCGCTGGCCGGAACTTTTTGTTCTGGCTACGCTGGGCTCAGGCGGCTGGGGGGACCCTCTTTCGCCGCTGCTCGCGGCGGATCGCCGCAGAGCGGCGGCGATCGGGCAGCACACATGGCTGGCAAAGTGCCGGCTGCGTGTGCTGCTCTTTATTTCATGAAAATCGGCCCAGCAGGGCCTGAGCGGCAGCCTCCGGCGGTGATGGACGAGCTGAGCTCGTCCATACCGCCCAGCTGGTTAAGGGCTGGTCCTTTACTGAGTTAGCAATCATGAAAAAGGCAAGAACCGCTCAGGCTTTTGACAAATAAGATGGACTGCTGAGAAACCAAGTCTACTTACAAAAATATGGGACCCTAGATTACTATTCTATAATCCTATCTGTGGATAATCCTTATCCATGCGGATACAGCTATATTAAGAATCTTCCAGGCCACAGCATGCATATAGTACTGATAACGAGCGCACCTCCGAAGCATATGCTGAAAAAATGTATACACAAAAAAATGTGGTACCACTTTAGATAACATATATCTTGTCTTTGAATACTTCTTTTTGCTTTGCACTCCAATGATATAATCTATACTGTCCATAGATTTGCTTGTCACTCTGTATAACTGCATATGGTTTATAGAAAAGCAGCACAGTCACTGTTCCACTAATTTAAAAGCATATGTCCTCCACTGTCAACACAGAATCATTTCATTATATGAGGCCTCCATAATGCGAACTTAGTTGGGCATAGGTAACGTGAGAGCCAAAGCCATCAATCATATATACTTGAAAGTCAGTGGGAACACATGCGCAGACATCAGATATTTTCACTGTCCACTCGCAACAGGTATTGATTATTTACTGACATCATACTCTCTTTAGCCCAAAGTTCATCAAACAAAACTGGCATCAGCAGCCATGGAATAAGTGGAACATTAGCTGTGGTAAATATACTTATAGTTTTCCTGCAAGGACTTTGTTTAGCTTTCCCGGGTGCAGCCTTTTCGCTATGCTTGGGCCCAAGCTTCTCCGTTTAATCACTGCATAGTTTAGCAAGATAGCGCAGCGTCTCCTGCGTCCATCAAAGGACACGTGACTTAACACGCTTCGCTCCGCCCCCGGAGCTTCATCAGAACGTCATCACGTATTTGCGTACAGTTATTGCGCATCATGTAACATTCCTTATATAGCTGTTATGGGCGGTAAGGAATTTTTCCCCGCATGTACTGCCATCTTGTGGTTACAGTTGTAATTACTCACCATTTCCACTTAGAAGAGCCAAATTTGACCCAGCAATTGCACTCTGCTGCCATCCTGTGGCCTTATTTTTACACTGCATACTTTTAAATCGCAAAAGTCTACTACAGTGACATACTATGGTCCATTTTATAAGATGTCCCTTGAGCAATTGCTCTATCCTAAATACTATATTCTCAAAACTACTATCACTCATTATTTATGTATTAGCATAGAGCTCATATAAATTCCAGCCCTTCATTTTTAACATAGTTAAGAGAAAACACAAAATCCTGTGTATACACAATATATGTATATATCTTCAGCGTACTACAGGCTATAATCATTAAGAGGAGCGATAAGAAGGGAAATATCGTGCTCTGGCCAAGAGAGATGTACCTTGCAGAGGTCCAAAGACAGCTCAACGACGCAAGCTATTATGAACATGTTATGGTTAACCCTTTTGAACGGCTTAAAGATGAATTAAATAGGAGGTTACAGTTGGAATATATCAACAATGTCCTTACTGAACGAGAGTACAAAGCATTGCTAGTGGAGCAATACATAGTGCCTACTTTATATATGCAACCAAAGGTGCACAAAAATATTCAACAACCACCAGGTCATCCTATTATTGCCTCAATAAATGCACCTACTGAAAAATCAGCCCAATATGTTGATAAAAAACTTAAACCAATGGTGGAGAGACTTCCCTCCTTTGTGCTGGACACAATGCAATTGTTGAAGAAATTGGATAAAGTTCTTGTTCCGGATAGAGCGTTTCTTGTGGGCTTAGATGTTGAATCCCTGTTTACCTCTATACCTAATAAGGTGGCCTAAGGGTCGTTGAAAAACACCTATACAAATACTATCCACGTGAAGATATGCACAATGATTTTGTTGGCAAACTGTTGCAGTTCATATTGGATAACCACTACTTTTCATTTAATGGAAAATGTTATAGGCAAAAGAGGGGTGTTGCCATGGGGGCAGCATGTTCTCCCACGTATGCATTTCTCCACCTAGGCGCATGGGAGGAGGAGGTGGTGTATGTGGAGCGTGCCTTCCGGGAGCACGCCCCCTTATGGCTTCGCTATGTGGACGATGTATTTATGTTGTGGACAGGATCTAGGTTGGAGTTGGAACAGTTCATCCAATCGCTCAATAATAACAAATGCAATATTTTTCTAACATATAAAGTCCAAGATTTGGAAACTGAGTTTTTGGATTTAAAAATCAAAAAGGAAGGTAATAAACTGACAACTTCAATCTATAGGAAACCTACAGCAGGAAATCTGCTATTGCATTATTAAAGTTCCCATTTACAATTACAAAAGAGGGCAATCCCCTTTGGACAATTCCTGCGCCTACGAAGGAACTGTAGCGACATAACACAATTCAAGGCAGAGGCCTATGAACTGAAGGAAAGACAGAGGGCAAGAGGTTATCCACACAAATTACTAAAATCTGCCTTATATAGAGCATTGAAATCCAACAGAGAATCATTGCTGACTAAAAAGGATACAAAAAAATGCCCAGCCGTGTCAAAGATTAATTACAACTTATGGGGCACATTGGGGCCGACTTAAAAATACTAGATAGATACTGGCCTATTTTGTTAAAAGACAAAAAAATTGGCCAAGGTAGTGGGACCACAACCTATACTGACTGCAAGGAGAAATAAAAATCTAGCAGATATGCTGACAGCATCAGCCGTACAGACTAAGCACCAATTTTTCAGACGAAAGAATGGTATGCATAAATGCAATGACTGTTCTATATGCCCATTGGTTGAGTTTACAGATAAATTTACCAACTTGACAAAGACGAAAGTGTATGATATCAGATATCCAATGACATGTAAAACTAAAAATGTAGTATATCAGATGACATATCTGTGTGGAAAATTTTATATAGGAAAGACCAAAAGAGAGATGAGATCCCAAATTCAAGAACATGTAAGGGATATTTATTATTATTTAGTATTTATATAGCGCCGACATAGCACTGTACAGAGTATGTGTATATATATATATATATATATATATGTGTGTGTATATATGTATATATATATATATATATATATATATATATATATATATATATATATATATGTGTGTATATATGTATGTATATATATATATATATATATATATATATATATATGTCTTATCACTAACTGTACCTCGGAGCAGCTCACACCATAGTCATATGTCAATATTGTGTAGTGTATGTATTGTAGTCTAGGGCCAATTAAGGGGGGAAGCCAATTAACTTATCTGTATGTTTTGGGGATGTGGGAGGAAACCAGAGTGCCCGGAGGAAACCCATGCAGACACAGGGAGAACATACAAACACCTTGCAGACGTTGTCTGGGATTTGAACCGGGGACCCAGCGATGCAAGGCGAGAGCGTTAACCACTATGCCACCGTGCTGCCTGATATAGCAGATTCAGCCAAAGAGGAAAAAGACAAAAAGGAGAAGACACCAATAGCTGTTCACATTGCCACCTATCATAATTCAGATCCCTCTGTCCTTAGGGTCAAAGCACTATATCATCTAGATCCAGGTATTAGATTCTTAAATTCAGAGGAAGAACTTTATAAGAAAGAAAGCTATTGGATATATGTGTTGGATACCTTGAGCCCTCGAGGTCTAAATACAGACCTCAATCTGAAGGTGTTCTTGTAAAGTAAAAAAATAAGAAAAACAATTCCTTGATATAAACGCTGCTATAGTGTATGGTCATGGGAGTGCTGACTCCAATCTCCGCATAGCCTGTGGTATGCTGAAGATACTGTATATACATATATTGTGTCGACACAGGATTTTGTGTGTTCTCTTCTCTACAGTATGTTAAAAATGAAGGGCTGGAATTTATATGAGCTTTATGCTAATACATAAATAATGAGTGATAGTAGTTTTGAGAATATAATATTTAGGATAGAGCAATTGCTCAAGGGATATCTTATAAAATGGACCATAGTATGTCACTGTAGTAGACTTTTGCGATTTAAAAGTATGCAGTGTAAAAATAAGGCCACAGGATGGCGGCAGAGTGCAATTTGTTGGGTCAAATTTGTCTCTTTTAAAGAGACTCCGTAACAAAAATTGCATCCTGTTTTTTATCATCCTACATGTTCCAAAAGCTATTGTAATGTGTTCTGGCTAACTGCAGCACTTTCTACTATGACAGTCTCTGTAATAAATCAATGTATCTTTCCCCTGTCAGACTTGTCGGCCTGTGTCTGGAAGGCTGCCAAGTTCTTAAGTGTTGTGGTTCTGCTATGAACTCACCCTTTCTGGCCCCTCTATGCACACTGCCTGTGTGTTATTTAGATAAGAGAGAAGAGAGAAGCTGCTCTAATCAGCTGGATAAATCGTCCTTTGAGCTGGCTGGGCTTTCACATACTGAGGAATTACAAACAAGGGCAAAGCTGTTTGCAGAAAGAAAAGAGCAGCCTGAAACTTCAGTGCATGGGGGAAAGAAACACACAAATGATCTCTTGAGATTCAAAAGGAATGCTGTATACAGCCTGCTTATGTATGGATGTATTTTCTATGTGTGGACATACTGTACATCAACCTACTTCCTGTTTTGGTGGCCATTTTGTTTGTTTACAAACAAACTTTTTAAAACTGTTTTTAACCACTTTTAATGCGGCGAGGAGCGGCGAAATTGTGACAGAGGGTAATAGGAGATGTCCCCTAACGCACTGGTATGTTTACTTTTGAGCGATTTTAACAATACAGATTCTCTTTAAATGGAAATGGTGAGTAATTAAAACTGTGATCACAAGATGGCAGTACATGAGGGGAAAAATTACTTATCGCCCCTAACAGCTATATAAGGAATGTTACATGATACGTAATAATTGTACACAAATACGTGATGACGTTCTGATGAAGCTCTGGGGGCGGAGCAAAACGCGTTAATACAAGTCACGTGTCCTTTGATGGACGCAGGAGACGCCGCGCTATCTTGCTAAACTATGCCGTGGATAGACGAAGAAGCTTGGGCCCAAGCATAGCGAAAAGGCTGCACCCGGGAAAGCTAAACAAATACTTTACAGGAAGACGATAAGTATATTTATCACAGCAAATGTTCCATTTATACCATGGCTGCTGATGCCAGTTCTGCTTGATGAACTTTGGGCTAAAAAGAGTCTGATGTCAGCGGTTGTTGTTCAGTAAATAATCAATTCCTGTTGCAAGTGGACAGTGAAACTATCTGATGTCTGCGCATGTGTTCCCACTGACCTGCAAGTATATATGATTGATGGCTTTGGCTCTCACGTTACCTATGCTCAACTAAGTTCGCATTATGGAGGTTTCTTATGATGAAATGATTGTGTTGACAGTGGAGGACAAATGCTTTTGCATTAGTGGAACAGTGACTGTGCTGCTTTTCTATAAACCATATGCAGTTATACAGAGTGACAAGCAAATCTATGGACATTATAGACTATATCATTGGAGTGCAAAACGAAAAGAAGTATTCAAAGACAAGATATATGTTATCTAAAGTGGTACCACATTTTTTTTGTGTATACTTTTTTTCAGCATATGCTTCGGAGGTGCGCTCGTTATCAGTACTATATGCATGCTGTGGCCTGGAAGATTCTTAATATAGCTGTATCTGCATGGATAAGGATTATCCACAGATAGGATTATAGAATAGTAATCTAGGGTCCCATGTTTTTGTAAGTGGACTTGGTTTCTCGGCAGTACATCTTATTATTTGATCATATTGGTCGTATTAGATCTTTTTATTACCACCTCTGTGAGGGTATTTTTCTAAGCAGTCTGGAATGCCCCTGGAATATGTGTTGGGCTTTTTTTCAGTAAGCGAGACGACCTCACTAGGAAATTTCGGAGGGGTAATTATGCACCAATGTGATCAATTTGATAGCTGATTTTAAAAAGGAATTTTTGATCAATGTCAGCAATCGCATTATTGCATTTGCATAATTCTAATGCGCATTGTTTAATTTTGATATAATAAAGATAATTTTTGATACAATCTGCAGCCTCAGTGACGGTTCCTTATAATTAAGCACTGTGCAGCATATACTGGTATGAGTGTGAGTTTTGTTTATATTGAATTAAAGTAACTTTAAGTCTAAATGTGCCAGGGTCTATGAATAATTATGGGCAGCCCTGTAGTTACATAGTTTGGTTGAAAAAAGGCTTTAAGGTGCTTAAATTGGAAAGCATCTAAGCGTCGCATGGTTCAAACTTCCTGGTAAGGCGTCACACAGCACGTGACGTGTTTCTTCACCACGGACTTCCTCAGACGTACTGTGTGTGCAACCCAGCTACGTACCTTATAGCTGTGCCAGGATGTTTGAATATTCAAAATAAATTTTGTAAATTCAATTTAAAACATGGGCATCCGTAGTTATAAACAAAAACTACAGTCTACTGCCATCTTGTGGGTAGTTAAGGAAATGCACAATCATGGGAATGATTTTATGTTCAGATCACGATTTAGTCCTTGAGGATACAAACTTCCACATTGGTAAATCCACATAGATTCTTTCCTTAGAAGTTGCTTATCATAATCACCTCGTCGTGGGCTCATATTTAACCTGTATATACCCATTACTCTCAAACCTGCCGCGTTAATTGTGCACAGTATTAAAATGGCAATTGTAGTACTTCTGATATTAGACAAATGTTCGGCATTCCTGGCATCCAAAGGTCTATAAGTTTTGCCAATATATATTAGCCACTTGAGGACCGTGGGCTTTACCCCCCTTAAAGAGAATCTGTATTGTTAAAATCGCTCAAAAGTAAACATACCAGTGCGTTAGGGGACATCTCCTATTACCCTCTGTCACAATTTCGCCGCTCCTCGCCGCATTAAAAGTGGTTAAAAACAGTTTTAAAAAGTTTGTTTGTAAACAAACAAAATGGCCACCAAAACAGGAAGTAGGTTGATGTACAGCATGTCCACACATAGAAAATACATCCATACATAAGCAGGCTGTATACAGCATTCCTTTTGAATCTCAAGAGATCATTTGTGTGTTTCTTTCCCCCATGCACTGAAGTTTCAGGCTGCTCTTTTCTTCCTGCAAACAGCTTTGCCCTTGTTTGTAATTCCTCAGTATGTGAAAGCCCAGCCAGCTCAGAGGACGATTTATCCAGCTGATTAGAGCAGCTCCTCTCTTCTCTCTTATCTAATTAACACACAGGCAGTGTGCATAGAGGGGCCAGAAAGGGTGAGTTCATAGCAGAACCACAACACTGAAGAACTTGGCAGCCTTCCAGACACAGGCCGACAAGTCTGACAGGGGAAAGATACATTGATTTATTACAGAGACTGTCATAGTAGAAAGTGCTGCAGTTAGCCAGAACACATTAGAATAGCTTTTGGAACATGTAGGATGATAAAAAACAGGATGCAATTTTTGTTACGGAGTCTCTTTAGGGACCAGGCACTTTTTTTCCATTCAGACCACTGCAGCTTTCACGGTTTATTGCTCGCTCATACAACCTACCACCTAAATGAATTTTGGCTCCTTTTCTTGTCACTAATAAAGCTTTGTTATGGTGCTATTTGATTGCTGCTGCGATTTTTACTTTTTATTATATTCATCAAAAAAGACATGAATTTTGTCAAAAAAATGATTTTTTTAACTTTCTGTGCTGACATTTTTCAAATAAAGTAAAATTTCTGTATACATGCAGCACAAAAAATGTGGACAAACATGTTTTTGATAAAAAAAAAAAAACATTCAGCCTATATTTATTGGTTTGGGTAAAAGTTATAGCGTTTACAAACTATGGTGCAAAAAGTGAATTTTCCCATTTTCCAGCATCTCTGACTTTTCTGACCACCTGACATGTTTCATGAGGGGCTAGAATCCTAGGATAGTATAAATACCCCCAAAATGACCCAATTTTGGAAAGAAGACATCCCAAAGTATTCACTGAGAGGCACAGTGAGTTCATAGAAGATATTATTTTTTGTCACAAGGACGCGGAAAATGACACTTTGTGACAAAAAAAAAAGTTTCCATTTCTTCTAACTTGCGGAAAAAAAAAATGAAATCTGCCACGGACTCACCATGCCCCTCTCTGAATACCTTGAAGTGTCTACTTTCCAAAATGGGGTCATTTGTGGGGTGTGTTTACTGTCCTGACATTTTGGGGGGTGCTAAATTGTAAGCACCCCTGTAAAGCCTAAAGGTGCTCATTGGACTTTGGGCCCCTTAGCGCAGTTAGGCTGCAAAAAAGTGCCACACATGTGGTATTGCCGTACTCATGGGAAAAGTAGTATAGACTAAGACTACTCCTCACGGTTTAGGGCCCCTAAAATGCCAGGGCAGTATAGGAACCCCACTAATGACCCCATTTTAGAAAGAAGACACCCCAAGGTATTCCGTTAGGAGTATGGTGAATTCATAGAAGTTTTTATTTTTTTGTCACAAGTTAGCAGAAATTGATTTTAATTGTTTTTTTTCACAAAGTGTCATTTTCCGCTAACTTGTGACAAAAAATAAAATCTTCTATGAACTCACCATACTCCTAATGGAATACCTTTGGGTGTCTTCTTTTTAGAATGGGGTCATTTGTGGGGTTCCTATACTGCCTTGGCATTTTAGGGGCCCTAAACCGTGAGGAGTAGTCTTGAAACCAAATGTCGCAAAATGACCTGTGAAATCCTAAAGGTACTCATTGGACTTTGGGCCCCTTAGAGCACTTGGGGTGTAAAAAAGTGCCGCACATGTGGTACCGCCGTACTCAAGAGGTAGAAGAAGTAGTATAATAATAGTACTATAATGTGTTTTGGGGTGTATTTTTACACATACCCATGTTGGGTGGGAGAAATATCTCTGTAAATGACAATTGTTTGATTTTTTTTTTACACACAATTGTCCATTTACAGAGAGATTTCTCCCACTCAGCATGGGTATGTGTAAAAATACACCCCAAAACACATTATACTGCTTCTCCTGAGTACGGCGATACCACATGTGTGGCACTTTTTTGCACCCTAACTGCGCTAAGGGGCCCAGAGTCCAATGAGTACCTTTAGGATTTCACAGGTCATT
The DNA here is from genome assembly GCF_040937935.1 of Hyperolius riggenbachi. Taxonomy (NCBI): domain Eukaryota; kingdom Metazoa; phylum Chordata; class Amphibia; order Anura; family Hyperoliidae; genus Hyperolius; species Hyperolius riggenbachi. Next base: position 395,853,913 of record NC_090647.1, on the reverse strand, counting down.
TTTGTTTCAAGACTACTCCTCACGGTTTAGGGCCCCTAAAATGCCAGGGTAGTATAGGAACCCCACAAGTGACCCCATTTTAGAAAGAAGACACCCCAAGGTATTCCGTTAGGTGTATGGCGAGTTCATAGAAGATTTTATTTTTTGTCACAAGTAAGTGAAAAATGACACTTTGTGAAAAAAAACCAATAAAAATCAATTTCCGCTAACTTTTGACAAATAATAAAATCTTCTATGAACTCGTCATACACCTAACAGAATACCTTGGGGTGTCTTTTTTCTAAAATGGGGTCACTTGTGGGGTTCCTATACCGCTCTGGCATTTTACGGGCCCAAAACCGTGAGTAGTCTGGAAACCAAATGTCTCAAAATGACTGTTCAGGGGTATAAGCATCTGCAAATGTTGATGACAGGTGGTCTATGAGGGGGCGAATTTTGTGGAACCGGTCATAAGCAGGGTGGCCTTTTAGATGACATGTTGTATTGGGCCTGATCTGATGGATAGGAGTGCTAGGGGGGTGACAGGAGGTGATTGATGGGTGTCTCAGGGGGTGGTTAGAGGGGAAAATAGATGCAATCAATGCACTGGGGAGGTGATCGGAAGAGGGTCTGAGGGGGATCTGAGGGTTTGGCCGAGTGATCAGGAGCCCACACGGGGAAAATTAGGGCCTGATCTGATGGGTAGGTGTGCTAGGGAGTGGCAGGAGGTGATTGATGGGTCTCTCAAGGTGTGATTAGAGGGGGGAATAGATGCAAGCAATGCACTGACAAGGTGATCAGGACTGGGGTCTGAGGGTGTGGGCGGGTGATTGAGTGCCCTAGGGGCAGATAGGGGTATAATCTGATGGGTAGCAGTGACAGGGGGTGATTGATGGGTAATTAGTGGGTGTTTAGGGTAGAGAACAGATGTAAACAATGCACTTGGGAGGTGATCGGACGTCGAATCTGCAGGTGATCTATTGGTGTGGGTGGGTGATCAGATTGCCCGCAAGGGGCAGGTTAGGGGCTGATTGATGGGTGGCAGTGACAGGGGGTGATTGATGGGTGGCAGTGACAGGGGGTGATTGATGGGTGATTGACAGGTGATCAGTGGGTTATTACAGGGAAGAACAGATGTAAATATTGCACTGGCGAATTGATAAGGGGGGGGGGGTCTGAGGGCAATCTGAGCGTGTAGGCGGGTGATTGGGTGCCCGCAAGGGGCAGATTAGGGTCTGATCTGATGGGTAACAGTGATAGGGGGTGATTGATGGGTAATTAGTGGGTGTTTAGGGTAGAGAACAGATGTAAACACTGCACTTGGGAGGTGATCTGACGTCGGATCTGCGGGCGATCTATTGGTGTGGGTGGGTGATCAGATTGCCCGCAAGGGGCAGGTTAGGGGCTGATTGATGGGTGGCAGTGACAGGGAGTGATTGATGGGTGGCAGTGACAGGGGGTAATTGATGGGTGATTGACAGGTGATTAGTGGGTTATTACAGGGAAGAACAGATGTAAATATTGCACTGGCGAATTGATAAGGGGGGGTCTGAAGGCAATCTGAGCGTGTAGGCGGGTGATTGGGTGCCTGCAAGGGGCAGATTAAGGTCTGATCTGATGGGTAACAGTGACAGGTGGTGATAGGGGGTGATTGATGGGTAATTAGTGGGTGTTTAGGGTAGAGAACAGATGTAAACACTGCACTTGGGAGGTGATCTGACGTCGGATCTGCGGGCGATCTATTGGTGTGGGTGGGTGATCAGATTGCCCGCAAGGGGCAGGTTAGGGGCTGATTGATGGGTGGCAGTGACAGGGGGTGATTGTTGGGTGATTGACAGGTGATCAGGGGGATAGATGCATACAGTACACAGGGGGGGGGGGTCTGGGGAAAATCTGAGGGGTGGGGGGGTGATCAGGAGGGAGCAGGGGGCAGTTTAGGGCATAAAAAAAATAGCGTTGACAGATAGCGACAGGGAATGATTGATGGGTGATTAGGGGGGTGATTGGGTGCAAACAGGGGTCTGAGGGGTATTCACGTTATTTATTCAGGAAACATATATACAGATATAGTTCATCATATCCTAGCAAAGCAGATCCTCATTTAGTCATTCCGTTGCGTTGCAGCGTCTTGATTAAACTTCCTGCGGAAGTCAATCAGGTCTTCTTGTGTCTACTCTGTTACATCTAGACTACCTATGTACAGCATACATTATATCAGATTACAGAAAGGAATGAAATACTTAGAGGTTCCAGTCAGCATTAAAGTAGGAAGCATAGCAGGAATCAGAGACAGAATGCCCTCTGTCCGCCCGTCCCGCATCTTTAATAGCGGATAGGAAGGAGTTAAATGTGACATCATCTTCGCCACGACTATTGGCTTAGCCCCCTCGTGGTGTCATAATACACACCTACTCGATTAATATTTAATGAGGCTCTTGACATACTTACAGGAATTTGGTATTTGGAAAACATGGCCTATGTTTACTGTTCCTGTGGGGTACATGTTGAGGTCAGTGTAGGCCTGTGGCCTTCTTTCAGGAACATGTTCTCCGATGTTCTCAGTATCTGCTTGTTTATTCAAGCAGACACTGAGATGCCTCTGCCTGCATCACAAGAGACTCTATTTATGTTAAAGAGATACTCTGCGGACAAGCATTTTATCTAAACTCAGGCCAAGTAACTAAGGCCTACTTAAATTCTAACAATCCCCTCTAAAATGGCTTGATCCGCAGATCCCAGCTTCTGAACCCCACAGTACCTGGTTTCGTTTCTTTATGTTTCACTTTTCGATGTTTGTGCTCACACAACTTCTCTGCTCTAGGCGGTTATCCCTGGGAGAGAGGACAAGACCTCTTGGTCTTCCTGTAACCAGGCTCTCTGGGGAGGCCCTACTTCTATGTCCCTCTATACCACATGCTCAGCATTTGCGTCACTTGCATATCACTCACAAACTTGCATGACCACAGAAAAGTGAAACTCGTTTGTCTGTTACACAACGGAGCAGTGCCAGGTGCCTTCTAAAACAGCGCCTTTATACAATCCGCTCCATCACAGGTACTGCTACACCAATACCCGTAACCCTGTATATCCCTTAATTTGGAAATATTGGTTCATGAGATTGTTTATGAGGCACCAATCTCTTGACCATGTTAATTTGTTTGCGTAATTTTACACACAAACTCACCTGTATAAGGATTCCCAAGATTGCCACCCCCATCACTACGACCAGTGGATGTAGGAAGAAATTCTGAATTGCAGTGGCCCAGTCCGAATGTCCCTGGAATATTGCCAGAAACCGTTTCCACCAGGTCAGACTGGAACTCACCTGATTATATTTGTGTTCAACCTCTTTAAGATCACCTTGATCATGATGAAATGTCACCTCTAATTTAGTGTTCTGTTTGTTTAACCGTTTTAACAAAGTGTGATCTTGTGTCAAAACCTGTACCCATTTGTCCCATGGCGTGTTATCCCTCAGGATGGGCACCTCCTGTGGAGCTTTGAACTTTAGAGTTCTCCTAACAATTTGAGGAATAACGTAGTCAAACCTGGATGACTTGATCCGTATGGGATCTCCGCTCACACAATATGTTCCCCTTAAAAGATCAACCCTATCGGAACAATTATGAAAATGTACAATGAATGTGTCATTAGACCTCATGTTTAAAAAACACACTTTTCCTTCAGCCACCGGAGATATTGGTTTGGCCTTAGGAGCGATCTTTTGGATGGCAGCTGTGCACTCTGTGTTATTGAGCCAGCAGGCTTCCTCACTAAATCGGACTTGCCCTGGTAAACACAGGTACCTCTCTGAGAATTGCCAGCATGATGACAAATCTACTTGTTTCACCTCCCCGTCTAGCACCAAAAACCGTTGACCTCTCAGGTCATGGTGTAAGACATGTGTTGAGGAAACAGGTGTACCCAGGCAGAGGTGGCCTTAGAGTATGCGGGGCCTGGGGTGAGTGTCATATGCGGGGCCTAGAGACATATGCTGTGGATACACACGTTGTGGAAGCACACACTCTGTATAGGTTAGATAGGTAGGTGCCTCCAGTATAGGTTAGATAGTTAGGTGCCCCGCAGTATAGATTAGATAGGTGCCTGCAGTATAGATTAGACAGGTAGGTGCCCCGCAGTACAGATTAGATAGGTAGGTAGGTACCCTGCAGTATAGATTAGATAGGTGCCTGCAGTATAGATTAGTTAGGTAGGTACCCCGCAGTATAGATTAGATAGCTGCCAGCCTGCAGTATAGGTTAGATAGTTGGCTGCAGTATAGATTAGATAGGTGCCTGCAGTATAGGTTAGATAGGTGCCAGCCTGCAGTATAGATTAGATAGGTGCCAGCCTGCAGTATAGGTTAGATAGGTGCCAGCCTGCAGTATAGATTAGATAGATAGGTGCCATCCTTCAGTATAGATTAGATAGGTGCCAGCCTGCAGTATAGATTAGATAGGTGCCAGTCTGCAGTATAGATTAGATAGGTGCCAACCTGCAGTATAGGTTAGATAGGTGCCAGTCTGCAGTATAGATTAGATAGGTGCCAGCCTGCAGTATAGATTAGATAGGTGCCAGCCTGCAGTATAGGTTAGATAGGTGCCTGCAGTATAGGTTAGATAGGTGCCAGCCTGCAGTATAGGTTAGATAGGTGGCTGCAGTATAGATTAGATAGGTGCCAGCCTGCAGTATAGATTAGATAGATAGGCGCCAGTCTGCAGTATAGATTAGATAGGTGCCAGCCTGCAGTATAGATTAGATAGGTGCCAGCCTGCAGTATAGATTAGATAGCTGCCAGCCTGCAGTATAGATTAGATAGGTGCCAGCCTGCAATATAGATTAGATAGGTGCCAGCCTGCAGTATAGGTTAGATTGCTGCCAGCCTGCAGTATAGGTTAGATAGGTGCCAGTCTGCAGTATAGGTTAGATAGGTGCCAGCCTGCAGTATAGATTAGATAGGTGCCAGCCTGCAGTATAGGTTAGATAGGTGCCCCGCAGTACAGGTTAGATAGCAAGGTGGCTGCAGCGGTGGGGAGGGCATAGTTGTTAAAACTCACGTGTCTTCTTCACCGATGTTCACAGCTACCATCTATTTCCTCTCCCAGCATCTGTGTATTGGTAACAGTGCCCCCCTGTGGTGACATGCGGTCACGTCATCATAGGGGGCGCTGTTACCAATACACAGATGCTGGGAGAGGAAATAGATGGTAGCTGTGAGCATCAGTGAAAACACGTGAGTTTTAACAACTATGCCCGCTCTCCCCAGCGCTGCAGAGGGTGCGGGGCCTCCTCAGGCGCGGGGCCTGGGGCGATTGCCCCACTTGCCACCCCCAAAGGCCAGCTCTGTACCCAGGGATACTACTGGAAAAACTATCTGAGTTTCTCCATCGGTAGGAACTAAGGAAGTAGCGGTGCATAAAAATTGTCGCACCCCATCCATTTGTTTATCCACACCTCTCTGTGCCTCCATGCAAAAGATCCTTCCCCCGGAACATCGACAAATCGCTCCTTGTCAAGTCTCAGCTGTAAAGGAGTTTTACCTTCTGATAAGGCTTGAGCCATTATCTTAAAATCTGCTGTTAACTCGGTCTGCATTGACAGGCATGCTGTCTCCCATGCAGTACCCCTAGCATGTGCAATCATCTTCTGAAGAATTATTTGAATGTGCCTTTGAGTGTACCCCTGAACTCTATATGTGTTGTGCGTTAACTGTTCCAAAACCAAGTTCAGATGGTGTTGGGTACCCACATTTTGTTGTCCCAATGTGCCTAATTGTTGAATGACCTCTGTCATCCCTTCTATGTCTACACTGTTTGCTACCCCCATTCCAGCGCCCATTCCTCCCAAGAGTGTATCTGTTAAATCTCGGGACCTTCTTCTGGCTACACTATTCCCTGTGGAATGTGCCCATGACCTAAAAGCCTGTACCAGGGTGGCAGTGACAGTGCTGCAGTTAGGGTATATATTAGATATTACCCACTCCTCTAAGTTAATCTGCCAAGTGATCAATTGAAGCTGGGCCTCCATGATAACTGGAGTCGCCCTCAGTTGATTTAACTGGAAAGGGCCACTTTTTACAACCTGATGTGTATCACATGACGGTAGGTGGGGTTCCTGGGTAGTCACTGGCAGGGTGACTACCTGAGCTTTAGGCGTTGTGGGAACCCCCACTTTTACTGTCACGGTTCCCCTTCTCATTATGCAAGATCTATTTGGACCCTTAAACTCTAGGGACTGTGGGATGCAAAAACCGTATGTCCATGGTCCTTCATCCTCCCGGACTAAGGGCGCTATTTTTAAACTCCCCCTTTTTAGTCCCATCACCCTTCCGTCATAGAATGTCCCCGGGGTGCTACCTGATGTATCCCAGGATTCTACCTCTACTCCAAAAAGTCCCCGGATCCATCAAACTCACGTCCCATGCTAACCCTTGTGGCCCTCCCCAGAAGAATACGGTAGGTACTCTTTCTTCTGGGAAATTGATTAGCATATCAATGACAAAAGCTGTTCCCAACTGTCCTGCTTGGACCTTTGCCCCCCTTATGTCCTGAGGCAAAATGCGTACCTTAGGTCAGGAAGAATGTACTCTCTGCAATCTTTCGATTAAGAGTACCTCCTCACTTACCCATCTAGCATGAGGATAAGTGCTTGAATATGGACTGTGTGGTATTGTCTCATGTTGTGACCCCTGTAGTGAGGATGTTACCTGTGTGGACCCTCCCCTGCTCGGGATTACTCTCCCCACCCTCTTGGTCCCCTGAGATTGTGGCTGGATCTCGATTTTTTTACTTCTTGTTTCGAGAACCACAAACCCTCGGCTTTCCAGCCTTTACGTGTGTATAGTTGTTTCAGAGGCACTCTCTGTTGGTAGTTCCAGAGTGTGATGTTGTCCCCTGCGTCTCTCCGGCAGGAGAATTGACGCCTCCTGCTCGTTCTCGTTCCTCTCCAATCTGGAACCATCTCACTCTGGATAACCAAGACAAGGTACCCCCGAATCACACACTCCACCTTTTGCATGTACCCATTGTACTGCAATGTACCTTTTAACAAACCTTTGGATCGGTGCATCGATTCTGGGAGTGTGACATTCAATAGCAGATTTACACTGTCGTTCACGTCACCCTTCCAGCACACCTGACCTTTCAGACCTTTCACTCACATTGTGCCATGAAATTTGTTTTCACCTGGCACAAGTGCTCTTTTCCTTCATCCCTGCTTGGTCCATCTGTGCGAAGCGGAGGGAGGTGTGAAAGGATTAGTACCTTTGTCACCAAACATTAACATGCTTGGGCCTTGCATTCTCATGAACCCCTTATTATTCATGAGAATGTCCTCTCTTCGTTCTCCTAGGACGAAATGGCAGCCTAGGATCACCATCAGCATGGTACTCTTCATTATAAAAGCACCTCCTTGGGAAAGAAAAACATTAGCAATTTGCACTATGCTTTGCTCAGTCAGTTTTTTTAGTCGTTTTCCGATCTCAGGAACCTCGTTTTTTAGTCTCTTTCCAATTTCAGGAATCTCGTGTTTTAGTCTCTTTCCAATTTCAGGAATCTCACTGTTCTCCAAACTCCGATTGGCATCTGGAACCTTTCGCTTAACCGACTGACATCTCCATCTTTGCTGCCAGCATTGCAGCTGTCTCCATTCCATATTGCAAACTCTTCCTATCCGTGACCATGCAACTTGCTTGGCTCACGTATGCGGATACTCCCTGTGCCCAGACTTCTTTTGAGGAAATCATCTGGAGGCTGAGAAACTCAGTAGAATCTCTCTACTGTCCCCACTCTGGACCCCCCTCCCACCAGCTGCTTTCGTGCATGGCGCCTTGTGCACAGCTGTGACGTGGGATCCCCCCAGCACATCCACCCCCTGCCATCGGGGCGTGCCTATCAGTGGGCGCTTCCCGCCCCCTCCCCTCCTAATACATCATGAAGGTGGGAGTGGCTTTCTCAGAATTACGACTCCATGTTGAGTCCTGGCATGCCAGCAAAGATGGCTGCTATCAATCTCCCGTAGCAACCTCTTAATCCTATACACATTAGGAGAAATAAACAGTTAGAACATACAATGCATATGCACACTAACAACAAACAGACCAATAGCACAGCAGTTTGAGAAGTTTCCTATCTTGGACATGTAGACGGAGGGAAAAAAAACATGCACTCAACCCCCTGCACTCAAACTCTCTCCACAGAACTCTGATCTTATGACGGCTGAAAAAAAACATCCTGAACAAAAGGAATTCTCCACAACTACACCGAAACTTCAAAAAGCCGAATGAAATCATCCCCCTATTTTATAGCCTACGAGGGAGACACTAGCTGTCACTATACCTACGTCAAACTTTACTCATAGCATAAACCTTTGCCTGGAATGCGGAGTGACAAAACTGAACAAATCTTCCAGCTGTTAGCAGATATCCGCGGACACAAACCTTAACGGTGCTTCCCCCAATCTCTAGAGAGGGGGGTGGGAGGATGCCCTGTATTGGCCCCCCTTCCCACTAAACCTACGCTCTGCGATCCGCAAGAAAAAAACAATAAAACCCATGACACTGAATCATGCTGAGATTACAGAAACATCACATAGCACTAACTAATAGCACTTAACTGGAACCAGTTTTCTCACTATTCTGGGCTCTCGTTACAATAACATTCCTTCTCTATTTCTCCCTCTAACTCCGCTCCCCACTATCCACCATCTGCTTGACAGAGCACGAGAGAAAAATAAACACCGCTGGCATCCCTCCCAGCCCAGAACTGCCCAGAGAGAAAATGAAACTATATACGCTGCCCACACTGACATAACTGCTAGCTGCTACTAGCATAACACAGAAAAATAACACACAGCTGGGAAAAAAAAACACTGTTAACATATAACAGACCCCAAACATTGCTACAAAATCAAATAAACAAATGAAACGCTATACTTGCCTGGTTCTACAGACTCGTTCCTACTTCCAATCCGATCAGCTGACGGCAAGTTCTTTCCCACGAGTCGATGGACCTCGGTGAGCGTTTACTGAGCGTTCTCTCAGCGGATTCTCTGGTCCCGAAGGTAACTTGCTCAAAACCTCTGCCTGGGATACCTCACCACGGAATCCTTTTTCGGCGGTGGGTTGCGTGTACCTCACAACCCAAATAAAACAGGTCCATGACTCGCTACTGATTATTACTCGAATTGCAGTCCGTGGGTCGGCCCTACTGCCGCCTCCCACACACTTAGCTCACTTGCTAAGCTACCAGAGTCTCAACGTCTTTCTCCGCTTGTTCCGCTGTGGAATTCCTCGATAGACTGAATACTATTTACGGCCCAGCCCTTTTCTGTCTTGTCTTGTCTGCTAGACAGCACTGGGTTCACGGCACCATTGTTATAAACTGTTATAAATCACCTTTTTTTCCGGCACCAGCAAACTCATCAGCAAGAGTTGCACACACAACTCATCACAGCAAGCAGGAGATAGACTTTCTCAGGCTTCTTCAGTATTCACGTTATTTATTCAGGAAACATATATACAGATATAGTTCATCATATCCTAGCAAAGCAGATCCTCATTTAGTCATTCCGTTGCGTTGCAGCTTCTTGATTAAACTTCCTGCTGAAGTCAATCAGGTCTTCTTGTGTCTACTCTATGTTACATCTAGACTACCTATGTACAGCATACATTATATCAGATTACAGAAAGGAATGAAATACTTAGAGGTTCCAGTCAGCATTAAAGTAGGAAGCATAGCAGGAATCAGAGACAGAATGCCCTCTGTCCACCCGTCCCGCATCTTTAATAGCGGATAGGAAGGAGTTAAATGGGACATCATCTTCGCTACGACTATTGGCTTAGCCCCCTCGTGGTGTCATAATACACACCTACTCGATTAATATTTAATGAGGCTCTTGACATACTTACAGGAATTTGGTATTTGGAAAACGTGGCCTATGTTTACTGTTCCTGTGGTGTACATGTTGAGGTCAGTGTAGGCCTGTGGCCTTCGACCAGGAACATGTTCTCCGATGTTCTCAGTATCTGCTTGTTTATTCAAGCAGACACTGAGATGCCTCTGCCTGCATCACAAGAGACTCTATTTATGTTAAAAACATACTCTGCGGACAAGCATTTTATCTAAACTCAGGCCAAGTAACTGAGGCCTACTTAAATTCTAACAAGTAGCATTGTAGCATTATTCATTTAGAAATTACAAGTTCCCAGAGCACAATTTCTTTGCTCTGAGAGCTGCCATTGCATTTTATTCACAACTGTAAATGTATTTATATTGTAATTGTAACCTCCCTTCATTTATCATGGAAAAGAGGGATGTGCTAGCAGGCATCAAAGGTGTGCATGTCGAGGAGAATTGGATTTAGGTAGGTGTAGATGTGGAATCACTTTTCACATCTATAACGAATGATAAAGGCATTGATGCCTTTGAGTACTATCTGAATGATTATTATAAGAATTATGAGGCTCATGCTGAATTTGTGCTAGACTCTGTGAGACTAATTCTTGAAAACAATTACTTTGAATTCAATGAAGCTATTTATAGACAAAAAAAGAGGAGTGACTATGGCGTGTTCCCTAGCCTATACGTACCTCCACCTGGATTTTTAGGAGCAGGAGATAGTGCGGGGTATGCCTGGTTACTGGGAACACGTAGCCCTCTGGATTAGATACATGGACAACGTGTTTATGATTTGGAGGGCTCAGACTCGGAATTGCAATTTTTCATATAAGATCTAAACAAAAACAACCAAAATATCTTCCTTACATATACCAACAGTCAGATGAAATTTTCCTTCCTAGATCTGATGATAAAAAAAGATGGGAGACAGCCTAATTCATACAGAAAACAAACCGCAGGAAATACCCTCCTGTCTGCACATAGCTCCCACATTCCCTCACAAAAATGGGCAGTGCCCACAGGGAAGTTCCTCCGATTAAGGAGGAACTGTAATAATATTGAGGATTTTAAGTGAGAGGCACGTGAATTGAGAGCTAGATTGCAGACAAGAGGATACCCCAATCTTATAGTAAACACTGTCTAATGCTGGGTATACACGGCTCAATTTTGCTGTTCCATTCAGCTCAGTCAATTCCCTGATCAATTCCGCAGGCGATTCTCTGATTTTCTGCTTGTTTTTATTATCTTTTTGCATTGTCCTCAATGCAGAATCGAGCGGCAAAATGATCGGGCGGGAGATCGAACGTGTCGGAAATTGTGTATTGAGCCATCTACTGTAAATGGCTCAGAATCGAGCCGTGTATTCCCAGCATTACACAGTATCCTGTCTAAAAATAGAAGGGACTTGCTCCCCAAAACAATGGATTCATCAGAAAGGGGTATTGCTCCAGCGAAATAGAAACTAACCCTATTTGCACATATGATACCCACGTGCACTGGGCACAGATGCGGTGACTGTTAGATGTGTAGACATGTGGAAAAAGGAAATGTGTTTATAATCATGACAGATCTAAATCGTTTTTCATTAATGATGTTATAGCATGCTCGACCACTAGCGTGGTGTAACAAATTAGATGTCCATGTGACCTAATATATATTTGTAAAACTTACAGACCTTTGAATTACAGGATTGGCGAACATTTGTCTAATATCAGAAGTTCTACAATTGGCTTTAATGACTGAATCATGATCTGAACATAAAATCATTTCCGTGATTGTGCATTTCCTTAACTACCCACAAGATGACAGTAGACTGTAGTTTTTGTATATAATTACAGATGCCCATGGAGTGTGTAAGGGGCTACAATGGTCCTAAAAGCCCCCTTACTAAAAAGCTATGGAAAACAAAAGTTTGCTTTCTTAAAACAGAAATAATTTGCGATAATTCAGGTTGGAGTGAGCTCCGAGATGTTTCCCAGTGCATCACTGCTGAATATATGCAAATTAACCGTTGTTGCCCTTAAAAGCTAAACACACCTCCAGAACCGCTGGAATGCAATGATGTGTCAGCTTGTTAATTTGTACAGAGCCATAATAATCCAACATGCATACAGTCTGTTTCGGATTGGTTGATCCTCATCAGTGCATGGCATGGATTAATTTGGCTCTATGCAGTAGGGCTTGAAACACCCAGAGGTGCATAACTACCTACAAGATTGCAGTAAACTGTAGTTTTTGTATATAACTACGGATGCCCATGTTTTAACTTGAATTGACATATTTGAATATTCAAACATCCTAGTGCAGCTATGAGGTACGTAGCTGTGTTGTACACGCAGTACGTCTGAGTAAGTCCGTGGTGATGAAAAGCACAGGGCCGGTGCTTCCATAGAAGCAAAGGGGGCAATTGCCCCAAGGCCCCCCGCATCTATAAGGGGCCCATACGTGTCCTCCTTCACCTCAGATGATGGCCAGCGAGATACCCCCGCATGCTCCCTCTCCTGTGGCTGCCGACCAGATCTCTCCCTCGCTCGCTCCCCCCCCCCCCCCCACGCACTGTCCCCCTGCAGTGTAGTGAAGGCAATGGGAGACACACACACTCACCTCCTGAGCAATCCAGGCGATGCAGCTCCTGAGCTCCTGTCTGTCTTCAAACAGAGAATCAGGGAGTGAGGGACAGAGTAATTACAGGAGAGACAGACAGGAGCTGCATCGTTCAGGAGGTGAGTGTGTGTATTTCCCACTGCCTTTGCTTCACTGCGAGGGGGGGAGGAAGTGCGTGTGTGTGTGTGTTTGTGTGTGTGGGTCAGAAGAAGCGAGCGAGGGGGTAGATCTGGCCTGAGGCAGCCACGGTGGGGGGAATTAGGGTATCACTGGGGGGAAGGGGGAGTCGGGGACCCCAGGTTACTTTTTCCCCAGGGCCCCATTGTAGCTAGAACCGGCCCTGGAAAAGCGTCATGTGCTGTGTGACGCTATACCCGGAAGTTTGGACCATGTGATGTCCCTTGTGCCTCCCCACTCCTCCTCCCAGTAACCGGCATGGTGCGTGTTAATGCGTAATAGCTAGTAACACAAGGCAGCAGCACGTTATTCTGTGGACCCTGGCGATGGGAGCACAGACAGCAGGAGGTTAAAGCAGCAGGAGGAGGTGGAGGAGGAGGAGTGATGTGTGGCAGTAGGCAATATAATATACCATGGCACCTAGCGGTGGTACCACTGCTGTGATAAACACCAAGAATACAGCAGGAGGTTCCAGACAGTGGTCGTGAATCCTACATTGTGTCCAGTACACAACTGGGACAGCAAAGTTTTCAACCCAGACACCTCAGAATATTTTTTTTTTACAACAATATATAGCTATTGTAGTGGCGTAATAGCTAGTGGCGCATGGCAGTAGCACCTTATTCTGTGGACCCTGGCGGTGGGAGCACAGACAGGAGGAGGTTAAATGCAGCAGCTGCAGGAGGAGGAGTGACGTGTGGAAGCTAGCGGTGGTACCACGGCCGTAAATATAACACCGAGCAAACAGCAGGAGGTTCCAGACAGCGGTCATGAAGCCCACATTGTGTCCAATACACAATTGGGACAGCAGAGTTTTCAACCCAGACACCTCTTATTTTTTTTTTAACAACAACAAAATATATAGCTATTGTAGTGGCGTAATAGCTAGTGGCGCATGGCAGCAGCGCATAATTCTGTGGACCCTGGCGGTGGGAGCACAGACAGCAGGAGGGTAAAGCAGCAGCAGGAGGAGGAGTAAGGTGTGGCAGCAGGAAATACTAGGCCATGGCACCTAGTGGTGATACCACAGCACCTAAAAATAAAAAGGCCAAATTAGCAGGAGACTGAAGGTTGGTGTGCAAAATAACATTCCCGACAGCAGGGGCCAGGAACGTGCCTTCAATCCAGGCCTGGTTGATCCTGAGGAAGGTCAATCTGTCCACAGACTCTGAGGACAGAACAGAGCGCTTCTCGGTGACCACGCCACCGGCCACACTGAAGCACCTCTCGGACAGCACGCTGGGCAAGCCAGGACTTCCAGGGCGTACTGCGCCAGCTCCCTCCAGATCTCCAAGCACTTGACCCAGTACTCCATGGGATCCACAGGGGCCTTGGTGTCAAGCCCTTGAAGGACCCCATGTAGTTTCCCACCATCCGGGTCAGGCACTGGTTCTGACTTTGAGAGGAGGATGGTGCTGCAGGCACCTCCTCTCTCTGCAGCTCTACCGTCGTGTAGAGTGCCTTAGTCAGATACAGCAGGTCTCCTGGGCACCTGCTTCTGCTAGCTGGACAGAGATAGAGGGGGTGGAATGCTGGGGGAAGGCTTCCTCCAATCACCAAACAAGGATCCACTGTAACTCCCTTGTTCGCTGCTCAGGTTCTCCAGCAGGCAGGAAATGACCCACCTTCCCCTTCAGCCGTGGGTCCAGGATCATGCTGATCCAGATGTCCTCCCGAGCATGCATCTGGATCACCCTGGGGTCCCTGCGCAGGCACCACAGCATGTGCGCTGCCATGGGGAACAGGTTGGACACAGCAGAGACATCAGGGTCGTCGCAATGCTGTCCTCCTCCTCTGGCCCCTGAGCCTCTTCCTGCCCTCGCCACCCTCGTACCACTGCAGCTGCGCTCTGCAGTTCCCCCTCAACTGCAACATTGGGGACCTCCAACTCTTTCTCCAACAACTCAAAGTCCTCCTGAGAGGTGGACTGCGCAGCTGCCTGCTGCTCCAGCTGGGTCATGACCTCCTCTCCTTCTTCCAGCAGATCAAACAGCCCTGTCCAGCAGACAAACCATGGGCACTCTCTCGCAGAGGGATGCCCATTCCCAGCTCACCATGTTGGCTCCCTGCAGAAAGGGAGCCAACACCAAGCACACCTGCTGCATCTGCCCCCACTGTGCGCTGGTGAGGGCCTGGAGGTTGGTGGTGCTGGAAACATTTGCGTCAACGCTGTGTCGGCTGACGGTCCTCCACTGCTCAACCAGCCACTCCAACATCGGCAGGGTGGAATTCCAGCGAGTTGGCACATCGATGACGAGTCAGTGTCGTGACAGGCCTTCGCGCTGCTGTAAGTCGGCCAGATTTGCTGAGGCACTGGCAGAGAGGCGGAAAAGGCACACAATTTTGCTTGCCGCTTCCAACAGATTGTCCATCCCCTGGTAGGTGCACAGGAACTTCTGCACCAGCAGGTTCAGGACGTGGGCCAAACAGGTGACGTGGGTCAAGTGTCACCTGGTGATGACAGACAGCAGGTTGGCCGCCTTGTCGGACACCACCAATCCGACTCTGAGGCCTCTGGGGGTCAGCCACCTCTGCTCCCTGAGGTTGAGAAGAACGTTGGCTGCCGTCAACTTTGTCTTCCCAAGGCTGACCATCCCCAGCAGCGCTTGGCAGTGGTGGGCCTTCACGCTGCTGCTGAGGCGGGGACGCTTGGTGGCGGGTGTGCCGGAGGAGGGACCTGAATCAGAGGAACGTGCTGCATCTCCCCTGATCCTGTGAGGTGGCACCCAATGGGCTGCTGCTGTGCTCGATGATGGACCTGCTGCTGCTGCTTTCTTACCCACTTCCACCAGGCTGACCCAGTGAGCCGTGAAGGACAGGTATTGGTCTGTTCCGAAACGGCTGTTCAAAGAGTCCATGGTGACATGGACCCTCTCGCTCATGGCGTGACCGAGTGAACGGGCCATGTTTGCCAACACAAACTGGTGCACTGCTGGGATCGCCATGCGGGAGAAGTAGTGGCGGCTGTGGATTCGCCACTCCGGGATTCCATACTGCAGGAGCGCTCTCATGCCACTCGCCTCCTGCACAAACGAGAATGGCAGAAGCTGGAGCACATGGCCCGGGTAAGCAACCCGTTCAGCGTTCGGATGTGCCTGTGGCTGGGAGGAAGAGCCTTGGTCACACTGGGAAATGACTCGCTGAGCAGGGTCGGGCGGTGTTTGCTTGCACGGGAGGATGAGGAGGCACCTGTGGAGGGAGCAGAGGAGGCCACTGAGGACTGGCTGCCCGAACGAAGTAGCCTCAATCGCGGCAGGAGCAGGGCCGGATTTGTACTTTTTACCGCCCTAGGCCAAGAGCCAACAACCGCCCCAGTCAGTGACATGACTATATATTCTATAGTGCTTCAGAGGATGTCAGCGGTATATATATATATATATATATATATATATATATATATATATATATATATATATATATATATATATATATATATATATATATATATATATACACATAATAATAATAATATGGCAGGACATTAGACCATGATTATGGTATGAATTAGATTGTGAGCTCCTGTGAGGATAGTCAGTGACATGACTATGTACTCTGTAATGTGCTGCTGAACATGCCAGTGCTATATAAATACATAATAATAATGTGGTAGGACATTATACTATGACTGTGGTAGGATTAGAGTGTGAGCTCCTCTGAGGACAATTAGTGACATGACTATGTACTCTGTACAGTGCTGCAGAAGATGTCGATGCTATATAAATACATAATAATAATATGGAGGACATTAGACTATGACTATGGTAGGATTAGATTGTCAGCTCCTCTGAGGACAGTACATGACTATGTACTCTGTAATGTGCTGCAGAAGATGTCAGTGCTATTATATAAATACATAATAATACTATGGTAGGACATTAGACTATGACTATGGTAGGATTAGATTGTGAGCTTCTCTGAGGACAGTCAGTGACATGACTATGTACTCTGTAAAAGTGCTGCGGAGGATATCAGTGCTATATATATATATTTATTATGATAATATGGTAAACATTAGACTTTGGTAAAGATTAGATTGTGAGCTCCTGTGAGGACAGTTAAAATAAAAAACAATAGAGGGGGAAAGAATAGAAATGGGAAGGAGGGAAAAGCAAAGGAGAGACAGTACAAGATAAAAAAGAGAGAAAGAGAGAGGGAAAGAGGGAAACAAGATGGGGAAGAGGGGAGGGGAAAAATAAGATGGGAGAGGACAAGAGAGGGAGCGTGTAATCTGAAGTAAAGTAAAAGGCTGGAGCAGGAAAACAGACTCTTTTACCAGTCACAGACAGTGGACTGAGTGACTGAGAATGTGCAATAAATCATGCAAGCTTGTTTACTTACACGTGCCTCACTCTTTGCTTTGATTGGTTTTCTAATGACCCCTAAGCGAGGGGAGCTTCTCTTTTTGTAGCCCTATCTGACCACTGGCACGTCTGTACAAAGTTAATGAAAGTCTTGCTTGAATCACCATCACAATGTTGCTCTCACTTACTTCGCTGCATACACAGAGCTTGCAGATCGTTAACAGCATGGAGGCAGGCTCACAGTGATTAGAGAAGAGAGTGACTGATTACTTCCTGTGTACGGCTGCCGTTCGCTACAGAGCACCGCTCTCACTCTTATCACTGTGAGGCGAGCCACCACGCTGATGATGATCTACAGCTTTCTGTATCTAGTACGGTGAGCTGTGAATGAAAGTTAGCAGGGATTAATCAATGCGATCATGTGGGTGGTGGTGCGCACGGACGGATCAGCAGTGGTACTGGGGACAAAATCAAAGCACGCACACAAGGTAAATATGAAGCAGCTGATAGTCTGTCAGCTGCAGGCCGCCCTAGCTTAAGCCCAGCCCTAGGCCACAGCCTACCTGGCCTGCCCACAAATCCGGCCATGCCATGGGCAGGAGTGATAGAGTGCGCAGGGGGGAGCAGTGAATTTCCCTGCTGCTGCTGCAGCCTGTGCAGTGGGTGGGTGATAATGCCTGGTCTGCAAGTGGGTCTGCAAGCTCACGGTACCCATCTTCGCGGCCAGATCATGACCTCTGCTCAAGCTGGCCCTTCAACTGTTGCAAATTGCACGGCTCTCATCCGTGTTGGACACGTGGAAAAAACGCCAGATTGGGGATGTGAACTACCCCTTCTGGCTTGAAGGTAGTGCTTTTCTCCCTTTGGTTGGAGGTTGACTGGTGCGGGTGGTGGTAGCGGCTGAAGCAACAAGCTGTGGCTCCTGCCTTCCACATCCTGTGCTGGCCCTGCCCTTGGGCGCCATGCTGCTGTGCCTCTGTGCCAGACCCTCCTCCTCATCTGAGCTGCCTTCACTCAAACTGTGGCACTGGCACATAAGGATGGTCCCACACCTCATCATCATCCTCCTCCTCAAACAGCTCCTCTGAGCCCCCAACCACCTCTTCTGCCCCAACATCCCCTCCTTCACTTCACCATAAATATAAAACTAACAGCAATAGTCGATAACTAACAAGAGTGACAGACAGTGACACTAAAAGACTGTCTATACTGTCACACACTGTCAATACAGGCAGATGCAGCAGTCAGATATAATCAAACAGATGCTGGCCTGCCTGCTAACTAGTACTGCAGCTGCTAGTCTAACACTAAATCAACTAACAGTACAAATGAACTACACTACACAACAACTAACTAATCCCTAATCTACCTACAGGCTAGTAGGCTAAGGCAACCTAGGCTAGCAGGCCTAGCCTGCACACAGACCTAACACTAGCCTAGCACAGTATACAGTATTCACTAGCTGACTGAAAAAACTATAACACTCAAATCACTATCTATATATAAATCAGTACAATAAATGTGTTGGAAATGTGTTTATTTGCAAAAACGCTGTGTTAAACAGTGAAAAAGCACTTGCTCAGATAAACAGCAGCACTGGAGATGCTCTCAGTCAGTACCACAGAGTCACAAGCAGGGACGACATCCTCAAGATGGCCACCGCTTTATATAGAGGAGGGGAGGGCCAGGTTCCCCTCCTCTGGTTGCTAGGGCCTCGGCTGGGGGCCTTTTGATTGGCCCAACTACGTCATTCCCTGGATACCGCGCATCATCCGTATTCGTGATCACGGGTTAACACGTGATCATGGACGGAATTTGAGTGTAATCAACCCGTTATCCTTATCCGAATACCGAACCCGTGATTGTGAAAAACTGCTTGTGATCACGGGCTAGCTGTGATCACGAGCTCGTGATGAGCACCGCTGCCCCTGATTGGCCCAACAACTGGTTACAGATTTCAACTTGTGATTACCACCGTAACCCAGAATCATGAGCCGGATTCAAATACAATCACGGGTGCATTCATTAACGGCATCTGTGGTAGCGGACGGCGCAGATGCCAATTTTGACCCCGTGATCACTCATATCAAGTGAAATCCCGAGGTATAGATGCCAGATAAAAAGTTAGTCAAATACAAAGATCAATCCATAATAAGGTAATCAGGCCCGTTTCTAGGGCCGTGAAGCCCGTGCGGGCGCAGTGGGCGCTGAAGGAGTGTGGGCGCTGTAATGGAGGGGGGAGTCAGCCGCGGGGAGGGCAGCCCGACCTCTCCCTCCCTTCCTCTCCGCGGGCCGCCCTCCGTGCTCCCCCCTCCAAGTGTGACTGCAGGGAAGTGCTGTGTACAGAGCGCAACTCACCTCCCTGGTTCCAATTGCCGCCGGTCTCCTCCTCTCTTCATAGCCACTGATACACACGCTGCTTCCTGTTTAGCCGGAAGCAGCGTGTGTATCAGCGGCTGTGAGGAGAAGACAGAAGAGCAGACCGGCGGTGATTGGAACCAGGGAGGTGAGTTGTGCTCTGTACACAGCGCTTTCCTGCAGTCACACTCGGAGGGGGGGAGCACGGAGGGTGGCCCGTGGAGAGGAAGGGAGGGAGAGGTCGGGCTGCCTTCCCCGCGGCTGACTCCCCCCTCCATACTGGGGGCAGCTACCTATCTAACCTATACTGGGGGCACCTACCTAATCTAACCACACTGGGGGGGGGCACCTACCTAATCTAACCTATACTGGGAGGCACCTACCTAATCTAACCACACTGGGGGGCACCTACCTAATCTAACCTATACTGGGGGGCACCTACCTAATCTAACCACACTGGGGGGCACCTACCTAATCTCACCACACTGGGGGGCACCTACCTAATCTAACCTATACTGGGGGGCACCTACCTAATCTAACCTATACTGGGGGCACCTACCTAATCTAACCACACTGGGGGGCACCTACCTAATCTAACCTACACTGGGGGGCACCTACCTAATCTAACCACACTGGGGGGGGGGCACCTACCTAATCTAACCACACTAGGGGGCACCTACCTAATCTAACCTATACTGGGGGGCACCTACCTAATCTAACCTATACTGGGGGGCACCTACCTAATCTAACCACACTGGGGGGCACCTACCTAATCTAACCACACTGGGGGGCACCTACCTAATCTAACCTATACTGGAGGGCCCCTACCTATCTAACCTATATTGGAGGCACCTACCTAACTAACCTATACTGGGGGCACCTACCTATCTAACCTATGCTGGGGGCAACTATTCTGACTCCCTATATTAGAGGCACCCACCTAGCTAACCTGTACTGGGGGCACCTACCTATCTAACCTATACCGGGGACACCTGCCTATCTAGCCTATACTGGGGGCAACTATACCGGCTACCTATACTGGAGGCACCTACCTGGCTAACCTATACTGGGGGCAACTATACTGGGGCACCTATGCCTGGCTACTTATTCTATGCCTGGCTACCTATACTGGGGGGGGGGGACCTATAGCTGGCTACCTATACTGAGTGCAACTAGACCTGGCTAACCTATACTGCGGGCATGTATACCTGGCTCCGCGGGGGGTGGGGGTGGGGGGGCGCAATTTTAACACCCTCGCCCTGGGTGCATTTTAGCCTAGAAACTGCCCTGAAGGTAATCATATATGCAAGCTTCAACCAGTGAAAGAGGGAAAATGCAGGCAAATCATAATTGTGGTGTAATAGTGAGTCACTTATGAAACAGCTGTAGACTGAGGGGCACTTTTTGTACCTGTAACATGTGGCGTGAATAAAGAGAAGAATCTGTTGGAGTGTCGAAATCTGTATGATTTCTTATAAGAAGATAGCTTATATAAACACTAAAGACTTGTCATTTCAAACTTCAGCAGTTTTTTAAAGTTTTTTTAGATAACTTTTTTTATGCTATACTTCATATACAATCAGTAAGCATTACTATTTAAATGCAATTGCAAGCTTAGGGACAACTACCTAGCTTTGATTGATTAAGATATATCTACTTAAAGTTATTTATACAAGAATAGAACTCTATATATCATTTTTTAAGAATAAAGCTATATTTGTGTGTACCATAAACTGTACAATCTCGAGATAACAATTATTGATGAAGGATAAAATCTACAGCAGAAGAATTGCTATATTGATATGGACTTGTTTTACTAAAGGAACTTTGAAAATGTATATTGGTTAATGGCAACAACTGGAGAGATGTATATTCCTGTATATATGCTTTATCTATATTTGTTATTGCAATATAATTTTATAAAACTCAACAGATGAGGGTTGCGTATTTTTTTCCAGAGGTAAACCTGTTAACCTATAAATATTCTGTTTATAGTGAGCTATGCACCCACTACTGACTAATATTGATTATGACGACTTTAAGGCTGGCCCTTTAAGTAGTTGGTAGTCATTTAAGGCAGATATCAATAAGATATTTGACAATGCTATTTACATTGTCGAGATTTTTTTTGTGTGTGAAAATATGCCAAAGCCCCCTTACCAGCTAGAACAGGCATGGGCAAACTTGGCCCTCCAGCTGTTAAGAAACGACAAGTCCCACAATGCATTGCCTGAGTCTTACAGCCACAGTCATGACTCATAAAGGCAAATGCATTGTTGGACTTGTAGTTCCTTAACAGCTGGTGGGCCAAGTTTGCCCATGCCTGAGCTAGAATCACCAAATTTGCAGGGTATGTTAAGGAGAAAATTGGGTAAAAGGGGAAAATATATTTTTTCAAAAATACCTTATAGTTATAGAGAAAATTGATTTTAAAGTTACAATAGGAAAAAAGTATACATTTAAATGCGGTAAATGACAAATAATGGAGTAACCTAACTGTAGTGGAAATTTACATATATCAAAAGAAAGATCAATGAATTTCATGATGGGGTGTCCAATATGGCTGTATAAGGATCATTGGCAACTTTACCTATTTTTTTAACCAGCTGCCGCCCGCATCACGCCAGCAGGCGTGGCCGCGGCGGCAGCCCCAGGACCGCCTAACGCCGATTGGCGGAAGGTCCTGTCAAACAGAAATGCGGGCGATCGCGCGCGCAGGTGCGCGCACATCGCCCGGCATAACTTGCGGCCCCCCTGTGTCATCAGCCCGCCGGCCAATTAGCAGCGCCGGCGGGCTGCGATCTTTCAAATAGCCCTATCCCAAGTGTATAATACACGTTGTTATGTAAACAACGTGTATTATACTGGCTGCCTCCTCCTCTTCTGGTCACAGCGCGCCCGGACCACCAGGAGAGAGGACGGCAGCCCTGCTCAGTAAGCCACACACATTTCCCCGCTCGATCCCCCACCCGATCGCCTCTGATCACCCCCACTACCCCCCTCACTGGCCCTGCCAAGGCGTCTGACTGAGGTCTGAGTGTCATCTGGTCGCCTGTCACAGCTCTGATCGAGGTCTGTGTGACATGTGAGTGGCATGTGAGTGACATCATTGCCTGTGCACAGTTTTTTGACTTCTGATTGATTGATTGATTGCGTTGTGATTATTGATCATCTGTGATTGCCCTGTGTTTTCAATTGCTGTATACATTGGTTGGCATCTGACAGCGGCACTGTGATTGATATCTGGTCGCCTGTCACAGCTCTGATCGAGGTCTGAGTGAGATCTATTGTCTGTGCACTGATTTTTGACATCTGATTGATTGATTGATTAGTGATTGGTATTTGATCATCTGTGATTGCCTGAGATTTCAATTGTTGTTTACATTGGTTGGCATCTGACAGCGGCGCTGTGATTGATATCTGGTCGCCTGTCACAGCTCTGATCGAGGTCTGAGTGACATCTATTGTCTGTGCACTGATTTTTGACGATTGATTGATTGATTAGTGATTGGTATTTGATCATCTGATTGCCTAAGATTTCAATTGCCGTTTACATTGGTTGGCATCTGACAGTGGCACTGTGATTGATATCTGGTCGCCTGTCACAGCTCTGATCGAGGTCTGAGTGAGATCTGAGTGACATCTATTGTCTGTGTACTGATTTTTGACATCTGATTGATTGATTAGTGATTGGTTTTTGATCATCTGTGATTTCCCTGTGATTCCAATTGCTGTTTACATTTGTTGGAATCTGACAGCGGCACTGTGATTGATATCTGGTCGCCTGTCACAGCTCTGATCGAGGTCTGAGTGACATCTATTGCCTGTGCACTGTTTTTTTGGCCAGTGAGTTAGCTAGGCCCCTTTTGTTAGGTAGTTAGCGCCCAGCCCACTACACCGCAATCACTATAAGTCGCTGATTAGCGTCATCACTGTCGCTAATCTGCATTGGTACTATATAGTATCTGTAAGTGATCAGTACTGATCACAGTCAGATCTATATAAGTACGTTAGGGTCACCTTAGAGAAGCTCCACTAAAAACGCAGTGTTTGCCCGATCAGGCCTGATCGTTCTGCCGCACTTGCGTTCAGCCCTCCCCACCAAGTGAAAGAAATTTTTGTTTTCTGATCACTGCAAAAAAACACAATAGCTGCGACGCTATAAAGATCAGTTTTGATTTTTTTTTTTAAATCAAAACTGAGCGATCGCAGCTCTTTACTTAACAAATACTCCCATTTGCTAGACAGGTGCATTTTTTCCTGGGTGGTCTCAGAGGAATACCCCCTAAATTTAGCAGCCCAAAATGGCAAAAAAGATGTATTCCCTGCAAGAGGCCTACAGTATTATGGCCGAGTCGGGTGAGAGTGATTGGGACTTCTCATCCCATGAATCCGGCTCAGAATATGAACCTGTAGAGGACAGTGACTCTCTGACCGATAGTTCTGATGACGAGGTTGTGGTCCCTGCTAGCGCCAGGCGTTCCCGACCCCATGTCAGTGGACCACAGGTTGCGCAGGATCAACCTCAAGGCCAGCAGAGTGGTGCTAGCGCTGATCCAGATTTTGATGGTGAGGCATGCACCAACAGCGCAGCACATCCTGGACTTGAAACCAGTACTGCCGTAGACCCTGGTGAAGTGGCGAGCACCAGCATGGCAGTTGAAACTGGTTCGGTGGTACGTGCAGTAAGACCCCAGTCGAAGCCACCAGAAACACGGGCCCGTAGTACCCCTAGGCTCCCAGAGGTGCTGGCAAACCCTCATTGGAAGTTCCCTAATTCCGCCGCACCCGTAGTGCCCCCTTTCACCGCCCAGTCTGGAGTCCAGGTGGAGACAGATCATCTAGGATCGGCCCTAGACGCTTTTCATCTGATCTTCACCGAGGATCTCTTCGACTTAGAATTTAAAATCTTTTTGGGCCTTCTCCTTAACATGGGTCTAACTAAAAAAAATGTATTGCGGTCCTATTGGTCTACGCACCCAATACATCACATGCCCATGTACTCTGCTGCCATGTCCAGGTCACGTTTTGAGGACATCCTGCACTTCCTGCACTTTAATGATGATACAACCTGTCATGAAAGAGGCCACGCTGACTATGACCGGCTCCACAAATTTCGGCCCCTCATAGACCACCTGTCATCCAAATTTGCAGATGCTTACACCCCTGAACAGAACATCTGTATAGACGAGTCCCTTGTACATTTTACCGGGCGCCTTGGCATTAAGCAGTACATCCCAACCAAGCGCGCCCGGTATGGGGTCAAGCTGTATAAGCTCTGTGAAAGGGCCACAGGCTATACATATCGCTTTAGGGTCTATGAGGGCAAAGACACAAAATTGGAGCCGGTCGGATGCCCTGACTACCTGGGGTGCAGTGGCAAGATTGTGTGGGACTTGGTGTCACCCTTATTCCACAAGGGGTACCATCTCTATGTGGACAACTACTACACAAGTGTGGCCCTCTATCAGCATTTGAAGATACTCGGAATTCCTTGCTGTGGCACCGTGCGGCCTAGTCGCCGGGGCTTCCCCCAATATCTCACTGCTACCCGACTTGCACGGGGGGAGAGGGCTGCCTTGTGTAATGACGACCTTCTTGCAGTGAAATGGAAGGACAAGAGGGACGTTTACCTTCTGTCGACCATTCACGGAGACACGACAGTCCAAATTCAGCGAGCAACTGAGGTTGTTGAGAAACCCCTCGCCGTCCACGACTATAATTTAAACATGGGAGGGGTGGACTTCAATGACCAGATGTTGGCTCCCTATTTAGTTTCCCGAAGGACCAGCCGCTGGTATAAGAAAGTGGCTATTTACTTGATTCAATTGGCAATGTACAACAGCTATGTTCTCTACAGTAAGGCTGGGAGAACAGGATCCTTCCTTAAATTTCAGGAAGAGATCATTTCGGAACTCCTGTATCCAGGAGGGGCCGTGGCCAATCTCCCTGATGTAGTTAGCCGGCTACATGAAAGACACTATGCTTATGTCTTTCCGAGTACCCCAGGTCAACGCACCCCAAGAAAACATTGTCGTGTCTGTAAGAGTAATGGAATGAGGCGTGACACCACTTTTTATTGTCCCTACTGTGCTGACCAGCCTGCCCTATGCATAGGGGAGTGTTTTGAAAAGTTCCACGAACACATTCGCTATTGGAGTAGGGAACGTGAGACACAGTAGTAGTCTCTCAAGGCTCTTTCACACTGGAGCGATGTGTTGCAGCATATTGCCTAGCGAAAGTCCCACTTTGCGGTCCCCCCTTACGCCGGAAGTGGTTGACTTAAAGCTAGTGCATACCTACGCTACTGCGCGGCTCCTGTGTGTGAAACCAGACATCTGCTTTTGAGAGACCCAAATACATTGGAGTGATGGTTGCAGCATATTGCCTAGCGAAAGTCCCACTTTGCGGTCCCCCCTTACGCCGGAAGTGGTTGACTTAAAGCTAGTGCATACCTACGCTACTGCGCGACTCCTGTGTGTGAAACCAGACATCTGCTTTTGAGAGACCCAAATACACAGGGCTGCCAGAAACCTCTCCTTTCACTTGGGACAAAGTGCATAGTGTACTTCGCTACATCTCTGTGCGCTTTGCACACTGTCCCATGGGAAAGGAGAAGTTTGTCCTCGAAAGGTAAGTTAAAAACAAACAAAAAAAAAAAACAGGTAAGCAAAAGTTCCAAATGTTATTGTTTGGTTAAAAAGGTTTAATAAAGTTTACGAATGTTAATGTTAATGAATTTCTTGCATTGCTGCTTGCTTGTTTTTTTTTTGTATGTTTTTTTCTCTCTCTTTTTCCATCCTTTACCCTTCCAGGTGGACCGAGCGAACGACTGATCGACCAACCAGCTGCAGCACTGATGGTGCATCCTGACAGAAGCATTGCGCGTCTGTCAGATTACACACAAGTCGGTGCATGCAGCGCTGCAGGACGAGATTTCTCCTCCGCAGTAAGATACGTTTGTCAAGGCATATAAGCTGAGGGGTGGTGTTGGAGCTCCTATGCTTTGGCAAGCACTTTGTATCAAAACTGGCAAAGGTTTTTTTCATCCACATCGATCGATGTGAATGAATTAATCTGGTTTGCCAGGGCATAGGAGCAAAGTGGGTTTGGAAAATTTTGTGGGCGGTGCTCCTATGTCCTGGCAAACGCCATGCCCCCCCGTTATTCACATATTTCGGCAGATATTTTTTCATCCACATTGATCAATGCGAATGTGAGAATCTTTGCCGTTCATTTTTCCTTTTATGGAGAAAAAAGTGCATCACCCGTATGCCCAATATAAGGAGTATAGCAGAAACTCCTAATACTGGCCATACATGTAATGATTGTGGAGACGCTAAAATGCCAGGACAGACCCCCACAAGTGACCCCATTTTAGAAAGAAGACACCCCAAGGTATTCGCTGAGGGGCATGGTGAGTTCATAGAAGATTTTATTTTTTGTCATAAATTAGCAGAAATGGATTTTTTTATTTTTTTCCCACAAAGTGTCATTTTCCGCTAACTTATGACAAAAAATAAAATTTTATATGAACTCAGTATGCCCCTCGTGGAATACCTTGGGGTCTCTTCTTTCCAAAATGGGGTCATTTCTGGGGTGTTTTACTGTCCTGGAATTGTTTGGTGGGGGCCTAAATTGTGAGCACCCTTGTAAAGCCTAAAGGTGCTCATTGGACTTTGGGCAAGTTTGCGCAGCTAGCCTGCAAAAAAGTGTCACATATGTGGTATTGCCATTCTCATGAGTAGTAGTATAATGTGTTTTGGGGTGTCTTTCCACACATACCCATGCTGGGTGGGAGAAATATCTCTGTAAATGACAATTTAGTGTAAAAAAATGGGAAAAATTGTCATTTACAGAGATATTTCTCACACACAGGATTGGTTATGTGTGAAATACACCCCAAAACACATTATACTATTATTCCTGAGTACAGCGATACCACACGTGTGACACTTTTTTGCAGCCTAGCTGTGCAAAGGGGCCCAAAGTCCAATGAGTACCTTTAGAATTTCACAGGTCAATTTTAATTATTTGGTTTCCAGACTACTCCTCACAATTTAGGGCCCCTAAAATGCCAAGGCAGTATAGGAACCCCACAAGTGACCCCATTTTGGAAAGACGACACCCCAAGTTATTCCATGAGGGGTATGGTGAGTTCATAGAATATTTTATTTTTTGTCACAAGTTAGTGGAAAATGACACTTTGTGAGAAAAAAAACTAAAAAATCCATTTCCACTAACTTGTGTCAAAAAATAAAATATTCTATGAACTCATCATACCCCTCATGGAATAACTTGGGGTGTCTTCTTTCCAAAATGGGATCACTTGTGGGGTTCCTCTACTTCCCTGGCATTTTAGGGGCCCAAAACCGTGAGGTGTAGTCTGGAAAACAAATGAGTAAAATTGACCTGTGAAACTCATTAGACTGTGGGCCCCTTTGCACAGCTAGGCTGCAAGAAGGTGTCACACATGTGGTATCCCCGTACTCAGGAGAAGTAGTATAATGTGTTTTGGGGTGTCTTTTCACACATACCCATGCTGGGTGGGAGAAATATCTCTGTAAATGACAACTTTTTCCATTTTTTTACACACAATTGTCCATTTACAGATATATTTCTCCCACCCAGCATGGGTATGTGTAAAAATACACCGCAAAACACATTATACTACTTCTCCTGAGTATGGGGATACCACATGTGTGGCACTTTTTTGCACCCTAACTGCGCTAAGGGGCCCAAAGTCCAATGAGTACCTTTAGGATTTCACAGGTCATTTTGAGAAATTTGGTTTCAAGACTACTCCTCACGGTTTAGGGCCCCTAAAATGCCAGGACAGTATAGGAACCCCACAAATTACCCCATTTTAGGCAGAAGACACCCCAAGGTATTCAGTTAGGAGTATGGTGAGTTCATAGAAGATTTTATTTTTTTGTCACAAGTTAGCGGAAATTGATTTTTATTGTTTTTTTCACAAAGTGTCATTTTCCTCTAACTAGTGACAAAAAATAAAATCTTCTATGAACTCACCATACTCCTAACTGAATACCTTGGGGTGTCTTCTTTCTAAAATGTGGTCATTTGTGGGATTCCTATACTGTCCTGGCATTTTAGGGGCCCTAAACCGTGAGGAGTAGTCATGAAACGAAATTTCTCAAAATGACCTGTGAAATCATAAAGGTACTCATTGGACTTTGGGCCCCTTAGCGCAGTTAGGGTGCAAAAAAGTGCCACACATGTGATATCGCCATACTCAGGAGAAGTAGTATAATGTGTTTTGCGGTGTATTTTTACATATACCCATGCTGGGTGGGAGAAATATCTCTGTAAATGGACAATTGTGTGTAAAAAAATCAAAATATTGTCATTTACAGAGATATTTCTCCCACCCAGCATAGGTATGTGTAAAAATACACCCCAAAACACATTATACTACTTCTCCCGAGTACAGCGATACCACATGTGTGGCACTTTTTTGCACCCTAACTGCGCTAAGGGGCCCAAAGTCCAATGAATACCTTTAGGATTTCACAGGTCATTTTGAGACATTTGGTTTCAAGACTACTCCTCACGGTTTAGGGCCCCTAAAATGCCAGGACAGTATAGGAACCCCACAAATTACCCCATTTTAGGCAGAAGACACCCCAAGGTATTCAGTTAGGAGTATGGTGAGTTCATAGAAGATTTTATTTTTTTGTCACAAGTTAGCGGAAATTGATTTTTATTGTTTTTTTCACAAAGTGTCATTTTCCTCTAACTAGTGACAAAAAATAAAATCTTCTATGAACTCACCATACTCCTAACTGAATACCTTGGGGTGTCTTCTTTCTAAAATGTGGTCATTTGTGGGATTCCTATACTGTCCTGGCATTTTAGGGGCCCTAAACCGTGAGGAGTAGTCATGAAACGAAATTTCTCAAAATGACCTGTGAAATCATAAAGGTACTCATTGGACTTTGGGCCCCTTAGCGCAGTTAGGGTGCAAAAAAGTGCCACACATGTGGTATCGCTGTACTCGGGAGAAGTAGTACAATGTGTTTTGGGGTGTATTTTTACACATACCTATGCTGGGTGGGAGAAATATCTTTGTAAATGGACAGTTGTGTGTAAAAAAAATCTAAAAAATCTCATTTACAGAGATATTTCTCCCACCCAGCATGGGTATGTGTAAAAATACACCCCAAAACACATTATACTATTTCTCCTGAGTACGGCGATACCACATGTGTGACACTTTTTTGCAGCCTAGGTGCGCTAAGGGGCCCAAAGTCCAATGAGCACCTTTAGGCTTTACAGGGGTGCTTACAATTTAGCACCCCCAAAATGCCAGGACAGTAAACACACCCCACAAATGACCCCATTTTGGAAAGTAGACATCCCAAAGTATTCAGAGAGGGGCATGGTGAGTCTGTGGCAGATTTCATTTTTTTTTGTCACAAGTTAGCAGAAATGGAAACTTTTTATTATTATTTTTTTTGTCACAAAGTGTCATTTTCCGCTAACTTGTGACAAAAAAATAAAATCTTCTATGAACTCACCATGCCTCTCAGTGAATACTTTGGGATGTCTTCTTTCCAAAATGGGGTCATTTGGGGGGTATTTGTACTATCCTGGAATTCTAGCCCCTCATGAAACATGACAGGTTGTCAGAAAAATCAGAGATGCTGGAAAATGGGAAAATTCACTTTTTGCACCATAGTTTGTAAACGCTACAACTTTTACCCAAACCAATCAATATAGGCTGAATGGGTTTTTTTTAATCAAAAACATGTTTGTCCACATTTTTCGCGCTGCATGTATACAGAAATTTTACTTTATTTGAAAAATGTCAGCACAGAAAGTTAAAAAAAACATTTTTTTGACAAAATTCATGTCTTTTTTGATGAATATAATAAAAAGTACAAATCGCAGCAGCAATTAAATAGCACCAAAAGAAAGCTGTATTAGTGACAAGAAAAGGAGGTAAAATTTGTTTGGGTGGTAAGTTGTGTAACCGAGCAATAAACAGTTATAACTGCAGTGGTCTGAATTGTAAAAAATGGCCTGGTCTTTAGGGGGGTTTAGCACTGCAGTCTTCAAGTGGTTAAACATTCTTTTTTAAATCAGAATGTGGGAAACTTAAAAAAATGATGTGGGGTTCCCCCTCCAAAGCCTCTTAAACCCCTTGTCCCCCATGCAGACAGGGACATAGCTCCCTCAAAGGCGCTATGTGAGAAATTTGCTTGCTACTTTGCTGACAAAGTATCCTCTATTCAGTCTCTCATTCAGTCCACAGCACCCAAGACTAATGCAACTCCTGGAAATAGCTGCAAAAACAACCTAACACCCTGGACTGACTTCAAAAGTATTAGTGAGGAAGAGATCTCAGACATCCTCCATCGCCTCCGCCAGACAACCTGCGACCTGGACCCTGGACCAACTAAACATATGCTGAAATGCCCTGACCTGCTTGGTCCAGCATTTCACAAAATAGTAAATTGCTCTCTGCAAGCAGGGAGGCTTCCTACCTCTCTAAAAGAAGGAATCATCAAGCCCCTTCTTAAAAAACCTTCCATGGATCCAGATGCAATGAGCAGCTACAGACGTGTCTCCAACCTCCCCTTCTTAGGTAAAGTTATTGAAAAGGCTGTCTATCTGCTACTTGAAACCAGGCTGTCAGTAAACAACATCCTGGACCCTCTACAATCTGGCTTTAATAAACACCAGAGCTGTGAAACAGCTCTCATGCAAGTCTGCAACGATCTGCTCATGGCAAGGGACAGAGGGGAATGTTCCATCCTAATCCTGTTGGATCTCTCAGCGGCTTTTGATACAGTTGACCATGAAATCCTGCTTAACAGACTGCAGGAGTACTGTGGCATCAGTGGATCAGTCCTTCAGTGGTTCAGATCACTCCTGACTGACAGAACACAGAGAGTATCCCTAGGACCTATAATGTCCAAACCTGCACCTCTACAATTCGGAGTGCCACAAGGATCAATCCTATCCCCTCTGCTGTTTGCAATCTACATGTTGCCACTCGGTACACTTATGTTGGATAAGTGTACCGAGTGGCAACATGTAGATTATGGCCTGACGTACCACTGCTACGCCGATGACACACAGCTATACCTGTCCTTCAAACCTGGTGGAACAGACCCTACTCCAAAAATAAACTCTTGCTTAGCTGAGCTACAGGCATGGATGAATGATAACTGGTTGAAACTGAATGCTGACAAAACTGAGGTCCTCTTTGTCCAAAGCCAGTGCTCGCCATTAAAACAGCTCTATCCTAAAGCAACACCAATCAGGATTAGGAATTCAGACTTAAACAGCTCCAACCTTGTGCGCAGCCTTGGCGTACTAATCGATGGGGATTTGAGTTTCAGAAACCAAATTTCATCTGTAGTTAAATCTTCCTACTTTCATCTGAAAAACATTGCAAAGATTAAATCTCTGATTCCCCCAGAGGATCTTCCAACCCTAGTTCACGCCTTCATCACATCACGGCTGGACTAATGCAATGCCCTTTATGCTGGCCTCCCCAAAAAGGACCTGCGTCGCCTGCAATTAGTGCAGAATGCTGCTGCCAGATTGCTAACAAACCAACCTCGCCACTGTCACATTACACCGATCCTTCGCTCACTGCACTGGCTACCAGTAGAATGGAGAATACTCTTCAAGATTGGACTGCTGACATTCAAATCCCTGCACAATCTGGGCCCTGGATACATGAAGGACTTGTTGAAGCTGCACCACACCTCTCACGACCTCAGATCAGCAAGTTCTATAAACTTGGTCACTCCCAGAGTGCACCTCAAAAAATCTGGAGATAGAGCCTTCTGTCATGCTGCCCCTACTCTTTGGAACTCCCTGCCACACCCAGTAAAGACAGCACCATCCCTGGAGCTATTCAAATCCAGACTGAAAAGCCACCTGTTTAGCCTGGCATTTCCGGACTTATAAAATTCTTCCTCTGTACCACGATCGTCTGAGCCATGCTTATGCGCTTTGAGTCCTACGGGAGAAAAGCGCTCTATAAATGTTATTTGTTGTTGTTGGATAGTCAGGATGCGGAGCCCCGGCTGTAACAGCCCTTGGCTTCAGTAATTATGCAGAGAGTCGCTAGACTGGTGCGTTAAGTTAAATATTTTATCCTTTCCATACAGTAGTTGAGCACCGTGAAAACTGCAAACAAAACATACATGGAACCGTTATCAATACAGAGCTAACAATCAAATAAGATGCACTAAGCATGTGAACAGGTATTAACTGCAATGTACCTTGCTCCGCTTAACCAAGGGATGTCAAACTTTAAGGGGTATTATGTCTGTTTCTTCATGAAGGCACTGCTGCTTGGTCAGAATACCCTGGAACACATACACACACTGAGCTGGGAGGAACTTCGTGTGTCCCAGATTGCAGTTCTCTGAAAGGAGGTTGGGCTGCACAAACACCCACACTGTTACAGAACTAAACTCAGTGTGCAGAGCAATGCTGTGGCCATTTACACTGGCCGCATGGGGCTTCACACCCTGAGCTATACCAGCCCACATGGTCCATGGTATGAGGGTGCTCTGGAGGAGAGGGGCAGCCAAGCCTCCCCCTCTCCCCCAGAGCCCTTGTACAATCCATAGACAAGGGGCTCTTCCCAACCTTCAGTGACAACGCCCTGGGAGGTTCATGGTGGCATCTTAATGCCCCCTTTAAGAAGGGGAACCCCAGATTACAGCCCCCTCCCCAGGAGAAATGAGTATAGGGGTGCAAAGTACCCATTTCCACAAAGGGTTAAATGAAATAAAAACACGACGATAAGAAAAGTCCTTTTATTATTCTTAATTAACCATACATACTTACCTCTACCTTTTAAAAAATGTTCCCACACCAATATCCTCGAAATGTCCCATGCCAATATCCTCTAATGTTTGGATCTTGATTGAAGATCTCCGCGCACCCGCCGCCACACACAGCTCTAGCTATACTAAGTATAGCTAGAGCTGAAGCATCTATGAATTTGGCTCCAAAGCTCTTTATTCAAAGCTCATCCTTGGAGCCAAATTTAAAGGTGCTTTGGCTCTGGCTACACTTAATATAGCTAGAGCTCTGTCCTCTGTGGCGCCCGCTCTTCTCCCCATCCACTGCACCTATCGCCCCCACTGACACTGGCACCCTGGAGCACCCATAACACCCAGTTATCAGGGTTCTATGTGTGCTCCAGGTTGCCAGTGTGGGTGGGCATGATAGGTGCGGTGGGCGAGGAGGAGAGTGAAAAGCCATGCAGGAGGGGTGGACGGAGCTCTAGCTATACTAAGTATAGCTAGAGTTGCATGGGGAGTGGCGCCGACTGCACAGAGCTCTTCAATTAAGATTGCAAAATTAGAGGATATTGGCATGGAACATTTCCAAGGATATTGATCAGGATGTTTTTTAAAAGGTACAGAACAGTATTTCTGGTTAATTAGGGATATTAAAGGACTTTTTTTGTGGTAGTGTTTTTATTTCATTTAACTCTTTGTGGAAATGGGTAAGGGGTACTATGTACCCTATACTCATTTCTCCTGGGGACAGGCAGGCATCTGGGCGTCCCCTTTTTAAAGGAGACTCCCAGATGCCCCCATGAACCCCCAGGGCATTGTCGCTCCATCTCTTCTTGGGGCACTGGAGGTGGGGAAGAGCCCCTTGTCCATGGATTGGACAAGGGCTCCGGGGAGAGGTGGAGGCTTTGCCATACCATACCATGTTACCATGCGGGCTGGTATAGCTTAGGGTGCAAAGCCCCATGCTCCGCATTCTGGCTATCTCAGCCTGCATGGGGACAAGGGGTTAAAGAGGCTTGGGAGGGGGAGACCCCTTGCTGTTGTTTTTTTTTTTTTTTTAATTTCCCAAATGTTTTAAAATAGGTAAAGTTGCCAGGGATCCTTATACAGCCTTATTGCAGCTGTATAGCGATCCCTGGCCAAAGCCCAGGGAGTCAATACGCAGGACCCCATCGGGTCCTCCATATGGACCCGAGGGGGTCCATACGCAGTGTATGGACCCCCTCGGAAACTCCATTATGAAGTTCACTGCTCTTTCTTTTGATACATGTAAATTTACACTATGATTAGGTTCCTACATTATCTGTCATTTACCGCATTAGTAGGGCTTTTCGGTCTCTTTTAGCCCCCTATACATTCCTAGTGTTTTGGGTCACCCTGAGCTGCTTGGTTACTCTTTTTTCTTATCGTAACTTTAAAATCGATTTCCTCCAAAACTATAAGGTCTTTTTTTAATTTTTTTCCTCTTGTACCCACTTTTCTCCTCAACATACCCTGCAAATTTGGTGATTCTAGCTGGTAAGGGGGCTTTGCTATTAGAGATGGCCCGAATGGTTCACCGGCAAACAGTTCCTGGTGAACACCAGCTGTTCGTGTTCGCAGCGGGTAGCGAACAGATAGGGCGGTTCGCTCCGCCCTCTATACCTCATCATTGGGCTATATTTTGACCCCCTACATCACAGTCAGCAGACACATGACAGCCAATCAGGCTGCACTCACCCACGGACCCCCGCCCCCCTATAAAAGCGCAGCAGCGCCGGCCCTGTTCTCAGTCTGGTGCTGCTGCTGTAGTGAGTGGAAGGGAAAGACATTGCTGCAGAGACAGGGACAGTTAGCTAGGCGCTTCTGTTTATTGCTGATTGCTGAAAGCACCTCAAATCAAAAGCTCTTTTGGGGGCTCATAATGTTCTATTTGTATTTTGTTTGTTTTTTATGTGTGTGACACTGGTCACACTGCATACAGGACGGTCACAGTCATTACTGGGCTGTGTAGTTCTACTATATGCTTCTATCTATATTGCAAGCAAGCCAGCACACTGTCTATCATAAGCTTTTCTTAGCTTGCTACTGTATCTGTAATTGATATCTGTCTGTATGGGTTACACACTGCATATAGGCCACAGGCATTGCTGGGCTGTGTAGTTCTACTACAGTGGGATGTGAAAGTTTGGGCAACCTTGTTAATCGTCATGATTTTCCTGTATAAATTGTGGGTTGTTATTATAAAAAAAAATGTCAGTTACATATATCATGTATGAGACCCACACAGTGATATTATGAAATTAAGTTTATTGGATTTACAGAAAGTGTGCAATTGTTTAAATAAAATTAGGCATGTGCATACATTTGGGCACTGTTGTCAATTTATGGATTCCAAAACCTTTAAAACTAATTACTGGAACTCAAATTGGCTTGGTAAGCTCAGTGACCCCTGACCTACATACACAGGTGAATCCAATTATAACAATAACAATAACAATAATATTTATATAGCGCTTTTCTCCCTGGGGACTCAAAGCGCTGTGACCCTGCATTATGCAGTCTCAAAGGCTAGGGAAAAGAGGTGAGTTTTTAGCCTTTTTTTAAAGCTGTCCAGAGAAGGAGCCTCTCGTACTGATTGTGGAAGTGAGTTCCATAGAGTAGGGGCTGCATAGGAAAAGGCCCGAGCACCAAATGTTAAGTGTATCCTGGGAATAACCAGCTTCATCTTGTTGGCAGAGCGGAGGGTGCGTGGAGGGGCATAAAGTTCCAATAGATCCGCTATGTATTTGGGTCCCATGTGGTGTAGAGCCTTGAATGTCAGCAGGCAGATCTTAAAATTGATTCTCCATTTTACTGGCAACCAGTGAAGAGTTTGCAGTACTGGGGTGATGTGTGAGCTGCGGGGGGCATTGGCTAGGAGTCTGGCTGCAGCATTCTGTACTAGCTGTAAGGGGCGCAGAACCTTATCTGTAGATCCGATTAACAGGGCGTTGCAGTAGTCTAGGCGGGAGGATACAAATGCGTGAACCAGGGCAGGTAGGTCTTCAGCTGGGATAAGGTGTTTTATTTTCGCTATATTTCTTAGATGGAAGAAGGAAGACTTGACGACAGCTGATACCTGCTGTCTGAGTTTTAGATTTCTATCCAGGATCACCCCAAGGTTTCGCACAGAGTCTTTATACTGTACAGTATCTCCCCCAATTGCTAGTTTGAGGTGGTGAGCGTTTTGAACTTTATCCATCATGTGTGGACCACCTACCACCAACACCTCTGTTTTGTCAGAGTTCAGCCTCAGCCAGCTGGTGTTCATCCAATTTTGTAAATCCACTAGACACGCATTTATGGATGCTGATGGGTCTTGGGTGCCAGGCTTGAAGGACAGATACAGTTGTGTGTCAATTATGAGAGAGTATTTAAGGGGGTCAATTGTAAGTTTCCCTCCTGTCTCCGAGATTTCAGCTGTCTGTTTCCACAGTTAGGAACATACTGAGGAAATGGAAGACCACAGGCTCAGTTCAAGTTAAAGCTCGAAGTGGCATACCAAGAAAAATCTCGGATAAACAGAAGCGACGAATGGTGAGAACAGTCAGAGTCAACCCACAGACCAGCACCAAGGACCTACAACACCATCTTGCTGCAGATGGAGTCACTGCATCGTTCAAACATTCGGCACACTTTACACAAGCTTATGCTGTATGCAAGAGGTGATGCAGAGGAAGCCTTTTCTCCGCCCACAGCACAAACAGAGCTGCTTGAGGTATGCTAAAGCACATTTGGACAAGCCAGCTTAATTTTGGAATAAGGTGCTGTGGACTAATGAAACTAAAATTGAGTTGTTTGGGCATTACAAGGAGCATTATGCATGGAGGAAAAACACAGCACTCCAAGAAAAACACCTGCTACCTACAGTAAAATTGGCGCTTTGAGTCCGCAAGGAGAAAAGCGCAATATAAATGTTATTTGTCTTGTCTTGTCTTGTCTAAAATATGGTGGTGGTTCCATCATGCTGTGGGGCTGTGTTGCCAGTGCAGGGACTGGGAATCTTATCAAGGTTGAGGAACGCATGGATTCCACTCAGTATCAGCAGATTCTGGAGACCAATGTCCAGGAATCAATGACCAATCTGAAGCTGCGCCAGGGCTGGATCTTTCAACAAGACAGCGACCCTAAACACTGCTCAAAATCCACCAAGGCATTCATGCAGAGGAACAAGTACAACGTTCTGGAATTTCCATCTCAGTCCCCAGACCTGAATATAATTGAAAATCTGTGGTGTGAGTTAAAGAGAGCTGTCCATGCTGGGAAGCCATCAAAACTGAA
Source organism: Hyperolius riggenbachi (assembly GCF_040937935.1). NCBI lineage: Eukaryota > Metazoa > Chordata > Amphibia > Anura > Hyperoliidae > Hyperolius > Hyperolius riggenbachi. The sequence goes on along the minus strand of NC_090647.1, from coordinate 395,816,500 downwards.
TTAAGTAGAGATGTTTTATAAAGAGGAATGGTCCAAAATACCTTTAAGCGGATTCCAGACTCTCATTGGAACCTACAGGAAGCATTTAAAGGCTTTACTTTTTGCAAAAGGAGGATCTACTAAATATTGATTTCATTTCTTTTTTGTGGCGCCCAAATGTATGCACCTGCCTAACTTTGTTTAAACAATTATTGCATACTTTCTTTAAATCCAATAAACTTCATTTCACTTCTCAAATATCACTGTGTGTGTCTCCTATATGATATATTTAACTGACTTTTTTTTATCGTAACAACCAACGAGTTATACAGGAAAATCATGATGATTAACAAGGTTGCCCAAACTTTAGCATCTCACTGTATATGCTTCTATGTACATTGCAAGCAAGCCAGCACACTGTCTAGCATAAGCTTTGCCTAGCTTGCTACTGTATCTGTAATTGATATCTGTGTGGGTTACACACTGCATGCGCTTTGAGTCCCACGGGAGAAAAGCGCTTTACAAATGTTATTTGTTGTTGTTGTTGTTGTTGTTGCATATAGACCACAGGCATTGCTGGACTGTGTAGTTCTACTATATGCTTCTATCTGTATTGCAAGCAAACCAGTACACTGTCTATCATAAGCTGTGCTTCGCTTGCTACTGTATCTGTGGCTGGATGGTGTATAGTGGTGTATAGTGGCTGGATGGTGTACTGGTTAAGGGCTCTGCCTCTGACATGGGAGACCTGGGTTCGAATCTCGGCTCTGCCTGTTCAGTAAGCCAGTAATTCAGTAAGGAGTTCATTGGGCAAGACTCCCTAACACTGCTACTGCCTACTGAGTGCGCTCTAGTGGCTGCCTCGCAAGCGCTTTGAGTCCGACAGGAGAAAGGCGCTATACAAATACTGCCATTATTATTATTCTCTGTTATAGATATCTGTTTGTGTGGGTTACACTTTTTTCCATATTGGGGGGTATTCAATGCTACTAACAATATTCAATAGTGGTAGACAGTGTGTGTAATCACAAAGAGGCACACAATCAGTGTCAAATACGCAGCAGCTGTGTGTGTTTGTATATATATATATCACAGGGCTGTGTTTTTTAACACACACAGAGAGATATCCTATAGTACTTTCAATCACAAATATAGTTGCAATCTAAGCACTGCTTATGATACACAGTGTGCTGGCTTGTAATAGATAGAAGAGATGGTAGAATCTATATTGCAAACAAGCCAGCACACTGTCTATCATAAGCTGTGCTTAGCTTGCTACTGTATCTGTTATTGATATCTGTTTGTGTGGGTTACACTTACACTGCATACAGGCCACAGTGAGTTGCTGGGCTTTGTAGTTCTACTATACGCTTCTATCAATATTGCAAGCAAGCCAGCCCACTGTCTATCATAAGCTGTGTATATCTTCAAACTGTATCTGGTATATATATCTGTGTGGGTTACACACTGCATACAGGCCAGGCCACAGTCATTGCTGGGCCTTGCAGTTCTACCATCCTCTTCTATCTATTACAAGCCAGCACACTGTGTATCATAAGCAGTGCTTGGATTGCAACTATATTTGTGATTGAAAGTACTATAGGATATCTCTCTGTGTTATAGAAAAAATAACAGGCAGAGGCAGGCCACCCCGCAGGTCTGTTCGAGGTCATGCTGGCAGGATTTCGTGTGGCCCTTGACCAAAGCATAGTGTTCAGACGGCACATACCCTCAACCCCCAAGATTTTGAGGACATAGTTGACTATTTAACACAGAACACCTCATCTTCCTCAGCTTCTGCATGGAACCGTGACATATCTTGCTCCTCCTGCTCTGATTCGGGTACCCCACAACTACTTACCACTCAGCCGGCAGCCACCACTACTACTAGCACCACAGCCGCTCCACATCAGATGTTGCAGGAGTTTTTCACACATGTTTGTGGTGACTTTACTGATCCACAAACATTATTGTTATTGTTATGTTATTGTTAGATAAAGGCGCTAAGGATGTTACACCATGTTAGGCATCACTACACACATGGAAAACATAAGGGACTTGATTCACAAAAGCGTGCTAAGTGTTAGCATGCCAGTGAAAAGCTGCTTATCACGTGCAAACTGCCTCTTCGTAAGAGTTTTCGCACGTAAAGTTTAGTGTGCATAAAGGCTTGCGCGCTTAAAGATTTACGCGCACTACTTTGTGTGCAAAATCAGCTGCTTCACGTGCTAAGTAGCGTAATAAGCATAGTTTGCACGCGAAGCAGCTGATTTTACACACGAAGTAGTGCGCGTAAAACTGTATGCGTGCAAACTTTTATGCGCGCTAAAATAGCACGCGAACAGTAACAGCTTTGCCGTGCAAACTACTTAGCACCCTAGTTTGCACGTGCAAAGCTTTTAGGCGTGCTAACTGTGTTAGCACTCTTTAGTGAATCAAGCCCAAGGTGTGAGGATGATGATGAACTACCTGTGGTTAGTGCAGTTTTGGAAATGTCTGATACAAGCGAAGCTATGGATGATGATGCCACGTGGGTGCCTGGAAGACAAGATGAACAGGGGGACACTTCAGAGGAGGAGACAGAGAGGAGGAAGAGACAAGTTGATGTAAGCAGCAGGAGGAGCTCGTTGCAAACAGCTTGTGGCAGTGTCGGCCAGCTAACACGCCCTTCAACGCTAGCTGCTGCCACCACCAAAATGCAGTGTTCCCAGAGCTCACCAGTGTGGCATTTTTTTTGTGTCCCTGCCTCAGATTACAGCAATGCCGTCTGTACAATCTGCCACCAAAAACTGAGTCGTGGAAAAAGCAACACCCACGCAGGGACAAGTGCCTTACGAAGGCACTTAATGTCCCATCACAAACACCAATGGGAGGAGCACATGAGGAAAAGCAGCACACAAAGGCAAAGCCAACCTCCATCTCCTCTTCCAGGTGCAGCATCATCTTCAGCCGCTTTATCCTCTGCTGCCCTTGCACTTTCACAGCCACCCTCCTTCACTCCACCCTTTCACCTTGAGCAGTTCATGCTCCTCTGCCCACAGCAGCCAGGTGTCAGTTAAGGAAATATTTGAGCGGAAGAAGCCAATGTCTGCCAATCACCCCCTTACCCGGTGTCTGACAGCTGGCTTGGCGGAACTGTTAGCCCGCCAGCTGCTACCATACAAGCTGGTTGACTCTGAGACCTTCCGAAAATGTGTGGCGATTGGGACACTGCAGTGGAAGATACCAGGCTGCAATTATTTTTTAAAAAAGATGATACCCAAATTGTACTGTGAAGTTGAAAGTGGTGTCATCTCTGGCACAAAACGTTGGGGCAAGGGTCCATCTGACCATGAATGCCTGGTCTGCAAAGCATGGTCAGGGCAGGTATATTACTTATACGGCACATTGGGTAAATTTGGTGACCGCTGGCAAGCATGGAGTATGTGGTTGTACAGCGGACTTGGTGGTGACAACACCATGGCTTGCAGGCAGACCTGCAGACACCTCCTCTTACTCCTGCATCCTCTTCACAGATGTCCTCCTCCTCAGCTGAGTCCTACTCTACTGTTGCAATCTCCTTTCAAACTGCACACCCCCTGCTCCCAGAGCCTATTCCGCATGCCAGGTACAACGGTGTCACGCCATCTTGGACATGTCTTGCTTCAATGCCGAGAGTCACACCGGACCAGCAGTCCTGGCCTCTACGAACAAACAGGTGGATCAGTGGCTGACCCCTCACCAACTGGAGATCGGCAACGTGGTATGTCACAATGGCAGCAATCTCTTGTCAGCTTTGAGTTTGGGCAGTTTGGCACATGTGCCCTGCATGGCACATGTGCTGAATCTTATAATCCAACGATTTGTGTGTAAGTTCCCAGGCTTACAGGAGGTCCTAAAGCAGTCCAGGAAGGTGTGTGCACATTTTAGGCATTCCTTACACGGCCATGGCGTGCTCTCCGATATTCAGCAAAGAAAGAACATAGTGAGAAGGTTCATGACGCTCTACCCCCAACCATCATACCAGTCGGTGCAGGATCAGGCAAGCCAGGCCACAGCAGTAGAGAGGTACAAAGGAGGATCCGCAAACCAGAACAGGATGAGGTAAAAAAGGCTGAAAAGTTTATTTGAAAAAATCCACAGACAAGGCAATAAAATCACAGGATCAACTAACGCGTATTGGGCCTACCATCTGCCCTTAGTCGTAGTTGACTAAGGGCAGATGGTAGGCCCGATACGCGTTAGTTGATCCTGTGATTTTATTGCCTTGTCTGTGGATTTTTTCAAATAAACTTTTCAGCCTTTTTTACCTCATCCTGTTCTGGTTTGCGGATCCTCCTTTGTACCTCAAAGAAAGAACATACTAGTGATGCGCTTGATTTGCGATAGCCCGACTTCCTGGAATTCAATGCTCCTCGTGTTTGACCACCTGCTATAACAGGAGAAAGTAGTCAACGAGTATCTCTACAGCTACGGTGCTAGAGCAGGCTCTGGGGAGCTGGGGATTTTCTTGCCAAGGTACTGGACACTCATGCGTAATGCCTGCAGGCTCATGTGTCCGTTTGAGGAGGTGACAAACCTGATGAGTCACAGTGAAGGCGCCATCAGCGACCTGATCCCATATGCTTTCTTCCTGGAGCATGCCATGCGTAGAGCGGTGGATCAAGCTGTAGAGGAGCATGAACAGGAAGAGGAGGAAGAGTTGTGGGAACCAGATTTGTCGTCAACGTGGCAGCACATAGAAGAGGGGAAGGAGGAGAAGAAAGAGGGGAAAGTGGAGTCAGAGGAGGGAGGTGGCTTTGAGGAGGAGATGGAAGAATAACCACAGTAGTCATCGCAAGGGGCTTGTGCCACTCACCATTCGGGTACCCGTGGTATTGTTCGTGGCTGGGGGGAGGAGGAGAACCTTCCTGACATCACTGGGGAAGAGGAGATGACTACTAGGTCGGCATCCAACCTTGTGCAGATGGGGTCTTTCATGCTGTCCAGCCTGTTGAGGGACCCCCGTATAAAGAGGCTCAATGACCTGTACTGGGTGGCAACGGTACTAGACCCTCAGTATAAGCACAAAGTGGCGGAGTTGTTACAAAATTGCCAGAACGATGCAGCACTTGCACAACAATTTGTCAGGTATGCTTTACAGTGCATTTAAGGGTGATGTCACAGAACAACAGAATAAAGGTGCCAGTAATCCTCCTCCTCCCATGTCCACGCAGGCAAGGACAGGATGCTCTAGCGATCTGATAGTGATGTCGGACATGCAGACTTTCTTTAGTCAAACGCCTCGCCGCAGCCCTTCCAGAACCACCCTCCACAAACGCCTCAACCGGCAGGTAGCCGACTACCTGGCCTTAACTGCGGGTGTAGACATTCTGAGCAGCGATGAACCCCTGGACTACTGGGTGCGCAGGCTTGATCTGTTGCCAGAGAGCTGTCACAATTTGCCATCATACTTCTGGCTTTCCCCACCTCAAGCGTCCAGTCAGAAAGGACCTTCAGTGCAGCAGGAGGCATTGTCACCTAGAAAAGAAGTCGCCTAAGTCAAAAAAGTGTTCAGTACCTCGCCTTTATGAAAATTAATGAGGCATGGCTCCCGGAGGGCTACTGCCTGCCCGAAGACTAAGTCAGTCCCCACACAGCATCTCTGCCTGCACTCCGCGTGACTGCCTGCCTGAAGACTAGGTCAGTCACCACACAGCATTTCTGCCGCAGGCCGCTTGACTGCCTTCTCTGCTACCACCAACAGGGTCGAGGACTCCAAGTGGATTCCTGAATTTATAAGGCTTCTGCTAGCAGCGGCTGCTACCGAAAATAATAATTTTTCTGGTGTGTGTACGTGCCTAATTTTTATGGCTGCAACAACAAAAAAAAAGGCATGTGCATGTGTCAATTCCCCTTTGTGATCGTTACCTTGCTGCGCTGAAGGGACTTGCATATCACAATGAAGCAATGACCTATATGGGGGCACACCCAAGATAAGGTTGTTGCTTCATTGTGGACAGACCAAATTCGATCAGCTGGACAGTCACTGTTGTTCTGTCATTTAGTTACCTCAGCCCGACTATATGGTCTGGAAAACTGCCATCGCCTGCACTCTCACCAACATGCGCACCAACATGGCCATCACTACACAAACAGCTGTTCGCGGTGCCTTAAGCAGTGAGTTTGTTCTGTCAGTGTGAAGCAGTACACTACTTACACTACCTGATCGATGTATACACAGGCAAGATGTTTTAAAGCACTTTATGCCTCCAATTTAGCAATGCAATGTGATTTCTGCCCTTTAGGGATTGTAAACCTACTCTGCGTCAAATACGTAATTTTCCGAGGGGCTTTTTGCATGTATCCCACTCCGCTATGCCTTCCTTCAGGTGTTATATCCCTTGAAACAACATTTCCATCACTTTTGTGGCCAGAAATAGTCGTTCTTATGTTTTAAAGTTCATGTTTGCAGTTTGCGAACCCAAAATCTGAAGTTTGAGCGATCTCTATTTGCTATTAATCCTGAAAGTCTGCAAATATTAGGCAAAAAAAATAGCTAAAATATTTGTGTGAATTTTCACTTGCCAAAGCGAAAATTGTACTTATTTTTGTGAAAATAAAGTGAAAAGAATATTAGCATTTTCGCTCATCACTGCTCTGCATTTAGCAGAGTGATTAATAACAGTTTATTGTAGATAAAAGCATTGTCCCCTTAAAAAGCAATAAAAGCTCTGAACAAGGCATCTTTTACTTCATAATAGTGCAGTTTAGTCACTATGTCTTTGGGCGTAATAAATGCTCTGAACAAGGCATCTTTTTTCACAATGTATTTTTATTGAAGCAAATAATCCAATACAATATACTGTATACATAATCAAAATTATTTTCATCAAAGTCAGAACTGTAAAGTTCGACATGCAATCATATATACCATATCTTAGACTTAAAGGAGTACTGTAGAGAGGTAGGAGGAAAAAGAGTTGAACTTACCTGGGGCTTCTAATGGTCCCCCACAGAAGTCCTACCCACGCAGCCATTCACCGATGCTCCTGTCCCCGTCTCTGGTTCACTTCTGGAATTTCCGACTTTGAAGTTGGAAAACCACTGTGCCTGCGCAGCCGCGCCCTCGCTCCCACTGACGTCACCAGGAGTGTATTGTGCAGACCCAGTACAGTCTGCATCTGCACAGTACACTCCTGGTGACGTCAGTAGAAGCGAGAGCATGGCTACGCAAGTGCAGTGGTTTTCCGCCATTAAAGTCAGAAATTCCAGAAGTGAACTGGAAGCGGGAACAGAAGCATCAGTGAGTGGCTGTGCAGGCACAGGACATCTGCAGGGGACTATTAAAAGCCCCAGGTAAGTTCAACTCTTTTTTTCCCCCTTCCCCGCCCCCCCCCTACAGTAGTGCTTTAAAGGACCACTGTCGTGAACAATTGTAACATTTAAAATACATAAAAACACATACATAAAAATACATTCCCCCAGAGGTAAATGTGCTATTACTTACTTTCCTCCTATGTTGCTGTCACCTACAGTATGTAGTAGAAATCTGACAGAACTGACAGGTTTTGGACTAGTCCATCTTCTCATGGGGGTTCTCAGGGTTTTCTTTATTTTTAAAAGCTTTAGTGAACAGCAGTTGCTCAGTCCAACTGCCAGAATAGTGTGCAAACAGGTCAGCGGGGCAGCATGCCTATTTGTATAGATCTTTTACATGGAGTTCTTTTGTAAAGAAAAAAATGAAATACTGAGAATCCCCCATGAAGAGATGAACTAGTCCTAAACCTGTCAGTTGCATCAGAATTCTACTGACTACTGTAAGTGACTGCAACACAGGAAAAAAGCAATTTAGTTTATTTTACTCTGGAAGAAACCTACTTCTTATTTTACGTGTTTACATATATTTAAAATTTTACTATTTTTCGCAATAATTGTCCTTTAACTACTTTCGCCTCCTAGACGTACTAGCTATGTCCAGGAGGCCATGTGCGCGTCCGCGCGCTCCCGCGGCCCATCGCACGCGTGCACATGCGCTCCCGGCCACGGATTGTTAACCCAGGAATCAATGAATCGGGCTATGGTGCCCGATCACTGATTCCTCTCCCCCGCAGAAAAAGCGACAGCTTCTCTCGGAAGCTTCACTTTTTCTGGCTCTTGCGTCCCCATGCGCCCCTCTAAGCGTATATGTTACGCTTAGAGTAACGTCATGTAAACAAACTCATATCTGCCATCTTGTGGCCAAAAAGTAAAACTACAACTAAATGTAAAAAAAAAAAAAAATACACATACCGTCTTTCCCCGAAAATAAGACAGTGTCTTACATTAATCTTTGCTCTAAAAGATGTACTAGGGCTTATTTTCAGGGGATGTCTTATATTTCTATTAGGAAGTGTCTCTCAGCAGAACATTTCCTGTTCCTTTGTACTGTGATGTTCATGGATTTGGAAGTATGCTACTGTACTGATCAGGCACCTGCCCTGTCTTCCCTGCACACAGCTGATAACCTTGCTGTGTGCTTGGATGACAGGCACTGCACCATTTTTTGTCTCAAGCGGAAATTGATTTTAATTTTTTTTTTCACAAAGTGTCATTTTCCGCTAACTTGTGACAAAAAATAAAATCTTCTATGAACTCACCATACTCCTAACAGAATACCTTTGGGTGTCTTCTTTCTAAAATGGGGTCATTTGTGGGGTTCCTATACTGCCCTGGCATTTTAGGGGCCCTAAACCGTGAGGAGTAGTCTTGAAACCAAATGTCGCAAAATGACCTGTGAAATCCTAAAGGTACTTATTGGACTTTGGGCCCCTTAGCGCACTTAGGGTGCAAAAAAGTGCCACACATGTGGTAACGCTGTACTCAAGAGAAGTAGTATAATGTGTTTTGGGGTGTATTTTTACACATACCCATGCTGGGTGGGAGAAATATCTCTGTAAATGACAATTTTTTGATTTTTTTTTACACACAATTGTCCATTTACAGAGAGATTTCTCCCACCCAGCATGGGTATGTGTAAAAATACACCCCAAAACACATTATACTACTTCTTCTGAGTACGGCGATACCACATGTGTGACACTTTTTTGCAGCCTAGGTGCGCTAAGGGGCCTAACGTCCTATTCACAGGTCATTTTGAGGCATTTGTTTTCTAGACTACTCCTCACGGTTTAGGGCCCCTAAAATGCAAGGGCAGTATAGGAACCCCACAAGTGACCCCATTTTAGAAAGAAGACACCCCAAGGTATTCTGTTAGGAGTATGGTGAGTTCATAGAAGATTTTTTTTTTTGTCACAAGTTACCGGAAATTGACGCTTTGTAAAAAAAACAATACAAATCAATTTCCGCTAACTTGTGACAAAAAATAAAATCTTCTATGAACTCGTCATACACCTAACAGAATACCTTGGGGTGTCTTCTTTCTAAAATGGGGTCACTTGTGGGGTTCCTATACTGCCCTGGCATTTTAGGGGCCTTAAACCGTGAGGAGTAGTCTTGAACCTAAATGTCTCAAAATTACCTGTGAAATCCTAAAGGTACTCATTGGACTTTGGGCCCCTTAGCGCAGTTAGGCTGCAAAAAAGTGCCACACATGTGGTACTGCCGTGCTCAGAAGAAGTAGTATAATGTGTTTTGTGGTGTATTTTTACATATACCAATGCTGGGTGGGAGAAATATCTCTGTAAATTACAAATTTTTGATTTCTTTTACACACAATTGTCCATTTACAGAGAGATTTCTCCCACCCAGCATGGGTATGTGTAAAAATACACCCCAAAACACATTATACTACTTCTCCTGAGTACGGCGATACCACATGTGTGACACTTTTTTGCAGCCTAGGTGCGCTAAGGGGCCCAACGTCCTATTCACAGGTCATTTTGAGGCATTTGTTTTCTAGACTACTCCTCACGGTTTAGGGCCCCTAAAATGCCAGGGCATTATAGGAACAGCACAAGTGACATCATTTTAGAAAGAAGACACCCCAAGGTATTCCGTTAGGTGTATGGTGAGTTCATAGAAGATTTTATTTTTTGTCACAAGTTAGTGAAAAAATGACACTTTGTGAAAAAAACAATAAAAATAAATTTCCGCTAACTTTTGACAAAAAATAAAATCTTCTATGAACTCGTCATACACCTAACAGAATACCTTGGGGTGTCTTTTTTCTAAAAAGGGGTCAGTTGTGGGGTTCCTATACTGCCCTGGCATTTTACGGACCCAAAACCGTGAGTAGTCTGGAAACCAAATGTCTCAAAATGACTGTTCAGGGGTATAAGCATCTGCAATTTTTGATGACAGGTGGTCTATGAGGGGGCGAATTTTGTGGAACCGGTCATAAGCAGGCCTTTTAGATGACAGGTTGTATTGGGCCTGATCTGATGGGTAGGAGTGCTAGGGGGGTGACAGGAGGTGATTGATGGGTGTCTCAGGGGGTGGTTAGAGGGGAAAATAGATGCATTCAATGCACTGGGGAGGTGATCGTAAGGGGGTCTGAGGGGAATCTGAGGGTTTGGCCGAGTGATCAGGAGCCCACACGGGGTAAATTAGGGCCTGATCTGATGAGTAGGTGTGCTAGGGGGTGACAGGTGGTGACAGGAGGTGATTGATGGGTGTCTCAAGGTGTGATTAGTGGGGGGAATAGATGCAAGCAATGCACTGGCGAGGTGATCAGGGCTGGGGTCTGAGGGCGTTCTGAGGGTGTGGGCAGGTGATTGATGGGTGGCAGTGACAGGAGGTGATTGATGGGTGATTGACAGGTGATCAGTGGGTTATTACAGGGAAGGACAGATGTAAATAATGCACTGGTGAATTGATAAGGGGGGGATCTGAGGACAATCTGAGCATGTGGGCGGGTGATTGGGTGCCCGCAAGGGGCAGATTAGGGTCTAATCTGATGGGTAACAGTGACAGGTGGTGACAGGGGGTGATTGATGGGTAATTAGTGGGTGTTTAGAGGAGAGAACAGATGTAAACAATGCACTTGGGAGGTGATCTGACGGCGGGTCTGCAGGCGATCTGATGGTGTGGGTGGGTGATCAGATTGCCCGCAAGGGGCAGGTTAGGGGCTGATTGATGGGTGGCAGTGACAGGGGGTGATTGATGGGTGGCAGTGACAGGGGGTGATTGATGGGTGATTGATAGGTGATTGACAGGTGATCAGTGGGTTATTACAGGGAAGAACATATGTAAATAATGCACTGGCAAATTGATAAGGGGGGGTCTGAGGGCAATCTGAGCATGTGGGTGGGTGATTGGGTGCCCGCAAGGGGCAGATTAGGGTCTGATCTGATGGGTAACAGTGACAGGTGGTGATAGGGGGTGATTGATGGGTAATTAGTGGGTGTTTAGAGGAGAGAACAGATGTAAACAATGCACTTGGGAGGTGATCTGACGGCAGGTTTGCGGGCGATCTGATGGTGTGGGTGGGTGATCAGATTTCCCGCAAGGGGCAGGTTAGGGGCTGATTGATGGGTGGCAGGGACAGGGGGTGATTGATGGGTGATTGACAGGTGATTGACAGGTGATCAGTGGGTTATTACAGGGAAGAACAGATGTAAATAATGCACTGGCGAATTGATAAGGGGGGGTCTGAGGGCAATCTGAGCGTGTGGGCGGTTGATTGGGTGCCCGCAAGGGGCAGATTAGGGACTAATCTGATGGGTAACAGTGACAGGTGGTGATAGGGGGTGATTGATGGGTGATTGATGGGTAATTAGTGGGTGTTTAGAGGAGAGAACAGATGCAAACAATGCACTTGGGAGGTGATCTGACGGCGGGTTTGTGGGCGATCTGATGGTGTGGGTGGGTGATCAGATTGCCCACAAGGGGAAGGTTAGGGGCTGATTGATGGGTGGCAGTGACAGGGGGTGATTGATGGGTGATTGACAGGTGATCAGGGGGGATAGATGAATACAGTACACAGGTGGGGGGGTCTGGAGAGAATCTGAGGGGTGGGGGGTGATCAGGAGGGTGCAGGGGGCAGTCAGGGACCTAATAAAAAAAATAGCGTTAACAGATAGTGACAGGGAGTGATTGATGGGTGATTAGGGGAGTGATTGGGTGTAAACAGTGGTCTGGGAGGTGGGCGGGGGGGGGGTCTGAGGGGTGCTGTGGGTGATCAGGGGGCAGGGGGGGGATCAGGGTGCTTGGGTGCAGACTAGGGTGGCTGCAGCCTGCCCTGGGCAGGAGGCAGCCTGTATAATACACTTTGTATACATTACAAAGTGTATTATACACTTTGTAGCGGCGATCGTAGGGTTAACAACCCGCCGGTGCTTCCGAACGGCCGGCGGGTTTTCGTCACAGGTGGGCGGAGCCAGTTGCCGGGGAAGCATGCGTCATCAATGATGCGATCGCTCCCCCGGCATGCCGAAAGGACGCAACGCCCTTGGGCGTATTGCGGTCCTTTCGGCGTCCACTTTGCCGCCGCCCATCGGCTGTGGGCGGTCGGCAAGTGGTTAATATAAAAAAAACACATTGCAATAAAAAAAAAACGTAAATATTTACCTAAGGGTCTAAACTTTTGAAATATCAATGTAAAGATGAACTATTTCTATTTTTTTTTTTTTATTTTAAACTTGTAAATAGTGATAGATGCAAAACGGAAAACATGCACCTTTATTTCCAAATAAAATATTGTCGCCATACATTGTGATAGGGACATAATTTAAACGGTGCAATAACCGGGACAAATATGCAAATACAATACGTGAGTTTTAATCATGGAGGCATGTATTATTTTAAAACTATAATGGCTGAAAACTGAGAAATAATTATTTTTTCCGGTTTTTTCTTATTCTTCCTGTTGAAATGCATTTACAGTAAAGTGGCTTTTAGCAAAATGTACCACTCAAAGAAAGCCTAATTGGTGGCGAAAAAAAACAAGATATAGATCAGTTAATTGTGATAAGTAGTGATAAAGTTATAGGCTAATGAATGGGAGGAGAACATTGCTCGGATGCATGAAGTGAAAACGACTGAAGGCTGAAGTGGTCAAATTACATCTTGAGGAAAGTTCTATGAAGTTTTATGCATAGACGGAAAGGAGACAATATAAAGGTCAGACTCCTTGCCAGAGTGTAAAGCTGCTAACCTTTCTTTTACTTGGCCTAGTAGGCTGGAAGGTAGAAAGCTAGCACATTTGGTAGCTAGGTTAACTCAGAGCAGTTCTTTATAAACTAAGTGAGTATTGCATCAATTGAACATATAAACTATCAATGCTCTACCAAGGGATTGAGAAGGTAATGATTATATATAAATTTTTAGGGTCGAGATAAGTACCTTGCAAACGCCAATATGATTCTCACAACTCTCTTATGCTGGGTATACACAATGAGGTTTTTTTTGGGCAGAATTACTTTCCGGTCTTATTTCCGATCATTTTTCTGATCGATTTCCATTCACTTCTATGAGAAAATCGATCAGAAAAACAATCAAAATCATATCTGACCTGTTGGAAATTATCTATCGAACCATCTATCTAACACAAGATTGTATGGTGTGTATCTAGCATAATGCTGGATCCACACCATACAATTTTTCAGCCGATTTCCCTAGTCGATCAATTATTTTTAGCATCTCCGATCTAAGAGTCGAACGATTTTTTGAGCAATTTTCTGACCGATTTCCGTAGATGCCAGAGTCTTTCAGCTCAGCTCCAGCATCTCTGCACTGAGCCAGTATACAGGGTTCACATGAATGTTAAAATTCTTTCTGTTTTAAGAAAGCAAACTTTTGTTTTTCTTAACATCTTAGTAAGGGGGCTTTTAGGACCATTGTAGTCCCTTACACACTCCAATGAGTTCTGGGTCACCATGAGCTTGCTGGTTAGTCTTTGCCTCTCGGTGTTACAAGCCCTACTGCATAGAGCCAAATTAATCCATGCCATGCACTGATGAGGATCAAACAATCCGAAACAGTCTGTATGCATGTTGGATTATTATGGCTCTGTACAAATTAACAAAATGACACATCATTGTATTCCAGCAGTTCTGGAGGTGTGTTTAGCTTCTAAGGGTACAATGGTTAATTTGCATATTTTCAGCAGTGTTGCACTGGAAGACATCTCAAGCTCACTCCAACCTGAATTATCGCAAATTCTTGCTGTTTTAAGAAAGCAAACTTTTGTTTTTCAAAAGGAAATACACAGTGATTCTTCTGTATGTAAGCAGTAACTACAATGTATATATTGATTGGCGCAGAAAATCTCCCAATCTGTTCACAAACTTTAGATCTTCTAAATCCACCACCACATCGCTTGTGAGATTACTCACCGGCTCTTTGGATCATATAAAGTGATCATATGCGCTTAGTCAAATAAACCAACAGCCCTTCTGGTCATAAATGGGCTCTTCTCTGCCACCTCTTCATATCCTCATGTGCATAGTAAAAAACATAAAACGCTCCACATAGTGTAATCCAATTCCAATAAAATTTATTTGCACTTAAAAACAATGTATCACACTCACGTGTAAACCATGTATGTCTATGGCAGGCATACAAGTAAGCGCAGGGTAGGAAAGATAGCGGGCCGTGTTCACTCCACGTAACACCGCCGTCCAGCTAGCATCCGCGTACTTCCGCAATACCTCGCCCGGCCTGTAGCCCCTCCCCTGTTATAGACATACATGGTTTACATGTGAGTGTGATACATTGTTTTTAAGTGCAAATACATTTTATTGGAATTTTTCCTGAAATATTTCCTGAAAAAAATAGTACATAGATAATTTACTGTAGGTGTGATTAGTAGTAATAAAGTTATTGATGAATGAATGGGAGCAGTGCTGATATGTGGAAATTGCTCTTGTCCTGAAGTGGTTAATTAAAGTCTCCTCTTCCTTTCAGAATAGGAATACAATAGGGCAGCTCCCAAGCATATGTAACAATGTGCCTACTGTGGACATACATACATAGTATTTGAGAGATCTCTATAGGGGTGGCTAGGTCGTGTGCCCATATTTGTATTTAACCAGGTGAGATTTGACAAAACATATTAATGTCTTATACCATATAGACCTTGGATGTATGGATTTCTCTCTCTGTCAGCTTTGACAATTAAGTAAAAGCAGATTTCTTGTCTTCCTCATATTGCATTCTCAGTAAGCTTTTCTCATAGTTTACTGCATTCCTGAATCAGTCCACTTAAGTTCAAGATCACAGCCCACCATATCCATCTTCGGTCTTTCTACTTCCCTCATAACTAAAATTAAGAAGTTTTAAAATCAGGATGATACCATTTATTGGCTAACTAAAAATGATTAAAAAATAAGCAAGCTTTTGGCCTTGCAGCCTTCGTCAGGCTTATATCATGTTAGTTTGCAGGCTGGTGGTACAGACAGCTACATACATGCAACATCAAAAGGGAAAACAGATATTTTTTTCAAGCATAAATACATGTCATTAAGATGCCTTAATTCAAACAGACCATCTAAATGGGGTTAGAGGTTGTTAGCTGAGATAAGGATCCTTGTTTACTCCATGCGCACAGACCTGATTGACCCAGAGGTATCGTAAATTCTTAGTTCACAAGTTCAGCTAGAATGGCTGAGAAAGTTCAAATATCATCAGCCTCATACCAATATAAAAAGTTTTTGTCCTTACTCAAACCCTTCTCCACAGCTTTGAACCAATTTATAAATTTTGTTTCTGTAAGGATCCACTCAGCTGGCTGCACAGGCAGACAGCTGTTTGACCATTCCTTGTGTCTGAGGGATGCAGGTCTCTGGATAAGAGACCTGGCTCTGTCTTGCAAGCTCCAGACCTGATCTGCTGCTGTGAGATTTGCATACATTGTTTATGCATATCATCTAGCTGCTGGCAGTATAAAGGTTGGGATCACCCACAATCCTTGGCTGGTCATTCCTTCAGGGTTTGTTGAAACACTCCTAGAGTGTCAGCCATGCTATTTCTTGTTAAAGTTATCTTAGAGTAATTCGTGGAACTGTACTAGGCAGTTTCCTAGTGCAGTTAGATTGCATATCTGTTTTGTCTGTCTGTTGCGATTGTCCTGTCCCAGCGTTGGTCGACAGGAAATCGTTCTATTTGTCTGGGTGCTAACCGAGGCAGCGGTTGCTACCGGTAGCCCCTTCTGATCTGTCTTGCTTGGATCGCACTAGTCTTGTGCTAGCGCTGTGGATCCTTCTGTTCTGTTTTCCTGGATCGCACTAGTCTTGTGCTAGCGCTGTGGATCCTTCTGTTCTGTTTTCCTGGATCGCACTAGCCTCTAGCGGTAGTGCTGTGGATCCTTCTGTTCTGTCTTGCCTGGATCGCACTAGCCTTGCGCTAGTGCTGTGGATCCTTCTGATCTGTCTTGCCTGGATCGCACTCGCTCTGACGGAAAGAGCAGTGGAGCTTTCCTCTCGTATTCCTGTTTTCCGTTTGTCTGTCTTGTCTGATACGAACGCTTGCTGTAGGCTCGGTGAGGTAACCGTTAAGCAAGCACTCACGTTCTTTGTTTCGTGTTTGTCTGTCGGTGGTTAGTTAGGCGTGCTTGTCTCTGTTGTGCTTAACACGTGGAGACCGCGCTGTAAACGCGCTCGCTCTTGCGAATGAGTGCGGTGTTCGCGTTTAGTTAGCGTTTGTTATTTTCATTACTTCTCATTGTCGTTTGCTGTGCCTTTGCTCCTCTCGTGCCCTGTCCTTTTTCTGTCTGGTGTCTCTTGGCAATCGCCATTCTCTGCGATTGGGTTCTTGCTTTGGTTTCTGCTGATGTGTGTTCACCGTCGCTGGGTCGCGACTAGATTGGTGGATACACATTCATCCTTTATCTGTGCTCTTTCTCTTTAAGGGCTGTTCAGCCCTGCGTGTCTTAGATTTGTACAATCCCCATCTGGCATCTGTGGCCGTGCAGCGATTGTGCTCGTCTGCACTCCACAACGCCATCTGCCGGTGGGGATTGCCCTCTGCTGGTGCATTGCACCTAGCCTGGGTTCCCTTAATTATACGCTTGTGGGGTTTTTTCGTTGTGTCAGTGCGCATCTTGTGCGCTGACCACGAAAACGATTCCGCAATCGTTACAGTTTCTGCTATTAATTGATCATTTGACATTTTGAAGCCACCCTTCAGGGCAATGACACGAAGATCATCCATGCTGTGTCCGTTGGACCGAAAGTGTGTAGCAACTGGGAATCCAGATTTGGTATCATTAATAGTGTGCCTGTGTCCATTCATACATTTGCGCAGAGTTTGTCCAGTTTCAGTTCTCCCAAGTACATACCATTGGGGCATTTAGCACACATGATAAGATATACCAGATTGGTGGAACCACAGGAAAATGTGCCTTGTACTCTGTACTCCTGTTGTGAACCTGGTATCGTTAACCTGTCAGTGGAGTAAATGCTTCTGCAGGTCCCACATATTTTTTGTCGGCAGGGTGATGTTCCGTTTTCTTGAGGCCTATTCAAAGAACTCCTGACAATCATCTGTTTTAGATTGTGTGGTTGCCGATATGACAAGAGTGAAGGTTTAGGGAATATCGTTCTCAGTCTGTGATCCTTGTGTAAAATGGGATGAAGTTCCTTAGCAATCCTCATTAAGATTTCCAGGTGTGGGTTGTAGTTGTCAACCAAAGGGACACGTTCCTCTTTCTGGTTTTGCTTATATTTCAGGAGTTAAGTCCTGGGGATGATGCTGGCTTTCCTGATTTGGGCCTCAGCCATAGGAGGACTGTAACTTTGTTTAATGAAAGTGTTCTTAAGGCGATCCAGGTGCTTGTCTCTGTCTATCCTGTCAGAACAAATCCAGTTGTACCTTTATAGCTTGGCTGTAAATTATAGAGTTCTTAATGTGCTTGGGATGAAAACTGTCATATCTTAGGTATGTGGGACGGTCTGTAGGTTTGCGATACACAGAGGTTTGTATGTTGTTACCCCTGATGTATATGGTGGTGTCCAGAAAGTTAATCTCTGTGTGAGAGTAGGTACGTTTCAATTTGATTGTAGGATGGAAGGCATTGAAGTTCCTGTGGAACTGGAGAAGATCATCCTCACTTGCGGACCAGATGATTAAAATATCATCAATGAATCGGAAGCAGGCCATGGGTTTTATGCCACATGCATAGAGGTATTCCTCTTCGATTTTGGCCATGAAGAGACTTTGCATACTGTGGTGTGAATCGCGAACCCATTGCCACGCCCATCTGCTGTAAATAGAGATCCTGTCAAAAAGTGAAATAATTATGAGTGAGAATGAATCTGATCAGTCCAGCAATAGGCTTTACAGGTATGCCCTGACTCTGAAGATATTTACGGCAGGCCGCAATACCATCATCATGGGGAATGTTCGTGCACAGGGACTCCACGTCCATCGTGGCCAGTATAGTTCCCTCAGGTACTGGGCCGATGGCTGTCAGTTTGTTCAGGAGGTGGGTGGTATCCTGTATGTAGCTGGGTATTTTACAGACAAGAGGTTTCAAGATGTTTTCCAGTCATCCTGAGATGTTCTCTGTAAGAGTTCCGCTCCCTGAGATTATGGGCCTGCCTGGGTTTCCCTCTTTGTGGATCTTGGGAAGCATGTAAAAGCAGGCTGTTCTAGGCTCTTCAGGGATAAGGGTCCTGACATGTTGTCTGATGTTTGCAGGCAATCTGTTAACCATCCTATTGAGTGCCATCCTGTAGCCTTTTGTGGGGTCCCCCTGTAATTTGGCATAGTAAGCGGTGTTGGATAACCGTCTTTGTGCCTCCTGGATGTCGTCACTGGTGTTTATTATGACTATGGCACCACCTTTATCCGCTGGTTTAATAATAATGTCCTTATTCTCCTTAAGGGACCTGATGGCCTGTCGCTCCTGTGGTGTTACGTTCTGGGCCAGTGTCTTTCTTTTACTCCGGATCCTGTCAGAGATTCTGCGTCTGAATTTGTTGATGTATTTATCCAGGGCTGGGTTTTTTCCTTCTTTGGGGGTCCATCTTTTTTTCTTCTTTTTAGATCTGGTGCGTTTTGATCCATTATCCATTGTATCACAGGCTTCCTTATCATGGTAGTGTTCCTTGAGTCGCAGCTTTCTGAAAAATTCCTTCATATCTCCACAGAGTGCAATCCTGTCTATGGGTCTCGCAGGGCAGAATGACAGGCCTTTGGAGAGTGCTGACATTTCAGCTTCAGTAACCTGATAAGAGGAAAGATTTATTACACCTTTGGGTTGCTCTTTTTCTGCTGCTTGTGCATTCTGGCGTCCACTCTTAATTCTAAGTCTCTGAGGTTTTTTCTTTGTTAATTAGGAATTTCTGTAGTTTCCTATAGAAGGTCTGAAGTTTATCCCATGCTCCAGTGGAGTCACCATTCAGAGACAGTTTCAGGCTCTGTATCTCATCCTTTGTTATTCTCTTACAGTTATAGCAGACTCTTATAAGGTTATTCCGTATTCTCTCCGAGCTCCTCCTGCAGATTTCTTCTGTAAACCTGCTATTGTATGTATGCAGGGTGGGATTCTGTATCCTTAGTCCTTGAGGTATAAGTTTTTCCTTTTTGCATGTAGTCAAGAAAAAGATGTCGCTGTCCAGTTGTGCAAGTTTCTTCAGGTCTTTCTTTAGTTCCAGGAAAGTGCGGTACATTACGGGATATTCAAGCATAGTAGTAGCAGTAGGGAATTGTACCGTGTTAGCCATCAGTAAAAGCAAGAGGTTTTAAATCCGGATGATACCATTTATTGGCTAACTAAAAATGAATAAAAATAAGCAAGCTTTCGGCCTTGCAGCCCTAAAATTATAAAATGATTAATTATAATTAAATATTAATTATAAAATTATTGATTCATGTTGCAGTCTTTTCTTTTCTAGTTCCCCTGAACAGCAAACAGAGAGTCACTGGCTCTGTCTTTCTCTTGTCACATCTAGCTCATTTTGCAACCTGTCTTAAGCTTCTTTTAGACATGTGATGTGACACTCAGCTGAGCCAAGTCCTTGCTCGTTCTTCTTCACGAACTCTTGAAATCTGCAAATCTCTTGATTGGCAGTTGTCAGCTTATTTGTCAATTCTTCCTTCAGGGTTTCAAGTTGCTGGTGCAGTGAATTCTTATTTTCTTCTTATTCCTTCTCTCTTTTTCATAATGCTGCTCAAGTTCCATCCTTCTTCTTCTCTTTATTGGTAGAGCTTTGCGCTGCCTCAATTACTGCTTGATGTTTCCATGACATCGCTCTTTTTTTCTTTGTGGTAACCTAAAATTTTTATTGGAGGAATCACATCTCTCAAAAAAAAAAAAAGAAAGAGGTTACAACATACATCCATCTCTAATACAGATGATACATTATACAATGGACATAAAAAGATAATACACAACCTTCCAATAGAGTAATCATACATGAGTGGCCCTACCCTACCTTTTTATCATTACCTAAACAAATAATATAACCAGTTGTCGAAATTCTCCAACAAGTCAATTAAAACAAAAAGAAAAAAAAATGGTGGATGAATCCCAAGCAGAACAAGCATATCCATCACAACAGGAATCAATCAAATGACTGTTCATGGTTAATGTCTCAATAATCCTATACATTCAAGAATTGTGCCGATGTTTCATTAACTTATGAAGTCAAATGCTCCATCAATCTAATACATCTAAAACGAAAAACAACCTCATCAAGACTTGGTGGCTCCTTATGCTTCCATTAAGCTGAGATCTGCATCCTTGCAGCGGTAAGAATATGGTAAACATTTTCTGTGTATAGGCCAGTTAGCCCTTAGAAGGTTTACCTAACAGATAGAGCCATGGGATCCAAGGGAGTCCGCTTATGGATAACTTTATAAATTAAGTCCGTAGCCTCCCTGGCGTTCTATTTCCCCAGGATTTCCGTGCAAGAAGTGGTTCAATTAATTTGCAATCATTTTAAACTTTTTTTTTTTTTTTTGCAATCATTTTTTTTATTTGGTTGGGATCCCCCTTCTGGGGGGGGGGGGGGGGGCCCTGTCCTTTGCAGGCTGTGGGGTGTCCCCATTCTATGCTGGCTGGTAGTGGCCGGTGGGGACCCCCCTTCTGGGCAGGGAGGGGGGCCCTGTCCTTTGCGGGCTGTGGGGTGTCCCCATTCTATGCTGGCTGGTAGTGGCCGGTGGGGACCCCCCTTCTGGGCAGGGAGGGGGGCCCTGTCCTTTGCGGGCTGTGGGGTGTCCCCATTCTATGCTGGCTGGTAGTGGCCGGTGGGGACCCCCCTTCTGGGCAGGGAGGGGGGCCCTGTCCTTTGCGGGCTGTGGGGTGTCCCCATTCTATGCTGGCTGGTAGTGGCCGGTGGGGACCCCCCTTCTGGGCAGGGAGGGGGGCCCTGTCCTTTGCGGGCTGTGGGGTGTCCCCATTCTATGCTGGCTGGTAGTGGCCGGTGGGGACCCCCCTTCTGGGCAGGGAGGGGGGCCCTGTCCTTTGCGGGCTGTGGGGTGTCCCCATCCTTTGGAGGGGGGGGGGGGTGTCCCCGTCCTTTGCGGGCTGTGGGTGGCCTTTCCCTCCCTCTTCCCATCCCCCGTGCAAGCCCCCCCTTCCCCCTGAACCCCTTCCCTCGGTGTGAGTCCTGTTCTACTCACCCAGGCTGTCTCCAGCGGCGGCGGCGCAGAATCCCTTCTTCCTCCATCCCCGAAGTCTCATGCTCTGTGTAATTACCGCTACGAGGCTTGGTGACGTCACTGAGCCTCGTAGCAGTAACGTCACAGGCCGGGACTTCGGCGTTAGAGAAAGAAGGGATTCTGCTGGCGCCGCTGGAGACAGCCTGGTGAGTAGAACAGGACTCACACCGAGGGAAGGGGTTCAGGGGGAAGGGGGGGCTTGCATGGGGGATGGGAGGGGGGAGGGAAAGGCCACCCACAGCCCGCAAAGGACGGGGACACCCCCCCCCTCCGCCCAGAAGGGGGGTCCCCGCCGGCCACCCACAGCCTGCAAAGGACCAGGACACCCTCCCGCCCAGAAGGGGGGTCCCCGCCGGCCACCCACAGCCTGCAAAGGACCAGGACACCCTCCCGCCCAGAAGGGGGGTCCCCGCCGGCCACTACCAGCCAGCATAGAACGGGACACCCCCCCCCCCCCCCCTGCTGCACAGAGGGGATCCCCGCCGGCCACTACCAGCCCGCATAGGGAATCCCCCTGCACAGAGTGGACACCCGTCCGCACACATAGGGGGAATCCTTGCACGCAGCACATTCTCTGCCCCGCCAGCTGCACAGGGATTCCCCAGGGTGGCTGGATGCTTGTTCTGTATGCTGGGGGTAGCACAGATCGCTATCCACAGCGTGCAGTCAGGCATCCAGCCATCCTGGGGAATCCCTCTGATGAGGGAAAATTGCAGCGGGCGGTGCAGAGAAACAGGAAATCTCCCTGGCGGGATTGACGAGCTCAGCTCGTCCAAAACACTTTCAGCAAGTTTTTGCTGGACGAGCTGAGCTCGTCCAGAACGCTAGGGAGGTTAATGTCTCACCAAAATGTGTAAATAAGAGGGCATTGGCAAAAAATATGTGCCATGTTCCCCCTTCCACCACAACCCCTCCAGCAAGACTCCGGAGTCGTCAGAAATAGCCTATGTAAGACTTCCGGAGTATAATACCAGTTAAATAAAATCTTATAGATGTTTTCTTTGACCAGAGTACATATAGACATTTTCCTTGCATTATCCCAAACAGATTCCCATTCAGCCTTTTCCAAAGAGCCCCCAAACTCACCCTCCCAGTAAACCATATACAGTATTTGTTTCAAAGGGAGCCCTTCTTTAGGTGATAAAAGGACAGCATATAACCTAGTAATTGACTGTATAGGTCTATCCTCCTTCAATGTCATGTCTTTGAAAAAAGTAAGAGTCGGCAAAGCACATCCTTGTGTTCTAGTCTTTACACATGATCACAACTGCAAATATGATAGATAATCATAAGGAGGCACACCAAGTTTAGTCTGGAAGGCAGAGAATGATAAAAAAGCACCAGCCATCACACAGGATAATATAAATCAGAATCCAGTGAATATATACGAAGCCTACGGATGGCCTCTATCGGACATGACCAGTCTAGTCTACGACCAGTCTTTCCAAAGAAGACATCATTTACGTAGGACAAATCTAGTTTTAGCAAGTTTCCACATTGACAGAGTAAATTTAACCAAATTTAGCATAAACAAGCGAGGTTTCAATGACGGTTTATTAGACCAGAGGAAGGAGCTCAGGATAAAAGGAGCCACCAAATACTGCTCAATCTGTGCCCATTTTTGTCTCAAAGTCTTAGCCAACTACTCAATCACCTGTCTTAGATGAGATGCATAGTAATACAAGCAACATTTTGGGACCGACAGACCCCCTCTAGTCCTATTTGACTCCATAACGGAGTAAGGAACTCTTCGCTCCCCAGATAAACCACCTAATGTACCTCTGTAACTTATTTAAAACTGAGGAAGGAACTCTAACTGGTAACATCTCGGGTACAAGAGACGTGGGAGAATATTCATTTTTACTGAGTATACTGTATTCTCCCTATCCAGGAAATCCCATAAGATGACCATCTATTAAGGTCTAATTCAATTTGCCGTATGAGAGGGGGATAATTACATTTATGTGGCTTACCAAAGTTATCACTTAAGTTAACCCCAAGATACTTGAAAGACTCTGTTTTCCACCGAAAATGAATTGTATCTTGAACAACCGCCACTCCAAAAAACTGTTGTGCCAAAAAACTTTATTGGTAGAAAAATACAACAACCACCCCTCTAAAAAACCCCAGACCCCTAAAAACAATAGGACATGGGCTTTAGCATCAAAGGAGTACTCCTAATGCATGCATACTGATATAGTGTGAACCTGTTTGGCTACAATATATCACACCACACAACAACCGTGCTAGTGACAGACGTGTATCCACTCGTGGTTCCCACCACCTCTAATACAAGAGCGGCTCACTAGATTTTAACCTCCAACTTATAGGTGGAATCCTCGCTTAATTTGTGGACCTCTTGGTAACATCAACAGCAAAGTATAGGGGAATATATAGATCTTTTTCTCCAGGAAGAAGTCAGGAAACTCCCGGCCCTGCTGAAGGATACACAACATTTACTAAAGAAACTGGAAGGACTAGAGGTTCACCAGGGGGACTGGCTGGTTACAGCAGATGTGGCATCCCTTTACACAGTGATTCCACATAAGAAGGGGATGGCAATAGTGGAAGAAGCATTGGTGAGAGGGGGTAATGTAGATGATAGACAAGTTGCATTCATCATGAAATTGTTGGGGTTCTCTTTGGAGCACAACTATTTCTGGTATGACGGTGAATACTACCTTCAGAAGCAAGGCTGTGCCATGGGGGCCAAATATGCCCCCAGTGTGACTAATCTGTATATGGGGAAGTGGGAAGATTTGATAATTAATGGAGAAGGTAGCAACAAGGTGGTCATGTGGACTCGGTTCATAGATGACCTTTTATTTATTTGGAGGGGTCCCAAAGCTGAATTGGACCAGTTTTGCGAGGACATTAATCAGTTATGGGAGGAAATTAACCTAACCTTCACTGTAAGCCAAGATAAAGTGCAATTTTTGGACCTGGAACTATGGAAGGGGGAGGGGGGACTGGTCTCTAAGACATTCTTTAAACCCACTGACCGTAATGGGTACATCCCTAGATCAAGTTGCCACCATAATAGATGGCTATCTAATATACCAAAGGGACAACTGACCCGGATCAGAAGAAACTGCACATATCAGGAGGATTATGATGTTCAAAGTAAAATCCTAATTGATAG
The DNA here is from genome assembly GCF_040937935.1 of Hyperolius riggenbachi. Taxonomy (NCBI): domain Eukaryota; kingdom Metazoa; phylum Chordata; class Amphibia; order Anura; family Hyperoliidae; genus Hyperolius; species Hyperolius riggenbachi. Next base: position 395,791,875 of record NC_090647.1, on the reverse strand, counting down.
ATTCGTGGAAAAGGGATATAACAGGAAAGAGGTTGAGCAAGTTGCAGAGGAGGTGGGGGGGGGGGGGGGGCAAGGACACTGTTGATCAATGGTGCTGCATCGAACCCATCGGGTAATCATGAATTTGCCTTGCAATTAGGCTTCAGTTTGCAACATAAACAGATAGAGTCAATCATTAAGAAACACTGGAATATTATTAAGATGGACGGTGTACTAGGTAAGTATATACCAAACAAACCCACTTTTGTATATAGGAGGGCTCCCAACCTCAAATCGAGATTAGTGACCAGTCATATCGATCCCCCAAGGAATGAGGGAACCGATCTTTTGGGACAGAAGGGTTTTTTCCCATGCAGGAAATGCAAGGGATGCCGTGAGGCCTGCCCTGTGAGGGGGGACCAATTCACGGCTAGAAATACAGGTTATGGTTATAACCTCAGACAGTGCATAACTTGTGCCACGGTTGGGGTGGTCTACCAGGGCTCTATACAGGAGGATTAATGAACATGTTTACAATATCCGGAAAGGGCTTGATACGCATAACGTTTCCAGTCATTTCAAAAAACATCATGGTAGTGACCCCGCAGGATTAAAATTCATGGGAATAGAGAAATGGATACCTAAGTGGAGGGGATCCAGTAAACTAAGGGATTTATCGAGAACGGAGGGTAGGTGGATATATAACCTTAATACCTTCACCCCCACAGGTTTAAATACAGAATTCGACTTAAACTGTTATATTAGTAATGATTGATACAAACAGCTGGGAGTGGTACATTATAGATGTGAGTGTACTGATGTGGGATGGACACCGTTGATTGGGTAAGGAGGAGGAGGTTACATTATGTAAGGTAAAAGGGGGGGAGGACGGGAGCACTAATAGTTAGAGCAGGAGTGGGTCCTGTATTAGCATAGTTAGGTGGTAGTATAAATGATCAATCGTTTAATTCACTAAGGGGAGAGAAACGTCTATGTTAATGTTGCCAGGGATAGATTGTAACAAAGCAAAGCCTGGCTCACACCAATAGAAAGAGCAGGAGTGGGTTCTGTATTAGAATAGAATAGGTGTTTTGTTTATTATTGTGTGACACACTATTGTAATGGTGAATGACAGCGGCAGCACTGTGGGCGGCGAAAGTCGTAGCGAAGCGGAGCGCCTACGTCATACAGGATAATGGAGAATGGGCGGTGCTGGCGGAGTGGGTGGGAGCTCTGACGTCAGGGGGAGAGGTATATGTGCGGCTGGCGTACTGGCAATGCTAGCCCCTGATGAGTCGTGATGACGAAACGCGTAGGGCCGGAGCCAGTACGCCTGACGCACAAACGCGGAAGTCTCTGAGAGGTCTGGGAGTTGGGAGCTGATCGAGCGGGACGCCGTGCACGGATCAAACACCAACACTTACCGGTCTCTACAGCCTTGCCGCTGTGATACGCTAGATTATTCTTCTGGAGCTTGTAAGTGAATGGAGGGCGCGAGGAGCGCAGTGTGATATTTTATGTAACAGATGTGTTGTGCTATGAAAGTTTTTATCTTGTTTTAGTGAAAATTAAAGGCCTATTTTATTCTGTGATGGATGTGGATTACTGATGTTACCAAGAGGTCCACAAATTAAGCGAGGATTCCACCTATAAGTTGGTGGTTAAAATCTGGTGAGCCGCTCTTGTATTAGAGGTGGTGGGAACCACGACTGGATACACGTCTGTCACTAGCACGGTTGTTGTGTGGTGTGATATATTGTAGCCAAACAGGTTCACACTATATCAGATTGTTTTTACAGAAATGGAAGCGAGCAGTGGATCTAGATTTATCTGAACATTCAAGAGGAATTAACACAGCGCACTCCAGAACTTGTTTGGACTTAATACATTGTGGACTTATATGTCTGATTTTTAGAGCTAAAGTAATCTAGGTTTTAGAACATAATTGTAGTTGGATCAATAGATAAGGTGGGCGCAGTATTTGTTTGACATTTTTTTGCAATGCACGCATACTGACAATCAACATGTACACACACTTGATCTGAATCGGCCGATCAATTTCCTGCATGCGCATGTAATATGCGGTTTCCAGAAACAGAGACAGATATCCTTCTCTTTCACATTAAGACAGTCCTGAAACGTCAATTGCAGGTCAACTCCTGCTTCAAGACAGTTCAGTCTTCCCCAATGGGATAAGAAGTCAGTTCCTGCTTCACAAAGCACCCTCTAGCCACAAGCAGCTTCTCTGAGAGATCTCAGCAAATTATAGTAGACAGTCCAGTATTATATCTCCGGGCATCCGCCCTCTGACAACAACAGATAGGTTACCTCTTCTGCTTATATGAAATCTTCATCAGCAGTTAGACTACCGCGGCGTCCCGCGGGTCACAGGTACCTGTCACAAGCTGGACTCATCTGCAGCGCCCGATCACGGCTGTCAGCATGTTGAATTGCGGCTTGGTGCGAACAGCGTGTCACCAGCGTGTTACATCAGACGAGTTCCTCCTACCCAACGTCCTCAAAGCCTCGCCCACATATGCATTCCGCCCACTATGACGTGGGCTTCATCAGTGTGATTATGCTATGTTTGTTTCTTGGGACGGGACCTCCTTCTCTTATGCAGAGTAGCCAAGCCTCGCTCCGGGATGGCTGCAAAGTTATTCAATAAAAGTATAGGAAGCAAACTAGTTTGTGGACAGACTTTTGCCACTCTCTGGTAATTCTTCTTGTTATTATTTATCAGAGTTTGATTTTCTTCATACACAGTCTAGTTTTGAATCAATGCAACATGTTTTATCCGGAGGATACTGAGGATGTATTGCTGAATGTAAGTACACAACTGTTTTTATACCTGAAAACCCACTGCACATTACATCTAGCATTATGCCTTCATATGTAATCCGTCTTTGTACAGTAGCATTCTCTATCATGCACAAATCCATACACTCCCATGTTGGTCCATTCATCCCTACCAACACCAACCCAGTTAGACCAAGCCAACAACACTTCAATATTCTTTCAGGTGATGGATCAAATTTAACTCAGTATTCAACCCATTTGGTACAAGCATACCCAAATTATAAATCCATTTATTTTCGACCTGGTATAATAATCTCTCATGATCCCCTCCTCTGTTACTCCTTTTGGGCTTAATAATGCCCTTAAAAGTAGGCACTCAGGATCACTATTATGAAAAATGGCAAAGTGTGTTCCCAATGGGCTTTTTTTATCAACCGTATTAATATTGGTGACATGTTCTCCTATATGCTCCTTTAGCATTCTTTTGGTCTTACCAATATATTTAAGGTTGCAGGGGCACGTAATCATATATAAATTACTCCCTCTGTTACAATTTATTAACCTTTGCATTCTCAAATTTCTTAGTCTTGTCCACTAGGCGGCAATACCTCCACCGAAAATGAAATTGTTGCTTAAGATGCGACAGATCCTGATTAGGAATATTAAGGGGAAGGGCTTCAGTCATATCAGGGTTGATTTTAAACCCTGAAAACCTCTCAAAAGGTTTAATAAGACCTAGTGAATTTGGTATAGAAATGAACGGTTGTGTCAAGGTCACCATCCACAAACAGGGACACTTTATAATCTCCTCCCCCCTAACCTCTGCCAAAGGCTCTATACAGAGAGCAAAAAGTAAGGGGGAAAGGGGGCACCCCTGCCGTGTTCCGGTAGAAAGTGGAAAATAAGTGGATGGAGCCAGAGGGACCTTAACAGCCATCTCCACTCCATTGTGCAAGCCTCTTATTGAGGATAAAAGCTACCCTGGAAACCGAAGTGACCCAAGGTCCTAAAAAGGTATGGCCAGGCCACCCTGTCAAAGGCCTTCTCTGTGTCCAAACTCGGGAGGAGAGAAGGCCTCTGACAGGCGTTTGCCACATCCACCAGGTCAATAACTCTGCAAGTATTGTCTCCCGTCTGCCTCTAAGGAGTGAAACCGACCTGATCACCACTAACAAGCGATGATACCACTCCATTAAGATGATTAGCCAGTATTTTAGTGAAAATCTTCAGGTCTGAAATCAAAAGCGAGATCAGCCTGTAGCTACTAGGCTCACTAACATCTTTTTTTTCCTTTGGAATCATTGCCCAACAAGGATGTTTTCATGGATGGAGGGACAGGATGCCCCTCCATAAAGGAGTTATACAGAGAGACCATATGACCATATGGTGTCTTCCTATTTATAACCATAAACACCTCCTCAGGAACAATATTAACATTCAAGGCAGTCAATTGACCCTCCCAAAGTACAGAGAGATCAAGCTTATCCAAAAAAGCCGGGGAATTATCTCCCGAGTCCATCATTGAATCTCTTGAATGTAGGTTATAGAGTTGTGTATAATAGTGTTCAAACGTTTTTGCCACATAAGAAGGGTCAGAGCAGATCACTCTTTCCTTAATCTCTTAGCCAATAAGGTATGGGCCTTATTTCCCCTATCAACACAATTGCTTAAGCCAATTTAAAGAGCGTTCAGGTGCTTGGGTTTGAGATTCTTGTACTTTAATATTCGCCTCCTGCTACGCCCTACAATTATCCCCTGATAGGTTTAATCTATACCTCCCTTCAGCCAACTTCAAGAGATCTAACCTCCATTTCAAAAAAGCCTGTGCATTTGCATTCACTATAGTTTTAAAATAAACAATGCTACCACAGGTAAAAACCCACAGATTGTCTTGGTTATCTTAACATTTAAATAATGTTCCTAGTGCAATGTATGGCAACAATATATTATTTGGAAATAAAGGAGTATTTTTTTTAGTTTTCTCATTGTACTCTATCAGTGATTAAAAGCCCTTATTTTCAAAATTAACAGTAATATGCCCTCATGGCAGATATGTAGTATTTAAAAAGCTGAGTCCCTAAGGTAACTATTTATGTATTCTCTTTTCAATCCTGTAACCTTTGTTTTTTATTACAAACATTTTATTTTGGTATAGAGTACATGGAAATAACACTTTTATTGCTTTTCAGTTAGTTTGCCGGTTACAAAAAAAAAACACATGACTCCTTGGGGTGGGACCTGGGTGTCAGGTCCAAGCATTCCTAGATGAGCAGTTTCTTTTAAAGTGGATTGGTCGTCGTGGGCCAGTTGAATGGCCCCCAAGGTCTCCCGATCTGGCCCCCTTAGACTTTTATCTTTGGGGTCATCTGAAGGCAAATATCTATGCTGTGTAGATACGAAATGTGCAGCACCTGAAACTACGGATATCGGAAGCCTGTGCTAGAATTTCTCCTGTGGTGCTTGTATCAGTGTGTGAAGAGTGGGAGTAGTAAAAATGTTACTGTACCGTGTTAGCCAAACAATATATGTAGGTAGAAAAAAACAAAGTCTTGTAATAGTAATACCTTTAATGGCTAACTGATAAAGTTAAATAATGCAAGCTTTCTGGGATCTGGTCCCCTTCTTCAGGCATATTAAAGAATTGAAGAGTGGGAGAAGAGGGTTGCATTGACAATCCAACACAATGGGAAGCACATTGAACCCATTTTATAAGTGGTCAGAAACTTGTAAATAACTCATGAAAGAATAAAGCACACCATTGTTTTTTTGTGTGAAATTCCCAATAAGTTTGATGTGTCACATGACCCTCTTCCTATTAAAAAAAACAAAAGCTGGATTCAAAATGGCCAACTTCAAAATGGCCGCCATGGTCACCACGTATCTTGAAAAGTTTCCCCCCTCACACATACTAATGTGCCACAAACAGGAAGTTAATATCACCAACCATTCCCATTGTATTAAGATGTATCCATATAAATGGCCCACCCTGTAGTAGTGCTATGCAACAATCACGAAGTGGAATTGACATGTACATGCCTTTTTTTGTTGCAGCACCGGAGGCCAGAAAAATTTGGCATGTACACATGCCTGAAAAATTTGGTTTTGTAGAAGCCACTGTTGTAGCAGTGGCCTGAAAAAGAAAAAGGTTTGGACCCTAGTTGGTGGTGGCGGAGAAGGACACAGCAACGTGGGTAGTCGTGCATCCTGCAGAGAGGAAAGACAGCTCAGTGGGGAATGAGTCACAAATATTCTGGCGTGCAGTAAACCTCCAGGATCCATGCTTCATTTATCTTAATAAGCAAGAAGTTTTAAATCAGGATGATACCATTTATTGGCTAACTACAAATGAATAAGAATAAACAAGCTTTCGGCCTTGCAGCCTTCGTCAGGTTTATATCCTGTTAGTTTGCAAGCTGGTGGTACAGACAGCTTATATACATGCAACATCAAAAGGAAAAACAGATATTTTTTCAAGCATAAATACATCATTAAGATGCCTTAATACAAACAGACCATCTAAATGGGGTAAGATAAGGATCCTTGTTTACTTTATTGCTCACAGACCTGGTATTAGGATTGACCCAGAGGTATCGTAAATTCTTAGTTCACAAGTTCAGCTAGGGTGGCTGAGACAGTTCATATATCATCAATCTCATACCAATATAGAAAGTTGTTGTCCTTATTCAGACCCTTCTGCACAGCTTTGAAACAATTTATAAATTTTGTTTCTGCTATTAATCGGTCATTTGACGTTTTGAAGCCGCCCTTCAGGGCAGTGACACGAAGATCATCCATGCTGTGTCCGTTGGACCGAAAGTGTGTAGCAACTGGGAGTCCAGATTTGGTATCATTAATAGTGTGCCTGTGTCCATTCATACGTTTGCGCAGAGTTTGTCCAGTTTCTCCCACGTACATAACATTGGGGCATTTAGCACACATGATCAGATATACCAGATTGGTGGACCCACAAGAAAATTTACCTTGTATTCTGTACTCCTGTTGTGAACCTGGTATCGTTACCCTGTCAGTGGAGTAAATGTGTCTGCAGGTCCCACATATTTTTTGTCGGCAGGGTGATGTTCCGTTTTGTTGAGGCCTATTCAAAGAGCTCCTGACAATCATCTGTTTTAGATTGTGTGGTTGCCGATATGACAAGAGTGGAGGTTTAGGGAATATCGTTCTCAGTCTGTGATCCTTGTGTAAAATGGGATGAAGTTCTTTAGCAATCCTCCTTAAGATTTCCAGGTGTGGGTTGTAGGTGACAACCAAAGGGACACGTTCCTCTTTCTGGTTTTGCTTATATTTCAGGAGTTCAGTCCTGGGGATGTTGCTGGCTTTCCTGATTTGGGCGTCAGCCATGGGAGGACTGTAACCTTGTTTAATGAAAGTGTTCTTAAGGTGATCCAGGTGCTTGTCTCTGTCCATCCTGTCAGAACAAATCCGGTTGTACCTTATAGCTTGGCTGTAAATTATAGAGTTCTTAATGTGCTTGGGATGAAAACTGTCATATCTTAGGTATGTGGGACGGTCTGTAGGTTTGCGATACACAGAGGTTTGTATGTTGTTACCCCTGATGTATATGGTGGTGTCCAGAAAGTTAATCTCTGTGTGAGAGTAGGTAAGTTTCAATTTGATTGTAGGATGGAAGGCATTGAAGTTCCTGTGGAACTGGAGAAGATCATCCTAACTTGCGGACCAGATGATTAAAATATCATCAATGAAGCGGAAGTAGGCCAAGGGTTTTATGCCACATGCATTGAGGTATTCCTCTTCGATTTTGGCCATGAATAGATTTGCATACTGTGGAGCGAATCGCGAACCCATTGCCACGCCCATCTGCTGTAAATAGAGGTCCTGTCCAAAAGTGAAATTATTATGAGTGAGAATGAATTTGATCAGTCCAGTAATAGGCTTTACAGGTATGCCCTGACCCTGAAGATATTTACGGCAGGCCGCAATACCATCATCATGGGGAATGTTCGTGTACAGGGACTCCACGTCCATCGTGGCCAGTATGGTTCCCTCAGGTACTGGGCCGATGGCTGACAGTTTGTTCAGGAGGTGGGTGGTATCCTGTAAGTAGCTGGGTCTTTTACAGACAAGAGGTTTCAAAATGTTTTCCAGCCACCCTGAGATGTTCTCTGTAAGAGTTCCGCTCCCTGAGATTATGGGCCTGCCAGGGTTTCCCTCTTTGTGGATCTTGGGAAGCATGTAAAAGCAGGCTGTTCTAGGCTCTTCAGGGATAAGGGTCCTTACATGTAGTCTGATGTTTGCAGGCAATCTGTTAACCATCCTATTAAGTGCCATCCTGTAGCCTTTTGTGGGGTCCCCCTGTAATTTGGCATATTGAGCGGTGTTGGATAATTGTCTTTGTGCCTCCTGGATGTAGTCACTGGTGTTCATTATGACTATGGCACCACCTTTATCCGCTGGTTTAATAATAATGTCCTTATTCTCCTTAAGGGATCTGATGGCCTGTCGCTCCTGTGGTGTTACATTCTGGGCCAGTGTCTTTCTTTTAATCAGGATCCTGTCAGAGATTCTGCGTCTGAATTTGTTTATGTATTTATCCAGGGCCGGGTTTTTTCCTTCTTTGGGGGTCCATCTTTTTTTCTTTTTAGATCTGGTGCGTTTTGGTCCATTATCCATTGTATCACAGGCTTCCTTATCATGGTAGTGTTCCTTGAGTCGCAGCTTTCTGAAAAATTCCTCCATATCTCCACAGAGTGCAATCCTGTCTATGGGTCTCGCAGGGCAGAATGACAGGCCTTTGGAGAGTACTGACATTTCAGCTTCAGTAGCCTGATAAGAGGAAAGATTCATTACACCTGTGGGTTGCTCTTTTTCTGCTGCTTGTGCATCCAGGCGTCCACTCTTAATTCTAAGTCTCTGAAGTTTTTTCTTTTTGTTGTTAATTAGGAATCTCTGTAGTTTCACATAGAAGGTCTGTAGTTGATCCCATGTATATCCAGTGTGGTCATCATTCAGAGACAGTTTCAGGCTCTGTATCTCATCCTTTGTAATCCTCTTACGGTTATAGCAGACTCTTAAAAGGTTATTCCGTATTCTCTCCGAGCTCCTCCTGCAGATTTCTTCTGCAAACCTGCTATTGTATGTATGCAGGGTGGGATTCTGTATCCTTAGTCCTTGATGTATAAGTTTTTCCTTTTTGCATGTAGTCAAGAAAAAGATGTCGCTGTCCAGTTGTGCAAGTTTCTTCAGGTCTTTCTTTAGTTCCAGGAAAGTGCGGTACATTGCGGTATCTTCAAGCATAGTAGTAGCAGTAGGGTATTGTACCGTGTTAGCCATCAGTAAAAGCAAGAAGTTTTAAATCAGGATGATACCATTTATTGGCTAACTACAAATGAATAAGAATAAACAAGCTTTCGGCCTTGCAGCCTTCGTCAGGTTTATATCCTGTTAGTTTGCAAGCTGGTGGTACAGACAGCTTATATACATGCAACATCAAAAGGAAAAACAGATATTTTTTCAAGCATAAATACATCATTAAGATGCCTTAATACAAACAGACCATCTAAATGGGGTAAGATAAGGATCCTTGTTTACTTAATAAAGGTCAGGTAGTCAACACATTGGTGACCTAGGTGACTTCTTTTGTCAGTGACAATTTTTTAGCATTAGGTTTTGTTAAGATGTTAGCAAGAAGTTTTTTAGAAGCTATTTTTTATGCTATTTCTTCAAAGAGTAACTGTTAGAAATAAAGAATTGATTTTGTTTTTCATACCTATCTGTTGATCATATAAAAGGTATGCTAAAAAGGCGATGCATAACTTTAAAATCAATCTTACTTTTTTATTGCAGAGATTAATTCTGATGTCCCCAGCTCCTTAGTCCGCAGCCAGTAATCAGCAGCAAAAGAGAAGTTGCAGTGCAGGATGGGGCGGTGGGAGTTTCTGCACAGACACAGCTAGTTCAGCCTGATTGGCTGCAGCCTGTGTCACTCTCACTCCTTTTCCTCTCATGACTGTCCGTGTCTGCCCCCTCCCCACACTCCAGCCCGACAGGCATCTCCGCTGATTCATGTGGGCAGTGGCTGCCACCATCGCATCGCATCCATGGGGACCCCTGTCCCTGCTACCATTTCCTTAGGGATTCACTGCATTTACAATCAACCCTCGCTATTGGTGGGGGGAAGGGGGGGAATAAGAGAGGAAATGACCTCACCATTGGCTTCAGCTGGAGGGAGTAAAAATGGCCCCTGCCAGCAAACAGAATTTTCTCCGTTTATCTTTTTGTATTTTATAAAGTTCTCTGAAATCATATTTTGTATATATGCTGTATGATAAGCAAATACAATTTTTATATAAAATCATATAGTGAGTGCTCTGATTTATTTCAAGGTATACCATCAATCTATAATTACAGTTATAGAGAGTTCAGACCCCGCTATGCCGGATTTATATGATAGCAACGCTTTAAAGGCTGGTCCTTTACTGAGTTGGCAATCATGAAAAAGACAAGAACCGCACAGGTTTTTTGACACTCCTGCTGCGCTGAAGGTCATTTCTGACAGGATGCTTGAGGCAGGGCAAGCCAGACATTCAATGGCAAATTGTAACAGTTCTGGCTACAGGTCAAGCCTGCACACCCAGTAGTCCAGGGGTTCATTGCTCCTCAGAGTGTCGATATCAGCAGTTAACGCAAGGTAGTCCGCTACCTGTCGGTCGAGGCATTCTCTGAGGGTGGGTTGTGGCGATGCGTTGGACTAAAAAACTCTGCATGTCTAAAGTGACCAACACATCAGTAAAGCGTCTTGTCCTTGCCGGAATGGCCGTGGGAGGAGAATTACTGGTGCCTCTTCCCCTGTTATATTTCCATCTTGGTGTGACATCACCCTTAAACGCAGTGGACAGCATACTTTGCAGGCTGTTTTTCAACCACTGCATCCTTTCTGGTAATTTGGTAATTTTTCTGCCACTTTGTGCTTATACCAAGGGTCTTGTAGCATTGCCACCTGGTGCAGGTCCTTCTCCTTTAGCCTTTTTATAAGGGGGTCCTTTAACAGGCAGGATAGCATGAAAGATCCCATTTGCACAAGGTTGGGTGCTGAGGTAGCCATCTTCAGTTCCTCATCCTTACTGATGTCATTGAAGGTCTCCTCCTACCCATAGCCACATACAATACCAAGGGTCCTCGAAAGGTGACGACAAGCCCCCTGGGACGCCTGCTTTGGTTGTTCTTCCACCTCCACAAAGCCACCTTTCTCCTTTGACTCCTCTTCTTCAGACACCTCTCTCCATATCCTCTTCACTATCATCCTTGGCTGAGTCCTCCTCTGCTACCTGGGTTCAGCCAAACAGGATGGAGGAGTAGGGGGAGAAGAGGATGTGGCAGTGGGCCTACGTGAAATTTGTGGAGGTATTACCAACTCCACTGCAGAGCCACGCATTCCATGCTTCTCAGCCATCAGCAGGTTTACCCAATGTGCAGTGTAGGTGATATACCTGCCCTGACCGTGCTTTGCAGACCAGGTATCAGTGGTCAGATGGACTCTTGCCCCAACACTGTAAACCAGAAATGCTTTGACTTGGCTCTCCACATTATGGTACAAGTCCGGTATTGCTTTTTTTGGAGAAAAAGTTCCTGCTAAGTACCTTCCACTGTGGTGTCTAAACTGATTTTTTTTTTAAAGACTTGAGAGTCCACCAGCTGGAATGGTAACAGTTGGCAGGCTAAGAGTTCCAAAGTATGAAAGGTCAACTGTAACGGTTGGGTGTTATAACTCAGGCGTCTGATTATTAGGTGATCTGCAGTATCACCAACAATACAGACGCTATGCCAGATTATTAGGTGATCTGCAGAATCACCAATAATGCTAGTATAGCTAACACAGACTGTGTGAGTAGTGATTGGTGCAACCGTAACTTTAATAGTTTTGCGAGACCTTACCAGAGGAGCTGGTAAGGTACTATCAGTACACTAACTGTATAGATTTGATCAAACCTTCCCAGAGGAGCTGGAGAAGGTACTAACAGAGAGAGTACAGCAAATGGTATTGCTGGTCTTTACCAGGGGAGCTGGTAAGAGACCAATGGCAAATCAGACAGATAATAACACAGACCTTTTCCAGAGGGGCTGGAAAGGTTTCACTAGGAAAATACAAAAAGAGGCTGACTAGTTCTTACCAGAGGAGCTGGCAAGGAACTAGTTAACAGGAATAGAGTAGCTAGGCTAGACCTTTCCAGAGGAGCTGGAAAGGTATAACAGGTGACTTGGACAGTTTTGGCTAAACCTTCCCAGAGGAGCTGGGAAGGTACTATCAGTCACTAGGCAACACCTCTCCAGAGGAGCTGGGAAGGTACTATCATTCACTAGGCAACACCTCACCAGAGGAGCTGGTGGGTATAGAGCACCTCACCAGTGGCAAGGGCCCACTGGTGAGTAGAGTGGTCAGACAGGCAAGGTTCGGCAACAGAGAGGTAAGTATCAGTACAGAATCGTGAGGCAGAAGAGTAATCAGGAAACAGGCAGAGGTACAGTAACTATAGGCAGATAGGCAGAAGTACAGAATCAGTAAGCGAATGCAAAGTCAGAGTTTTAGCCAGAGTCATACACAGGTAATCAATAAACAATATACAATAATCCTAGTCTTGTGTGAAATCCCTGGTTTCCTCCCAGATCAAAGCACACCGGATACTAGTCTAAGGTCTGAGCGCTAACGCAATGGGCCTGATTCACAAAGCGGTGCAAACTTTTTCGCGGACTTTTTCGCGCGCAATTTGCCGCGATTCACGCGATCGTGGACTTTTGCGCGCGCAATTTCACGTCAAATTACGTGCGCAAAAGTCCGCGATCGCGCGAATCGTGGCAAATTGCGCGCTCAAAAGTCCGCGAAAACCGTTTACACCGCTTTGTGAATCAGGCCCAATGTATTCACGACAACAGACAGGAAATGACTGAAGCCCGAAGGCTTAAGAAGCAGAGGAGACCTCACAGGCACGCCCCCTGCAATCAGCCAATCCGGGGCGCCGTGAGTCTCCTCTGACGTCAGCCGACCAGCAGGTCAGCTGACGAGCCTCCTCCCAGCATAAAGGTCCCGTCTGTGCGCGCGCCCGCGCGAGACAGGGACCCTATGGGAAGACGACAGTCCCGTCCTCGGCGTCCTAGACGCCAGAGGGACGGGCAGAGGCATGGAGGCAGCTGCGGCGGCGGCGCTGTTCGCCGCAGCTGCCTCTTCGTTTGTTACATCAACGCTCAAAGTCCAGTCTCTTGTGCAGAAGATCTGTGTACAATGAAGATTCTGCACATGGGGTAAATGACAAGTCCACAGTGCCGACCCCCCCCCCCCCCCCCTGCTCCTTATGCATAGACTCACTGAATCCTTTGGCCCACGGACCCGACAGCGCATCAGGGGTATTGGCCACCACTCAGCCTCAGTGGCCCAGACTGCTGAGCTCTTGTGTCTCCAGTGCAGTAAGTCACCTCCAAAGAAAAACGCTTCACATATTGTAAAAGTGTAACAAGTGTTCCGCATTTATTGTAAAAAATAAAGTTTAAAAAGCATCGTTTCCGCAAATCGTAACATTAAAAGCATGCAGCTGCTTGTAAATGGGAAAGCACACAGCTCTATAGAATATCATATTTGCTGCTCCTTAGGAGTTGCCATAGTGATGAAACACATAGGGTGGAGCTACGGAACAGTGCTACGTGTGACGTCACCAGATGCGGTGGACATTTACACATGAGGATTTTTTTACTTACATCAGCGGTGCTTTTGGCATAGAGGAATGACTATGCGGTAACAGCAAATATGCTATCCTATAGAGCTGTGTACCTTCCCATTTACAAGCAGCTGCACGCTTTTAATGTTTTGATTGGCGGAAACACTACTTTTAAAACTTTATTTTTTACATTAAACGTGGAAGTTGTTTTGTTACACTTTTAGGCTATGTGAGCGTTTTTTTCTTTGGAGGTGACTTACTGCACTGGAGACACAAGAACCTAGCAGACTGTGCCACTGAGGCTGAGGGATGGCCAATAACCCTGATGTGATGTTGGGTCTGTTGGCCATAGGATTTGGTGAGTCTATGCATAAAGGGGGGAAGGGGCACTGTGGACTAGTCATCTACACCCATGTACAGAATCTTCACTGTACACAGATCTTCTGCAAAAGAGACTGGACTTTGAGCGCTGATCTTTGATACTTTGCATTCCTTTAGCTAACACACAATTAGCAAGGAAGCACTCCACCTGCAGAGACTGATGTTTAGCCCAAGTCATTCCTTATACTAATAGATGTTAATTTATTCTCGTCTATGAGCGCTAGTTTACATTTTGATTTGGGCTAAGAGTTCCGACAAGCAAGCTGTCAGATGCCGTGCAAGGGGGTGACTCAGAGACATTGGCTATTTACACTCAAAGATTTCCTTTACAGGCACCTGACTGTGGACATATGAGTAGGAACTGCTCAAGGTGAGAGGGAGAGTGGAATAAATCCAAGGTCGATCGGCACACCAATTCAAGTTCCCAAGCACATTTATTGAATGCACAGCATGACAATTGTTTCGGGGCCACGGAGGGTCCCCTTCATCAGATAAGTGCAGACATACAAGTGACACAAAATACAAGCACATTTATATATAGACCAACAGTGATCAATCACCAGACATCAGGAGAGATAAGGACCTCCCCCTCAATTACTATACATAATCTAATCACAATGCATGAATAACACAGTAGAATCCACGATCTTTACCCCATAACTGACCTGTATGATTAGTAGCTTCAGATCAGAATGTACATTTGCCCCATCGTGTCCACAATCCTCAGCAAATCCATGGTGTAAATGTTGCAGACTGCAAAATGACAGTCTGCAACTCCAACTTCGCGCTGTGCGCCGCCCATAGGACGAATCAGCCGTTAGGCTGGTAGTACGAAACCCAGAAGTGTCCATGGCAACCTGACAGGCAGGCCGCCCTGGGCAATCAGATGTGCGGCTGGGAGTGGTTACAGCTCTGCGCAGCAGAGCTGCAACATCGCGCTGAATTGAAGCGGTGGGCGTGGCCCTACTGGCAACCTGGCTATCATAGCCAATCATATGCACAGCTGGGATGGCTACAGTTCAGTACACCCGAGCCGCACCATTACGCCGAGTACGAGCGGTGGGTGTGGTCCTCACAGACAACACTGCCCTCCACAGCACAGAGGCTCTCCATTGACTGGGGGGCGCGGCAATGCGCGCTACCACCCTGCCTACTCGTCTCCGCTCTGGGTAACCATGGTTACCCCATAAACACCAGTCTGCATCAGAGAGGGACACGCAGGGATAATTAATGTTACAGATATGGGTGGCACTGCTGCCATCAAGTACATATGGTGAGCCCATGAGGGGAGGGGAGAAAAAAGGAAAGAAAAAGGGAGAAATGTACAGCAAAGGAAACAAAAAGAGAAATAAAAGGGGGGTAGTGAGGGGATGGAGAAATAATAAGAGAAAAAAAGAGAAAAAAAAAGAGAAAAAAAGGAGAAAGAAAGAAAAAGAGGGAAAAAAGATGCCAAACATATATGAAATAAAAACAGTGCAGCATATGAACTAAATACTCAGACGTGGACGGCTGAGGTGCCCACGCATACAGCACAACCCTACACTCATTGAACAAACAGGAAGCTTATGATATATAATGCTGAGCATATACAAACCCAAGTTCAGTTTTTCCAACAAGTTGATGAATATGACACTTTCATCTGTCATCCAAGAAACAAGTCAGAGGATTAATATGATTCAAGCCTTTCGGTTGCAATGTCTCTAATGTATAGATCCAGTATGCTTCCCGCTGTAGAAGCAATTTGTCTCTATCGCCACCTCTCCTTGGTTTTTTCACGTGATCAATCACCAGTCCTCTTAATTCACTAACTCGATGACCTCTTTCAACAAAATGCATAGCAACTGGTTTTGTAACATCTAACGTTTTATTTTTCAATTTCGCTTCTATAGCTATTTTGATGTCGCTCCTATGATGCTGGAACCTCACCTTAAAGGCATTCGTAGTTTTACCAACATATCCCATGCCACATGGGCATTTGAGCATGTAGACACAGAACTCAGTATTACAATTATAATAATCACATATGAAATATTTTCTACCACTGCAGGGATGCGCAAAATGTTCACCAGTGATCAATGAATTGCACACATTACAATTTTGACATCGATAACATCCTTTTCTGTCAGAAAATTTAAACGGTGTACTGCAATATTTGTCATAGGGATCCACTTGTACCAGCATGTCTCTCAGACTTCTATTTGATCTATAGGAGAACAAAGGTTTCTCTTTAAGTGACGGATTCAAACTGGCGTCTGCTTGCAATATGGACAGGTTTTTTGCTACACAATATTTAATGCGTCCTGACATGGGACTGTAGTCTTGTACAAAAGGGATGCCACTCTTGTTTTCCCGTGTGACCCTCCCCTGGTGTATCCTATACAAGGTTGTTATAAGCCCACCTTTTTACTGAAATTGAATAATTCTTTGCTACCTACAGAATTTATTCTAGCAGGGTTAGAATTGATACTTACCACAAACTGCTTTAAATTTGAAAAGACTTGGTTTAGACAGTGCCGGGGGACTGCCATGGGACTGTGCCAGGGGACTGCCATGGGCAGCTCGGCAGTTCCGGCCTATGCAAATTTGTTTATGGGATACTTAGAGGAGGACAGAGTTTATAATTCGCCGTTGTATCGCAGACAAGTCGTCTTTTGGACTAGATTCATAGACGACGTGTTTGTGATATGGAATGGCGGGCAGGAAGCGTTGAGAGAATTTGTTGTGTATCTGAATTCCTTGTTTGCAGGTATAGTGTTTAACCCGGAAATCTCACATTAGGAAGTGCCATTCTTAGACGTTATGGTGAAGAAAACAGAAGGTGGGCTTATAACAACCTTGTATAGGAAACCCACCGACCGCAACACATTGTTACAATACAATAGTGCACACCCAACTCATCTCATGAAGGGTCTACCAGTTTCGCAATTCCTTAGGGTTTTAAGGATCTGCACTTTTGGTGAGGATGCTGAATCCGAACTTGAATGTATGAGATCGAGATTTACTGAGAGAGGATACCCGGAAAATGTGTTGGCAAATGCCATCATGAAAGCTAGAGAGATACACCAGGGGAGAGTCCCACGGGAAAACAAGAGTGGCATCCCTTTTGTACAAGACTACAGTCCCATGTCAGGACGCATTAAATATTGTGTAGCAAAAAACCTGTCCATATTGCAAGCAGACGCCAGTTTGAATCCGTCACTTAAAGAGAAACCTTTGTTCTCCTATAGATCAAATAGAAGTCTGAGAGACATGCTGGTACAAGCGGATCCCTATGACAAATATTGCAGTACACCATTTACATTTTCTGACAGAAAAGGATGTTATCGATGTCAAAATTGTAATGTGTGCAATTCATTGATCACTGGTGAACATTTTGCGCACCCCTGCAGTGGTAGAAAATATTTCATACGTGATTATTATAATTGTAATACTGAGTTCTGTGTCTACATGCTCAAATGCCCATGTGGCATGGGATATGTTGGTAAAACTACGAATGCCTTTAAGGTGAGGTTCCAGCATCATAGGAGCGACATCAAAATAGCTATAGAAGCGAAATTAAAAAATAAAACGTTAGATGTTACAAAACCAGTTGCTATGCATTTTGTTGAAAGAGGTCATCGAGTTAGTGAATTAAGAGGACTGGTGATTGATCACGTGAAAAAACCAAGGAGAGGTGGCGATAGAGACAAATTGCTTCTACAGCGGGAAGCATACTGGATCTATACATTAGAGACATTGCAACCGAAAGGCTTGAATCATATTAATCCTCTGACTTGTTTCTTGGATGACAGATGAAAGTGTCATATTCATCAACTTGTTGGAAAAACTGAACTTGGGTTTGTATATGCTCAGCATTATATATCATAAGCTTCCTGTTTGTTCAATGAGTGTAGGGTTGTGCTGTATGCGTGGGCACCTCAGCCGTCCACGTCTGAGTATTTAGTTCATATGCTGCACTGTTTTTATTTCATATATGTTTGGCATCTTTTTTCCCTCTTGTTCTTTCTTTCTCCTTTTTTTCTCTTTTGTTTTCTCTTATTATTTCTCCATCCCCTCACTACCCCCCTTTTATTTCTTTCTCTTGTTTCCTTTGCTGTACATTTCTCCCTTTTTCTTTCCTTTTTTCTCCCCTCCCCTCATGGGCTCACTATATGTACTTGATGGCAGCAGTGCCACCCATATCTGTAACATTAATTATCCCTGCGTGTCCCTCTCTGATGCAGACTGGTGTTTATGGGGTAACCATGGTTACCCAGAGCGGAGACGAGTAGGCAGGGTGGTAGCGCGCATTGCCGCGCCCCCCAGCCAATGGAGAGCCTCTGTGCTGTGGAGGGCAGTGTTGTCCGTGAGGACCACGCCCACCGCTCGTACTCGGCGTGATGGTGCGGCTCGGGTGTACTGAGCTGTAGCCATCCCAGCTGTGCATATGATTGGCTATGATAGCCAGGTTGCCAGTAGGGCCACGCCCACCGCTTCAATTCAGCGCGATGTTGCAGCTCTGCTGCGCAGAGCTGTAACCACTCCCAGCCGCACATTTGATTGCCCAGGGCGGCCTGCCTGTCAGGTTGCCATGGACACTTCCGGGTTTCGTACTACCAGCCTAACGGCTGATTCGTCCTATGGGCGGCGCACAGCGCGAAGTTGGTGTTGCAGACTGTCATTTTGCAGTCTGCAACATTTACACCATGGATTTGCTGAGGATTGTGGACACGATGGGGCAAATGTACATTCTGATCTGAAGCTACTAATCATACAGGTCAGTTATGGGGTAAAGATCGTGGATTCTACTGTGTTATTCATGCATTGTGATTAGATTATGTATGGTAATTGAGGGGGAGGTCCTTATCTCTCCTGATGTCTGGTGATTGATCACTGTTGATCTATATATAAATGTGCTCGTATTTTGTGTCACTTGTATGTCTGCACTTATCTGATGAAGGGGACCCTCCGTGGCCCAGAAACAATTGTCATGCTGTGCATTCAATAAATGTGCTTGGGAACTTGAATTGGTGTGCCGACCGACCTTGGATTGATTGTACTGAACTGATGCTGCTTCCACATCAAGGTTGTGCACCCAACTATTTACGGCAAGGTGTGCCTTTCCTAAATCTGTTACCACATTGGAATTTGAAGCAATTGGAGTGAGCACCCCCGTGACGACTGCGATATTTCTTACGCATTCTGGAATAAAGACTTTTTCAGCATTTGCAGATAACAAGTCGGTCACATCGAGAGACCGATATTGTTTTTAACTGCTTCACTTCTTGGAGGATGGCTGAGGATTCCAGCGAACCAATATTTAACTACACACAGGAAGATATTGAAAACATCCTGTTTCCCGATGTGAGGAGTGATGGCCTTGGCGAGGACAACACCACAGATCTATTAAAGGTTTTACTTTGCCTCAAAAAGCGTAAAGTTGATCTGGAGCTCCACAGCCACACCCTATTGGAATATTATCGCAACAAAAAGATCCCCAAAGGCTACAGATTGGGTATACAACCAACGATCAGCCGGAATAAGAGGGAGTTTTGCGATAGATGGTGCGTTTTGTCCACGCAGCACTGACTCAACTATATGCTCATGATCATTGAAGAAGTTAGAGTATTGTTAACCCAAGTAGAAAAGGAGCTAGCACCTGTACAAACTAGGTTGGACGAATTGAAGATTATTGATACCAAACTTGCAGAGCAAATCAAGGCGATCAACAAAGAAACCGAGGATTATAAAGCACAGGTTCAGCAAAGGAAACGGGAAAAATATAGACAGATCTGTCAGGACCACCAAGACGGTATATATCCGTGGGTGACAGGAGCAAATCAAAGAAGAGGACAACCTCCTAGAGGGAGACCGAAACCACGAGGTGGACCACGTCCCAAACCCAGACCCAAACCAAATCCGGACTCTGACGTTCCTACAGAGAATCCGTCATCTGAGAGTGACACCCCTGATCCATCGGGGTTTCAGGGGGACGCAAAAGGAGACATCCCAGGAGGGGGAAAACCAAAAGGAAGAGGATCTCAACCACAATGCCCATATACCCGGAGCGTCAGTCAGAGTCACCAGTGATCAATTTAAGTAGCAGTACTCTCAGTAAACACGAAATGGGGGTCCTTTCAAAGGGACTATCATTCTGTCCGACTGCAAAGTTTGATCCCTTTAAATTTGAGGTAGATCTCTTCAAATATGAATGCATGTTGAAACTGAAGCAATTTTTCTATGGAAAACCAAGTACTACCCCAGTAACACAAACCTCCAGGTTTAAGTTAAAGAGTTTGTTCATACCACCTGGCTCTTTTTCCAGCATAGAAACCTTTTCCAACACAGTGAGACATGATGTCTTGCACTACAACAGGATCAGTGGGGTGAATAAGTCTAACCTGACATGGAATGAAAGACAAGCCGTCAAATCATTGAAGAATAACAAAGAGATTATTATCAAACCCGCGGACAAGGGGGGAGCCATCGTAATCATGGATTATAAACAGTACAGCACGGGCATTAATGAAATGCTGGCAGATCACACCAGTTATCAAGAAATCGCCAGTGATCCAACCTTGAGGATTTTGAAACAACTCGATGACCTCCTTATGCTTAGCATCAACAACAACTGGATTACAGATAGTGAGAAAGAGTTCCTGCTTCCTGATTTTCCACAGCGACCTGTTATATATGGGTTGCCAAAAATCCATAAGGGACTCACACCACTGAAGTTTGTCCAGTCATCTCAGGCACAGACTCTGTTACACAGCCAATTGCACAGTTCATCGACTTTCAGTTACAACCGATTGTACAATCCTTACCTGCTTATCTCAAGGATACCAACCACTTCCTGAGTAAATTGGAACAGATTACAGCTGACACCCGGGAGATGATCCTATGCACAATGGATATAGGGTCTCTTTATACATCAATTCCAAACACAGCAGGACTGGAGGCGGTAAGACACTTTTTACTGAAATTGAATAATTCTTTGCTACCTACAGAATTTATTCTAGCAGGGTTAGAATTGATACTTACCACAAACTGCTTTAAATTTGAAAAGACTTGGTTTAGACAGTGCCGGGGGACTGCCATGGGCAGCTCGGCAGCTCCGGCCTATGCAAATTTGTTTGTGGGATACTTAGAGGAGGACAGAGTTTATAATTCGCCGTTGTATCGCAGACACGTCGTCTTTTGGACTAGATTCATAGACTACGTGTTTGTGATATGGAATGGCGGGCAGGAAGCGTTGAGAGAATTTGTTGTGTATCTGAATTCCTTGTTTGCAGGTATAGTGTTTAACCCGGAGATCTCACATCAGGAAGTGCCATTCTTAGACGTTATGGTGAAGAAAACAGAAGGTGGGCTTATAACAACCTTGTATAGGAAACCCACCGACCGCAACACATTGTTACAATACAATAGTGCACACCCAACTCATCTCATGAAGGGTCTACCAGTTTCGCAATTCCTTAGGGTTTTAAGGATCTGCACTTTTGGTGAGGATGCTGAATCCGAACTTGAATGTATGAGATCGAGATTTACTGAGAGAGGATACCCGGAAAATGTGTTGGCAAATGCCATCATGAAAGCTAGAGAGATACACCAGGGGAGGGTCACACGGGAAAACAAGAGTGGCATTCCTTTTGTACAAGGCTACAGTCCCATGTCAGGACGCATTAAATATTGTGTAGCAAAAAACCTGTCCATATTGCAAGCAGACGCCAGTTTGAATCCGTCACTTAAAGAGAAACCTTTGTTCTCCTATAGATCAAATAGAAGTCTGAGAGACATGCTGGTACAAGCGGATCCCTATGACAAATATTGCAGTACACCGTTTAAATTTTCTGACAGAAAAGGATGTTATCGATGTCAAAATTGTAATGTGTGCAATTTATTGATCACTGGTGAACATTTTGCGCACCCCTGCAGTGGTAGAAAATATTTCATACGTGATTATTATAATTGTAATACTGAGTTCTGTGTCTACATGCTCAAATGCCCATGTGGCATGGGATATGTTGGTAAAACTACGAATGCCTTTAAGGTGAGGTTCCAGCATCATAGGAGCGACATCAAAATAGCTATAGAAGCGAAATTGAAAAATAAAACGTTAGATGTTACAAAACCAGTTGCTATGCATTTTGTTGAAAGAGGTCATCGAGTTAGTGAATTAAGAGGACTGGTGATTGATCACGTGAAAAAACCAAGGTGAGGTGGCGATAGAGTCAAATTGCTTCTACAGCGGGAAGCATACTGGATCTATACATTAGAGACATTGCAACCGAAAGGCTTGAATCATATTAATCCTCTGACTTGTTTCTTGGATGACAGATGAAAGTGTCATATTCATCAACTTGTTGGAAAAACTGAACTTGGTTTTTTTTATGCTAAGCATTATATATCATAAGCTTCCTGTTTGTTCAATGAGTGTAGGGTTGTGCTGTATGCGTGGGCACCTCAGCCGTCCACGTCTGAGTATTTAGTTCATATGCTGCACTGTTTTTATTTCATATATGTTTGGCATCTTTTTTTCCCTCTTTTTCTTTCTTTCTCCTTTTTTTTCTCTTTTTTTTTCTCTTTTTTTCTCTTTTTTCCTCTTATTATTTCTCCATCCCCTCACTACCCCCTTTTATTTCTTTCTCTTTTTTTTTCCTTTGCTGTACATTTCTCCCTTTTTCTTTCCTTTTTTCTCCCCTCCCCTCATGGGCTCACCATATGTACTTGATGGCAGCAGTGCCACCCATATCTGTAACATTAATTATCCCTGCGTGTCCCTCTCTGATGCAGACTGGTGTTTATGGGGTAACCATGGTTACCCAGAGCGGAGACGAGTAGGCAGGGTGGTAGCGCGCATTGCCGCGCCGCCCAGCCAATGGAGAGCCTCTGTGCCGTGGAGGGCAGTGTTGTCCGTGAGGACCACGCCCACCGCTCGTACTCGGCGTAATGGTGCTGCTCGGGTGTACTGAGCTGTAGCCATCCCAGCTGTGCATATGATTGGCTATGATAGCCAGGTTGCCAGTAGGGCCACGCCCACCGCTTCAATTCAGCGCGATGTTGCAGCTTTGCTGCGCAGAGCTGTAACCACTCCCAGCCGCACATCTGATTGCCCAGGGCGGCCTGCCTGTCAGGTTGCCATGGACACTTCCGGGTTTCGTACTACTAGCCTAACGGCTGATTTGTCCTATGGGCGGCGCACAGCGCGAAGTTGGTGTTGCAGACTGTCATTTTGCAGTCTGCAACATTTACACCATGGATTTGCTGAGGATTGTGGACACGATGGGGCAAATGTACATTCTGATCTGAAGCTACTAATCATACAGGTCAGTTATGGGGTAAAGATTGTGGATTCTACTGTGTTATTCATGCATTGTGATTAGATTATGTATGGTAATTGAGGGGAAGGTCCTTATCTCTCCTGATGTCTGGTGATTGATCACTGTTGGTCTATATATAAATGTGCTTGTATTTTGTGTCACTTGTATGTCTGCACTTATCTGATGAAGGGGACCCTCCGTGGCCCCGAAACAATTGTCATGCTGTGCATTCAATAAATGTGCTTGGGAACTTGAATTGGTGTGCCGACCGATCTTGGATTGATTGTACTGAACTGATGCTGCTTCCACATCAAGGTTGTGCACCCAACTATTTACGGCAAGGTGTGCCTTTCCTAAATCTGTTACCACATTGAGAGGCAGAGTGGAGGATGGTTGAGAAGGGACAAGGAAAGCAGAGATTGATGTGGCTGAAGAAGCTGGACCAGGAGGAGGGTGGCTTTAACTTTGGGGGATGCTTATCCTCATGTGTTGCTCCCATTGTTTTTTGTGTTTGGAGATCAGGTGCCTTCACAAAACAGTTGTACCTAGATGGGAAGTGGCCTACCCATGACTCAGAATCGTATGACACAAGTTGCAAATGGCACTGGTGAGCTTTGTGATGACGGCATTCTGGTGGTGGTAACAGCAGAAGTTTGTGGGCTTGTTGGCTGGCTGACCCCAGGTGCCGATACAATGCTGTTTGCCAGTGCCACTAGCTCATTGCCACAAGCTCTCCCTACTTCCAACTTGCCCCCTCCTCCTGTCTGTCTCCCCATCTGGTAAGTCAAGGGGGTGCCCAAATCAGAGCAGGTGGAGGATGGTGCGGCAAGGTTCCAAGAAGAAGCGGTAGAAGATAGGGTGTCCTATTGTGTAAGCCAGTCAACTACTTCCTCAGCATTTTGAGAGTTCAGGGTACATGCCCCCTAAGCACTGGGCATTATTCTAGGGCCACAGGAAATCACAGCACCGCAACCTGTCATTTTTTATTTTACAATTTTAACAATATCAAAAGAGAAAATAACACTTATAGTGATGGTGTGTATTGGGCAAGCTACTGTACCAATACTAGCAGTGTGGACACCTGTGCCGTGCAGCTAAAGTCACTGCACTGGCCAGTCACTCGACGCAGAGAACTGCGATTTAACAATATGAAAAGAGAACAACTTATGATGATGGGGTGTATTGCGCAAGGTACTGTACCAATATTATTTTATTATTTAGCAGTTATATAGCGCCAACATCTTAGGCAGCGCTGTACAGTGTATAGTGTCATATCATTTAACTGTCCCTCAGGGTTGCTCACAATCTAATCCCTACCATCGTGTATGTATCATAGTCTAGGGCCAATTTAGGGGGAAGCCAATTATCTTATCTGTATGTTTTTGGGATGTGGAAGAAAACCGGCATTAGAAGTGTGGTTATCAGGGTAAGGAACTGATAACGAGAGAAATACAGTGGCTTGCAAAAGTATTCGGCCCCCTTAAAGTTTTCTACATTTTGTCACATTATTGCCACAAAGATGAATCAATTTTATTGGAATTCCACGTAAAAAAAACAATACAAAGTGGTGTACGTGTGAGAAGTGGAACGAAAATCATACATGATTCCAAACATTTTTTTAAAATAAATAACTGCAAAGTAGGGTTTGCGTAACTATTCAGCCCCCTTTGGTCTGAGTGCAGTCAGGTGCCCATAGACATTGCCTGATGAGTGCTAATGACTAAATAGAGTGCACCTGTGTGTAATCTAATGTCAGTACAAATACAGTTGCTCTGTGACGGCCTCAGAGGTTGTCTAAGAGAATATTGGGAGCAACAACACCATGAAGTCCATAGAACACACCATACAGGTCAGGGATAAAGTTATTGAGACATTTCAAGCAGGCTTAGGCTACAAAAAGATTTCCAAAGCCTTGAACATCTCACGGAGCACTGTTCAAGCGATCATTCAGAAATGGAAGGAGTATGGCACAACTGTAAACCTACCAAGACAAGGCCGTCCACCTAAACTCACAGGCCGAACTAGGAGAGCGCTGATTAGAAATGCAGTCAAGAGGCCTACGGTGACTCTGGACAAGCTGCAGAGATCTACAGCTCAGGTGGGGGAATCTATCCATAGGACAACTATTAGTCATGCACTGCACAAAGTTGGCCTTTATGGAAGAGTGGCAAGAAGAAAGCCATTGTTAACAGAAAAGCATAAGAAGTCCCATTTGCAGTTTGCCACAAGCCATGTGGGGAACACAGCAAACATGTGGAAGAAGGTGCTCTGGTCAGATGAGACCAAAATGGAACTTTTTGGCCAAAATGCAAAACGCTATGTGTGGCGGAAAACTAACACTGCACATCACTCTGAACCCACAACTGTCAAATATGATGGTGGCAGCATTATGCTCTGGGGGTGCTTCTCTTCAGCAGGGACAGGGAAGCTGGTCAGAGTTGATGGTAAGATGGATAGAGCCAAATACAGGGCAATCTTGGAAAAAAACCTATTGGAGTCTGCAAAAGACTTGAGACTGGGGCGGAGGTTCACCTTCCAGCAGGACAACGACCCTAAACATAAAGCCAGGGCAACAATGGAATGGTTTAAAACAAAACATATCCATGTGTTAGAATGGCCCAGTCAAAGTCCAGATCTAAATCCAATCGAGAATCTGTGGCAAGATTTGAAAACTGCTGTTCACAAACACTGTCTATCTAATCTGACTGAGCTGGAGCTGTTTTGCAAAGAAGAATGGGCAAGGATTTCAGTCTCTAGATGTACAGGTCCTTCTCAAAAAATTAGCATATTGTGATAAAGTTCATTATTTTCTGTAATGTACTGATAAACATTAGACTTTCATATATTTTAGATTAATTACACATAACTGAAGTAGTTCAAGCCTTTTATTGTTTTAATATTGATGATTTTGGCATACAGCTCATGAAAACCCAAAATTCCTATCTCAAAAAATTAGCATATTTCATCCGACCAATAAAAGAAAAGTGTTTTTAAAACAAAAAAAAAGTCAACCTTCCAATAATTATGTTCAGTTATGCACTCAATACCTGATCTGGAATCCTTTTGCAGAAATGACTGCTTCAATGCATGGAGGCAATCAGCCTGTGGCACTGCTCAGGTGTTATGGATGCTTCGATAGAGGCCTTAAGCTCATCCAGAGTGTTGGTTCTTGCGTCTCTCAACTTTCTCTTCACAATATCCCACAGATTCTCTATGGGGTTCAGGTCAGAAGAGTTGGCAGGCCAATTGAGCACAGTAATACCATGGTCAGTAAACCATTTACCAGTGGTTTTGGCACTGTGAGTAGGTGCCAGGTCATGCTGAAAAATGAAATCTTCATCTCCATAAAGCTTTTCAGCAGATGGAAGCATAAAGTGCTCCAAAATGTCCTGATAGCTAGCTGCATTGACCCTGCCCTTGATAAAACACAGTGGACCAACACCAGCTGCTGACATGGCACCCCAGACCATCACTGACTGTGAGTACTTGACACTGGACTTCAGGCATTTTGGCATTTCCCTCTCCCCAGTCTTCCTCCAGACGCTGGCACCTTGATTTCCGAATGACATGCAAAAGTTGCTTTCATCCAAAAAAAGTACTTTGGACCACTGAGCAACAGTCCAGTGCTGCTTCTCTGTAGCCCAGGTCAGGCGCTTCTGCCGCTGTTTCTGGTTCAAAAGTGGCTTGACCTGGGGAATGCGGCACCTGTAGCCCATTTCCTGCACACAGTGGCTCTGGATGTTTCTACTCCAGACTCAGTCCACTGCTTCCGCAGGTCCCCCAAGGTCTGGAATCGGTCTTTCTCCGCAATCATCCTCAGGGTCCAGTCACCTCTTCTCGTTGTGCAGCGATTTCTGCCACATTTTTTCCTTCCCACAGACTTCCCACTGAGGTGCCTTGATACAGCACTCTGGGAACAGCCTATTTGTTCAGAAATGTATTTCTGTGTCTTACCCTCTTGCTTGAGGGTGTCAATGATGGCCTTCTGGACAGCAGTCAGGTCGGCAGGCTTACCCATGATTGCGGTTTTGAGTAATGAACCAGGCTGGGAGTTTTTAAAAGCCTCAGGAATCTTTTGCAGGTGTTTAGAGTTAATTCGTTGATTAAGATGATTAGGTTAATAGCTCGTTTAGAGAACCTTTTCATGATATACTAATTTTTTGAGATAGGAATTTGGAGTTTTCATGAGCTTTATGCCAAAATCATCAATATTAAAACAATAAAAGGCTTGAACTACTTCAGTTGTGTGTAATTAATCTAAAATATATGAAAGTCTAATGTTTATCAGTACATTACAGAAAATAATGAACTTCATCATAATATGAGAAGGACCTGTACAAAGCTGGTAGAGACATACCCTAAAAAACTGGCAGCTGTAATTGCAGCAAAAGGTGGTTCTACAAAGTATTGACTCGGGGGCTGAATAATTATGCACACCCCACTTTGCAGTTATTTATTTTTTAAAAATGTTTGGAATCATGTATGATTTTCGTTCCACTTCTCACGTGTACACCACTTTGTATTGGTCTTTCACGTGGAATTCCAATCAAATTGATTCATGTTTGTGGCAGTAATGTGACAAAATGTGGAAAACTTCAAGGGGGCTGAATACTTTTGCAAGCCACTGTATCTCAAGGATGTAGGCCTCGGGTCTCACATGGAATCAAAATACATTATGCATGCATAATTGAGAGTCTCACACCAAAGGTAACTGGTATAATTATCTGCCCCCAGAGAGCTTGGGGAGAGGTTTTTATTAAGCTTATGGCGTAATGTAATTACATGTTAATATGACATATAAAAATGGGTTGTATTAAGGATATACATAGTCCATATAAAAGAATAATTGCTGAACATGCTAAATTAATGTTAGATTGTCCATTGGTTAGTGAAATCTGCTGGTATAAGCATTCTTCGGCTGAATAATGTCTCGTGATAATGCCACGGGTGCATCTTTATCATTGTCTTGTGATGTCTGGTTTCATCAAACTGCAAGCTAAGCATTCTGCCACTGTCTTGTGACCCGTCTGTACAAGCTGCTCCTTTCAATCATAGGAATATAAGTATAGATTGATCTGATACACATTTGAAGGAAAAACGTATTTGATGAACATAAGCCTAAACACATTTAATCAGATGGGTTTATGTTACATACATAGTGAGTGTAAAGAAAAATTACATTGAAATATATAACCTATGGGTCTCTCGACAACAGTCCCCCCTTCGATGGCATTTTTATGTACAACGATAGTCACCGTTTAGGCTAATGCTGGCCGAACACCCCCATCACCCTCCTGACCTTTCCCATCTATCTATCTATCTATCTATCTATCTATCTATCTATCTATCTATCTATCTATCCCTACCTAATTAGTGATGACTCCTAACTTACCATTATTTCTAGCCATTGGAAGTTGCTGTCAACTCAGGACTACCTAACAAAACGGCAGTCCCTCATCAATCACAGATCCTATTTTACCCAGGAACATTGCCTAATACAACATTCAAAGATAGTCAATAGACATTTAGACCTAAGTTCCAAAGGCCACTAAGTGGTTAGTAATTCAACAATCCTTTAATAGAAGATTGTCTGAACATCTATGTCAATCACTCTATCCCTAATCTGTTTCAGAAAGAGAGGTTGAGACTTAAAGTCATGGGTACCCGCTTTTGGATATTAACAATTGATAATTGTGGGCGATGATTTGGGATTAACCACTTGAAGGACCACAGTCTTTCTACCCCTTAAGGACCAGAGCCTTTTTTTTCCATTCAGACCAATGCAGCTTTTTTTTTTTATTTCTTTGTTATTGAATTTTTAAAACAGAAAACATTGAAATACACACCTGAGCCTCACTCGCAGGTGAGTGACAGGCATGACAACACAGAAATGCACATGAACGAACACTACGACCATCTTGCGACTCCCCCCCCCACCGCCCCCCACCCGCCGACAACAGACCTGCGATATAGTTCAGAGTTGTTATACATTTCTTGTGTGTAGTGTTTCACATATCATGATCATTATAGCATACAGTTTTCCAATATATAACATAACATCGCCTCATATTCAGAGAACATTTTTTATATGCTGGTGTTTTTATTACTAGTCCATGGCTTCCATATTTTGTCAAATTTCTGGGGACAGCCCCTAGCCACATATGCTGCTTTGTAAAGATGTAAAGAGTCATTGACCAGTTTTTTCCACTACTGTATAGAGGGAGGATCTGAGCTCTTCCAATTAAGTATTATTGCTTTTCTATAATAGTATAATAGCAGCCCAATAAGAGTTTTTTGAGCACGGAGGGGGCAAGTTTGGTGGTGTCTCCAAGTAAACAATACATTGGCTCCATTGGCGTGTGGATCTTAGTGACTTTAGTTATATAGTCACAAATGGCTTTCCATTTGGGGGACATCACTGGGCATGACCAAAACATGTGGTCTATATCTGCGTTTGGAGCGTTGCATTTCCAGCACAGCCCAGGGTTGGAGGGGTTGAACCTGGACAATTTTGAGGTGGTTACATACGCCCTATGCAATATCTTAAATTGTATTAACCTGTCCCTGGTTGCGATTAAATAATTAAATGGTTTGACCCAAATATCCTCCCACTCCTCGTCGTCAAGGGTTGGAACCAGACCAATCCATGGCTGTTTAAATACTGTAAGGTGTGGTTCTGTCAGCAGTATAATGGATTGATAAAGGGCTGAAAGGGCTTTGTGGAGATTTTCTTTTACTAGTATGTCTTCTATGTCCGATGTGCTGATTCTAACTTGGTTGTTGCTGAATTGGGCATCAAACGCATGGCGCAGCTGTAAAAACCTAAAGAAGTGTGTATTTGCAAGGGAGAAATTTTCTTTCAGTAAGTCAAAGTGTTTGAGCCTACCTACTTGTATAATGTGTTCTAGGTGCGAAACTCCTTTAGATATCCACACTATTGGATCTGGAATTGAAAAGAAGTGTGCCAGTCTTGGATTATTCCAGAGTGGGGTATGTGGAGAGAATTTGTTATCTGGAGGACGGCTCCACTTGTGGACTAAATCCCATGCTTTGATAACTATTTTCATGTTGTCTGTTAGAGGGTATGGGGCGGTTACTCCTCTATATAGAATTTGTTTAAGGGCCTCGAACGAGCCTAATATGGCTGCGTCAAGTACCACTGCTGCGTTTGTTGGGTCTTGTGTGAGCCACCAGTTGGCAGTAACCAGCTGGCTGACTAAGTAGTATTTAAAAAAATCAGGAAATGCCAGTCCCCCCTCTGACCATGGGCGCTGTAGCTTTTTTAGGCTAATTTTAGGGGTCTTATCGTGCCAAATAAAACTAGTGAGAGCGGACGTTAGTTGCTTAAAAATACCTTTAGGGATCCATACTGGGCAGTTCCTGAATACATAAAGGTACTTAGGTAAGAGCTTCATCTTTATTAAATTAATTCTGCCGATAAGCAACAGAGGAAGGCACTGCCAAGCTGTGAGTTTTTGCTTTGTGTGCTGTATAAGTGAAAGTATGTTATCTAATATAAAGTCTTTTTGGCTGTTGGATATAGTGATACCTAGATATTTAGTTTTAGAAACTATTTCCATTGGGAGATTAGTTATAGTTGTAGAATTTAATAAAAGTAGTTTGGACTTGGATTGGTTCACCTCTAACCCAGAGTAGGGGGCAAAATCTGTGAGAATTTTTATTGCACCCGAGATAGAGATTTCCGGGTTGGCCAGATATATTACCAGGTCGTCAGCATACAGGGATACCCTCTCCTCCAGCCCCCCAATACAAAAACCTTGTATATCATTGCTTTGCCTTAGTGCATTAGCAATTGTTTCCATTGCTATGGCAAACAGTGCCGGAGAGAGAGGGCATCCCTGCCTCGTGCCCCTCAGGAGTGTGATCCGATCAGAGAGCTGCGTACCTATTTTAATTTGTGAGGTAGGGGTTTTATAGATGGTTTGTATTCATGCAATAAGCTTGGCACCAAAGCCCAATTTAGCTAGAGTGGCCCACAAGTACGGGCACTCCACCGAATCAAAGGCTCTCTGGATATCAACAAAAGCCAACGCTCTAGGATTGCTAACAGGAGTTTGGATGTGGGTAAATATCCTCCTCAGGTTTATGTCTGTAGTTTTATGTGGCATAAAGCCTGTTTGGTCCGGGTTTATAATGTCAGTGATGTGTTTATTTATTCTGTTGGTTAAAATCTTAGTTAGTATTTTTAGGTCATTGTTTAGTAAGGAAATTTGTCTGTACGACTGGCAGTCTAGTGGATCTTTGTCTGGTTTCGGGATTAGTATGACATGGGCTTGATAGAAAGAAGGGGGAATTGAGTCATTTGCAAGGCAATTGTTGAGGATATTTTTAAGATAGGGGGCTAATAAACGAGAATATCTCTTATAGAATTCAATAGGTAGACCGTCTGGCCCAGGTGATTTTTGAGGAGGGAAGGATGCAATTGAATCAAGGATTTCATCTTCCGTTACTACAGCTTCTATTTCATTCAAAGTTGTTTCTGATAAGGATGGCATGCTTAATTTGTCCAGTAGAAGGGAGTGGCCAACAGATGGGATTTTACAAGTAGATTTAAACAAGTTTTGATAATAATCGTGGAATGTATCAATTATTTGGATTGGGCATGTTGAGATTTCCCCAGACTGCGTGCGTATTTCTGGTATATTTGTTTGGGCATTAGGGTTTTTGGACAGATTAGCCAGGAGCTTCCCATTTTTATCCCCCCTCTCAAACGTTAATTGTTGCCATTCCGTCAGAGACATTTTGGTGATGTCTGTCATGTGGAGATTTATGTTCCTCCTTGCGTGCATAAGATCGTTAAAAGTGCTATCATTAGGAGAGTCAGCATGAGCCTGAGCAAATCTCCCCACCGTGTCTCGGAGTGAGTTTAGTTCATTTTCATAATTTTTACGCGTCGCGCTAATTTGGCTGATATAGTCTCCTCTGATAGTTGCCTTGAAGGCATCCCACAGGGTCTGGTCATTAGCGGATTGGAGATTAAGCTCCCAGTATTGTTGGATTGCCAAGGATATCTTTTCCCCAATGTCCTTATCGTTTACCCATTTAGGGTCCAGTCTCCACATAGATTTATTCCGGGAGATGCCTACATAGCAGGTTATCTCTAAGGGGGCATGGTCCAAGAGTCCGCTGGGGAGGTAGGATGCTCCAGAAACACTGGTGAGGAAGTCCACATTAGCAAACGCTAAGTCAATTCTAGATGCTGTGCGGTGTACTGAAGAAAAATGTGAGTATGCTGTTGCAAGGGAGTTTTTCCACCTCCATATTTCAGTCAAAGATAGAGCATCAACCCAATTTGTTAAGTCAGGATTGTGAGATCTGGATGGGTTTGATGAATCTTTTCCTGCAATAAGGATGTCATTGAAGTCGCCTATAATTAGTAATTTAGCTGGAAGGAATTTTTGCAATAGTGATGTTAAGGTATTCAGAAGGGACTTCTGCAATGGGGGAGGTGCATAAACACCAATGATACATAAAGAGGTGCCTGAAATGTTTATTTGAATAATTACAAACCGTCCATCTGGATCTATATGTGAATCCAATACTTTATATGCAATGTTCTTGTTGATGATAATAGAAACGCCTCTAGAGAAGGTTGAGAATGTAGAATGGAAAGCCCTGCCAATCCAAGGCCTATGAAGTGCTTTAGTGGATGCCCTGTCCATATGGGTTTCTTGTAGTATAAGTATATGGGGCTTATATTTGTTCAAGTACTGGAACATGAGGGATCTCTTAAAAGGGGATCTCAGACCCCTGACATTCCACGTTATAATTTTCAGGGGGTCTCCATACTTGTGCCAGAGTAATATTAATGGCGATGAAGGGGAGGGGAGCCGGCCAGGGGAAGCCCAGTGAGCACTGACAGCCACAGCATATTGTGACCGATTTCATGTGCATATAGCTAACACTAAAGTCTATAAGAAGACTAGTAACAAAAAGGAAAGAAAAAAGAGAAAAAAACCCAAATAGATTATTTAAGTAAATCTCAATAAGAAAAGCAAAATTGTCCATTGGATAATTGGTCAATGTACCCTCCAAGATAAGGGGTGGGGCCAACACTCAATACATTGGATCAATAAATACGTGTGCACATAATAAGGTCATAAGGCCACCATAATTATACCAATACAGTTCAATTTATTAATACCTATTGGACACGGTCCCCTCAATACAAAACCCTCAATACAACCCTCAATATAACATATCCCCTAATCATTAAAACCAAGGAACAATGCAGTGCAATTTAGCCATAACACATAGAGCAATTTTCTGCAGATATCCAGATAGTCTATCTCTGGCCAGAGAGTTCAATAAACATACCATCCATCCGCCCGCGCATGTATCCAACATCCACACTGCCACACTGTCTCTAAGTCCTGGGGGCCCCCACTGATCACCTATTAGGCAGGACTACCTTTGGCATCCAATCAAGGACAATTCTCCGTATATACAAAACAAGATCCGACTTAAGATGCAAATTCCGGATAACTTGTATATTTCCAGCCTTAAGGATACAAGGTACCACTGTGGATGGGTCTCACCCGTAAGGACAGTCCCCGTTTTTGTTAGAATGGCTCCACACTCACTTTAGATGCTGTTATAACCATGGTCTCACCAAGCGTGTTGCGGATTCCGTCACCTTATGTATTGACATGTTGCCCGCCGCGTGTGCTTCCGCATCCACGCCAACCACGCTGGTTCCTCTATCCGGGGATCGTGCGGCCAGGATGTTGTGTCACTGAGTTAGCATCCGCTGTGTCGGCTAGTGCACCGCCCACCGACGCGTTTCACGCCCACATTGGGCGTTCATCAGGGTGTGCACACCCTGATGAAACGCCCAATGTGGGCGTGAAACGCGTCGGTGGGCGGTGCACTAGCCGACACAGCGGATGCTAACTCCCTGATGAAACGGGAAAATTGCTCTATGTGTTATGGCTAAATTGCACTGCATTGTTCCTTGGTTTTAATGATTAGGGGATATGTTATATTGAGGGTTGTATTGAGGGTTTTGTATTGAGGGGACCGTGTCCAATAGGTATTAATAAATTGAACTGTATTGGTATAATTATGGTGGCCTTATGACCTTATTATGTGCACACGTATTTATAGATTATTTAAGTACCCTGCTGCAGATCTGGGAACACAATCACACTAACTAGACCGCAGCTTTTATTCCCAAACAATAATGTAGAGAGTGACTAGGAACAACGGTACCAGTCACTGCCCCACACTATTCTACCAGGGTGAGTACCGCTGGTAATATAGAGCTAACTATACACTAAACCCACAGAGAAACAAACAGCAAAAACACACAAAACGAGGGGAGAGATTAACGGTTTAAAGGAGGGCGGGCCTATCAGGTAAGCCTCCATCCAGCATCACCCAGCTTACACCAGGGGTTCATACTTAGATATATGGAACTGTTTCAAAACATTTAACCAAGAAACTTATTTAGCATACCTGTTGAGTTTCACCAAGTGCTGTGCAATCTATGCGACCTGACTTCATTTTTGAGGCTCCATAGTGTCCTTAGGGTAGGGAAGAGCATTTTGTTATGGTAACCATGTCTAATTTGTATATTTAGCCATTATTGAGCATATACTTAAGCTATATTGCTCCGGCATTTAGTTAGAGCAGGGAATTAGATATTGCGCTACTGACCTCTAGTGGTCCAAAAGGGTATAGTACTATTTTTAACCATTGTAGACAGAGTTTTAATGTTAGGTCCTTTGCTTTAATAATGATAGCTGAGAAGTCGCTAAAGGACTTGGAGCCTCTGATGAATATAGACGGTGGGGGGGGGACCCCATCCTCCCCCCCCCCCCACCCTCAGATCATATCATGATCGCACTTATCGGCAGTCAAAGCTGCTAGTAGTGGTATGCATACACTTTGCACTGCCCTCGAGTGACTAACTAGGGGAGCCATGCTACCATCCTGTTGCCAATTGCAGCCACCCTTCCTCCGTATGTCTGCTGAGTCGGACGGGACGCCCAGCCAACACGCCGCCCTCAGGCGGCGTCCCATCATGTGAGACCCAGTGACGGGGCCCATACGGCTGGCACGTCCCAAGGCCCCCCGCCCGAGCCAGCAGGTCTCTCAAATCTACCCCAGCCTCAACTAGAAAGGGATATTAGCAACTGTACGCATATCTAACATTGACCACACGACTGTCCCCTAAATAATACCGGGATACAGGATTGATATCTCGAGGAGCACCGTAAGATGTCCGCATTAAATATACTCAGTGTTCTATAGTGACCAACATTCAAAGTACATCATCCCTTCAGCAGCATCACAGCTGAGACAGGCGGGAGGCCCAGCCGACACACCACCCTCAGGTCCGGGGTATAGATCCCCCGAGGTGAGATCCAGTGACGGGGACCCTACGAGCGGCACGTCCACGGCCCCCCCCCCTGCCCGCCCCAGCGAGTCTCCAAGACCACCCCCCGTCACCAACCACAAAGCACCCCTGCATTTATCTTGTTCAATAGCCATTAAAAATTAGCAGCACGTTGTTAATGTTGAAGTCGTAGGGTGCATTGCAGCCTGTTCATACTGTGCAGATATCAGAGAGTGTTCCATATGCAAACATATTCAGCGCTCCATATTAGTGTCGGTAGCAAGTAGCAGACAGTTCTAACGGTCCAGTGGCTAGTATATTTACAGAATATCATGAAGACTGGGCTCAGGTGGAAGGAAGGATAACCGAACATAGCATTTCCAACATGGATGGTAAACTAGTTTCAATAACCCAGGTGCTTGTAACGGGGATTTAATAAAGAAGAGCGTACCACCTGCCACATCCAGTTCAAAGTAGCATTCCTTGTGCTTGTAACTTTGGGCGGGTTTCAAAACGGCCTCGAGACAACGTTATTTGTTATGGCGGCATGCGCATCTGTATAATCCAACAAGGCACACAGTCTAAGGGGAACTTTATATCTTGTCAAATCCCTAGAATCAGGGGTTTTGCTTAGGGAGAGATTCAATCCAGGACATAGCGTCCTCTGGTTTATCAAAAAATAACACAGACTCACCGTCTTGGACTCTTAGCTTAGCTGGGAACATCATGGCGTAGACTATCTTCCGCTCTCTTAGCTTAAGTTTGACCACAGTGAAGGATTTGCGTTGCTTTTGGGTTTCTGCAGTGAAATCTGCAAATAACATCAGTCTGGTATTTTCCAAATGAAGATCGCCAGCTTTCCTTGCTGCCGCGAGGATAGAATCTCTGTCACGGTAGTTGAGAAGTTTAAATATCAGAGGACGTGGGGGAGCCCCGGGAGGGCCTTTCATAGCAGGCATCCTATGCGATCTTTCGATGAGGAAGTATGGAGAGAAGGTGTCCTCTGGTAGCAGCTTTCGGAGTAAAGATTCCGTGAAACTTGGGATATTGTCCCCTTCAATACCTTCTGGTAAGCCCAGCAGCCTTAGATACTCTCCGTTCAATTGTACCCGTGCGCTCTCTCAGCACCGACACATCCTGTCGCAGCAACCCCATACCTGCCTCGTAGGCATCCATCTTTAAGGTAAGTGTGGCCTGGCAGTGTTTGATGGCTTCCAGGATATCGAACGGGTTAGGTGGTGTTGGCTGTTCGCCATCTTGGTCTGCCTCGTGGTCTAAGGTCGGTGCCTCTGTAGGGGTCTGCTTATGTTTACTGACCGAGTTCGGGGGCGCCTGAAAGGTGCCGGGACACTCTGGAGATGAGGCTTTCTCTGTTTTCCCCTTGTCTTTGTCCTTATTCGCTCAGTTGTTACGCTGGGACATCGCGGCGTCCTCGTATGGGGAGTACCGCTCTGGTGTTCTCTGCGTCCTTGTGGGGCCTACCGCTTCTGCTCTGGCCTCTGTCTAACTGTGGGACCGGGTCGTGCCACTCCAGCTTTACACTTGGTGATGCAGAGCTAACTAGGAGCAGGTGGATCGCTTTTTTGGCAGAAACAGTGCGGTAAATTCAGGGTTTTCCACTGCTGGATGGCGGAGCTCTTTGCTTAGGCTGTCAACCGCTCGCCATCTTGGCCACACCCCGACCACTGCAGCTTTAACGGTTTATTGCTTGGTCATACAACCTACTATCTAAATGAATTTTCCCTCCTTTTCTTGTCACTAATACAGCTTTCCTTTGGCTATTTGATTGCTGCTGCGATTTTTAGTTTTTATTATATTCATCAAAAAAGACATGAATTTTGTCAAAAAAATGATTTTTTTTTTAACTTTCTGTGATAAAATTTGTCAAATAAAGTAAAATTTCTGTATACATTTTTGTCCAAATTTATTGTGCTACATGTCTTTGATAAAAAAAAAAAAAAAAAAATATTCAGTGTATATTTATTGGTTTGGGTAAAAGTTATAGCGTTTACAAACTATGGTGCAAAAAGGGAATTTTCCCATTTTGACTTTTCCGGGCACCTGTCATGATTCATGAGGTACTAAAATTCCAGGATAGTATAAATACCCCCCAAATGACCCCATTTTGGAAAGAAGACATCCCAAAGTATTCACTGAGAGGCATGGTGAGTTCATAGAATATTTTATTTTTTGTCACAAGTTAGCGGAAAAAGACACTGTCTGTGTGTGACAAACTTGTGACAAAAAAAAAATGAAATCTGCCACGGACTCACCATGCCCCTCTCTGAATACCTCGAAGTGTCTACCTTCCAAAATGGGGTCATTTGTGGGGTGTGTTTACTGTCCTAGCATTTTGGGGGGTGCTAAATTCTAAGCATCCCTGTAAAGCCTAAAGGTGCTCATTGGACTTTGGGCCCCTTAGCGCAGTTAGGCTGCAAAAAAGTGCCACACATGTGGTATTGCCATACTCAAGAGAAGTAGTATAATGTGTTTTGTGGTGTATTTTTACACATTCCCATGCTGGGTGGGAGAAATATCTATGTAAATGACAATGTTTTGATTTTTTTTACACACAGTTGTTCATTTACAGAGACATTTCTCCCACCCAGCATGGGTATGTAAAAATACACCCCAAAACACATTATACTACTTCTCCTGATTACAGCGATACAGCGGAAATTGATTTTTTTTTTTTCCAAAATGTGTCATTTTCCACTAACTTGTGACAAAAAAATAAAAACTTCTATGAACTCACCATACTACTAACGGAATTCCTTGGGGTGTCTTCTTTCTAAAATGGGGTCACTTGGGTTCCTACACTGCCCTGGCATTTAAGGGGCCCTAAACCGTGAGGAGTAGTCTAGAAACCAAATGCCTCAAAATGACCTGTGAATAGGACGTTGGGCCCCTTAGCACACCTAGGGCCTGATTCACAAAGCGGTGCTAACAGTTAGCACGCTGGTGAAAAGCCCTTTATCACGCCTAAACTCAGTTTAGGCATGATAAGTTTAGGTGTGATAAGTTTAGGTGTGATAAGTTTAGGCATGATAAGTTTAGGTGTGATAAGTTTAGGCATGATAAGTTTAAGCACCAACTGGGTTAGTACCGCAGTGCACAGCTGATCAAAAGTTTTGCGCTAGCAAAGTCTGGTGCACTTCGCATAGAGTTTAATGGCGCTGCTTTGCGTGCGGGACTTTGCACGCTATCTACACTTCTCTAAACTTAGCATGCCTAATCTTATCACACCTAAACTTATCACACCTAAACTTATCACGCCTAAATTGGCTTTTCACCAGCGTGGTGCAATGGTTATCATGCCTAAAGTCTCTAACTGGGTTAGCACCGCTTTGTGAATCGAGCCCCTAGGGCCTGATTCACAAAGCGGTGCTAACAGTTAGCACCGTGGTGAAAAGCCCTTTATCACGCCTAAACTCTGTTTAGGCATGATAAGTTTAGGTGTGATAAGTTTAGGCATGATAAGTTTAGGTGTGATAAGTTTTTAGGCGTGATAAGTTTAAGCACCAACTGGGTTAGCACCGCAGTGCACAGCTGATCAAAAGTTTTGCGCTAGCAAAGTCTGGTGCACTTTGCATAGAGTTTAATGGCGCTACGTGACTTTGCGCGCGTAATAAACTTATCTAAACTTAGCATGCCTAAACTTATCACGCCTAAACTTATCATGCCTAAACTTATCATGCCTAAACTTATCATGCCTAAACTGAGTTTAGGCATGATAAAAATGGTTATCACGCCTAAAGTCTTTAACTGGGTTATCACCGCTTTGTGAATCAAGCCCCTAGGCTGCAAAAAAGTGTCACACATGTGGTATCGCCGTACTTAGGAGAAGTAGTATAATGTGTTTTGGGGTGTATTTTTACACATACCCATGCTAGGTGAGAGAAATAACTCTGTAAATGGACAATTGTGTGTAAAAAAATCAAAAAATTGTCATTTACAGAGATATTTCTCCCACCCAGCATGGGTATGTGTAAAAATACACCCCAAAACACATTATACTACTTCTCCTGAGTACCGCGATACCACATGTGTGACACTTATAAATAATAAGAAATAATGCAGAACAAAATATAGCAATAGAAACAAATGGATACAGAAATAATAAAGGTTCAATATGAAAATAAATAGCTGATTACAGTCTGAGCAGTTTGTCAAGTTACCGTGTCCTTTGTGGTAAGTCCCACAGAAGATATGTAGTACAATTCTGGAAAGTTCTGTGGAATGGGTATTAATCCTTTTATCATCCAGCCCAAATCCGTGATGGTACAGGATGGCTGGGGTCTCTCTCTCCAGGCTAAGTGTCAGTCGGTTTTAACCCTTTCTCTGCCAGAGAGTGTGGATGGTAACAAGAGAGGTTGCTCCACCCCTAGCAATCTGACCTCAGGCTGCTGAAGTTCGCCCCTATTGTCTGAGGGACAGAATTGGCAGTTTCTCCAAGTATGCCATACTCAGCGGATATCTGACATATCATATAAAACCCAACATTTTACATTCCGTCATCATGCGCTGAGCCAATCGATCTCAAACTCGCTTGGAGTGCCACCTTCCCTGCCTATGTAATCTATATCTCAGGCTGGGAGATGACTAGGTGATCGATTAACGTCTCAGAAGGTGTGCTGCGCTGGTTGCATGGCGCACTGTGAGTTGTGGACCGCTGGGCCCAAACGGTTCCGCAATATCCATTAAATTATGGACTACTATGAAATGAGATATCAAAAGCTTATTAAGCCAGGGACATGTCTCTGGGTATTCTCAGGACAGGCAGGAATGTGAATGGGTCCTAATGAGTTTATGAGGGGATCTGTTCCTCTCCTTATCTTTAAAACTAGGATGGGAAAAACTTCCTGGAGAATCTTTATTGCCCCTCGTATAGATGAACTGAGCAACTTACTCCTTTGGTGTTGTAGGGTTCACCACAGCGAGAAAGGCCATCTGCGTTTTGGTGGCGACTCCCAGCCTTATGCTGGATTGTGAAATCGTACTGCTGTAGCGCCAGGCTCCAACGTAGGAGTTTCCCGTTTCTACCCTATTCGCAGTGCGATTCAGCCAGTTAAGAGGGTTGTGGTCAATGATGACCGTAAAGGACCATCCATAAAGGTACGATTGTAACTTCTGGAGGGCCCACACAATCGCCAGGCTCTCTTTCTCAGTTGTAGCGTACGCTACTTCCCTGGGGAGTAACTTTTGGCTCAGGTAGCCAACAGGGTGTTCGTTTCCGGTCGTGTCCACCTGGCTGAGAACGGCTCCTAGACCAAAGTCAGAGGCATCGGTCTGCACTATAAACCGACGGCTAAAGTCTGGGGCTTGAAGCATGGGAGCGCTAGCCAGCGCCTCCTTCAAGGCCCGAAAGGTCTCTTCGCAGTGTGGTGTCTACTGGACAGTTTGGGGTTGTTTTTTACCCGTTGCGTCAGTCAGGGGTTTGGCCAGGGTACTATAGTTGGGAACAAACTTCCTATAGTATCCTGCCGTCCCCAGGAATGCCTGCACCTGTTTCTTGGTGACAGGTCTCGGCCATGACAGGATGGCGCCGATCTTTCCTGTCTCAGGCCTCAGTTGCTGACTTCCTACTCGGTGTCCAAGGTACTGTACCTCGGTCATGCCAATTTGACATTTG
Organism: Hyperolius riggenbachi; assembly: GCF_040937935.1. Classification (NCBI taxonomy): domain Eukaryota; kingdom Metazoa; phylum Chordata; class Amphibia; order Anura; family Hyperoliidae; genus Hyperolius; species Hyperolius riggenbachi. The sequence continues at coordinate 395,750,742 of NC_090647.1, read as the reverse complement.
CTGGATTTTACGGTCAGATTGACAGTGGACAGTTTCTCTAATACTTGCGCTAGGTGGTCAAGGTGGTCCTCCCAGGTTGGGCTGAATACGGCGATATCATCCAGATATGTAACCACAAAACCGTGCATCCCTTCCAGCAGGTCATTCATAGCCCGCTGAAAGGTGGCTGGAGCATTCTTCATACCAAAAGGCATCACAGTAAATTCATAGAGGCGAAAGGGTGTGATGAACGCTGATTTCTCTCGTGCGTCAGGCGCGAGGGGAATCTGCCAGTATCCACGGCTCAAATCCATGATTGTTAGGTAGCTGGCAGAGGCCAGCTGATCTAACAGTTCATCGATTCGAGGCATGGGATACGCATCGGTTGTGGTGATGTCATTCAGTCTCCTGTAGTCAACACAAAACCGCTTGGTCTTGTCCTTCTTGGGAACAAGGATGACCGGGGCAGCCCATGGACTAGAGGATTTCTGTATGACTCCTAACTGCAGCATCTCCTCAATCTCTTGCTTTATCTGTGCCTGCACCTCCGGAGAGGTCTGATAGGGAAATTGCCTTATGGGAGTGTGGGTCCCCGTATCTACCCTGTGGACTGCTAAGGAAGTTTGCCCAGGGGTTACCGAGAAGGAGTGCCTATAGGTGTTTAGCACTTTTCCCAGCTGGGCTTGCTGGGAGTGCGAAAGATGGGGGTTGACATGCAAGTCGTCGGCCACTTCTCGTATGCCCACTAGCAAGTCTGGCAGTGGATCGGCCTCTCCCTGTTCTAACTGACTGCACACCGCTAGCACATATTGGGTTCGGTCCTCATGGGCTTTTAGCATATTCGCATGGAACAATTTCTGTCGCTTACCTCCCAAACTCACCAGGTAAGTGACTGGAGTTACTTTTTTCAGGATGGTGTACGGTCCTTCATATGCGGCCTGCAATTTGTTTTGCCTCACTGGAAGCAGAGCTTACACTATGTTGCCTTCTGCAAATGATCGGTCCCAGGCAGTATGGTCATACAGGGCCTTCTGCTTGGCCTGGGCCTTGGTCATGTTTTCTGTCACCATGGCAGCGAGTGACTCCATTTTGTCCCGGAATTTAAGGACATAATCCACTACTGAGACTTCTGAGGGGTCACTTTTGCCCTCCCAGGCCTCACAAATCAATTTTAATGGCCCGCGGACATCTCTTCCATACAGGAGTTCAAAGGGCGAGAACCCTGTGGACTCCTGCGGCACTTCTCTGTAGGCAAATAGCAAATGAGGCAAGTATCGCTCCCAGTCCTTACCTTGTGATTCAGCGAACGTTGTCAGCATTTGCTTTAACGTGCCATTGAATCGTTCACACAAACCGTCGGTCTGTGGGTGGTAGGGACTGGAGACTGGTGTCATTTGTATTTTCTCACAGAGGGCTTCCATTAGCTTAGACAGAAAGCAGGAGCCTTGGTCAGAGATCATCTCTGCTGGGAAGCCCACACGCGTAAAGATTCCAATTAAGGCGTCTGCTACTGTCTCAGATCTAAGGGAAGACAGTGCCACTGCCTCTGGATAACTAGTGACATAATCTACACACGTTAATATGTACCGCTTGCCAGACCTGCTTGCAACGGGCAGAGGGCCTATTGTGTCCACCGCCACCCTCCGGAAGGGCTCGTCAATGATTGGCAGTGGGCACAAGGGAGCTTTTCGGGTAATCCCGGCCGTTTTTACCCTCTGGCATGTGGTACAAGATCGGCAGTAATTAGTCACATCTACTCATATCTTAGGCCAGTAAAAGTGTTTCTGAACACGGGCTCGGGTTTTGTGTATGCCCAAGTGTCCCGCCAGTGGGATGTCATGTGCTGTCTTGAGCACATGCCCTCTGAACTCACTGGGTACCACTAACCATCTTGTGTTCTCGCCTGTATCACTCTGTACAGCTTCACTATACAGCCTGCCATTGTCCCAATACACTCTGAATTGAGCCCCCTCAGCTGGTGGCTTAGCGGCCTGGGCCCTAAGAACTTCCAGGCTGGGGTCATTCTGCAAGGCCTTCAAGAATGCAGGATTGCAAGTCTCAGGTAGCTGATCAGTGACATAGGAGGTCAGCTGAGGAGAAGTACTTTCCCTGGGGTCAGAGTTAGGCGCAGGGGCGTGCTCTGAGCTCAGGTCACTGGAAACACTGGGAGTTTTGGCCAGCACATTTACACATGCATTGTCATCACACAATATATCACCTTCCACATTATCACAGGCCTGTTGGTCAGAGTGATCAGAGTAAGCCGAGACCTCCTCTGGTGTCTCTGAGCTCAGGCTCTTAACCCTATTATGGGTAATGGCTAGAACAGGTACAATACAATCCACATCACAGTTATCATGGACACATGCATGTTCATCAGTAATGACAGGTGTAGAAACATGTAAACGGCAATCAGTGGGTTGTAAGTTTACATCTGATACCTCCCGCCTAGCTGCGTTAGGTACGGTAGAAAGAACAGTTAAACTGTCCCCGTCCCCCTGTTTACCCAAAGGTTTGCACAGTACCTGGTTTTGTTCAGGGAGTCCGGCTTGGTCCTCCTGCATGTCCGCAGGGTACTCTTAACGGCACACAAGGGTGCCCAGATCCGTGCCAAGCACGGTTTCGACAGGAATATCATCCAAGACCCCAACAACCCGCTCTTGGCATCCCACTCCCCAGTCGATCGCAACTCGGGCCTGGGCAACATGGGTGCGAGTACCTCTGACTCCTGTCAGAGTGAGGTACTTTCCTGGGAGGATATCCTCCTCCTTAACAAGACTTGAGCGAACTAGGGTAATATCTGCTCCGGTATCACGGAATCCGATGACGGTCTGCCCGTTCACAACAACAGGCTGGTGATTGCTGGATCCCTGTTGCATTTGGGGACCACCGACGAGCAGCACATTGGATGGAGGTGCGGCGTTGCTGACCCCGGCTGGGCCAGATGGTGGTGTGGAGTTGCTAGCCTGTGGGCTATATGGCTGGGCTGACTTCCTCGCATAGCAGTTTTGCTTGGTGTGTCCAGGCCTGTGACACAGCTCACCCCAGGGCTTCCTTGCCTCACGGTTCCCAGGGCCAGCAGGCCTGCCTTCTCTCCAGTTCTGGGACAGGGCTCTGTCTCTGTCAGGTAACAGGGATTTTCGAGTATCTGGTACCGCCAGTCTGCGGGTATCTGGGGCCGCGGGTGGCAACAAACATGTCTGCCAGCTCAGCAGCTTCTTTGGCAGATGGAGGCTTCCGCTCCAGCACAAACTGCCTCACATCTGTAGCACATATAGTGAGGAATTGATCATGGATCATCAGATCCGCAAGAGTTTCAAAAGTCTTTTTATCAAGTACTCGAACCCATTGATGGAAGGTGGTGCCGAGACGGCTAACCACATCTGTGTGAGAGTCTGCAGGTGTCTTCTGCAGGGCACGAAACTTTTTCCGGTAAACTTCAGGAGTTAACTGGAACTTAGCGATTATAGCCTCCTTGATAGCTTTATAATCACCGTCTTGATCGGTGGGCATCTCGGTATAGGCATCCAGCGCTTTACCAGTCAGCTGGGGTGTCAGATGGATGGCCCACTGTGCCTCTGGGATGCGAAACTGGCGGCACGCTTTCTCGAATGACCGCAGATAGAGATCAATGTCCACACCCTTTTCCATGACAGGGAACTTGGCTTTGGGGGTCACAGGCATAGGTGTACCCCCTGCAAGAAGAGGGCTAGGGGTGGAAGACTGCTCTGACTGTCTCACCCGGGCCAGTTCTAGTGCATGCTGATGCTGTCGCTCCTCTCTCTGGAGCTGGAACTGTCGCTCCTCTCTCTGGGACTGCTGTCACTCCTGGAACTCGAGTTGCAATCGCCGTTCCTCAGACTGGCGTCGCCTCTCTTTGAGAAGGAACTGCAGGTATGCCTGGTCGCCAGTGTCCCTCAGGCGCTGCAGTAGATGCTGTTCCACCGGATCAACGACAGGGAAGGATGGCCCAGGGCTGTCGGTCCCTCTGTGAGTGTCATCCGCAGCCTCTCTGGGTGCATCAAAGTCCCAGTGGGTACTTTCAGTTTCCTGAGCTGCATCTGCAACATCAGCACTTTCCGGCTCAGGAGTATCCTGTCTCTCTGGACTGGATTGGGGCAAGGCATCCATCACCTGGCCATCGGCTTCCATGAGGATGGTCCTCAGTGTAGCTTGGGGTTTTCCCCGAATATCGATGCCCCGAGCCTGACAAAGGTTTTGTAGGTCGGGTAAGGACATGTTTTGGTAATTGACTTGCTCAGACATAGCCAAATAAAAACTGTAACAATCTGGTTCTATGCTATATCAAGATGCACCGTCTATGTGCTCAGAGCTTAAGCTCTGTAGAACAGTTACTTAAATAACAATGTTCTATTGTTCTGAAAATGATCTCCAAACAACTGCAAAAACTAACAGCAATTTGGGCTCCGCCCCACCGCTGCCTACCAATGTGACGTGTGCGCAGTCACCCACCAATTCCTGTTCCCTTTGCTGCAGTTTACCACAAAGCCTCAGACCCTGAGGGAATCCTGAAGACAGTCAGAACTGCAGGCAAAGTAACCTTTTGGATTGGTTGGTGAGTCCACACACAGTCCAATTTCGATGTTATATACAATCGATACAATCTGTGCTCTCATATAGAGGCCAGGTCGCTGCCACCAATCCGCAATAAAAGCGTGCGAATGCGCTAATTCCAACTCTAGCTATATCCTATAGGAAAATGGGTTAATTTGACAACCTTTCTAGAGATAGCAAAACGAACAATATTTAATATCAAACATTTATGGTAACATGTCTCTCTGAAGATGTGAATTCTTTTGGCGGAGATTTGTTTCAGAACAGCACTTAGACGAACGATTTTTAAATCGTTTATTTAAAGAAATAATGCAGAACAAAATATAGCAATAGAAACAAATGGATACAGAAATAATAAAGGTTCAATATGAAAATAATAGCTGATTACAGTCTGAGCAGTTTGTCAAGTTACCGTGTCCTTTGCGGTAAGTCCCACAGAAAATATGTAGTACAATTCTGGAAAGTTCTGTGGAATGGGTATTAATCCTTTTATCATCCAGCCCAAATCCGTGATGGTACAGGATGGCTGGGGTCTCTCTCTCCAGGCTGAGTGTCAGTTGGTTTTAACCCTTTCTCTGCCAGAGGGTGTGGTTGGTAACAAGAGAGGTTGCTCCACCCCTAGCAATCTGACCTCAGGCTGCTGAAGTTCGCCCCTATTGTCTGAGGGACAGAATTGGCAGTCTCTCCAAGTATGCCATAACTCAGCGGATATCTGACATATCATATAAAACCCAACATTTTACATTCCGTCATCATGCGCTGAACCAATCGATATCAAACTCGCTTGGAGTGCCACCTTCCCTGCCTATGTAATCTATATCTCAGGCTGGGAGATGACTAGGTGATCGATTAACGCCTCAGAAGGTGTGATGCGCTGGTCGCTGTGAGTTGTGGACCGCTGGGCCCAAACGGTTCCGCAATATCCATTAAATTATGGACTACTATGAAATGAGATATCAAAAGCTCATTAAGCCAGGGACATGTCTTTGGGTATTCTCAGGACAGGCAGGAATGTGAATGGGTCCTAATGAGTTTATGAGGGGATCTGTTCCTCTCCTTATCTTTAAAACTAGGATGGGAAAAACTTCCTGGAGAATCTTTATTGCCCCTCGTATAGATGAACTGAGCAACTTACTCCTTTGGTGTTGTAGGGTTCACCACAGCGAGAAAGGCCATTTGCGTTTTGGTGGCGACTCCCAGCCTTATGCTGGATTGTGAAATCGTACTGCTGTAGCGCCAGGCTCCAACGTAGGAGTTTCCCGTTGCTACCCTACCCGCAGTGCGATTCAGCCAGTTAAGGGGGTTGTGGTCAATGATGACCGTAAAGGACCGTCCATAAAGGTACGATTGTAACTTCTGGAGGGCCCACACAATCGCCAGGCTCTCTTTTTCAGTTGTAGCGTACGCTACTTCCCTAGGTAGTAACTTTTGGCTCAGGTAGCCGACAGGGTGTTCGTTTCCGGTCGTGTCCACCTGGCTGAGAACGGCTCCTAGACCAAAGTCAGAGGCATCGGTCTGCACTATAAACCGACGGCTAAAGTCTGGGGCTTGAAGGATGGGAGCACTAGCCAGCGCCTCCTTCAAGGCCCGAAAGATTTCTTCGCAGTGTGGTGTCCACTGGACAGTTTGAGGTTGTTTTTTACCCGTTGCGTCAGTCAGGGGTTTGGCCAGGGTACTATAGTTGGGAACAAACTTCCTATAGTATCCTGCCGTCCCCAGGAATGCCTGCACCTGTTTCTTGGTGACAGGTCTCGGCCATGACAGGATGGCGTCGATCTTTCCTGTCTCTGGCCTCTGTTGCTGACTTCCTTCTCGGTGTCCAAGGTACTGTACCTCGGTCATGCCAATTTGACATTTGCTGGATTTTACGGTTAGATTGGCAGTGGACAGTTTCTCTAATACTTGCGCTAGGTGGTGAAGGTGGTCCTCCCAGGTTGGGTTGAATACGGCGATATCATCCAGATATGCAACCACAAAACAGTGCATCCCTTCCAGCAGGTCATCCATAGCCCGCTGAAAGGTGGCTGGAGCATTCTTCATACCAAAAGGCATCACAGTAAATTCATAGAGGCCAAAGGGTGTGATGAACGCCGATTTCTCTCGTGCGTCAGGCGCGAGGGGAATCTGCCAGTATCCACGGCTCAAATCCATGATTGTTAGGTAGCTGGCAGAGCCCAGCTGATCTAACGGTTCATCGATTCGAGGCATGGGATACGCATCGGTTGTGGTGATGTCATTCAGTCTCCTGTAGTCAACACAGAACCGCGTGGTCTTGTCCTTCTTGGGAACAAGGATGACCGGGGCAGCCCATGGACTCGAGTATTTCTGTATGACTCCTAACTGCAGCATCTCCTCAATCTCTTGCTTCATCTGTGCCTGCACCTCCAGAGAGGTCCGATAGGGGAATTGCCTTATGGGCGCGTGGGTCCCCGTATCTACCCTGTGGACTGCTAAAGAAGTTTGCCCAGGGGTTCCCGAGAAGGAGTGCCTATAGGTGTTTAGCACTTTTCACAGCTGGGCTTGCTGGGAGTGCGAAAGATGGGGGTTGACATGCAAGTCGTCGGCCACTTCTCGTATGCCCACTAGCAAGTCTGGCAGTGGATCGGCCTCTCCCTGTTCTAACTGACTGCACACTGCTAGCACATATTGGGTTCGGTCCTCATGGGCTTTTAGCATGTTCGCATGGAACAGTTTCTGTCGCTTACCTCCCAAACTCACCAGGTAAGTGACTGGGGTTACTTTTTTCAGGATGGTGTACGGTCCTTCATATGCGGCCTGCAATTTGTTTTGCCTCACTGGAAGCAGCGCTTACACTGTGTTGCCTTCTGCAAATGATCGGTCCCAGGCAGTATGGTCATACAGGGCCTTCTGCTTGGCCTGGGCCTTGGTCATGTTTTCCGTCACCATGGCAGCGAGTGACTCCATTTTGTCCCTGAATTTAAGGACATAATCCACTACTGAGACTTCTGAGGGGTCACTTTTGCCCTCCCAGGCCTCACAAATCAATTTTAATGGCCCGCGGACATCTCTTCCATACAGGAGTTCAAAGGGCGAGAACCCTGTGGACTCCTGCGGCACTTCTCTGTAGGCAAATAGCAAATGAGGCAAGTATCGCTCCCAGTCCTTACCTTGTGATTCAGCGAACGTTGTCAGCATTTGCTTTTTTTTGTAACACTGATTTTTATTCTTTTTTAAGAGTAAACATAAGAACAGGAAATCATACATACCTTCAAGTGTACATTTATGCATAGGATATCTAAAGATATTATGGTATAGGTAAATAATATGGTCGAGGAACATCCCATGTATACTAATTAAGTCTATAGCTGGGTTGTGGTTAAGGAAGGGATGTATGAATGATAGTTTTTATCCATATATTTTGATGATTAAGTCCGAGAACTTTAGATGGTGGAATAGGTCTCTTGTCATCTAGTAGAGGAGATATATAGGACTTCAGTGTAATTTCGTCGGGTTGAAGTATTGTAGAAATGATATTCAGGATAAACTGCGAATAGTCCTATTGTCTAGATTGCTTTGAGTACCAGAGGCCTTCTTATAATCATATAGTAGTAGTAAAATAACATGAGAGAAGGGAGTATAGGTAAGGGGGTATGAGGAGAACAACAACATTGGAAAGCATGTTAGTTTGTTGGGTCACAATGGTTGAGAGCCATGCTAGATCTGGAATATTTGTAAGGATTTAATAGGGTGTGTAGGGCCTGGTAGATCTCCTAATTGATCTTTAAGGGGTATCCCTTTATTTAAGAGGTTATTTACTTTTCATGGGGGGTTATAATCCGTGGTAGTGTATACCCATGGATCCCATACCCTGTGGAAGTTTATTTCAGTATCTCTGAGTGTGGCTGTCATTCGTTCCATAGTTTTAGTCCAAGCTATTTTATTTTTAACTTCCAGAATGGTTGGTGGAGCTATGTTTTTCCAGGCTGTGGCTATTGAGAGCCTTGTGGCCGTTAGGATGTGGGTTATAAGCCTGGAGGTATGTTTCGTGACATTGGGGGGGGGGGTTACCCAGTAGCATCAGTAGAGGATCTATAGGGACTAGTGTATCTGTGATGGAGAGGATGAGGGTTTGGACTTGTTGCCAGAGAGCTAGGATCAGTGGGCAGTGCCAAAAAATATGTTCTAAGGTACCTTTCTCACCACACCCTCTCCAACAGAGATCAGATGTTCCTGGGTATACTTTTGCAAGTATCTCAGGGGTTAGGTACCACCTGTAGAGTATTTTATAGATGTTTTCCTTGACTTGTACACACATTGAGGAGTGTTTTGCGTTTTCCCATATGTCCTCCCAGTCTTCTATGGGAATAGTTATCTGTAGGGCTTTTTCCCATTTTTGCATATAAGGATGAGATGGGGTTATTGTGCCTGACTTGTTATGCAGCATGTTATATATTTGTGATATTAAGTTTTTTTGATGTCCTCTATATAGGCAGATGGTCTCAAATAAGGTTCGTGAGGTTTTATGTGTTGTTTTATGAGCTTGGGGGTGGTATTGGAGGAAATGGGTAATCTGGTTAAATTCCAGTAGGGTCTGGGAGTTGAAGTGTATTTTCTCTTCTAGCTTAGTTTTGGAGATTAACTTGTCAGTGGTTGGGTCTGTCCAAGTAAGCCTATTAAAATAACCCAAACTGAACCATTTAGTCATAAAAGGTTTTGAAATGCCTGGGGAGAAGGAAGGGTTTCCTAGGAATGGGAGGAGAAGTATTAGATTTTAAGTGTGCTGAGTGAGCGATAGATTTCCAAATGTTCATTGTAAAATTAATAGTAGGGAGTAAATCAGAATGGGATAGTTTGGGTGGGATTTCCGACCAAACGAGAGAAGCTAGGGAGAGAGGGAGTATGCTGGTAGCTTCTATTAGGCCCCATTTAGTGTGCACTTTAAAGTCAGTCCATTCCTTTATTTGTCTAAGATGGGTAGCTAGGTAATAGTATCTTAAAGAGAACCTGTACTGAGTAAAATTATTTAAAATAAACACATGAGGTTACTTCAAATGAACATTACATAGTTACCTCGCCATCAGTTCCTCTCAGAAGCTCACCATTTTCTTCTGACAATAATCCCTTCCAGTTCTGACAATATTTTGTCAGAACTGAAATATATCAGTTGCTGTCAGTAAAATATCAGTTGCTGTCAGTTATAGCTGAGAGGAGAACTGATGTGTCCATGTTTCCCTATGGCTCAAGTGAGCAATGTTACAGTTTAACTGTGTGCTGACCAGAAAGCTGTTATGGAGTAATGGCCATTTTCAAAATGGAGGACTGAGAATTCCCTTGATCACAGTGAACAAACAGGATGCAGGAGAGGAAAAATAGATTGAGGAGTAGACTACACAGGCGGTAAGTATGACTTGTGTATGTTTATTTTGACTTTTTATGTTCAGTTCAGGTTTTCTTTAAGTGTGGTAGGCTGAGCCCACCCATTTCCCTTGGTGAGAGTAAGACCGACTTAAGGACCCTTGGGCGTTGGTGGTTCCATAGAATTTTCAGAAATTCTGATTGTAGCCTTTTTAATTGTATTGAGGGTACCTGGACAGGCAGGGTCTCGAATAGATATAGAAGACGTGGGAGGATAATCATTTTTAGTGAGTATAACCGTCCCAGCCACGAAATCTTGTAGGCGGTCCACTTATGAAGGTCCTAAAGTATTTTTTGGAAGAGGGGAGGGAAATTTTGTTTGTAGAGTGTAGAGTATGAAGGAGTAATGTATATACCTAGGTATTTAAGGGCTTGGGTTTTCCATTTGTAGGGGTAGGAGGCTTTTAGAGCAGATAGTAAGTTTGGGGGGATTTTGATTGGGAGGGCTTCTGTCTTGTCACGGTTCAATTTGAAGTTTGATAAAAGTTCAAATTGGGATATAGTAGAGTGCAGGGCCGGAAGTGACGTTATGGGCTGTGTGATAGATAGAAGGATATCATCTGCAAATAGGGAAATCTTATGTTCGAAGTTGTTTTGTTTAAATCCCTGTATATCCGAGTTTGATCTGATTGCTGAGGCTAGAGGTTCGATGCTGATAGCAAAGAGGAGGGGGGAAAGGGGGCATCCTTGCCTCGTACCATTTTTTATGGTAAATGGGAGTGGAGAGGCGAAAGGAAGTTTAACAGTAGAGGTAGGGAGGGAATATAGAAATTGCAGTACAGAGATGAAAGGGCCGTTGTATCCTTGGTGGTCTAATACTTTGAAGAGGAAAGGCCATGACAGTCTGTCGAAGGCCTTCTCTGCATCCAAACTTAGGAGCAGAGAAGGCCTTCCAGACCTGTTCATTAATGATACAATATTTATGGCTTTTCTTGTATTGTCGCCGGCTTGACGGCCTAGAATAAAGCCTACCTGATCGTTATTAATGAGGTTGGTTAGTATGGGATTGAGTCGGTTGGCCAATGTTTTGGTAATAATCTTTAAGTCCGAGTTTAATAAAGAGATTGGACGATAACTTTGAGGGAGTTGGGGGTCCTTCCCTTCTTTGGGGATCATTGTTGTGAGAGATGAAAGGATGGTTAATGGGGGTTTTTCACCTTGCATAATCGCCTTTTGCTAGGGTAAGTAGGTGAGGGATAAGTATTTCCTTGAATTTCTTATAATATGAATAGGGTAGGCCGTCTGGGCCTGGGCTCTTTAGTGATGGTAGGGATTTCAATACTTCATCGAGTTCTTTATAGGTGAAGGGAGCGTTAAGTTGAGAGCGCTGTTCTTCTGAGAGTTTGGGTAAGTTGAGGGGAGCAAGGAAAGAATCTATTTTAGAAATAAAGGTTGGGTCTGAGGAGTGGTCAGGTAGGTTGTACAATTGTTTATAATAGTCAGAGAATATCTGAGAGATTTTTTGTGGGTCATATTGAGTAATACCTTCAGAATCCTTCATAGAGTAGACCGCGTGTTGGGAGGTTTTGGGGTTCAGTTTACGTGCCAGTATTGTATGAGGTTTATTGCCTCTTTCAAGGAACAGTTGTCTGGACCACCTCAAGCTTTTCTCTAATTGATTTGTTTGAAGGGATCTAATCTCTTGTTTGAGTTGTTGGATGTGTGAGAAGTGAGTTTGTGTGGATGAGTTTTTGTATGTCGTTTGGGCTTTAGCTAAAGAAGCTTGTGAAGATATAAGTTTTTAGGAAGCCTTCTGTTTTCGTCTGGTACCCTCAGCAATAAAAAGGCCACGTATAAATGCTTTGTGTGATTCCCAAACTGTTCCAAACGAAGGGACTGAGTTTTCGTTGGTTTCGAAATATGACTTTAATTCAGTTGTGAATTTAGAGATCAGGGTTTTATCTTGGAGTAAGGATTCGTTTAGCCTCCAATGCATCGGTTTGTGTGGTCTGTGTAACCAATTTAAATCTATCGAAACACTTTGGTGGTCTGACCATGCCATAGGGGAGATCTCTGAGGATTCTAGAAGTGGTAGGAGCGTTGTGTTAGCAAAAAAGTAGTCTATTCGGGAATGGGAGGCGTGGGGAGGGGAGAAGAAGGTAAATTCAATTGATTTAGGGTTTGCTATTCTCCATAAGTCTAATAAGTTGTATTTTCTCATAAGCATTCTAAATTTACGGGAGTTGCGGTCATGTGTGGATTTTGTTGGAAGGGAGAGAGGGGTGCTCCTATCTTTGACTGATGAGAAGGCTAGGTTGAAGTCTCCTCCTAATAGAAGGGTGCCAGTAGTATTTTTTTGGAGTTTGGTTAAGAAGGAGGTGAGGAAGGGGATTTGCTGGTTATTAGGGGTGTATACGTTAGCTAAAGTTATGGGTTTACCAGCTAGGGATCCATTTAAAATGATGTAGTGGCCGTTTGGGTCCTGGAGTTGTTTTGTAATCTGTAAGGGTAGATTAGTTTTATGTATTATTGCTACCCCAGCTCGTTTGGACAAACCCGAAGCTAGGAATACCCCAGAATAGTGTTTGTCTCCAAGGCGTATTGTGTCTTGTTGTCTGAGATGTGTTTCCTGGAGCATGGCTAAGTCGATATCCATGCGACGAAGATCTCGTAGGAGAGAAAGTCTCTTCTGGGGTATATTAAGGCCCTTTGTATTCAGCGTTAGAAATTTAACCATTTTCGAAGGTATATAAGAACTCTTTAGGGAGCTGGATCAACCATTGTGGAATTATGTGAGTTGGGGAAAGATAGGCATAAGACCTATTTCTGCAATGTTTAAAACAGGTATATAACATTGAAAACATTATAAACAGAATAAAGAACAAACAAAGTGGTAAAAAACATATAACTAGGAGAGTAAATAAGATCAACATTTGTGTTCTTATCGTTGTGTAGAGAGGTAAGCCACTGTGAGGTTTGTGGCCACATAAGGGGACAACTGAATCGTGTTGTCCTAGAGAGCGTGCTTCAGAGATGCCAGGTCCCCCAGGGGGCCTGGCAGTTCTGATAGCAAAGCTCCTGAGGGGCATGAGGAGTCACCAATAAGGTAGCCCACGGTCCAAAGGATCCGGCTATAGTAAGGTAAATTACTGAGACAAGTTTAAACATATAGGCATATGTCAATTGAAGTTGTAGTGAAGGACCTAGGAGAGGTTTCATAAGGTGGTCAAGAAGAGGTGGGATTAGTTATTATGACAAATCATGGAGGGATTATGATCAGGTTGGAAGAGCTTCCATGTCATCCGGTTGTTGTGTATAGGTGAGAGCTCACACTGGATTTCTTGTTCCGTCTAAGGCGTGGCGGAATTTTCTAGGTGGTGAGGAAGTTGAGGGGGACCTCAAGTTTTGAAAAGAGGTGCTGGGTGGTGGTCTTATTCCCATCTGTTTCAGGAACATGGGGGCATTGTCTATGTCAGAAACTGAAAATAATGTTCCTTGTCTCCTGACTTTAAGGCAGAAAGATAATCCCCAGGTATAAGAAATATTGGCTTCCTTCAGGAGCTGGGTAACGGGTTTGAAAGCTCTGCGCTTTGCAAGCGTTATGAGGGAGAGATCATTAAAAATATGTAGCTCGTCCCCTTTAAAAGTTATGGATGGGAGTTTGCGAGTAACTTGCAGTAGAGCTTCTTTAGCTTCAAAATAGTGCATTCTAGTAATAACATCTTTGGGCTTCTGGGATGTTGCCCGTTCCCCCAGGGATCTATGGGCCCTGTCCATTCGCCATAGTTCGTTTGGGATATCAGGTGCTAGTGTTTGGAACAGTTCTAGCAAATGTGATCTAATCTGCTCTGGTTTAACAGACATGGAAATTCCTTTTATTCGTAAGTTCTGCCTCCTTTCCCTGTTTTCTGAGTCTTCTTGGGAATTGCGGAGAAATTTTATATCAGAGCTAAAGAGCTGATGGTCCACTTCTATCTCAGCTTGCTTTTGTGATATGGCAGTCATTTTATCCTCTAAGGTGGATGTGCGTTCCCCCAGCCCTGCGCTCTCCGTTTTTAGCTCTCTCACTGCCGAGATAAGGAGTTGTTGGAATGAGCTATTTATAGCTTGTAACTGTCTCTCTAGGGCTATTTCTAGGATCGCTGCAGTGATAGGAGGGGATTCAGGGGGAATACCGGCCTGTGATGGTGGGAGCTCGGCCTGCTCCTGAAGATCGGCGCCATCTTGGTTTTCAGGAGGGCGGAGAAAGCGGTCGATCGTGCCCGTCTGCTGAGCCATTTTTGCGGTTCCTCTCCTGCTCATCGGCTGCTAGGGGGTCTCAGGGTATTGTCCCAGGTGGAGCCGCGTGGTAAAGTTGCCTCAGAGTGCGTAGAGCGGCTCGAGTAGCGGAGAGTGGGGCCGGAGCTCTGGACTTAAGCCGCCATCTTGATGACGTCGCGCATGCGCCTGTTGTCAGCATTTGCTTTAACGTGCCATTGAATCGTTCACACAAACCGTCGGTCTGTGGGTGGTAGGGACTGGAGACTGGTGTCATTTGTATTTTCTCACAGAGGGCTTCCATTAGCTTAGACAGAAAGCAGGAGCCTTGGTCAGAGATCATCTCTGCTGGGAAGCCCACACGCGTGAAGATTCCAATTAAGGCGTCTGCTACTGTCTCAGATCTAAGGGAAGACAGTGCCACTGCCTCTGGATAACGAGTGACATAATCTACACACGTTAATATGTACCGCTTGCCAGACCTGCTTGCAACGGGCAGAGGGCCTATTATGTCCATCGCCACCCTCCGGAAGGGCTCGTCAATAATTGGCAGTGGGCACAAGGGAGCTTTTCGGGTACTCCCGGCCGTTTTTACCCTCTGGCATGTGGTACAAGATCGGCAGTAATTAGTCACATCTACTCGTATCTTAGGCCAGTAAAAGTGTTTCTGAACACGGGCTCGGGTTTTGTGTATGCCCAAGTGTCCCGCCAGTGGGATGTCATGTGCTGTCTTGAGCACATGCCCTCTGAACTCAATGGGTACCACTAACCATCTTGTGTTCTCGCCTGTATCACTCTGTACAGCTTCGCTATACAGCCTGCCATTGTCCCAATACACTCTGAATTGAGCCCCCTCAACTGGTGGCTTAGCGGCCTGGGCCCTAAGCTCTTCCAGGCTGGGGTCATTCTGCAAGGCCTGCAAGAATGCAGGATTGCAAGTCTCAGGTAGCTAATCAGTGACATAGGAGGTCAGCTGAGAAGTACTTTCCCTGGGGTCAGAGTTAGGCGCAGGGGCGTGCTCTGAGCTCAAGTCACTGGAAACACTGGGAGTGTTGGCCAGCACATTTACACATGCATTGTCATCACACAATATACCACCTTCCACATTATCACAGGCCTGTTGGTCAGAGTGATCAGAGTAAGCCGAGACCTCCTCTGGTGTCTCTAAGCTCTGGCTCTTAACCCTATTACGGGTAATGGCTAGAACAGGTACAATACAATCCACATCACAGTTATCATGGACACATGCATGTTCATCAGTAATGGTGTAGAAACATGTAAACGGCAATCAGTGGGTTGTAAGTTTACATCTGTTACCTCCCGCCTAGCTGCGTTAGGTACGGTAGAAAGAACAGTTAAAGTGTCCCCGTCCCCCTGTTCACCCAAAGGTTTGCACAGTACCTGGTTTTGTTCAGGGAGTCCGGCTTGGGCCTCCTGCATGTCCGCAGGGTACTCTTAACGGCACACAAGGGTGCCCAGATCCGTGCCAAGCACGGTTTCGACAGGAATATCATCCAAGACCCCAACAACCCGCTCTTGGCATCCCACTCCCCAGTCGATCGCAACTTGGGCCTGGGCAACATGGGTGCGAGTACCTCCGACTCCTGTCAGGGTGAGGTACTTTCCTGGGAGGATATCCTCCTCCTTAACAAGACTTGAGTGAACTAGGGTAATATCTGCTCCGGTATCACGGAATCTGATGACGGTCTGCCCGTTCACAACAACAGGCTGGTGATTGCTGGATCCCTGTTGCATTTGGGGACCACCGACGAGCAGCACATTGGATGGAGGTGCAGCGTTGCTGACCCCGGCTGGGCCAGATGGTGGTGTGGAGTTGCTAGCCTGTGGGCTAGATGGCTGGGATGACTTCCTCGCATAGCAGTTTTGCTTGGTGTGTCCGGGCCTGTGACACAGCTCACCCCAGGGCTTCCTTGCCTCACGGTTCCCAGAGCCAGCAGGCCTGCCTTCTCTCCAGTTCTGGGACAGGGCTCTGTCTCTGTCAGGTAAAAGGGATTTTCGAGTATCTGGTACCGCCAGTCTGCGGGTTTCCGGGCCGCGGGTTTGCGAAGATCCGGCACCCGGGTGGCAACAAACATGTCTGCCAGCTCAGCAGCTTCTTTGACAGACGGAGGCTTCCGCTCCAGCACAAACTGCCTCACATCTGTAGCACATATAGCGAGGAATTGATCATGGATCATCAGATCCGCAAGAGTTTCAAAAGTCTTTTTATCGAGTACTCAAACCCATTGATGGAAGGTGGTGCCCAGACGGCTAACCACATCTGTGTGAGAGTCTGCGGGTGCCTTCTGCAGGGCACGAAACTTTTTCCGGTAAACTTCAGGAGTTAACTGGAACTTAGCGATTATAGCCTACTTGATAGCTTTATAATCACCGTCTTGATCGGTGGGCATCTCGGTATAGGCATCCAGCGCTTTACCAGTCAGCTGGGGTGTCAGATGGATGGCCCACTGTGCCTCTGGGATGCGAAACTGGCGGCACGCTTTCTCGAATGACCGCAGATAGAGATCAATGTCCACACCCTTTTCCATGACAGGGAACTTGGCTTTGGGGGTCACAGGCATAGGTGTACCCCCTGCAAGAAGAGGGCTAGGGGTGGAAGACTGCTCTGCCTGTCTCACCCGGGCCAGTTCTAGTGCATGCTGATGCTGTCGCTCCTCTCTCTGGAGCTGGAACTGTCGCTCCTCTCTCTCTGGGACTGCTGTCGCTCCTGTAACTCGAGTTGCAATCGCCGTTCCTCAGACTGGCGTCGCCTCTCTTTGAGAAGGAACTGCGGGTATGCCTGGTCGCCAGTGTCCCTCAGGCGCTGCAGTAGATGCTGTTCCACCGGATCAGCGACAGGGAAGGATGGCCCAGGGCTGTCGGTCCCTCTGTGAGTGTCATCCGCAGCCTCTCTGGGTGCATCAAAGTCCCAGTGGGTACTTTCAGTTTCCTGAGCTGCATCTGCAACATCAGCACTTTCCGGCTCAGGAGTATCCTGTCTCTCTGGACTGGATTAGGGCAAGGCATCCATCACCTGGCCATCGGCTTCCATGAGGATGGTCCTCAGTGTAGCTTGGGGTTTTCCCCGAATATCGATGCCCCGAGCCTGACAAAGGTTTTGTAGGTCGGGTAAGGACATGTTTTAGTAATTGACTTGCTCAGACATAGCCAAATAAAAACTGTAACAATCTGGTTCTATGCTATATCAAGATGCACCGTCTATGTGCTCAGAGTTTAAGCTCTGTAGAACAGTTACTTAAATAACAATGTTCTATTGTTCTGAAAATGATCTCCAAACAACTGCAAAAACTAACAGCAATTTGGGCTCCGCCCCACCGCTGCCTACCAATGTGATGTGTGCGCAGTCACCCACCAATTCCTGTTCCCTTTGCTGCAGTTTACCATAAAGCCTCAGACCCTGAGGGAATCCTGAAGACAGTCAGAACTGCAGGCAAAGTAACCTTTTGGATTGGTTGGTGAGTCCACACACAGTCCAATTTTGACGTTATATACAATCGATACAATCTGTGCTCTCATATAGAGGCCAGGTCACTGCCACCAATCCGCAATAAAAGCGTGCGAATTCGCTAATTCTAACTCTAGCTAAATCCTGTAGGAAAAAGGGTTAATTTGACAACCTTTCTAGAGATAGCAAAACGAACAATATTTAATATCAAACAGTTATGGTAACATGTCTCTCTGAAGATGTGAATTCTTTTGGCGGAGATTTGTTTCAGAACAGCACTTAGACGAACGATTTTTAAATCGTTTATTTAAAGAAATAATGCAGAACAAAATATAGCAATAGAAACAAATGGATACAGAAATAATAAGGGTTCAATATGAAAATAATAGCTGATTACAGTCTGAGCAGTTTGTCAAGTTACCGTGTCCTTTGCGGTAAGTCCCACAGAAGATATGTAGTACAATTTTGGAAAGTTCTGTGGAATGGGTATTAATCCTTTTGTCATCCAGCCCAAATCCGTGATGGTACACGATGGCTGGGGTCTCTCTCTCCAGGCTGAGTGTCGGTCGGTTATAACCCTTTCTCTGCCAGAAGGTGTGGATGGTAACAAGAGAGGTTGCTCCACCCCTAGCAAACGGACCTCAGGCTGCTGAAGTCCGCCCCTATTGTCTGAGGGACAGAATTGGCAGTTTCTCCAAGTATGCCATAACTCAGCGGATATCTGACATATCATATAAAACCCAACATTTTACATACCGTCATCATGTGCTGAACCAATCGATATCAAACTCTCTTGGAGTGCCACCTTCCCTGCCTATGTAATCTATCTCAGGCTGGGAGATGACTAGGTGATCGATTAACGTCTCAGAAGGTGTGCTGCGCTGGTCGCATGGCGCACTGTGAGTTGTGGACCGCTGGGCCAAACGGTTCCGCAATATCCATCAAATTATGGACTACTATGAAAAGAGATATCAAAAGCTCATTAAGCCAGGGACGTGTCTCTGGGTATTCTCAGGACAGGCAGGAATGTGAATGGGTCCTAATGAGTTTATGAGGGGATCTGTTCCTCTCCTTATCTTTAAAACTAGGATGGGAAAAACTTCCTGGAGAATCTTTATTGCCCACCTTATAGATAACCTTTTTCCTGTGTGGATGGTCTGGTTTTAGGGTGAATGGCTTCTCCCAGTAAGTACAACACAAACAAACACTCACTCACTTGCATCCCCCAGGGCAGGGGTGGTGAGATGGAAGAGCACTGAGTTTCTAAAAGCCAGGCTAATGAATTAAAGGGGCTCTCCAGATCATAGTTTGGGCGCATTTACATGCGCTTGCCGTAATGGCGTTCGCGAAATCGTGACAGGCGCCAAGAGACTTAGCCCTCATCAGGCCCGGTGGTCTTTGTTCTTTTCAAGATTCAGATTTGTTATAACGTATACCCCAGGTAGTAAAAACATCAAAGCTGACGCCTTGTCCAGGTGTTTCGAGCCTGAGACAGTACAGCCCTCAGCCCCTGAGACCATTCTACCTCAGAGGGTAGTCCTGGCAGCTACCGAGACCTGGAAAGATTGAACAGTCACTCTGAGTCTCTACCAACAGGATGTTCCAGAGGAGAAGCCCGAGGGGGTGTTGTTTGTACCACTACCTTTTCGTCTGCAACTCTTACATCTGTTTCATTCCCATAAGAATGCAGGTCATCCCGGGGCCACCAGAACTCAGGATTTGCTGGCCAGATGCGCTTGGTGGCCTACATTAGCAACAAATTGTAAGGAGTTTGTGAGGGAATGTGCAGTATGTGCTAGGAGTAAGCCTTCTCGCCAGGCACCTGTGGGTACGTTATAATCCTTACCAGTGCCAAGTGAACCATGGACTCATCTGTCCATGGATTTTGTAGAAGAACTCTCCAGGTCTGAGGGCAAGACAGTCATTTGGGTGGTAGTGGATAGATTCAGTAAGATAGCCCATTTTGTTCCATTAAAAGGACTCCCCTCGGCCCAGGAGTTGGCTGATCTCTTCATCCAGCACGTTTTCCGGCTGCATGGCATTCCGGAAAATGTAGTGTCAGATCGGGGGAGTCCAATTTGTATCAAAGTTTCGGAGGGCTTTCTGCCATCAGCTGGATATGGACCTTGCATTTTCATCAGGCTACCACCCACAGACCAATATCCAGACCGAGAGAGTTAACCAGTCCCTGGAGCAATTTGTTAGATGTTATGTCGCAGATGCTCAGTCCGATTGGGTAAAATTTTTACCATTTGCGGAATTTGCGCACAACAATCTGAAGAGTTCCTCTTCAGGATTCTCCCCATTTCAGGTAGTTTTGGGAAGATTCCCCAAGTTTGCCCCGTTACCTGTGGCATCTACACCATTCCCAGCCTTGGAGGATTGGCAGAGAGCTTTGAGGGAGATTTGGAGAATGGTTAAGAGGAACTTGAGGAAAGCTTTCCAGACCCAGAAGAAACAGGTAGATAAAAGGCGGTCTGTAGAGTGGAAGTTTTCTCCGGGAGACATGGTATGGGTATCCACTCGGCATTTGGTCTTGCAGCAACCGGCACCCAAACTGGGTCCTAGATTCATAGGACCATTTCCAGTGACCAGAAAGATTAATAATGTCACTTATGCGATTGATCTCCCAGCCAGCATGAGAGGTGTGAGATCATTCCATGTGTCTCTGTTGAAGCCGGCAGTGCACATGGATTCCCCCCCCCCCTGTGATGGTTGATGACCAACCTGAATATGAGATCGAAAAGATTCTGGACTCTCGCTTAGTGCAAACTTCTGTGCAGTATTTGGTCCACTGGAAGGGATATGGTGTGGAGGAAAAAACTTGGGTGCCGGATTGTCGCATGCATGCGGAAGAATTAAAGAAAGAATTTCATGACTCACATCCTGGGAAGCTGGGTGGGAAGTGTCCGGAGTCCACTCCTCAGGGGGGGTACTGTAATGAATAGCAGAGATGCCGCCGCGCGGTCTGGCGGCGGGGCGTCTGTCTCCGCATTCAGACCGGCGGTTTCCGCACAGCAACATGTGTCTGGTTTGCCTGGGCCTTCTAGTGCACACAGATGGAGAGCTACGCGCGCGCGCGCGCCAGAAGACAGGACCTTTATGCCAGCAGGAGAGGTATCAGCTGATCAGGACGATCAGCTGATCCCAGCGGAACTCCTGATTGGCTGAGTGGCTGGGGGCGGCGCTGCGGAGCGCTGTAGTATATATAGATCTTGCTTTTCAGTTGCTGGTTGTCTGCCGTTGCGAATACTTACGTGTGAGCACTCAGACCTCAGTCAGATCCTACAGTGTGTTAGAACCAGTTGGAACTGGGAGTTCACACTTAGCCAGATTCCACTCTTGATGTTTACTTTGTCATCACTGTGTTATACTTTAGATCAGTTCCAGGGTGTTGAGACCAAGGACCTCACACCCAAACATAGGATACTGTGTTATTCTTTAGACTAGTTCCTGGGTGTCGAGACCAGGGACCTCACACCTCAGACTAGGATTGTGCTCGATATCTGTTATGACCTCTGGCTCTGTTGACCTCTCTCCTGCTTTCTGATTCGGTACCTCTGCCTATCTGTCTACCAGTTGCCAAACTTGCCTGTACCCGGTTACCAAATCAGCCTTCTGTCTCTGTACCTTATCTGCTCGTGTGTTGCCGACCTGGACTGTCTGACCCTTCTTACTGTCACTCACCCCTCGAGTGATCAGTCTGTCTGTACTACCCGTGACACTAATCCACCAGGTGTCCGTAAGCTGCAAGGACCTCCTGTTCCTCAAAGAGTCCTTCCTGCAGTTCAGCCAGTGGCCTCTACCCCATAGGAGTCCACTGGCTGCAGTACAGTCTGATTCCCAATTCATCTGGGAATCCTTGGCTGCAGTACAGTCTGATTCACAGTCCATCAGGGAATCACTGGCTGCAAGATTATCTCTATCTCCTCCTCTTAAAGAGATAGTTCCTGCACAGCCAGAGGCCACCTGCTCCTCAGGTGGTCACTGGCCGTAGTAGTATCTGTGTCTCTCGCTCCACGGGAGATAGCCTTACAGTTGCACCAAGCACTTACACTTCATTAGGTGTCCAGAGGTTAGTCATACTTGTATTATTGGTGATTCTGCAGATCATCCATAATCAGGTATACATCTGTATTCTTGGTGATACTGCAGATCATCAATAATCAGATACTCTCTGTGTGCTGACACCAATCGTTACACAAATGCCTCAAAATGAGTGTTCAGGGGTATAAGCCTCTGCAAATTTTGATGACAGGTGGTCTATGAGGGGGCAAATTTTGTGGAACCGGTCATAAGCAGGGTGGCCTCTTAGATGACAGGTTGTATTGGGCCTGATCTGATGGATAGGAGTGCTAAGGGGGGGGGGGGGGGGGAGTGACAGGAGGTGATTGATGGGTGTCTCAGGGGGTGATTAGAGGGGAAAATAGATGCAATCAATGCACTGGGGAGGTGATCGGAAGGAGGTCTGAGGGTGATCTGAGGGTTTGGCCGAGTGATCAGGAGCCCACACGGGGCAAATTAGGGCCTGATCTGATGGGTAGGTGTGCTAGGGGGGGGACAGGTGGTGACAGGAGGTGATTGATGGGTGTCTCAAGGTGCGATTAGCGAGGTGATCAGGGCTGGGGTCTGAGGGCGTTCTGAGGGTGTGGGCGGGTGATTGGGTGCCCTAGGGGCAGATTAGGGTCTGATCTGATGGGTAGCAGTGACAGGTGGTGACGGGGTGATTGATGGGTGATTAATGGGTAATTAGTGGGTGTTTAGAGGAGACAACAGATGTAAACAATGCACTTGGGAGGTGATCTGACGGCGGGTCTGCGGGCGATCTGATGGTGTGGGTGATCAGATTGCTCACAAGGGGCAGGTTAGGGGCTGATTGATGGGTGGCAGTGACAGGGGGTGATTGATGGGTGATTGACAGGTGATCAGTGGGTTATTACAGGGAAGAACAGATGTAAATAATGGGCAAGTTCTTTGTGGGAAACAAAAAAGGCACAGAGAAACCGGGAGCCCGATCTGGTGTATTATCAAAAGGACACCAGAATATGTGTGTAATAAGAGGAAATATACTCACGAAGTTTAGGTTGCTATATATATGCAACCACTTTTGATCGCATGTGAGGAATTACCGTCCTCACTCGGCCTTGCTTCTAGCAGTGTGGTTGGTTGCAGCTCCAAGAGAAAAGTATGCCACTGGAAGAGCCTTCCAAGTGTGCGCCCCCCTAGACAGGGGTAAGATGAATTGGGAAAAGGGTAGGAGGCGCCCGTGGACATATAACAGTAAACTTAGTAGTACTTAAAATAAAGTACTTGAGTTACTACCTTAACATAGCAGGACTCATACATACAGTAGTAGTTGAGGTTTTTCAAGCTTTATTAGGGCACAAATGACAACGCGTTTCGCGGCCAAGCCGCTTCCTCAGGTCTATAGATGTGCCTTTAGATACAATATGGCCACAATCAGGACAGACATACAGCTAAACATCATATAATAACATAATAATAAAAACAATAGATAACATCAATAAGAACATCATAATAGAAAATTATTATAAAAGTTCAAAGCATAACATATGCCCCCATAAAAAATTATAAAAATTCAAAGCATGTGCCCCCACAGGGACATATAAACGTATAGATGCGTGTCTAAGCGCTCGCATATGCATAAACCAGTAAACACGTACAACCAACGTATACCTAAATGTACGCACATATCTGCTCATACAACATAAAATTAACTAATTCATCTTTGAACAACACCATCTAGAATGCGAAAAGATGTAATGTCTCAGACCCAAGGAAATTCTCATAGTAATCAGGGGGTCTCGACATGATAACCATATGTAAGAATAGGGTAATATATATGGGGGATGTGAGGAGAAACTATAAAAAGATGCAAAAACAAGTTAGACTATACTGGAGATGGAAATAAGGGATAATGCTATTGGGGGGAGGAGGGGTGTAAACAAATACGTCTGCATCAATGCAAGGAGGGAGTAATCGACCCACTATAGCATATATTAGACAATCCCACAGATAGATTGGCTTACCTAAGGTATCCACGTACAGGTCCTGAGCGCCATATGGTGCTGCTCGTGCAGCGGCGCTGAATATGTAACTAAAAATGCGCGCCAGAAAAGGGAGTCCCAGTGAGGTCACTAGGGGGCGTGGCGTGGAACCATGTACGTAAAAATGCGGAGACACGCGCACCGGGGGGAGGCCCCAGTGACTTCACAGGGAGGCGTGGCGTAGATACGTACGCGTCAAGACATGGGGCGTGGCGTACATACGTACGCGTCTGGACATGGGAATGTCCCGTTCAGGTGCATGGGCGTGCTACAGAGCACGAAGTGTATGCCGGCGGCCATGTTGGAGGAGTCCTAAGGGGGCATCCATTTTGGGAAGGGACCAAGGCGTGCAACAGAGCACGAATGGTGACCATGCGGCCATTTTAGCGGAGGCGTAAGGGGGCTGCCATGTTAAAATAGATCAAAGACCATTTTTAAGATGCCAACGTGGCCAAAACAGTACATGAATAATAGCAAATATGTTAACAATATATACAATAGTAAAAGATTATAAAACATTATATAATAAGGAGCAAATGCATTGGCAATATAAAAAATCATTATAGCACAGTATCCAATAAGAAGGCCAGAGAAACAGGCACAAATTGGTATGTATTCACAAGAAAATTGGAAATAACAGGATCAGCACTGTGCCCTATATACATGCACCATACAAGTATGTATTACAAGCAAGGTTACTGTATACAGACTGTATATTCACCCAAACAATCCCAAACTTCCGTCTGATAGTGCTTAGGATGAACTGGGGCAGAGATGGCACTAAGTGTACGTATGAGTCCTGCTATGTTAAGGTAGGAACTCAAGTACTTTATTTGAATTACTACTAAGTTTACTGTTATATGTCCATGGGCGCCTCCTATCCTTCTCCCAAGATGTAAATAATGCACTGGCGAATTGATAAGTGGGTGTCTGAGGGCAATCTGATTGTGTGCACGGTTGATTGGGTGCCCGCAAGGGGCAGATTAGGGTCTAATCTGATGGGTAACGGTGACAGGTGGTGATAGGGTGTGATTGATGGGTAATTAGTGGGTGTTTAGAGGAGAGAACAGATTTAAACAATGCACTTGGGAGGTGATCTGACGGCGGGTCTGCGGGCGATCTGATGGTGTGGGTGGGGGATCAGATTGCCCGCAAGGGGCAGGTTAGGGGCTGATTGATGGGTGGCAGTGACAGGTGGTGACAGGGGGTGATTGATGGGTGATTGACAGGTGATCAGTGGGTTATTACAGGGGGGATAGATGCATACAGTACACAGGGGGGGGGGGGTTGGTGGGGGGTCTGGGGAGAATCTGAGGGGTGGGGGAGTGATCAGGAGCCCCCAGGGGGCAGTTTAGGGCATACAAAAATTAGTGTTGACAGATAGTGACAGGGAGTGATTGATGGGTGATTAGGGGGATGATTGGGTGCAAACAGTGGTCTGGGGGGTGGGCAGGGGGGTTCTGAGGGGTGCTGTGGGCGTTCAGGGGGCAGGGGGGGGCAGATCATTGTGTTTGGGTGCAGACTAGGGTGGCTGCAGCCTGCCCTGGTGGTCCCTCGGACACTGGGACCACCAGGGCAGGAGGCAGCCTGTATAATAAACCCTTTGTATACATTACAAAGCGTATTATATGCTTTGCATGCGGCGATCGTGGGGTCAAAAACCCGCCAGCGCTTCCGAACGGCCGGCAGGTTGTCGTCGCGGGTGGGCGGAGCCAGTTGCCGGGGGAAGCGTGAGTCACCAGTGATGCGATCGCTTCCCGCACATGCCGGAAGGACGTAACGCCCATGGGCGTATTTCGGTCCTTTTGGCGTCCACTTTGCCGTCGCCCATCGGCTGTGGGCGGTTGGCAAGTGGTTAAATACAGGTAGTAGAAGTTATGGGGAGAAAGGACCTATTTATTTTTCTTTTTTCCTCCCCCCTTCTCTCTTGTGGTTTTATAAATGGGTTCAGGGAACACATGACCTGCATTTTCAGGTTCTGGAATTGAAAGGGCTTGAACTGAATAACCATTCATTTCCCTTCACTCTGCATGAATATTTGAATTTGTAGTTTCAATCTTAATACAGGATTTTCACTATTTCCAGCATTGTCTCATATAAAACATCTGGACGTTGAGTATCACAGCTGGTTTCTGGAGGAGTTGAAGAGACTGTAGGGTTAGAAATTGACATTAACTCTACTCCTCCTGGCATCTACCCATAGGCACTAGCAACATCCATTCTCTGTGCAATCTTCCTGCGAATAATGGGAATCAAACAGCATAAGAAGATACTAAACAGCACACAGAGACTCATAATCAGCAAGCTTATCAGTACTGTCAGCACTCTCCAACCTTTGACCAATTCAATCCAACCATCTCCATTAATGATTTCTAAACCATCCTCATGTTCATCAGATTCTTTCTTGTTAAGATCCACAGGGCTGCATGAGAGATTCCTATTTAACTTGTAATTACCCCCCCCCCCCCTCCTTTCCCGCTAAGAAAAGGTCAAGAATGTATCTATTTTGTACCATAATTTCCCTGAGGCCCTGTTCACACTGCACGCGTTTCCAGCCGCGTTTTGGAAACGCGTGCATGTGGCCGACACGCACGACATCAGACATTGCATAGAGCGCAATGTCTGATGTTCACACTGCATGCGTTCCGGACCTGTGCGGTCCGGGAACGCATGCTGCACGCATTTTTTGCAAAAACGCGTGGCTGTCCCATTCACTTTTCAGTGATGGGATCAGCCACGCAACGCACACAAACGCGGATGGCGTACGTTCGCATGCGTTGCGTTCCGCATGCGTGGCCATCCGCGTTTGAGATGTGAACGGGGCCTTAGAGATCTGACTTCCTCTGGGCTAGACCCTGTGGCATCTCTGGTGCAATTCATCAGAATACTCTTTCCAGAATCTAGAACTAATGCCTTTCCCTCGGAAGGGAAGGATCTGGTAACCACCTTCCCTACTATTTGTCTACCTGGTGATTCGGGGGTTCTACTGAATGGTAGAGATGGCCCAAACAGTTTGCGGGCGAACGGTTCCCGACGAACTTCCGGGGTTCGCGATCGCGGAGAACCGCAAACTTTTCTGGAAGTTCGGTTCGCCCCCATAGTGCATCATGAGGGTCAACTTTGATCCTCTACATCACAGTCAGCAGGCACATTGTAGCCATTTAGGCTACACTCCCTCCTGGAGCCCCACCACCCCTTATAAAAGGCAGGCAGCGTCAGACTTTTCACTCACTCGTGTACCTGCAGTAATTAGTGAAGGGATAGCTGCTGCAGACTCTCATAGGGAATGCTTAGTTAGGCTCTTGTAGGCTTGTTAGCTTGCTCCTTGCTGATTCTTATTGCTAAAAAAGCACTCCACAACAGCTCTTTTGAGAGCTAATCTTGTTCTTGTGATCTATTTTTTTTGTGTGTGTGTGTCACTGACACTTGTGTTGCATAGACAGCCTTGGTAATTCCTACTGTGTGTGCCACTGCCAGGCCCAGCACATTCAGTGACTACTACCTCTGTGTGTGACCGGTGCACATTCTAATACCCACTGCATATACCTACCTGTTGTTCACTGTGCACCCACCCACTTACGTGAGCGCATGCAGTGTCACTGTGCCTGTTCGGTACCTGTCTGTGTGTTACAAGTGCACATTGTAATACCCACTGCATTTACCTACCTGTTGTTTACTGTGCACCCACCCACCTACGTGAGCGCACGCAGTGTCACTGTGCCTGTCCAGTACCTGTCTGTGTGTGACAGGTGCACATTGTAATACCCATCACTGCATATACCTACTACTACCTGTTGTTCACTTCAGTGCACCCACCCACCTACGTGAGTGCACGCAGTGTGATATACCACTCTGTGTGAAGGAAATCTTTGAGTGGAAGAAGCCAATTTTTGCCAGTCACCCCCTTGCCCGGCGTCTGACAGCTGGCTTGGCGGAACTGTTAGCTCGCCAGCTGTTACCATACCAGCTGGTGGACTCTGAGGCCTTCCATAAATTTGTGGCCATTGGGACACCGCAGTGGAAGATGCCAGGCTGCAATTATTTCTCTAAAAAGGCGATGCCCAAACTGTACCGTGAAGTTGAGAGGCAAGTGGTGTCATCTCTGGCACACAGCGTTGGGTCAAGGGTCCACCTGACCACGGATGCCTGGTCTGCCAAGCACGGTCAGGGCAGGTACATTACTTACACAGCCCATTGGGTCAACCTGGTGACGGATGGCAAGCAGGGAGTACATGGCTGTGTAGCGGACCAACTTGTGACACCTCCACGGCTTGCAGACAGGCCTCCTGCCACCTCCTCTCATCCTGCTACATCCTTTTCGCTGTCGTTATCCTCCTCCTCCTTGGCTGACCCCGCACCAGGTGGAGATCGGCAACGTGGTGTGTGACAACGGCAGCAATCTCATTTCCGCGTTGAATTTGGGAAAGCTGACACGTACCCTGCATGGCACATGTGTTGAATCTAGTCATTCAAAGATTTGAGTCAAAGTACCCAGGCTTAGAGGACGTCCTGAAGAAGGCCAGGAAGTTGTGTGGGCATTTCAGGCGGTCTTACATGGCCATGCCACACTTTGCCGAGATTCAGTGGAGAAACAAGTTGCCGGTGAGATGCCTCATTTGCGATAGCTCGACTTGCTGGCATTCAACCCTCCCTATGTTCTCTCGCCTGCTAGAACAGGAGAAAGCCGTCACCCAGTACCTCTACAATATCAGTAGAAGGACACAATCTGGGGAGATGGGGATGTTCTGGCCCAACAACTGGACACTGATTCGAAATGCATGCAGGCTCATGGGGCCGTTTTAAGAGATGACCAACCTGGTGAGTCGCAGTGAAGGCACCATCAACAACTTGATCCCGTACGCTTACTTCCTGGAGCGTGCCGTGCGTAGAGTGGTGGATCAAGCTTTGGAGGAGCGTGAAGAGGAACAGATATGAGAGGAAGCGTTGTGGGATAAATTCTCACCAGAACCAGATGTTTCCTCAACACCTGCGGCAGCACAGAGGGGGGAGGAGGAAGAGGAAGAGTCGTGTGGGGAAGAGGAGTCAGACTCGGATGATGAGGAAGGTGTTTCTTTGAAGGAGGAGCAGAAGGCAGCGGCAGAAGAACAACCGCAGCAGGCGTTGCAGGGGGCTTGTGCTGCTCAATGTTCCCGTGGTATTGTTCGTGGCTGGGGGGAGGAGATGGATAGTACGTCTGGATCCAACTTTGTGCAGATGGCGTCTTTCATGCTGTCCAGCCTGTAGAGGGACCCCCGTATAAAAAAACCCAAAGGGAATGAGCTGTACTGGGTGGCCACGCTACTAGACCCTCGGTATAGGCACAAAGTGGCGGACATGTTACCAAATCACCTGAAGGCAGAAAGGATGCAGCACTAGCAGAACAAGCTGGCAAATATGCTTTGCAATGTGTTTAAGGGTGATGTCACAGCACAATGCAATAAAGGTACCACTGCCAGTAATCCTTCTCCCATGTCCTCGCAGGCAAGGACAGGATGCTCCAGCGATCTCATGGTGATGTCAGACATGCGAACATCCTTTAGTCCAACGACTCACCTTAGCGCTCCCGGATCCAACCTCCACCAATGCCTGGACCGTCAGGTAGCCGATTACCTGGCCTTAAAGGATACCACAACCGAATGGTTGTGGTAAAATTGATTGCCGCACTGTGTAGGGGGTGATGAGCGCATACCTACATTTCCTCCCGCCCCCCTCCGTCTGCCGCCGTTCATACTCTATACACTCCGGTGTGCGGCGACTTGCTTGACCTCTGCCCCGGACATACTGCGCCCTGTGTGCGCAGTATGTCCTTCCCCCTTCGATTCTGGCTGGTGCATAGTGCCAGGCTCAGAAGCACGCTGTCCCCTTTTTGCTGCGTGTGCGCTCCATTACACCGAGCGTCACATGATTAGCACACAGGGCGCAGTATGTCTGGGGCAGAGGTCAAGCAAGTCGCCGCACACCAGAGTGTATAGAGTATGAACGTCGGCAGACGGAGGGTGGCGGGAGGAAATGCAGGTATGCGCTCATAACCCCCTACACAGTGCGGCAATCAATTTTACCACAACCATTCGGTTGTGGTATCCTTTAATTGTGGATGTAGACATTGTGAGCAGGGATGATGGTGGCAGAGTCTGATTTTTCTTTTTCAAACAGGCCCATAGGATGATCTGCATCTGCGGGAGTGGTTCCTAAACCAAATATACCTAAATCACGTGGTGATGGTTCCTTGATGACTATATTTAATGGATGCATGAACAACTTTTCAAGAGATGAAGACTCTTTCATTTTATCTGTTTTATTTTTTCCATTATAACCAACATGTATTCTTGCTATCATGCTTGAATCTAATTTACACCCGGGATCGGCAGGTCGAGGCATACATATATAGTATTGCCTGTTGGCATACCATGCAGCAGGATGTTTTCTGTGGGAGTAAAAAGGTAAATTGTTCTCAGCACAGTGTGACATATCACAAAAATCAAGTTGAAATCTCTGTACAGGTTGTGAAAGATCTATCCACAAAATCACTGGTTCATCTCTATTGGTATTTTTAGTTGAAGGTGCAGTCTCGATTGCACTCAGTAGAATTATCAAATGAAAGGATATCATGGTGGTATTTTTGCAGAGATCCTTTTAGTCATCAACTGGATTTCAGATATCAGGTCTTAGGCCAGGCATGGGCAAACTTGGCCCTCCAGCTGTTAAGGAACAACAAGTCCCACAATGCATTGCAGGAGTCTGACAGCCACAGTCATGACTCATAAAGGCAAATGCATTGTGGGACTTGTAGTTCCGTAACAGCTGAGGGCCAAGTTTGCCCATGCCTGTCTTAGGCAATACTCAATCTGGCCTGGTTGGAGGTTGTTTATGCCGAACATAGACACTTTCTAGATCGGGGAAACAAAGAAAAACTAAAAAATATCATTAAACACAGTTTCAAAATGATCGTATATATTACATATTATTAGGTTATTATATCTTAACCTAAACTATACCAAGAAGTATATCTTCCTGATCTAACTTTCCTTCCTGACAATATATATAAAATATAAAATACTTCAAACAAGAGAGAGCAAAAAATGTCTGGCACTGTAGCTTTAATGCGTGGCAGCAAATGTACAAACGTGTGTCACATGTTACACAAAGACAAAGTCTGTGAACAAGATGGTACTTATCGTGCTCTGCTGAAGAGGGGGAGGCAACTGTGGGTGCCAGTGGGTGCACGGCCTTACAGCCGTTTCGCAATGGGATGAGCCTTGCTTCTTCGGAGGCTAATCGTGCACAATGTGCTGGGAGGAAGCGGCCATTTAAATCGCCTGCTTCCGTGCAAGGTCCCGCCTATCTGCATGGTATGACGTGGGGCCAGGCCATTGGGTGATACTGAGGCGTCATCGTGAGTGACGTGGATGCGTCACTGCATATCGAGGACGCGGATGCGTCATTGCGTATCGAGGACGCGTATGTTACGGAGCACAAAAATGTTGCAAAGGCAGCCCGAACCGCCCTCGAGCCGCGTAATCAGGCGGCAGTCAAAGCTGCCAGCCAATAAGCGGACAGGGGGCGGGTGCAAAAGCACGCATCTCGGCTGCCAGGCAACCAACAGTAAATAAATAGATGTAGCTCCATCCACGTAAGGGGTAGGATGTATTATCCATACCCCAAAGCTTATTAGCTAAACGTGGTGAATCAATAAAACACCCTTCATGCCAAATTGCTTAAGCATGTATGGGTGGTCCCATGCCAAAGAAACATCCAGGGGAGGAGGAGAAGAAAAAGAAAGGTGGGAGTGGGGGAAGTGTGGGTGAAGGAAAGTGAGGAAGGGAAAAGAAAAGGATGAGCAGTGAGG
The DNA here is from genome assembly GCF_040937935.1 of Hyperolius riggenbachi. NCBI lineage: Eukaryota > Metazoa > Chordata > Amphibia > Anura > Hyperoliidae > Hyperolius > Hyperolius riggenbachi. Next base: position 395,719,235 of record NC_090647.1, on the reverse strand, counting down.
CGGGGCACGAGCCCTAGATATGCAAGCCCCTAAGAGAGAGAGGTGGGAGAAATAAGTGGCACAGAAAAACCACTCCACTATAGGTGAACATCTTAAAGGATGCATTAACACCTATGCACCACACAAACTGACCGTAATATAAAATAGAAAACAGGCTATTGCAAACATTAAACATGAATGGATGAATAAATAAATAAATTCAAAGATTAAATATATCAGAATGGTCATGTGTGTGGCGGGTAGAAGAAGAAAAGGAGAGAAGGAAAAAAGTCCTGCCCAAAGGGTCGGTAAAGGAGAAGAGCCATCATGCAGGAGAGGAGTTCAAGGATCAAGGAAGCAAGCTAAATCCACGTGATCATTTAAGCCCAAGGGACCCATAGCGTCTGTCCTGAGAATCCACTTAGATTCAAGTTTAAGGAGTAATTTTTTCCTATTTCCTCCTCTGCGTGGAAGATTACAACGATCCACGCAAGCAAAGGACAGGAGGTTAGGATCAGAGCCATGGGCAGCAGACATGTGCTCCACCACCCTGCTGCAACCCTTGCCCTTAGGTAGCAAATGGACGTGCTCCAAGATTCTGTCTTTAACCATTCTGGTTGTCTTGCCCACGTAAAATCGCTGGCAAGGACACCATGGGCTTGATTTACTAAGAGGTGCTAACCTACTTAGCACGTCTAAATTCTAAAAGCGCGCTAACCAGGGTGCTAAGTAGGTTAGCACCGAATTTCTCAATCAGATCGCGCGCAAAGTTTTGCGCGCAAAGTTCTATGCGCGAGCTAAGTCCCATAGGCTTTAATGGGCACTTCGCGCGGAGCGCCCTGCGCTCTGTGCAGTGCGCGCGCAAAACTTTGCGCGCGGTACTTTGCGCACGATCACTACTTCTCACATTTCAACTGAGTTTAGACGTGCTAAGGGCCAGTGCTAAAGTTAGCACCATTTTGTAAATCAAGCCCCATAAAGCATAGACCACATAATTTGTCCTACAGGTGGCAAAAAAGGGGATTCTGAACTGTATTGGGCCCAACTGGTAAGACTGGCCTGTTTTCATGTGCCTGCATGCGTTGCACGCCCCACACCGATGATTACCTGCTGTGGCCACATTATCCAGCCATGTGCAGCGTGGATTCTCACGAAAGTCGATGTGGACCAAGAGGTCACCAATGGTAGGTGCTCTTTTGAAAGCAACCAGAGGATTAGATGGTAGGCACTCCTTAAGGATCGGGTCCTGAAGTAAAATAGGCTAATTTTTAGTGACTGCCTTTTTAATTTCTTTTTCCATCGGAGAGAAGTCAAAGGTAAAAACCCCTGAACCTTTTCTCAACTGGCTAGGATTTGGTGTTTTTCTTCTAATTAGATCAGATCTATCTTTTTTCAAGGCCTCTTTTATAGCAAGTGCAAGTTCTTTCGCATCATAACCCCTTGAGAGCAAACGAGATTTAAGCTCCATGGCCTGTTCCACGAAGTCCTCCAAATTGGCATTGTTTCTGCGTAAACGCAGGAACTGGCCGTATGGGAGGGACTTCGTGACATGCCGAGGGTGGTAGCTTTCAGAATGTAAAATGGTATTGGAGTCCGTCAATTTACGATAGCCTTTAGTTACAACAATACCTTCTGTGAGAATCTGCTCAGCTGCCTGTGCAGACAGGCAGCTTTTTGACCACAGTTCAGGTCTGCATTCTGCAGGTCTCTTTAAGAGAGACTTTTTGTCAGTATTGCAGCTTGCTGCTGAGGAATTTGCATACATTCGTTATGCAAATCCCCTACCTGCCTCCTGTGATGACTGGCAGTATAAAGGTTGGGATTACCCACAGTCCTTTGCTGGTCATTCCTTCAGGGTTTGTAGTAAACACTCCTAGAGAGTATCAGCCATGCTACTTCTTGTTGAAGTTATCTTAGAGTAATTCTGGGGACTGCACTAGGCAGTTTCTTTAGTGCCGTCAGGATTGCTTATCTGTTAGTTTGTCTGTTGCGACTGTCCTGTCCCAGCGGTGGTCGATAGGAAGTCGTTCTGTGTGTCTGGGTGCTAACCGGAACAGGGGTTGTTACTGGTAGCCCCTTCTGTTCTGTCTCCTTGGATCGCGCTAGCCACTTTCCGCTAGTGCTGTGGATCCTTCTGTTCTGCCTCCCTGGATCGCACTCGCCTTGCGCTAGTGCTGTGGATCCTTCTGTTCTGTCTACCTGGATCGCACTCGCCTTGCGCTAGTGCTGTGGATCCTTCTGTTCTGTCTACTTGGATCGCACTCGCCTTGAGCTAGTGCTGTGGATCCTTCTGTTCTGTCTACCTGGATCGCACTCGCCTTGAGCTAGTGCTGTGGATCCTTCTGTTCTGTCTACCTGGATCGCACTCGCCTTGCGCTAGTGCTGTGGATCCTTCTGTTCTGTCTTCCTGGATTGCACTAACCGCTAGCGGTAGCGGCTGTGGATCTTTCTGAACTGTGTTTCTACTTGGATCACACTTGCTCTGACGGAAGAGCGGTGGATCCTTTCTGCCTAGTTCCTGTTTCACGTTTGTCTGTCTTGTCTGATACGAATGCTTGCTGTAGGCTCGGTGAGGTAACCGTTAAGCAAGCGCTCGCGTTCTCTGTTTCATGTTTGTCTGTCTTTGGTTAGTTAGGCGTGCTTGTCTCTGTTGTGCGTAACACGCGGAGACCGCGCACGAACGCGTGCACTGTTGCGAATGAGTGCGGTGTTCGTGTTGAGCTAGCGTTTGTTATTTTCCTTATCTTTCTCTTTGTATGATTTGCTGTGCCTTTGCTACTCTGGTGCTCTGTCCTGCTCAGTCTTGTGTCGCTATTGGCAATCGCCATTCTTGCGACTGTGTTTCCTACTTCGTTTCCGCTGTTGTGTGTTCACCGTTGCTGGGTGGCGACTAGTTTGGTGGGCACACATTGGTTCTGTCCCTTTGCTCTGTTCCCTGTGGGCTATCCAGCCCTGCCTGATTGTACCTTGTCCTGGATCTGTACAATTCCCATTTGGCATCTGTGGCTGTGCAGCGGCTGTGTTCGCCTGCACTCCACAGCACCATCTGCCGGTGGGAATTGCCCTCTGCGGGTGCATAGCGCCTAGCCTGGGTGTCCTCAATTATTCGCTTGTGAGGGAAATCCGCCGCGTCAGCGCACGTCTGGTGCGCTGACCACGGAGACGATTCCACATTTGTTACAGAATGACCAGCCCAACCAAAATTCCCAGGGCAGAGGGAACCTTTGATTTGCTTCAGATGTCATTGCCTGAGACAAAAGCGTATGTGGATCCTATTATAGGTAGGATCGCACGCTATATTAAAGCAGTTAAAAAATTTGTTCTTGTTCCTGAACTCCACCCATATGGAGATTATCTGGATACTGGCCTGTTTGAACCCCCATTTGCTTCCTGGGATGTTGGGGCCCTGCTGGAAGAATTCGATTTTGATTGGAAAGCCTTTTGCGATTTTTACATCGCAAAAAGCGAAGATGTCTTGAATGATTGTCTCGATTCTATGTATCTTTTGATTGATTCCGATGAATGTGACGAGGGTGATGTGGATCTGGTGATTTATGTATGGCAGACGATTTTGGATGAGTTGCACACACACCAACCAATTGATTCCAATAAAGAGACATCGTTGTCGGATGATTGTTCCTGCCTTTTTGGGGTAAAGCATGAGAGTCTTGACTTTGTGCAATCTGAAATGAATGAGTGTGCCGCTGTGGTTGATTCCTGTGAGAATCCTGAAGGATTCTCTCCTGACAGTGTGCAGTTTGAATCTGTGCGATCTGATGCCTGTTTCTTGGATGTTCCTGCAGATTGTGATCGGCATGAGTCTGCCGGTTTCCTCAAGGATGTGTGGGATCCTTTTTCATTTAGAAACAGATCTTTGAGATCTTCCGTCTGTGACCCTGCTATGGGGAAAATTTCTCGACTATGCAGCGTCAAAAGTAAAATTGATATGTCTAATAAAGTTTATCCTGTTGATGTCGCTATTTCTTCTGCTAATGAGTCTCTGTCTCACCCTGTTCACACCTGTAAGGGCCCGTTGCCTGGTGACAGTTGCTCCAGTGTTTCTGTCCTGAACACCTTACAGTCTGCTCCGCAGATCGCGGAGGTTTGCGCTATGGAAGCGTCAGGTTCACAACCTAAAGTGATTTTTGATTCGCAGGTTTTGCGTTCTGACTCCTCGGATTCGACATTGTTAGCCGAATCTAAGAGTGAGACAGCGCTTCGGTTTTGCGAATCTGATGCTGAACCTTCTTTGCCTTATTCAGAGACGTTTTCTCTGAACCTGCCCTGTACCATGAATGAAAACATGTTTTCCTTTCACACTGACGTTTGTGAGCCCCTTTCTTGCTCTGAGGGAAGTGCTGATTCTGCACCCTGTACTCTGGATGAGTCAATGTGGCCTTGCTTAGAATCCCCTGCAGTGTCCCTAGAGGTTCGTCTAGGTATTGCCACTATACTCACCTGTTTTTCTGCAGTTTTGGAGTTACAAGCTAGTTTGACTGCCACACAGAATTCTGGGTACAGTGAGGATGAAGTTAGGGAGTCAGTGTGTGTTCCAGTAAATATTCCTGTACATCCCGCTAATTATGATGAAGTTCAGTCTCAGGTTATGGTGGAACCATTCCTGGGACATCTGCCCTGTCCACAAAATAAAGTTCCAGTTTTGCCCTGTAACTTGGATAGTTCAGAATCCTTCTTAGAAAACCTGGAAAATGATGTTCCTGAGGTCTTGTTTGATGTTCTGGAGGTCTCCGAGTTCCTCCCAAAGGGAGCAGAACTTGTAGGAGATGTCTCCTGCCCCCCAAGTCCTTCTGAGGTGTTGCCCACTTCAGTAGGCATTGCTGTTGTGCTGACTACCTTTGCAGCTCTGGTGGAGCTTCACTCATATGTAGTCAATGATGATATTACAGTCACAGAAAATTCTGAAATTATGTCCGAGTCTTCTTTTAAAAGACCAGTACCTGTGACCTCCACTCATGATGATTCTCTGCCCGGTACTGGTTTTGGTCTTGTCGTGCCGGACTCTGAGGTTTGCAGTTCCCCGACATGTCCTGAGGTTTCTCCTGTGCTGGTGTACCCTAGTGTGCTCTGTGACCCAGAAAGCCCAAGTGTGCCTCGGTTACCAGCGTACTCAGATGCTTCCTCGGTGGAGACATGTTCTAATTTAGCCTGCCTGCTTGCATGCCCAGAAGTGGTCCCTGAAAGTCCTGATCTTGATGGGTGTCCTGCTAATTCTGAATCTGGAACTGTCATAGGTTCCATGGGGGTGCTTGGTAGCCCTCCGTGTGAGCCTGGTGAGCGTTCTGGCTTCTTGGAATCTCTGCGGAGCTTCAAGGCGTTCTGGGAGATTCCGAGAGAATTTTTGCTTGGTACCCTGAATACGATCAACAGCGGCTTTTGTTTTGAAAGAGACACTTTGAACAGGTTTTGTGGCAGATTTGGTATTTTCGGACGCTCCTTGGAAGGTGGTGGGTATTGTCTGGAGGGTGTCGATGGCTTCTTCTCTGGGATCCACAGTCCTGATGGGTGTTACGCTGAGACTTGTAGTGCTGATGGGCATGTTTCGGTGGCTTCTCTTTCCGATGAGGTCGGTTTCGGGTGGACTGACTCTGGCATTGGACCTTGTCGGGCTGTCCCAACCTTCATGAGTCTTCTGTTAGAGTTGTTTGGAGATATCAGTTTTGAGGGTCGTCTGGAATTCGACCCTAGAAGGGGGGGGGGGGGGGTACTGTGAGAATCTGCTCAGCTGCCTGTGCAGACAGGCAGCTTTTTGACCACTGTTCAGGTCTGCATTCTGCAGGTCTCTTTAAGAGAGACTTTTTGTCAGTATTGCAGCTTGCTGCTGAGGAATTTGCATACATTCGTTATGCAAATCCCCTACCTGCCTCCTGTGATGACTGGCAGTATAAAGGTTGGGATTACCCACAGTCCTTTGCTGGTCATTCCTTCAGGGTTTGTAGTAAACACTCCTAGAGAGTGTCAGCCATGCTACTTCTTGTTGAAGTTATCTTAGAGTAATTCTGTGGACTGCACTAGGCAGTTTCTTTAGTGCCGTCAGGATTGCTTATCTGTTTGTTTGTCTGTTGCGACTGTCCTGTCCCAGCGGTGGTCGATAGGAAGTCGTTCTGTGTGTCTGGGTGCTAACCGGAACAGCGGTTGTTACTGGTAGCCCCTTCTGTTCTGTCTCCTTGGATCGCGCTAGCCACTTTCCGCTAGTGCTGTGGATCCTTCTGTTCTGCCTCCCTGGATCGCACTCGCCTTGCGCTAGTGCTGTGGATCCTTCTGTTCTGTCTACCTGGATCGCACTCACCTTGCACTAGTGCTGTGGATCCTTCTGTTCTGTCTACCTGGATCGCACTCGCCTTGAGCTAGTGCTGTGGATCCTTCTGTTCTGCCTCCCTGGATCGCACTCGCCTTGCGCTAGTGCTGTGGATCCTTCTGTTCTGTCTACCTGGATCGCACTCGCCTTGAGCTAGTGCTGTGGATCCTTCTGTTCTGTCTACCTGGATCGCACTCGCCTTGCGCTAGTGCTGTGGATCCTTCTGTTCTGTCTTCCTGGATTGCACTAACCGCTAGCGGTAGCGGCTGTGGATCTTTCTGATCTGTGTTTCTGCTTGGATCACACTTGCTCTGACGGAAGAGTGGTGGATCCTTTCTGCCTAGTTCCTGTTTCACGTTTATCTGTCTTGTCTGATACGAACGCTTGCCATAGGCTCGGTGAGGTAACCGTTAAGCAAGTGCTCGCGTTCTCTGTTTCATGTTTGTCTGTCTTTGGTTAGTTAGGCGTGCTTGTCTCTGTTGTGCGTAACACGCGGAGACCGCGCACAAACGCGTGCACTGTTGCGAATGAGTGCGGTGTTCGAGTTCAGCTAGCGTTTGTTATTTTCCTTATCTTTCTCTTTGTATGATTTGCTGTGCCTTTGCTACCCTGGTGCTCTGTCCTGCTCAGTCTTGTGTCGCTATTGGCAATCGCCATTATTGCGATTGCGTTTCCTACTTCGTTTCCGCCATTGTGTGCTCGCCGTTGCTGGGTGGCGACTAGTTTGGTGGGCACACATTGGTTCTGTCCCTTTGCTCTGTTCCCTGTGGGCTATCCAGCCCTGCCTGATTGTACCTTGTCCTGGATCTGTACAATTCCCATATGGCATCTGTGGCTGTGCAGCGGCTGTGTTCACCTGCACTCCACAGCGCCATCTGCCGGTGGGAATTGCCCTCTGCGGTTGCATAGCACCTAGCCTGGGTGTCCTCAATTATACGCTTGTGGAGGAAATCCGCCGCGTCAGCGCACGTCTGGTGCGCTGACCACGGAGACGATTCCACATTTGTTACACCTTCTTTGATAGTTAATTCCAAGTCTAAAAAGCAAAATTCTGCTATACAGGCTTGTGACATCAATGGTAACCAACAGGTCCCCCCCACACCACAACATGGACTCCAAACCCTCTAAAACATCGAGGGTGTTGCTAAGATGGGAAGGGACATGAGACAAGAGAGGTCTGAGGATGTGGTCTAGGTATCTAGAGAGTCTCTCCGTGACCGACCCCAGGCCCGACACAATGGCCCGGTGGGTCGGTCAGGGATTTATGAATCTTAGGTAGTTGGTACCAAACCGGTTTTACCGGAAATTCAGGCAGCAAATACTTGGCCAACCTAGGGGTGAGAAAGCCCAATTCTACCCCCTGTCGCAAAAGGGACCTCAAGGCGGATAAATATCCTACAGTGGGGTCACTTCTTAAAGGTTTATAAGTGGAAGTATCTGAAAGCTGTCGCAGTGCCTCTTTTTTATAGGCTGCAGTGGTCAAGATGACCACTGCACCCTCTTTGTCCGCTTTCCTTATCGTTAAGTCTGGACGATTTTTACGCCAATTCAAGGCTTTTGATTCGGTGGGGGTGAGGTTTGGTTGCGACCTGGGGTGCAAAAGGGCCTTCACTTCTCTATCTACTTGTTGCTCAAAGATGTCAATAGCAGACCCAGCTTGTGTGGGAAAAGGCATAGTAGACCTGCAGGGTTGAAACTTCTTAGGGACATGTAGCGGCACATCAGCGGAACTGACTCATTTAGCAGTTCATTCAGGGTTGAGATAGTTTCCAAGTCCCTGTCATTCCAGCTTTTCGATACGCTAAAACCAAGGGCTCCTATTTTTGGCTTTCCTGCTGATTGAATATTACTATCTACATTAGGATCTTCCAGTCTCTTTTTTCTCAAAGTGATGTCTAATATTCAACTTCCTGACTCCCCTGTATAGATCTGCTTTGAAGTTGGGATAGTCGAATTGTGTAGATAGGGAATAATTCAAGCCCTTATTCAAAAGATCTTCCACTCCATCTGGTAATAACTCAGAGGTAAGGTTGATCAAGTTTGTGTTAATGTTAGTGGGCATTGCTACTTCCTCGTCTTCCTCTTCTTGCTCCTTCTCTTTTTATCCTCCCAGAAGACTTGCTTTTCTCCTACTTTTTCCTCTTCCTCGCCGGATTCATTTTCTAAAGGGACTTGTTGTTCCTCGATCGGGGATTTTTAGGTTTTTTTGATTTAGGTAATTTTTGAGGCTTGCGTGGTTTTTGTTTTGGTGTCTTATTGGGACAGTCCTCTCCACTGGACTCAGTCGTCCAGTAGCCTTTAGGTTTTTTAGGAGAACGAGGTTTTCCTCTCGGCCCCAGGTTAACAAATGTTCCCCAGGTGAAGATTCTGCCAAATTTATAATCATCTCTGTCACGCAAGTATTTCTTCAGCTTACGTCCTTTGATATTATCTTGCAAAGGTACCAATTTCTTGTCGATCTTATCAAGTGTAGATTTATACGAACTTTCGGATACTAATTTCTTATACTCCAGCTTGCTCTCAGAGATGGCAGATGTAATCAAACCCAGCTCTACTTTGCTCCTGTCTAGTACAATATTCTGCAAGCGTGCGGAATGTTCCAAAAACTCCTGCTTCCAGGTTTCCAAAAATTTAGGATCCTGTCTGTATTCGGAAGGTTCTTGATATCTCCTAAATCCTCTGGCCACCAGATCCTCTCCCTTATACTTCTCAAGGGTGGTGACCGTCCAAAAAACTCCCACCTCTCTCTCACAGAGCCTCTCTAGGTTCTGCTCTAGCACCTTGGCACCCACAGTAGAATACGAACAGTTAGGACCACTGGTGTAAGCAAAAAAAACAGAAAGGTCCGACCTCCCCACAGTGACGTTATCACCTTGCACTTTTTCAGTCTCATCTGCTGAATCTAACTCCTCTGGAGAAAGATCTTCGTCTATATTAGACATAACTGGTGCTCAATGCCAAGGAAAACAACAGTCCAGTAAGCAAACTAGAAGAGGGAAAGGCAGGCACTCAGTAAAAATTTCATAAGACAAGCAAAACAGACAAATGATAAGCGCTCAAGGATGCACCTGAATTGTAAGCCATCAGCGGCAATGCAGAGCCCCCTAGGGCTGAATACATGCCTCTAATGCAAATCAGATGCAAAATTATGTGCTAAATTCTAATCTAAAAATTTGAGAGGCCATTTAAAACAGTGAAGGCAGCTAGCCACTAGTATACTTACATTCAATTTTGCACAGTGGGAGACATGGCAGCGCTTTCAAACAAACCTCATACCTGAATGGTTTATCTGCAATGGTGAGCAGAGCTCCAGAAACTGGACTATATTACACACCCAGCATACACTGCAGGCAAAGAGAGGGAGGGGGAATTAGTGATGAATCTGCACCGGTGGGCAGAGCTCCAGAAACTGGACTATATTACACACCCTGCATCACTATAGACCAAGGAGGGGGGGGGGGGGGTTAGCTTCAGTGATAATTAGTGCACAAATTATGACCTAATAGACTTCCCCACGGCGGTGACGTACCCCCTTGGGGAAGACCTACCTCTAACCTAGCAATAAAAACATAATTCCTCGTGCTGCTATTCATAAATGGTATACACATTTCATAAGACAAGCAAAACAGACAAATGATAAGCGCTCAAGGATGCACCTGAATTGTAAGCCATCAGCAGCAATGCAGAGCCCCCTAGGGCTGAATACATGCCTCTAATGCATTATGTTTTTATTGCTGGGTGTGTAATATAGTCCAGTTTCGGGAGCTCTGCTCACCATTGCAGATAAACCATTCAGGTATGAGGTTTATTCAGCCCTAGGGGGCTCTGCATTGCCGCTGATGGCTTACAATTCAGGTGCATCCTTGAGCGCTTATCATTTGTCTGTTTTGCTTGTCTTATGAAATGTGTATACCATTTATGAATAGCAGCACGAGGAATTATGTTTTTATTGCTAGGTTAGAGGTAGGTCTTCCCCAAGGGGGTATGTCACCGCCGCGGGGAAGTCTATTAGGTCATAATTTGTGCACTAATTATCACTGAAGCTAACACCCCCCCTTGGTCTATAGTGATGCAGGGTGTGTAATATAGTCCAGTTTCTGGAGCTCTGCCCACCGGTGCAGATTCATCACTATTTCCCCCTCCCTCTCTTTGCCTGCAGTGTATGCTGGGTGTGTAATATAGTCCAGTTTCTGGAGCTCTGCTCACCATTGCAGATAAACCATTCAGGTATGAGGTTTGTTTGAAAGCACTGCCATGTCTCCCACTTTGCAAAATTGAATGTAAGTATACTAGTGGCTAGCTGCCTTCACTTTTTTAAATGGACTCTCAAATTTTTAGATTAGAATTTAGCACATAATTTTGCATCTGATTTGCATTAGAGGCATGTATTCAGCCCTAGGGGGCTCTGCATTGCCGCTGATGGCTTACAATTCAGGTGCATCCTTGAGCGCTTATCATTTGTCTTTTTTGCTTGTCTTATGAAATATGTATACCATTTATGAATAGCAGCACGAGGAATTATGTTTTTATTGCTAGGTTAGAGGTAGGTCTTCCCCAAGGGGGTACGTCACCGCCGCGGGGAAGTCTATTAGGTCATAATTTATGCACTAATTATCACTGAAGCTAACATCCCCCCTTGGTCTATAGTGATGCAGGGTGTGTAATATAGTCCAGTTTCTGGAGCTCTGCCCACCGGTGCAGATTCATCACTAATTCCCCCTCCCTCTCTTTGCCTGCAGTGTATGCTGGGTGTGTAATATAGTCCAGTTTTTGGAGCTCTGCTCACCATTGCAGATAAACCATTCAGGTACTCAGTAAAAATTGCAGATGGAATATATACAACTGAATGGCAGTGAGGAAACTTCAGCAGGAGCTACGTGCTCATGACAAAAAAGGTTTCAACATAATGGCAACTTCAAACAAGAGAGAGCAAAAAATGTCTGGCACTGTAGCTTTAATGCGTGGCAGCAAATGTACAAACGTGTGTCACATGTTACACAAAGACAAAGTCTGTGAACAAGATGGTACTTATCGTGCTCTGCTGAAGAGGGGGAGGCAACTGTGGGCGCCAGTGGGTGCACGGCCTTACAGCCGTTTCGCAATGGGATGAGCCTTGCTTCTTCGGAGGCTAATCGTGCACAATGTGCTGGGAGGAAGCAGTCATTTAAATCGCCTGCTTCCGTGCAAGGTCCCGCCTATCTGCATGGTATGACGTGGGGCCAGGCCATTGGGTGATACTGAGGCATCATCGTGAGTGACGCGGATGCGTCACTGCATATCGAGGACGCGGATGCGTCATTGCATATCAAGGACGCGTATGTTACGGAGCACAAAAATGTTGCAAAGGCGGCCCGAACCGCCCTCGAGCCGCGTAATCAAAGCTGCTAGCCAATAAGCGGACAGGGGACGGGTGCAAAAGCACGCATATTGGCTGCCAGGCTACCAACAGTAAATAAATAGATGTAGCTCCATCCACGTAAGGGGTAGGATGTATTATCCATACCCCAAAGCTTATTAGCTAAACGTGGTGAATCAATAAAACACCCTTTATGCCAAATTGCTTAAGCATGTATGGGTGGTCCCATGCCAAAGAAACATCCAGGGGGGGGAGGAGAAGAAAAAGAAAGGGGGAAGTGTGGGTGAAGGAAAGTACGTAAATATCAGAACGGTCATGTGTGTGGTGTTTCTTTTATAGAAGGCCTTAACAAAATACACCCTTATTTTAGAGGTGTACTTCCAGTATGACTAAAGCAATATCAAAGACTCAACAGGCCTCCAGATGAGTACACTTGAATGCTCACCCGTGTTGTGGGTGCAACCCAAAGGCCTGAAGTCTTTGAGATTGCCAGTCGTCGCTCGTGTCCGGGCGTCAGCTCTGCAAGGCTTCTATTTCACGTTGGGTGCCATCTGATAACGAGAGAAATATCTCAAGGGTGTAGGCCTCTGGTCTCACCTGGAATCAAAACAGATTATGCATGCATAATTGAGAGTCTCACACCAAAGGGAACTGGTATAATTCTCTGCCCCCAGGGAGCTAGGAGAGAGGTTTTTATAAGGCTTATGGCGTAATGTAATGACATGTTAATATGACGTATAAAAATGGGTTGCATTAAGGATATACATAGTCCATATAAAAGAATAATTGCGGAACATGCTAGATTAATGTTAGATTGTCCATTGGTTAGTGAAATCTGCTGGTATAAGCATTCTTCGGCTGAATAATGTCTAGTGATAATGCCACGGGTGCATCTTTATCATTGTCTTGTGATGTCTGGTTTCATCAAACTGCAAGCTAAGCATTCTGTCACTGTCTTGTGACCCGTCTGTACAAGCTGCTCCTTTCAATCATAGGAATAGAAGTATAGATCGATCTGATACCCATTTGAAGGAAAATCAACTTATTTGATGAACATAAGCATAAACACATTTAATCAGATGGGTTTATGTTACATACATAGTGAGTGTAAAGAAAAATAACATTGAAATATATAACCTATGGGTCTCACGACAACAGGACCATAAGACTATAGTAAAATATCAGTAATATTATTATTATTATTCATTTATTAAGCGCCAACATATTCTGTGGTGTGGTTATCAGCATATAGTGGCACCTAAATCAACAGAGAGAAAAAACGAAAAGCGCTCCTATAGAGCATTAAACTTTTAATGGATTAAAACGCAATGTACAAATTGCACTTACAAGATTGGTGTCTTTGGATCAGCGTGTTTCTAGGCCACCCAACGATCAACTCCTCTGCCGCTGTCTGGCCAGGACAAGCGGCTGCTGCGATGGATCTGCGCTGCGACGCGCTGTAGCGTGGAGGAGATGAGGGGGCGTGCCCGTCGCACGTGTGTGCCTCTACGTCACTACCGGTTTCGGCGTTCCACGCCTTCTTCAGGTGACGTAGGGGCTAAGCGAGGACTTAGTTATAGAGGCGCATAGGTGTATGCGCATAGCTAATTGATAGAAGCTGAATGATGTACGCATAAACGCTATACTGGATGCGCGTTTAGTGGGCGCTGGATAGAGGAACTCATAGGCTAAAAAAAGCCCATCTAATAAACGCACTTTATCTGCTAGGAAATTGATTAGATGGGTGAAACCTAGTATTAAAAGTTGTTATTATAAAAAACATAAATACATAAATGTGCTTAAAAATACTTAAAAACATAATAAATGGTTACATTATATCACATACAGAATAACAAATACATAAGTTAATGAAATTTATATAAATTGTTTAAAAATGCACATTGCTGTATAGATTATTAGTGTTAATGTATGTAAATTGATTTGAATCTAAAAAATGTATACCATTGTTTACGGACCAACTACAAGTAGCAAGATGGTAGTAAAAAGTTGCCTACTTGTATTAATTGATGTTATCATTTAATTGCGTTATATGAATTATTAGATAAATAAATAATTGGTTAAATAAATAGATGATTGGATAAATAAACGGATTAATTATTGGATATTTGCAGGGATTTCTACCCTCTATTTAACCTGCTGTTTATCATGTGGGCAGGGGATGTTTTGTATTATTCAAGTGATTAATTACAATCAGAGGGATGGAGTTATTAATTCTTATGTTTGAATTCACTCATATATGTGACCATATGTGCACTTACGCGCATAATATTATGCGTTTGAGTGAAGGGGGGTGAGGGAGGGGACTTTGCATTTTTATTGATGAGAAGTCAATGACTATGCGTTTGTTATTTCCATGTCAGTATCTGTATATAATTCCAGATCTACAAATACTATTTCTTTTTTGTTTGCAACCTGTGTGAACCGAAGACCAAAATCATTATTGTTGCAATAAGCCACAAATTGATCAAATTTCTCTTCCGTGCCTTGCCATATGATCAGCACGTCATCTATAAACCGAGTGTAGAGGGCGAGGTTTGCTCCAAAAGGATTGTTAGACCAACCTTGCCGGTTCTCCTATTATACCACATAGTTGACTTCCATTTATTCTTAACAAGCCTTGGGCTCATTGTCAATCCCTAGATTGACAGTCAGCCAGTTCACCCGACTCCCCCATAATTACAGGTATCCTTCCTCCTCCCCCCCCCCCCCCATTCCTTTCCTACTATCCCCAAGGACCATCCTACGTCCTTTTAACAAACGCATAGTCATCGACTTCTCATCAATAAAAATGCAAAGTCCCCTCCCTCACCCCCCTTCACTCAAACGCATAATATTATGTGCGTAAGTGCACATATGGTCACATATATGAGTGAATTCAAACATAAGAATTAATAACTCCATCCCTCTGATTGTAATTAATCACTTGAATAATACAAAACATCCCCTGCCCACATGATAAACAGCAGGTTAAATAGAGGGTAGAAATCCCTGCAAATATCCAATAATTAATCTGTTTATTTATCCAATCATCTATTTATTTAACCAATTATTTATTTATCTAATAATTCATATAACGCAATTAAATGATAACATCAATTAATACAAGTAGGCAACTTTTTACTACCATCTTGCTACTTGTAGTTGGTCCGTAAACAATGGTATACATTTTTTAGATTCAAATCAATTTACCGTACATACATTAACACTAATAATCTATACAGCAATGTGCATTTTTAAACAATTTATATAAATTTCATAAGCTTATGTATTTGTTATTCTGTATGTGATATAATGTAACCATTTATTATGTTTTTAAGTATTTTTAAGCACATTTATGTATTTATGTTTTTTATAATAACAACTTTTAATACTAGGTTTCACCCATCTAATCAATTTCCTAGCACATAAAGTGCGTTTATTAGATGGGCTATTTTTAGCCTATGAGTTCCTCTGTCCAGCGCCAACTAAACGCGCATCCAGTATAGCGTTTATGCGTACATCATTCAGCTTCTATCAATTAGCTATGTGCATACACCTATGCGCCTCTATAACTAAGTCCTCGCTTAGCCCCTACGTCACCTGAAGAAGGCGTGGAACACCGAAACCGGTAGTGACGTAGAGGCACACACGTGCGACGGGCACGCCCCCACATCTCCTCCACGCTACAGCGCGTCGCAGCGCAGATCCATCGCAGCAGCCGCTTGTCCTGGCCAGACAGCGGCAGAGGAGTTGATCATAGGGTGGCCTAGAAACACGCTGATCCAAAGACACCAATCTTGTAAGTGCAATTTGTACATTGCGTTTTAATCCATTAAAAGTTTAATGCACTATAGGAGCGCTTTTCGTTTTTTCTCTCTTTGCATGCTATCCACTGGTTCCACCCAGAAGAGAAGCTGCTCCATAGTGCACCAACGAAAGATTATCTGAAAACTCAGTCTTGTAGTTAGATAGATAGCGCTAGACAAAATCGTTTTACTCTTGACCTAAATCAACAGGCATCTTTAGAATACGTACTTATTAAACAACTGCTATTTGCTAGCCATCCAGGGATCCTTGCTCCTGTTAGGTATTATTCAGGCAAGCTTCTCAAATAAAGGCAGACATTTTTATCAGATCCAGACCAGTTGTTAAGGATCAGTCATGGCAGTTTTTTGTTGCTGTTTTCAGCATTTGTATTATTCTCTTCATTAATAAATATCAGTATTTGATCTTTTCTGTCTTTCAGCCAGTACCAATTGATGACAATTTCTGTGGTTTGGATATCAATCAACCATTAGGAGGACTGAACTTGGTGGAGGGTGTTACACTTTACTCAGAAAACAGAGACAGGATGACTTCTCTGGCCTCTTATGTTTACAATAACCAAAGTGTGGTCTTCGTGGGAACCAAAAGTGGCAGGATCAAGAAGGTAAAACATGTATTGCTGATGTGCGGGAAACACCCCCTTGATAGATTTTTCTAGGTGTACCAAATTCCATGTTAATATCTGTTTCTATGCATGCATATAGAAACCCTGAATCAAATAGACACGAGACCATATCTGTTGGATTCATAATTATAATTACTATTATTATTTTTTATTTATATAGCGCCAACATATTCCGCAGCGCTTTACAAAGCACAATAAGACGACAAGGGGAACATAGATACAACTAACAAATGTACAGCAGAGTTCCAAGCACCACAAATATTATTACAAAACAGTACACATTAGGAGGATGACCCTGCCCTTGCGAGCTTACACTCTAATGGGTACTGGGGGACACACTAGGTAAGGGAGTGGAGGATGGATGAGACAGTGACCCTTTGCCTCTGATTACAATGTGACAGTTAAGTAAATAAGGGGTATACAATGTTATAAGCTTGTCTGAAAAGGTGTGTTTTAAGAGTGCGTTTGAAGATGCCCAGGTTTGGAGCATGACGTACAGGCTGTGGAAGAGCGTTCCAGATAAGGGATGATGCTCGTGTAAAGTCCTGGATGCGAGCATGAGAGGAGGTGATCAGCTTAGAGGCCAGGAGAATTTCTTGGGAGGAGTGGAGGTTGCGGGAGGGACAATATCTTGAGATTAGTGAGGAGATGTATGGAGGAGACAACCCGTGGAGGGCTTTGTATGTTAGAGTCAGGTGTTTGAACTGGATCCTCTGGGTAGTGGGTAACCAGTGGAGAGAATGGCACAGTGGGGCTGCATCGGTAGAGCGTGTGGAAAGGTGAATGAGACGGGCCGCTGAATTTAGAAGGGATTGGAGAGGTGCTAGCCTGTTTTTTGGTAGACCACAGAGCAGGGTGTTGCAGTAGTCTAGGCGGGAGATGATTAAGGCATGAACAAGAATTTTGGGGGCCTCTTGTGTGAGGAAGGGACGGATACGGAATTTATTTTTGAGCTGGAAATAGCAGGTGGTGGTTAATGAGGCAATTTGAAGTTTAAAGGAGAGCTCTGAGTCAAGTATAACCTCCAAGCAGCGGGCCTTAGTGGTTGAGATTTTTGCGATGTTGTCTTCAGTTATGGTAGCAATTGGTGGGAGTGTAGATAGCGATGGTGGAAAAGTCACAATTTCCGTTTTAGTCATGTTGAGCGGGAGGACATGAATGAAGAAACGGCACACAGACAGTCGGGGACTCTAGATAGTAGTGATGACAGATCAGGAGCTGAGAGATAGATTTGGATGTCATCGGCATAGAGGTGATACTGGAAGCCAAAAGAGTTAATTAGCTGTCCCAGGCCACGAGTGTAGATTGAGAAAAGATGCCAGCCGTGAGCCAGCTTCAGGTAATGTATACCTGCGTCGGTCGTACGCCGCTAGTGATGCGCTTCTTACCCGCGGCGAACGACGGTAATTTTATACACGGCGCGTTCGACGGCGGAAGTCTGATAAGACCAGACTTGAGCAATCCGCTTGGCGGATCGCCCAAGTCCGGACTTATCAGCTGAACGACAGACTGTACACATGCCCGATTTGACGTCCAAACGTCGGGTCGTTTGCGCAAATAAGATTTGTGTGTGTGTACCTTAAGACTCTTGAGGAGGCCATTTCTTTGGCCATTCGTGTAGATAGACGCATTAGATATCGCCGTTATGGCGGTGCTCATTCTTCTACCACGCCTACTCCTCATTCTAATTGTGCTGTTACATCCTCTGGTGAGAAACTCAGAAGACGTCATGAGGGGTTGTGTATGTATTGTGGTGAAAAGGGACAGAACTGTTCAGCTAAGAAGAAGTCGGAAAACTTTCGCGCCTAGGTCAGTGTTCTCCCCAGAAATTTTTTTTAGCCGTGTGGCATGAAAAAGTAGCCGGGTGGGGTAAAATGGGCGTGGCCATGATGCGTGCTGGAAAATGGGTGGAACCATTACATGGGCATAGCCAACTGTAATGCAACAGTGTATAGTGGGTAAGTAGGTCAAGCTGGTGGCTAGTGAGGTGGGTGGGTAAGTAGGTGAGGCTAGTGGGGTGTAGGTCAGGCTGGTGGCTAGTGGGGTGGGTGGCTAAGTCGGTCAGGCTGGTGGCTAGTGGGGTGGGAGGGTTAGTAAGTCAGACTGGTGGCTAGTGGGGTGGGTAGGTAGGTCAGGCTAGTGGGGTGGGTAGGTAGGTCAGACTAGTGGGGTGGGTAGGTAGGTCAGACTAGTGGGGTGGGTAGGTAGGTCCCCCCCTCCCTCTCAGATAAAATGGCAGCAGATCTCTCCTCACATCGATCTTTGACTGTTTCCTGCTGAAGGTCTCCCCCAGCTTCAGTACCTGCTCCATGCTGCCAGACAGGGCACAGCCCTGCTCATCACTCGGATTACACCATCTGCCTCTGCCAGCCAGCGCCGCGCTGACAACCACTGCAGGCCGGGTCTATCTTGAAGCGGCATCCCATTGGTAGGTGGGCGGGACGGTTGCCCGTTGATTGGTGAGGGATGCTGACTCATCCTGCCCATCCAATCACATCAGTCTTAAAAGTGACCCCGCTGGATGCTGTGCAGCCGCCATTTTCTAAAAGATCGGCGCTCCAGGAGACATCCTTGCCGCTCAGTAAATACAAACGACTCAGGTGTGTGAGGGTCTCTAGTGTTAGACGCCGCCGCTCTCCCAGCATGCCTGCATCTCTGCCTAGCCAAACACAAAGCCTGGATACAGTTGTTGTATCGGCTGGTAGGAGACAAGGTGCTGACCTGCAAGGCAGGTGGGTGGCCTGCCCACCTAATTGGGCCTGGAGAGAACACTGTAGGTGTAGTTGGGGAATCTCACCTGGGTGAGCAGATGCTTCCCCTTAAAGTAAAAAAAAATATTACTGCCAGTAACTATTCTTTGGAATGGTCAGTCTAGTCCTGCTCAAGCCTTTGTGGACTCCGGGGCGGCGGGTAATTTTATTGATTCTGAATTTGCCGAAAGTTTAGGTATTCCTACCTTGCCTTTATTAAATACGCTTTATGTTACTGCCATTGACGATTCTCCTCTTCAGGGTGGCCAACCCATTGCCATTACTCCTGGAAATTTCTCTACAGATTGGAGTTTTGCATTTTGAAAAACTACAGTTCTTCACTCTCATAATGCCTTCTAGTCCCTTGATTTTAGGTCTTCGCTGTTTGCAGACTCACAATCCACTCATTGATTGGTGTTCGGGTCAACTTACCTATTGGTCTGCTCAGTGTTCTGAGAAGTGTTTAAAAATAATTCCACTACTCAATGTGGAGATCATGTGTGACAAATTACAGTGTCATTATAATTCCTTTGCTGATGTATTTTCTCCTCAATCTGCTGACAAATTGCCCCCGCCAGACCCTATGACTGTCCAGTTGATTTACTGCCAGGTACTATGCCTTCCCGGGGACATTTATATAACCTTTCTGGCCCTGAAAAACAGGCTATGAAAGAGTATATCAAAGAGAACCTAGACAAGGGTTTCATCCGACCATCCACTTCCCCAGCTGGGGCAGGGTTTTCTTTGTAGAAAAAAAAGATGGTGGATTATGTCCGTGCATAGATTACAGAAGCTTGAATAAGATTACTGTAAAAAACAGATATCTGTTACCTCTTATTGACGATCTGTTTTCTCAAGTATCTGGTGCAAGGATCTTCAGTAAATTGGACTTGAGGGGAGCATATATTTTGATCAGGATTCGACAGGGGGATAAGTGGAAGACGGCTTTTAACACCCAGGATGGACATTACGAGTATCTCGGAATGCCTTTTGGCCTATGTGATGCTCCAGCGTCTTTGAAGACTTTGTCAAGGATGTATTCAGGGATGTTTTGGGCAAATATGTTGTAGTTTATTTGGACAATATTCTGATTTATTCCAACTCATTATCAGAACATCGTGAACACGTGAAATGGGTACTTCAGCAGTTAAGAGAGAATTCCCTGTTTGCAAAACTAGAAAAATTTCTTTTTGAGGTCACTCAGGTACCATTTTTGGGTATATAATTTCTGACTTCGATCTGTCTATGGACGAGAAAAAAGTATCCGCAGTTTTGGATTGACCACAACCCAGAGATCTTAAAGCTTTGCAGCATTTTGTGGGATTCGCTAATTACTATCGTAAAGTTATCAGGAATTTTTCTACTTTGTTGGCACCTTTGACAGATCTGACCAAGAAAGGAGCTGATCCTTGCAATTGGCCATTGTCGGCCTGTGAAACCTTTGCCACACTGAAGGCAGCATTTTGTTCCGCTCCCATATTGACACATCCTGATGTGTCATTATCTTTCTGTGTGGAAGTTGAGGCAGTTCTTTCACAGTACTCGGGTAAGCCTGAACGGTTACATCCCTGTGCTTTCTTTCCTAAAAAGTTTTCACCAGCAGAACGTAATTATGATATAGGGAACAGGGAACTTCTAGCAGTCAAGATGGCATAAGAAGAATAAAGGCATTGGTTAGAGGGCGCTGAACATCCTGTCACTGTGTACACCAATCGTAAAAACCTAGAATATGTAGAAAAGGCAAAGAGACTCAATCCCAGACAGGCACGATGGGCATTGTTCTTCTCACGTTTCAATTTCACCATTACTTATTGTGAGAAAACGCGGAAAAGCCGCCGCGAGTACTCAGAGTAAGGCGGCTGATTCCGCGTTCAACATGGCAGCTTGCGCGCATGGGCCTGCATCCACTAGCCTGACGGAGCGCGTAGAAACCGCCGCATGCCCAGTGAGCAAGGCGGCGGATTCCGCATCCGACGCGGCGGTTTGCACGCATGGGCTTACCACTAGCAGTATGGCTGAACACGGGGAAACCGCCGCATGCTCTGACAGCGGTGCGGCTGGCCCCGCGTTCAAACCAACAGATGCATTACAACACATGTCTGGTGTGGCTGGGACTGATAGTCCACACAGGTTCAGAAGGACGCGCGCGCGCGCTGAGAGGCAGAGCCTTTATGGCAGTCAGAAAGGTGTCAGCTGATCTAGCCGATCAGCTGACAATTCTATCAGGTTTCATTGGTCCAGCACTTAGGGGAGGCACTGGAGAGCGCTGGTGTATATATACTGGGTGCTGGTCATTTCTCTGGTGTCTGGCGTTGCGATCACTACGTGGTAGCACTCAGACCTTGTCAGTATCTGTGATATTATCTGTGTTATTATCTAGACCAGTTCCTGGGTGTTGATGACCATGGACCTCACACCTCAGACTAGGAATTAGCTTTACCATCTAGTTATACTCAGACCAGTTCCAGGGTGTTGATGATCAAGGAGCTCACACCCAAGACTAGGCATTGTTGATTATTTGTTATGACCTTCTGCTTTCCTGACTACTCTTCTGATCTCTGATTAGGTACTTTGCTATATCTGATACTCTGTTGCCGAACTCTGCTTGTCTTAGAATTCCGCATCTGTCTCCTGTCTCTGTCCCTGATCTATCTGTCTGTTGCCGACCCGGCTTGCCCGACCTCGAGAGCTATCTCCTCAGTCAAGAGATAGCTCACAGACCTGGGGGTGACACCCTTCCTTGGTGTCACTCACACTCTGTCCTTCCTACTCCTAGCCTGACCCCTCCCTCGGCAGAGTCTCAGGCTTGCGGAAGGAACGTGTTACTGTGCAGTACGCCTTACTGATGGGCACCTGCTCCTCAGGTGCAGTCCTCAAAGTATTTCTGTTGCGCCAAACACTCTTATTACCCAGGTGTCCAGAGGTTAGAGATATATCTGATTATCGGTGATACTGCAGATCATCAATAATCGGGTATATATCTGTATTCTCGGTGATACTGCAGATCACCGGTAATCAGACCCTCTCTGTGTTACACCGATCGTTACAGACCGAAAAATGCAAATGGACGCACACACCGACCATCTGGGCGCACTTACCACTTCGGTGGATACCATCAACCTAGTGCTGGGTAATCACCTTGCGTTAATTGACGCTTTGTCCGGGTCTTTACAAACCCTCCAGATGGCTGTGGATGAAGTGCGATCTCCTCCTAGCACAGACATACGCATGCCTGTACCTGAAAAATTTTCTGGTCACAGATCTGATTTCCGAAATTTTAGGAGTAGAGTGTTATCATACTTTGAGTTGAGACCTAGATCTTCAGGAACTATGGCCCAAAGGGTCACATTTATTAAGACTTTGTTATCAGGCGATTCTCAGACCTGGGCGTACAGTCTACCCACTGGAGACTTAGCCCTAACCTCTGTAGATTAATTTTTTAAAGCCATGGCAATAATTTACAACGATCCAGACATTGCCTCCACTTCTGAGCGGAAGCTCAAGTTGTTACGTCAAGGCAAGAGTCCGGTCGAGGAGTATGCTGCTGAATTCAGAAGGTGGTCAGTATCAGCCAGGTGGGGCACCTTTGCCCTGTTAGATTGTTTATCAGGATTGTCAGATGAGGTCTCTGATCTTATGTTAAGTCAGCCTGAACCTAAGACCATTGAAGAGGCCATTTCATGGGCCATCAGGATCTATCGTAGGCTACGCTATCAGAGACAGACCCGGGGTAGAAACCATGTAAGGATGGTGTCCTACGCTGCGCCTCCTGTGACTCCACCTCCTCCCGTTTCACCTCCTCCCGAACCAATGCAGATTGGTCGGTCAAAGTTGTCTCAAGTGGAGCGGAGACGCAGGATTTCAGAGCAGTTATGTCTTTATTGTGCAGAGGGGGTCATAGAGTACAGAATTGCCCTAAGAAATCGGGAAACGCTACTGCCTAGGAGTAGTTGGGGGTAATACCCTAGGCGTACAACTTTTACCCCTAGATGATAAAAGGTTTCTTCTTCCTTGTACGATTACATGGGAAGATAAATCTGAAGTCACTGAGGCCTTCGTTGATTCGGGCTCAGCGGCTAATTTTATGGATTACGAATTTGCTAAGAAATTGGGTATTCCGCTCACCCCGGTAACACCACCTATCCAGGTTACGGCAGTGGATGATTCCCCCCTGCAACGTAACCGCCCTCTGTCTCAGATACCAGAGGTGGGAGTCACTATAGGAGTGCTGCATAGGGAGAAGTTGCTTTTTTTTGTGTTACACATGACAACCTCCACTATCATCCTTAGCATGCCTTGGTTACATCTTCACTCCCCACAGATTAATTGGGCCACTGGTCAGCTAACAAGCTGGTCAGCCCATTGCTTTCATCATTGTTTAGTGAGGGTAACCTTGGGTCAGACCAGGATTCATGTGGAGGGAGTACCGGAACAATGTTCAGAATTTTCAGATGTGTTTTGTCCCAAAGCTGCAAAGAAACTACCTCCACATCGCCCTTTCGATTGCCCCATCGATCTCCGATCTGGTTGTATGCCCCCTAGAGGTCATCTCTACAATTTGTCTGGGCCAGAAAAAGTGGCCATGCCAGAGTACATCTGTGAAAACTTAGCTAAGGGTTTCATTCGACCTTCCCGGTCGCCTGCCGGAGCAGGTTTCTTTTTTGTAAAGAAAAAAGACGGAGGCCTTCGGCCATGCATTGATTACCGGGGCCTGAATAAAATCACAGTAAAAAATCGCTATCCATTGCCTTTGATAGACGATTTATTCACTCAGGTCACCAATGCTAAGATTTTCTCGAAATTGGATTTGCGGGGTGCATACAAACCTGTGTGGATCAGAGAGGGCGATGAGTGGAAGACGGCCTTTAACACACCCGATGGGCATTACGAGTACCTGGTGATGCCCTTCGGGTTGTGTAACGTCCCGGCCGTCTTTCAGGAACTCATTAATGAAGTATTCAGGGAGGTGTTGGGTAAATTTGTTCTAGTATATCTGGATGATATACTAATCTTCTCAGATAACCTCTCTGAGCACAGGGCTCATGTCAAATTTGTGCTGCACAAGTTAAGACAGAACATGCTTTATGCTAAATTGGAGAAATGCATTTTTGAGGTAACATCTGTCACTTTTCCTGGGGTACATAATTTCCACCTCGGGCCTTTCTATGGATCCTGCCAAAGTCTCTGCTGTCCTGGAATGGCCTCAGCCAGTGGGACTAAAATCTCTCCAGAGATTTTTAGGATTCGCTAATTATTATAGAAGGTTCATAAAGGGGTACTCCACAGTCATAGCACCCCTCACCAGTCTTACAAAGAAAGGGGCAGATACCAACCACTGGTCACCCGAAGCTCTGGCTGCTTTCTCCACTTTGAAAGAATTGTTTTGCTCTGCACCCATTTTGAGACACGTCGACACCTCCTATCCCTTTATTGTGGAGGTGGACACCTCCGAGGTCGGGGTAGGGGCTGTGCTGTCTCAGCGTTCTGGGTTGCAGGGAAGATTACACCCGTGTGCCTATTTCTCTCGTAGGTTTTCACCAGCAGAGAAAAACTACGATATAGGCAACAGGGAGCTCCTAGCCATTAAATTGGCCTTCGAAGAATGGCGTCATTGGCTAGAAGGAGCAGAACATACAATTACCGTTTACACTGATCACAAAAATTTGGAATACATTGAGGGGGCTAAGAGATTGAGTCCCCGTCAGGCTCGGTGGTCACTGTTTTTCTCGAGATTCAGATTTGTAATTACGTACACTCCGGGTAGTAAAAACATTAAAGCGGATGCTTTGTCCAGATGCTTTGAGCCAGAGACAGCACAGCCCTCAGACCCAGAGACTATTATCCCACAGAGGGTAGTGTTGACAGCCACAGAGACCTGGAAAAACTGGATGGAGACTTTTGAGTCCCTTCCAGCAGGATGTCCCTGAAGGAAAGCCTGAAGGGGTGATGTTTGTACCACTGCCATTTCGTCTCCAGATATTGCAGATGTTCCACTCCCACAAAAATGCTGGACATCCTGGGGCCACCAGAACACAGGACCTTGTTGCTAGGTGTGCTTGGTGGCCTTCATTGGCAACTGACTGCAAGGAGTATGTTAGAGAGTGTGCAGTATGTGCAAAAAGCAAACTCTCCCGTCTGGCACCTGTGGGAACATTGCAGCCTTTGCCCACCCCGAGTGAACCATGGACCCATTTGTCCATGGATTTTGTGGGTGAGCTTCCGAGATCTGAGGGCATGTCGGTCATTTGGGTGGTAGTCGACCGTTTCAGTAAAATGGCCCATTTTGTGCCCCTGAAAGGACTCCCCTCGGCCCAGGAGTTGGCCGATCTTTTCATCATCCACGTTTTCCGGCTACATGGCATTCTGGAAAACGTTGTGTCAGATCGGGGAGTCCAATTTGTTTCTAAATTTTGGAGGGCATTTTGTCATCAAATGGGCATGGAACTGTCGTTTTCGTCAGGCTACCACCCACAGACCAATGGTCAGACTGAGAGAATTAATCAGTCATTGGAACAGTTTCTAAGGTGTTATGTTGCGGATGCACAAAATGATTGGGTCAAGTTCTTGCCGTTTGCAGAATTTGCGCACAATAATTTGAAAAGCTCTTCCTCTGGATTTTCTCCGTTTCAGGTGGTAACTGGAAAGTTGCCTGAGTTCTCCCCACTGCCAGTAGCTTCCACTCCGTTTCCAGCTTTGGAGGCTTGGCAAAAATCATTTAAGAACATCTGGGGGATCGTGAAAAATAATTTGGAGAAGGCTTTTCAAAGTCAGAAAGGTCAAGCTGACAAGAAACGCTCCTTAGAGTGGAAGTTCCGGCCAGGAGACTTGGTCTGGGTGTCCACACGTCATTTGACCCTGAAACAGCCCTCGCCCAAGTTAGGACCCAGATTTGTGGGCCCTTTTCCAGTGACCAGGAAGATCAACAATGTTACTTATGCCATTGATCTCCCTGCCAGCATGCGTGGTGTAAGATCTTTTCATGTGTCCCTGCTTAAGCCAGCAGTTCATGTAGGATCCACTCCTCTTCCTCCTGTGATGGTAGATGACCAACCTGAGTACGAAGTAGAAAAGATTTTAGACTCACGTGTTGTACAGAACTCAGTGCAGTATCTAGTTCACTGGAAAGGGTATGGTATTGAGGAGAGAACATGGGTACCTGAGTGTCGCATGCATGCGGATAAACTAAGAAGGGAGTTCCACGCTTTATATCCTGAGAAACCGGGTAGGAGCTGTCCGAAGTCCACTTCTCGGGGGGGGGGAGGGGGGTACTGTGAGAAAACGCGAAAAAGCCGCCGCGAGTACTCAGAGTAAGGCGGCTGATTCCGCGTTCAACATGGCAGCTTGCGCGCATAGGCCTGCATCCACTAGCCTGACGGAGCATGCCCAGTGAACAAGGCGGCGGATTCCGCGTCCGACACGGCCGTTTGCACGCATGGGCTTACCACTAGCAGTATGGCTGAACGCGGGGAAACCGCTGCATGCTCTTGACAGCGGTGCGGCTGGCCCCGCGTTCAAACCAACAGATGCATTACAACACATGTCTGGTGTGGCTGGGACTGATAGTCCACACAGGTTCAGAAGGACGCGCGCGCGCGCTGAGAGGCAGAGCCTTTATGGCAGTCAGAAGGGTGTCAGCTGATCTAGCCAATCAGCTGACAATTCTATCAGGTTTCATTGGTCCAGCACTTAGGGGAGGCGCTGGAGAGCGCTGGTGTATATATATACTGGGTGCTGGTCATTTCTCTGGTGTCTGGCGTTGCGATCACTACGTGGTAGCACTCAGACCTTGTCAGTATCTGTGATATTATCTGTGTTATTATCTAGACCAGTTCCTGGATGTTGATGATCAAGGACCTCACACCTCAGTCTAGGGAAAACTGTATATTATCTGTGTTATTATTTAGACCAGTTCCTAGGTGTTGATGACCAGGGACCTCACACCTCAGACTAGGAATTAGCTTTACCATCTAGTTATACTCAGACCAGTTCCAGGGTGTTGATGATCAAGGAGCTCACACCCAAGACTAGGCATTGTTGATTATTTGTTATGACCTTCTGCTTTCCTGACTACTCTTCTGATCTCTGATTAGGTACTTCGCTATATCTGATACTCTGTTGCCGAACTCTGCTTGTCTTAGGATTCCGCATCTGTCTCCTGTCTCTGTCCCTGATCTGTCTGTCTGTTGCCGACCCGGCTTGCCCGACCTCGAGAGCTATCTCCTCAGTCAAGAGATAGCTCACAGACCTGGGGGTGACACCCTTCCTTGGTGTCACTCACACTCTGTCACTCACACTCTGTCCTTCCTACTCCTAGCCTGACCCCTCCCTCTGGAGAGTCTCAGGCTTGCGGAAGGAACGTGTTACTGTGCAGTACTCCTTACTGCTGGGCACCTGCTCCTCAGGTGCAGTCCTCAAAGTATTTCTGTTGCACCAAACAGTCTTATTACCCAGGTGTCCAGAGGTTAGAGATATATCTGATTATCGGTGATACTGCAGATCATCAATAATCGGGTATATATCTGTATTCTCAGTGATACTGCAGATCACCGGTAATCAGACCCTCTCTGTGTTACACAGATCGTTACACTTATAAACCGGTAAGTAAAAATGTGAAGGCCGATGCTTTGTCCAGATGTTTTGATTCTGAGGTTTCACAACCTAAGGTTCCTGTGTCCATAATACCTAGACACTGTGTGGTCGCCACCACAGACACCCAGGAAATCTCTGACTTGTCTGAATTATTGTCTTCTTTTCAGGAAAACTGTCCACCTGGAAAACCTTTGAATGTATACTATGTACCGATTCACCTTCGTCTACAGGTACTTCAACAATTTCATGACACCAAACTGGCAGGACATCCGGGTGAGACCAAAACCTTGGATTTACTAACACGTCATGTTTAGTGGCCAACTGTAAAAAAAGACTGTAAGGTTTTTGTTGAGGCATGCAGCATCTGTGCCAGAAGTAAAGTCTCTAGGAATGCTCCTAGAGGGAGTCTGATGCCTTTGCCCATTCCTCAGGCTCCTTGGACTCATATTTCTATGAATTTTGTGGTGGATTTGCCTTCTTCCGGTGGGAAAAGTGTTAATTGGGTGATCGTGGACAGGTTCAGTAAGATGGCTCATTTTGTTCCTCTGTGTAAATTGCCTCTGCCAAGGAACAAGCTTTTCCCGTTCGTTTGTTTTTCGTTTGCATGGTATTCCGGAGAACATTGTGTCTGATAGGGGAGTTCAGTTTGTCTCCCAATTCTGGCGGTCATTTTGTTCTCGTTTGGCGACCTCCTTGTCATTTTCATCAGGTTTTCATCCCGAGACCAACGTTCAGACAGAAAGAACCAATCAATCCCTGGAGCAGTATCTCAGGTGTTTTGTGTCTGATTGTCAGGAGACCTGGCTTCAATTTGTGATATTTGCTGAATTTGCGTTCAATAATCTTTCTAGCTCTTCCACCAAACTGTCACCATTTCAAGTGGTTACCGGTCGGAGTCCTAAATTTACCTCATTTTCCAGTTCACATTCCTCTCACCCAGTCTTGGAAGAATGGATTTCTCACATGCAGACAGTCTGGGCTCAGGTCAGAGAAAACTTGGAAAAATCGGTCGCTCAGCAAAAAATTCATGCTGATCTTCATCGGTCTCCTGAGTACAAGTTTACACCTGGGGATCTGGTCTGGGTATCTACCCGCAACATTCCTCTTCGGCAGCCATCCGTCAAGCTGAGTCCCAAATACATTGGTCCTTATCCTATTGCTGAAAAACTTAATGATGTTGTATATTGGGTGACTTTGCCTCACTCTATGAGGGGAGTAAGGTCTTTTCATGTATCTTTGTTATAACCGGCAGCCAATGTTTCATCTTCTGATCCACCTCCACCAACTGAGGTGGATGGGGAACCTGAGTATGAAATAGAAAGAATTCTGAATTATCTGAAATTTTGCAACTCTCTGCAATACCTAGTGGATTGGAAGGGTCATGCTCCAGAGGAGAGGAGTTGGGTTACTGCACGGCAAGTTCATGCCGATAAATTAATTCAAGAATTTCATTTTCATCATCCTGATAAGCCAGGCAGGGTGTGTCCGGGGGCCACACCTCGAGCGGGGGTAATGTCACAAACCTATCTGATGCTCCTACCGACGGCTCCTCTAGCGTTTCCGGGCAGCGGCGGAAGCCGCTTACTTCATCCTCCTCTGGCGGCATCCCCGGCTCCCCTGTGGGTGTGAGTCAGCGTGGCGATTCCAGCCGCGTCTCTGGGCGGGCACGCGCAGTTCAGACCACCTTTTATAGGCTAAGAAGGCGGATGTGAGGTGTATCAGCTGACGTAGGGATCAGCTGACACTGACTCCTGCAGGAGCATTGCTGATTGGCTGGAGGTTCCGGGGGCGTGGCTTTGCATTTTACCTCGGTACTTAAGTCCTGACTTGTCAGTTGTCCAGTGTCCGTTATAGCTATCAGTTCACTGAGCACTGGACCTTGCCTTATTGCTGTGCCTAGTCAAGCTAGTTTTTTCAGAGCTATATACAGTGGGTTTCAAAAGTATTTGGCCCCCTTGAAGTTTTCCACATTACTGCCACAAACGTGCATCAATTTTTTTGGAATTCCACGTGAAAGACCAATACAAAGTGGTGTACACGTGAGAAGTGGATCCAAAATCATACATGATTCCAAACATTTTTTACAAATAAATAACTGCAAAGTGGGGTGTGCATAAGTATTCGGCCCCCTGAGTCAATACTTTGTAGAACCACCTTTTGCTGCAATTACAGCTACCAGTCTTTTAGGGTATGTCTCTGCCAGCTTTGTACATCTAGAGACTGAAATCCTTGCCCATTGTTCTTTGCAAAACAGCTCTAGCTCAGTCAGATTGGATGGACAGCGTTTGTGAACAGCAGTTTTCAGATCTTGCCACAGATTCTCGATTGGATCTAGATCTGGACTTTGACTGGGCCATTCTAACACATACAGTGGGTTGCAAAAGTATTCGGCCCCCTTGAAGTTTTCCACATTTTGTCATATTACTGCCACAAACCTGAATCAATTTTATTGGAATTCCACATGAAAGACTAACACAAAGTGGTACACACGTGAGAAGTGGAACGAAAATCATACATGATTCCAAACATTTTTTTACAAATAAATAACTGCAAAGTGGTGTGTGTATAATTATTCGGCCCCCTTTGATCTGAGTGCAGTCAGTTGCTTGTAGACATTGCCTGATGAGTGCTAATGACTAAATAGAGTGCACCTGTGTGTAATCTAATGTCAGTACAAATACAGCTGCTCTGTGAGGGCCTCAGAGGTTGTCTAAGAGAATATTGGGAGCAATAACACCGTGAAGTCCAAAGAACACACAAGACAGGTCAGGGATAAAGTTATTGAGAAATTTAAAGCAGGCTTAGGCTACAAAAAGATTTTCAAAGCCTTGAACATCCCACGGAGCACTGTTCAAGTGATCATTCAGAAATGGAAGGAGTATGGCACAACTGTAAACCTACCAAGACAAGGCCATCCACCTAAACTCACAGGCCGAACAAGGAGAGCGCTGATCAGAAATGCAGTCAAGAGGCCCATGATGACTCTGGACGAGCTGCAGAGATCTACAGCTCAGGTAGGAGACTCTGTCCATAGGACAACTATTAGTCATGCACTGTACAAAGTTGGCCTTTATGGAAGAGTGGCAAGAAGAAAGGCATTGTTAACAGAAAGCATAAGAAGTCCCGTTTGCAGTTTGCCACAAGCCATGTGGGGGCACAGCAACCACGTGGAAGAAAATGCTCTGGTCAGATGAGACCAAAATGGAACTTTTTGGCCAAAATGCAAAACGCTATGTGTGTCAGAAAACTAACACTGCACATCACTCTGAACACACCATCCCCACTGTCAAATATGGTGGTGGCAGCATCATGCTCGGGGGGTGCATCTCTTCAGCAGGGACAGTGAAGCTGGTCAGAGTTGATGGGAAGATGGATGGAGCCAAATACAGGGCAATCTTGGAAGAAAACCTCTTGGAAACTGCAAAAGACTTGAGACTGGGGCGGAGGTTCACCTTCCAGCAGGACAATGACCCTAAACATAAAGCCAGGGCAACAATGGAATGGTTTAAAACAAAACATATCTATGTGTTAGAATGGCCCTGTCAAAGTCCAGATCTAAATCCAATCGAGAATCTGTGGCAAGATCTGAAAACTGCTGTTCACAAACTCTGTCCATCTAATCTGACTGAGCTGGAGCTGTTTTGCAAAGAAGAATAGGCAAGGATTTCAGTCTCTAGATGTACAAAGCTGGTAGAGACATACCCTAAAAAACTGGCAGCTGTAATTGCAGCAAAAGGTGGTTCTACAAAGTATTGACTCAGGGGGCTGAATACTTATGCACACCCCACTTTGCAGTTATTTATTTGTAAAAAATGTTTTGAATGATGTAGGATTTTCGATCCACTTCTTACATGTACACCACTTTGTATTGGTCTTTCACGTGGAATTTCAATAAAATTGATGCATGTTTGTGGCAGTAATGTGACAAAATGTGGAAAACTTCAAGGGGGCCGAATACTTTTGCAACCCACTGTAGATATGTTTTGTTTTAAACCATTCCATTGTTGCCCTGGCTTTATGTTTAGGGTCGTTGTCCTGCTGGAAGGTGAACCTCGCCCCAGTCTCAAGTCTTTTGCAGTCTCCAAGAGGTTTTCTTCCAAGTTTGCCCTGTATTTGGCTCCATCCATCTTCCCTTCAACTCTGACCAGCTTCCCTGTCCCTGCTGAAGAGATGCACCCCCCGAGCATGATGCTGCCACCATCATATTTGACAGTGGTGGGTTCAGAGTGATGTGCAGTGTTAGTTTTCCGCCACACATAGCGTTTTGCATTTTGGCCAAAAAGTTCAATTTTGGTCTCATCTGACCAGAGCACCTTCTACCACATGGTTGCTGTGTCCCCTACACGGCTTGTGGCAAACTGCAAACGGGACTTCTTATGTTTTCTGTTAACAATGCCTTTCTTCTTGCCACTCTTCCATAAAGGCCAACTTTGTACAGTGCATGACTAATAGTTGTCCTATGGACAGAGTCTCCCACCTGAGCTGTAGATCTCTGCAGCTCGTCCAGAGTCACCATGGGCCTCTTGACTGCATTTCTGATCAGCGCTCTACTTGTTCGGCCTGTGAGTTTAGGTGGACGGCCTTGTCTTGGTAGGTTTACAGTTGTGCCATACTCCTTCCATTTCTGAATGATAGCTTGAACAGTGCTCCGTGGGATGTTCAAGGCTTTGGAAATCTTTTTTTGTAGCCTAAGCCTGCTTTAAATTTCTCAATAACTTGATCCCTGACCTGTCTTGTGTGTTCTTTGGACTTCACGGTGTTGTTGCTCCCAATATTCTCTTAGACAACCTCTGAGGCCCTCACAGAGCAGCTGTATTTGTACTGACATTAGATTACACACAGGTGCACTCTATTTAGTCATTAGCACTCATCAGGCAATGTCTATAGGCAACTGACTGCACTCAGATCAAAGGAGGCCGAATAATTATGCACACACCATTTTGTAGTTATCTATTTGTAAAAAATGTTTGGAATCATGTATGATTTTCGTTCCACTTCTCATGTGTACACCACTTTGTGTTGGTCTTTCATGTGGAATTCCAATAAAATTGATTCATGTTTGTGGCAGTAATATGACAAAATGTGGAAAACTTCAAGGGGCTGAATACTTTTGCAACCTATGTGTATGGCCTTTGGCTATCGCCGACTTCTCGATATATGTATATGTTTACACTAAGTATCTAGTACCCAGGCAATACAAATATATTGAGAGATATGAACAGTGACTATTTGGGGGTTTTATCAATATCAATCTTTGACTAATTAATAGACTGCAAGGTAAAAAAAAATTATTCAATACCTAGCAATACTATCTCTATGACAGCTCCCTCCTCTGGATCACATTCTTTACCAAAGCTATCCATAAAATTTCACTTCAGGATAATTCATTTCTAATACATGATCTGTATAGCAACTGTTAATTCCAGCACTCGCCTGTCACCCCTCCTCTCACTCACTGTCCTTCCCTTTGATGTGATGTCATAGATTCACAAGTGCTACTTTACCCCTGATAGCTCTAAGAGCCCCTTCAGAGGCAGAGATTCCCCCTTGTCTTCCTGTAAGTAGGTATGTGAATAGCGGGTCAACTCCTCGGCGGAACCAACCGTTCCCATATCTATGTCATTCACTCTGTCCCTAACTTGTTCTGGGTAAGAGGGGTGAGTAGGTGCTGACTGTAGAATATTTACTTTTGATTAAACATCTTTGTCTTTGAGCCATTATGACTATTTTTGGGCAATGGGCTTTCCTTTTTCTGGAGTCAGCAAAACCGGCCCTCAGGTCCTCCAAGGTCTGGTCTAGTGAGGCCAAGCTCCAACTTCAAGCCTGTTTTGACTGTACGGACTGGCAGGCTCTGGAGGCACCCAACCTGGATGAGTGGGTGGAGAACGTTACATCGTATATATCAGCTTTTGTGAGGACTCCTGTGTACCCATCAAAACCTATAAAGTCTTTCCGAACAACAAGCCGTGGTTCTCCAACAAACTACGGCAACTTCGGAAGCGCAAGGAAGCTGCACATAAATCAGGCAACCTTGAGGAATACAGTAGGGCGAGGAACGACCTTAATCGTGAATTGAGGGTTGCCAAACGTGAGTTCGCTGAGAGGATGGAACAAAACCTCTATTCAAAAGACTCACGAGCCGTATGGAAAGGCCTTAAAGCTGCTACCAATTACAAGTCTCCCCCCCCCCCCCCCCCCCGACACGCTCCACATAGCATCAATCTTGCTGAAGAGCTCAGTAAATTCTACTGCAGGTTCGAGCGCCAGGATTCGCCTGCGGCGGACCTGCCACTGCCCACTTCCCCTCCGGCACATGCTGACCTCACCTCGAGTCTAAGCTCACCCCCCATGGCTGTGAGAGAATCCGCCGTCACACATCACCTGTCAACTATGAACTCCAGGAAAGCCTCTGACCCGGACGGAGTGTCCCCTGCCTGCTTGAAGTCATGTTCTAGGCAACTTGCCCCTATTCTCACCACCATGTTCAACAAGTCACTTCAGATGGGCAAGATTCCTGCCTGCTTTAAGAGGTCCACCATCATTCCAGTCCCCAAAAAGCAGGGCGTCACTGACCTCAATAACTTCAGGCCTGTAGCACTAACATCCGTTATCATGAAGACCCTCGAAAGGGTTGTCCTGTCCTTTCTGAAGTCCTACACTACGCCCCTCCTAGACCTATTCCAATTTGCATACAGGGAAAACAGGTCCACCGATGACGCCATCAATATCTGCCTGGAGCTCATCAGCAACCACCTGGACAGGCCAGACTCGTATGCCAGAGTCCTCCTCCTGGACTTTAGTTCGGCATTTAACACCATCTGTTCACGCAGACTTCAGGAGGGTCTAGCTGCACTCGGTGTCCATTCCAGCCTTCGCCTTTGGATCACGGACTTCCTGTCCCACAGGTCACAATCTGTCAAGCTGGGCGACATTTCCTCCCAACCACGGACCACGAACATGGGAGCTCCACAAGGCTGCGTCATGTCTCCAATGCTGTTCTCCCTCTACACCAATAACTGCAGATCCACAGCGGACTCTGTCAAGGTTATCAAATTTGCAGATGACACCACTATTGTTGGCCTTATCACCAAGAATGACGAGAGTGCCTATCGTCAGCAGGTAGACAGTATCTGTCCCTGGTGCAGAGAGAACAGGTTGGTGCTTAACACAGCAAAAACTGTGGAGATGATTACCGACTTCAGGAAGCATGCCCCTTCTCCAACACCAATCCACATTGACGGAACTGAAGTGGCGATAGTTTCCTGCGTCTGCCTCCTGGGAACCACCATCTCAAACGACCTGAGATGGAAGGCTAACACCAGCTCCACCGTGGCAAAGGCGACATTTCCTCCCAACCACGGACCACGAACATGGGGGCTCCACAAGGCTGCGTCATGTCTCCAATGCTGTTCTCCCTCTACACCAACAACTGCATATCCACAGCGGACTCTGTCAAGGTTATCAAATTTGCAGATGACACCACTATTGTTGGCCTTATCACCAAGAACGACGAGAGTGCCTATCGTCAGCAGGTAGACAGTATCTGTCCCTGGTGCAGAGAGAACAGGTTGGTCCTTAACGCAGCAAAAACTGTGGAGATGATTATCAACTTCAGGAAGCATGCCCCTTCTCCACCACCAGTCCACATTGACGGAACTGAAGTGGCGATAGTTTCCTGCGTCTGCCTCCTGGGAACCACCATCTCAAACAACCTGAGATGGAAGGCTAACACCAGCTCCACCGTGGCAAAGGCCCAGAAAAGACTCTTCTTCCTCCTTCAGCTGAAAAAGTTTGGCATGCCCCATCAGGTCCTCACAAGATTCTACTCTGCCACCACAGAATCTATACTCTGCTCTTCCATCCTGGTCTGGCACGCTGGTTCCTCCGTCAGCGACAGACAAAAACTCCAGACGGCCATTAGATCAGCAGAGAGAATCATCGGGAAACCCCTCCCTCCACTTGATTTACTCTACAACTCGAGACTACACACTAGGGCGCTGAAGATAGCCATGGACCCCTCACATCCGGGCCACTGCTACTTCAGTCGCCTGCGTTGAGGGCGAAGATTCCGGGTCATCCCCACCAGGACCACGAGGCATAGGAACTCTTTTTTTCCCTTCAGCAGTCAATCTCCTGAACTCCACCCACGTCTCACCACCACCCCATCCTTCTTAGGTTCACAGACATGCTTGGAACTTATGGGCCGAGCCCTCATAGCCTGCCTCTACTTTCTGTTGTATCTTGCTAAATGCTATCTGTTGTATCTTGTTAAATGCGTTCTCATGTATGTCTCTTGTTTAGTGCACTATTTTTTCATGTCCTTGTAGATGTTGAGCTCTGTATGTGCCAAACCCAATTCCAGGTGTGATCCTATAATGCTTGGCGAAATAAATGATTCTGATGTCATAGCATCATATGCTCTCTCTGGAGAGATGGGAAATACAAAAGGGATAAAGATTGGCATTAGCTCTATCCCTTTGCCATTAGACACTACTAACATTATTAACAGCCTTCACTGTTTATAGTTCTGCAAATAAAGAGAATCAAACACATAAAACAAACAAACTATATACAGAGTAACCAGACCTAATTGCATGTTTATGTTTAGAGCTCTCTCTAGCTCTTCAGTACAATTAGAACTATCACAAAAATTAACCTAAAAGTTTTGCTCAAGTTGTGAAAAATGTACCCATAAAATAACATGTTTAACTCTGTTTACACCATCAGTTCAGGGTACAGTTTCAATTACACTTATGTAATGTTATCAGTAATGTTATCAGGTGAATCAATATTATCAAAAGAGAGGCATGGACCCAGGTTGTATTTGCCTTTGAGTTTCACAGAAGTTGGTGTAGTCAGCAGGACCTGGAATGGACCTTCAAATCTGGATTCTAGAATCTTTCGAACAGGTTTCTTAACCAACACTCAAATCTCATGTTTGAAGCTGTATTGACCAGAAATGATATCTGGATCAGAAAGACAAGAACAACAACATCACATAAGTTAACAATTTATTGTGATTCAAATGAAGTTCTTAAGGAGCATCTCTTCCTAACCTAGATGTCTGACCGAATAAGATCTCATAAGGGGACAGTTTTCCTTTCCTCCTTGGTGTGTGTCTAACACTAAACAGAGCAATGTTAATAAGTCTGGCTAAGATTTTCCTGTCTCCTGAGCCATTTTCAACATTTTTTTCCTTGAGAGTGCCAATTAGCCTCTCTACCTTGTCACTACTTTGTGGCTTTCCAAGGTGTCTTCTAAAAGCAACAACCTAGTCACTTTATTTGGCCTTATTTGCCTCCTTAACCTGTTTCTGGTTCACCATATTCGCACACTATCCCACTCATCTGTTTCTTCGCTATTGTCTGTGCTGTAATGTTCCTTACAGGGTAAGCTTCTGGTCATCCAGAGAAAATGTCCACTACAACTAAATGATGCCTCTTGGGCATCTGTATGTGGTCAATCTGTATCCTCTGGAATGGTCTGGTGGGTCTTGGTAAACTCTTCAACTTCCAATCTTCCTAGAAGCACTGGGTACAGGTGAAACAACTGGTTAACTATTTGACTCACTGTTTCTTTCACCCATGTGCCCAGGCGGCACCAACTTGAGGGTATTTTGTCAAATGTACACAGGTCTTGTGGTCCATCTTCCAGAAGCAGTTTCAATGGTGACTCTCTCCCGTTCATCCACCCTTCTACTTCTTCTGAATGTGGTTGTTTTTGGAACTTAACTGGAGGGTTTGTGCTCTTGTGAAATTCCCTTTCCAGGGACTTGTCTGATGAGCTTTCATTTCTGAGTTCCATACTTTCCTCCTGTGACTTCCTCTTTGAACCAACAGGTGAAATGTAAGCTCTTCTTACTCCTTTGCTTAGAGGTCTTCATCAATGGCATCAATGAGGTAGGCATACGTTGAATCTTCTCCTCATCTTCCATAACATAACCTCTCTTCTTGCACTATCACTAGGGTTAAAGATTGGCATTAGCTCTATCCCTTTGCCATTAGACACTACTAACATTATTAACAGCCTTCACTGTTTATAGTTCTGCACAATTTCACATCAACATATCATCTAGTCTGCTGGAGAGCTAGAAAGTCCCAAGTTTAGTGTGGACACGGCTATAGTTTTCATATACTTTGTACTGCTTGTAGGCATCTTTCTCATATTCAGTGATAACTTAACTGCTCATTCTTCTGCCATCAGGGCTTTATCATGCCTCTTTTACATCTCGGCTGATTGGATTCACCATGGTAGTATCATCTGCTCTGGTAAAGTGACGTCTCCAATTTAAATGTGTATAACAATCATGTTGTTTTCAATCATTTTCTTTCTGTAGTCTTAGCTGCTTTATCCACCTTCTGATTGCCTTTCACTTCTTCAGTAGTCAGATTCCACTTCTAAGCACTTGTGGTTTCTCAGCTTGGTCTCATAAGGTTTATCTACATTGCCTGCGATAGGAATGTCACTCCAGGCCCTAATGGATAGCTCTTCAGCCTCATTCACAGTCTTGCTGCTCACCACATGATGTTTTGTGGTCTGGCATTTTGCTTCTTGAGCTGTACACAGCACAGGCAGAAGGTCTGCTTTAAGTACTTCATGACTCGATACTACTGCATATCTGGTGTGAAACTTTCCTGTGTCATCAGCAAATCTGTAACCATCTGCAAACAGAATCAGATCAGGATTTTTCAACGCTGTTTCTGACACATTAGCTAGGGGTGCCGTGTTGCTGTCTCTCAGATGATAATAATCATGTTCAACAGCAGTAAACACGTGCCATCTTCCCCATCTTCAACTTCTCCTTCAGCCTCTCTTTTCCCTCCTCAATGATAGGAAGGTAGCAGGGTTCAGAACAGTACACTTTGTAATGGTGACAGTATCCAACAATGGTAAAGAACAGGCATACACAGATATCTTGCTGCTGAGAGATGCCTTGGTGGTACTTGTTGCAGGATGGCTTAAATGCCGTGCAGTTAGAACATGAAGCTGAGGTTTGTGCCAGGACTTATAACAGCAGTCCTGCCCAGTAGTAGATGGGAGAAATGACGTACATGGCTTAAACACAGGACTGGCCTCCTCTAGCCACTGGATCCAATCTGGCAGAGTCGTAGGTAGTCTATGACGAAGAGATGTCCCAAACTCTGCCTTAGAACTCCTGTAGCATATCCCTCTTCTTTCATGACATAGAGGCAATAGGGCAGAAAGTGGTTGGACAGTCCCAGTGCTGGAAATGAAGCAACGTCCTGTTTCAGCACATGGAAGTCGAAGAGGGCTTCAGACACTAGTAAGAAAGGAGCTGACATGACATAGTCACACAGGGGTTGCTTCAAGAGGAATGGAATCACCTTGAATCCAGGGCCTGCAGTATGGGATGAGACTTAAGAAAACCTATAACCGTCTTGCAGTCACTGTAGATGTCAGGGTTGATACAGCCAGCTTCTTTTCTCAGTCAGATGTTTCACTCCTGAACTGGCACAGTGTCTCAGGAACACTATCTTCTCTTGTACCACTGCACTGTCCCTTTCAATCTTTGTTCCTTCAAGAATTATAGAAACGGAATGAGGAAGACTTCTCCCTTCTCTTCAGATGAATAACACAGGAACAATCATACACAACTTGTAACTTCTGGGTATTTAGCAGAGCAGTCCACGTTTCAAGGATGGAAGACATAGCCCTGCTGAGCTGAGAGGTGGCGCATGTCTTCTGGGCCTGTTGCTCCCCCCTCAGACAGTATTTGGCTAAGCAGATCTTAAACAATTCACTGGCAAGAATTGATGTCATTTTTTTGCATCCACCTTCCTTTTGCAGCACACCAGGAGGGAAGCAATTGTAGCCAAAGGCAGGTACATCTTGAAACGTACTGCAGAATGTATAGTTCCAATGTCTTCAGTGCGAGGATGGCAGCTTAGCAGGACAGCAGAAATGGTAAGAAACATGGAGGACCAGAAACCTGCACTAAAATGCTATAAATGATATATAAAGTGAACTTTTAATAACATATTATAAAAAATTGTATATCTAAGGAGAGTGAAAGGTGTGTGCTTCTGACCAGTTTCACCTGACTTATATACTGGCTGCCTCAAATCTAATGACTCAATTAAATTTAAACGGACTCTCGTCTAATTAAAATGGCAAAGCGTTGCATACTGCACTTGCCTACCAGATTGTGCAGGATCTAAGGCTACCTCCTTGACATTCGTGCAGGAGTTGGCCCACGCAAATTCTTGCATCTCAACAAGGACGCCGCGTGTAGGCCTCCTTGTACCCCCAAGGAATGAGGGGCAGCACAAACACCCCCACAAAGCATCCACTGCCCGGGAGCGCCGCAACTGCCTCTCGGGGGGGGGGGGGGGGGGGTTGGAGCGAGAACACATGAACGATGTACTCCCCAGATGCGGCCCACGCCTAGGGAGAACCATCCATGCTGCCCCCCCAAAGGATAGATGCCCTACTCTTGCGTATTTTGCTTAACTGTAGTGCATATGCGCATCCTGGGAGCAAACACACCGACAATGGAGCGAGCGCAGAGAAGGATGCGCATATGCACTACAGGTAAGCAAAATACGCAAGAGTAGGGCATCTATCCTTTGGGGGGGCAGCATGGATGGTTCTCCCTAGGCGTGGGCCGTGTCTGGGGAGTACACCATTCATGTGTTCTCGCTCCCCCCCCCCCCCCCCCCGAGAGGCAGTTGCGGCGCTCCCGGGCAGTAGATGCTTTGTGGGGGTGTGTTTGCGCTGCCCCTCATTTCTTGGGGGTACAAGAAGGCCTACACGCGGCGCCCCTGTTGAGATGCAAGAATTTGCGTGGGCCAACTCCTGCAGGAGTGTTAGGGAGGTGTAATAACCACCTTTTGCTCCGGCACCAGCAAACTCATCAGCAAGAGTTTGCAATCACGACTCCTCACACAGCAAGCAGGAGATAGACTTTTCTCAGGCTTCTTCAATGTGTACGTAGTTTATTCAGGAAACAGATATATAGATAGATACAGTTCATCATATCCTAGCAAGCAAAGCAGATCTTCATGTTTCTTGGCGTTACAGCTCTTGCCTAACTCCCTGCGGAAGTTAGTCAGGTATTCTTATATCTACTCTATGTTACACTAGACTACCTATGTACAGCATACATCATATCAGATTACAGAAAGGAATGAACATACTTAGAGGTCCCAGTCAGTATTGAAGCATAGCAGGAATCCGAGAGCTCCCTTTTTCAGCTCGTCCGGCTATTAATACCGACTAGGAAAGAGTTAAATGTGATCTTATCTTCACCACGACTATTGGCTGAGCCCCCTCGTGGTGTCATAATACACACCTACTCGATTAATATTCAATGAGGCTTCTGCCCCACTTACAAGGAATTTGGTGTTTAGTAAATATGGCTGATGTTTACTGTTCTAGTGGTGTATATGCACAGGTCAGGGAGACCTGTGGCCTTGTCCATAGAACAGCTTCTTGGTATGTTCTGGTTCTGCTGACAGAACTGCAGATTTTCTCTCTAAGAGAAAATGCCCTTAAAGGGCAGGTCTGCTCTCCAAGCCTTTTTGACTAACTCAGTCCAAATAACTGAGGCCTACTTAAATTATAACAATCCCCCCTAAAAAGGCTTGACCTGCAGATCCCAGCTTCTGAACCCACCAGTACCTGGTTTCTTTTCTTTATGTTTCACTTTTCGATGTTCGTGCTCACACAACTTCTCTGCTCTAGGCGGTTATCCCTCGAAGAGAGAGAGCAAGACCTCTTGGTCTTCCTGTAACCAGGCTCTCCGGGGAGGCCCTACTTCTAAGTCCCTCTATACCACATGCTCAGCATTTGCGTCACTTGCGTATCACTCACAAACTTGCATGACCACAGAAAAATGAAACTCGTTTGTTTGTTACACACTGGAGCAGTGCCAGGTGCCTTCTAAAAGAGCGCCTTTATACAATCAGCTCCATCACCGGTACTACTAAACCTATACCCGTAACACTGTATATCCCTTAATTTGGAAATATTGGTTCATGAGATTGTTTATGAGGCACCAATCTCTTGACCAGGTTAATTTGTTTTACGTAATTTTAACACACAACCTCACCTGGATAATGATGCCTAAAGTTGTCATCCCCATCCAGACGACTAGTGGGTGTAGGAAGAACTTTTGAACTGCAGAGGCCCAGTCCGAGTGTCCCTGGAACATCGCCGGAAACCTTTTCCACCAGGTCAGACTGAAACTCACCTGCTTATTTTTGTGTTCTACCTCGTTAAGATCACCTGGATCATGGTGAAATCAAAACCGGTTCCCCTTTGTCCCATGTCGTGTTATCTTTCAGGATGGGAACTTCACGTGAAACTTTGAACTTTAGAGTTCTCTTAACAATTTGCGAAATAACGTCATCAAACTTGGATGACTCGATCCATATGGGAACTCTGCTCACACAATATGTTCCCCTTGACGGATCCCCCTTCTCGGAACAATTATGCAAATGTACCTTAAATGTGTCCTTAGACCTTTTGTTAAAAAAACAAACCTTTCCTTCAGCCACCGGAACTATCGATTTGGCTTCAGGGTGGATCTTTTGAATGGTAGCCTCGCATTCTGTGTTATTGAGCCAGCAGGCTTCTTCACTAAATTTGGCTTGCCCCGGCCACCACAGGTACCTCTGTGAGAATTGCCCGCATGAGGACAACTCTACTCGTTTCACCTCCCCGTCTAGCACCAAAAAAGGTTCACCTCTCAGGTCCTGGTGTAAGACATGTGTTAAGGGGGGAACTAAGGAAGTGGCGGTGCCTAAAGGAATGGGCACCGTTTCCATTTGTTCACCCAAACATCTCGAAGCTTCCATGCAAAAGATCCTTCTCCAGAAAAATCGATGTACCTCCCCTTGTCCAATCTCAGTTGTACAGGATCTTTAATCATCTCCCTGACAAAATATGTCCCCAACTGTCCTGATTGGACCTCTTCCCCCCTTATGTCCTGAGGCACAATATGTACCTGAGGTCGGGAAGACTGCACTCTCTGCAATCTTTCAATTAAGAGTACCTCTTCACTTACCCAACTAGCATGAGGATAAGCGGCTGCATATGGACTGCGTAATATCGTCCCCTGTTGTGACCCGTGTAGTGTGGATGGGGTTCCCTGTGTTGGCTTTCCCTCCCCCGGGACCGCTCTCCCCACCCTCTTTGTCACCTGGAAATGTGGCTTGATCTCGATTTTTACTTCTTGTTTCGAGAACCACCAACCCTCGGCTTTCCAGCCTTTACGTGTGTATAGTTGTTTCAGAGGCACTCTCTGTTGGTAGTTCCAGAGTGTGATGTTGTCCCCTGCGTCTCTCTGGTAGGAGAATTGACGCCTCCTGCTCGTTCCTCTCCAATCTGGAACCATCTCACTCTGCATAACCAAGACAAGGTACCCCTGAATCACACACTCCACCTTTTGCATGTACCCGTTGTACTGCAATGTACCTTTTAACAAAACTTTGGATCGGTGCATCGATTCTGGGAGTGTGGCATTCAATAGCAGATTTACACTGCCATTCAATTCCCACTGCCCGCACACCTGACCCTTCAGACCTTTCACCCACATTGTGCCATGAAATTTGTTTTCTCCTGGCACAAGTGCTCTTTTCCTCCATCCCTGCTTGGTCCCTCTGTGCCAAGCGGAGGGAGGTGTGAAAGGATCAGTACCTTTGTCACCCAACATCAACATGTTTGGGCCTTGTATTCTCATTAACCCCTTATTATTCATGAGAATGTCCTCTCTTCGTTCTCCTAGGACGAAATGGCAACCTAGGATCACCATCAGCACGGTACTCTTCATTAGGAAAGCACCTCCTTGGGAAAGAAAAACATTAGCACTTTGCATTATGCTTTGCTCAGACAGTTTTGTTAGTCTCTTTCCGATCTCCGAAATCTCGTTTTTTAGTCTCTTTCCAATTTCAGGAATCTCGCTTTTCAGTCTCTTTCCCATCTCAGGAATCTCGCTGTTCTCCAAACTCAGATTGGCATCTGGAACCTTTCACTTATCCGACTGACATCTCCATCTTTGCTGCCAGCACTGCAGCTGTCTCGATTCCATATTGCCCAACTCCTGAAATCGAAACACAAACAAATCAATTCTTATTAATGATTTGGGATTCGCCCTGCGGCTTGTACTCTGTACACTTTAAATTGATCAATATATACCGTAATTGATCTCGTTGCTTTATGGTTCTCATGAACTGTTTACACTTTTTGGTAGATTGGAGTCACAACCTCTCTCCCCTACCTAAGTACTATCCTCAGTACTTACCTGT
This sequence comes from Hyperolius riggenbachi, assembly GCF_040937935.1. NCBI lineage: Eukaryota > Metazoa > Chordata > Amphibia > Anura > Hyperoliidae > Hyperolius > Hyperolius riggenbachi. The sequence goes on along the minus strand of NC_090647.1, from coordinate 395,675,527 downwards.
TTAAAATATGCTCCCACGGACTTCACCTTTGGAAGCTTTCACCTCATTGCAAGCTCTCACCACACCCCCCCTTCTGTACATACGCGGCCGTCGTATGCACAGAGTACGGATGCCACACACCTGTTGCTGCTTTGCAGGTGAGCCTGCAATGCTCTTACTCATTTTCACATTTACTCACCTAGAACTTTATTGCGATACGAGCTCTGCTAGAAGTTCTGTGTGTTGTACCCTCTGACCAATGTTTGCCGTGCCACTACCCTCATACTACCAAAAAAAAAACTGTTGCCTCCCTGTAGGGAGGAGCACTCTGCACTTAAACTACACAGGGTGCAGGGCTAAGCATTCCAGCGTCAAATGCCTGTATGCAGATCCCTGAATGCCCACTTGGTAGGTAGTCAAATGGCAAACACTGTACTGATACACTGTCACTCTGTAAATGGCAATTGCTGCATCCCTATAATTGCCCCTTGAACTGCTTCCAGTTCTGTTCTGTGCTAAACTGAATCAGAGCTGGAGAAAAGAAGAGGAAGAAAAAAATATATATATTTATGACCAATCGGTGGGCGGGGAAAAACACGCTAACAGCCCAGCAATGACATCTTTGTCAATCTCTGGTCCTGTCCCTGACACAAAAAAACCCCAAAACAAACACCCTGCAGTCGCAGCGAGTACACCTGGATTGGTCAACTCCTTTCTTTCTCTCTTTTCCTTTCCCCCCTCTCCAACTATGCACTGTCCCCCTATCTCTATGGGGAACACATGCTGCACCGCACTTTAAGGTGCCTCACTTAAAGGAATAATCCCATAAGCAACCCCGTACAGATACTTCCCTGATCTGCGCAGCACTTGCAAATCACTCCCTGGGGACTATCTGACTTATACGTGTTTTCCTAGCTGGGAAACACTTCCTATCCGTGAGCCTGCAACTTGCTTGGCTCACGTATGCGGACACTCCCTGTGCCCAGACTTCTTCTGAGGAAATCATCTGGAAGCCGAGAAACTCAGTAGAATCTCTCTTCTGTACCCACTCTGGACCCCCCTCCCACCAGCTGCTTCCGTGCACGGCGCCTTGTGCACAGCTGTGACGTGGGACGTGGGATCCCCCCCAGCACATCCTCCCCCCTGCCATCGGGGCGTGCCTATCAGTGGGCGCTTCCCGACCCCTCCCCTCCTGATACATCATGAATATGGGAGTGGCTTTCTCAGAATTACGACGCCATGTTGAGTCATGGCATGCCAGCCAAGATGGCTGCTATGTCAGTCCCCCATAGCAACATCTTAATCCTATGCACCTGTAGAAAAAAGCAACTCAAACAGAACAAACATTTTATGCATAGTTACACATAGCATCGATACACATTGCAGAAAATCAGCATTCTGCCACACACACTCTGGGATGCCTGCCAAAACTTGAAACAAACCCCGTCAGAGCTGTAATCCTAAATGCTATCAATCCTAAGGAACCCCAGTGACGAGGAATCTCTCTCTCTACACAAACATCTGCTTATCTCAGAGATGGCTCAGAACTACTAGAGCGTGCTGTGAACATTTAACCTTTTAGCAGCACTGACAGGGACTAGCTTGCAGAACATCTCAGAAACACCCCTATGGACAGGGATAAAAAAACATGCTGCCCGAAAAGAAGACGCCAGAGTACAGTAGCCCTTCACCTATTATCTCAGCTGTAGCTATAACCTGCATCCTACTGTCACAGCGACCCAGAGCCATGGGCTGTGCATTCCTGTCTCCCCAGCTCACCGAAGAAAGAAAAAAAACATACTGCAACAGCTAACACGTGCATTAACTCCTACTAAAACCTCACAGCTGTCTCTCTCTCTCACTTTTCTCACTACCAGTCTCCTCTCTCTTCCCTCTCTCTCCTTCTCCTCTACTACTCGACAGCCTTAGCCCCCCCTTATCTCTCCTGCGGGGGACACCCATATCTGGCAAACCTCCCAGACTCACGCTGTGACACACGGGAGAAAGAGAAAGAACAAACAAAAACAAAAAAAACCTGAAACTGCACGCAGCAGCCACTAGCACAACCCGAGAGAGAAAAAAAAAACAATACAGGAAAACCAGTAAAAACACACACTGGAAAAGTTAGAGAGAAAGCACTGCTGGAACAAACTGTCAACATGTAATACCAAACACTTGCATTAGAATTAAACAAATGAAACACTATACTTGCCAGTGTCTTGAGACGTTCTCCCCAAATGACCGTTCGTTACAGCATTGGTCAAGTTTCGCTCGCGAAGTTCTGGACCCCCTCGGGCTACTGATTCTTTCGTTCAGCAGATCGACACCACTACGGCACTTGCACCCCAAGCCGCCGCCCAGGACAGCCCACGATCTGGATTCTGGCGTTAGGCGTGTGTACAATCACACCTATATTATTCAGTCCACGAACCTTCACCACTGTAATTACTCGAACGTCATTCCGTGCGCCAGGCTTCCTCGCAGCCTGGCAGCACCACTTATCTCTTCTCGATAAGTTTCTAGCGAGCGTCTCAGCGTCTCCTCCGCTTGTTACTATGGAAGTCCTGGAAAACTAGATAACAGACTGACATCTGGCCCGGTCCTTGCCTGCCTTTTCTGCTAGACAGTCCCGGGTTTTGGCACCAATTGTAATAACCACCTTTTGCTCCGGCACCAGCAAACTCATCAGCAAGAGTTTGCAAAGCAAACACGACTCCTCACACAGCAAGCAGGAGATAGACTTTTCTCAGGCTTCTTCAATGTTAACGGAGTTTATTCAGGAAACAGATATACAGATAGATACAGTTCATCATATCTTAGCAAGCAAAGCAGATCTTCATGTTTCTTGGCGTTACAGCTCTTGCCTAACTCCCTGCGGAAGTTAGTCAGGTATTCTTATATCTACTCTATGTTACACTAGACTACCTATGCACAGCATACATCATATCAGATTACAGAAAGGAATGAACATACTTAGAGGTCCCAGTCAGTATTGAAGCATAGCAGGAATCCGAGAGCTCCCTTTTTCAGCTCGTCCGGCTATTAATACCGACTAGGAAAGAGTTAAATGTGATCTCATCTTCGCCACGACTATTGGCCGAGCCCCCTCGTGGTGTCATAATATACACCTACTCGATTAATATTCAATGAGGCTTCTGCCTTAGATCCTGCACTATCTGGTAGGCGAATGCAGTTTGCAATGCTTTGCCATTTTAATTAGACGAGAGTCAGTTTAAATCCAAATGAGTCATAAGACTTGAGGCAGCCAGTATACAGTGGCTTGCAAAAGTATTCGAGCAATGCAAATCGGGAATGTAGACAGTTCCCTGTTGGTGCGATCTGGCAATCCTCCTTAGGCAGCTCTCAGTATCCACTAGAGAAAGTAAAAACATGCAAAAGAGAGAGTGCTCTGGGTGACAAATAGATAAGAGCATCCACCCTGCCAAGGACAGATCTCACCTGTTCAGAAATGGCTGCTCGTAGGACAAAGCCTCTGATAGAGTTTGTTCCTTTAGGGGCCAGGGACCAGGCTCACAATCCAGCTCCAGGCGGGGAATCACGTTCTCAGTTTGGACACTTCCAGGGAGGCTGTAGGCAGGCCAAACATTAGATCCTGTCACACGCTCACCTTGCGAGACCAAATGGGAGTGAGCGGCGTCTATGCGATGTCAGTAGCATACTGAGTAGTATTGTGCGGCTAGCAGATATAACCGCTGACTTGCCGCAAATAAAATAGAGAGTGGTGAGGTAGTAAGGTATAAAAAGGGAGCTTATTTATTAGTAAATACAACGCGTTTCTCAGAGAAAACATTCTCGGTTTCATCAGGCTAATCCAAACTGAGAACGTGACTCCCTGGTGGCCCTCCGGATTCCCCGCCTGGAGCTGGATCGTGAGCCTGGTTCCTGGCCCCTAAAGGGACAAACGCTATCAGAGGCTGTGTCCTACGAGCAGCCATTTCTGAACAAGTGAGACCTGTCCTTGGCAAGGTGGATGCTCTTATCTATTTGTCACTCAGAGCGCTCTCTCTTTTGCATGTTTTTACTTGCAAAAGTATTCGGCCCCCTTGAAGTTTTTCACATTTTTTCACATTACTGTCACAAACATGAATCAATTTTATTGGAATTCCACATGAAAGACCAATACAAAGTGGTGTACGCGTGAGAAGTGGAACGAAAATCATACATGATTCCAAACATTTTTTACAGATCAATAACTGCAAAGTGGGGTGTGCGTAATTATTCAGCCCCCTGAGTCAATACTTTGTAGAACCACCTTTTGCTGCAATTATAGCTGCCAGTCTTTTAGGGTATGTCTCTACCAGCTTTGCACATCTAGAGACTGAAATCCTTGCCCATTCGTCTTTGCAAAACAGCTCCAGCTCAGTCAGATTAGATGGACAGTGTTTGTGAACAGCAGTTTTCAGATCTTGCCACAGATTCCTGATTGGAATTAGATCTGGACTTTGACTGGGCCATTCTAACACATGGATATGTTTTGTTTTAAACCATTCCATTGTTGCCCTGGCTTTATCTTTAGGGTCGATGTCCTGCTGGAAGGTGAACCTCCGCCCCAGTCTCAAGTCTTTTGCAGACTCCAAGAGATTTTCTACCAAGATTGCCCTGTATTTGGCTCCATCCATCTTCCTATCAACTTTGACCAGCTTCCCTGTCCCTGCTGAAGAGAAGCAACCCCAGAGCATGATGCTGCCACCACCATATTTGACAGTGGGGATGGCGTGTTCTTAGTGATGCGTAGTGTTAGTTTTCTGCCACACATAGCGTTTTGCATTTTGGCCAACATGTTTGCTGTGTCCCCCACATGGCTTGTGGCAAACTGCAAACGGGACTTCTTATGCTTTTCTGTTAGCAATGGCTTTCTTCCTGTCACTCTTCCATAAAGGCCAACTTTGTGCAGTGCACAACTAATAGTTGTCCTATGGACAGATTCCCCCACCTGAGCTGTAGATCTCTGCAGCTTGTCCAGAGTCACCATGGGCCTCTTGACTGCATTTCTGATCAGCGCTCTCCTTGTTCGGCCTGTGAGTGTAAGTACACAGCCTTGTCTTGGTAGGTTTACAGTTGTGCCATACTCCTTCCATTTCTGAATGATCGCTTGAACAGTGCTTCATGGGATATTCAAGACTTTGGAAATCATTTTGTAGCCTGAGCCTGCTTTAAATTTCTCAATAACTTTATCCCTGACCTGTCTGGTTTGTTCTTTGGACTTCATGGTGTTGTTGCTCCCAATATTCTCTTAGACAACCTCTGAGGCTGTCACGGAGCAGCTGTATTTGTACTGACATTAGATTACACACAGGTGCACTCTGTTTAGTCATTAGCACTCATCAGGCAATGTCTATGGGCAACTGACTGCACTCCGACCAAAGGGGGCTTGTAACGATTGTGCGTTGACACTGCGGAAATCCTCCACAAGCGTGTAATTTGATGGAACCCAGCAAAAGGTGCAATGCACCTGTAGATGGAAATTCCTGTCGGCAGGTGGAGCTGTGGAGTGCAGAGGAACAGCTCCTCTGCCCTACCACACACGCCAGACAGGAATTGCATGAAGGGAAGAAACGCAGGGCAAGATAGCCCTGAAGGAGAGAGAGCAAAGCGACAGAGGGTATGTGTGTTCACCAAACTAGTCGCCACCCTGCGACGATGAACACACAACCAGGAAGACAAAGCGAGAAGGCAATCGCCGGAGATGGCGATTGCTAACAGCGACACAAGACCGAATAAGCACAGATGAGGAATGTATGTATGTCCACCAATCTAGCCGCCAACCTGCGACGGCGGACACACAACAGAAGAAACCAAGTGAGAACACAATCGCAAGAGAAGCGATTGCGGAAGAGAATGAGCACAGGGACAGATTGTATGTGTGTACACCAAACTAGTCGCCAACCCGCGACGGTGCATACACAACAGCAGATATGAAGTAGGAACGCAATCGCGAGAGAGGCGATTGCCAGAGGTGACACAAGGCTACAGCAAGGCAGAGCACGAGAGTAGCAAAGGCACAGCAAATCATACAAGGAGAAGATAAGGAAAATCAGAAACGCTAGCTAAACGCGAACACCGCACTCATTCGCAACAGTGCACGCGTTTATGCGCGGTCTCCACGTGATAAGCACAATAGAGACAAGCACGCCTAACTAACCACCGACAGACAAACATGAAACAGAGGACGCGAGCGCTTGCTTAACGGTTACCTCACCGAGCCTCCAGCAAGCGTTTGTAGCAGACAAGACAGATACACGAAAACAGAAACAAGTGAGAGATGGGATCCACAGCACTAGCGCTAGGCGAGTGCGATCCAGGCAAGACAGATAGAGGAGATGGTTGGTAGCAACAGACAATCAAAACAGATATGCAATCCTAACTGCACTAGGGAAACCTGCCTAGTGCAGTCCCAGGAATTACTCTAAGCTAAACTTCAAACAATGAGCAAGGCTGATACTCCAGGCATGTTACACAGGACAAAATCCTTATGACCAGCAAAGGACTCTGGGAAACATAGCTCTTTATAGAGCAAGCCTACAAAGGATGTGGCTAGGCAATCTGCATGACAAACGTATGCAAGTTCCTCAGCAGCAAGCTGCACAACTGACAAAAGGTCTCTCTTCCAGAGACCTTCAGAATGCAGACCTGAACAGTGGTCAAAAGGCTGCCGGCCTGCGCAGGCAGCCGCGCGGATTCTCACAAGGCTGAATAATTACGCACACCCCACTTTGCAGTTATTTACAGTGGCTTGTGAAAGTATTCGGCCACCTTGAAATTTTCCACATTTTGTCACATTACTGCCACAAACATGAATCAATTTTATTGGAATTCCCCGTGAAAGACCAATACAAAGTGGTGTACATGTGAGAAGTGGAAAAAAAATCATACGATTCCATAGGACAACTATAAGTCGTGCACTGCACAAAGTTGGCTCTTATGGAAGAGTGACAGGAAGAAAGCCATTGCTAACAGAAAAGCATAAGAAGTCCCGTTTTCAGTTTGCCACAAGCCATGTGGGGGACACAGCAAACATGTGGAAGAAGATGCTCTGGTCGGATGAGACCAAAATGTAACTTTCTGGCCAAAATGCAAAACGCTATGTGTGGCAGAAAACTAACACTACATATCATTCTGAACACACCATCCCCACTGTCAAATATGGTGGTGGCAGCATCATGCTCTGGGGTTGCTTCTCTTCAGCAGGAACAGGGAAGCTGCTCAGAGTTGATAGGAAGATGGATGGAGCCAAATACAGGGCAATCTTGGAAGAAAACCTCTTGGAGTCTGCAAAAGACTTGAGACTGGGGCGGAGGTTCACCTTCCAGCAGGACAATGACCCTAAACATAAAGCCAGGGCAACAATGGAATGGTTTAAAACAAAACATATCCATGTGTTAGAATGGCCCAGTCAATGTTCAGGTCAAAATCCAATTGAGAATCTGTGGCAAGATCTGAAAACTGCTGTTCACAAACGCTGTCCATCTAATCTGACTGAGCTGGAGCTGTTTTGCAAAGAAGAATGGGCAAGGATTTCAGTCTCTAGATGTGCAAAGCTGGTAGAGACATGCCCTAAAAGACTGGCAGCTGTAATTGCAGCAAAAGGTGGTTCTACAAAGTATTGACTCAGGGGGCTGAATAATTACGCACACCCCACTTTGCAGTTATTTATTTGTAAAAAATGTTTGGAATCATGTATGATTTTCGTTCAACTTCTCACATGTACACCACTTTGTATTGGTCTTTCATGTGGAATTACAATAAAATTGATTAATGTTTGTGGCAGTAATGTGATAAAATGTGGAAAAATTCAAGGGGCCGAATACTTTTGCAAGCCACTGTATTTGTAAAAAATGTTTGGAATCATGTATGATTTTCGTTCCACTTCTCATCTGTACACCACTTTGTATCGGTTTTTAACGTGGAATTCCAATAAAATTGATTCATGTCTATGGCAGTAATGTGACAAAATGTGGAAAACTTCAAGGGGGCCGAATACTTTTGCAAGCCACTGTATAAGTCAGGTGAAACTGGTCAGAAGCACACACCTTTCACTCTCCTTAGGTATGCATTGTAATGTGTTCTAAATGAATAATAATACTTATGCACAAATGCAAATATGATAACCGTATGACATATAAACAATAGGAATGTTTTTATTGAATATTATGTAAGGGGTTTTATACCGCTTTAACATTAAAACAGTCCCCCTGTGTCACAGCACAGGTCACCGATATTGCAACACTCTTCCTCATAGAGACACGGAAGAACACATTTTTCACTGACAGACAGACTAACAACAATACACAAATCCACAGCTACTCAAACAGCTGCACTTAACAATCATGCCAAAATTCAAAACTACATTCACAGAATACTCAAAATGAAGGCCTTTCCTGTTACAGTACAAGAAACTAGACACAATTAGCCGAACTCTGAAAGTATCCAAGATGATCAGCTAGCCACTTCTAAATTCTCCTCCCTAGAAGTAGCCCAACTGTGGTGATATATTGGGGTGATGATGATATGTAAGGTAATATACAGGAACATATTCTTTCATTTTTCTGCCTGTGTCATGTGTGTGTGTCTGCTAAAAGGAAGCTGTTACCTGGAGTTACTAGCTTGGGGCAAGGAACTGGCTCATTAGGCCACTAGCAGTCGCCTTTGATCTGCTGTCTCAGGTGGGATTGTCTGGGAAACTACGTTTGCATCTGAAGGTGACCGATGGTGAATAGGAGCAGGAACTGCTAATTGGCTAACTAGCCTCTGGCCAGGAAATGGCTTGAACAGTCAAGTCCCCACCTTTAATCTACTGTGAAATACACTTTTACATGTGGAAGTTAGATCTCTGGGAATTAAATTATGTCTGAAAAGTTAATTAAAACCAGTTCCTCCCCTTCCCAAGGAAGTTGCAGCCTCCAGGCGTATCTCCCAGTATAAAAAGCAGGGCCAGATGCCCAAAAATTATCTTCTCTTGAGGGTAGCACAACGCCAGAGATGATCCCGATCGAATCGGAAAATCCGTGTCCCTCCACAATTGGACATTTGCGCTGGTAAAAGTTCAATTTAATGTTTATTTCCCTTTTATTTTTGCAAACTTGTCTTGTGTGTATCGTTGTAACTTTTATCCTTGTAACCTTTATTTTGTAACTGTTACTTTGTTTTTGTAAATCTTTTGTGTATATTATTTTCTGCATTGTTCCACTTTTTTCCTGGAATATTAAATAGTTATTTAATAAGTTTGACTTCTGCTGTACTAAACTAACACTCATAGCCTAGAAGAGACTGAAGTGTAAATGTGTATAAGTCCATGCCTGATTGTATGACTGAGCAACCCTACCGTATAAGATTGTAATTGCATTGTGTGTATGGGGCACTTCTGCGCTCGACGGCAGAGTGGGAAGTCTCGGAGTGGCTAACAGTATCGTTCGGAACGACTGTTAGTGGTTTTGCTTCACTACAGTGTAAGATTGCAATTGTGCGTGTGTGCGCGTGGCATTCCCGTATTCGACCTAAAGCGCAAAGCTGACCCGAATACGAAATCGCGGATTGCGTGCTGACCACTCGACAACCGAGTGGACGTGTCTAGCAACAGATAGTGGTGGCAGTGAGAAGTGTTTGAGGGGTCCCAGCCTTGTTTTTAGCTTGAATAAGGCTGCTCCCTGCTTGATCTGGTCAAACCCGCAGTCGGGAACCATATACGCAGGCATGCCACGGGCCGGTTCCTGACACCAACGACCTCTTGTAAGCAGATACCTTCCCCTGAAGAGAAACACCCTATTAACCCACCCAGTACCCCTACTCTAGCCCTAGCAACCAACCAATTAGACCAGTTAACTAAACTAATTGCGCAAGACTCCCTGGATGCAGGTGTGAATTATTCCCCACATTATGTGTGAATTTTAGTACTAACTGATTTACGACTCAAAATGTCCTACTGCAACGTATTTCCTACAGCACGTGCTAATAGGGACAGTAATTCTGGAACTGAACACTACTAAAGGTCAATTGATTTTTTTATGAGTCCAAACCATTTCCAATATTTACCACAGGAAATATCAACGTTTTGTTACTAGCATCAATCCCATAGGATATAACTTCACAACTACCAGCTTAGCGATAAACAGTAAAGGCTCCTATGATATCAACAACCAATCAGCAAATTAAAAAAACACTTATTTCCAAATTCACTGTTACCAAAAGAATTAGATTTTCAATCTTTCAACTACAAACAACCACTACAAATGAAACACTGGCATATGACATGCTCACCACTCATACTTACACCATGGATAAATCCCTTAATACAGGGTAAATTCAACACCTGGAGCTTTTAACATCCCCTGTATCGTAGTAAGCAGTGTCAACGTCCAGACTGAGGCTACAGCATACAACAAATTCAACAGGCTGAGGCAAGCATATTTTCTTACCTTCTTATAATTGGATGTGCACTCCCTGTACAGCCTGGAAGTTAACATCATGTTGCTCCTTTAAAAGTGTCCGGCCAGAGGCATTACTAATTGCTCCAGGCCCACCCAGCGATGCCAAATTGATGTGGCGGGAAACACCGCCTTGATGGATTTATCCAGGTGTTCCAAATTTCATGTTAATATCTGTTTCTATGCATGCATTTAGAAACCCTGAATCAAATAGACATGGCGACCATATCTGTTGGATTCATAATTAACACTTCCTTTATTTGTGGTGCAGCCCTTCTTTTTATAGATTACATGACGTAACAAGTAATGTTTATTCACTTAGGGATGGTTTATGGTTAGTAGAGAGTGTACATAATTATTATGGGGTGTATTAGGGGTGTACATAATTAAACATGATGAAATCAGATGAGATTAGAGTCTAGTGATGTCTGGCTCAGTGCTGACTTTGCAAAAGCAGGCACATTCTTGACATCACACAACATCTTGTGGTTGATCTCCAGTGCTGATAATATGTCTGTCTTTTGTACTAGAGTTGGGTATTTCCACGGACATAAGCTAAAAGATAATTGCAATTCATTACACAAGAGAATAAGCAGTTTAACACAATATATTGAGAGATATGAACAGTGACTATTTGGGGGTTTAATCAATATCAATCTTGGACTAATTAATAGACTATAAGGTAAAAAATGTTATTCAATATCTAGCAATACTATCTCTATGACATAGCCAATGTAATAGATTGTTTCATTGTTCTTAAATTATAAAGCAAAAAGTGTTTCAAAGGTTAGTCTTAAAGGAAACTGAGCTACCTAAGGGGTTACTGCACCTATGACCCCTGCCCCCACAACATACACCATCTTCTTCTCCTGACGATCAGTCTTTACCTGCATTTGTATCTTCCAGAGGGGTTTGCATGTGCACTGTGATGCATGGCGAGAGATGTAGTCCCTGGCTGCGAGTACATCTTTACATTAAGTACAGGGGCGTAACAATAGACCCTGCAAGGGATGCCTCTGCAGGGGGGCCCAGATGCCGCAGGGGGCCCGTGGGGGGGAAAGTTTGAGAGACTGACAGCTTAAGGCATGGAGAAAAAAAACGTATTCTGCTCTCACAGCATTGTTATATTGACTGTATATGTCCACCACACTGATAACGAATCACACACACTTTGAAATTTGTACACTGTCCCTGCTCCCTAGTGTTCGTAAAAAACATCTGTCTCACACTGCAGCAAAGTTCTAAAGACTTGATGTACAACCCTAAAACAAAAACATCACATTTTGAAAAAAAAGTTCTAGACTTTCCCTTTTCAGCAAAAGGGGTCCCAGATTCTTATCACACAGGCTAATGACTTTATGGCCTCTGAATACTTTTACAACTCAGTGTGGAGATTGATGTCTTACTGTTGCTGCTTCATTGAGAGCTTGTTGTCTCACTTGGAGTCCAAGTTCTGTTGTAATAACAGTATCAATCAGTGACATTCTAAATGCTTTGCCAAAGTTACATTGATACTGTATCTTAGGTTCAGCATGTCATTGTTGTTCCTCCATATAGCATGTGCTCTCATGTAGTAAAATAATACAGCGGTGTGTGTATGTATGCACTGGGAGCAGAGCTGTAACGAGGGACTTGTTGTCAGCTGCAAGGGGCTGGAGGAAGCCCCATGTAAGTAGATCTTGGTCCTCCGTTTTCCTGTGCAGAAAGCGAGGCTGGTGGGGGACCCCATCCAAAGTTTCGCGGGGGGCCCCATCCAAAGTTTCGCAGGGGGGCCCAGTGATGTCTAGTTACGCCCCTGATTAAGTGTTCTTTCTCCACCCCCGTACCCTCAACGGCACACACCATTACAAACTCCCCTTATTGGCAGGTTTTTTTTTTATCCACTGCTCAGTTAGCTTAAAGAAATATTGTCATGTAACTTCATATTTAGTACATTTTTTAAAGTTGTATTGAGGTATGAGACAGTAAATGAGAATATTTTGTTCAGTTCACTTATGCAGTGTTTAAAGACAAATTGTTACATGTAATTACATTTTATCTTTGTGGCTAAGAGGCAAACATACATGTTTAACAATACAATTTTATTAAACAAATCATAAAAATTACAATGGTAAATCCTCACATAGGTTGAGAGATTGAAAATAACTAAAAATGTAAATAACGTGGAGCAGTTAGAGCGGTCAATTTCCAGCAATTTGGATTAAAAACCATATACAAAAAAGAGATCACAAGTTGCACACCAATCAGTAACTAGGAATACTATGATGGTGAAGTGCATACTTAGTGCTTAATGCTTGTAAATCTGGGTATATTAAAACTATAACCAAAATGTATATTACACCAAACACCAGGCCAGGTTTATCTAGTTCGCTGTTAACACACCAGTGGCGGGCAGATATTTTCCGTGATCACAGATTAGCCATGATTCACGAGCATGTTTGCACTATTCGGCTTCGGTATTCGACACCGTGACCGATTCTGGATCACGGAAATCGACCACGGCAATGCCGTGCATAACAATATTCGGAACGCATTCACGGTCGTGATCGTGGTGGGTAAAGCCATGATTAGGTCGTGATTAGCAGAAATGACATCCCCCTGGGCCAATCAGAGGCCCCCAGCCAGGCCCTAGCAGCCAATCATAGGAGGGGAGGATCTGCTCTCCACTCATGTATATGAAGCGGCGGCCATGATGAAAAGCTCCATCCTTGCTAGACTGTGGCACTAAGAGGACCATCTCCAGGCCATTTGTTGCTTCAGTAAGCAGGTTTTTTTTTGTCAAAAACATAGGGCTTGATTCACAAAAGAGTGCTAACTGTTAGCACGGGCGTTTTCGTGTGAATTTTTGCGTTTGCATGCAATTAAACGTTTTTGCGCGAAATCGTTATAGTTTTCGAACGCAAACGCGAATTGTCGTGCAAAATTGTTACCGTTTTCGTGCAATTCACGTTTGCGCACGAAAACGATAACGATTTCGCGTGAATGGCCGTGCTAACAGTTAGCACTTTTGTGAATCAAGCCCATAGTGTTTTTACTCTTAAGAACCCGAGGTGTGTTTAAAGAATGTTATCTGCATACAGAGGTTGGATCTGCCTATACAGCCCAGCCTCTGTTGCTATCCCAAACCCCACTAAGGTCCCCCTGCACTCTGCAATCCCTCATAAATCACAGCCGTGCTGTGAGGCTGTGTTTACATCTGTAGTGTCAGTCTCAGCTGCTCCCCCGCCTCCTGCATAGCTCCGGTCCCTGCCCCCGTCCCTTTCCTCCAATCAGCAGGGAGGGAAGGGATGCAGGCAGGGACTGGAGTTCTGCAGGAGGCGGGGAGAGCAGCAGACTGACACTATAGAGATAAACACAGCCCGCTCTGACAAGCTGTTTGTCAGCAGCGTGGCTGTGATTTATGAGGGATTGCAGAGTGCAGGGGGACCTTAGGGGGGTTTGGGATAGCAACAGAGGCTGGGCTGTATAGGCAGATCCAGCCTCTGTATGCAGATAATATTCTTCAAACCCACCTCGGGTTCTCTTTAACAGTGCTCTTATACTGTAGTATATACTTGTATTCAGCTAGCTAGCCAGTGAGTGATAACTTAAAGTGGCAGTTTAGTGAAAATTATTATTTACATTAACCACTTCACCACTGAGGGGTTTTACCCCTTGAACACCAGAGCAATTTTCACCTTTCAGCGCTCCTTCCATTAATTCGTCTATAACTTTATTATTACTTATCCCAATGAAATGAACTATATCTTGTTTTTTTCGCCACCAATTAGGCTTTCTTTAGGTGGGACATTATGCCAAGAATTATTTTATTCTAAATGTGTTTTAATGGGAAAATAGGAAAAAAATGTGGGAAAAAATTATTACTTTTCAGTTTTCGGCCATTATAGTTTTTAAATAAAGCATGCTACTGTAATTAAAACCCATGAAATGTATTTAACCATTTGTCCCGGTTATAAAACATTTAAATTATGTCCCTATCACAATGTTAGGCGACAATATTTTATTTGGAAATAAAGGTGCATTTTTTTCAGTTTTGCATCCATCCCTTTTTACAAGCCCGCAGTTTATAAAGTAACAGTGTTATACCCTCTTGACATAAATATTTAAAAAGTTCAGTCCCTAAGGTAACTATTTATGTTTTTTTTTTTTTTATTGTGTTTATTTTTTTTTTAATTACAAAAAAAAAATAAAAAAAAATTGGGGAGTGTGGGAGGTAATGAGTTAATTTATTGTGTAAATGTAATGTTTGTTTATCTAAAATGCTTTTAGGGTGTAGTTTACTATTTGGCCACAAGATGGCCACAGTGTGTTTGTTTACATGCGACCTGTAAGCGTCCTTCCGGACGCTTACAGGAAGCAGTAGGAGGCTGGGAGAATCACAATGATCGCGCTGTTTCTAATAGAAGCAGCGCGATCATTGCGGGGGCTTAGATCAACGAACGGGAATGGATTTTCCCGTTCATTGATCTCCGTGAGAGCAGGCGGGTGCGCGCGCACGAGCGGCGGGAGCGTGGACAGTGGCGGTAGCGCGGAGGGTACGGATTTCTCCGTCCCTGGTTTTTTAGGGGGGAAAAAAGGGACGGAGAAATTCGAACCGCGGGGGTTTAAGTGGTTAATCACATATCAGTTATTTAATATGGAGAGCATATCTTTCTCCATACACCTTGTGTTAAAAAAAGTAGATGCTATCACTTAATTTTGCTTTGGCAGAGAGCTGAGCTGGCTCATTAGCATACTATGCGATGGGCTTCAGCCTGCTTATAGCAGACACTCCAGCTGATTTTATAATGCTGACTCACACACTACAGAGAGCTGCTGTTCTGAGTTCTCTGTAACTAGCTAAGTGAATAGATAAAGCAGGCTGCTAATTAGTTACTTATGTAGCAGCCTGTTTGTTTATTTACTTAGCTAGTTACAGAGAACAGCAGCTCTCTGTAGTGAGTGAGTCCGCGTTATCAGCTGGAGTGTCTGCTATCAGTGAAGTCTGGTCCATCACAAAGTGATGCAGCTCAGCTCTCTGTAGTGTATGAGCCAGTGTTATAAATCAGCTGGAGTGTCTGCTATAAGCAGGCTGAAGCCCATCGCATAGTATGCTAATGAGCCAGCTCAGCTCTCTGCCAAAGCAAAATTAAGTGATAGCATCTACTTTTAACACAAGGTCTATGGAGAAAGATATGCTCTCTATATTAAATAACTGATATGTGATTAATGTAATTACTACTTTTCACTAAACTACCCCTTTAACCCATTCAGGTTCCGTCGTTTTCACGTGAGAAATGTTCACCTCCCATTCATTAGCCTATAACTTTATCACTACTTATCACAATGCACTGATCTATATCTTGTTTTTTCCGCCACCAATTAGGCTTTCTTTGGGGGGTACATTTTGCTAAGAGCCACTTTACTGTAAATGCATTTTAACAGGAAGAATAAGAAAAAACGGAAAAAATTCATTATTTCTCAGTTTTCAGCCATTATAGTTTTAAAATAATACATGCCTCCATAATTAAAACTCACGTATTGTATTTGCCCATATGTCCCGGTTATAACACTGTTAAAATTATGTCCCTATCACAATGTATGGCGACAATATTTTATTTGGAAATAAAGGTGCATTTTTTTCCGTTTTGCATCTATCACTATTTACAAGTTTAAAATAAAAAAAATATAGAAATATTTCATCTTTACATTGATATTTAAAAAGTTTAGACCCTTAGGTAAATATTTACATTTTTTTTATTGTAATGTTGTTTTTTTTATTGTAAACATTTTATTTGGGTAGTTTTGGGAGGGTGGGAGGTAAACAATAGATTTATAATGTAAATGTGTGTTAATTTAAAAAAAAAAATTTTTCACAGGTGTAGTATTACTTTTTGGCCACAAGATGGCGGCCATGAGTTTGTTTACATGACGTCACTCTAAGCGTAACATACGCTTACAGTGACGCATCGGGAAGGGAACGGCCAGAAAAGGCGCAGCTTCTGAGAGAAGCTGTCGCTTTTTCAGCGGGGGAAAGGAATCAATGATCGGGCACCATAGCCCGATACATTGATTCCCTGGCTACCGAATCCGCGGCCGGAAGTACGCGTGCACGCGCGCGATCGGCCGCGGGAGCGCGCGGTAGTGCGCATGGTTCCTGGACGTAGAAACTACGTCCAGGAACCAAAATAGGTTAAGTTAGGTGTAGTCCATGTAGTTCAGTGAGAGAGTGTACTGATTGATTGCTGTGCTTAGTGCACCCAGGGTCACTGATTCTACTGCTCTGTTAGTGACTGTATATCCTTGTATTTAGCTAGCCAGTGAGTGATTAACTTCAGTTAGCTGTAGTCAGTGTTAGTGACAGTGTACTGATTGCTGTGATTAGTGCAGGCAGCTTCACTGATTCTACTGCTCTATTAGTGAGTGTACTGTATATCCTTGTATTTAGCTACCTAGTGAGTGATTAACTTCAGTTAGTTGTAGTCAGTGTAGTCAGTATCAGTGACAGTGTACTGATTGCTGTGCTTAGTGCTGGCAGGTTCAACTTCACACTTATTCCACTGCTCTATTACTGTATACTTGTCAGCTAGCTAAGCCAGCCAGCCAGTGATCAACTTCAGTTAGTTGCAGTCACTGCCACTGTTTAGTTACTAAGTTTGGTCTGTTTTGTACTGTTCTAGTAGTGCAGGGCAGCAGACCACTGTCCACTGATTTTTATTTTTTTTTCCAAAAATTTTATTGTTTTTTGTTTTGTTTTTGTTTTAACAGCAGTCGTAAACGTGACAATAATAAAATGTGGCAACAAAACTTTGAATGGTAACAACATGTAAGCAGGAACAATCCACACATCTCTTTAAACATTTCGAATATCCAACTAAATCAGAGGAGCATGGATGCAAATCAAATACCAAAGGTGAAAACCTAATTTTTAGATTAAAAGACAAACATTGAGGAAGGGGGATGGGTTAGCGAATTAGCAGGCTAATGTATCCCGGAGGCTAATAATCAGCTATCCGGAATTGTGCTATATTCATGGAGTAACTGAAGAGGGGATACTGGGGTGGGAAACGGGAAGCCAGTATCATAGGGTAGCTATGGAGGCATACCCTATAAAGTGGGTTATGACTCTGCTTAGAGAGAAGCCAAAGAGTGAGATAAAGGAAGATAGAAAGGGAGAGATAAGATTTAAAGGAGAGAGAAGGAAAGGAAGGAGGAGGTCTGGGGGGGGGGGGGGGAGGGTGGTCCACCTCACAGTCTAGCTATCAGTGCGTTGTCCATGGTAGGATGTTCCAATTGTATCCAGGGATCCCAGGTTCTTTCAATTTTTTTAGTGGTATCTTTGAGGATACTAGTTAGTTTCTCATTAGTTATGTAAGAATCCATTCTAGCTTTAGGCTGCTTACACACTATAACGCTCCCCCAACGCACAGCAATGTAACACAAGGGGGCTGTTCACACAGCCCACGTTGCGTTAACATGTAACACTGCATGTTGTTCGGAAAGTGCAGCATGCTACGGCGTGAGAGCAGCTATAGCCGCGTTAGACTGTTTGCACATGCTCAGTGGGGGGCGGAGAGGAGGCGGGGAGATGCAGCTACAGTAGCCGCGCACATGGCTACTTAATATTCACTGCACTGGCGGCCGCTGATTGGCCGGCGGGACCACGTGATGCGGAGTGTCTCGCTCCGCATCACGTGGTCCCGCCGGCCAATTAGCGCCACTCTGGGAGACCTTATACGGATAGAGCCGCCTAACGCGGCTCACTCTACCGTCCTCTCCCGCACCACCATACGTTGCATTAGGTGCACGTTATGCAACCTTAACGTAGCACCTAACGCAACGTCTTGGTGTGCAAGTAGTCTTAACCTCACTAAAGTTGACCGAGGTTTTTTTTCAGTTTTTGGCAATGGTCATAGTAGCTGACAAAAAACAAAGGAGGCAAGTTTGTTTTGCGAATTGGTTAGTGAATCTATTTTTTCATGTAAGAGAGCTTGCCAAGGGTTCTTAGGAATAGATTTGTGAAAGAGAGAAGCAAGGGGCCTATATACCTGGCCCCAAAACCTAACAAGACGCGGGCATGTCCACCAGGTGTGTAACATATCTCCGGATACTCTGCAACCCCTAAAGCAGAATAGATTAGCCGTGGAAAACATTCTAGCTATCCTAGCAGGGACTAAGTACCATCTAGTCATGACATTAGGCTGCCTCAACTGTATGAAGGTTACTTGAACAGCCTGAAATCCCACTCCATATGTTGATCCAGTCTTCTCTATCTCTAGTTTCTAAGAGGTCAGTTTCCCATCTAGTAACATAAGTATGCTGAAGCGGTCTTTCAGGGCAGGTGAGAAATGAATAGATTGTAGAGATTAGTCCTCTGGTGTTAGGTCGGCGGAGACAGATGTTTTCATATGGAGTGAGATTACGCGAGAAGTCTTTGTTATGAATAAGTGTTGTGATACAGTGTTTAATTTGAAAGTATCAGAAAAATTATTTCTGGGGGATTTGATATTTCTCTTGAAGGTCAGACCATGAATACAGACCCCTGTAGGTAAGGAAATTGGTCACCTGTGTCAAACCATGATCCATCCGCCAAGAAAATGCTGTCGGGTTATCTAGTCCTGGAGGGAAAAGAGGGTTGTGAGTCAAGGGTAGAAGGGGGAGATGGGGGGATTGTAAGTTAGCAGCATAGCAGAGCGAGTCCCAGATCTTCAAATTATGTAATAAGGGAGGACTGAGAGTTGAAGATCTTACCTTGTGTGGGAGCCAAAGTAGTGTGCCAGGAAGTAGAGGGGCACAGTCAGGGATTTCAAGGAAGACCCACAGAGGGTATCCTGTGATTGAAATAAATGAGTTAACTGGCAGATTGCCGCTGCTGGTAGTAGGAAGAGATCCGTTCAAGGGCCAATTGACTTTGTGGATCTAAGGAGATGTTCATGGCCTTAGACTTGGCTGCATTGATACGCAAGCCTGTATTTTTTCAAAATGGGCAAATGCAGTTAGGGCATTGGGGACCGAAGTATGGGGTTGGGTAAGAAAGAGTAGAATATCATCAGCAAATAGTAATAGTGTATGGTGAATACCAGCTCGTTCTACTCCCTTAATACTTATATCCTCCCTAATTGAGCTGGCTAAAGCTTCCAAGGCTAGTATGAAGTGGAGAGGGGACAAGGGACATCCCTGTCTCGTTCCTCTCCCGATCGGGAAGCTTTCTGAGCTGTGGCCAAGATGTCTCACAAATGCTGTTGGAGAAGAGTAGATTCCCTCTATCCAGTTTAAAAAATGTGCATCAAGGCCCTGCAGAGGGTGTGTTTTAGGTATGACCCGGAGAGGGTATCAAAAGCTTTAAAGATATCTAGTAATAAAGCTGTCCCTGGAATTTTGCAGTGGCGCAAGTAATGGGTCAGAAGTACAGCTCTTTTAGTGCTGTCTTCAGCCTGACGTCCTGGGACAAACCCCACCTGGTCTCTGTGTATTAGAGCAGGGAGAAAATTGTTTAGTCTAAGGGCCAAAATTTTATCCAGTAGCTTGAGGTCAATGTTAATTAGGGAAATTGGGCGGAACTGATGGGCTGTGTGACTATCTTGATCTTCTTTGGGGATCATGGAAATTTGTGCTTTAAGCATATTATATGGAGGGAGCTTTCCTTCCCTGAGTTCCTTGAAGCAGTCAGTTATTCACTTGAGGACCGTGGACTTTACCCCCCTTAACCACTTCCCGACCGCCTAACGCACAGAGGCGGCCGGGAAGTGGAGCCCTGAAGGACCGGCTCACCCACAGAGGCGGCGGTCCTTCTAAGGGCATGGGCGGAGCGATCGCGTCATCCGTGACGCGATCCTCCGCCGGCGCCTGTCACCGCTCGCCCGCCGCAACATCCCGCCGGCTATACAGAAGCGCCGGCGGGATGTTAACCCCGCGATCGCCGCATACAAAGTGTATAATACACTTTGTAATGTTTACAAAGTGTATTATACAGGCTGCCTCCTGCCCTGGTGGTCCCAGTGTCCGAGGGACCACCAGGGCAGGCTACAGCCACCCTAGTCTGCACCCAAGCACACTGATTTCTCCCCCCCCCTGCCCCAGATCGCCCACAGCACCCCTCAGACCCCCCCCTGCCCACCCCCCAGACCCCTGTTTGCACCCAATCACCCCCTAATCACCCATCAATCACTCCCTGTCACTATCTGTCAACGCTATTTTTTTTATCTCCCCCCCCTGCCCACTGCCCCCTCCTGATCACCCCCCCACCCCTCAGATTCTCCCCAGACCCCCCCCCCCCCCAGACCCCCCCCCCCCCCTGTGTACTGTATGCATCTATCCCCCCTGATCACCTGTCAATCACCTGTCAATCACCCATCAATCATCCCCTGTCACTGCCACCCATCAATCAGCCCCTAACCTGCCCCTTGCGGGCAATCTGATCACCCACCCACACCAATAGATCTCCCGCAGATCCGACATCAGATCACCACCCAAACGCAGTGTTTACATCTATTCTCTCCTCTAAACACCCACTAATTACCCATCAATCACCCATCAATCACCCATCAATCACCCATCAATCACCCCCTATCACCACCTGTCACTGTTACCCATCAGATCAGACCCTAATCTGCCCCTTGCGGGCACCCAATCACCCACCTACACGCTCAGATTGCCCTCAGACCCCCCCTTATCAATTCGCCAGTGCAATACTTACATCTGTTCTTCCCTGTAATAACCCACTGATCACCTGTCAATCACCCATCAATCACCCCCTGTCACTGCCACCCATCAATCACCCCCTGTCACTGCCACCCATCAATCAGCCCCTAACCTGCCCCTTGCGGGCAATCTGATCACCCACCCACACCAATAGATCGCCCGCAGATCCGACATCAGATCACCACCCAAACGCAGTGTTTACATCTATTCTCTCCTCTAAACACCCACTAATTACCCATCAATCACCCCCTATCACCACCTGTCACTGTTACCCATCAGATCAGACCCTAATCTGCCCCTTGCGGGCACCCAATAACCCGCCTACACGCTCAGATTGCCCTCAGACCCCCCCTTATCAATTCGCCAGTGCATTAGTTACATCTGTACTTCCCTGTAATAACCCACTGATCACCTGTCAATCACCTGTCACTGCCACCCATCAATCACCCCCTGTCACTGCCACCCATCAATCACCCCCTGGCACTGCCACCCATCAATCAACCCCTGTCACTGCCACTCATCAATCAGCCCCTAACCTGCCCCTTGCGGGCAATCTGATCACCCACCCACACCAATAGTTCGCCCGCAGATCCGACGTCAGATCACCTCCCAAGGGCAGTGTTTATATCTGTTCTCTACCCTAAACACCCACTAATTACCCATCATTCACCCCCTGTCACTGCTTCCTATCAGATTAGACCCCTATCTGCCCCTAGGGCACTCAATCACCCGCCCACACCCTCAGAATGCCCTCAGGCCAGGCCCTGATCACCTCGCCAGTGCATTGCTTGCATCTATTCCCCCCTCTAATCACACCTTGAGACACCCAGCAATCACCTCCTGTCACCCCCTAGCACACCTACCCATCAGATCAGGCCCTAATTTGCCCCGTGTGGGCTCCTGATCACTCGGCCAAACCCTCAGATCCCCCTCAGACCCCCTTCCGATCACCTCCCCAGTGCATTGATTGCATCTATTTTCCCCTCTAACCACCCCCTGAGACACCCATCAATCACCTCCTGTCACCCCCCTAGCACTCCTATCCATCAGATCAGGCCCAATACAACCTGTCATCTAAAAGGCCACCCTGCATATGACCGGTTTCACAAAATTCGCCCCCTCATAGACCACCTGTCATCAAAATTTGCAGATGCTTATACCCCTGAACAGTCATTTTGAGACATTTGGTTTCCAGACTACTCACGGTTTTGGGCCCGTAAAATGCCAGGGCGGTATAGGAACCCCAGAAACGGACCACATTTTAGAAAAAAGACACCCCAATGTATTCTGTTAGGTGTATGGCGAGTTCATAGAAGATTTTATTTTTTTTGACAAAAGTTAGCGGAAATTGATTTTCTTTTTTTTTCACAAAGTGTCATTTTTCACTAACTTGTGACAAAAAATAAAATCTTCTATGAACTCGCCATACACCTAACGGAATACCTTGGGGTGTCTTCTTTCTAAAATGGGGTCACTTGTGGGGTTCCTATACTGCCCTGGCATTTTAGAGGCCCTAAACCGTGAGGAGTAGTCTAGAAAACAAATGCCTCAAAATGACCTGTGATTAGGACATTGGGCCCCTTAGCGCACCTAGGCTGCAAAAAAGTGTCACACATGTGGTATCGCCGTACTCAGGAAAAGTAGTATAATGTGTTTTGGGGTGTATTTTTACACATACCCATGCTGGGTGGGAGAAATCTCTCTGTAAATGGACAATTGTGTGTAAAAAAAATCAAACAATTGTCATTTACAGAGGTATTTCTCCCACCCAGCATGGGTATGTGTAAAAATACACCCCAAAACACATTATACTACATCTCCCGAGTACGGCGATACCACATGATTGGCACTTTTTTGCAGCCTAACTGCGCTAAGGGGCCCAAAGTCCAATGAGTACCTTTAGGATTTCACAGGTCATTTTTGTTTCAAGACTACTCCTCACGGTTTAGGGCCCCTAAAATGCCAGGGCAGTATAGGAACCCCACAAATGACCCCATTCTAAAAAGAAGGCACCCAAACGTATTCCGTTAGGAGTATGGTGAGTTCATAGAAGATTTTATTTTTTGTCACAAGTTAGCGGAAAATGACACTTTGTGAAAAAAAAACAACTAAAATCAATTTCCGCTAACTTGTGACAAAAAAATAAAAACTTCTATGAACTCACCATACTCCTAACTGAATACCTTGGGCTGTCTTCTTTCTAAAATGGGGTCATTAGTGGGGTTCCTATACTGCCCTGGCATTTTAGGGGCCCTAAACCGTGAGGAGTAGTCTTGAAACAAAAATGACCTGTGAAATCCTAAAGGTACTCATTGGACTTTTGGCCCTTTAGCGCAGTTAGGGTGCAAAAAAGTGCCACACATGTGGTATCGCTGTACTCGGGAGAAGTAGTACAATGTGTTTTGGGGTGTATTTTTACACATACCCATGCTGGGTGGGAGAAATACCGCTGTAAATGGACAATTGTGTGTAAAAAAATCAAAAGATTGTCATTTACAGAGGTGTTTCTCCCACCCAGCATGGGTATGTGTAAAAATACACCCCAAAACACATTGTACTACTTCTCCCGAGTACGGCGATACCACATGTGTGGCACTTTTTTGCACCCTAACTGCGCTAAAGGGCCCAAAGTCCAATGAGTACCTTTAGGATTTCACAGGTCATTTTGAGAAATTTCGTTTCAAGACTACTCCTCACGGTTTAGGGCCCCTAAAATGCCAGGGCAGTATAGGAACCCCACAAATGACCCCA
Source organism: Hyperolius riggenbachi (assembly GCF_040937935.1). NCBI lineage: Eukaryota > Metazoa > Chordata > Amphibia > Anura > Hyperoliidae > Hyperolius > Hyperolius riggenbachi. Next base: position 395,651,675 of record NC_090647.1, on the reverse strand, counting down.
TTTTAGAAAGAAGACACCCCAAGGTATTCCGTTAGTAGTATGGCGAGTTCATAGAAGATTTTATTTTTTGTCACAAGTTAGCGGAAATTGATTTTAATTGTGTTTTTTCACAAAGTGTCATTTTCCGCTAACTTGTGACAAAAAATAAAATCTTCTATGAACTCACCATACTCCTAACGGAATACCTTGGGGTGTCTTCTTTCTAAAATGGGGTCATTTGTGGGGTTCCTATACTGCCCTGGCATTTTAGGGGCCCTAAACCGTGAGGAGTAGTCTTGAAACGAAATTTCTCAAAATGACCTGTGAAATCCTAAAGGTACTCATTGGACTTTGGGCCCTTTAGCGCAGTTAGGGTGCAAAAAAGTGCCACACATGTGGTATCGCCGTACTCAGGAGAAGTAGTATAATGTGTTTTGGGGTGTATTTTTACACATACCCATGCTGAGTGGGAGAAAGATCTCTGTAAATGGACAATTGTGTGTAAAAAAAATTAACAAATTGTCATTTACAGAGATATTTCTCCCACCCAGCATGGGTATGTGTAAAAATACACCCCAAAACACGTTATACTACTTCTCCTGAGTACGGTAATACCACATGTGTGGCACTTTCTTGCAGCCTAACTGCGCTAAGGGGTTCAAAGTCCAATGAGCACCTTTAGGCTTTACAGGGGTGCTTACAATTTAGCACCCCCCAAAATGTCAGGACAGTAAACACACCCCACAAATGACCCCATTTTGGAAAGTAGACCCTTCAAGGTATTCAGAGAGGGGCATGATGAGTCCGTGGCAGATTTCATTTTTTTTTGTCGCAAGTTTTTTTTGGTCACAAAGTGTCATTTTCCGCTTACTTGTGACAAAAAATAATATCTTCTATGAACTCACTATGCCTCTCAGTGAATACTTTGGGATGTCTTCTTTCCAAAATGGGGTCATTTGGGGGGTATTTATACTATCCTGGAATTCTAGCCCCTCATGAAACATGACAGGGGGTCAGAAAAGTCATAGATGCTTGAAAATGGAAAAATTCACTTTTTGCACCATAGTTTGTAATCGCTATAACTTTTACCCAAACCAATAAATATACACTGAATGGGTTTTTTTTCAATCAAAAACATGTTTGTCCACATTTTTTGCGCTGCATGTATACAGAAATTTTACTTTATTTGAAAACTGTCAGCACAGAAAGTTAAAAAAATCATTTTTTTGCCAAAATTCATGTCTTTTTTGATGAATATAATAAAAAGTAAAAATCGCAGGAGCAATCAAATAGCACCAAAAGAAAGCTTTATTAGTGACAAGAAAAGGAGCCAAAATTCATTTAGGTGGTAGGTTGTATGAGCGAGCAATAAACCGTGAAAGCTGCAGTGGTCTGAATGGAAAAAAAGTGGCCGGTCCTTAAGGGGTAGAAAGCCCTAGGTCCTCAAGTGGTTAAAGAGGAGCTGTTAGGTATAAGGTCTCAGAGAAAATAAACACATATATCAGTAGCTAAATATTGGCTGTACTTACATTACATATGCATTTCACTGTCCACGTTTGGGTTTCACAGAATTTGTATATAGTATATGCAGAGATAGATGCTCCTGACAACTCATGGCAGGCTCCATGTTTTTCTGTCAAATGTGTCGTCATGTCCTGCCTGCTTCCTGATCACAGAAAAGCTGGTACTGAATAACACAGTGTGCAGTGAATATTAATGAGCCATGTGGCTAGGAACAATAGCTGACTCCTGCAGTGTACTCTGCCCGGAGATTTATCAGTGCTACTCGCTGGACTGATTACAAGCTGCTGTAACGTCTCATTAGCAGCCGAGGGGAGGGCCCCAGAATGCTTTGCAGTATAGTATGCGGCTTGCGTCCTCTTGGGTCTAATTAGCTTTTCTGATAAGCACACATCAAAGGTAAGAGAGATTTTTATCTTCACTAATGGCTTTCTGGCTTCCTTCTAAACTGTTTAACACAGGAGAATAGAGGTTTAAATTAGCTTCTGCAGCCTGACAGTTACTCTTTAAGGACCAGACCCTTTTTTTACATTCAGACCACTGCAGCTTTCACGGTTTATTGCTCGCTCATACAACCTACCACCTAAATGAATTTTACCTCCTTTTCTTGTCACTAATAAAGCTTTCTTTTGGTGCTATTTGATTGCTGCTGCGATTTTTACTTTTTATTATATTCATCAAAAAAGACATGAATTTTGTCAAAAAAATGATTTTTTTAACTTTCTGTGCTGACATTTTTCAAATAAAGTAAAATTTCTGTATATATGCAGCACGAAAAATGTGGACAAACATGTTTTTAATAAAAAAAAAAACCCATTCAGCCTATATTGATTGGTTTGGGTAAAAGTTATAGCGTTTACAAACTATGGTGCAAAAAGTGAATTTTCCCATTTTGAAGCATCTATGACTTTTCTGACCACCTGTCATGTTTCATGAGGGGCTAGAATTCCAGGATAGTATAAATACCCCCCAAATGACCCCATTTTGGAAAGAAGACATCACAAAGTATTCACTGAGAGGCATGGTGAGTTCATAGAAGATTTTATTTTTTGTCACAAGTTAGTGGAAAATGACACTTTGTGACAAAAAAGAAAAAAAAAACAACTTCCATTTCTGCTAACTTGCGACAAAAAAAAAAAATAAAATCTGCCACGGACTCACTATGCTCCTCTCTGAATACCTTGAAGTGTCTTCTTTCCAAAATGGGGTAATTTGTGGGGTGTGTTTACTGTCCTTGCATTTTGGGGGGTGCCTAATTGTAAGCACCCCTGTAAAGCCTAAAGGTGCTCATTGGACTTTGGGCCCTTTAGCGCAGTTAGGCTGCAAAAAAGTGCCACACATGTGGTATTGCCGTACTCAGGAGAAGTAGTATAATGTGTTTTGGGGTGTATTTTTTACACATACCCATGCTGGGTGGGAGAAATATCTCTGTAAATGACAATTGTTTGATTTTTTTTACACACAATTGTCTTTTTACAGAGAGATTTCTCCCACCCAGCATGGGTATGTGTAAAAATACACCCCAAAACACATTATACTACTTCTCCTGAGTACGGCGATACCACATGTGTGACACTTTTTTGCAGCCTAGGTGCGCTAAGGGGCCCAACGTCCTATTCACAGGTCATTTTGAGGCATTTGTTTTCTAGACTACTCCTCATGGTTTAGGGCCCCTAAAATGCCAGGGCTGTATAGGAACCCCACAAGTGACCCCATTTTAGAAAGAAGACACCCCAAGGTATTCCGTTAGGTGTATGGCGAGTTCATAGAAGATTTTATTTTTTGTCACAAGTTAGTGAAAAATGACACTTTGTGAAAAAAAAACAATAAAAATCAATTTACGCTAACTTTTGACAAAAAATAAAATCTTCTATGAACTCGTCATACACCTAACAGAATACCTTGGGGTGTCTTTTTTCTAAAATGGGGTCACTTATGGGGTTCCTATACCGCCCTGGCATTTTACGGGCCCAAAACCGTGAGTAGTCTGGAAACCAAATGTCTCAAAATGACTGTTTAGGGGTATAAGCATCTGCAAATTTTGATGACAGGTGGTCTATGAGGGGGCGAATTTTGTGGAACCGGTCATAAGCAGGGTGGCCTTTTAGATGACAGGTTGTATTGGGCCTGGTCTGATGGAAAGGAGTGCTAGGGGGGTGACAGGAGGTGATTGATGGGTGTCTCAGGGGGTGGTTAGAGGGGAAAATAGATGCAATCAATGCACTGGGGAGGTGATCGGAAGGGGGTCTGAGGGGGATCTGAGGGTTTGGCCGAGTGATCAGGAGCCCACACGGGGCAAATTAGGGCCTGATCTGATGGGTAGGTGTGCTAGGGGGTGACAGGAGGTGATTGATGGGTGTCTCAAGGTGTGATTAGAGGGGGGAATAGATGCAAGCAATGCACTGGCAATGATCAGGGCTGGGGTCTGAGTGCGTTTTGAGGGTGTGGGTGGGTGATTGAGTGCCCTAGGGGCAAATAGGGGTCTAATCTGATGGGTAGCAGTGACAGGGGGTGATTGATGGGTAATTAGTGGGTGTTTAGGGTAGAGAACAGATGTAAACACTGCACTTGGGAGGTGATCTGACGTCGGATCTGCGGGCGATCTATTGGTGTGGGTGGGTGATCAGATTGCCCGCAAGGGGCAGGTTAGGCGCTGATTGATGGGTGGCAGTGACAGGGGTGATTGATGGGTGGCAGTGACAGGGGGTAATTGATGGGTGATTGACAGGTGATTGACAGGTGATCAGTGGGTTGTTACAGGGATGAACAGATGTAAATAATGCACTGGCGAATTGATAAGGGGGGGTCTGAGGGCAATCTGAGCGTGTAGGCGGGTGATTGGGTGTTCGCAAGGGGCAGATTAGGGTCTGATCTGATGGGTAACAGTGACAGGTGGTGATAGGGGGTGATTGATGGGTGATTGATGGGTAATAAGTGAGTGTTTAGGGTAGAGAACAGATGTAAACACTGCACTTGGGAGGTGATCTGACGTCGGATCTGCGGGCGATCTATTGGTGTGGGTGGGTGATCAGATTGCCCGCAAGGGGCAGGTTAGGGGCTGATTGATGGGTGGCAGTGACAGGGGGTGATTGATGGGTGGCAATGACAGGGGGTGATTGATGGGTGATTGACAGGTGATCAGTGGGTTATTACAGGGATGAACAGATGTAAATAATGCACTGGCGAATTGATAAGGGGGGTCTGAGGGCAATCTGAGCGTGTAGGCGGGTGATTGGGTGCCCGCAAGGGGCATATTAGGGTCTGATCTGATGGGTAACAGTGACAGGTGGTGATAGGGGGTGATTGATGGGTAATTAGTGGGTGTTTAGGGTAGAGAACAGATGTAAACACTGCACTTGGGAGGTGATCTGACGTCGGATCTGCGGGCGATCTATTGGTGTGGGTGGGTGATCAGATTGCCCGCAAGGGGCAGGTTAGGGGCTGATTGATGGGTGGCAGTGACAGGGAGTGATTGGTGGGTGATTGACAGGTGATTGACAGGTGATCAGGGGGGATAGATGCATACAGTACATAGGGGGGGGGGGTCTGGGGAGAATCTGAGGGGTGGGGGGGTGATCAGGAGGGAGCAGGGGGCAGTTTAGGGCATGAAAAAAATTTGATAGTGACAGGAAGTGATTGATGGGTGATTAGGGGGGTGATTGGGTGCAAACAGGGGTCTGGGGGTGGGCGGGGGGGGGGGGGGGGTCTGAGGGGTGCTGTGGGCGATCAGGGGGCAGGGGGGGGAAAGCAGTGTGCTTGGGTGCAGACTAGGGTGGCTGCAGCCTGCCCTGGTGGTCCCTCGGACACTGGGACCACCAGGGCAGGAGGCAGCCTGTATAATACACTTTGTATACATTACAAAGTGTATTATACACTTTGTATGCGGCGATCCGGGTGCTAGTAACTCGCCGGCGCTTCCGAACGGCCGGCGGGTTACAGCACGAGGGGGGCGGAGCCAGTCCCCGGCGGAGGATCGCGTCACGAATGACGCGATCGCTCCGCCTATGCCCGTACAAGGACCGCCGCCAATTGTACATGCGGCGGTCCTTGCGGGATCCACTTCCCGGCCGCCATTTGTACATGCGGCGGTCGGGAAGTGGTTAAAGAGAACCAGAGATGAAGCACCCTCATGTATTTTATTACATGTATCAGTGGGAACATGACAGTAAACACCTACCCTGCTTTTAGTTTCATTGTTATCTGCTTAATTAGTCTATTAGCAACTGTGATAAGAATCCACCGACAATTCAGTCGAGGTTTGACCTGGAATCATTATAGCTGAGTCACTCTTCTTTGAAGTCCTTTCAAGCCCAAGCCTTCCCCCTCCTGGCTTAGATCTTCTGCTTTGCATACTGAGAGCTGTGATGACATGGGAGGGGGCTGCTCCTGAGAGAGAAGCTCTGTGGCTGTAATATGATCCCTGTGTGCTCTGTGTGCACTAGATTCTCATAGGAATGAAAATGCAGTTATTATCAGTGACACTTCCTACAGGCAGATCATACCAATATGAAAGCACATAGATGAAAGGCTGCATTTAGCCTAGATAGCAGCCTAGTCTCATATAGCCTAGACAGCACATCCAGAACACCTCATAACCTGGAAGCAGAAGTGATATGAGCCGGCGGCCATATTTGATTTTTCCTGGAGCAATAATGGATAAAAAACACTAAAAAAGGCACACCAGAGCGGCAAAATTATCAGGTAGAGCATTTATTCTTTACAAGCTATCAACTGATATGTTTATTTTGTGTGAAACGTTCATCTCTGGTTCCCTTTAAGGTTGGAGCAATTAAGTCTGCTGTCTTTTTATAGTATTGAGCTGAGAAGCCGTCTGGGCCAGGGGTCTTATTAAGTTTGAGAGTTTTTATAGCCATTTTGACCTCGAGGGCAGTGATGGGAGCACTTAGAAGAGTTGCAGTGTCTGGAGTAAGTCTAGGGAGGGAGACTTGATCTAGGAAAGAGTTGATGTCTTCGTCTGTAGCGTCACATGCGTTGGTGTATAAATTAGAAAGAAATTTAGCAAAGATGTCTACTATCTTGCGGGGGTTAGCTGCGACTTGACCCAAGGGATCACGGACTTTAAGGATTTTGGAGTATAGGGGCAGTTTGTAAGGCTCCGCGCCAGTAGGGCTAGGGGCTTATTAACGTTGCAGTAAAACATCTGTCTCCGCCAACGCATCTGTCGCTCTACCTTGTCAGTGAGGAGGAGGTCAAGTTCAGTTCGGGCCCGTTCTTTGATCAGTCTATTAATGCGAGTAGGGGTCTACATCCATTCTTGTTCTGCTTTGTCTAATCTAGCAGATAGATCCTCTATCTTACGGTTCCTTTGTTGTTTAAGTTCACTCGCCATGCTCTTAAGGTCGCCTTGTGTGCTTCCCATAAAGTAAGTAAGGAAGGAGGACACAGAACCTGTGTCATCATCAAAATATTCTTTGAGTCTGTCTCTGAGGCAATGTAGGAGTTCTTCTTTAAAGGAAAACTATAATCAGAGAAAAAGCATGTGTGCATCAACCAAGTGAAGCTGACAAATCTGGCTTTGCAAATTTGGCCTATTGGCTAATCACGAGACATTGCTCATGCAAATAAGCATTTGCTTTCGCATGCCTAAATATGCAGGGTCAAAACCAAAAACCGCAAAACAATCGCCCTGCGGGAATTAGTTCATGCTATACAGCACTATCCAGGGGCGCCACGAGGAGGCTTCCCATTGCCCCCATACAACCGGGGGGCCGCGGGGGTCCCAGGCACTCTCACCGCCTGGAACCCACACAGCGGCACCCCGGAGGTGGAGGCCAGGGGGTGCAGGCGATCTCCCCAGCGTGGCCAGCGCCGGGAAGAGCCGCCCGCACACACCTCCCAGGATTAAAAACAGGCACTTACCTCAACGTCCATTGCGTTCTGCTATATGCGCATAACCTGGGCGCGACACATAAGGGGCGGACAGGCGCAAATAGCCTGCTCCAGGGCTCTCACCTCCTAAAACAAGCCACTCGCTACCTGCCCTCAGAAGAAAGAAATGCAATGCTAACTATAATCAGAGAAAAAGCATGTGTGCATCAACCAAGTGAACCTGACAAATCTGGCTTTGCAAATTTGGCCTATTGGCTAATCACGAGACATTGCTCATGCAAATAAGCATTTGCTTTCGCATGCCTAAATATGCAGGGTCAAAACCAAAAAACGCAAAACAATCGCCCTGCGGGAATTAGTTCATGCTATACAGCACTATCCAGGGGCGCCACGAGGAGGCTTCCCATTGCCGCCATACAACCGGGGGGCCGCGGGGGTCCCAGGCACTCTCACCGCCTGGAACCCACACAGCGGCACCCCGGAGGTGGAGGCCAGGGGGTGCAGGCGATCTCCCCAGCGTGGCCAGCGCCGGGAAGAGCCGCCCGCACACACCTCCCAGGATTAAAAACAGGCACTTACCTCAACGTCCATTGCGTTCTGCTATATGCGCATAACCTGGGCGCGACACATAAGGGGCGGACAGGCGCAAATAGCCTGCTCCAGGGCTCTCACCTCCTAAAACAAGCCACTCGCTACCTGCCCTCAGAAGAAAGAAATGCAATGCTAACTATAATCAGAGAAAAAGCATGTGTGCATCAACCAAGTGAACCTGACAAATCTGGCTTTGCAAATTTGGCCTATTGGCTAATCACGAGACATTGCTCATGCAAATAAGCATTTGCTTTCGCATGCCTAAATATGCAGGGTCAAAATCAAAAACCGCAAAACAATCGCCCTGCGGGAATTAGTTCATGCTATACAGCACTATCCAGGGGCGCCACGAGGAGGCTTCCCATTGCCCCCATACAACCGGGGGGCCGCGGGGGTCCCAGGCACTCTCACCGCCTGGAACCCACACAGCGGCACCCCGGAGGTGGAGGCCAGGGGGTGCAGGCGATCTCCCCAGCGTGGCCAGCGCCGGGAAGAGCCGCCCGCACACACCTCCCAGGATTAAAAACAGGCACTTACCTCAACGTCCATTGCGTTCTGCTATATGCGCATAACCTGGGCGCGACACATAAGGGGCGGACAGGCGCAAATAGCCTGCTCCAGGGCTCTCACCTCCTAAAACAAGCCACTCGCTACCTGCCCTCAGAAGAAAGAAATGCAATGCTAACTATAATCAGAGAAAAAGCATGTGTGCATCAACCAAGTGAACCTGACAAATCTGGCTTTGCAAATTTGGCCTATTGGCTAATCACGAGACATTGCTCATGCAAATAAGCATTTGCTTTCGCATGCCTAAATATGCAGGGTCAAAATCAAAAACCGCAAAACAATCGCCCTGCGGGAATTAGTTCATGCTATACAGCACTATCCAGGGGCGCCACGAGGAGGCTTCCCATTGCCCCCATACAACCGGGGGGCCGCGGGGGTCCCAGGCACTCTCACCGCCTGGAACCCACACAGCGGCACCCCGGAGGTGGAGGCCAGGGGGTGCAGGCGATCTCCCCAGCGTGGCCAGCGCCGGGAAGAGCCGCCCGCACACACCTCCCAGGATTAAAAACAGGCACTTACCTCAACGTCCATTGCGTTCTGCTATATGCGCATAACCTGGACGCGACACATAAGGGGCGGACAGGCGCAAATAGCCTGCTCCAGGGCTCTCACCTCCTAAAACAAGCCACTCACTACCTGCCCTCAGAAGAAAGAAATGCAATGCTAACTATAATCAGAGAAAAAGCATGTGTGCATCAACCAAGTGAACCTGACAAATCTGGCACTGCAAACACTGCACTTGGGAGGTGATCTGACGTCGGATCTGCGGGCGATCTATTGGTGTGGGTGGGTGATCAGATTGCCCGCAAGGGGCAGGTTAGGGGCTGATTGATGGGTGGCAGTGACAGGGGGTGATTGGTGGGTGATTGACAGGTGATTGACAGGTGATCAGGGGGGATAGATGCATACAGTACAGAGGGGGGGGGGGGTCTGGGGAGAATCTGAGGGGTGGGGGGGTGATCAGGAGGGAGCAGGGGGCAGTTTAGGGCATGAAAATAATTTGATAGTGACAGGAAGTGATTGATGGGTGATTAGGGGGGTGATTGGGTGCAAACAGGGGTCTGGGGGTGGGCGGGGGGGGGGTCTGAGGGGTGCTGTGGGCGATCAGGGGGCAGGGGGGGGAAAGCAGTGTGCTTGGGTGCAGACTAGGGTTGCTGCAGCCTGCCCTGGTGGTCCCTCGGACACTGGGACCACCAGGGCAGGAGGCAGCCTGTATAATACACTTTGTATACATTACAAAGTGTATTATACACTTTGTATGCGGCGATCCGGGTGCTAGTAACTCGCCGGCGCTTCCGAACGGCCGGCGGGTTACAGCACGAGGGGGGCGGAGCCAGTCCCCGGCGGAGGATCGCGTCACGAATGACGCGATCGCTCCGCCTATGCCCGTACAAGGACCGCCGCCAATTGTACATGCGGCGGTCCTTGCGGGATCCACTTCCCGGCCGCCATTTGTACATGCGGCGGTCGGGAAGTGGTTAAGGTTGGAGCAATTAAGTCTGCTGTCTTTTTATAGTATTGAGCTGAGAAGCCGTCTGGGCCAGGGGTCTTATTAAGTTTGAGAGTTTTTATAGCCATTTTGACCTCGAGGGCAGTGATGGGAGCACTTAGAAGAGTTGCAGTGTCTGGAGTAAGTCTAGGGAGGGAGACTTGATCTAGGAAAGAGTTGATGTCTTCGTCTGTAGCGTCACATGCGTTGGTGTATAAATTAGAAAGAAATTTAGCAAAGATGTCTACTATCTTGCGGGGGTTAGCTGCGACTTGACCCAAGGGATCACGGACTTTAAGGATTTTGGAGTATAGGGGCAGTTTGTAAGGCTCCGCGCCAGTAGGGCTAGGGGCTTATTAACGTTGCAGTAAAACATCTGTCTCCGCCAACGCATCTGTCGCTCTACCTTGTCAGTGAGGAGGAGGTCAAGTTCAGTTCGGGCCCGTTCTTTGATCAGTCTATTAATGCGAGTAGGGGTCTACATCCATTCTTGTTCTGCTTTGTCTAATCTAGCAGATAGATCCTCTATCTTACGGTTCCTTTGTTGTTTAAGTTCACTCGCCATGCTCTTAAGGTCGCCTTGTGTGCTTCCCATAAAGTAAGTAAGGAAGGAGGACACAGAACCTGTGTCATCATCAAAATATTCTTTGAGTCTGTCTCTGAGGCAATGTAGGAGTTCTTCTTTAAAGGAGTTCTCTACGAAGAGGAAGATAAATTGAGCAGCAGATAGAAATAAGGGAATGGTCAGACCAAGAGGTGCTGTGTATTTGAGCTGCGGGAACCAGGTGCAGACAGTGTTGTTGGACAATAATGTGATCAATGCGACTGAAGCTATTGTGGGCGTGTGAATAAAAGGTAAAATCTTTAGATATAGGATGGAGTTCCCTCCATACATCAATGAGGCCATACTTGTCAAGGAGTTGTTTGATTTTAGCACCCTGAAGATCAGAGGCTTTGACAGATGAAGTGGAGCTCGCGTTGCTTTGTCTGTCTAGTTTCGGATTAAGTGTTGTATTAGTGTCCCCCGTAACAATTAGTTGGCCTACCCCATGTTGTGTAAGGACTTGCAAAAGATGTGAATAGAAGTTGGATTGGTGAGCATTAGGGGTGTAGTAGGTAGCTATCGTAATGTCTCGGTCGTAGAGGGACCCTATAAGAATGAGGTATCTGCCAGTAGGATCTGTGATTTGTTTATTACAAATAAAAGGCGTATGTTTTCGAAAAACTATTATGACCCCTCTAACTTTAGTTCGTGCACATGCAAAATAAGCATCTGGGAAGTAACGGCTCAAATATTTTGGGCAGGAGGATTTGGCTTGTCTGGTTTCTAGCAGAGAGCAGGCATTATAATAATTAAAAGCCTTAGATCTTTTATGTGGGGAACCAAAGCCCAGGACGTTGTGTGAGAAAATCTTGGGTGTGTTCATCATTGAGGGTTAAAGAGAGTAAAAGCTGAAACTGTGCAGACTGTGAGGTGGAGGACCCAGGAAGAAGTAGGGGGGGGGGGGGGGGAAGGTAAAGAAAGGATAGCAGAAACAGGAGCAAAACCGGTAGTTGCTCCCAAAAGGGGGGGCACCAGAAGTATGGGCGCATAGAGAGTCTATGGAAGTTCTTGCGACCAAAGTGATCATGCAGGTTGACCAAGTGAAGGTCAGTATCAGGATAAGCCTGATAAAAAGGGAGACCACTTGTTGAAGGGGCTCCATTAGATTCAAGGAAGGGCATGTGTCAGCCGACTGCCCCACCTGCCAATGATACTTAGATAGTGCAGGCTTAAAGTTAGAGGGTAATCTAGGTTGACCAGGCGTCTTCTTTTGCCCGGACAGGTCCACTTTTTCTGACCTGTCCGGGCTGTCCTCCCGGATTTTTGAAATGTCCGGGTGAAGAGAGCCGAACACTAGCGAGCCGAGCAATTAGCCACTTCATTGCGGCTCTTTAGTGAGCCGGACTTCCCATCACTAAGCTAACCACTATTCTGGGCTAGAGACGAGTCTCTGCCAGAGAGTCTCTGGAAGGCTGCTCCTCTGGCTGCTTCTGTGAGTCATGAGTCGACTCATGAGTCAAAGATTGCTGGCCTACAATCTTTGACTCATGAGTCGACTCATGGGAGCAGCCAGAGGAGCAGCCTGCCAGAGACTCTCTGCAGCACGTGGAACCAGAGAGAGGCGGAGGTAGAGAAAATCAGCGTGGAGGGAGACAGGAGGTGGGACTGGGAATACTCGGAGGAGCAGAGCAGGAGAAAGGTTGTCTATGGAGGGGTGAGTGCTAGATGAGCTCAGAACATCCTCTCTGCCCTAAAAGATAGACAACAGCATGCTAACTGTTATTAATTAAAGTGGACCTGAACTCAGAACATGCTTTCTGCTCTAAAAGATCCACAACTACACAACAGCATAATGCCCTTTATTAAAGTGGACCTGAACTCAGAACATTCTTTCTGCTCTAAAAGATCCACAACTACACAACAGCATAATGCCCTTTATTAAAGTGGACCTGAACTCAGAACATGCTTTCTGCTCTAAAAGATACCTCTGCCAGAGTTAACGGTTCGTGCAGTTATGTGTCGGAGAAAACTGTTGTTGCATTTCATTCCTCAGAGTTAACGGTTGCTGCATTTATCATTTTGACAGTCATTGTTGTCTGATTGCATTTTGTGGTCTGGAAAAAAAAAAAACAGCCCGCGAAGTTGGACAGCATACTGCTAAGGTCTTGTATATTTGGCCCCACCCATGACCACGCCCACATGCTGTTGTGATCGTCCTCTTTTTTGGAAATCAAAATATGGTCACCCTAGGGTAATCTAATCAGGTGGGCAGGATTGGTTAGGGTGGAAGTAAGGACCGGGGTCAGGAAAAGCCCAGAGAATTGCCAGGGACCCTTGTAGATAAGATCAGGATTACCGCTGTTAGTGTATCAGCAAATAAAGTGATTTAGACTAGGGAACAGGGCAAAAAGGGAACAGGGTTGAGCGCCAGGTCTAGGCAACACTAAAGAGGGGTGTAATGGGAACAATTGTTGTCTTAATGCGTTGGTCAGCCACAGTGGTTTCGGTTATGTAAGAGCCTGTTTGTTGAGGATATAGTGTAATTGAGTGTCTACATTTAGGAGAATTTCAAGACCACATGATGGTAAGAATCGCCCATCTTAACCACTTCCCGACCGCCGTATGTACAATTGGCGGCCGGGAAGTGGACCCCGCAAGGACTGCCGCATGTACAAATGGCGGCGGTCCTTGTACAGGCATGGGCGGATTCGTGACGCGATCGGCCTTTGTAATGTATACAAAGTGTATTATACAGGCTGCCTCCTGCCCTGATGGTCCCAGTGTCCGAGGGACCACCAGGGCAGGCTGCAGCCACCCTAGTCTGCACCCAAGCACACTGCTTTCCCCCCCCCCTGCCCCCTGATCGCCCACAGCACCCCTGAGACCCCCCCCTGCCCACCCCCCAGACCCCTGTTTGCACCCAATCACCCCCCTAATCACCATCAATCACTCCCTGTCACTATCTGTCAACGCTATTTTTTTATGCCCTAAACTGCCCCCTGCTCCCTCCTGATCACCCCCCCACCCCTCAGATTCTCCCCAGACACCCCCCACCCCTGTGTACTGTATGCATCTATCCCCCTGATCACCTGTCAATCACCCATCAATCACCCCCTGTCACTGTCACCCATCAATCAGCCCCTAACCTGCCCCTTGCGGGCAATCTGATCACCCACCCACACCAATAGATCGCCCGCAGATCCGATGTCAGATCACCTCCCAAGTGCAGTGTACACCTGTTCTCTACCCTAAACACCCACTAATTACCCATCAATCACCCCCTATCACCACCTGTCACTGTTACCCATCAGATCAGACCCTAATCTGCCCCTTGCGGGCACCCAATCACCCGCCTACACGCTCAGATTGCCCTCAGACCCCCCCTTATCAATTCACCAGTGCAATATTTACATCTGTTCTTCCCTGTAATAACCCACTGATCACCTGTCAATCGCCCATCAATCACCCCCTATCACTGCCACCCATCAATCACCCCCCTTCACTGCCACCCATCAATCAACCCCTAACCTGCCCCTTGCGGGCAATCTGATCACCCACCCACACCAATAGATTGCCCGCAGATCCGACGTCAGATCACCTCCCAAGTGCAGTGTTTACATCTGTTCTCTACCCTAAACACCCACTAATTACCCATCAATCACCCCCTATCACCACCTGTCACTGTTACCCATCAGATCAGACCCTAATATGCCCCTTGCGGGCACCCAATCACCCGCCTACACGCTCAGATTGCCCTCAGACCCCCCCTTATCAATTCACCAGTGCAATATTTACATCTGTTCTTCCCTGTAATAACCCACTGATCACCTGTCAATCACCTGTCAATCACCATCAATCACCCCCTGTCACTGCCACCCATCAATCACCCCCTGTCACTGCCACCCATCAATCAGCCCCTAACCTGCCCCTTGCGGGCAATCTGATCACCCACCCACACCAATAGATCGCCCGCAGATCCGACGTCCAATCACCTCCCAAGTGCATTGTTTACATCTGTTCTCTACCCTAAATACCCACTAATTACCCATCAATCACCCCCTGTCACTGCTACCCATCAGATTAGACCCCTATCTGCCCCTAGGGCACTCAATCACCCGCCCACACCCTCAGAACGCCCTCAGACCCCAGCCCTGATCACCTCGCCAGTGCATTGCTTGCATCTATTCCCCTCTCTAATCACACCATGAGACACCCATCAATCACCTCCTGTCACCCCCTAGCACACCTACCCATCAGATCAGGCCCTAATTTGCCCCGTGTGGGCTCCTGATCACTCGGCCAAACCCTTAGATCCCCCTCAGATCCCCTTCCGATCACCTCCCCAGTGCATTGATTGCATCTATTTTCCCCTCTAACCACCCCCTGAGACACCCATCAATCACCTCCTGTCACCCCCCTAGCACTCCTATCCATCAGACCATCAAAATTTGCAGATGCTTATACCCCTGAACAGTCATTTTGAGACATTTGGTTCCAGACTACTCACGGTTTTGGGCCCGTAAAATGCCAGGGCGGTATAGGAACCCCACAAGTGACCCCATTTTAGAAAAAAGACACCCCAAGGTATTCTGTTAGGTGTATGACGAGTTCATAGAAGATTTTATTTTTTGTCAAAAGTTAGCGGAAATTGATTTTTTTTTTTTTTTCACAAAGTGTCATTTTTCACTAACTTGTGACAAAAAATAAAATCTTCTATGAACTCGCCATACACCTAACAGAATACCTTGGGGTGTCTTCTTTCTAAAATGGGGTCACTTGTGGGGTTCCTATACTGCTCTGGCATTTTAGGGGCCCTAAACCGTGAGGAGTAGTCTAGAAAACAAATGCCTCAAAATGACCTGTGAATAGGACGTTGGGCCCCTTAGTGCACCTAGGCTGCAAAAAAGTGTCACACATGTGGTACCGCCGTACTCAGGAAAAGTAGTATAATGTGTTTTGGGGTGTATTTTTACACATACCCATGCTGGGTGGGAGAAATCTCTCTGTAAATGGACAATTGTGTGTAAAAAAAATCACCCCAAAACACATTATACTACTTCTCCTGAGTACGGCAAAACCACATGTGTGGCACTTTTTTACACCCTAAGTACGCTAAGGGGCCCAAAGTCCAATGAGTACCTTTAGGATTTCACAGGTCATTTTGCGACATTTGATTTCAAGACTACTCCTCACGGTTATGGCCCCTAAAATGCCAGGGCAGTATAGGAACCCCACAAATGACCCTATTATAGAAAGAAGACACCCAAAGGTATTCCGTTAGGAGTATGGTGAGTTCATAGAAGATTTTATTTTTTGTCACAAGTTAGCGGAAAATGACACTTTGTGAAAAAAAACAATTAAAATCAATTTCCGCTAACTTGTGACAAAAAAATAAAAACTTCTATTAATTCACCATACTCCTAACGGAATGCCTTGGGGTGTCTTCTTTCTAAAATGGGGTCATTAGTGGGGTTCCTATACTGCCCTGGCATTTTAGGGGCCCTAAACCGTGAGGAGTAGTCTTGAAATCAAATGTCGCAAAATGACCTGTGAAATCCTAAAGGTAAAGGAAAGTTAAAAAAAAAATCATTTTTTTGACAAAATTCATGTCTTTTTTGATGAATATAATAAAAAGTAAAAATCGCAGCAGCAATCAAATAGCACCAAAAGAAAGCTTTATTAGTGACAAGAAAAGAAGCCAAAATTCATTTAGGTGGTAGGTTGTATGAGCGGGCAATAAACCTTGAAAGCTGCAGTGGTCTGAATGGAAAAAAAGTGCCTGGTCCTTAACCACTTTAGGATTTCACAGACGCATAACTACGCCCCTATTAACTTAATGAGCGGATCAGGGGCGTAGATACACGCCCTTGCCGCTATTGTGCTTTGCGGGCACCAGCTTCTCTTATCTCTGGGAGGGATTGATGAATGGGAGTAATTACTCCCATCACCAATCAGATGCCTGTAACCATGAATGAGCACTGCTATAAGCCAATAGCAGTGCTCATTCATTTGTGAGGTTTACAAACAATGTTGCCAGCACTTGAGAAGATACAGTTACCTTGTAATCACTCCTGAGAGGATTACAAGGTAACTGGATCTTCTTTACTTATATTCTGACTGCCACCTAGTGGATTTTATAAATATACCAGGACTTATAAATAAATATACCAGGACTATATACCCCTGATCAACCCTGATCAACCCTGATCTAATCCTAGCCTCCCTTGCTTTTTTTTTTTTATACAACATACTTATTTCTGCTGTATTTTTGTGGACTCTTTTTTTTTTTTTTTTTTTTACAATTTGCCTCTATACAATTATAGTGTATAGCCTATATACATTTTCTATAAAGATGGCAAAGAGAATGTATTCTTTGCAAGAGGCGTTCGCCATTCTGGAGCGTGACAGTGACAGTGACAGCAGCAGCGAATTTGAGGATGATTTGGAGTCCACAGATATTGATTGGCTGCCGTCCGAGTCAGAAAGCGACTCAACGGACAGCGATTCTGAGTCTTCTGGGCCATCCACAGCTCAGCCATCTAGGAGCGAGGGGCAGGCAGGGGGCATTAGTGACACTGACACTGCTTCTGAAAGAGGGTCACCTATAGCTACCTGCAGCAATGCCATCCCAAGAGGTCAGACTCAGAGGGCTGCCAGGCCAAGGCAGAGCATGCCAGCAAGGGTACCACAGAGAGAACCGCTACCCTATGATCTAAGCCACCCACAATGGTCGGCATCTAATATGGAGACCCCTAACCTCCCTCCCTTCACAGCCAGGAGTGGCCTATTAGTGGACACCAGCAACATGCAGCCTATTGACTTTTTAAAACTTTTTTTTGCCAGAGAGCTTCCTGCAGGATGTCTGTGATCAGAGCAATATCTATGCCCAGCAACGCATAGCAGACCATCCCACCTGTGTGTTAGCTTCCCACTGGACCCCTGCAACTACCCGCGATTTGAGAGTTTTTTTGGGATTGACTTTCGATATGGCCCTTTGTCCATTACCTGAACAGCAACTGTACTGGACAAAACATTCAATCCTCTGCATCCCAATTTATTCGTCCAGAATGTCCAGACGCCGCTACCAAATGCTGCTAACCTGCTTGCATTTTAGCAATAATGCAGACCACCTCCCACCTGACAACCCAGCCCATGACCGACTATTTAAATTAAGGCCCTTCATCGACCATTTAAATAGAACTTTTGCAGAAAAATACATGCCAGAGCAAAGAATAGCCATCGATGAGTCCTTAATCCCTTTCCACGGGAGGCTGGCAATCAAACAATATATACCCAGCAAAAGGTCACGGTACGGGATAAAACTGTACAAGTTGTGCGAAAGTGGGAGTGGCTATATCTATTCACTAAAAATGTATGAAGGGAAGGACAGCTTAATACAGCCTCCTGGATGCCCTCCCTACATGGGTACAACAGAGAGGATAGTACTGGACCTCCTCAACCCTCTACTCCACCAGGGTTACCACCTTTACGTAGACAATTTTTATACGAGTGTCCCACTATTCAAACATTTATTTTCAGTCCAGACTCCAGCCTGCGGAACTGTCAGGGCAAATCGCAAAGGCCTGCCATCAGAGGTCGTTCATAAAAAACTGAAGAGGGGGGAGACCTGCAGCCAACGGAGCAACGAGCTGCTCGCTTTAAAATATAGAGATAAGCGCGATGTCTTAGCCCTCACCACCATCCACTCCGAGGCAACAACAACGTGAGGACTCGTAGTCGGGAAGTAGTAAAACCACTGGCCATCGCTGAGTACACCAAGTTCATGGGGGCAGTGGACTTGTCAGACCAGGTTTTGGCACCATACAGGCTCAACAGGAAGAGGAAGATCTGGTACAAAAAAGTGGCTCTATATTTTTTCCAGGTGTGCCTCCAAAACTCCTTTGTCCTGTACAAAAAATCAGGTAACAAGGACTCTTTTTTACAGTTCCAGCAGGCAATAATTACATGTCTCCTTTTTGAATCTGGACAACCTGCCCCAAACCCAGACCAACTTCGTGCAGAAAATGTTGCCAGATTTGAGGGAAATCATTTTCCTGCCTCACTACCCCCAACTGCATCAAAACCATACCCCCAAAAAAGGTGCAGAGTTTGCAGGGAAAATCACATTCGAAGGGACACACGGTATTATTGCAGCACTATGCCTTAATCCCTGCTTTGAGACCTATCATACAGTCCTTCATTATTAGTTTTTTTTTTTTACCCTTTCACTGCCCTTTTTTTATGGTATCAATGAACTGTATTTGACTCTCCGGATCTGACCTCTGGCATGGCTGACAACCACTCTATGGAATTTGACCCTTGGCATAACTAACGACCACCCTCTGAACTCTGGCATGGCTGCCGAATTACCCTCTGACCTCTGGCATGGCTGATCTACCAAACTCTGACCCTTGGCATGGCTGCCGAACACCTTCGGACCTTCTGACTTCCACCTTTCTACAGCTTCTACAATGGTGAGTACCAATTTGTGTATGTTTAGAGACATTGTGAAGCCCTCAGTATACTTTGCTAAAGCCTTGTGCACACTTTTAAGTATGATTGGCCAATCACTGATCAATTTTACTATTGAATCTTGAATAATATGAGCAGATTGTGTAGGTAAACCCTCATACTACAGTATGAGCGTTTACCTACACAATCTGCTCATACTATTCAATATTTGTTGACTCTCATACTACATGGTAAGGTGATACAATTGGTCAGTGATTGGCCAATCTTAATTGAAAGTGTGTACTGGACTTAAAAAAAGAATGACACTTTGGGGAGAAAATTGGCCTTGAAAAAGCTGTTGGTGCTACTTGTGGTTATCAGTGTGCGGTATGCCCAAGAAGCTATCTGATGATGTATGTAGGGAATCATTTTAACCGTGACAAGCGAGAGAATATAATTTGGGTTGTAGTATTGTTGAAGTCTATGTCATGTGATTTTTTTTTCTCGCCAAACTAAAGAAAACTGTAAAAAAATGCTATTTTCAAACTTCTGGTACAATTTCAGCAAAAAGGCATGAATCCAAATGTTACAAAATATGTTTATCTGAGTAGGCCTAGGTCTCTAGTTTTCAGAATGGTTTGGTTTATGACCTGTACTGAATGTTCTGAGACACCAGGGGCTTTGCCAAGAAAGGATGACTGTATTACTTTTGTTGCAAAAAATGGCCTTGAAAAAATCCAATGGTGCTACTTGTGGTTATCAGTGTGCGGTGTGCCCAAGAAGCTATCTGATGATGTATATAGGGTATCATTTTAACCGTGACAAGCGAGAGAATATAATTTGGGATATTTGACAACTGAAACCTATGTCATGTGAATTTTCTTTAGCAAGAAACTAAATGAAAAGCAATAAAATTGTTATTTTCATATACTCGTCACCAAAATAAAACACTTGTAAAAAAAACCCACAAGTGACATAATTGAAAATACAATACGTAAATAGCTATCTTAGTCACTCAGCTTTTTAAATATGTATGTCATGATGGTATATTACTATTACTTTTACAGATAAGGGCTTTTAATTACTGATAGAGTACAATGAAAAAACAGAAAACAGAAAACTGAAAAAATGTACCTTTATTTCCAAATAATATATTGTCGCCTTACATTGTACTAGGAACATTATTTAAATGTTGTGATAACCGGGACTACAGTGGTTGGAAATACTGTATAGAAATAGTGTATTTTTTCATTTTTTTCTCTTTTTTCTCTTTAAAATGCATAGAGAATAACATTATTACTAAAATAAAATATCACCCTTGAAAAGCCTAATTTGTGGCGAAAAAAACAAGCTATAGGTCATTCACATGTGATGAGTAGCAATAAAGTTATCAGTGAATGAATGGGAGGAGCGCTGAAATGTAAAAGTTGTTTTGGTTTTAAAGGGAAGGTTCAGGGACTAGCTAAAAAAAATAAAAATCCATTTCCACTTACCTGGGGCTTCCTCCAGCCCGTGGCAGGCAGGAGGTGCCCTCGGCGCCGCTCCGCAGGCTCCCGGTGGTCTCCGGTGGCCGACCCGACCTGGCCAGGTCGGGCCTCTTCTGCGCTCCATGGTGCGTTCCACGCCGGCGCGCTGACGTCATCGGACGTCCTCCGGGCTGTACTGCGCAGGCTCAGTAGTTCTGAGTTGCCCTCCACACCCGCAGCTGCTGAAATACTTAGTAAATGCAGTCGGCTGTGCAGAGCGCGGCTAGAAAGCGGACATCTCTCAAGCGAGCCAGCCACTCCCTGCACCCTACTGTCCACTAATTTTTGTGTTCTTTATTATTTTACTGTATCTGACATTTCTATTCAGCTCATTAGCTAGTGATCAACTTCAGTTAGTTGCAGTCACTGCCACTGTTCAGTCACTAAGTTGAGTCAGTGACATTGTACTATACTGTTAGTGCAGGCAGACTGCTGTCCACTAATTTTTGTGGTCTTTATTATTTTACTGTATCTGACACTTGTATTTAGCTCATAGCCAGTGATCAACTTCAGTTAGTTGCATTCACTGCCATTGTTCAGTCACTTAGTTTAGTTAGTGACATTGCACTGTACTGTTAGTGCAGGCAGTAGGGCTGATCGGAACAGCTGAATTCCGATTTTTCCGAAATTTGGTATACCGTAGGCGAAACCGAATTTCGTACTCCGAATTTTCGTGTTCCGAATGCATTTCTATTGAATTGAATGGGGCCAACTTCCGCTGTCAATTGTGAAGCCCCCTTACATGCTATCATCACCAAATTTGGCATGTATGTTAAGCAGATGAGTAGGAACATGGTAAAAAAAATTGTGAAAAGATCTTATAGTTTTTGAAAAAAATCAATTTTAAAGTTTCATAGAAAAAATGTTTTTTAAACTGTGTAAAATGACACTTGCTGCAGAACAGGGCACTGCATTCCAAGTTCTGTATACACATTGTATACATTTCATGAAAACAGACAGCGTGGGGTCCCACCTCTTGAGCCTCCTTAACCCCTTGTCCCCCATGCAGGCTGGGATAGCCAGAATGCGGAGCCCGGACCTGAGCTATACCAGTCCGCATGGTCCATGGTATCGGGGGGCTCTGGGGTCCATGGTATCGGGGGGCGACCAAGCCTTCCCCTTTCCCCGGAGCCCTTGTCCAATCCATGGACAAGGGGCTCTTCCCCACCTCCGGTGCCCCAGGAGGAGGTGGGGGCCATCAACGTCCTGGGGGGGGGGGTTCATGGTGCCATCCGGGGGTCCCCTTTAACAAGCGGATCCCTGGAGGCCCGCCCCCTCCCCAGTTGAAATGGGTATAGGGGTACTAAAGTACCCCTTACCCATTTCTGCAAAGAGTTAAAAAAAGAAATAAAAACACGACAACGAAAAAAGTCCTTTATTGTTCTAAATTAACCAGGGATACTTACCTTGCGATAATCCCACGCCAGTATCCTCAGGAGTGGTCCCATGCCAGTATCCTCTTTGGAGGTCCCGCACACCCACCGATCCTGCCGCACTCCCGAGACTGAATGGCTGTAGACAGCCTCTGCATCTGTATTACATAAGCTAGATACACGAAAATTGTCTTCTGAAAAATTTTCGCCAAACAGTGCCACAAACAAAATGGTTTCTGGGGATTCCCCGTTCCCCAGAGGCCACCTCAGAGTGCTAGAATGAGCGTTATTTCACATAAATGAGAAAAATGGCTTGTTTCACCACTCTAGTGTGGTCTCCAGCAATTGAGGATTTCCCAGTGGCCATTTTGTTTGCATCACTGTTTGACGAAATTTCTTGTTTCTAAGGCAACATTTTCGTGTTCCCAGCCTCTGCTGTACAGATGCAGAGGCCGACTGTGACCATTCAGTGGCGGGAGTTCGTCGGTGTGGGAGGGTGGTGGTATGTGGAGGATACTGGCGTGGGACCACTCCTGAGGATATTGGCGTGGGATTATCACAAGTAATCTAGAACAATAAAGGACTTTTTTCGTTGTCGTGTTTTTATTTCTTTTTTCAACTCTTTGTGGAAATGGGTAAGGGGTACTGTGTACTCCTATACTCATTTTTCCTGGGGAGGGGGCAGGCCTCCAGGGATCTGCTTGTTAAAGGGGACCCCTGGATGGCACCATGAACCCCCCCAGGACGTTAGCGGCCCCCACCTCCTCCTGGGGCACCGGAGGTGGGGAAGAGCCCCTTGTCCATACCATGGACCATGCGGGCTGGTATAGCTCAGGGTGCGAAGCCCCCACGTGGCCGGGACTTCGCATTCTGGCTATCTCAGCCTGCATGGGGGACAAGGGGTTAAGGAGGCTCAAGAGGGGGGACCCCATGCTGTTTTCATGAAATGTATACATTATGTATACAGAACTCGGAATGCAGTGCCCTGTTCGGCAGCAAGTGTCATTTTACACAGTTTAAAAACCATTTTTCCTAT
Organism: Hyperolius riggenbachi; assembly: GCF_040937935.1. Classification (NCBI taxonomy): domain Eukaryota; kingdom Metazoa; phylum Chordata; class Amphibia; order Anura; family Hyperoliidae; genus Hyperolius; species Hyperolius riggenbachi. The sequence goes on along the minus strand of NC_090647.1, from coordinate 395,628,748 downwards.
TAAACTTTAAAATCGATTTTTTCAAAAACTATAAGGTCTTTCTACAATTTTTTTTTACCATGTTCCTACTCATTTGCTTAACATACATGCCAAATTTGGTGTTGATAGCACGTACAGCGGCTTCACAATTAACCACGGAATTTAGCACTGTTCAGTGTAAAAGCGAATACGGTACTCGGAATTGCCGAATTTTCGAGTGGTTACTCGGAACTGCCAAATTCAGATGGCAAACTCGAAATTCGGAATCCGAGAGCTCAGCCCTGGCAGGCAGATCGCTGTCCACTAATTTTTGTGCTCTTTATTATTTTACTGTATATTACTTGTATTCAGCTCATTAGCCAGTGATCAACTTCAGTTAGTTGCAGTCACTGCCACTGGTCATTCACTAAGTTTAGTCAGTGACATTGTACTGTGCTAGTAGCATGCAGCCAGTTACTTTGATGTGCGCATAGTGCAGTCAGACTGTGGCGCTGTGCAGTGATTTTTGTGTTTTATTACTGTATTTGGGATTTGCGTCGTCTGCGCATTTGTTTTTTTTGTTGTTTTTTTTGTTGTTGTTCTTTTCTAAAAAATCGATAAAAGCCGCGTTATATTCCATCTGTCCCCAGGTCTACACACGTATTGACTGTAAAAAGCAGCACACTTTCTCCAGCTTGAAATCTTGTGCATAGAATACAACATGTCTGGCAGGGGTCGTGGGTGTGGCAGGAGAGGGAGTGCCATTGCCTCCGCTAGTTCTGGGACTGGTCCACGGCCAGGGAGAGGGCACTCAGCTGTAATGGGTGCAGCAGAGAGGCATCTATCCACAGCACAGCCTGGCCGAGTCAGCCAACACCGATGTCACCCATTTTCAGCACCTTGGCTTGACGCTGTGTGGTCGTTCAGGAGCTTGACTCACTTTGATGGTCATGATGACAGAGGAGCAGCCCATCATGAGTTTCTCACAGACCTCCGCTGTGAGCAGCACTCCCAGCAGCAGTAGCAGCCAACACCCCACGCAAGTTGTGACATCCCCCCCAGCAGCCAGTGGTCAGCAGCCCTCCCCGGACGAGAGCGTTGTGTCCCTCAGTCCAGCTTCTGGGTGAGTATTGATGGCTGCCGTTGAGGAGATGATGGGGCCTGATGTGGAGGAGGAGGTTGGGCTCGGGCCAGCATCCCAAGTTTATTTTGAGGACGATGAGGGGTCTGTGTCTGGGGATGTTGGGGTGGCAGAGGTGGTGGGGGGGGGGGGGGTCTGGAGAAGAGTTCTATTATGATGAAGGTGATGATGATGATGATCGGGACCGGCGTCTGTATGTGCCTCAGGCCCCGAAAAACATGTTGTATGTTGTGTTTAGGAACTAAAGTCAGAGCCCTTATTACCAGGGTCCACGGATACTTACAATTTTTGGGCACAATTCTCATGCTGTTGTGCCACCAATGAAGGGCCATGCCTTTCTGTGCTGCTGCTCCTCCTCCTCCTGCTGCTGATGTTGGAATTTAACTTCAGAAGTCTGTGTTCCCACTGCCAAGGTCCATGGATACTTACAATTTTAGGCACAATTCACGTGCTGTGGTGCTACCAATTACTGCTTAGTCCTCCTGCTGCCGCCTCTCATGTCATATTTGGCGTCGCTCACTCATCCTCCTCCAGTGGTACCACCACCGCCAGGTGCTATTGGGACTCGCCATCACCTCTGCGATTGCTTAAAGTGTATTTCCCTGTTTAAAACCAATTATTGCCAATTAATAGCCATATTTAAAGTGTTAATTTAACTTTAAAATCCATTTTTTCAAAAACTAAAAGTTTTTTGGTTCTTTTTTGTTTAAGTTGTAGCCTCTTATCACCTTTATACTCCATGCAATTTGGGGGATTGTAGCTTGTATGGGGGCTTTAATAATAGCTCGAGTCCGGCTCAAATCTGGAAATCCATCACGCCGTTTCCGGATTTTTTTTCAATCATGGACGAATAGTCGAATCCGTGATTGGGGGCTATCCGAGCACCACTGTAACACACTAGTACTTTGGTCAGAGAGCTTTAGTCAACCAATTTAAGAGCTAAAGGTGAACATAAGAATAGGAGAAGGAAGAAGGGAATTAGAAAAGGAAGGAGAGACAAAGAAACTTAATGAAGTTTTAACACTAAGAATTGTTCGCCTGCCTAAATTTAAATATATTTCCCTCCTATAGCCCTATTCCTAATTTACTCTGCCATCTTTCTTGCCATAATTTGGGCTCCGGAAATTGGCGGCGCACGAATTACACCGCTGTTATCATAATTGGGGCTCTGGTTATTGCCATAGCCCAAATTACACAGTGAGTGCTTCTATAGCCATAATTCACATTATGGCCTATGGCGGCGCCCAAATTACAGTCCCGCATGGTGCCCAAATGACCTGTTTTGGGGCCAAAAAACACTTATCAACAACAACAAACACTTATATCGCGCTTTTCTCCTGGCAGACTCAAAGCGCCAGAGCTGCAGCCACTAGGACGCGCTCTATAGGCAGTAGCAGTGTTAGGGAGACTTACCTGAGGTCTCCTGCTGAATAGGTGCTGGCTTACTGAACAGGCAGAGCCAAGATTCGAACCCTGGTCTCCTGTGTCAGGGGCAGAGCCCTTAACCATTACACTATCCAGCCACAGCCAGATTATCAACTACCAATTAAAGGCTCTTTTCCACTACCCTGCGTTTTGTGATCGAATTTTGATTGCTAACGGATCGCAAGACGCAGGGTTAGGTAAAACTAATGGAAACGGCAGCGGCCATTTCCATTAGTATGATCCTATTGCGCTGCAATTTTGGCCCTAGAGCAATCCTCATCCTGCCATACTGAGTATAGTAGCTCAATCGCAATTACAATTGCATTAGTAGATATTGGATTGAAACGCAATTGTGATCTCCATCGTGTTTCATAGCGGAAAAGAGCCCTAAATTCGTTTAGCGGCACCCTGCACTAGAAGGGTGGGCTGAAGGAGGATCTGGATGCCTCTAGACTATACAGAAAGGAGCCCTGTATGGTCTAATCTGCTCTGCCATAGTCATAGTCTTCCATAGCTGCACAGCCAATCACTTGGTTATATTAATGATAGGTTAAACCCAAATTAACTGCAACATGATTAACCACTTCCAGATTTGAGAGATTCCTATTTCATGATGATTTATGATATTCAAACTTTAATTATGAAGTTATCATATATAGTTGTTGAATAAAAGAAGAATACAAAGAAATAAAAAAAGGATATGTTATGTGGAAAGAGGGAGTCTTTAATATTACGCCATGAATTCCAGGTTGATTGTTGCTTTAATGCAAAAAAGCATAATTCTTTGCTTTATAGTTTGATGCTAATAAATGCATAGGATTAAGGAGTTAATTTTTAGCTATTTAAAAGCTATATGATATTAATTATTAGTAATATTTATTTTTTTTCACTCTTCAGATTCGTGCTGATGGACCTCCATTTGGTGGTGTTCAGTATGAAGTGGTGGCTGTGATGAGAGATGGAAGTTCAATTCTAAGGGACATGGCTTTTTCCACAGACTATAGATACCTTTATGTCATGTCAGAAAGGCAGGTAAGGAAATAAGCTGACATAAATATCTGTTCATTTCAAAATGCATTTATGCTTTTCTGCTCACAATTTTGAGAAATATCTGAAAGGTACTGAGTGTCTTTTGTAATAACGTCATTGCAATATTGTGGTTGGTTATAACAGTGACAGAGAAATTAATTCCAAGTTTTCTTTTAAACATAATGTTAATGTCCACACACTCTGCATCAGTTAAATGTTCTATGCCGAAAAACAGAATTTGCTGTACAAAAAAAAAAAATGGCTTGCCCTCGTTCACCTACTATTCCATCTAGAACATCTATAATCCTGTAATAATTCTTTATAATTCATCAAATGTTGGATACAACATTTCAACATTAAGGAAACTCCAGTATCATCTAATATATATATTTATCATGCATACCTTGTATGTTTCCATAAAACCTCCTAGGAAGCAGGCTAGACATGCAGTATTGGCATTAGGCACAGAGCCGGATTAAGGCTAAATGGGGCCCTAAGCAAAGTAACTGATTCGCCCCCCCCCCCCCCATCATGTCGTAATAGAATCAGAAGATGCAGCTGCACAGCAACATGCCGCACACACCGGGGCAGCCGAGCTACTAGATGCTATGGGCAACAGCCTGCTTTCCTCTGTGGGTGCACAATGCAGGGAATAGCAGCGGCAAAATGCAGAGTGAGAGATGAATGGCTGGAACATTTGCACTCAGGGGCTGGGGCACCCCTGTGAAGAGGACGCCAGATATCACAGCAGCACCACTTTTCCCCTGCATCTCCAGCCTGGCAATAGCAGAAAGCTCTGGACACCGCCAAACCGGAACCCATTCCCCAGACAGAATTACATAACCACCACCGAACAACCGATTTTCTCCCAAACTAGACAGCCACCATGCAGCTTCCATCCCAGTGAATACGATAGTCCAGCAGAGAAGGCAGCCGCAGCGGGGGTGAATGACAGCACCAGATGACTCACATTTACCTATTGCGATCCAAGCAATAGAGGTCCCGTTATCCAAGGCCCATCTGTCTCTTCTAGAGTGCTGCCACTCTGTTACTACTACTATTACTACTTCCTACTTCCTGTCTGATCTGAGAATCAGGAAGTTCAGAGTGAGCGGCTGCACTGTAGAAGAGACAGATGGGTTTCAGATGACGGGATCTCTATCGCTTGGATCATGCATAGGTGAGTGAGCGTTTGCCATCTGCTGCTATCATTCTTGCTGCAGCTGTGGTTCTCTGTGGGAAGGGAGGGAGGAGTGGGCAGCGGCAGACCGCACAGTAGCAGGAGGGGGACCTAGGAGGAGAGCCTGGCTCTGAAGACAATCAGCAGTGCACGGCATCATTTGACAAGACAAATAACATTTATATTGCGCTTTTCTCTTGGCGGACTCAAAGCGCCAGAGCTGCAGCCACTAGGACGCGCCCTATAGGCAGTAGCAGCGTTAGGGAGACTTGCCTAAGGTCTCCTACTGAATAGGTGCTGGCTTACTGAACAGGCAGAGCCGAGATTCGAACCCTGGTCTCCTGTGTCAGAGGCAGAGCCCTTAAAGGGACTCCAAGCAGTGCCTGTGGGTATGCCTTTAAACATACCCACAACTAATTAATTACATCCTCACACCTACCAGCATGATGTTTGTAATTATATCCCCCTGGGTTCCTTATATTTCATTGCATTGTGCTGAATCGAGCTGCCGACTTTGGAGAAAAGTCGTCCTGTGTAATACAATGTAACTATGGAAAAATGCATATCATTTTGAAGCTCTCTTTCTCCTCTTTCCAATGATAAACTGACACCCTACGCCTTTTAGTTTTCGCTATTTTCGCAATCGAAATTGCAGTGGCCGCGATTTCGATCACGAAAATAGCGAAAACTAAAAGGCATAGGGCGGCGGTTTATATATCATTGGAAAGAGGAGAAAGAGAGCTTTAAAATGATATGCATCTTTCCATAGTTACTGCACTGCTCAGAGTCCCTTTAACCACTATACCATCCAGCCACCGCTGTCAGGATGGCGAGGGCTGGTTTATGTGCTGATGGGGCCCCTTTGACTCTGAAGCGACTGCTTTTGTTGCCTGGTCGGTAATCCGGCCCTGATTAGGCATATTGTAAAGATTGCGTTTATTGAAACATCCAGGTGTGCAACTTCTATTTCACATTATGTTCTCTGTGGGTGGGGTGGGGAGTGCTAAAAATAAGTATGCAGTAAAATATCACTTGTGAGATGTCATTAAGTAAACAGACACCTGCTTTTTTTCATTGCCTGACTCCAAACACACATAACTTCATATATCTCTGTAATTTTGCAGTTTAATAGCTTGTTTGTGTCTGTGCAGAAGCTTCTTGATAAGCTGGTGTTAAATAAATAGCTTATAACGCTCATAGCCAGAGGTCCAGGCATTGACTACTTCCTGCATTATAGACTATCACTGCTATGGGCTGAAATCATAAAAAGATAATTTTAATCTGTGCTCTTCTTCTTGTGTGCTACACAGTGTGAGGGCTGGAACCCACAAGAGCGTTTTTTTTGAGCATTTTGGCAGCGCTGCGATTGCCAAAACGCTCAGCTGATGTTAATGGATGGGGCAACTTCCACAGGAGCGTTTGCGTTTCCCAGAAACGCAAACGCAGGACCTGCAGCATTTTGGGAGCGTTAGCGCTTCAATGTAAAGTATTGAAACGCTAGCAGAAACGCTCAGCAAAACCTAAACTGAGCGGTTTTGCTAGCGTTTTGCGGTTCAGCACACTGTAACAAAATTAAAAATAATTCACAGGACCAATCAGGATAAAAACGCGAAACGCAAAACGCTACACAACCGCTGAGGAAAAAAATACACTGTTGCAAAACGCGACTGAAAACTCGCATGAATCCGCTTGCAAACCGCTCATGCAAAACGCTAGCGGTTGCGTTTTGCGTTTGCGGATTTCAGTGGGTTCCAGGCCTGAATGATGCTATCAAAGCAGAAACAGCAGTCAACACCAACAGACCCTGAACATAACTGTTTAGATTCTAGTGATTTCGTTTTTTTTATCTACATTTTAGTGAGAAGTCCTGCATGTTAGAGTGAGAGAAGATGACCAAAATGGAGTATAGGAGGGTTTCGTGTGAGAAGAAAAGATTGCAGGATAGTATATGAAACTTAAGCCCATATGCAATTCACTTTTCTCCTGAGTTTAGACTTAGGTTACATTTTCACAGCTTGTCATAAAATGCCATTTAAGCCATCACCAAACAAGAAAATAATCAAAATAAAATTGATAGTACTTTTTCATCAACCTTTGGGTACTTTTGCAATTGTAAAATGCAGAACATTTAGTTTAAAGAGAAGATGAAAATTATCTCCTAGGAGATAACTCAGGTGGAAAAGTTAATTGCATATGGGCCCTAGTGAGAAAACACATGGGCCCATATGCAATTCACTTTTTCACCTGAGTTTTCTCCTAGGTGATAATTTTAAACTTGTCAATAAAATGCCTTTTAAGCCACCAGCAAGCAAACTACTACTCAAAATAATTTTGATAGTACTTTTCACCTATCTTTTGGTACTTTTTTTAGTTGAAAAGTGCTGGAAAGTTATTTCAAATCGAAGATGAAAAATTATCTCCTAGGAGAAAACTCAGGTGAAAAATTGAATTGCATATGGCCCATGGGGAGGACAACTTATGGAGTGATTTTTAAGAGAGGTTTAGGAGTCTGAACCAGATCCTTCCAATAGAGAGACTGGCAAAGAGGAACAACACCAAGCAGCAGAAGGAAATGCAGATGAGATGAGTTTCAGAGTTCAGTACAGATTGAAGAGGTGCCAGTCTGTGTTTTGGTGGGCTGCTGTTTAAAGTGCTGCTGTATCCTGCTCTAACTGCCTGTGGTGTTACCTGCCTGCCTTTTGTGGAATTCCACTATTCATCAGCAGGTTTCTTTTAGCAGTTCTATGTATTGCCTGAGGATGTTGTTGTTTATCTGGAATTGTAAGCTTTCAAGTCCCACTTTGCAGTTCAGTTATCTGGAATGCTTGACCACATCCTATTTGACCTTGACATGCCCCTGAACTATGCCATAATTTCAGTTAGCTTGTTTTCTGCTGCTGGTGGGTTTCTCTGCCCTTCTCTACATTCTGATGATCTACTATCTGACTTGTTATTGTGATTTGAGTTTGTGCTACCATTGTCTAGTTATTTAGATTCTGTATATAGTGTGCAATTTGTATAAAAGTAGCTAGCTAATCTAGATTTTTTTTCCCTGTTTTTCTTATGAGAAGTTAATGTGCACTTTTATGAATGTGGCATATTTTATTGTAGCATAGTTTAATGTGCTGTTATTGTTATGTTATGCAGAAAAGTGTGTGGCAAACACCAATGGTGGACCAGAGAGAAGTTCTGACGTGCTGTAGACTCCAGTCACCTGTGCACCTCAGGTGTCTCCCAGACAATATTCCAACGATTCAGCACCGTCTTCAATAAAAGCTCTTTTATTAGAAATCAATAAAATTCCATAGTATGTAGGCACTCAGCGACAGCTCCGCTGTTTCAGGCTATCTGCCCTTTCTCAAGCTGTGTAGCCAGTCATCAATACACAATCCCCATATATCAACTCCTTATACACTAAACAAAGAGACCAGGTGACCAGCATGTAACCAATCCGGCGTGTGAAGCCACCGGCGGACCTGATAGAGAACCTCAGGCATAATATGCAAAACTTTTATCTGTCTACGCCTCCTCATAGCGTCATCCATGTTTGCCTCCCACTTATGTTCTACCTAGGAACGCTCTCCATCAGCCGTCTGTCTCGCGAGAGCGCGAGCGCGGCCAGCTATCCGATCCTCCCGCCCCTTGGCGTCTATGCATCAAACTACGTGTGGGGCAACATGACGCGTACCGCGTCAAACCAATCACAGCATTGCTTACTCGTAACCTGGCAACAGGACGCCAGATATACGAGAGGAAGTCGCCACCTCACTAAATCAATACATAATACAATTCATATTTATACTTTAATGGGAGGAGAGGAACGGGAGACCAGCCCACACTCACCCAAAACGAGCAGATCAGCGATTCAATAAGGGAAAGGGAGAATTGAAGCCAAAGGCCACCCACGCCAGATAAATGTACATCAGTCACCTGTAAATAAATAAAATACATATACCGTATTTTTCGGACCATAAGACGCACTTTTTCTCCCCCAAAAGTGGGGGGAAAAAGTCAGTGCGTCTTATGGTCCGAATACACAGCCAGGCACCTGGTGCCCCCCACGTAGAAATGCCAGTGGCTGGTTGCTAAAGTGCCGGTAATCCTCACTCGCACCACTGAATCATTAAATCCAAATAAACAGCCCGGCGTCTGCTACATAGAAATCCTGGTGCATCTAAATCACCAGCAATCCATACTTGCACACCTGAACCTGAAAATCCTGATAGACAGCCCGGGGCCTCCCGCTGCTAAAGTATCGGTAATCCAAACCTGCACAAAAGCCCTTACCCAAATAGCGAGACGCTCCGAGTCCTCCTCTTCATGTGTGTTCTTGGTTGCATCGCCGCTAGCCGCCAGCGTGACCCCGGGCAGGACATGTGCACGTGCGCACCGATCGCATCATTGAAGTCGCCGCCAAACTAGGAAGTGCTTGCCAGCCAAGAACCAATCACGCACGGGGGCGCTGCCACAGACAGCCAATGATGCTGCTTACTGCTCCTGATTCCTTTCCTGATAGGAGCCATTGGTCCCGCCCGCGGAACTACCGGCTCCTATCAGGAAAGGAATCAGGAGCAGTAAGCAGCATCATTGGCTGTCTGTGGCAGCGCCCCCGTGCGTGATTGGTTCTTGGCTGGCAAGCACTTCCTAGTTTGGCGGCGACTTCAATGATGCGATCGGTGCGCACGTGCACATGTCCTGCCCGGGGTCACGCTGGCGGCTAGCGGCGATGCAACCAAGAACACACATGAAGAGGAGGACTCGGAGCGTCTCGCTATTTGGGTAAGGGCTTTTGTGCAGGTTTGGATTACCGATACTTTAGCAGCGGGAGGCACCGGGCTGTCTATCAGGATTTTCAGGTTCAGGTGTGCAAGTATGGATTGCTGGTGATTTAGATGCACCAGGATTTCTATGTAGCAGACGCCGGGCTGTTTATTTGGATTCAATGATTCAGTGGTGCAAGGGAAGATTACCTTACCTGGGAGCTGCATGGATTTTCTATGGGCGGGGGGCACCAAACGCCGGGCTATTTATTTGTATATACTGTACCTATTCACTTAGTTGGCATTTGCTGTAAGCATTAGTTTAGCTATGGCCTACAAGAATTTATACTACATTACAGAAAACGTATTAATGAACAAAACAGTTAATTGTATCATCTGAGCCACCGAAATTATTTATTTATATAGCTCTGACATCTGCAGTCCCAGTTTACTTTGAAACTTAGACAATGGGGGCATTGGAGGTTACTCAGCTGGAGGAGCATCAAGGATTGCCTTTTGCTGAGGTGTGCCGAAGACACAGCTTGGTGGCAGATGTTCCACAAGATGCCCCTGCACCATGGACACACCAGGTTTAGAATATATTTTTTTCCCTGTTTTTTGGCCTCTAAACCTAGGTACGTCTTATGGTCCGGAGCGTCTTATGGTCCGAATACACAGGATTAAACAGTAGCACACCTAAACACACGGTAATAGGTCATAATCTTTGTTAAGTCCCCCCCTCCCCAGAGTGCCCAATTTCCTAATCCACATAGCCTCTTTCTTTAAAAGCAGTTTATGTCGATCTCCCCTGCGCATGCACAAAGGTGCATGGTCGATGACCTGCACCCTAAGCTGAGAAACCCCATGTCTACACTCCTTAAAATGACATGCTACAGATTGATCCCTACTATCTCCTCTAATAGTGGATTTGTGTGATGAAATTCTGTCCCTTAGTGGTTGTGTGGTTTTACCCACATATCCCAAGCCACAAGGGCATTTGATTAAGTAAACTACAAAATTAGACTCACAAGTGAAATGGCCTTTAATCTGAAATCTGCGTCCACTAGAAGGGTGAACAAATACATCTCCTTTTGTAACATTATTACACATGTGGCAGTGTAGGCATAGATAGGTCCCATTTCTGCCCACTGCCACCTTCTCTTTATAAGTATGGACAACCTTATCCCTAAGGGTAGGTGGTCTCCGAAAGGACATCAGGGGCGGGTATCTGAACTCCTGTACCTGCGGGAAGGATTCAGACAAAATCCTCCAATGTTTGCGGACAATTTGTCCAACTTGTTGGCTCTGACTGTTATAGGTACTGACAAAAGGTATACTCGTTCGACCGATTTGTTTATGTCCTCTCGTTCCATTCTTATTTAACAGTCTGTCCGGATATCCCCTTGCTTTAAACCTTTCTCTCATCTGTTCAACCCTCTGGTCACAAATAGTCAGATCTGCCACAATTTTCTTTACCCTCTTTATTTGTCCTGAGGGGATGTTGTCTTTCACATGTTGTGGATGGAAACTTCCAAATTCTAAAATTGAATTCCGATCTGTGGGTTTGGTGTACAGGTCAGTGAGCAAACGCTCCCCCGACCTGTACACCATCGTATCCAAAAAAGGGAACCCTATCCACATCTGTATGGGCTGTAAGTATGATTGCAGGACATCGGTCTCTCAGCTCATCAATGAAATTGTCCAGTGTCGAACGTGGCCCCGCCCAAATGCAAAATATGTCGTCTATATAACGAAACCAGCACTTAGCATGCTGATGAAATAATAGAAAGGAACAGAGGCGCCAACAGGATAAAACAATAATTTAAAATATTAAAAATTGCTTGGGAGGCAGTAGTGGGCTTACCTCCTATAAGCAGACACAACAGCTGTGTATTTCAGACAAATAATATGTATTGGTACACTACAAATTGCAATGCGTTTCGCAGGCCTACACCCGCTTCATCAGGCAAAATATGACAGGAGTACACAACAGCGATATGATTACACCTGGCGCCTTAGTCTAAGGCGCCAGGTGTAATCTGAACATATCGCTGTTGTGTACTCCTGTCACATTTTGCCTGATGAAGCGGGTGTAGGCCTGCGAAACGCGTTGCAATTTGGAGTGTACCAATAAATGTTATTTGTCTGAAATACACAGCTGTTGTGTCTGCTTATAGGAGGTAAACCCACTACTGCCTCCCAAGCAATTTTTAATATTTTAAATTATTGTTTTATCCTGTTGGCGCCTCTTTTCCTTTCTACTATACGTCTAATATCCACCCTTGGTGGAGGGGGATACCCCCTTTTTTCCTAAGTCTACAGAGAGCGACTTCTTATTCCTGAGTGAGGACAGGACAATCTCCTCACCTGCCTATACAGTGGTTGCCTGGAGGTAACCCGGGTTTGTGAGTATTATTTTACTCGATTCTAAATTTCCAATTTCCTGAACATACTACACTATACTGGGCTCTCGGTTCTCTCCTTTTCTTACATATGCTGATGAAATAAGGCATTGGTATAAATAAAACTCTACTCATATTGTCCCATAAATAAATTTGCATAGGACGGGGCCACGTTCGATCCCATAGCTGTTCCTCTTACGCTGCGCATAAAACTGCCTGCGTGTCTCGCACAAGCAAGCAGTAGGCAGCTGGAGGGAGGTTTGTGAACTGACAAGCAGGTGCGTGGTAGAAAGGATAAAAGGCGGCTGCCTTGTAGTGTAGTTAAAAGTATTTATTCTAATAAAAAGCAACGCGTTTCCGAGCGCTCAACTCTCTTTCATCAGGCTAAAATATTGGTTACAGAGTAACAGGTTTTAAATACACAATGTCACATGAAACAGGGATTGAATTAGCCAATCCCCCATCAGTATGAAAATGTGTTAATAGACCAAGATGCATAGCAGCTAGATAATGATCACCATAAGTGGGTAATACTCAAAGTGAGAGGGGTATATAATATATGTAGGACTCCATTTAAAAGTGTAAATCTGGGCTTCCAGACTTGCAATGGATTGTGATTTAGCAACTTGCAAACCAACTTCCAGCATTTAGTATAAGCATGGAGTTGTTCTTCCCGCATATGCTGTATGATGCTGGCTATACTTGTCCTAACCTGAGCACAGATTAAACCATGCATGTTAGCACCTTCTAAAGATGAACACACAAGAATCTGGCTCTTCTGATAGAGTGGTACCAAAAGGCACTGATTGCATGTAATAAACAAAGAAGACTGGGTCTATCTTATAAGCAGTGTTTTCAGCTGATGGAGACTAAAAGTGCAGTTGTATTAGTTTACCTGTTATATCACCTTTAAAAAGCAATGGCAAGGTTTCTTAATCAAATGTGGGAGGGTTTGATGGTCCCACTGAATATGTGATGGTTGGGGTTTCTTGTGGACTATTTGTGCATAGGTGGTATATTGGGACTGTTGTGGGTTAATGTACAGAGGAGGTACTGGGGGAGTAGGCAGAAGTGGCTTTCTGGATATTGGTGGGTTGGTTATTGGTTGTGTTTTAGGTATATTATTATTGTTAATGATGGTTGGTAATGGTGGGTCAGAATTTGGATTTTGTGAAGTATAAGATAGGGGGCATTTCCATACTCTTGTAAAGCCATGCTGGTAGTCTTCCTGATCCCGCCTGAATTTGATTAATTTAGAATGGGGCAGTGTCTGGGGCAGTGTAGGCCTGTGGCCTTCCTTCAGGAACATGTTCTCAGTATCTGCTTGTATCATCTGCTTCAAGCAGACACTGAGATGCTTCTGCCTGCATCACAAGAAACTCTATTTTAAAGGTATATTCTGTGAACCAGCCTTTTACCTAAACCTCAGGCAAAATAACTGAGGCCTACTTAAATTATAACAGATCTTAGACCTTTTGACACTATTTTAGCTTTTTGATACATTTTCATGAAATAAACATCCAGATTGTGTTTAATGTCTTTTTCCAAAAGGCTTTCAAGGTTGCCCATTTCACTGATTATGACATTGGCATGTGCCGGATTTGAGTGTGTATCAGTAGTATTGAATGTTGAAATGCCATCAATATCCAAGGATTCTCTAATTTTCTCTCTATTGCAGCCGCATATTCCTTATTTATTCATATAAATATACAAGAGGTGTGTATATATATATATATATATATATATATATATATATATATATATATATATATATAGTGGTGTGAAAAACTATTTGCCCCCTTCCTGATTTCTTATTCTTTTGCATGTTTGTCACACTTAAATGTTTCTGCTCATCAAAACCGTTAACTATTAGTCAAAGATAACCTAATTGAACACAAAATGCAGTTTTAAATGATGGTTTTTATTATTTAGTGAGAAAAAAAACTCCAAATCTACATGGCCCTGTGTGAAAAAGTGATTGCCCCCCCTTGTTAAAAAATAACTTAAAGGTGGTTTATTACACCTGAGTTCAATTTCTGTAGTCACCCCCAGGCCTGATTACTGCCATACCTGTTTCAATCAAGAAATCACTTAAATAGGAGCTATCTGACACAGAGAAGTAGACCAAAAGCACCTCAAAAGCTAGACATCATGCCAAGATCCAAAGAAATTCAGGAACAAATGAGAACAAAAGTATTGTAATTGAAATCTATCAGTCTGGTAAAGGTTATAAAGCCATGTCTAAAGCTTTGGGACTCCAGCGAACCACAGTGAGAGCCATTATCCACAAATGGCAAACACATGGAACAGTGATGAACCTTCCCAGGAGTGGCCAGCCGACCAAAATTACTCCAAGAGCGCAGAGAAAACTCATCCGAGAGGCCACAAAAGACCCCAGGACAACATCTAAAGAACTGCAGGCCTCACTTGCCTCAATTAAGGTCAGTGTTCACGACTCCACCATAAGAAAGAGACTGGGCAAAAACGGCCTGCATGGAAGATATCCAAGGCACAAACAACTTTTAAGCAAAAACAACATTAAGGCTTGTCTCAATTTTTCTAAAAAAACATCTCAATGATTGCCAAGACTTTTGGGAAAATACCTTGTGGACCGACGAGACAAAAGTTGAACTTTTTGGAAGGTGCGTGTCCCGTTACATCTGGCGTAGAAGTAACACAGCATTTCAGCAGAAGAACATCATACCAAAAGTAAAATATGGTGGTGGTAGTGTGATGGTCTGGGGTTGTTTTGCTGCTTCAGGACCTGGAAGCCATGCTGTGATAGATGGAACCATGAATTCTACTGTCTGCCAAAAAATCCTGAAGGAGAATGTCCGGCCATCTGCTCGTCAACTCAAGCTGAAGCGATCTTGGGTGCTGCAGCAGGACAATGACCCAGAACACACCAGCAAATTCACTTCTGAATGGCTAGAGAAAAACAAAATGAAGACTTTGGAGAGGCCTAGTCAAAGTCCTGACCTGAATCCTATTGAAATGTTGTGGCATGACCTTAAAAAGGCGGTTCATGCTAGAAAACCCTCAAATAAAGCTGAATTACAACAATTCTGCAAAGATGAGTGGGCCAAAATTCCTCCAGAGCTCTGTAAAAGACTCGTTGCAAGTTATCGCAAATGCTTGATTGCAGTTATTGCTGCTAAGGGTGGCCCAACCAGTTATTAGGTTCAGGGGGCAATTTCTTTTTCACACAGGGCCATGTAGGTTTTGAGGTTTTTTTCTCACTAAATAATAAAACACATCATTTAAAACTGCATTTTGTGCTCAATTAGGTTATCTTTGACTAATAGTTAACGGTTTTTGATGAGCAGAAACATTTAAGTGTGACAAACATGCAAAAGAATAAGAAATCAGGAAGGGGGCAAATAGTTTTTCACACCACTGTATATATATATACAGTACAGACCAAAAGTTTGGACACACCTCATTCAAAGAGTTTTCTTTATTTTCATGACTATGAACATTGTAGATTCACACTGAAGGCATCCAAACTGTAACGATCGGTGTAGCAACACAGACGTCTGATTATTGTGTGATCTGCAGAATCACCAATAATACAGACTCTATACCTGATTATGTGGTGATCTGCAGTATCACCAATAATGCAAGTATAGAAGGCTGAGATACTGAGGTGAATAGTGTTTGGTGCAACAGTGTGAGAATCCGCTCAGGTTGCCTGCGCAGGCAGGCAGCCTTTTGACCATTGTTTAGGTTTGCATGCTGCAGGACTCTGGAACAGAGACCTGTCTTTCCATTGCAAGTTCTGGTCTGTTCTCTTGCTGGGGAATTTACATACATTCGTTATGCAAATCCCCTACCTGCCTTCTTTGATGACTGGCACTATAAGAGCTTTATGTTTCCCAGAAGGCTTTGCTGGTCATTTCCTTTCCATGGTCTGTTCCTGATGGACACTGCTGGAGTGTCAGCCATTGCTATCTAGTATAGTTAATTCCTGGGGGTTGCTTTAGGCTCCCCTTCTAGCCCAGTCAGGTTGTATTATCTGTATTGCCTGTTCTGTCTTGTCTTGCCTGTTGCCATTGTCCTGTCCCAACGGTGGTCGACAGGAAATGGTTCTGATCTCTGTTCTTGGAGTATAGCTGGTGCAGCGGTTGCTACCAGCTATCTCTTCTGTTCTGTCTCCTGGGATCGCGCTAGCTACTTTTCGCTAGCGCTGGGGATCCTTCTGTTCTGTCTTCTGGGATCGCGCTAGCTACTTTTCGCTAGCGCTGGGGATCCTTCTGTTCTGTCTTCTGGGATCGCGCTAGCCACTTTTCGCTAGCGCTGGGGATCCTTCTGTTCTGCTACTCTGTACCTGGATCGCACTAGCCACTTTTCGCTAGTGCTGTGGATCCTATCTCTCGCGTGTCCCTGTTTTCGTGTGTCTGTCTTGTCTGCTACGCTTGCTGGAGGCTTGGTGAGGTAACCGTTAAGCAAGCGCTCGCGTCCTCTGTTTCTTGTTTGTCTGTTAATGGTTAGTTAGGCGTGCTTGTCTCTATTGTGCTTAACACGTGGAGACCGCGCATAACCGCGTGCACTGTTGCGAATGAGTGCGGTGTTCACGGTTAGCTAGCGTTTGTTATTTTCCGTATCTCCTCATTGTATTATTTGCTGTGCCTTTGCTAACCTCGGATTCTGTCCTGATCTGCCTTGTGTCACGTCTGGCGATCGCACCTCTCGCGATCACGTTCCTATTTCATATCTGCTGTTGTGTGTGCGCGGTCGCGGGGTGGCGACTGGATTGGCGCACACACATACAACCTGTCCCTTTGCTCGTTCTCATTCGCAATCGCCTCTCTTGCGATTGCGTTCTGCGCTTCGTACAATTCCTGTCTGGCATTTGTGGAGGTACAGAGGATTGGTTCCTCTGCACTCCTCAGCGCCATCTGCCGACAGGAATTTCCCTCTACAGGTGCGCAGCACCTTTTGCTGGGTGCCTGCAAATATACGCTCGTGGAGGATTTCTGCCGTGTCAGCGCACGCGTTGTGCGCTGATCACGGAGAAAGTTCCACAATCGTTACAAACAGTAGTATAAACGGATAGATCTCACCAGAGGAGCTGGTGAGTACTATCTGCAACAATAGTGCTAGACCTCACCAGAGATGCTGGTGGGTACTAGCTGAAACAGAAGCTAGATAGTTTAACTAGACCTCACCAGAGGAGCTGGTGGGTACTATTAGTAAAACACAGTGCTAGACCTCACCAGGGAAACTGGTGGGTACTGGAAGCCAAAAGCAAGGAAGTAGGAAGGCGCTGCTCCCCTGACCTGCCCTGCCCTCCCAATTGAATAGCTGCCTAGTTCTCAAGGTGTGGGGTATCCCCTTTGCCCCCTCCAAACAGTAAGAATAAATTAGAAAAAAGAGAACAGCGCTGAAGTCCAAATTACTGTTTGTTTGTATATGTATTTATCCATATATAAAAACTATTAAAAGATAAGATCATAAAAAATAAAAATGATAAAAATTCCTCAGGATTTCTAACAAATGTCCTGTTGAAAAATAAATGATGGTCCAACTAAACGCAAAATGGATGGAATAGCATGCCGCTGCAAGATGCTGTGGTAGCCATGCTGGTTCAGTATGCCTTTAATTTTGAATAAATCCCCAACAGTGTCACCAGCAAAGCACCCCACACCATCACACCTCCTCCTCCATGCTTCACAATGGGAACCAGGCATGTAGAGACCTTTTCTGCGTTGCACAAAGACACGGTGGTTGCAACCAAAAATCTCAAATTTGTACTCATCAGACCAAAGCACAGATTTCCACTGGTCTAATGTCCATTTCTTGTGTTCTTTAGCCCAAACAAGTCTCTTCTGCTTGTTGCCTGTCCTTAGCAGTGGTTTCCTTGCAGATATTGTACCATGAAGGCCTGATTCACATGGTTTCCTCTTAACAGTTGTTCTAGAGATTTGTCTTCTGCTAGAACTCTGTATGGCATTGGCCTGGTCTCTAATCTGAACTGCTGTTAACCTGCGATTTCTGAGGCTGGTGACTCGGATGAACTTATCCTCCACAGCAGAGGTGAGGCTTGCCTTGTGAGAGTTAGTCCTTAGACCCACTATGAGCGCTTTTCTGAGCGCTTTGTGATTTGAAAAGCTCTAGCTAATATAATGCTATGGGTGTGATCCCACTTGAGGAATTTTATTTTATAAAAATCCCCCTTCGCATTGCATTAGCAAGAGCTTGTTCAAATCACTAGTGCTTAGAAAAGTCTTCTAGTGGGTTTGAGCCCTTACACCAATCTATTTATAAGTGTTTTAGTGGAAAACAATGTTACCTTCAACTATATGAATTAAAAAAAACCACGGAATTCATGCTTATCACCTCTGTTTTGGTTAATTAAAGAAAATCTGTACTGAAAAAAAACCCTCTGGGGGATACTTACCTCGGGCGGGGGAAGCCTCTGGATCCTAACGAGGTTTCCCCCATCCTTCGGTGTTCCGGCAATCCAGCGCTGTGCCCCCCCGTACGGCAGAGAGTTAATATCTACCTACCGCGATCCTGCACAGGTGCACTATCGGCTCTTCATCCTCATCCATGGTTAGGGTGGAAATAGCCAAACCTGACCATATCCGCTCTACTGCTCGGATTGAGTCCCTTGATCCTCCACAGAAGAGCGGATACAATCCAAATCCAAATCCAAAAAAGCTTTATTGGAAGGACCAAATACATTTAGCATTGCCAAAGCAAAACAAAAACATTAACATGGGGAGGGGGGATTGTGGGAATAAGGGAAAGATGTGGGGGTTGGGGTATATAGTCCATAGGTGTGTGGATACAATCGAGTTTGGCTATTTCTGCCTTACCCGAATGAAGAGCCGCTAGTGCGCCTGCGCAGGATCGCAGTAGGTAAATATTACTTGCGTAGGCGCACCCTAGTCGTGGGACTTTCAGGGGACCCAGCATTGAAATCCCCCAAGCTACAGAGGAGGAGGAAGCCTCATTGGGACCTCCTCCTTCCCTCTCCCGAGTTAAGTAATCTGCCTGAACATTTGTATAGTGCTTTTTTTCAGTCAGACTCGAATCGCTCAAGAGCTGCAGCCACTAGGGAAACGCTCAAGAGGCCACCCTGCAGTGTTAGGAAGTCTTGCCTTGAACGCCTTACTGAAGAGGTACTGACTCTACCCAGGACTCGAACCCTGGTCTCTAATGTCAAAGGAGGTGCCCTTAACCAGTAAACTATCCAGCCATTTCCACTATCCAGCCACTATCCCCCAGAGGTTTTTTTTTCCAGTACACAGTCTCTTTAAATAAGTTATGATGGAGGTTCAAAAAGGGTTTTGGCTCGCACATGCACAGTACGAAACCACACAACTTTGGATGCACTTGCAGACATGAAGGGGAGGCAGTTAAGGGGGGGCGGGAGGGGGCGGGAAGCAGTAGACCAAGGACATGGAGGGAGGAAGTGGGGAGGCTCTATGAGATCCAGAGCCTTCCCTCTCCATAGGTGAGTATCTGACTTTTTCTCCCAGGAAGCTTCAGTTTTACTTTAAAATGCTGTGGTTGTTATATTTACTCTAACCCATTGAGGGAGTGGGTAAGGAGGGAGTACTAATTGTACCCCTGTACTCATGTCACCTGGGGGGGTTCTTTGCAGTAAAGTGAGTCTCCATGTTCTTTGAAATGTGTATGCAGATGTGCACAATCACCTTAAATTTAAAGGAACACCTCCGGTTTAGGCGCCCAGGGCGATGGCTGCATGAGAAGTGAGCTCTCTCCCAATCTCACTCTTCTGATCTCCTGAACCACCAAATCCCTACTTGCTGTAAAGCCAGGTGGATGACTTCAACCCCTGATCCCACGGACATGGATACATTTGTCAAGAAGGCACCGAAAGAGCAGAGACAGCTGCAAAAGACTAAAAGCACTTCAGCATGGGGCTCAGTTAATATGGCAGAGCGGGAGTCAAATGTTGGAGACTAGGATTCTGATTATGACTCAGGTCCCCAGGCAGCGATTAACTACAAAGCACTGGCTAAAGAGATGGTAACGCTCCTGAAACCTGACCCCTCAGTGCTGATTTCAGAGTCTATTGGACATCAGCTCAAAAGTCTGCAGGAAGAGGTAACGGGTATTAAGAAGAGGGTGGTGGAGGCTGAGTCCAGGATAAGTACCGTATTTTTTGGAATATAAGATGCACTTTTTCGCCCCCCCAAAATAGGAAGAAAAAGTGCCTGCGTCTTATATTCCAAAGGCTGGGAATCCCTGACTTCAGAACCGCCTGCCGATGTGAACCGCCGATCCGCCGCATTTTCGGAGACTCCCTGCCTTGTCCCCCTGTGTGGTCTGCCGGGTCCCCGCTCCCCCGGTAACAATAACTGCAGAGCAACTCACCTTCCTATGGATTCCAGCACTGTGTGGTCTGCTGTGTGGTCCTCCGCCTCCAGCCTGTCAGCTACACTGTAAATGAAAAGTTAGTGGCAGAAAAGCTCACCTATTCAGCGGCAACGATCTGCAGACATCGCGGTCCCAGGCGGCTTTCCCTAGTGACGGCTCCTGCTAATGACTCATTGGGCTTGATTCACAAAGGGGTGATAACTGAGTTATCACGCCTAAAAGACTTTAGGCATGATAAGCTGTGCACTGCTGAGTTAGCACCGCTTTTGCTCTTTATCGCGCGCAAAGTCCCGCGCGCAAAACTTTCGCCCATAGGGTTTAATGGGCACATCGCACGAACTGCACCGTGCGCCGGGCGATTGCGCGCGCAAAGGAATTTCGCGCGAGTTTCATTTTATCACGCCTAAACTGAGTTTAGGCGTGATAAAGGGTTTTTCACAGGCGTGCAAACACTTTGCACCGCTTTGTGAATCAGGCCCATTGAGTCATGGGGAATGACTCATTGAATCATTAACAGGAGCCGTCACTAGGGGGAACCGCGCAGCTTCCTCTAGTGATGGCTCCTGTTAATGACTCATTGAAATAGAGTCTCGAGATCAGAAACGTATGGTATGGGGAATATATGTGCCCACCTCTGACAATTCCCTTCTTATCAAAACTTAACGACTCAAATTCAGAAGACCTCTTTGCATTACTGTGTTATACTGGCGGGAGATTTCAATGTGGTCCCTTTCCCAAAAGGAGGATAGGCAACTGTAACGATTGTGGAATTATCTCCGTGATCAGCGCACAAGACGTGCGCTGACACTGCGGAAATCCTCCACACGCGTGTAATTTGCGGGAATCCAGCAGAAGGTGCAATGCACCTGCAGAGGGAAATTCCTGTCGGCAGGTAGAGCTGTGGAGTGCAGAGGAACCGCTCCTCTGCCCTACCACACACGCCAGACAGGAATTGTACGAAGGGAAGAAACGCAATCGCAAGAGAAGCGATTGAGAGTGAGCACAGAGACAGATTGTGTGTGTGTGCACCAAACTAGTCGCCAACCCGCGACGGTGCACACACCACAGCAGATATGAAGTAGGAACGCGATCGCGAGAGGTGACACAAGGCTACAGCAAGGCGGAGCACGAGAGTAGCAAAGGCACAGCAAATCATACAATGAGGAGATAAGGAAAATAACAAACGCTAACTGAACGCGGTCTCCACGTGATAAGCACAATAGAGACAAGCACGCCTAACTAACCACCGACAGACAAACATGAAAACGAGGACGCGAGCGCTTGCTTAACGGTTACCTCACCGAGCCTCCAGCAAGCGTTTGTAGCAGACAAGACAGACACACGAAAACAGGGACAAGCGAGAGATAGGATCCACAGCACTAGCGAAAAGAGGCCAGTGCGATGCAGGGAGACAGAGAGATGGAGATCAGACGGATCCACAGCACTAGCGCTAGGCGAGTGCGATCCAGGCAAGACAGATAGAGGAGATAGCTGGTAGCAACCGCTGCTCCAGCTATACTCCAAGAACAAAGATCAGAACGACCTCCTGTCGACCACCGCAGGGACAGGACAATCGCAACAGACAAACAAAACAGATATGCAATCCTAACTGCACTAGGGAACCTGCCGAGTGCAGTCCCAGGAATTACTCTAAGCTAATCTTCAAACAATGAGCAAGGCTGACACTCTCCAGAGTGTTTCACAGGAAGAATCCTTATGACCAGGGAAGGTCTGTGATATCACATGGTGTATATATAGAGCAAGCCCACAAAGGATGTGGCTAGGCAATTTGCATGACAAACGTATGCAAATTCCTCAACAGCAGCAAGCTGCAAAACTGACAGAGACCTGCAGAATCCAGACCTGAACAATGGTCAAAATGCTGCCTGCCTGCACAGGCAGCTGAGCAGATCATTACAGCAACTTAAAGATTCTCTTCACGACAGTTATTTGTAGACAAAATAGAAATTTTAGATACGTTTGTGGTAGGGTCGGGTTTGGTGGATATCTGGAGGCATTTGCATCCCATGGAATGGGATATCACACACTTTTCACATGTACATGCCTTTCGCTCTTGCCTGGATCTGGTATTGTTATCCCCAAATTTTATAACGAAGATCAGTGATGCCAACATTAAAGCAATGGGTATCTCTGACCATGCCCCAGTTCAGGTGGTGCTAAACAGTGGTGCTCATCACGACCTCGTGATCTTGAGTAACTCGTGATCACAAGCCATTTTTGCCAATCAGAAGGTAAAAATTAGCACTCGTTATTGCAATTGTGATCACAAGTTACTCGTGTTCACGAGCTCGTGACCATGGTAGTCAGCAAAATTACGTCATATGACGTCATTGGGCCAATCAGAGGGCCCCCAGTCGATGCCCTAGCAACCAATCAGAGGAGGGGAACCTGGCCTTTCCCTACTCTATATAAAGCGGCGGCCATCTTGAGAATCTCATACTTGCTTGTGACTCTGTGGTTCTGAGAGCATCTCCAGTGCTGCTGTTCATCAGAGCAAGTGCTTTTCAACTGTTTACACCAGCATTTTGCATCCTAATCACATTCTGAACACATTGATTGTATTGCTGTATAGAAAGTGATTTGATTGTGTTAGTCAGTCAATGTAGCTGAGTGTGTTTACTTTATACAGTGCTAGGCTAGCTTAGCTGAGGTCTGTGCAGGCTAGGCCTGCTAGGTAGCTTAGTAGTAGCTTGTGGGTAGGTTAGGGATTAGTCCTTGATGATTTATCAGTTACTGTGTTACTTTAATGTTAGACTTAGACTAGCATACAGTCAGTGACAGTCAGCACTGCAGCATCTATCAGTCTCACTGTGCTTCTGCAGCTGCTGCCTTTGAGTGTGTGACACTAATCAGGCAGTCTCTTACTGTGTCACTCACTGTCACTTCCCTGTCACTTGAGTGTGTTTTCATCTGTTCATTTACCAGAGTAACTTTTATTTAGTTAGTGACTGACTAGATGTGTGTGACGTGAGAGCCTGAGCTTCTCTATGCTATTTGGCTGTGAGCAAGTGCTCAATACTGTGAAAACAGCATGATTTTGCTATTTTACACCTGTAGAACACATATATGGTATTGCTGTATAGTAGGGTGACCATATTTCGATTTCCAAAAAAGAGGACGATCACAACAGCATGTGGGCGTGGTCATGGATGGGGCCAAATATACAAGACCTTAGCAGTGTGCTGTTCAACTTCGCGGGCATGGAGGCGGGACGTTATTTTCCAGACCACATGGTGGAGGGCCGGCCGCCCGACCGACCACAAAATGCAATCAGATTCGCAGAAGATTTCCCCACAAATGCTATGAGATTGGCAGCACATTTTCAGAATCAGAATCGGAATCACTTTATTCGCCAAGTGCGACAGGCGCCGCACCCGGAATTATTTGTGGACACAAGGCATATTGGCAAGTGCAAACAGTGCAAGTAACACTGCACATAGTACAATTTATAGAGAAACATTAACATAGCAAAAATTACACATAGAGCGGTTGTCCCCCTATTATGCAAGGATGAACATGAGAGACAGCCTATGGGCACGCGTTCGTACACTAGCGCCCCGAGGTGCTGAAGGGGATTAGGAGATGACATTGGGGAGAAGGTCTGAGTTGAGGAGAGTGATTGCTTGAGGGAAGAATGTGTTCCTACGCCTGGTGGTTTTGGTGTATATGGACCTATAGCGACGTCCCGAGCGGAGGGGACTGAAGAAGTGATTGCCAGGGTGGGCGGGGTCGAGTGGGATTCTATTTGCCCTGGTCCTCATTCTGGATGTGTGTAGAAGGTCCAAGGGTGGCAGGGGCGACCCAATGATCTTCTCAGCCACGTTGATGACTCTCTGGAGTTTGAGCCTATCCTTTGCATTTGCCCCCGAGTACCAGACAATGATGGAGGAGCAAAGGACAGATTCGATGGTCGCCGTATAGAAACTGGTCAGTAGCTCCCTGGGCATTCCAAACTTCCTCAGTTGCCTCAGGAAGAACAATCTCTGCTGGGCCTTCTTTTGGGTTGTGGAGATCTTTACATCCCATCTCAAGTTCTCCGTGATGGTGGTACCTAGGAACCGTGCGCTATGTACCCTGGTGACTTCGGTACCATCAATGATGACCGGGCTGGGTGGTGGAGCGTTCCTTCTGAAGTTCACTATCAGTTCCACCGTTTTTGCCGTGTTTAGTACAAGTTTGTTGTCTGAGCACCATCTAAGAATCCGCTCAATCTCGCTGTGATATTCCAGCTCCGCTTTGTCGCCAATGAGTCCTACGATTGTGGTATCATCCGCAAACTTAATGACCTTGACGGTATCCGCAGAGGAGGTGCAGCTGTTTGTATACAGGGAGAAGAGCATCGGTGACAGTACACACCCTTGCGGGGCGCCTGTGTTTGTGGTTCTTACACTGGAGGAGCAGCCTCCTAGTCTCACTAGCTGTGTCCTGTTCGTAAGGAAGTCCTTGATCCAGGTGCAAAGGGTTTGGTCAACACCGAGCCGTTCCAGGTCATCGTGCAGAATGTTTGGGCAGATGGTGTTGAACGCGGAACTGAAGTCCAGGAGGAGGATCCTTGCGTAGGTCTTCCGTTTATCCAGGTGTTCAGTGATATGTGCAAGGCAGATATTAATGGCGTCTTCCACAGACCGGTTTGCCCTGTACGCAAATTGCAGAGGATCCAATAGGGTGGCAGTGTGAAGTTTCAGGTAGGAGAGAACCAGTCTTTCGAAGGTCTTCATGATAATGGGGGTTAGGGCAACGGGTCTAAAGTTGTTTAGAAACGTACCAAACACACAAAGGGAAATACTCACTCCCAAACAGTCCTCTGCTGCTTTATAAAGCCTGCAGGCTGCTTATAAGCCAATGGCTACAATGGCTATATGACCAGCAGGGGGCACCAGCGTGCAGGATATTCCCTCTCATCTGCCCCCCTCCTAACTAAACTGCATGGGAATCTACAATAAAATTAAAAACAATTGTTTTTAATTTTATTGTAGATTCCCATGCAGTTTAGTTAGGAGGGGGGCAGATGAGAGGGAATATCCTGCACGTTGGTGCCCCCTGCTGGTCATATAGCCATTGTCTATATGCAACTGAAGCCCTCTCCAACGATTGGCTGACCTGCTCAGCTTCTGCTTGATTAATCACTGCAGACTAGGTGTAACGTGTGTGTGCACTTCTTATTGGCTTATAAGCAGCCTGCAGGCTTTATAAAGCAGCAGAGGACTGTTTGGGAGTGAGTATTTCCCTTTGTATGTTTGGTAAGTTTCAGAGCAGTTGGGGACAGGCTCTTGGGGGTGGCAGCTCCAGGGCTTGACTGCGCTCACATATGGTGTTACATGCTGGTTCTGGGGCCCCGGGCAGTGAGAGTTCTCGGGGCCCAAGGCTGGCTTGTGCACCATTGTTTTTAATTCTAAAGTTGTTTAGGTCCGTGACTCCTGGCTTCTTGGTGACCGGGATGATGTCAGCTTTTTTGAAGCAGGAGGGAACTTTGCCCAGCTCCAGGGATCTGTTAAAAATGGAAGTGAGGACCGGGGCTAACTGCTCCGCACATGTTTTTAGACAGGATGGGGTTATGCCATCTGGGCCTGAGGCCTTCTTAGTGTTTTGGCTTCCGGAGGTGCCATAGCACATCGGTCTCCTGGACTGTTACCCGTGTTGGGGGAGCATGGCTCGCTTGTAGAGGAGAGGAGGGGGGAGGATGCTTGGGTGAGGTCGTTTGATCCGCAGGGTGGGTGGGTTGGGCCTCGAACCTGCAATAGAATTTGTTGAGATCCTCCGCTAGTGCAGTGCTCGGAAGTATGTGTTGAGGAGGGGGCTTGAAGTTGGTGGCTGCCCTTAGGCCTTTCCAGACCTCTCGGACATTGTTAGACTGGAGGTTATGACTCAGCTTGTTGGAGTAGTCTCTCTTTGCCACCTTCAACTCTCTTTTCAAGGTGTTCCTGGCCTCCCTGAAGCTCTCAGGAGTTCCAGATTTGTGAGCTTCCTCTTTTATCCTCCGGAGCTTGCGTAGCCTTCCGTTAAACCAGGGCTTGTTATTCGGGAAGACCTTGACGGTTGTCGCTGGGATGCATGTCTCCTCGCAGAATCTAATGTAGGAGGTGACATTCTCTGACCATTCCTCCAGACAGGGAGCTTCCAGGACTGACCAATCGGTGCTGTCGAAGCAGGCCTGGAGTTGCCCCTTCGCCTCCTCTGTCCAATTCTTCACAGACCTGACTAGCCGCTTTGTGGTTTCAAGGTGTCTTCTATAGGTATGGATCATGTGGATTAGGTAGTGATCAGAGCTGCCCAAGGCAGCTCGGCTAGTGGCCTTGTACGCGTCTTTGAGGACCGTGTAACAGTGGTCCAGGGTGTTCTGGTTCCTGGTGGGGCAGGTGATATGTTGTTTGTAACGAGGCAGCTCTTGGCGTAGGTTTGCCCTGATGAAATCCCCCAGAATGATGAAGAGGGAGTCTGGGAGGGATGTCTCCCGCGCCGAGATTGCATCACTGAGTGTGCGTAGTGCATTACTGGTGTCAGCATCTGGGGGGATGTAGACACCCGCCAGGACATAGGAGTTGAATTCCCTGGGAGAGTATTGAGGCCTGCAGTTAATCAGGTGCTGCTGAGCTAGTCTATGCAGGCAGCGGCGGGGATGACGTCGGTTGTAGCCAGGCGGGAAGTCTCTGTGTCAGCCCGGAACTGACTGGAGGGCAGCAGCATCGGGTCTCCGGAGTTGTGGCAGGTTTCCGTGAGGGCTGAGGCTGGCTGGCAGGCAATGGGGGCCAGTGGCGGAAGGTCTGCAGCGGAAGGTCTGCGGCTGGGCGGCCGGAGCTCCGCTGTCGGCTGTCTCGGCGTCCTTGGCTGCTCCGCGTCCCGAGGAGCCTGGACAGAGGGGTCCCGAGGATCACTCACAGGGAGCCCGGATGGGATCAGACCGAGCCAGCCACGGCTGTGGAGCAGCCAGCATCCGCAGAAGCAGGTATGAGCCCGGAATTAGCTGGTTAGCTCACTGCCGTGCAGACTAGCAGTCCTAGACTGCACTACAAACTACACTACAAAACCTAACTGCAGCTATCTGTGAGTACACACTACTCTATGCATAAAACAAGTAAAAGAAAGTAAAGTAAAGTTGCCAAAAGTAGATTTTTCTAGCTAAAAAACTAAAAGTTTCTGGGAGCCATGTGTCTGCAGCTGCCTCTTACGGCGCCAAACAAATACAATGAGTACAAAAGTATAAAATGCACAAGTGCAGTCTTGCAACAATCACAAGATGGTTTTGCACATACCAGTCATGAGAGGAGGCAAAGTGATGGTGGGTGGGTGCTGGCTACAGGTGCCTGGTGGCTGTTTTGCACACTGCTGCGCTTCTACGGTCTCTGCTATCTACTTTATGCATTCTGCTGGTTACTTGAGCACACCAGTGAAGCTGAAAAGCAGGAATCTAGGATACGCCATAAGTGCACAGCTCACCACGCTCGTGAATATACTGCAGTGCCAACCTGTCACTACCTGCTTGAGCAAATAATACAGCCTGTACAGAAGCAGCATTGTGTACACTGCTTGCCTGCTCCCCCCTCCCTGTGAAAAAAGTACACAGTGTGACTCCTGCTCTATTTCTCCCTTTTGCCTCCATCATTCCTGGACTGGCAGCTAGTGTTTACATTCTGGCTGCTAAACTAATGTATTAGGTTACCAGGCTGCTGGGTGGAGACAAGGAGAATATAGTAAATGGCCGCAGGACCCATTCCATCCCTGACTGACCCTGACCATTCCAGCACTTTATGACTCACATTCTATAACTTCAGAGAGCAGTAAGGCTGAGCCACACACGTTAATTGGCTCAGCTGGCTGCTGCAGTGCTGTGTGACCCGCTGGGCAGAGAAAGGCTGGGGGAGAACACAGGATGACCCAGCGACAGTGTCCAGCAGCCCCTGGAGTCTCTCACCACATAGTGTTCAGGCTCAGCGTACTTAGTTCCCTGCATAGATGCTTCCCAGACTTCTCCTTCACTGCCTCGGATGATGTGTGTTCGTGGGGCGGGGCTGGATCGGCTGTCTCTCTCCTCATTTGTTGGAGAGAGATGCCACTCCTAAAAGGCTGTAGATGATTGGATGGAAGAGGAGAGGGACAGAGAGAGGAGGACTCCAGGCTGGCTCAGCCGCTACCCGGACATTTAAAAAAAACGGCCGGATGCCCCGGACAGGTCGGAAAAAGAGAACCTGTCCAGGGAAAAGAGGACGCCTGGTCACCCTACTGTATAGTTGTCATTTGATATTCAGAGCAGTCAGTGTATACTGTATAATACAGTCACTTACTGTAGCTGTGGTCTAAGGGCCCGTTCAGATCACAAATGCGGATGGCCATGCGTGCGGAACGCGTGCGGACCGCAAAGCGTACGAACGCATGGCCATCCGCATTTGTGTGCATTGCGTGGCTGATCCCATCACTGAAAAGTGAATGGGACAGCCACGCGTTTTTGCAAAATCTGCGTGCAGCATGCGTTCCTGGACCGCACAGGTCCGGAACGCATGCAGTGTGAACATCAGACATTGCACTCTATGCAATGTCTGATGTCGTGCGTTTTGGCCACCTGCACGCGTTTCCAAAACGCGGCTGGAAACGCGTGCAGTGTGAACGGGCCCTTACTCCACTTGCATTAACAGTACTACAGTCAGGACTCAGCAGCATCTGTCTCTCGCTGTGATTCTGCAGCTGCTGCCTGCCGGTAGTGTGAGTGTGTGACAGTCAGTCTTAGCGTCACTCACTGTCTCTCTCTTCTTGTCACTATTGTTCTTTTCAATACCAGAGTTCAGTTTAGTTAGTGACTGACTCACTAGATAGTTACTTACTGTTACACATTTTTACTTGTTGCAAACAGTACACTAGTAGTTCATTCACTGTCACTAACCATCTGTGTACGTGTAGTGAAGTGAACTACTAAGTGAGTAGTATATTATATTTGTCCGTTAAACCCCCCCCCCCCCCCCCCAAAAAAAAAAAAAATACCAACGCATTTTAACCACTTAACGACCGCCCACTGCACAGGGGCGGCCGGAAAGTGGATTCTGCAAGGACCGCCGCATGCACAGAGGCGGCGGTCCTTGTACGGGCATGGGCGGAGCGATCGCGTCATTCGCGACGCGATCCTCTGCCGGGGATCGATGGCTGGGGATTTAGCCTCCAGTCCGCCGGCCACTTAGCAGCGCCGGCGGGCCGAGGAATACGCCAATCAATGCGTATAAGGCACTTTATTAGGTAAACAAAGTGCCTTATACATGCTTCCTCCTCGCCTCGTGGTCTCATTGTTCCAGAGACCACCAGCGAGGAGGAAGCAGAAGTGAGTATACACCACACATTGTTGTTTTTTTTAAACAGCTCCCCTGATCTCCCACCTCAGCCTTCAGACCACCCCCTGATCACCCCAGCAGACCCCTGGCAGCACCCTTGCACCCCTCTAAAACCCCCACCCCCCACCTGTCACTAACTATCGACGCTATCCCCTACATTAGGTCCCTAACTGCCTCCTAATCACCCCTGATCCCCCCCCCACCTTTAGATCACCCCCAGACCCCATCCCAGACTACCCCCCTGTATACTGTATACATCTGTATACAGCTAGCTTACCCCCTGATCCCCCTCTGATCACCTGTCTATCACCTGTCCATCACCCCTCAGCACCCCCACCCATCAGAGCAGACCCTAACTGCCCCGCAGGGGCAACCGATCACCTGCCCAGACCCTCGATTGCCCTCAGACCCCCCTCCTGATTACATCCCCTGCGCATTGTTTACATCTGTCCTCCCCAGCAATCACTAACTGATCTTCGATCAGTAACCCCCTGTGTCTGCCTCTCATCAGATCAGGACTCAGTCTGCCCGGTGCGGGCTCCTGATCAACCCCCCACCCCCTCAAATCGCCCTCATACCCCCCCCCCCCCCAAAAAAAAATACCAACGCATTTTAACCACTTAACGACCGCCCACTGCCCAATCGCCCTCAGACACCCCCCCCCCCCTAATCACCGTCCGAGTGCATTGTATTTGACTGTGCTGTGATTGTATTCGATTGTGCTGCAATTGTATTCGATTGTGCTGCAATTGTATTTGATTGTCCCGTGATCTGCTTCGATTGTCCCGTGATTGTTTTATTGCCTCTGAGACCCCACTTCCCACAAACCCCCACCACCCCCCATCACCTTCCGAGTGCATCAGATTTGATTGTGCGGTGATTGGATTAGATTGTGCTGTAATAGTATTTGATTGTTCCGTGATCTGCTTCGATTGTCCCGTGATTGTTTGATTGCCTCTGAGACCCGACTTCCCGCCACCCCCAACCCCACCCTCCCCCCCACCACCTCCAACCACCACCTTCCGAGTGCATGAGATTTGCTTGTGCTGTGATTGGATTCGATTGTGCTGTAATTGTATTTGATTGTCCCGTGACCGGCTTTGATTGTCCCGTGATTGTTTTATTGCCTCTGAGACCCCACTCGCCACCACCTCCAAACCCCCCCCCCCCCCCCCCCAGATCATCCCCCTCTTACTATCCTAGTGATCTAAAAACAGTGATCAGTGAAAACTGACACTTTTTTAGTATCACTAGTGTTAGCAGTTAGGCCAGTTAGCTAGGCCCCTTTGTTAGGGTCAGTTAGTGCCCAGCCCACTGCACCGCATTCACCGATTAGTCGCCGATTAGCGCCATCACTGTCGCTAATCAGCATTGGTACTATATAGTATCTAGTGATCATTACTGATCGGACAGATCTATAGCAGTACATTAGGGTCACCTTAGTGTAGGCTCCACTAAAAACGCAGTGATTGCCCGATCAGGCCTGATCGTTCGCCAGCACTTGCGTTCAGCCGCCCCACTGTAGTAACAGATTTTTTTTTTCTGATCACTGCAAAAACACTGTACACTAGCTGTGGCGCTGTAAAGATCAGTTTTGATTTTTTTTTATCAAAACTCAGTGACCACAGCTTTCTACCTCTCAAATACTCCCTTTTGCTAGGTAGGTGCTCTTTTTTTCTGGGTAGTCTCGGAGGAAAACCCCATAAATTTAGTAGTCCACAATGGCAAGAAGGGGGATTTCCGATGAGGAGGTATACAGGTACATGGACCAGTCGGATGAGAGCGTTTGGGAAGACTCAGCCGACGAATCATCTGGGTCCGAATTTGAACCTGTGGAAAGCAGTGGTTCTCTGACCGAAAGTGATGACGAGGTTTTGGTCCCGGCTAGAGCCAGGCGTACCAGACCCCATGTCGTTAGACCGCAGGTGGCGCAGGATCCGCCTCAAGGGCAGCAGGGTGGTGCTAGCGCTGATGAGAGTTTTCTTGGTGAGGCAGGCACCAGCAGCGCAGCATCTCCTGGACTTAGTACCAGTACTTCCGTAGACCCTGGTGAAGTGGTGAGCGCCAGCATGGAAGTTGAAACTGGTACGGTGGCACGTGCAGTAGTACCCCCGTCGCAGCCACCAAGAAGAAGACGGGCCCGTAGTACCCATAGACTCCCAGAGGTGCTGGCACATCCAGATTGGCAGTCCCCTGATTCCGCCGCACCCGTAGTGCCCTCTTTCACCGCCCAGTCTGGAGTCCAGGTGGCGACAGCTCATCTAGGAACGGCCCTAGACTTTTTGCAGCTGTTCATCACCCAGGTTCTCTTGGACTTAATTGTGGTTGAGACCAACCGTAAAGCCACACAATTCATCACCGAGCACCCGGAGAGCAGCTATGCCCAGCCTTTTCGGTGGAAACCAGTCCAAGTTTCCGAACTTAAAATCTTTTTGGCCCTTATCCTTCACTTGGGACTAATGAAACAGAATGTATTGCGGTCGTATTGGTCTACGAACCCAGTACATCATGTTCCCATGTACCCTGCTGCCATGTCCAGGACACGATTTGAGTCCATCCCGCGCTTCCTGCACTTCAATGACGACAAAACCTGTGATAAAAAGGACCACCCTGCTTATGACCAGCTCCACAAAATTCGGCCCCTCATAGACCACCTGTCATCAACATTTGCAGATGCTTATACCCCTGAACAGAACATCTGCGTAGACGAGTCCCTCTTACGCTTTACCGGGCGCCTTGGCATCAAACAGAACATCCCAAGCAAGCGTGCCCGGTATGGGGTGAAACTGTATAAGCTCTGTGAAAGGGCCACAGGCTATACATGTCGTTTTAGGATCTATGAGGGAAAAGACTCAAAATTGGAGCTGGTCGGATGCCCTGACTACCTGGGGAGCAGTGGAAAGGTTGTGTGGGACTTAATGTCACCCTTGTTCCAGAAGGGGTACCATCTTTATGTGGACAACTATTACACAAGTGTGGCCCTCTATCAGCACTTAAAGTTGAAAGGAATCCGATGCTGTGGCACTGCGCGGCCTAGTCGCCAGGGCTTCCCCCAACGGCTCGCTACCACCAGACTTGAAAGGGGGCAGAGGGCCGCCTTGCGTACTGACGACCTGCTCGCGGTGAAATAGAGGGACAAGAGGGACGTTTACTTTCTGTCCACCATTCACACAGACACGACAGTCCAAATTCAACGGGCAACTGAGGTCATTGAAAAGCCCCTTGTCGTCCACGAATAAAATGTCAACATGGGAGGGGTGGAATTCAATGACCAGAGGTTAGCGCCCTATTTAATTTCCCAGAAAACAAGACGCTGGTATAAGAAAGTGTCTTTTTATCTGATTCAATTGGCAGTTTACAACAGCTTTGTTCTCTACAGTAAGGCTGGGAGAACTGGATCTTTCCTTCAATTTCAGGAACAGATCGTTCTGGATCTCCTGTATCCAGGAGGTGCCAGCCCCCCCCCAGATGCAACAAGAAAACGTTGTCGTGTCTGCAGCAGTGCTAGAAGAAGGACTGACACCAGTTTTTATTGTCCCAAATGTCCTGACCAGCCTGGCCTATGCCTAGGGGAGTGTTTTGAAAGGTACTACGAGCAGGTACACTATTAGAACCTAGGGAACTCCAGACACAGGAGTAGGCACACACTCAGTGGTATTTCGCACATTGTCCCAGGGGGAGGAGAGGTAAGCTTGAAAACCAAACAAACAGGTAAGCATAAAAGTCGGAAGAAGGATCGGTTTCCATGCTCGATATTGCTGATCTGTGCTGGGTTGGCGATATAAGACGGCATGTTTGAATTTCCCTTGAGTGTGAACACCCCCGGTTTATATGTGATTTACTTTGGGCCTATGATCCTTTCGCCTCACCGATTAGCCAGGAGACCTGGGTTTGGCCTGTCCACGTGGGCTGCAGCTGTTTCGCCGCCATGTGACTGTCCACTGTCGCTGCTCCGGAATGGCAATTCTACCTGCTGTAGCTAGGCTACCACGCAGCCACAGAGGAGATGATGTTGCCCCCCTCCCAGCTGAGCTGGATGCTGCATCTGGGCATCTGCTGCCCCCCTCCCAGTGGAGCTGGCTGCTGCATCTGGGCATCAGTGCCCTGCCACCATCCTGCCATCACCAAAGGTAAACCCCCCTGGCCTGTCCACCACTGCTGTCCAGCCGGGCCCACATCCACCACCCAAAGGTGCCCCTGGCCCCACAGGGCCCCCACTGTATCTGCACCTTCAGTACCCAGCCATGCGGACTTGAAATCAGGAACGCTACTCCTCGGGCAACCTGGTCTGAGTGAACTCTGCTGTCTGCCTCCATCATGATGCCCCCCCTCAGCATTCTCAGTTCCTTTCTCTCTACTTTCGCGGACAATCGGTAGCACCTGTCTTGTTGGGAGCGTGTCGCTGTGTAGCGTCCAGTGCCGAAAATGGCAGCGCTCATATCAGCTCTCAGGCTGCTCCTCCAGACCCACTCTTTTCTGTTCCTGCTATCAGTGTATGCTTTGCTATGCTTGTATTACGTTAACTGTACGTGTATGCTGTAATGCTCTCTGTTTTTGCTTTTTATTTTTGCTTTTATTGTTTATATGTATGTACCATGCTTAACTGTATGCGGTGCTGCACTCTGCATAATTGTACGCACAAGATGTAATGTCCTATGTATGCTTGTCCCATGTCTATGTATGTGCCATGCTTAACTGTATGCTATTTCTTGTTTTTTTTCACCAACGACCCTGTATGCGCCAAAACCAATTCCGGGTACAACCCACCGTTGTACTTGGCGAATAAATTCTGATTCTGATCCTGATGATACTTTAATGCCACACAGAGTCATCTATATTGGCAGGCATATTGCTGTATACTACAGGCATAATGCTGTATACTAAAGTTCTGAGGCCCAGTCACATAAGTTGGTGGCTCACCCTGAGTGCAGGGTGGCACTGGGTGTCTCTCTCCTGAGGTTATCACTGCCATTGATGTGGAGGAAGATCTGCCATTGATGTGAAGCAAGGTATGTTTGCCGTTCATTTTTCCTTTCAGCCCAGAGTGCATTACCCGTATACCCAATATAAGGAGTATAGCAGAAACTCCTAATACTGGCCATACATGTAATGATTGCAGAGACCCTAAAATGCCAGGACAGACTCCACAAATGACCCCATTTTGGAAAGAGGACACCCTAAAGTATTCTGTGAGGTGCATGGTGAGTTCATAGAAGATTTTAGTTTTTGTCACAAGTTAGCAGAATTTATTTATTTTTTATTTTTTTTACAAAGTGTCATTTTCCGTTAACTTGTGACAAAAAATACAATTTTAAATGACCTCACCATTCCCCTCATGGAATACCTTGTTGTGTATTCTTTCCAAAATGGGGTCATTTGTGGGGTTTGTTAACTGTCCTGGCAAGTGGGCGGGGTGCTAAATTTTGAGCACCCCTGTAAAGCCTAAAGGTACTCATTGGACTCTGGGCCCCTTAGCGCAGTTGGGGTGCAAAAAAGTGCCACACATGTGGTATCGCCGTACTCAGGAGAAGTGGTATAATGTATTTTGAGGTGTATTTTTACATATACCCATGCTGGGTGGGAGAAATACTTCTGTAAATGACAATCTTTTGATTTTTTTACACACAAATGACACACAAAGTGTCATTTTCCGCTAACTTGTGACAAAAAATAAAATTTTCTATGAACTCACCATACTCCTAACTGAATACCTTGGGGTGTCTTCTTTCTAAAATGGGGTCACTTGTGGGGTTCCTATACTGCCCTGGCATTTTAGGGGCCCTAAACCGTGAGGAGTAGTCTTGAACCCAAATGTCTCAAAATGACCTGTGAAATCCTAAAGGTACTCATTGGACTTTGGGCCCCTTAGCACAGTTAGGCTGCAAAAAAGTGTCACACATGTGGTATCGCCATACTCAGAAGTAGTAGTATAATGTGTTTTGTGGTGTATTTTTACATATAACCATGCTGGGTGGGAGAAATATCTCTGTAAATGACACATTTTTGATTTTTTTTACACACAATTGTCCATTTACAGAGATATTTCTCCCACCCAGCATGGGTTTGTGTAAAAATACACCCCAAAACACATTGTACTACTTCTCCTGAGTACGGCGATACCACATGTGTGGCACTTTTTTGCACCCTAACTGCGCTAAGGGGCCCAAAGTCCAATGAGTACCTTTAGGATTTCAAGGGTCATTGTGCGGCATTTGGTTTCCAGACTACTCCTCACGGTTTAGGGCCCCTAAAATGCCAGGGCAGTATAGGAACCCCACAAATGACCCCATTTTAGAAAGAAGACATACCAAGGTACTCTGTTAGGAGTATGGTGAGTTCATAGAAGATTTTATTTTTTGTCACAAGTTAGCGGAAATTGATTTGTATTGTTTTTTTTTTCACAAAGTGTCACTTTCCGCTAACTTGTGACAAAAAATAAAATCTTGTATGAACTCACCATACTCCTAACGGAATATCTTGGGGTGTCTTCTTTCTAAAATGGGGTCATTTGTGGGTTTCCTATACTGCCCTGGCATTTTAGGGGCCCTAAACCGTGAGGAGTAGTCTTGAAACCAAATGTCGCAAAATGACCTGTGAAATCCTAAAGGTACTCATTGGACTTTGGGCCCCTTAGCGCAGTTAGGGTGCAAAAAAGTGCCACACATGTGGTATCGCCGTACTCAGGAGAAGTAGTATAATGTGTTTTGGGGTGTATTTTTACACATACCCATGCTGAGTGGGAGAAAGATCTCTGTAAATGGACAATTGTGTGTAAAAAAAAATCAAAAAATTGTCATTTACAGAGATATTTCTCCCACCCAGCATCGGTATGTGTAAAAATACACCCCAAAACACATTATACTACTTCTCCTGAGTACGGCAATACCACATGTGTGGCACTTTTTTGCAGCCTAACTGCGCTAAGGGGTCCAAAGTCCAATGAGCACCTTTAGGCTTTATAGAGGTGCTTACTATTAGGCACCCCCCCAAAATGCCAGGACAGTAAACACACCCCACAAATGACCCCATTTTGGAAAGTAGACACTTCAAGGTATTCAGAGAGGGGCATGGTGAGTCCGTGGCAGATTTTATTTTATTTTTTGTCGCAAGTTAGAAGAAATGGAAACTTTTTTTTTTTTTGTCACAAAGTGTCATTTTCCGCTAACTTGTGAAAAAAATTATATCTTCTATGAACTCACTATGCCTCTCAGTGAATACTTTGTGATGTCTTCTTTCCAAAATGGGGTCATTTGGGGGGTATTTATACTATCCTGGAATTCTAGCCCCTCATGAAACATGTCAGGTGGTCAAAAAAGTCAGAGATGCTTCAAAATGGGAAAATTTACTTTTTGCACCTTAGTTTGTATAACTTTTACCAATAAATATAGGCTGAATGTTTTTTTTTTATCAAAAACATGTTTGTCCACATTTTTCGTGCTGCATGTATACAGAAATTTTACTTTATTTGAAAAATGTCAGCACAGGAAGTTAAAAAAAATCATTTTTTTGACAAAATTCATGTCTTTTTTGATGAATATAATAAAAAGTAAAAATCGCAGCAGCAATCAAATAGCACCAAAAGAAAGCTTTATTAGTGACAAGAAAAGGAGGTAAAATTCATTTAGGTGGTAGGTTGTATGAGCGAGCAATAAACCGTGAAAGCTGCAGTGGTCTGAATGGAAAAAAAGGGTCTGGTCCTTAAGGGAGGTAAAGCCCACAGTCCTCAAGTGATTAACTGACTGCTTCAAGGAACTCAGGGAAGGAAAGCTCCCTCCATATAATATGCTTAAAGCACAAATTTCCATGATCCCCAAAGAAGATCAAGATAGTCACACAGCCCATCAGTTCCGCCCAATTTCCCTAATTAACATTGACCTCAAGCTACTGGATAAAATTTTGGCCCTTAGACTAAACAATTTTCTCCCTGCTCTAATACACAGAGACCAGGTGGGGTTTGTCCCAGGACGTCAGGCTGAAGACAGCACTAAAAGAGCTGTACTTCTGACCCATTACTTGCGCCACTGCAAAATTCCAGGGGCAGCTTTATTACTAGATATCTTTAAAGCTTTTGATACCCTGTCCGGGTCATACCTAAAACACACCCTCTGCATGGCCTTGATGCACATTTTTTAAACTGGATAGAGAGAATCTACTTTTTTGATGAATATAATAAAAAGTAAAAATCGCAGCAGCAATCAAATAGCACCAAAAGAAAGCTTTATTAGTGACAAGAAAAGAAGCCAAAATTCATTTAGGTGGTATGTTGTATGAGCGAGCAATAAACTGTGAAAGCT
This sequence comes from Hyperolius riggenbachi, assembly GCF_040937935.1. NCBI lineage: Eukaryota > Metazoa > Chordata > Amphibia > Anura > Hyperoliidae > Hyperolius > Hyperolius riggenbachi. Next base: position 395,590,875 of record NC_090647.1, on the reverse strand, counting down.
GCAGTGGTCTGAATGGAAAAAAAGGGTCTGGTCCTTAAGGGGGGTAAAGCCTACGGTCCTCAAGTGGTTAATTTGTCCAATTTTCACTAGTCACCCCACACATACTTAATAATAATAATAAAAAAAAAATCAGGATATCCCCTTTCCATTTTTTTTCTTTATAAATGTATTGTGTCTGGTGAAATGTTGGGCAGAGGCAGCAGGAGAGGGAGCGCAATTGCCTGGGCAGGTCTGCGGCTGGTCCACTGCCAGCCACAGGGCGATCAGCTCTGGGGGAGGGAGCAGAGAGGCTCAGTACCGAGGTGCAGTACTTTGGGCCCATCTTTGGCCAGGCTCAACAGGCCATTCAGGAGAGGCAGACAGAGTCTGTCACGGAGCTGATGGCGGGGCCACAGGCCACCGGTTCCACATGGACCTCCACTGTCACCAGCACTCCTGTGAGCAGCAGCAGATGCCTCCCGCTGAAGGTCACGTCAACCCCAGAGGCCAAACAGTGCTCACTGGACGAAAGTTCACTGCACTTCTGTCCAGCATTGGAGAGCACATTGAGGGCTGTTGTGCAGGAGATGGAGCAGGTGGTGGGGACTGTCAGCCAGCAGGCTCTGGAAATGGAGGAGCCAGAGCTGGGGCATGTTGAGGCTGAAGAAGTGGTTGAGGGGTCAGAGGAGATGTTTGGTGGGGAGGAGTTTGAGGAGGAGGATGATGAGGTGTTGGACCGTCCCTATGTGCCACCAGCAAGGTTCTCCCCCAAGGCAGCTCGGAGGAGGAGGCTGTGGCAGAGAGGCACAGCATGGCAGCCAGAGGCAGGACCGGGAGTGGTCATGGTAGCCAGGAGCCACAGCCCACTGCTTCAGACACCACCACCAGTCGACCCCCAACCAGCGTGAGACAGCAGCAGGCACCCCCTTCCACCCATTGAGGGGTTTTCATATGCTTCATTTGGAAATTCTTCAAAGTGTCCACGCTGAATGAGTCTGCAATTCCTGCAAAACAACCCTGAGCAGAGGTCGTAATCCCTCCTGGATGGGTACCTCAAGCCTGCAGGCACATTTGAAAAGTCAGCACAAGACCTATGCTGCGTACACACTGGCGACTATGGTCGTTTGAAACAGCTCATTAACAATCGTTCCGCTGACAATCGGGGAAATAACTTTACCCAACGATCATTAACACGAACGACAAAAGAACGACATCGGGAAGATGGAAATATCCAACCTGACGGATCATATCTACCGACAATCATTACAAAACTATAGAGTGTACAGACATCGGCCGAGAACGATCGTTACAAGGGCCAATGCGCCTGCGTTGAATTCTGCCCAGCTTCAGTACTTCCTTTGTAGCGCGGCCGTAAAGATTGTTACATTGCTCATTTCAATTAAACTTTGTTTTCAAGTTAACAATCATATATTTGTATCTATTGTAACTCCATGTCAGTGGGTTTTTTTTAATTTTAAATAAATATGTACGCAACATTTCCTTCTGATCGTTCTTTTCTGCGAGAACTATCGTTAAAATGTGTATGATGATCGCTGCATCCCATCGTTGCATACCAATCTTTCCAATATCGTTCGTCTGGTAACTATCGTTCTTTGCAAACGATAGTTATCGCAAGTATGTACGAAGCATTAGTTTGAGTAGTTTCAGAGGATGAAGGGAGCTGGTGGACATGTGTGTCTCTCAGCAGCGACAGCAGCACCGCGCCCTACTGCTTATCCATCAGCAGCAGCAGGAGCGTGTGAACACACTGCTCCCTCCAAACCTCCTCCCACTGCCGACATTGAGACGGGTGAGGGCCTCCTCTGCTCTCTCTACTGTTCCCTCCTCAGCATGCCGTGCAGGAAAACGTCAGAGCCTGCTCAGCAAAAGCTTTCTGGGTGTGACCAAGGCTCTGCCTCCCGGCCACTGGCAAATCTGGATGCTGAATGAGTTGCTTGCACGGTCCATGTGCTCCCAGCTTCTACCATACTTCCTTCTGCAGAAGAGGTGTGGTGGACAGGGCAATTTTTCATCTGCTGGAAGAGAGAGAAACAGCCCTGGCCCAGCTGGATCAGAAGGAAGCTCCGCAGTCTACCTCTCAGGAGGAGGAGGAGGACTTGAACTTGGTGTAGGAGGAGTTGGAGGTCCCTGACTTGACCGTTGTTGCAGTGGTGAGAGGGTGAAGAGGGCAGGACGAGGGTCAGCTACAGTGGGCACAACAAGAGGACAGGCATGTCGGCTCAGAGGGTTTTGACGATTTGTATGATGTGGCGCACCTCTTCCCCATGGCTGTGCTGTCTGCGGAGAGACCCCAGGGTGATCTAGATGCGGTAGAGCTGCCTAGAGAGAAGGTGCTAGCCAGTGGTGCTCAGAGACCTCCAATCACAGATTTGAGTAAATCCGATTACGGCAGTATCGAAATCCGGATACGCCGTGATCGTGATCCGGACTTGATGCCCAATTCCGAACTCGACTCGGATTTTAACCGTAATTAAAAGTGATATCCAATTTGACTTTAACAGTTAATAGCAAAGTCTCCTTACATGCTAGAAACACCAATTGCCAGGTGTGTTAATAAGGAAGTGGGAAATGAGGAAAAAAGAAATTCAAAAAAGACCTTATAGTTTTTGAGAAAATCGATTTTAAAGTTTCAATGGAAAAAAGTATAAATTTAAATGTGGTAAATAACCCTGCTCGCTGCACACTATTTTGGCAGTTGGATGGAGCAACTGCCATCCACTAAGTGCTTTTAAAAATAAAGACAACCCTGAGAACCCCCCTATGAGAAGATGGGCTAGTCCAAAATCTGTCGGTAATGTCAGATTTCTACTACTTATTGTAAGTGACAGCATCATAGGAGGAAAGTAATTTATGGCTCATTTTACTCTGGGAGAAATGTACTTCTTATTTGTATGTGTTTTAAATTTTAAAATTTTCGCGACAGTTCCTCTTAATGACTAAATAGAGTGCACCTGTGTGCAATCTAATGTCAGTACAAATACAGCTGCTCTGTGACGGCCTCAGAGGTTGTTTAAGAGAATATTGGGAGCAGCAACACCATGAAGTCCAAAAAACACATGACATAGATCAGGGATAAAGATATTGAGAAATTTAAAGCAGGCTTAGGCTACAAAAAGATTTCCAAAACCTTGAACATCCCACAGAGCACTGTTCAAGTGATCTTTCAGAAATGGAAGGAGTATGGCACAACTGTAAACCTACCAAGACAAGGTCGTCCACCTAAACTCGCAGGCCGAACAAGGAGAGGGCTGATCAGAAATGCAGTCAAGAGGCCCGTGGTGACTCTGGACGAGCTGCAGAGATCTACAGCTCAGGTGGGGGAATCTGTCCATAGGACAACTATTAGTCGTGCACTGCACAAAGTTAGCCTTTATGGAAGAGTGGCAAGAAGAAAGCCATTGTTAACAGAAAAGCATAAGAAGTCCCATTTGCAGTTTGCCACAAGCCATGTGGGGGACACAGCAAACATGTGGAAGAAGGTGCTCTGGTCAGATGAGACCAAAATGGAACTTTTTGGCCAAAATGCAAAACGCTATGTGTGGCGGAAAACTAACACTGTACATAACTCTGAACACACCATCCCCATTGTCAAATATGGTGGTGGCAACATCATGTTCTGGGGTGCATCTCTTCAGCAGGGACAGGGAAGCTGGTCAGAGTTGATGGGAAGATGGATAGAGCCAAATACAGGGCAATCTTGGAAGAAAACCTCTTGGAGTCTGCAAAAGACTTGAGATTGGGGCGGAGGTTCACCTTCCAGCAGGACAACTACCCTAAACATAAAGCCAGGGCAACAATGGAATGGTTTAAAATAAAACATATCCATGTGTTAGAATGGCTCAGTCAAAGTCCAGATCTAAATCCAATCAAGAATCTGTGGCAAGATCTGAAAACTGCTGTTCACAAACTCTGTCCATCTAATCTGACTGAGCTGGAGCTTTTTTGCAAAGCAGAATGGGCAAGGATTTCAGTCTCTAGATGTGCAAAGCTGGTAGAGACATACCCTAAAAGACTGGCAGCTGTAATTGCAGCAAAAGGTGGTTCTACAAAGTATTGACTCAGGGGGCTGAATAATTACGCACACCCAGGGCTGTATTTAGGGTTTGGGCTCCCCTAGGCACCCCAAACCTATGGCCCTCGTCCCCGAGGACATTGTCGGTGCGGTGAAAAATGGGCATGGCCACAGAATGCAGTGGGCGTGTCCATAACACAGTGGGTGTGACCAATTAAAATTTCCTAGTAAGAGTGCAGTCCAAAGTCGGTGGGGCCATGTTTTCTCCCCGGGTATGAGTAAAGTGACCCTAAAAAAGTCCCCCCCCCCCTCAAAAAAAAAAACAAAAACACACATTAGCCAGTGTTCTCTCGCACAAAATAGTGGTAGGTATTAGAGTGTGATCTCCGCTGAGAAAAGACAGTAATATGACTGTTCTCTGCAAAGTGCTTCAGAAGATGCCAGTGCTATATAAATACATAATAATATGGTAGGACATTAGACTATAGCAGGATTAGATTGTAAGCTCCTCAGAGGATAGTCAGTGACATAACTAGGTACTCTGAAGTACTGTTGAAGATGGCAGTACAATATAGTACAATAGTATGGCAACATGGTGGCGTAGTGGTTAGCGCTCTTGCCTTACAGCGCTGGGTTCCCGGTTCGAATCCCAGCCAGGTCAATATCTGCAAGGAGTTTGTATGTTCTCCTTGTGTCTGGGTGGGTTTCCTTCAGACATTCTGGTTTCCTCCCACATCCCAATAACATACGATACAGATAAGTTAATGGGCTTCCCACTAAAAATTGGCCCTAGACTATGATACATACATACACATATGACTATGGTAGGGATTAGATTGTGAGCCCCTCTGTGGGACAGTTAGTGACAATACAATATACTCTGTACAGTGCTGCGTAATATGTTGGCGCTATATAAATAATTAGTATAAGTACAGTATAAAGTAGCCAGGTCTATAGGTGTCTTCAATGTAAACATACTATAGCTTTCCCCAGTATAGATAGCCAGGTCTATAGTATCCCCAGTTTAGGTAGTAGTCAGGGGCGTAACTAGAAATCACTGGGCCCCCTTGCGAAAATTTGGATGGGCCCCCCCATAGGTGCCAAATAATCGTAATGGGGCAGCGTTTCACCATAAAATAATCGCACCCTGGGCAGCATTTCATCAGAAAATAATCGTACAGTGGGCAGCAGTTCACCAGAAAATAATCGTACAGGGGGCAGCATTTCACCAGAAAATAATCGTACAATGGGCAGCATTTCACCTGAAAATAATCGCACCCTAGGCAAAATTTCACCAGAAAATAATCGTACAGTGGGCAGCATTTCATCAGAAAATAATCATACAGTGGGCAACATTTCACCAGAAAATAATTGTACAGTGGGCAGCATTTCATCAGAAAATAATTGTACAATGGGCAGCATTTCACCTGAAAATAATCACACCCTAGGCAAAATTTCACCAGAAAATAATCGTACAGTGGGCAGCATTTCATCAGAAAATAATCATACAGTGGGAAGCATTTCACCAGAAAATAATCGCACCCTCGGCAACATTTCACCAGAAAATAATCGCACAGTGGGCAGCATTTCATCAGAAAATAATCGTACAGTGGGCAGCATTTCACCAGAAAATAATCGCACCCTGGTCAACATTTCACCAGAAAATAATCGTACATAGTTACATAGTTATTTTGGTTGAAAAAAGACATACGTCCATCGAGTTCAACCAGTACAAAGTACAACTCCAGCCTGCTCCCTCACATATCCCTGTTAATCCAGAGGAAGGCAAAAAAAACCTTACAAGGCATGGTCCAATTAGCCCCAAAAGGGAAAAATTCCTTCCTGACTCCAGATGGCAATCAGATAAAATCCCTGGATCAACATCATTAGGCATTACCTAGTAATTGTAGCCATAGATGTCTTTCAACGCAAGGAAAGCATCTAAACCCCCTTAAAATGCAGGTATAGAGTTTGCCATAACGACTTCCTGTAGCAATGCATTCCACATCTTAATCACTCTTACTGTAAAGAACATACATACACATATGACTATGGTAGGGATTAGATTGTGAGCCCCTCTGTGGGACAGTTAGTGACAATACAATATACTCTGTACAGTGCTGCGTAATATGTTGGCGCTATATAAATAATTAGTATAAGTACAGTATAAAGTAGCCAGGTCTATAGGTGTCTTCAATGTAAACATACTATAGGTTTCCCCAGTACAGATAGCCAGATCTATAGTATCCCCAGTTTAGGTAGTAGTCAAGGGCGTAACTAGAAATCACTGGGCCCCCTTGCGAAAATTTGGATGGGCCCCCCCATAGGTGTCAAATAATCGTAATGGGGCAGTGTTTCACCATAAAATAATCGCACCCTGGGCAGCATTTCATCAGAAAATAATCGTACAGTGGGCAGCAGTTCACCAGAAAATAATCGTACAGGGGGCAGCATTTCACCAGAAAATAATCGCACCCTGGCAACATTTCACCAGAAAATAATTGTACAGTGGGCAGCATTTCATCAGAAAATAATCGTACAATGGGCAGCATTTCACCAGAAAATAATCGCACCCTAGGCAAAATTTCACCAGAAAATAATCGTACAGTGGGCAGCATTTCATCAGAAAATAATCATACAGTGGGCAGCATTTCACCAGAAAATAATCGCACCCTGGGCAACATTTCAACAGAAAATAATCGCACAGTGGGCAGCATTTCATCAGAAAATAATCGTACAGTGGGCAGCATTTCACCAGAAAATAATCGCACCCTGGTCAACATTTCACCAGAAAATAATCATACTTAGTTACATAGTTATTTTGGTTGAAAAAAGACATATAAAGAACCCTTTCCTAAATAAATGGCTAAAACGTTTTTCCTCCATGCGCAAATCATGTCCTCTAGTCCTTTGACTAGGGACAAAAAGCTCATCCGCCAAGCTATTATATTGCCCTCTGATGTATTTATACATGTTAATTAGATGTCCTCTAAGGCGTCTTTTCTCTAGACTAAATAAACCCAGTTTATCTAACCTTTCTTGGTAAGCGAGACCCTCCATCCCACGTATCAATTTTGTTGCTCGTCTCTGCACCTGCTCTAAAACTGCAATATCTTTTTTTGTAATGTGGTGCCCAGAACTGAATTCCATATTCCAGATGTGGCCTTACTAGAGAGTTAAACAGGGGCAATATTATGCTAGCATCTCAAATTTTTATTTCCCTTTTAATTTTGTTAGCTTTAGCTGCAGCGGCTTGGCATTGAGTACGATTATTTAACTTGTTGTCGATGAGTACTCCTAAGTCCTTCTCCAAGTTTGATGTCCCCAACTGTATCCCATTTATTTTGTATGGTGCTAGACCATTGGTACGACCAAAATGCATGACTTTACATTTTTCAACATTGAATTTCATCTGCCATTTATGTGCCCATATAGCCATCCTATCCAGATCCTGTTGCAATATGACACTATCTTCCTGAGAGTTGATGATTCTGCACAATTTTTGTATCATCATCAAAAATAGCAACATTGCTCACTACTGCATCTACTAGGTCATTAATAAATAAATTGAAGAGCACTGGACCCAGTACAGTCCCCTGTGGGACCCCACTGCTAACAGTCTCCCATTTTGAGTACGATCCATTGACCACAACTCTTTATTTTCTGTCCATTAGCCAGTTCCCTATCCATGCACACAGACTCTTCCCCAGTCCTTGCATCCTCAACTTTTGCACCAGACTTTTGTGGGGAACAGTGTCGAAGGCCTTTGCAAAGTCCAAGTATATCACATCTACAGCATTCCCAATATCCATATTAGCATTCACTACCTCATAAAAGCTGAGCATGTTAGTCAAACAGGACCTTTCTTTAGTAAACCCATGTTGATGCTGAGAAATTAGATTATTTTCTACTATGAAGTCATGTATAGTATCTCTTAGTAACCCCTCAAATAGTTTGCATACAACTGATGTTAAGCTTACAGGTCTATAATTTCCTGGATCTGATTTTTTGCCCTTCTTAAATAATGGGAAAACGTGGGCTGTACGCCAATCCTCTGGGACTCTGCCAGTTGCAAGAGAGTCACAAAAGATAAGATAAAGGGGTTTATCTATAACTGAACTTAATTCCCTTAGGACCCGAGGATGCATGCCATCCGGGCCAGGTGCCTTGTCTATTTTTAATTTATTTAGTCTTGCCTTCACGTCTTCCTGTGTTAAGTATTTAATATTACAGTTAGAAGATTGAGACTCTTCTGCCTCTGTAATTTGCAACAGTGCTGTTTCCTTTGTGAAGACAGAAGCAAAGAAAGCATTTAATAACTCTGCCTTACCTTGGTCATCCACCATTGAGTTCCCACCCTCATCCTTTAGGAGTCCTATACAGTCAACCTTTCTTTTTTTAGAGTTGATGTACTTGTAAAACTTTTTTGGGTTAGATTTTTGTATCTCTAGCGATTTGATTTTCAGCTTCGATCTTTGCCAGCCTAATTTCTTTTTTACAATTTTTATTGCACTCCTTATAATTGCTTAGTGCAGCCTCGGTCCCCTTCTGTTTTAGGACCTTATAGGCATTCTTTTTCCTCTTCATTTTATCCCTAACCTTTCTATTCATCCATAGAGGCCTTTTTTTTATTTCTAGACATTTTATTTCCATATGGGATATACATACTACAATATTGATTGAGAATAAGTCCAAAAGCTTGCCATTTCCCTTCAGTGTCCTCTCCTTGTAGTACATTATCCCAGTTCACCAAACTTAGTGCCTGCCTAATTTGATTGAACTTTGCTTTTCTAAAATTCATTGTTTTAGTGGTCTATCAGTCACCAGATCAAACGTTATCATGTTGTGATCACTATTTCCCAAATGTTCTTGAACCTGCACATTTGATACATTATCTGGTCTATTTGAAATGATCAGATCCAGTAACGCATTCCCCCTAGTTGGTTCCGTTACCATTTGAGTCAAGTAATTGTCCTGTAGTGCTGCCAGAAATCTGCTGCTTTTACCAGAATGGGTAGCCTCAATACCCCAGTCAATGTCTGGAAAGTTGAAGTCGCCCATAACTATGACCTCATTTTTACTTGCAGATTTTTCAATCTGCTGTAGTAATCACAGTTCTGCAGCTTCATTAATATGAGGTGGTCTGAAGCATACCCCAATAAGCAATTGGCAACTTTTATTTCCACCATGAATATTTACCCAAACGGACTCCACATCTTCGCAATCTTCCTCCATCTCATCGTTGAGGACAGCTGTAAAAGAATTCTTAACAAAGAGACAAACCCCTCCACCTTTTTTCCCTGTTCTATCCCTCCTAAACACATTGTATCCTTTTAAATTAGCTATCCAGTCATGGCTTTCATCCATCCATGTCTCGGTTATTCTGTGATGAAACGCGGAAAAGCCGCTGTCTCTCAAAGTGAGGCGGCTGTTTCCGCGTCCAGCAGGGCATCACAACGCGGAAAAACCGCCGCATGCCGCTTAGGCAGAGCGGCGGAATCCGCATTGAAAACGGCGGAATCCGCATTGGAAGCGGCCCCCACACGCGGTGCTCAAGATACATTGCAAGACAGTTCTGGTGTGGCTGGGACTGATAGTCCACCAGGATTCAGAGTGACACTCGCGCACTCACAGAGACAGAGCTTATATAACAGCCAGAAGTAGTCAGCTGACCAGGCTGGTCAGCTGACATTTTCCACAACTTTCATTGGTCCAGCAATTAGGGAGGTCCTGGAAAGGTCCTTGAGTATATATACTGCTGGCTGTTCACTTGTTCCTTGTCTGGCGTGCAATCACACATGTGGGAGCACCCAGATCCGTAGTCAGATCCGTAAGTGTGCCGGGACCAGCTGGAGCTGTAATCCTACACTTAGCTAGATTCTGTTGATAGCTAAAGTACTAGTTTGATTGTGATTATCTGTTATGACTTCCTGCTTGCCTGACTATCCTCCTGAACTCTGATCTTGTACCTCGATATTTCTGATACTCTGTTGCCGAACCCCGGCTCGTCCTTAGACTCTGCTTCTGCCTCCTGATCTTGTACCTCGATATTTCTGATACTCTGTTGCCGAACCCCGTCTCGTCCTTAGACTCTGCTTCTGCCTCCTGATCTTGTACCTCGATATTTCTAATACCCTGTTGCCGAACTCTGCCTGTACCTAGACTCCACCTCTGCCTTATGATCTTGTACTTTGTCTGTCCGTGTGTGTTCGACCTGGCTTGTCCGACCTCGAGAACCGACCTTACGCTTGGAGGCGGTTCCTCGTCCTGTCAGTGACATCTCCTCCTGAGTGTCACTCTCAGACTATCCTTCCTACTGTCAGTCTGACTCCTCCCGTCTCGGAGAGCTCAGGTCTGCGGAAGGAATCTGTGCAGTACTCCTTGCTGCACTGAGGCCTAGTCCCCTAAGTGTTACTGTTACACCAAACACCACACTCTACTCAGGTGAACAGAGGTTAGCTAGTATATTGGATTATCGGTGAGACTGCAGATCACTTATAATCTGGTATACGTCTGTATTCCCCGTGGTGCTGCAGATCACCGGTAATCAGACCTCTCTGTGCTTCACCGATCGTTACATATTCCCACAATGTCATAGCCTTTGTCATTCAGAATGAACTCTAGTTCGTCTATTTTATTTGCAAGGCTCCGTGCTTTGGTTACCATGCACTTTATATTTTTACCACCACATTTACCAATTTTGTTTACATGAAATGGGCTACTTGAAGTTTTACCAACCTCCTTAATCTTTACACTGTCCCCACCCCCCACTCCACCCCCCATAATGTTAGGCTCCCACTGTCTTTTTACCTTATCTTGTCTACATATTGAGACTTTATCCTCACGCCTCCCCACCAGATCCTAGTTTAAAATCTCCTACAACCGTTTAGCCATCTTCTCCCCCAATGCAGCTGCACCCTCCCCATTAAGATGCAGCCCATCCCTGCAGTAGAACCTGTAGCAGACTGCAAAGTCTGCCCAGTTCACCAGGAACCCAAACCCTTCCTTCCTACACCAATTTCTCAGCCACTTATTTAACTCCCTAAGCTCCCTCTGTCTCTTAGATGTAGCACGTGGCACTGGCAGTATTTCAGAGAACACCACCTTGGAGGTCCTTGCTTTAAGTTTATCTCCAAGTACCTGAAAATAATTTTTGAGGACCTTCCATCTCCCACTAACTTTGTCATTGGTGCCAATGTGTACCATGTCAGCTGGGTCTTCCCCAGCCCCACCCAATAATCTATGCCACTAACCTATGCCACTTGTGTCGAAGCCACTTAGTGAGCAAGCTCAGTACTGAGTCCTGAAACTGACCAAATACCTCCTGTTACAGCTAATCCCTCCCCCTAGCTAATTACCTAGCACACTAGAGAAAAAAAATGTACTTTTAAAAACTAACACTTTGCTGCAAGCACACTAGAGAAAAAAAATGTACTTTTAAAAACTATTATTATTATTATTATTATTTATTAGATTTATATAGCGCCAACATATTACGCAGCGCTGTACAATAAATAGGATTACAGACAATGATAACAGGGTTGACAGAACAATACAGGTAACAGACCATAGATACAACAATACAGGTAATAGCAATAAGATACACAACACAATGCAGATAATAGTACAATGCCAGATCATAAACTGGAATGGTAGTGGTAAAAAATGGTGGTAGTGGTAGTGGTAAAAACTAACACTTGCTGCTAGATATCTGATGAACCGCAATGCACAAGCCACCAGATATCAAAGTAGCAAAACACAATTTACAAACAACAGCAATATAATATAATCAGAGCTCACAATTCCCAGCAGTGAAGTGAAAGAGCCCTCCACCAAGATTAGGGCTTTGGCCTACACTTCCTGTTTAATTGATCACCTGTGTTACAGCGAATCCCTCCCCCTAGCTAATTACCTAGCACACTAGAGAAAAAAATGTACTTTTAAAAACTAACACTTTGCTGCAAGCACACTAGAGAAAAAAAATGTACTTTTAAAAACTAACACTTGCTGCTAGATATCTGATGAACCGCATATCTGATGTACAGTGGGCAGCATTTCATCAGAAAATAATCGTACATTGGGCAGCATTTCACCAGAAAATAATCGCACCCTGGGCAACATTTCGCCAGAAAATAATCGTACAGTGGGCAGCATTTCATCAGAAAATAATCGTACAGTGGGCAGCATTTCATCAAAAAATAATCGTACAATGGGCAGCATTTCACCAGAAAATAATCGCACCCTGGGCATCATTTCACCAGAAAATAATCGTACAGTGGGCAACATTTCATCACAAAATAATCGTACAGTGGGCAGCATTTCACCAGAAAATAATCGCAACGTGGTCAGCATTTCAGCAGAAAATCGCACAGAGGGCTGCATAACACCACAAAATAATAGGTGTCCCCCAGTTTAGGTAGTAGGTATACAGGTGTCCCCCAGTTTAGGTAGTAGGTATACAGGTGCCCCCCAGTTTAGTTAGTAGATATATAGGTGTCCCCCAGTTTAGGTAGTAGATATAAAGGTGTCCCCCAGTTTAGGAAGTCGGTATATAGGTGTCCCCCAGTTTAAGTAGTAGATATATAGGTGTCCCCCAGTTTAGGAAGAAGGTATATAGGTGTCCCCCAGTTTAGGTAGCAGGTAAATAGGTGTCCCCCAGTTTAGGTAGTAGATATACGTGTCCCCCAGTTTAGGAAGTCAGTATATAGGTGTCCCCCAGTTTAGGTAGTAGATAGATAGGTGTCCCCAGTTTAGGAAGTCGGTATATAGGTGACCCCTTCGTTTAGGTAGTAGATATATAGGTGTCCCACAGTTTAGGTAGTAGATATATAGGTGTCCCCCAGTTTAGGAATTCGGTATATAGGTGTCCCCCAGTTTAGGTAGTAGATATATAGGTGTCCCCCAGTTTAGGTAGTAGGTATATAGGTGTCCCCCAGTTTAGGAAGTCTGTATATAGGTGTCCCCCAGTTTAGGTAGTAGATATATAGGTGTCCCCCAGTTTAGGTAGTAGGTATATAGGTGTCCCCCAGTTTAGGAAGCAGATATATAAGTGTCCCCCAGTTTAGGTAGCTTGGAAGGTGGCTCAGGCACAGAGTAGCGGAGAAGGGGGGACGCCCCCCTCCCTCACCTGGAACTCCTGCTCCCCCTTCCAGTCAGTGCAGCCAGAGACGAGTCCAAGTCCATGGGCAATGGCAGAAGAACATCTTACCCCTTCTTCCCGGCACGCGAGGGAATCTCATCTCTGCATACCGCTGGCTGGTCTAGTGACGTCACTGCTTAGACCAGCCAGCGGCATGCAGAGTCTTCCTCCAGCATCGGGAAATTTCTCTGCCGGCCGCTACCACTCTGCTGGAAGGGGGAGCGAGTTCCCCTCCAGCTCCGTGTGTGTGCGCTCTCGTCTCCCTCGAATAAAAAAAAAATAATAATAATAATAAAAAAAAAAAAAATAAGTAGGCATTAGATGCCCCCCCCCCCCCGAGGGGCCGCCCATGGCACCGGCCCCTCTTAAGAGATACGGCCCTGCGCACACCCCACTTTGCAGTTTTGGTTTTTTTTTATGTTTGGAATCATGTATGATTTTCGTTCCACTTCTCACGTGTACAACACCCCTTTGTATTGGTCTTTCACGTGGAATTCCAATAAAATAGATTCATGTTTGTGACAGTAATATGACAAAATGTGGAAAACGTCAAGGGGGCCGAATACTTTTGCAAACCACTGTATGTGTGAGGAAGTAGCATATCATCTACAATAGAGATAAATTACATAATATCAAATAATAATTAGTTCTGTAATAAATCCTGCACTGCTGCAGTGATGTCCAAATTAGGAATCATGGGGCTTGATTCACTAACCGGTGCTAAGTGTTAGCGCCAGTGTGAAAAGCCCTTTTTGGCCGCTAGTGTGCGCAAACCTACTTTGCGTGCAGCCCAATGCACTGCGTGCGCAGCGCGGGTGCGACGATATAAGTGTGCGGTGCGACAATAACGTTGCACCCGCTGGCCCTTAAAAGTCGCACCCGGTGCAACAAAAATGGCGCATTGGGTGCCCTCGAAGTGACGCATCATAGCGCTGCTTAACAGCCACCCAATGCGCCATTTTCGTCGCACCGGGTGCGACTTTTAAGGGCCAGCAGCGCGCACTATTACCCGCGCAGTGAGCGGGATTATTTCAAATGTGTGGGCGCAAACCACCTAACGCCGTGGTTTGCACACCTAACTTAGCGCCGGTTAGTGAATCAAGCCCATGGTGTCTGCGGCCTTGGTATAGATGCGGCCATCTATACCATATTCTATCAATTTTTTTGAACTGGTTACGTCACGTGATTGACAAGTGAGTTTGTATAATGGGAGCACTGAATTAAGCAGTTTCTTCCAACACTATAAGGTAGGAAGGTTAGTTAGCTTCCATTTAAGGACTAATAATTTCCTGGCATAATACAATAAGATTCGAAGTAGTGTCAACTGATTCTTGCTACATGCCGTGTCTCTCACGATTACCAGCAGACAAAGGCCTCAATTCACTAAGCTTATCTCCTGTCTTTAAAGCGGATCCGAGATGAAAAACTAACTATAACAAGTAACTTGTCTATATATCTTAGCTAAAGTTTAGATAGTTTACACAGCAAATCTAGCTGCAAACAGCTTTAATAGAATAAGAATACTTCTTCCTGTGATACAATGACAGCAGACATGTTGTTTGTAAACATTACACAGAGGCAGGCTTATCTGCATCTTGAGCAAAGAAAACTAATCCCCCCTCCTACTTCCTCCTCCCCTCTGCCTCTGAAATCTCTGGCTAGTAATACCTCCCCCTCACCCTGCCCAGACTTAGCTCCCATGAGCCCTTGCTACTGTCTGAAAGTGCCTTGGCTCTCTGAAAACCTGTGGGAGTGGTTTATTTAGTTTATAGGGAATTAGAGCATTAAAATAAAAACAAAAAAGTATTTGGCTTGAGGAATGCCCTATAAACAATAGGAAAGGAACACAATTATGCAATGAGTAAAAGTTCGTCTCGGATCCACTTTAATAACGTTTCTAGAGTTATCACCATGGTGACGAGGCATGTAGTATTCAGGAAACATTTTACCTCAGGCAAACCTAAAGTTAACTCTTCTGTCTTTAAGTTAACTCTTCAATCCTTAAAACAACTCCAGCGTTAAAGACAGGTTGTTAATTAACTGCATGTGAAAATAATTAGAGAGGAGGTAACTTAACTACAGAGGAGGTAAATTAACTACAGAGGAGGTCACTTAAGGAATGAAGAGATAAGATAACTCTCTCTGTGTGGAGGTATGTTTTCTCTTGCCTTATCATCTCCAGCATGATCTTAGTGAATTGAGGCCATTGTTTTAGATCTAAAATAACAGGCAAATTTAAAGAGTCTCTTATAAAGTGAATTACAGACTTCCAGTATTGATTAACCAATAGACAGGACCATATGCAATGAAGAAAATTTGCATTAGCAAATTTACATTTAAAACAACAATTATCATGTGTTGAGCTCATTTTGGCAAGTCTCATTGGTGAAAGATAAGCTTGGTGAAACCATTTAACATTTATAAGTCTGTCCTGGGACTATTTTCTTCTTCTTTGTTTAAAAGTGTTTGCTCTAGCTTTAAAGGCGCTAAAGAGACATCCGATAACCCTAGTTGTGCTTTGAGAGCATGTCTTAATTGAAAATAGCGAAACAGGGCATGTCTGGGTAGACCAAATTCCGATCTTAGTCATAAAGGTTTTAAAAACACCCTCTGAGTATAGCTGGGACAAGTATTTAATGTACAAGTATTTAATGTTATATATGTACCAAAAAGCTATGTCTGACACAGAAAGTAATACAGGAAGATTTAAATTACCCCACAGGTAAGCACGGTGGCGTAGTGGATAGCTCTCTCGCCTTGCAGCGCTGGGTCCCTGTTTCGAATCCCAGCCAGGGCACTATCTGCAAAGAGTTTGTATGTTCTTTCCGTGTCTGCGTGGGTTTCCTCTGGGCACTCCGGTTTCCTCCCACATACCAAAAACATACGGATAAGTTAATTGGCTCCCCCTAAAAATTGGCCCTAGACTACAGTACGTACACTACATAATATAGACATATGGCAATGGTAGGGATTAGATTGTGAGCTCCTTTGAGGGACAGTTAGTGACAAGATATATATATATATATATATATATATATATACACTGTACAGCGCTACGTAATATGTCGGTGCCATATAAATACTAAATAATTTATAGAACACTCACTGCACTCATACCTATAGTGTGTGCTTGAGCAAATAATAAGGTTGGGAAAACGGAAAATCAGCTCATATAAGCAGCACCACACATGATTAGCAATAGAAAATATGACACTTTATTAATCTGGATACTAAGCAAAAAAGCACATAAAAACATTTAAAACAACGCACACCACATCAATGCACCAATGATTACATAAGTATATAATGAGCATATCACATGATAAATCTCGACCTACAATATATATAAAACCAATAGATCAGAGGTGGGTGTTCAATAATGAGCACCCCAACCTCTTTAGAACCCGGGTTCGGCACCTCCTCTAATCTAATAAAGTACTTATGTGCAACAACCTGTAAACAAAAATTATTAGTGATACAAAAGCGCTATATGTGCAGCCTGTTAATGACAACCATATGGGTGTAACCTATAGACATAGTATGTGGAGGAACGTGGTGTTTGAGAGAGACAGACAGAGCCTGACATGCATTAAGTGTGCATAAGGAAGAGGGATACTTAGCCGGGTAGCAGTAATGGCATAGGCGGGATGTGGTGGCGAAAAGGACCCTCAGTGGACGACTCCACCGGTTCCGCGGACGTCACGCCGCTTCCTTGAAGCG
The DNA here is from genome assembly GCF_040937935.1 of Hyperolius riggenbachi. Lineage (NCBI taxonomy): Eukaryota > Metazoa > Chordata > Amphibia > Anura > Hyperoliidae > Hyperolius > Hyperolius riggenbachi. The sequence goes on along the minus strand of NC_090647.1, from coordinate 395,574,004 downwards.
GCGTGACGTCCCCGGAACCGGTGGAGTCGTCCACTGAGGGTCCTTTTCGCCACCACATCCCGCCTATGCCATTACTTCTACCCGGCTAAGTATCCCTCTTCCTTATGCACACTTAATGCATGTCAGGCTCTGTCTGTCTCTCTCAAACACCACGTTCCTCCACATACTATGTTTATAGGTTACACCCATATGGTTGTCATTAACAGGCTGCACATATAGCGCTTTTGTATCACTAATAATTTTTGTTTACAGGTTGTTGCACATAAGCACTTTATTAGATTAGAGGAGGTGCCGAACCCGGGTTCTAAAGAGGTTGGGGTGCTCATTATTGAACACCCACCTCTGATCTATTGGTTTTATATATATTGTAGGTCGAGATTTATCATGTGATATGCTCATTATATACTTATGTAATCATTGGTGCATTGATGTGGTGTGCGTTGTTTTAAATGTTTTTATGTGCTTTTTTGCTTAGTATCCAGATTAATAAAGTGTCATATTTTCTATTGCTAATCATGTGTGGTGCTGCTTATATGAGCTGATTTTCCGTTTTCCTAAATACTAAATAATAATAATAATAATAACAGGTAGGGATACATACTTTATAGGTTCTCTAAGTAACTTTTTAGTTCTTTTACTCTAATGGTATTGTGAATAAGTTTTGTACCTGCCATCTCCTTAGAGACTCCACAATGATACATCGCTCCACAGAGAGCTTCGTAAGAACCTGACATGTCTGCTTCTGCCGCCAGGCTGGTGTCCATTCTGTCACCACTAAGCCAACTCTGAATAGGGAACAATTGTGCTGCTAAGTGATACATAAAGAACTTTGGAACCGCAAGACCCCCTAAGCATGTAGGAAGTTAGTTTTGCCAAGGAAATGCGAGGCAACGATCCCGACCAAATAAAAATAATCATGATGGAATTTATGCATTTTAACAGATTGTGGAATCCAGACTGGGGACATATGCAAGACATAATATTTTAGGTGCCATTACCGTTTTAATCAAACATATTTTTCCATAGATGTTTAAAGGGAGAGAGAGGACCATTTTTATAGTTTCACTTCAACAAGATCCACTATGGTGATAATATTGGACTTCACAAAGGACACTTCAGGGGGGATGTATCCATATTCCCAAATATTTAAACTTACTAACTAGTTGTAACTGTGAATATTTAGTGATAAGCTGAGCATCAAAAGAGTCTAGTGGGAATAGGAATGACTTGCACCAATTAATAGAGAGAGCTGATCTACTGTGAAATTGTTCATATATGTCAAGGGTAGCTTCCAGTCTCCCACATATACTAGCATGTCATCAGCATAAATATAAATATGTTATTCTAGTTTCTTAATTTTAAAGCCATGTATGTTAGGGGCTATAAAAATAGCCTGGGCTAGGGGTTCGACAGCTATAGCAAATAGAAGTGGGGAAAGGGGGCATCCTTGTCTCATTTCTCTGGTGATAGAGAACACGGGAGAGACTAAGGAATTAACCACTTAAGGACCACAGTCTTTTCGCCCCTTAAGGACCAGAGCCTTTTTCTCCATTCAGACCACTGCAGCTTTCACGGTTTATTGCTCGGTCATACAACCTACCACCTAAAGGAATTTTACCTCCTTTTCTTGGCACTAATACAGCTTTCTTTTGCTGCTATTTGATTGCTGCTGCGAGTTTTAGTTTTTATTATATTCATCAAAAAAGACATGAATTTTGGCAAAAAAATGACTTTTTTAACTTGCTGTGCTGACATTTTTCAAATAAAGTAAAATTTCCTATACATTTGAGCGCGAAAGTTATTCTGCTACATGTCTTTGATAAAAAAAAAAAAACATTCAGTGTATATTTATTGGATTGGGTAAAAGTTATAGCGTTTACAAACGATGGTGCCAAAAGTGAATTTTCCCATTTTCAAGCATCTCTGACTTTTCTGCGTACCTGTCAGGTTTCATGAGGGGCTAAAATTCCAGGATAGTACAAATACCCCCCAAATGACCCCATTTTGGAAAGAAGACATCCCAACGTATTCAGTGAGAGGCATGGTGAGTTCATAGAAGATTTTATTTTTTGTCACAAGTTAGCAGAAAATGACACTTTCTGACAAAAAAAAGAAAAAAAAAAAGTTTCCATTTCTTCTAACTTGCGACAAAAAAAAATGAAATCTGCCACGGACTCACTATGCTCCTCTCTGAATACCTTGAAGTGTCTACTTTCCAAAATGGGGTCATTTGCAGGGTGTGTTCACTGTCCTGGAATTTTGGGGGGTGCCTAATTGTAAGCACCCCTGTAAAGCCTAAAGATGCTCATTGGACTTTTGGCCCCTTAGCGCAGTTAGGCTGCAAAAAAGTGCCACACATGTGGTATTGCCGTACTCAGGAGAAGTAGTATAATGTGTTTTGGGGTGTATTTTTACACATACCCATGCTGGGTGGGAGAAATATCTCCGTAAATGACAATTGTTTTATTTTTTTTACACACAATTGTCTATTTATAGAGATATTTCTCCCACTCAGCATGGGTATGTGGAAAAATACACCCCAAAACACATTATACTACTTCTTCTGAGTACGGCGATACCACATGTGTGGCACTTTTTTGCACTCTAAGTGCGCTAAGGGGCCCAAAGTTCAATGAGTACCTTTAGGATTTCACAGGTCATTTTGAGAAATTTCGTTTCAAGACTACTCCTCACGGTTTAGGGCCCCTAAAATGCCAGGACAGTATAGGAACCCCACAAATTACCCCATTTTAGAAAGAAGACACCCCAAGGTATTCCGTTAGGAGGATGGTGAGTTCATAGAAGATTTTTTTTTTTTTGTCACAAGTTAGCGGAAATTGATTTTAATTGTTTTTTTTCACAAAGTGTCATTTTCCGCTAACTTGTGACAAAAAATAAAATCTTCTATGAACTCACCATACTCTTAACGGAATACCTTGGGGTGTCTTCTTTCTAAAATGGGATCATTTGTGGGGTTCCTATACTGCCCTGGCATTTTAGGGGCCCTAAACCGTGAGGAGTAGTCTTAATACCAAATGTCGCAAAATGACCTGTGAAATCCTAAAGGTACTCATTGGACTTTGGGCCTCTTAGCGCACTTAGGGTGCAAAAAAGTGCCACACATGTGGTACCGCTGTACTCAGGAGAAGTAGTATAATGTGTTTTGGGGTGTATTTTTACACATACCCATGCTGGGTGGGAGAAATATCTCTGTAAATGACAATTGTTTGATTTTTTTTACACACAATTGTCCATTTACAGAGAGATTTTTCCCACCCAGCATGGGTATGTGTAAAAATACACCCCAAAACACAATATACTACTTCTTCTGAGTACGGCGATACCACATGTGTGACACTTTTTTGCAACCTAGGTGCGCTAAGGGGCCTAACGTCCTATTCACAGGTCATTTTGAGGCATTTGGATTCTAGACTACTCCTCACGGTTTAGGGCCCCTAAAATGCCAGGCCAGTATAGGAACCCCACAAGTGACCCCATTTTAGAAAGAAGACACCCCAAGGTATTCTGTTAGGAGTATGGTGAGTTCATAGAAGATTTTTTTTTTGTCACAAGTTAGCGGAAAATGACACTTTGTGAAAAAAAAAACAATACATATCAATTTCCGCTAACTTGTGACAAAAAATAAAATCTTCTATGAACTCATCATACACCTAACAGAATACCTTGGGGTGTCTTATTTCTAAAATGGGGTCACTTGTGGGGTTCCTATACTGCCCTGGCATTTTAGGGGCCCTAAACCGTGAGGAGTAGTCTTGAACCCAAATGTCTCAAAATGACCTGTGAAATCCTAAAGGTACTCATTGGACTTTGGGCCCCTTAGCACAGTTAGGCTGCAAAAAAGTGTCACACATGTGGTATCGCCATACTCAGAAGAAGTAGTATAATGTGTTTTGTGGTGTATTTTTACATATAACCATGCTGGGTGGGAGAAATATCTCTGTAAATGACACATTTTTGATTTTTTTTACACACAATTCTCCATTTACAGAGAGATTTCTCCCACCCAGCATGGGTATGTGTAAAAATACACCACAAAACACATTATACTACTTCTCCTGAGTATGGCGATACCACATGTGTGACACTTTTTTGCAGCCTAGGTGCGCTAAGGGGCCCAACGTCCTATTCACAGGTCATTTTGAGGCATTTGTTTTCTAGACTACTCCTCACGGTTTAGGGCCCCTAAAATGCCAGGGCAGTATAGGAACCCCACAAGTGACCCCATTTTAGAAAGAAGACACCCCAAGGTATTCCGTTAGGGGTATGGTGAGTTCATAGAAGATTTTATTTTTTTGTCACGAGTTAGTGAAAAATGACACTTTGTGAAAAAAACAATAAAAATCCAATTTCCGCTAACTTTTGACAAAAAATAAAATCTTCTATGAACTCATCATACACCTAACAGAATACCTTGGGGTGTCTTCTTTCTAAAATGGGGTCACTTGTGGGGTTCCTATACTGCCCTGGCATTTTACGGGCCCAAAACTGTGAGTAGTCTGGAAACCAAATTTCTCAAAATGACTGTTCAGGGGTATAAGCATCTGCAAATTTTGATGACAGGTGGTCTATGAGGGGGCAAATTTTGTGGAACCGGTCATAAGCAGGGTGGCCTCTTAGATGGCAGGATGTTTTGGGCCTGATCTGATGGATAGGAGTGCTAGGGGGGTGACAGGAGGTGATTGATGGGTGTCTCAGGGGGCGGTTAGAGGGGAAAATAGATGCAATCAATGCACTGGGGAGGTGATCGGAAGGGGGTCTGAGGGGGATCTGAGGGTTTGGCCGAGTGATCAGGAGCCCACACAGGGCAAATTAGGGCCTGATCTGATGGGTAGGTGTGCTAGGGGGTGACAGGAGGTGATTGATGGGTGTCTCAAGGTGTGATTAGAGGGGGGAAATAGATGCAAGCAATGCACTAGCGAGGTGATCAGGGCTGGGGTCTGAGGACGTTCTGAGGTGTGGGCGGGTGATTGGGTGCCCGCAAGGGGCAGATTAGGGTCTAATCTGATGGGTAACCGTGACAGGTGGTGATAGGGGGTGATTGATGGGTAATTAGTGGGTGTTTAGAGGAGAGAAGAGATGTAAACACTGCACTTGGGAGGTGATCTGATGTCGGATCTGCGGGCGATCTATTGATGTGGGTGGGTGATCAGATTGCCCGCAAGGGGCAGGTTAGGGGCTGATTGATGGGTGGCAGTGACAGGGGTGATTGATGGGTGGCAGTGACAGGGGGTGATTGATAGGTGATTGACAGGTGATCAGTGGGTTATTACAGGGAATAACAGATGTAAATATTGCACTGGTGAATTGATACGGGGGGTCTGAGGGCAATCTGAGCGTGTGGGCGGGTGATTGGGTGCCCGCAAAGGGGCAGATTAGGGTCTAATCTGATGGGTAACAGTGACAGGTGGTGATAGGGGGTGATTGATGGGTAATTAGTGGGTGTTTAGAGGAGAGAAGAGATGTAAACACTGCACTTGGGAGGTGATCTGATGTCGGATCTGCGGGCGATCTATTGGTGTGGGTGGGTGATCAGATTGCCCGCAAGGGGCAGGTTAGGGGCTGATTGATTGGTGGCAGTGACAGGGGGTGATTGATGGGTGGCAGTGACAGGGGGTGATTGATAGGTGATTGACAGGTGATCAGTGGGTTATTACAGGGAATAACAGATGTAAATATTGCACTGGCGAATTGATAAGGGGGGGGGGTCTGAGGGCAATCTGAGCGTGTGGGCAGGTGATTGGGTGCCCGCAAGGGGTAGATTAGGGTCTAATCTGATGGGTAACAGTGACAGGTGGTGATAGGGGGTGATTGATGGGTGATTGATGGGTAATTAGTGGGTGTTTAGAGGAGAGAAGAGATGTAAACACTGCACTTGGGAGGTGATCTGATGTCGGATCTGCGGGCGATCTATTGGTGTGGGTGGGTGATCAGATTGCCCGCAAGGGGCAGGTTAGGGGCTGATTGATGGGTAGCAGTGACAGGGGGTGATTGACGGGTGATTGACAGGTGATTGACAGGTGATCAGGGGGGATAGATGCATACAGTACACGGGGGTGGGGGTCTGGGGGGGGTCTGGGGAGAATCTGAGGGGTGGGGGGGTGATCAGGAGGGGGCAGTGGGCAGGGGGGGGATAAAAAAAATAGCGTTGACAGATAGTGACAGGGAGTGATTGATGGGTGATTAGGGGGGTGACTGGGTGCAAACAGTGGTCTGGGGGGGTGGGCAGGGGGGGGTCTGATGGGTGCTGTGGGCGATCTAGGGGCAGGGGGGGGGAAATCAGTGTGCTTGGGTGCAGACTAGGGTGGCTGCAGCCTGCCCTGGTGGTCCCTCGGACACTGGGACCACCAGGGCAGGAGGCAGCCAGTATAATAGGCTTTGTATACATTACAAAGCCTATTATACATATGTGCAGCGGCGATCCGGGTGCTAGTAACCCGCCGGCGCTTCCGAACGGCCGGCGGGTTACTACGAGCGGTGGGCGGAGCGTCACTGATCGCGTCACAAATGGCGCGATCGCCGCATAGCCACTCCCGCAACCGCCCCCGCTGATGGGCGTATTGCGGTCGTTTGGGCCTGGACTTTGCCGCCGCCCATCGGCTGGGGGCGGTCCTCAAGTGGTTAATCTGGGTTTTAGCTTTGGGTTTGTTATATAAATTTGGAACGGGGGGGGGGGGGGTGCATGCGCGGAGCCAGCCTGGACAGATGCAGGCGAAGGTGAGCTTCGTGATCGCACTGCCCAATCTGCTCTACAGGGAGTGCAGAGTTATTAGGCAAGTTGTATTTTTGAGGAATAATTTTATTATTGAACAACAACCATGTTCTCAATGAACCCAAAAAAATCATTAATATCAAAGCTGAATATTTTTGAAAGTAGTTTTTAGTTTGTTTTTAGTTTTGTTTTTTTTTTTAAAAGAGAATTTTTATTGAAGTTTTAAACAAGAGAACAACTCCCAAAAGGGAGTAAAAACAAACATAACATAACAAAAATTAACCCAGGTGGGCTAGAGTCCAAAGTTTAGAAAATATGCTAGGCATTAAGCAAAGTCTTGCAAGTAATTAGGTACATAGCACAAATATCTTGCGTAGATCCCAAAATACATAATACAAACGTTGAATCAAACAAGAAACAATAGAGAGATCAATCCAAAACCCTACAAGCTAAGTCAGATACTAAATAGGGTCTGCACATACAACTATAGAACAATATCTTGAATGGAAACGGTAATATCCAAGTTAGGTATGATCGTATCTGTTGAATCGACCCACTTCAACCAAATTGTATTAAATTTATTAGGCTAATGTCGCGATTGGTAGGTAAGCTTATAAAGGGGTAGAGCAGAATTCACCAACCTTTTCCACTCGGAGAGACCTGGTACTGTTTTCTGCTTCCATTGTAGGACAAGGGACTTTCTGACATAAAATAACAAAATCTGTAACAGCTGCCTTTCTCTACGGCTACAAGCAATATCCTGTGTTATACCTAGCATACATACTTTAAACAGGAAGACATCTGGCAAACCAAGAGTGTCCCTAAGAAAGTGTGCCACCGATTTCCAGTATTTGTTCACCTGGGGACAAAACCACACGCAATGCAGGAAGTCTGCTTGTTCTCGCCCACATTTGAAACAGCAGCCATCATATAGTGAACCCATTTTTTTAAAAAGTGGTAAGTTGCCGGCACTACAGAGTCTCTAGCCGTGTGACTGGGAGAGAGGATGGACGGATGTTCTAAAAACCACCTTGATATTGTACCAGATACTGCGTGCTCATGACTTAAATAGCGAAACATACACATAGGATCAGCAACAGAAAAGAAAAAACAGTTGAATCAGGCGCTGCAGTAATTACTGATTTAATGGTGTTTCTGATTGTGGATAAAATCACCATTGCTGTATCAAAAATTGTGACATTCAAAAAGGTAGGTACAAAACATCATCATCTGTAGAAAAATCGTCATGTGCAAACATCTTGTGCATTCAAACAGTTGCAAGAGGAGGATGTCCTACCATATCAAAGGTGGCGGTGGTGGGTGCAGGGCAAAAACGGTAGCCTAACAGCCGTTTCGCGCGGCGGTGCTTCTTCCGAGGCTGATCCCCGCTAGTACACATAAATGCACATGCTTTTATTTCCTGTGTCATGAACTAGGGGCGGGTACGCTATGACGTACGCATTTCCAGCTGCATGCGTAAAAACGTAAGCGTCAACCAGGCGTTCACGCGTCTAGAAAGGGAAACGCGTTACAAAATACGCGTTGGCGCAAACCATGCACATCGGCATGGAATGCATGCTGACGCGTAACTCTGTACGCACGCAATCAAAAAGGAGGCATATTCACCATCTTAAAGGAGCTCATTGCTCTAGATTGCAAATTCAATCGTAAGAAGAGCCGTTTGAGGCTAACTGTGAAATACAGTGACTCAAACGTGTGTGTGGAACGTGGGATTGCGTGAAAAACGCTAGAAATGCGAGAGGGAAAAGGGGAGCTAGAGCACGGTGGAGACAATAATTACAGGAATCATCAATCCTCATTGCAAACCTGTTTACATAAAATTGCAGCATTTAAATTTACTTATCAAAAATGCGTATTTTTAGCCTATAAAATGATCTCAGATGCAAAAATTGCTACAGCTATGGATCTAGAAAACATGCCAAATCGTTGTGGTCATTAAAACCCAATGGACCTAGGGCTTCACTTTTGATAATCAAAAGTGACTCTTTTCTTAGTAAAAGTCGAGAGCGATCTCCTCCCCGTTTGGGGATCATGACTTGTGCCAGACCACAAAATTTCAACACGTCTGGATTGCTTTCATGTATTTGTCTGACATGCTCTATCATTCTCGTGGAGCCTTTACCGTTTTCAATGGAACGCCAATGTTCTTGTATTCTCTCTTTTAGGGGGCGTGTAGTTTTGCCAATATAAAATCAGCCGCAAGGGCACCACAGAGCATAGACCACAAATTTAGTGTTGCAAGTGATTAAATCAGGCACTGTCCACTGCAAGGCACCTACACGATAAAACGTACCGGTAAACATAAATTGGCAGTGGGAGCAAAATTGACATCTGTGGTTGCCCTTCGGCCGACATTTTTGTAACCAATTCTCAATGGGACCAGGCGTGCATTCACTCTTAGTGACATGGTCCCCAATTGTGGGTGCACGCGTAAACGCCACTAAGGGGGAAGGAGGCAGTAGAGATTTCAAATTGGGATCCTTAACTAAGATAGACCAATTCTTTTTAATGACATTTCTGACTGTATTGGCCATTTGGGTGTAATTAAACGTAAAAGCGATTTTGTCATCGCGTTTAGGATCGCGATCCTTGAACAGGAGGTCATCTCGATTTTTTTGTAAGGCTTTACGGAAAGCAATATCGAGTTCATTCTCGGGATAACCTCTACTGTGAAGTCGCTTCTTCAAAGCAGTCCCTTGAGTTACAAAGTCCTCCAATTCTGAATTGTTTCTCCTTAGGCGAAGGAATTGGCCGTAAGGCAATGATTTAGTAACATGATCAGGGTGGAAGCTGTCCCTTCGTAATAGTGAATTGGTGGCCGTGGGCTTGCGGTGTCCCCTTGCCACTAGGCGAGAACCGCAAACCCGCAGCTCCAAATCAAGGAAGGCAACAATTTGGCATGTTTTCTAGATCCATGGCTGTAGCAATTTTTGCATCTGAGATAATTTTATAGGCTAAAAATATGCATTTTTGATAAGAAATTTAAATGCTGCAATTGTATGTAAACAGGTTTGCAATAAGGATTGATGATTCCTGTAATTATTGTCTCCACCGTTCTCTAGCTCCCCTTTTCCCTCACGCATTTTTAGTGTTTTTCACGCAATCCCACGTTCCACACACACGTTTGAGTCACTGTATTTCACAGTTAGCCTCAAACGGCTCTTCTTACGATTGAATTTGCAATCTAGAGCAATGAGCTCCTTTAAGATGGTGAATACGCCTCCTTTTTGATTGCGTGCGTACAGAGTTACGCGTCCGCATGCATTCCATGCCGATACGCATGGTTTGCGCCGACGCGTATTTTGTTACGCATACGGTAACGCGTTTCCATTTCTAGACGTGTGAACGCCTGGTTGACGCTTACGTTTTTACGCATGCGGCCGGAAATACGTACGTCATAGCGTACCCGCCCCCAGTTCATGACACAGGAAATAAAAGCCTGTGCATTTATGTGTACTAGCGTGGATCAGCCTCGGAAGAAGCACCGCCGTGCGAAACGGCTGTTAGGCTACCGTTTTTGCCCTGCACCCACCACCGCCACCTTTGATATGGTAGGACATCATCCTCTTGCAACTGTTTGAATGCACAAGATGTTTGCACCTGACGATTTTTCTACAGATGATGATGTTTTGTACCTACCTTTTTGAATGTCACAATTGTTGATACAGCAATGGTGATTTTATCCACAATCAGAAACACCATTAAATCAGTAATTACTGCAGTGCCTGATTCAACTGTTTTTTCTTTTCTAATGCTGAACCCATTTTTTTAAGACGGGCGGGGGATAAATAGGCCTGGTGAAACCATTTAAGATTGATTAACATATCATATGAGGCGATAACTGATTTATAATAGCTTCCTTCAAAATCTTCCCAGTCGTCCTTGCTAAAAATGATCTCTGTGCTCGCCCATCGCTGTCTAGCGGATGAAATTTTAGGGGCGTTCCGAGACGCACATAGAAAATTATAATATCTAGAGATTTGCTTGGTTCTATCATTATGTAGAAGCAGAGATTCTATCCCGGAGGGCGTTAGATCTATGTTATATAATCCAACCTGCGCTTGCGCAGCGTGTCTAAGCTGAAAGTACCTAAATAGGGCCCATCTAGGTATACCAAACTCCTCACAAAATTGCGAACAATACTTAAAAAGACCATCAGTAAAGAGTTGGTGCAAATATTTAATATCGTATTGTATCCAGAATCGAGGATCAGGCACAGAGAGCATTTCCGGCAGGTTTTTATTAAACTATATCGGTGAACTAAGGGACATGGGTCTAAGAGGCTCATTCAGGAGTTTACGTGTAGTTTTATAGATCTTGATTGTGTTCTGTATTCGTGCGGTACCCTCCCCCTCCTTTGGGACTGTGTATCTGTAGATGGCTCCACATAAGGAATCGTAAGAGCTCGCGACATCGGCCTCAAGAGCTAATGTAGAGTCTTGTCTGTGATCACTAACCCAGTAATTGACGGGTATAAGTTGTGCTGCTAAATAATACAAAAAATAAATTAGGCACCGCAAGTCCACCCTGAGATGTCGGTAATTGTAATGTGGAGAGAGCAATTCTAGGGATTGAACCCGACCAAATGAAGGATGTCATAAGTGAATCTATGCGTTTAAACACTGACCGCGGAATCCAGACTGGAGCCATGTGCAGGAGATAAAGAAGTTTGGGAGCTACAATCATACTCTGCCACATAAGTTTAACCACTTCACCACTGAGGGGGTTTACCCCCTGACCACCAGAGCAATTTTCACCTTTCAGCGCTCCTTCCATTCATTCGTCTATAACTTTATCATTACTTATCACAATTAAACGATCTATATCTTGTTTTTTCCACCACCAATTAGGCTTTCTTTATTCTAAATCTGTTTTAAAGAGAAAATAGGAAAAATGTGGGAAAAAAATTAATTATTTTTCAGTTTTCGGCCATTATAGTTTTTAAATAATGCATGCTACTGTAATTAAAACCCATGAAATGTATTTGCCCTTTTGTCCTGGTTATAAAACCGTTTAAATTATGTCCCTATCACAATGTTTGGTGCCAATATTTTATTTGGAAATAAAGGTGCATTTTTTTCAGTTTTGCCTCCATCCCTAATTACAAGCCCATAGTTTATAAAGTAACAGTGTTGTACCCTCCTGAAATAAATATTTAAAAAGTTCAGTCCCTAAGGTAACTATTTATGTATTTTTTTTTTATTGTACATTTTTTATTTTTTTTTAATTACAAAAAAAAAAATTGGGGAGTGTGGGAGGTAATGACTTGAGTTAATTTTTTGCGTAAAAGTAATTTATTTGTATGTGAAAAATGTGTAGGGTGTAGTTTTACTATTTGGCCACAAGATGGCCACAGTAACTTTTTGTTTTAATGCGACCTCCAAGCGTCCTTCCGGAAGCTTGGAGGAAGTACTTGGAGGCTGGGTAAGTGTTTACTTTTCACAATGATCGCGCTGCTCATCGGAGAGCAGCGCGATCATTGCGGGGCTTAGATCAACGAACGGGAATGGATTTTCCCGTTCATTGATCTCCGGGCGAGCGGGCAGCGGCGTGTTTACTAGCGGCGGGCGGCGTGTTTACGAGCGGGAGCGCGGGCAGCTGCGGGAGTGCGCAAAGTACGGATTTCTCCGTCCCTGGGGGTTAAAGGATGGAAAAAGGGATGGAGAAATTCGTACGGGCGGGGGTAAAGTGGTTAAAGGGAGAGACATCCATTTTTTAAGTCGGACTTCTATGGAGTCTAAGACTGGTTGCAAATTGGACTCGAGGAACCCCCCAGGAGAACACTGGATCCATATCCCCAGATATTTAAACTTATCGACTATCTGTAATTTGGAGCGAGAAGTGATTATATGATGGTCAAAGACATCAAGAGGGAAAAGGACTTACTTGGACCAGTTGATTGTTAGCCCAGACATAGAGCCAAATCTATCGTATATGTCCAGTACTGCATCCAGAGATGGTCCTGGATCTGCAAGATATACTAGCATATCATCTGCGTACAATGATATACGCTCTTCTATCCGGTCAACTTGTAAACCATGTATTAACTGTGATTGCCGTATACTTTGAGCTAGGGGTTCGACCGCTATAGCAAAAAGCAGAGGGAAAAGTGGGCACCCTGCCTTGTGCCACGTTTAATGCTAAAGCCCTGGGATATTGTTGGATTGACTCTTATTTTAGCTTTAGGGGAGCTGTATAGGACACTGAACCACCTCCGAAAATTAGGCCCAAATCCAAATCTCTCTAGGACTGCTATGATATAAGGCCATTCTATTGAATTGAAAGCTTTGTTAGCGTCAAGCGACAAAATCACTCTGGTTCCAGCATTTAAATGGGGGAACTGGATATTGTTCAGAAGTCTTCTAATGTTCAGCCTCGTACATCTACCAGGCATAAACCCGGTCTGATCAGGATGGATAATAGTGTCTATGTGTTTAATAAGTCTATTAGCTAGAACCTTTGTGAGAATTTTAATATCGGTATTCATTAAAGAGATCGGGCGATACGCATCACAAACGGTCGGGTCCTTGCCTGGCTTTAGAATAAGTATTATTAAAGCCTCGTGCATGGTGTCCGGAAGCGATCCACTGTCAAACACATGCTGGAATAACTTGGTGAGATGTGGTAAAATCAGTGTTTTATTTTTCATATACCATTCAGCTGGAATGCCGTCTGGTCCTGGCGCTTTATTGGTTTTAAAGGAGGAGATGGCTAGGGTGATCTCGTCAGAAGATATGGGGGAGTCTAACTCCATTACAGCCTCCTTCGATAGAGATGGCAGATCCAGATCTCCCAGGAAGTCCCCGAGCCCAAGGTCAGCATCTACCAATTTGGAGGAATACAGTGTAGAATAGAATGTGATCTTTCCACCCCATGCTGCTGCACCCATCCCAGATTTCCACCTCACAATCGACAACACAACCATTCTCCCTACCTCCCAGGCCCACTGTCTGGGTGTCACCTTGGACTCTGACCTCTCCTTCATCCCACACATCCAAAACATCACCAGAGCCTGCAATTTCCACCTCCGTAATATCTCCAAGATCCACCCCTTCTTAACCCCAGACACGACCAAACTTCTCATCCATGCCCTCATCATCTCCCACCTTGATTACTGTAACTCCCTCCTTTCTGGCCTCCCCCTGAAACGCACTGCCCCCCTTCAATCAGTGATGAACGCGGCTGCAAGACTCATCCATTCTTCGCACCACTCTGCATCCACATCTCCCCTTTGTGAATCCCTGCACTGGCTCCCTATCTGTTTCAGGATAAGTTTCAAGATTTTATGCCTGGCGTATAAATCTGTGCACAAAACCTGCCCTACCTACATCTCGGAGCTTGTTCACAAGTATACACCAGGTCGCCCCCTCCGTTCCTCCAACGACCTTCGCCTCACCACCCCACGCATTTCACACTCCCATGCCCGCCTGCAGGATTTCTCAAGAGCTGCCCCCACCCTCTGGAATGCCCTTCCACCACCCATCATACTTGCTCCCTCTTTCAACACATTCAAGCAAGCCCTCAAAACCCACCTCTTTATGATGGCCTACCCACCTCCTACCACACAGTAACTCTCTAAGGAATATTTAACAGCCCCCCCTAGTGTTTCCACCCCTCCCTTTAGATTGTAAGCCTCTGGCAGGGTCCTCCACTCCCTAGTGTAATCTACAGGATCATGTGCTCCTGTCCTATGACAGCCTGTACTTGTATTACTGGGCCTACCTAACCAGCCCATATTGCATGATCATGTATTTTGTACAATTTGTATGTATAACTTTATTCTATGTGTATAACCCTATGTATGTCATCCTTGTATCATTGTATATATTTATTGTCCAGCGCTGCGTAATATGTTGGCGCTTTATAAATACAATAAATAATAATAATAATAATAATAATGTAGTGAATGTGTCAGCAATTGTGGTTGAGGAAGTACACAGGGTCCCCGCATTATCCAAAATTCTGGGGATTGCTAATGATTCGGTGTTAGATTTAAGTAAATATGTTAGAAGTTTACTACACTTTACAGTTTACAGCTTACTACCGAACTCGAAGTGTTTTTGTTTGTATATTAAGTCTCTCTTTTTAGTCCTATCTAACAACTTCATTTCTAGCTTTCTACGGGCCAATTTCCACTGAGCATAATTTTCTTGATTTGGTGTTTGTATCAATTGACCCTTGGCTACTTCAGATTCTCTCTCCCAATATTGCTGCATAGCTATGTCATTTTGCCTGATTCTGGACATTGAGGCCCTGAATGAGCCTCTCAAAACTGCTTTGCTAGCATCCCAACAGATCAGTGGGCTAGCTGTGCCCACGTTGGTCCACCAGTAGTGTGTCATTTCTGTTCTACATTCCCCAATCACCTCCTCGTCCTCTAACCAACAGGGGCCCATTCTCCATAGGGACGATATTTTACCAACCGGAAGGTACAATTCACAAACCAGAGGAGAGTGATCAGATATACCGTGTGCTAAATAGGTGATTGACTCAACCAAAGTCAGAAGGTCACCAGAGCCTAGGCCCATATTAATACGTGACATGGTTTTATAAGAGTCCGAGTAGCAAGAGAAACTCCTGCCATCTGGAAACGTCCACCTCCAGAGATCTTGCAACTCATATCGAGAAAGCCAATTCAACAGTTGTGGGTATGTTCTACCAGTACCATTCATTCTATCTAACAAAGGATTCAACACCGCATTAAAGTCTCCTAAAATTACGAGTGGGCTATTAGACCATGCAGCTTGGTAGAAGCTTGCTCCAAGGTTTGCATACTGAAAGGTGGCGGTATATATATGGACGCTACAATCAGCGATCTATTTTCAATGGTACATTTCAGATTTACAAAATTGCCATTTGAGTCTATTTTAACGTCTGAAATTTGACCTGGGAACGATTTGGCAACAAGGACTGCCGTACCCCTGGAAAATGATGAATAATGAGCAAGGTGATATGAGGCAATCCAAGGCTTCTTAAGCAGAAGCGCTTTGGAGCCAATAAGATAAGTTTCCTGGAGGCATATGATTTGAGGAGATAGCTTACGTAAGTAGTCAAAGACCAAGCGTCTCTTAATGGGATTGTTTAGCCCTCTCACATTCCAGGAAACCAATTTAATGTGCGTCATAGTGCCAAATTAGAAAACAGTTGAGGGAGCTTTGGACACTACATCTCTCCTTGCTATATGCATTACATTGAGTTACCATAGCCATGTTGCTGTAAATGAGGACCTTACCCTCAAAAAACTCATCCAAACCCCAGACCCTCCCCATCCCCTGTATTAAACCACAAAGGATATTTCCCCTAAACGGTATGAAAATTAAAGTGGGGGGTATAATAGAGGTAGCTCAGGTACCCCGGCTCAAGGAAAAACATTCATATTCACAGCTACCTGTGAATAGGCCTATCGCTTTAAACATAAAACTGTTTCCAACATTATAACAATTTAGAGGAGGAGAGTCCAGCCCATGTCACATCTCAGAGGCAGATAATATTCAGGGTATGAGATGAAGTAAAATCACCAGCTTAGTGTAGTTATAAAAGTGGCAATTGCTCAGAATTTAAAACACAGAAATTATACAAACTACCGGCATCAGCCACTAGATGGCACATGACGCCTGAATAATGATAGTGTGTAACTGAAAAGGTTTGGTTCAATTGCACTAGTATAAAAAAGATGATCTGTGGACCAGGCTCCCCCCCAAACATTTGATTCTCACATAGAATCACTGAATCAAAATTTCCATGTCGCATAGCAACCACCATGAATATTCTCTCCCGCAATAAGAGGTATTGATTCAATAGGCACTTGAACATCACTAATCCCACACCTATTCAGTATTAATGTTTAGCACATATAAAATATTCATATGCCACATATAAGATCCATGTTAGTATAAGAGAGGTCGCGATAATATTACATAAAATGCGTGACATTAACCAGACAGCATGTATAACGAGAAGAAGAATTATGAGGTGCGCATCAAAGCGCACAGGCAAACTGGCTTTTCAGTGTTTAACGTTGATAGTCAGCGGAAAGAAATTGTTCCTTCTCTTTTAGCCACAGCCAATAGATGGGCTTAGTACAGGCTTATGAAGAGTACAGTACAGGCTTATGAAAAGTACAGTGAAAAAATCATTTATTCTTAGGACGTGATTTCAAAACAGGAATTGGAATATTTTGTTCCTCCATCCAAGACACAGCGTCAGCGGGAGTAGAAAATTTTTATTATTATTATTATTATTATAAAGAAAAGAAAAGAAATTCCCGTTGAACTGTACATGTAGCTTAGCTGGGAAAAGCATACTGTAAGGGATTTGCCGGGCTCTAAGGCCTGCTTTCACTGCAAGAAAGGTTGCACGCTGACGTTGAACTTTAGATGAAAAATCTTGGTAGATGGAAACAGTAACGCCATTAATTTGTAACTCCGGAGCATCTCTGGCTTTCCTGAGGATTTCCACCTTATCCCTGTAGTTGAGGAATTTAGCTAAAATCGGTCGTGGTGTTGCGCCAGGTTTAGGTGGGCCTCTCGGTACTCTATGCGCACGTTCAATAGAGAACATATTAGATAGTGTCAGGTTAGGATAGGAATGGTGGTTTGAAGCCAGTTTTCAAGAAAGGTTTCGGGGGAGGAACCCTCAGACTTTTCTGGCACCCCAACAAATCGCAGATTCTATCTCCTAGATTTGTTCTCGAGATCATCAAGTTTAAGAGAGTGTTCATTGGAGGCCTTAGTTATAGTGGACTATGTCACTCTGATGGGGGTTATTGTGTCCTCCAAATCACTTATTCTATGTTCAGCTTCAGTTGTTCTCTCTTTCAGCTTTCTAAAATCTGCTTTATCAAAGGACAGTTCTGTCTGTATCTGTCCAATCTAGTAGTGAGTGAGAGCTGCATGCTGTGTATAGCTGCCAAAAGCTCAGCCCTAGTAGGTTCTGCAGGCTCCTGCTCCCCCTCCTCTATCTTGTCAGTGTGGACGTGTTTGTGGGCTTTAGGCTGAGACTTGCTTCTCTGCTCCTTAAGTGGGTCTGCATTGGGGATCTTACCGGCCTCTGCCGTGCTTCCTCCGCTCCCTGCACCTGTAGATTGAGCTGTGCTGGTCTGCAGGGATGTCTCATCCACGGCTGGAGCGTCCCTCTCCCCCTCACATGGCTGCTGGGCGCCATCTTGCCACTTGCTGTGGGCGTACTTTGCCAACTTTTCAGCGGCATCTGGGCTGACGGGTGGCCCGTATTTGGTCATTTGTGGATGCGGGGAGGTTCTCCGGCACTCGGGCAGCTGACAGGCTGCTATTCAGGCAAGCTGCGGCGGCGGTAAGAACAGGATTCAGCCTTGAGCCGGGAGAGCTGTGAAAGTTCACGTCCTCACACGCTCATGGCTAGCCACACCCCCCCCCCCCCCGTTTTTAGTTTTAGCTATTTTAGGGGGATATCTGTGTGTGCAGGTGACTACTACTGTGCATAATTATTAGGCAACTTAACAAAAAACAAATATATACCCATTTCAATTATTTATTTTTACCAGTGAAACCAATATAACATCTCAACATTCACAAATATACATTTCTGACATTCAAAAACAAAACAAAAACAAATCAGTGACCAATATAGCCACCTTTCTTTGCAAGGACACTCAAAAGCCTGCCATCCATGGATTCTGTCAGTGTTTTGATCTGTTCACCATCAACATTGTGTGCAGCAGCAACCACAGCCTCCCAGACACTGTTCAGAGAGGTGTACGGTTTTCCCTCCTTGTTAATCTCACATTTTATGATGGACCACAGGTTCTCAATGGGGTTCAGATCAGGTGAACAAGGATGCCATGTCATTAGTTTTTCTTTTTTTATACCCTTTCTTGCCAGCCACGCTGTGGAGTACTTGGACGCGTGTGATGGAGCATTGTCCTGCATGAAAATCATGTTTTTCTTGAAGGATGCAGACTTCTTCCTGTACCACTGCTTGAAGAAGGTGTCTTCCAGAAACTTGCAGTAGGACTGGGAGTTGAGCTTGACTCCATCCTCAACCCGAAAAGGCCCCACAAGCTCATCTTTGATGATACCAGCCCAAACCAGTACTCCACCTCCACCTTGCTGGCGTTTGAGTCGGACTGGAGCTCTCTGCCCTTTACCAATCCAGCCACGGGCCCATCCATCTGGCCCATCAAGACTCACTCTCATTTCATCAGTCCATAAAACCTTAGAAAAATCAGTCTTGAGATATTTCTTGGCCCAGTCTTGACGTTTCAGCTTGTGTGTCTTGTTCAGTGGTGGTCGTCTTTCAGCCTTTCTTACCTTGGCCATGTCTCTGAGTATTGCACACCTTGTGCTTTTGGGCACTCCAGTGATGTTGCAGCTCTGAAATATGGCCAAACTGGTGGCAAGTGGCATCTTGGCAGCTGCACGCTTGACTTTTCTCAGTTCATGGGCAGTTATTTTGCGCCTTGGTTTTTCCACACGCTTCTTGTGACCCTGTTGACTATTTTGAATGAAACGCTTGATTGTTCGATGATCACGCTTCAGAAGCTTTGCAATTTTAAGAGTGCTGCATCCCTTTGCAAGATATCTCACTATTTTTGACTTTTCTGAGCCTGTCAAGTCCTTCTTTTGACCCATTTTGCCAAAGGATAGGAAGTTGCCTAATAATTATGCACACCTGATATAGGGTGTTGATGCCATTAGACCACACCCCTTCTCATTACAGAGATGCACATCACCTAATATGCTTAATTGGTAGTAGGCTTTCGAGCCTATACAGCTTGGAGTAAGACAACATGCATAAAGAGGATGATGTGGTCAAAATACTCATTTGCCTAATAATTCTGCACTCCCTGTATTAAGCACCTCAGAGACACAAAAGCGACCCTCTTTAGACACCCCCATGCAAGGGGAATGACACAGAAGGGAAAGAACGCAAAGATCAAATTCTCCACAGCCTCTACACAAACTTTACCGGACTTCTTCCAGAGGCGTGCTACTCGGCAGAGCACCAATATGGCGGAGGGAGGCCCTTCTTCATCCTCATCAAAAGAAAAGAACAACTCAATGGAGACCCAGGCTGACCCTGAAATCTCTCCTAAAACACACCCAGAGCTGTTTGCATCTATAAAATCGCTATTTAAGACTGAACTGGCTGCCGCAGTAACCAGCATTAACACTGAAATCCGTGACATTGGGACCCATGTCTAAGCATTGAGAAAACGATATGATGACATGGCAGAAGCCTTAGCGGCCGACAAAAAGATACAGACGGCTCATGAAACGAGAATTGCCCAACTAGAAGAGAGGCTAGAAGATTTTGACGCAGATCCAATCTTGGAATTCATGGGCTTCCTGAACGCTTTACCGCACTAGGGGAGGTGGCCGGAAACCTCTTCACCGCCATCTTACCTCAAGCCGAACCAGGCCTATTCAGAATTGATAGGGTCCATAGAGCCCCGGGAAAAACCTTGCAACCCTGATCTACCGAGGGACTTAATTATGAAACTTAATTACTACAAAGCAAAAGAAAAGTTGATGATTGCTGTCCGCCAATTGACGACACTACCGTGAGTCCCTCACTCAACTCTACTCGGACCTGGCCCAAGGTACACTGCAGAAACAACGGTCGATCAGGCCGATTGCCCAAGCTTTACGTAAGGGGAACATTCCATACCGTTGGGGCTTTCCCTGCAGGCTAATATTCCAGCACCAATGAGCCTTGTATGCTATTAAGTCCATAGAAGAAGGTCTACCCATTTGCTCATCGTTGCAACTGGAAGTGGAGGTCCTGCCATCACCACCTCCTCCACTACCACAAGGCTTGCCCAGACCGGAGAGAGTTTGGACGCCGGTTTCCCGTAAATCATCCGAACTGCTTCGCCACCCAGATAAGTTGCTATAGATGTTCCTTCTGGAGGTTCACGCTGATTCCCCCCTAAGATCCTGACAACCCCCTGCCTTCATACCTCCTTACACAACTCCAAGCTGTCGCACATTCATACAGACGTGGACAATGGGTATGTACTGATCTTTTATTATATTTTTGCTTTCCAACACCTTGCCACCGTGGAATAAGACATTTTGCCTATACATGCCCCATACTAGGCCACACTTGTGTGACAATCCATCCCGCCTAAAAGACGTTAAAAGACTGGTTGCTGGATCGTCAGAAGGTAGTAATGTGACAGAGCGTGCCAAGCCCGTCTAATCTGCTCCTGTTAGCATTCGAGGAATAGTTGCACCAGATAGCAGGAAGTACGGTGAGCAGACCGACAACAAAGATTGGTCGCAACGCTGTCGACAATATGTAATGTGATAATCCCTCTCCAATCCTGTATTACTAGGCCACTGTTGCCATGCAGGTCTCATGCACTAGAGACTTCTGGAGACAGATCCACTGTGTGCGTAATAGACGGTTAAGATTGGTTGGAGGTGCCCATACATGTACAATCCCGATTATATGTACAATTAGTAAACTAGAAATATCGATTCCACACTGGAAATCGGGTAATTTCACTGCCACCACTCTCTCATGTTAGGGAGGAGAGAGACTCCCGCTAGCTATTCCTAGAAGGCAGAAAACTGTTATTTACAACCTAACTAGCAAATTACAATTTATAACCACATAGTAAAACAATACAGAAGAAAGACTCTTCAGAGGGCAGATCATTTGTAGCAACAATCAAATGACCAAACCAGGCACAAGACTGAACAATAAAATTGTTAGTTTTATTCTAAAACTACATACACGCAGTATATTTTAACCCACAGATAAATATACCTGTCCGGCAGAACAGATTGGGTTGATAGATAAAGGGTAGAGATAAAAAGAAACAGAATGTCTTAATGTATAGTTCAAATACCATTATTGGTAGTCCATGCTGCAATCGCAAGTCTTTGGCGGAAAGTCCAAGATGGCGATTGCCATGCAGCAAGAGGCTGTTGTAAGAAATGATCCAAGTGATTTTGCCAGTGTCCAGCTGGCTGTCGACTGATAGGAACTCGACGCAGATTTAGGTAATTGGACTTTGGACAGCCGCGGCCAGTGTCATTGGGGTTTTAATTCTCGCTGTAGATGGGGGGGGGGGTTATGACACATACAGGTCCAGTCTTGTGAAATTTGAATAGGGGCAGTGCCCCATTAGACAGGGAGAGATTTTGGCCCAATTCCTGTTTTGCCCGCTTTCTCCGTGCCCTTAGGTCACAACAAGGAACAGAATGCATCTTCACAATCATCATAATTTTATGAATCTTCTGATAGTATACATGAGGACCATGGGTGACAAATAACACAGTTCGTTACTTCCACCCTTTGTAGTACTGGCTCTGGAGGATCCAGATGGTTGGAAATACAGAAGTCTATGGATTATCATAGACATTTAAGGGTTACAGCAGGTCAGTTCTAGTTGAAGGACTCAGCTGGGGGGTCTTTAAAGCTAGGACAACAGGGCTAAGTTTCAGATTCCCTGCTGAGATCAGGGCCGAGCAGTCCCAGCTCTCTCCACTAAATTGGTTCTGTCAAGCTCATATTTGACTTCATCTAATGGATGAGCCTGTAAACTTTCCAGGGATGCTTGGGAACTGCTTTCACACCTATGTGAAAGGTTCCGTAATTGAAAGCTATCAGTGATTGCTGGCAGAGCCAAGGAGTAGAGAAAAAAAGTTGATTTAAAAAAAAAAAGAATTTCATTTTGGTTGGTTACAATGAAAGCAGGAAGTACATGCACTGGAGATTTTTTGCTGGATTTGTATCAGCTGTAACAAAGAAATGTTTTTCTTTAAAGGTAATTACAGGTCCTTCTCAAAAAATTAGCATATTGTTATAAAGTTCATTATTTTCTGTAATGTACTGATAAACATTAGACTTTCATATATTTTAGATTCATTACACACAACTGAAGTAGTTCAAGCCTTTTATTTTTTTAATATTGATGATTTTGGCACACAGCTCATGAAAACCCAAAATTCCTATCTCAAAAAATTAGCATATTTCATCTGACCAATAAAAGAAAAGTGTTTTTAAAAGAAAAAAAGTCAACCCTCAAATAATTATGCTCAGTTATGCACTCAATACTTGGTCGGGAATCCTTTTGCAGAAATGTCTGCGGTGTGGCATGGAGGCAATCAGCCTGTGGCACTGCTCAGGTGTTATGGAGGCCCAGGATGCTTCGATAGCGGCCTTAAGCTCATCCAGAGTGTTGGGTCTTGCGTCTCTCAACTTTCTCTTCACAATATCCCACAGATTCTCTATGGGGTTCAGGTCAGGAGAGTTGGCAGGCCAATTGAGCACAGTAATACCATGGTCAGTAAACAATTTACCAGTGGTTTTGGCACTGTGAGCAGGTGCCAGGTCATGCTGAAAAATGAAATCTTCATCTCCATAAAGCTTAGACACACTCATCTTTTCTGCCTTCTATGTAAAATGGACATAAACTCGAGCAAACAAAGCTCAAAAGGCTCTATCCTGAAGGCCAAAAGCAGAGAAGTGATAATTATCACCTACCATTTGTAGGTGATAAAAAAATCCTTAATTAACACCAACTTTTCAATTGAGAATCTCAAATTGGAGATACATTTAGAGGTAATTACCGCACTTTTACTTCACTTTTACCGCATTGTAACAATTGCTGGAGAGGCAGCTGTGGAGAACAGCGATACCACCGCAGCTGCCTCCAGTTCCCTGCCTGACAGTCTGCCTGTGCCTCGGGCGTCTAGCACGCTGAGGACAGGTCTTTCAGCCGCACATAAGGTCGCATTGTCGCGCACGCACGGACAGGACCTTTATGCGGGGAGGAGGCGCGTCAGCTGACCAGCCGGTCGGCTGACGTCAGAGGAGACGCTTGCCACTCCTCATTGGTTGATGGGAGTGGGTGTGTTTGTCGGGTCTCCTCTGCTTCTTAAGCAGAGCTGGGTCACTCGCAACTTGTCTGCTGTTGCGAATACTACGTGTTAGCGCTCAGACCTAGTCAGGCTCCTGCTGTGATAGATGTATATGCAGTGTTTGCGATATACATCTATCTCTAGTTAGTACTGTTATTACTTATATTGTATTTATCTGTGTATGACTCTGGCTCGTTTCTGACTTCCCTTCTGCTTTACGATTCTGTACTTTAACCCATCTGATCTCGTTGCCGACTCTGCCTGTTAAAACCGTCTTCTCTTGCCTTCTGATTTTGTACCGTATCTGCCAGTCTGTTGCCAACTCGTTTTGTCTGACCATGCTACTCTTTCCAGAGAGCCCTTGTCTCTGGCTAGGGCCTCTGTACTGTTAGTACCCACCAGCTCCTCTGGTGAGGTGTTGTTAAACCTATTACTACTTACTGTTGCACCAAGCACTATACCTTGCAGTTAACCTTCACATTAGTTACTTGCTATACTTGCATTATTGGTGATTCTGCAGATCACCACATAATCAGGTATAGTGTCTGGATTATTGTTGATACTGCAGATCACCTAATAACCAGACTTCTGTTTGCTGACACTAATCGTTACAGAACAGCAGACCGAAATGTCTATGGAGACACTGTGCAGTCAGGTCGAACTTTTGACCACGGCCGTTAATGACCTAACCAACACGGTCAACGCCCAACAGACACAGATCAACCAGTTTTCTGAGGTGGTGCGGACCCTTCAAGCACCTAATGCACCAGTGCCATCTCCTGTCGTTATTGAGCCTAGGATGCCTCTCCCTGAAAAGTTTTCAGGGCACAGGTCTGATTTTCAGAATTTTAGAAATCGCTGCTCTTCGTATTTTGAGATACGACCTATTTCGTCAGGGTCTGAGAGTCAGAGAGTGACCTTTATTAAAACTTTATTATCTGGGGATTCACAGACGTGGGCGTACAGTCTGCCTAGTGGTCATGAGGCATTGGCATCAGATCAGGCGTTTTTTAAATCCATGGCTATTATATATGACGATCCGGATATCGCAGTGACTGCTGAGAGGAAACTTAAAACCCTCAGGCAGGGGCATAACACTGTTGAAACTTACGCTGCAGAATTTAGAAGGTGGGCTGTGTCGGCCAGATGGGGACAGTTTGCCTTATTTGATTATTTTTTAACGGGATTATCTGACTCTGTTGCTGATATTATGTTGAGTCTTCCGGAGCCTAAGACTGTTGACGATGCGATCTCATTAGCAGTTAAAATAGATCGCCGCATCCGTTATCAAAGGCAAACTCGAGGTAGATACTCGGTGAGATCTGCCCCTACCACCTCTCCTTCTCCGTCTCCTTCTCTTCCTCAGGATGAGGCGATGCAGATCGGACATTCTGAGAGGTAGAGAAAAATCGGAGACGAACTGAGAGACTCTGCTTATACTGGCGGAAAAGGGCCATTTGGTACAGAATTGCCCCAAGAAGGCGGAAAACTCTGCCGCCTAGGTGTAACTAGAGGTACTACCCTAGGCGAGCCTGTGTTACCTCTAAAAGAAAATCGTTTACTCCTCCCGTGTTCTATTACCTGGGAAGATCGAGTTTTGTCTACCCAGGCATTTATAGACTCAGGCTCAGCAGCCAATTTTATTGATTATGATTTCGCTATGAGGTTAATAATTCCCCTTGTTTTTTTGAACAGACAGATTTTTGTTACTGCAGTGGACAACTCTCCACTTCAGGGGAACCAACCTCTGTTGCAGACTCCTGTATTGTTATGTCAAGTAGGGGTATTGCATAAAGAAGAGATACAATTCTTTGTGCTTAAAATGGCCACTTCCACAGTAATCCTTGGGATGCCATGGCTGCAAAAGCACTCTCCTCAGATTGACTGGAGTTATGGTCAGTTGTTATGCTGGTCCTCCTTTTGCCATCAACATTGCATGGAGAGAGTTGCTGTCTGCATCACCAAGGTTCAAATGGAAGGATTACCCGCACAATATACAGAATTCGCTGATGTATTTTGTCCCAAATCGGCAGACAAACTTACCCCACGTAGAAGTTTTGACCGTCCCATTGAGTTAAGACCAGGTTGTATGCCCCCTAGAGGTCATTTGTATAACCTTTCCGGTCCTTAAAAACTTGCTATGCAGGAATACATTAAGGAAAACTTGGCCAAGGGTTTCATCCGTCCTTCTAAGTCTCCGGCCGGAGCAGGTTTCTTTTTTGTACAGAAAAAGGACAGTGGGCTTCGCCCATGTATTGATTACAGAGAATTGAACAAAATTACCCTAAAAAATCGTTATCCTCTTCCTTTAACTGATGACTTGTTTTCCCAGGTTACTGATGCATGTATCTTCTCTAAACTCGATCTAAGAGGGGCATACAACCTGGTACGCATAAGGGAGGGTGACGAATGGAAGACGGCGTTCAACACACCCGACGGGCACGACGAGTATCTCATCATGCCCTTCGGGTTGTGTAACGCCCCCGCCGTCTTCCAGGAGTTGATCAATGAGGTCTTCAGAGAAGTCCTGGGGCGGTTCGTCCTTGTATACCTGGACGATATCCTCATTTTCTCATCCAACTTGGCAGAACACAGGGAGCACGTAAAGTTTGTTTTAAGAAAACTTAGACAGAATTCTTTATATGCAAAACTTGAAAAATGCCTCTTTGAAGTGTCCGAGGTTCCTTTTTTTTTTTTTTCCCTCCATAGACTCCAAAAAGGTATCTGTCGTTCTGGAGTGGCCACAGCCTTTGGGGCTGAAGGCACCCCAGAGGTTTCTTGGCTTTGCCAATTATTATAGAACATTTTTCAAGGGATTTTCTTCTGTTGTGTCACCTCTCACTGAACTCACCAAAAAGGGGGCAGATACTTATAATTGGTCAGTCGAAGCACATTCTGCCTTTTCATCACTGAAAAAGTTGTTTTGCTCCACCCCCATTTTGCGACATGTGGATGTCACTTGCCCCTTTATGTGGAGGTGGATGCATCAGAGATTGGGGTTGGGGCTGTACTGTCTCAACACTCCGGTCTCCAGGGCAGATTGCATCCGTGTGCATTTTTCTCTCGAACGTTTTCTCCCGCCGAGAGAAACTATGACATCAGAAACCGAGAACTGTTGGCCATCAAACTCGCGTTTGAGGAATGGAGTAATTGGCTCGAGGGGGCAGAACATATGATTACGGTCTACACTGACCACAAGAATTTGGAATATATTGAGGGGGCCAAGAGGCTTAGCCCCCGACAGGCTCGCTGGTCTTTATTCTTCTCGAGATTCAGATTTATTATTACCTACAAGCCAGGAAGTAAAAACATCAAGGCAGATGCCCTGTCTAGATGTTTTGAGCCCGAGACAGTACAGCCTCCAACCCCTGAGAACATCCTGCCTGAAAAGGTTGTCTTGGCAGCCACTGAGACATGGGAGGATTGGTTGTCTACATTGGGTCCATACCAACAGGACATTCCCGAGGGGAAACCGGATGAGGTTCTGTTTGTGCCACTTCATTATCGTTTGCAAATTTTGCAATTGTTTCATGCACACAAAAATGCAGGGCACCCTGGGGTTGCTAGAACGCAGGATCTGCTTTCTAGATGCGTCTGGTGGCCGTCCCTGGTCTCAGATTGTAGGGAGTTTGTCGGAGATTGTTCAGTTTGTGCCAGAAACAAACCATCCAGACAGGCTCCGGTGGGCACGCTCCAGTCGTTGCCGGTGCTTGAGCAGCCATGGACCCATTTATCCATGGACTTTGTGGGCGAACTTCCTAGGTCTGAGGGTAAAACTGTCATCTGGGTGGTAGTCGACAGGTTCAGCAAAATGACTCATTTTATTCCGCTGGACAGACTTCCCTTGGCCCAGGAACTGGCAGATCTCTTCATCCAACACATTTTCCATTTGCATGGGATACCAGAAAATGTGGTGTCAAATAGGGGAGTCCAATTCGTGTCCAAATTCTGTCGAGCCTTTTGTCATCATCTTGGGATGAACCTGTCATTTTCATCTGGCTACCACCCACAAACCAATGGGCAAACCGAAAGGGTTAATCAGTCACTAGAGCATTTCCTTAGGTGATATGTGGCTGATGCCCAGTTGGAAGGGGCAAAATTCCTACCGTTTGCAGAATTTGCACACAACAATCTGAAAAGTACCTCATCGGGCATTTCTCCCTTCCAGGTAGTCTTGGGGAGATCTCCCAAGTTCTCCCCGTTACCAGTGGTGTCCTCTCCTCTTCCTGCAATGGAAGATTGGCAGGAGTCTTTTAAGGAGATCTGGACTATGGTTAAGAGAAACCTGGAAAAGGCCTTTCTAACCAAGAAGAGGCAGGCAGATAAGAAGCGATCTGTAGAGTGGGAATTTGTACCCGGGGACATGGTGTGGGTTTCAACCCGGCATCTGGCGCTGAAACAACCCTCGGCTAAATTGGGGCCCAGATTTATAGGTCTATACCCTGTCTCCAAAAAGATCAATGATGTAACTTATGTCATTGCACTGCCGTCCAGTATGAGAGATGTGAAGTCATTCCACGTGTCCTTGTTGAAGCCGGCTGTGCATGTGGATTCCTCTCCTCCCCCTCCCCCCACCTGTGGTGATTGATGGTGAACCTGAATGTGAGATTGAGCAGATTTTGGATTCCCGTTGGGTGCGCAACTCGGTAAAGTACCTTGTTCATTGGAAGGGGTATGGGCCTGAAGAAATATCTTGGGTGCCGGGTCATCGCATGCATGCTGAGGAGTTGAAGCAGAGGATCCATAAGTTACATCCTGAGAAACCATGCAGGACGTGTCCGGAGTCCACGCCTCAAGGGGGGGTACTGTAACAATTGCTGGAGAGGCAGCTGCGGTGAACAGCGATACCACCGCAGCTGCCTCCAGTTCCCTGCCTGACAGTCTGCCTGTGCTTCGGGCGTCTAGCACACCAAGGACAGGTCTTTCAGCCGCACATAAGGTCGCATTGTCGCGCGCGTGCGCGCGCGCACAGAAAGGACCTTTATGCGGGGAGGAGGCGCATCAGCTGACCGGCCGGTCGGCTGACGTCAGAGGAGACGCTCGCCGCTCCTCATTGGTTGATGGGAGTGGGTGTGTTTGTCGGGTCTCCTCTGCTTCTTAAGCAGAGCTGGGTCACTCGCAACTTGTCTGCTGTTGCGAATACTACGTGTTAGCACTCAGACCTAGTCAGGCTCCTGCTGTGATAGATGTATATGCAGTGTTTGCGATATACATCTATCTCTAGTTAGTACTGTTATTACTTATATTGTATTTATCTGTGTATGACTCTGGCTCGTTTCTGACTTCCCTTCTGCTTTATGATTCTGTACTTTAACCCATCTGATCTCGTTGCCGATTCTGCCTGTTAAAACCTTCTGATTTTGTACCGTATCTGCCAGTCTGTTGCCAACTCGTTTTTCCTGACCACGCTATGCTTTCCAGAGAGCCCTTGTCTCTGGCTAGGCCCTCTGTACTGTTAGTACCCACCAGCTCCTCTGGGGAGGTTTTGCTAAACCTATCAGTAATTACTGTTGCACCAAGCACTATACCTTGCAGTTAGCCTTCACATTAGTTACTTGCTATACTTGCATTATTGGTGATACTGCAGATCACCTCATAACCAGACTTCTGTTTGCTGACACCAATCGTTACACGGATGAGGTAATTTAGGGAGAAAAAAAATAGTGAATTTGAAAATGGAGATATTTTGGTCGGTGTTTATCACTACCTAATTTAACTCGTGCAGGAACTCATTGAGAATAGAGCCCTATGTGCTGATGATAGTTGGTGTGGTCTGTTGAAAAGCTGGGCAATTCCGAACCCTCCCCATGCTACTGTATATCTGGACCATAAGATGCAATTACTTTTTCTGCCCACTTTTGGGAGAGAAAAAGTGTGTCTTAAGGTCCGAAAAATACTGTAACTGTTTTTGGATTGTGGAAGGAATTAACTGGGTTCTATTAATTCTTATGGGGAAATTTGCTTTGATATACGAGTGCTTTGGATTACAAGCATGTTTCTGGAATGAATTATGCTCACAAATCAAGGTTTCACTGTACTGTAATAGAAAACAGGTATCAATTATGATAGCATGGCATCAGGCCTTGCATTCAAAAAGATAGGAAGCTTAAAGGTGTGCATGAGAAATGTCAGAAAAAATTGTACCTTAAGATCATCAATTATAGAGCGTGACATAACCATCCAATATGCATATATCAAAACACAGAAAGCTTGGGCTAAAGGTGTCAACAAGGAATACAAAATGTATTAATACACCACTGACATTGAATATCTCCAAAAAACAATACTTATAATCTATTGTAGTCAACAACATAGAAAGTTAAAAACAAGAGCCCAGCAGATGGCTTCATAAGTCAGCTGTTAGAAATTGCATATGCTTCAATTGCAATACATGTATGGTAATCCACAATCACACATCCATCACTTGCCCGCGCATTCACACTAAGTGCACCGTGCTCAATAGCGTGTCCAAAAGTTGTGGGGCCCCCTTTAACTTTCCATCAACAGGGTTTGTAATCCAATCACTACAGTGACTTGAACTTGAAGTTAGTGACAGTCATATCACATTTAATTCCCCTGTCGCATATTAAATTGCAGCAAACATGCACCAACATGGCCGCTTGTATAGCTCCTTAAAGTTCAGTGATGCCGCCTCACATGGACCCAGCCGATCCTAGGATCCAATCACCCCCGCTCAGTCACAGCAGGGGATCCGTTTGTGATGATTCACCGGCGAAGAGTCGGAGCACGCCGAGCACAGAGCGGTGGCGGGCACACGCTGCTGCGAAGCAACCAGCTGACCGAAGCTCTGCCCACCGACATGTTTCGAACCGCCCAGGTTCTTTCTCAAGGTGTGGCTAGCTCCTGATGCATCACCCTTTTCACCACATACGCCACGCCCATTCCTCCTTCCAGCGATCATCAAGAGGAGAGCAGGCGAAGGGAGGGAGGAGGGTAGGGGGGAGAGAGAGAAGGATAGGACTACGCATCCTGACCAATCCCTGATTGCCTTCCGCCCTGCATCCTCATAGCGCAAGCAACACAGGAAAGCCTTGCGTACTAAAGCAGCCTGCAGCAGCAGCGAAGTTCAGCTGAAAAAGTCCATAGCAATATAAATATCAGTCACCTCAGTTTCATTTCTATACTTAGTTCCATGACACAATTGCTTTCAGGATAGTATCTCCATTTTATCCACTACCCGTGTCCTTTATAGACTTCCATATATTTCAGCATGATATTATATGACTTTATATTGTCCATCCTGGTAGACCCCGAAGAATTTCAGGTCATAGCCCCACATAATTTCATTATATCACCAATCTTAATTGCAAGTGCATATCCTTGTCACCATTGAGCGGCACAACCTCCCACACGGTGCACCCACACCATTCATTGCGGAACCAGGCATATCCACACTCCCATGTCCAAATAACTCAACTTAAAAGAGCAGATTGTTACCGACATTGATCTTATATCCACATCAAATACCATGGGATCAGCCATACCTTGCTGATTTCAGGAAAGGTGAGAGATCTAATTTTACATTTAGGCCATTAGGGGTCACGGTATCGAGTTTAAATATCCACATAGATTCTTTACAAAGTAACACTTCATCAAAATTGCCCCTACGGCTTGAGATATTAAGCTTATATATCCCTTTAACAGTTGTTCCCCTTAGGCTATTACCATGAGCCTCTCTGTAATGTTCTGCAATATTGGTCTGACCCTTCCTACCAACAATAATGGCCATATGCTCCAATACCCGCTCTTTTAGAGCCCTTTTAGTTTTCTCTATGTATTTGAGGTGACAAGGACACTCAATCATATATATTACCTTTTCACTATCACAGTTTATAAAGGATTTTATATCATATGTAGTGTCCCCCAGCCTATTTTGAAAATTCCTGGTTCTATCAATAAACGGGCAAAGTTTGCACTTGCCGCACCTGAACATGCCATTCGGCACACGTTCCTGCAGCCATGTATTAGGCTTGGCCTGTATCTCACTGTGGACCAGGCGGTCTCTGAGGTTGGGGGCCCTCCTCGCTGTCAGCAAAGGTCGGGGGCCCACAACCTCAGACACCTCCCTCGATGCCGTCAGCACCGGCCAAAATTTTGTCAAAAGCCCTTGTAACCACTCCCAATGGGCCCCATATCTTGTGATAATTCGTACGTATTCACAATCGTCTACCTGATTTTTATCTTTCGGGGCTAACAGACTCGTTCGATCCAGGGACCAAGCTCGTCTCAATGCCTTCCGTAAAACCGAGTGTGAATACCCGCGGGCTCGAAATCGCCCATACATTGCTCGCAAACCCCCTCCGAAAGTCCTCATCACATGAGCAATTCCTCCGTACTCGGAGGAATTGCCCATATGGAATTCCACGCTTTAATGACTGGGGATGGTGACTGTCGGCATGTAAGATGGTATTGCCGGCCGTAACCCTTACGATAAGAGGGCGATATCACCTTCTCACCTTCAATTCTTAACATCAAGTCAAGGAATGAAATTTCCTGTCCGAATGTATATGTGAGCCATATATTTTTTCCGTTGATATTCAATTTGTCAATGAAACTTTTTAGTTCATCAACTGTTCCACTCCACACCATCAATACGTCGTCTATATATCGAATCCAGAGGGTGACGTGTGCCCCGTATTCCGGGACGGGGAAAACGTCTTCACGTTCCCACAATCCCAGATGCAAACAAGCATACGCCGGGGTACACGCCGCCCCCATAGACGTACCCCGGATCTGTCGGTAAAAACGACCCTGAAAAACGAAACAATTGAGATGTAAAATCAACTCCATAGACTCTACAAGGAAGGCATTGTGTAGGTCAGCCCCCAGATAACGCTAATTCAGGAAAAAAGACATTGCCCGGAGCCCCTCCCAGTGCGGGATCAAAGTATACAATGATTCAACATCGATCCCCACGAGGAGGGACCCCAGGGGTGCCAAAAAAACAGCCAACACACCCAATACGTCACGGGTGTCCTGCACATATGAGGGGAGTGACTGAACTAGGGACTTTAACTTTTGATCAATCAATTGTCCCAACCTTTGTGTGGGGCTACCCACAGCCGAAACTATAGGTCGCCCAGGAGGTTTTGTTACTGATTTATGTAATTTAGGCAACGTATATAATATAGGTACATTATACGTCACCACCTCCAAATAGTCATACTCCTGTTTAGTGATTACTTCACGAAATAACCCCTTATCAAAAAGTTCATTGACATGTTCTACAACCACTGGAAATGGATTCCTCTCCAGTCGTTCATATGTCTCTCGGTCACTTAACTGACGCATAATCTCCTCTACATAAGCTTCTTCTCAGGCCTTGCAGATCTAGAATCTTGGGTGCCAATCTTATCCAGATAACTACCTGCATGGAGTTTGTACCATATTTTTCTGTCCATATTTACATGTGTTTTCTGGTGATTCTCCAGTATCTGATTATAACCAAAAAATCATAGCATTAGTTTAAACCGATTCCAGAATCAGAATTTATTTTGCCAAGTACAACAGTGGTTGTACCCAGAATTGGTTTTGGCATTACAGGGTTGGTGGTGGTACAGTAACATACATTGGTACAGTTACACACAGTATGGTGTATACATATAGTAGAAGCAGAATATTCAAGGTAAGGCATAGATAAGAGATACGTAGTATATGACACAAGGGGGGCACCGAGGGGCTATCTGCTGCCGTCTATGGCACTCATACGCTTTGCTGCCGTAAATGAATCAGATGCCCTGCAGTCTGTCCTTAGGGAAGGATAGAGAGATAGGAGACAGAAGAAGAGACAAAGAAGAGAGAGAGAAAAAAAGAGAAATATATGTTGTCCCCTTAATTATGATCACAATCACAATCTGAATTTTGAATTGTTTTAATTACATTGTGAATTACTATTTGTTGATCTGTGACCATTGATCTCTTTTTTTTAGGTGTATAGAGTTCCTGTTGAGTCATGTGAGCAACATACTACATGTGAAGAGTGTTTAAGCTCTGGGGATCCCCATTGTGGATGGTGTGTGCTTCATAACGTGTATGTATATTTACTTACTATGTGGCTGTGTCTTGGAGAAACTTTTGCTTGTCTTTATTTTGAAAGGTACAGACTAACCAGCAAGCTCATGGTGACCCAGAACTCATTGGAGTGTGTAAGGGACTACAATGGTCCTAAAAGCCCCCTTACTAAGATGTTAAGAAAAACAAAAGTTTGCTTTCTTAAAGAAAGCAAACTTTTGTTTTTCTTAGCATCTTAGTAAGGGGGCTTTTAGAACCATTGTAGTCCCTTACACACTCCAATGAGTTCTAGGTCACCATGAGCTTGCTGGTTAGTCTGTACCTCTCTGTGTTAAAAGCCCTACTGCATAGAGCCAAATTAATCCATGCCATGCACTGATGAGGATCAAACAATCCGAAACAGTCTGTATGCATGTTGGATTATTATGGCTCTGTACAAATTAACAAGCTGACACATCATTGCATTCCAGCGGTTCTGGAGGTGTGTTTAGCTTCTAGGGGTACAATGGTTAATTTGCATATATTCAGCAGTGTTGCACTGGGAGACATCTCAAGCTCACTCCAACCTGAATTATCGCAAATTCTTTCTGTTTTAAGAAAGCAAACTTTTGT
Source organism: Hyperolius riggenbachi (assembly GCF_040937935.1). Lineage (NCBI taxonomy): Eukaryota > Metazoa > Chordata > Amphibia > Anura > Hyperoliidae > Hyperolius > Hyperolius riggenbachi. The sequence goes on along the minus strand of NC_090647.1, from coordinate 395,539,756 downwards.
TTTTCTTTATTTTGAAGAATGTGAATGTTGAATGAATAGAAACATTCTTGTAATGGAAACTCTCTAGGTTTAATATGTTCTTATAGTATAGCTGTGACGGAAGAAAAAAAGCAAAGGTGTACGCCTATGATCTGTGATCTTTGACTAATAACATTTGTGGATTTTACCCTTTGCTTGGAATGCAAACCTGTCCTTTTACCCTGCTGTTCCTGGCTGGAGGACTGAGAACTAAATTCCTTCTTAATACAAAATAGCTTGGACATTGCAAATATTTACTGTAAAATTGTACACCAGGCAACTAAAATATACAGCTGAAGTACAGTATAAAATGTTGTCAGATTGAATCAGATGACAGTCTTAACAAGAAATAGTCCAACGTGAATTCCAAGAGCAATCCAAGGGTCATACACAGGAGATCGATAAGCCAAGCAACTACAGTAATCCCAAGAAACAAACAAATTTGTAGTCAAGGAATAAGCCAAGGATCATCCGCAGGAGATCAGAGACATATCAGTGGTCATACACAAGCAAAGGATAGTCCAGGCAGCAATCCGATATGAAGTCGAGATCAGCAAGCCAATAGTCACAACAGGATAAAACACAGAGAAGCACATCCAAGCAGTAGATACACTACAGCTATCAGGGGTGATGAATACAATCAAAAAGCAGATTAAATACTACAGCCAACCAATCACAGCCGACCGCACCTCCCAGCAACCAACCAGAATCTACTTTCTGCACACATGCATGAGCCGCTATAATAAGCTGGCAACTGAAAGCTGTTAGCGCCTGCTACATAATGATTAGGTGGACCGAGTGACCACACACATCCACCTCTTATCACCTCTTAGCATGGATTCCATCCTATGCAATGGATCTATAGGAGCTATCAGTCAGTTACATGTCTGCAGAGGTAAAGGAATGCCAGCAAACACTTCAGGAGAACTCACACTGACTTCCTGCCCTGCAAATTTGCTGCACAGGTAAACTCAAGAAAATAGCTATGACCATTAGGTAACTGTATTTTTGGGCTTTTTTTGCATTAAACTTTTTTTTTTTATGAAATGAGACGGCATTGTTAACTTATTTGAGCATTGTTACATAAGAAGGTCTCAACTGTAAAATTTGTATGTATATATTTTAACTTCCTCTATATAAGAGGTAATTGGAGATCTCCAGTGTTGATAGATTGCGATTCTGGCTGCTATAAGGGTATTTTCTGTTGCAAATCTTAACGTGTCTGGGATGCTGTATGTTTGTAAATTAAGAAATGCTGGTTCAGAAGTGGGAAGGAGTTTGGTGTCTATGATAGATTCTCTCAATGTAAACATTTTTTTTTTCAAAAGGTTTGAATAAAAGGGTAATCCCACCAGATATGTTTGAGCATCCATTTCTTCTTACATCTCCTCCAGCACTTATCCGACTTGTCAATGTCTCAATCCTAGGGATATTAAATTGCAAGCGGATTTGTTCAAATGTCATTAAGACCCCCTTTGAGAATGGCAAAGCGAGCGTCTTCACTCCTCTTGATATTTATTAAAGAGAATCTGTACTCTGAAATTCTTACAATAAAAAGCATACCATTCTATTCATTATGTGCTCCTGGTCCCCTCTGTGCTGTTTCTGCCATTCTCTGCTGCAAACCTGGCTTGTAATTGCCAGTTTTAGGCAGTGTTTACAAACAAACTAACCAGCTTCTAATAGGCTCAGCTAAGCAGAGTGTGTTAGTCACACAGAGCCTGCAGGGGGTGTGTACAGCTTCTAGCTAATCACAAGCAGCCCTGCACATTCCAGTCTGACTGCCTCAGCCTGACTGTGCCGACTATAGAGAGAAGATTAGATCATATAACAGAGATAACACAGCTACTGTGCAATTAGGAAAAGCTGCAGTAAGCCAGACCACATTAGAAAAGGCATAGGAACTTATAGCATAGAAGAAATAAAGATAAACAATTTGTTACAGAGTCTCTTTAAGGTTTGATCAAGATCCAAAATTAATTGTTACACCTATATTAAGGGAACATCCAGAATAGTTGCATCTTTGCCTTGGCTAAATTTAGAGTAATAAATATTCCACAACCCCAATGTAGCTTTGATAGCCATAAGGTTACTGAGGGAGGGTGTCCTTGGAGAAGGAGTTGAATAAGTAATCTTCTTAAACTAGCCCCTGAACAAAAGTTTTGGATCTGCGCCCCTAGCATGACCAGCTGTATTAGACAGACAGTAGTAAGCTTGGTTCATTAACATAGTCATCCAGTATCCACCTATATTTGGGACACCCATTCCTCTGAGCTTATTAGTAGCCAAAAGTATAATTTTAAAAAACCTAGGTTTATTTTTTTCACTCCCCTAAACTTATTCAAGATGCTTTGTAATTTATTCAAAAAGGTTTGTGGTATTGGAATCAATACATATGGAAGGTATAAAGAATAAAAGGCATCACCATAATTCTTATAGTAGCTATCCTTCCTGACCAAGACAAGGAAAGCCTGCCATATTTTGAGCAAATTCCAATGACCTTCTGCATCAGCAGGGGGTCATTTTGTTTAAAGAACCTATTGCTTAGAGATTGGATGAATCCCCAAATTCCTGAAATACGAATCCATAATGGTTCAGGGTGGCTGAGGTTGGGTGGGTGGGAGTATGGGCGTGGCCAGCATGCATGGAGTGAGGACATGTTTTCCCTTGCTTTCTCCAGTCTGAGCACAATTCTGCCTCATCTCTGCTCTGTAGAGCTACTGCCACTGACACAATCTACTGAGAAGGTGTCCTGGAAGTGGAGGCTGTCATTTTGGGACCTCCTGTAAGCATGTGTACACACAAAGCGTTGTATAATAAGATTAAAAACATGTGCCGTGCAGGCAAATTCAGTACCACCAACAGATTTCTTCCATTGTCACACACCACTTTGCCGAACTCCAGTTGGTGCAGGGTCAGCTACTGATCCACCTGTGCATTCAGAGCTGCCAGGAGTCCTTGTCCGCTGTGACTCTCAGCTTTCAGGCAAGTCAGCCCCAGGACAGGGTGACACCATCATGCCTGGGATGTGGAATAGGCCCTGGGGAGCTGGTGGTGTGCACTTATAATAAAGGAGGGCACAGCAGCAGCAGAGGAGGACTCAGCCGAGGACGACAGTGAAGAGGATGGAGGAGGAGTAGGAAGAGAAGAAGAGGAGGTTGCAGCAGGCCTTCCTGCCATTCATGGCACTGTCACCAACTCCACTGCAGAGCCATGCATTCAGTGCTTGCCAGCAGTCAGCAGGTTTACCCAATAGGTTGTATAGGTGATATACCTGCCGTCACCATGCTTTCCAGACCAGATATCAGTGGTGAGATAGACCCTTGCCCCAACACTGTGTTCCAGAGATGACACGACTTTGCTTTCCAAATTTACGGTACATGTTGGCTGGCTGAGCCCAGGTACAGATACATGCTGTGCGGCAGTGCCACTATCTCCTTGCGACAATCTCCCCCTGCTTAAAACAAACTTTCCCCTCCTCCTCTCTGTCTCCCCATCTGAACTTCATCTTTTCTTGTGGGCACCCGTGTGTCCATGGATACATTGTCATGATTAGCTGCTTTACTTGTTTCTGAACACTCACAATAGGCACCAGCAGCCGGTACATCATCATCATCATGTCACCTTACGTCCATGTGTGTAATGATGCCTGACTGAGACATATCAGGTGGTGTAACATCCTTATCTGCTGCATCTTTAGGCAATAATGCTTGCGCATCACTAATTTCCTCAAACTGATGTGTGAATAACTCTTCTGACACATCAAGTGAAGAGGCTGTAGTGCTAGTAGTGATGGTGGTGGTGGGGCGAGTGGTAAGTCCTGTGGTGCCCGAATCAGGGCAGGAGGAGGATAGTGTGTCAAGGTTCCGAGAGCAAGCAGAAGAAGATGAGGTTTGCTGTGGAAACCAGTCAACTACTTCCTCAGCATTTTGGGAGTTCACGGTACGTGGCTCCTGAACACTGGGTATCATTCTAGGGCGACAGGAAAACACACCGGTACAACCTTGCAGTGCAGCCTGCCTCTGCCTGTCATTTTTTTTCTCACAATATTAAAAAACACAGAAATAATACCCTGCCAGTGAGTAGGAACTGGATCACTGTGCACAGGTCTGTTATATAACACAATCAAAATACAATAAGACTAGCACTTATAATATTGTGGTGTATTGCGCTTCTGCACACAAAGGGCTTGATTCACTAAGACAAATAGCACACCTTATCAAAGTTAACATGCCTTATCAGAGTAGCATAGCGAGCGCTATGAACTTATGGCAATGGCAAGAGCCCCACTTGTCCTGCCCTGAGCCCCTGCGGGTTCGTAGTGCTTGCTATGCTACTCTGATAATGCGTGTTAAGTTTGATAAGGTGTGGGAATTTTGATAAGGCGTGCTATTTGTCTTAGTGAATCAAGCCCCTAGACACTGGGAGTCTGCCCACGTCTGTGACGTACAGCACAATATACACTGCATTGGACGCAGAGATATGTGATATAACACAATTAAAATACAGCAAGAAAAGCTCTTTTGACATTGTGGTGTATTGTGCTTCTGTACACGGAGTCACTGTGAGTCTGCACACAACCATGATGTACAGCTCAAGATACACTGAACTAGATGCAGAGATCTGTGATATAATCAAATCAAAATACAGCAAGAATAGCACTGATAATGTTGTGGTGTATTGCACCTCTGCACACGGAGTCAATGATAGTCTGTGCACGTCTGTCACGTACAGCTCAAGATAAACTGAACTGGACGCAGAGATCTGTGATGTAACACAATCAAAATACAGCAAGAAGGGGGCGTGGCTTGCCTATGGCGCGGACTAGACGTACATAGAGAGAGCTCCTACAGCCCGGACTACCGTAAGCCCTGATCCTGCGCTTTCCGGAGGGTAATAACATCACCTATGGAGTGTACAAGACGTAAGCAGACGAAACGCTCACCTGGCAAAAACCGAAGCTCACAGATTAAGAAGTTTTATTTTTTAAAGCCTTAGTTTTTAGTTTTAGTTTTTAAAGTTTTTAAAGCCTTACTCCGCCTAACCCAGCAAAGATGGCGCCAACACAGAAGCAGAAGGTAGGAGAGACGCCTACATCTGCATCTCCGACCCACAGCGGCTCACCCGCCGAAGCAGCCTTAAGCAATTCATCTTCACCCACCCACTCCGATAGCCCTGACATGGTTGCGGCGCCGATCATATCCACAGCGGCTACGGCCTCGGGGAGCAGTGGAATGGATCTATCCCCATCAGCCTCCCCGACCCACAGTGCGACCTCGGCAGGCCATGCCGCCAGTGAAGAACCGGCTCTTACCTGTAACATGTAGCATGTCCGCCGCCTCTGCATCTCAGCTGGGGGCGGTCCCCGCCGCACTCTCTCTGCCAGGTCCTTCGGCCGCACATCGGGTAAGGGCTACGCGTGCACGCGCCCAGCGGCAGGACCTTTATGCACATAAACGGGGAGTCAGCTGACTCGCCGGTCAGCTGACTCCAGCCTAGCTGCCGATTGGCTGGGCGTCTGGGCGGCTCTGCAGAGCATTCTCTGCATAAAAGGAGCTCGCTGTCAGTTGCTCCTCATCTGCTGTTGCGAATACCTCATGTTAGCACTCAGACCTAGTCAGGTTCCTGCTCTGATAGATGTATATGCAGTGTTTGCGATATACATCTATCTTTAGTTAGTATTATTGATTGTATTATTTACCTGTGTATGACTCTGGCTCGTTTCTGACTACTCTTCCGCTTTACGCTTCTGTACCTATGCCCATCTGATCTCGTTGCCGACTTTGCCTGTTTAACCTTCTGCCTCTGCCTTCTGATTTTGTACCTGATCTGCCTGTCTGTTGCCGACTCGATTAGTCTGACCACTCTACTCTCACCAGGGAGCCCTCGTCTCTGGTGAGGGGCTCCGTCCTGTTAGTACTCACCAGCTCCTCTGATGAGGGGTTGTTAACCTATCAGTACTTACTGTTGCACCAAGCACATACCTTACAATTAGCTTACATATTGTTGCTTGCTATACTTGCATTATTGGTGATTCTGCAGATCATCATATAATCAGATATAGCGTCTGGATTATTGGTGATACTGCAGATCACCTAATAACCAGACATTGGTTTTTCGCTGACACCAATCGTTACATTACCTGAGCGAAAAGCTCCAATCCAGGTACCCCGTAAACCACACCTAAGGCGATGCTGACACTGAAGCGCAAAGGGAGAGATACACCTCCCTCGGCCTCACCTTCTTACAGCCTTAATGGGGCAACGGAAATTACTGATGCACCCTCTCCTGCTCATTCTGGCAGCTCTGAATCCTATATTGAAATGGACTTACATGATTGTATATGTTCTTTACCCACAAAAGATGATCTTGAAAAATATGTAAGCAGGATTGAGGCGACCTATAAAAGAGCGATGGCTGATATAAAACAAGACATAAAGCACATAGGCCACCGAGTGGATGACAAAATGGCACACGTGCAAGAGAAGCAACAAACTGAATTAAAACAGCACGCCACACAAATCAAGGATCTCAACTTAAAACTGGATGACCAGGAGAATAGACAAAGGAGAAACAACATCAGAGTGAGGGGTATCCTGGAGGCTACCAAACAAGCAGACCTAGCACCCACTCTGGTAGGAATCTTTAATCAATTCCTGGGAAGACAAGCAGACTCCACCATTGAACTGGATAGAGCACACAGAATCCTAGCTCCAGTCAGTACAAATCCAGATAGGCCCAGGGACGTCATCTGTCGAGTCCACCGCAATACAATCAAGGACGACATCATGATAGCAACCAGGGAGAAAGGTAGCATAGACTTTGACGGTGCACGCATTACAATCCTGGCAGACCTTTCCAAACTTACTCTCCAGATGAGAAGATCTTTGAAACCATTGCTGACTCACCTACAAGAGAGAAACATCGCCTATAAATCGGGATTCCCCTTCAGCCGTCAGATCCGATTCAACGGCCAGATATTCATCCTTAAAGATCCATCTGATGCTCCCAAGATTAAAGAGGCCCTCAACTTACCTGCCTTTGAAATCACAGATTGGCCTTTACACACGGAGGAAAGTACCCCACCTCTCCCCCAAAGGGCACATCGGAAAACAGCTTGTCACAACAATAGGAATTCAACACGTGAGTAAAATCTGCACTTAGCAGGCATAACCTTCCCTCCTCTTACTACCAAGCGGTGACCCTGTAGATACTGAACTATGCATACTGTACTGTACCCATCCTCTTATCCCTTGTCGTTGATTTGGATAAGTACACTCTCACACACCCTGCATCCCTGAATTTAGCTGACCCCTATTAATCCTGTCATAATGATGATTGATGGCAACTTCGTTACCTCGTGCAGATCACTGCACAGCCTAGAAAGTCCCTGGCTTGCTCCTGCTGATGGGGACATCTCCCTTATCAGCTCCTCAGCGCATGTTCTCAGCGTTCCCAGATGCATGCCAAACATTTCCGAGTGTGTGTGTGGGGGGGTAATATCACCTCTCTCTGCGTGGACGTCAGCCTAGCAAGACCAAAGGGGGTTGTTTGAATTGGCACAGTATGTTTATTATTGATTAACACATTTTGAGCTATTAAACATTTTTGTTTGGGGGGGGGGGATTAAGGAGGGGAAGGTTACTTAAAGAGAACCCGAGGTGGGTTCTAAGAATCCTATTAGCACACAGAGGCTGGGTCTGCATATAATGCCCAGCCTCTGTTGCTATACTGTTTCCCCCAGCCCCCCCCCCCCCCTCCTGCGCTCTGCTGGCCCCCATAAATCAAACGCTGTGCTAGTGACACGCAGCGTGTCGATAGCCGGCTTTTTACCTCTGCACTGTCACTCTCACCGCTCCCCTGATTCCTCTATGTCGCCGCTCCCCGTCTGCATCCCTTCCCTCCAATCAGCGGGGAGGGAAAGGACGCAGGCAGGGAGCAGCGACATAGAGGAGGGGGGAATGGCGAGAGTGACAAGTGCAGAGCTAAACAGCTGGCTAGCGATGTCGCTAGCACGGTGTTTGATTTGTGGGGGACAGCAGAGCACAGGGGGGGCCTGGAGGGAGACAGTATAGCAACAGAGGCTGGGCATTATATGCAGACCCAGCCTCTGTGTGCTAATAGGATTCTTAGAACCCACCTCAGGTTCTCTTTAAGGGTTATAGTTAGGGGTTAAGGAGGGGAGGAGGGAGGTTTCGGGTTAAGGTTAGGAGTTAAGGAGAAGGGTTAAGGTTAGGAGTTAAGGGGGGTAGGTTAGGGGTAAAGGAGGGGGTTACGTTTAAAGAGACTCTGTAACAAAATTTTGAGCCTTATTTCTTCTGTCCTATAAGTTCCTGTTACTGTTCTAATGTGGTCTGTCTTACTGCAGCCTTTCCTACTTGCACTGTCTCTGTAATAAATCTTATCTCCTTTCCTCTGTCGTGTCTGTCAGGCTGAGGCTAGAATGTGTGGAATGTGCAGCACTGCTTGTCATTGGCAGAAGCTTTACACCCCCCCCTCCAAGCTCTGCAAGAGTCACACAGTAAGCTAGTTCTCAGCATATCACACTCTGGTTAGAAGCCAGTCTTTTGTTTGTAAACACTGCCTAAAACTGTTAATTACAAACCAGGATTGCAGCAGGGAGTGGCAAAAACAGCTCAGAGAGGCCCAGGAGAACATAAGGAATAGAATGGTATGCTTTTTATTGTAAGAATTTTAGAGTACAGATTCTCTTTAAGGGTAAAGGAGGGGTTACAGTTGGGGTTTAAGGCGGTGGTTGATGGTTAGGGTTAAGGAGGAGGGAGGTTAAGGTTAGGAGTTAAGGAGTGAGGGGGGGGGGTTAAGGGTGAGGGTTAAGGTTGGGAGTCTAAGGACTACTGAAGTGAGAGGGATATGGAGGCTTTCATGTTTATTTCCTCTCAAACAACACCAGTTGCCTGGCAGCCCTGCTGATCTATTTTGCAGTAGTGTGTCAAAGTAGTGTGTCACGTACCTAAGATGCGTGAATCCTCTGTGTGGCCAGATAGGTGCAGCCCTGGAGTCCAGGAGGGTGCGCCCGAAGGAGACTTCTGAGTGCGACTGGATAATCCGATGCAAGGTACAGGTACAACAGACAGTAGACGTAACCAGGGATAAGCCAGGAGTCCGTTAACAGGAAATTAGTCCGAAGCAGGTGAGGTACAGTAACATAAGTCAAACGGGTAGTCAAAGGATTGCCAAGGCTCAAAGCCAGGATATCAGTTCATAAGGGAAAGTCTTTTAGGACACAGGAACTCAGGGAACAGGGACTCAGGAAACCTGATGTTTAGGCAACTAGGCCTGAGACCAGGAAGTGCTTATAAAACATAATGCAGGAAGTGAGCTCACCTGCTCACAAGGATGCAAAGCAGATTCCAGCCACTAGATGGCGCGGAACGTCTAAAGGTCCTGGAAGGGAAAACATTTCTGCAGTCAAAGTCCTGAGCTGATGGCTTGCCCCGGGCAACCACTTGCTGCGGCACGACAGTACCCCACCCCCCTCTTATGCCCCCCCCCCAGAAGCTCTTCTCCAGGTTTCTTGGGGAACTTAATGTGGAAGTCCTTACAAAGCTGGGGCGCATGCAAATCCTTTTCAGGAACCCAAGAGCGTTCTTCAGGACTGTAGCCCTTTCAGTGAATAAGTTACTGTAACTTGCCTCTGTGGCAAGATCTGCTCCACCTCATACTCCTCTTCTTCCTGTGCAGAGACTGGATCAGGGGGTGATGTTTCTTTAGTATAACGGTTCAGGACAACCGGTTTGAGAAGGGAAACATGGAAGGAATTGTGGATCTGGAGAGAAGAAGTCAGGACAGTGAAAGGACCTATGTACTGAGGAGCAAGTTTGGCAGTGGGGCTTTTGGCATGGCATGCAGAATAGGGCTGCACGATTTTGGGTAAGAATTGAAATTGCGATTTTTCTGTCAGAAATTGTGATTTTGATTTTTTTCAAGATTTTTTCCAAAACAAGCGTTAGCACTTAATTCACAATGTACTCCTGAGCTTGAACAATATTGTGTGGACTGTGGCGTACGGCAGGGGTCCCCATCCTTTTCCGGCCCAAGGTCCACTTTCTGACCACATTTTTCTCCAGGGGGGGGGGGGGGGGGCGTGGTGGAGGGGGGAGGGGGGAATGGGTGAAGTTCTAGTGTACAGTGTCGTGCACAGCGGGTTTTTGGGGGGGGGACTGGGGTGCAGCGGCATAGCTAGCATAGTAGCCCCAATATAGGGAGTTTAGTTGCCCCAGTGTGGCTAGTATAGTTACCCCAGTATAGCTAGTATAATGCTCCAGTATAGCTAGCATAGTGTCCCAGTATAGCTAGTATAGTGTCCCAGTATAGATAGTATAGTGTCCGGCAGTATGGGTAGGTAGTGCCCCAGTATAGTGCCCAGTATAGTGCCCAGTATGGGTAGGTAGTGCCCCAGTATAGTGCCCAGTATGGGTAGGTAGTGCCCAGTATGGGTAGGTGATGCCCCAGTATAGCTAGTATAGTGCCCAGTATGTGTAGGTAGTGCCCCAGTATAGTTAGTATAGTGCCCCAGTATAGCTAGGCTGCGGTAGGCGGACCATGGCCATGCGGGCCAAGCGCGGGCACTAAAGACCGAAAACCGCCGGATCCAGACGATCTCCAAATCGTCTTTACAGGAACCGCGGTTTCGGTTTAAAACCGAGAAATTGTGCAGCCCTAATGCAGAAGCTTTGGTAAGAGATTTGTGGGCAAGTTACCAGACTTGCTGCAGATCAGCTCTGACAGAAGATGCAGCTGGGACATCAGACTTTAAAGAAACTGGAAGAGGTATCCTAGGATGAAGTCCTTATGTAATGAAAAAAGGACTGAGACCAGTGGATTCGTGATTGTTATGGGCAAACTCGGCCCAAGGAAGCATATCAGACCAGTTATCCTGTCCGGAAGAAATGAAGAATCGTAGAAATTGTTCCAAGACTTGATTTACTCTTTCTGTTTGTCCATTGGACTAAGGGTCATATGCAGAAGAAAAACTCAGAATAACGTCCAGGAGACGACAAAGAGCCTTCCAGAAGCCAGATGTAAATTGCACTCCTCTATCCGACACTATGTGGTGAAAAGCCATGAAGTAGAAAAATTTCATGAAAAAGGATTTTAGCCATTTCTGGAGCAGAAGGTAACTGTTTCAAAGGAACAAAATGAGCCATTTTAGAGAATCGATCTACTACCACCCAGACTACAGAATGACCATTGGAAGGTTGTAGATCAGTGATAAAGTCCATTGAAATATGAGTCCAAGGTACTTCTGAACTTGGCAAGGACCAACAAGTGTCTTCCTAGGAGTCTTATTCTGGGCACACAGGAAGCAAGCAGAAACATAATCATTAACATCTTGTTTTAAAGAAGGCCACCAGTAACTGCAGGAAATGAGCTCAGAGGTCCTGCAGACACCTTGGTGACCCACCAGTTTGGAATTATGTCCCCAGGACAAGATAGGTTGCCATAAGGACTTGGGAACAAAAGTTTTACCCGGAGGTAAAGGGGGCTTAGATGCTTTTAAAGACATCCATGGCTACAATTACTAGGTAATGCCCAATGATGTTGATCCAGGGATTTTATCTGATTGCCATCTGGCATCGGGAAGGAATTTTTTCCCTTTCTGGGCTAATTGGACCATGCCTTGTAATGGTTTTTCGCCTTCCTCTGGACCAACAGGGATACAGTGGGTTGCAAAAGTATTCGGCCCCCTTGAAGTTTTCCACATTTTGTCATATTACTGCCACAAATATGAATCAATTTTACTGGAATTCCACATGAAAGACCAACACAACGTGGTGTACACATGAGAAGTGGAACGAAAATCATACATGATTCCAAACATTTTTTACAAATAAATAACTGCAAAGTGGTGTGTGCATAATTATTCTGCCCCCTTTGATCTGAGTGCAGTCAGTTGCCTATAGACATTGCCTGATAAGTGCTAATGACTAAACAGAGTGCACCTGTGTGTAATCTAATGTCAGTATAAATACAGCTGCTCTGTGAGGGCCTCAGAGGTTGTCTAAGAGAATATTGGGAGCAACAACACCGTGAAGTCCAAAGAACACACAAGACAGGTCCAAGACAGGTCAGGGATCAAGTTTTTGAGAAATTTAAAGCAGGCTTAGACTACAAAAAGATTTCCAAAGCCTTGAACATCCCAAGGAGCACTGTTCAAGCGATCATTCAGAAATGGAAGGAGTATGGCACAACTGTAAACCTACTGAGACAAGGCCATCCACCTAAACTCACAGGCCGAACAAGGAGAGCGCTGATCAGAAATTCAGTCAAGAGGCCCATGGTGACTCTGACCGAGCTGCAGAGATCTACAGCTCAGGTGGGAGACTCTGTCCATAGGACAACTATTATTCAAGCACTGTACAAAGTTGGCCTTTATGGAACAGTTGCAAAAAGAAAGGCATTGATAACAGAAAGCATAAGAAGTCTCGTTTGCAGTTTGCCACAAGCCATGTGGGGGACACAGCAAACATGTGGAAGAAGGTGCTCTGGTCAGATGAGACCAAAATGGAACTTTTTGGCCAAAATGCAAAACGCTATGTGTGGCAGAAAACTAACACTGCACATCACTCTGAACACACCATCCCCACTATCAAATATGGTGGTGGCAGCATCATGCTTGGGGGGTGCATCTCTTCAGCAGGGACAGGGAAGCTGGTCAGAGTTGATGGGAAGATGGATGGAGCCAAATACAGGGCAAACTTGGAAGAAAACCTCTTGGAGACTGCAAAAGATTTGAGACTGTGGTGGAAGTTCACCTTCCAGCAGGACAATGACCCTAAACATAAAGCCAGGGCAACAATGGAATGGTTTAAAACAAAACATATCTATGTGTTAGAATGGCCCTGTCAAAGTCCAGATCCAATCGAGAATCTGTGGCAAGATCTAAAAAACTGCTGTTCACAAACGCTGTCCATCTAATCTGACTGAGCTGGAGCTGTTTTGCTAAGAAGAATGGGCAAGGATTTCAGTCTCTAGATGTGAAAAGCTGGTAGAGACATACCCTAAAAGACTGGCAGCTGTAATTGCAGCAAAAGGTGGTTCTACAAAGTATTGACTCAGGGGGCCGAATAATTACGCACACCCCACTTTGCAGTTATTTATTTGTAAAAAATGTTTGGAATGATGTATGATTTTCGATCCACTTCTCACATGTACACCACTTTGTATTGGTCTTTCATGTGGAATTCCAATAAAATTGATGCATGTTTGTGGCAGTAATGTGACAAAATGTGGAAAACTTCAAGGGGGCCGAATACTTTTGCAACCCACTGTATGTGAGGGAGAAGGTTGATGTTGTACTTTGTTCTCTGGTTGAACTCGATGAACGTATGTCTTTTTTTTAACCCAAATAGCTATGTAACTATGAGGTACTTGATTGACATGGACTGGTGCAGCAGGCACAATTCGAGATGTATCGATAATGTGGGCAGGTGCGGATTCTAGATCCTCCGTGTCAAAGGATCTTGACAGAGCATCTGCTTTAGTGTTCTTAGAACCAGGATGGTAGGTGAGCGTGAAGTCAAACCTGGAAAACCTTATCGAGGATTAAGTTTCTGAGCTGACTGGAGATATTCCAGATTCTTGTGATCATTGTAAATGGTAACCGGAAAGCAGGCCCCCTCAAGTAGGTGGCGCCACTCTTCCAATGCCAACTTCACTGCCAATAGTTCATGATCTCCCATGGAGTAATTCTTCTCTGCAGGAGAAAATTTTGTAGAAAAGAAGCGACAGGGGCGAAACTTACCAGAAGCACTTTTCTGGGAAAGCACAGCTCCAACTCCGACAGCTGATGCATCCACTTCAAGGAAGCAGGGTCGAGTTGTGTCTGGACGCTGTAGGATAGGTGCAGCTGAAAAAGCTTCCTTTAAGCAATTAAAGGCCTGTATAGCTTCTGGTGACCAGAACTTGCAGTTGTTGCCCTTTTTAGTGAGAGCTACAAGTGGAGCTTCAATGGTAGAGTAATCCTTGATAAATTGACGATAATAGTTGTGGAAACCTAGAAAACGCTGGAGAGGTTTCAATCCGTTGGGTTGAGGCCATTTGTGAACAGCAGACACCTTGGCAGGATCCATTGTAAGTTCCTGAGCTGTGACAATATATCCCAGAAAAGGAATTTCAGTTTGCTCAGCAATACATTTCAATAGTTTAGCATATAGACCGCTCTCCCTGAGTCGCTGGAGAACAGACCTAACAAGATGTCGATGTGACGGACGATCTGTAGAATAGATAAGAATAGCATCAAGGTAAACAACAACACCTTTGTATAACAAGTCCCAGAAGATATAATTTACAAAGTTTTGGAATACTGCAGAAACATTGCAAAGTCTGAAGGGCATGACCAAGTATTCATAATGGCCATCTATCATGTGAAAGCAGTTTTCCATTCATCCCCCTCTCTGATACAAATGAGGTTATAGGCCCCACACAGATCAAGCTTAGAGAAGATCCTAGCCCTCTCAAGATGATCAAACAGTTCAGATATTAAAGGCAGGGGGTACTTATTCTTCACACTGATCTTATTTAGACCACAATAGTCAATGCATGGTCTCAAAGACCCATCTTTCTTGGTGACAAAGAAAAACCCAACTCCTGCCGGGGAGGCAGATGGCCGTATAAAGCCTCTTTCTAGGTTTTCTCTGATGTAGTCAGACATTGCTTGGGTCTCAGGTAATGACAAAATGTATACGTGACCTCGAGGAGGATCAAATCTGGGTTTTAAGTCAATGGGGCAATCATATCTTCTGTGGGGCGGCAGAACCTCAGCCTGCTTCTTGCTCAAAACTTCTGAAAAGTCAGAGTATGGCTCTGGAAGACCAGGTAGATGTGAAGCTGTTCCTGTACAGAGTGGTCAAGGAGGTATTACTTGATAGAGACAATGCTTGAGACAGTAAGAGCTCCAGGTCAGAATATCCCCAGCGAGCCAGTCCACCATAGGTGTAGTGAGTACGGAGCCAGGGTAAGCCCAATATGGGGTTCACTGATTTTGGAAGCGCGTAGAAGGAAATATATTCATGGTGTAGGGCTCCGAGATGCATGGAAAGGGGCACAGTGGCAGTCTGAATACTTCCAGAAATGACTGCACCATTAATAACAGAGACAACAAGGGGGTTTTGCAGAGGTACTACTGGAATTTTATATCTAAAGTCAAGTGATTAATCAATAAAATTACCAGCAGCCCCCCGAGTCAAGGAAAGCATCAGTCCAAAACATAATGTCTTTATGCTGGATGGACACAGGATAAGTCATTTTCTTGGGAGGAGAAGAATATTTTTTGCCTAGTGAAGCCTCTCCCTGTTGCCCTAGGCTCTGGAGTTTGGGTGCTTTTTAGGACAATTGTTCTTAAAGTGACCAGCCCCTCCGCAATACAAACAATGACCTTTAACCAGGTGAGAAGTCCTTTCCTCCTGGGAGAGCTTTGTATGATCAATCAGCATAGGCTCCTCTGCAGGGACAATGGGATCTTGAAAGTTGGGAGCCAGTCGAACAGAATGCTGTGTTCGATGTCGCTCCTGCACTCTTTCTTGGAGGTGAAGGTGGATTTTAATGCAGAGGAAGATCAGATCTTCCAGGGAGGCAGGAAGATCCTGGGCTACAAGTTCATCTTTAATACGGCCAGATAGTCCTTGCCAGAAGACAGCTACAAGTGCATCATTGTTCCATGCTAGTTCCAGGGCTAGAGTTCTGAAACGAACAGCATACTGGCCAACAGACAAATCACCTTGCTGAAGCTGAAGGATATTAGAAGCTGAAGATGTAGTTCATCCAGGCTCATCAATAAGTAGCATTCAGGTGGGAGGCTTCAGTTGGACGCCATCGCAAGATTGCGTCGCTAGCAGGACTGCCCCGTCTGCACGGGGCGGTCCTGCTAGCGCCGCAATCTTGCGATGGCGTCCAACTGAAGCCTCCCACCTGAATGCTAATGGCTGCTAGATGTGGTATGGCAGGTAAAGGGTGTATGACAGTGCATCCTGATTGGCTGATGAGCACCTGCTGACCAATTTCAAATGTAGCTGGATGCATGTACTGCTGTGTTCTATTGCTTGTGTGTGTTGAATTTAGCATTCAGTATGGAGGCAGTGTTGGTGGGTTTTCTGGATGTGAGAGGTCCAGAGCCTGGGTGTGAGAGGTCCAGGCCCACCTGCACTCCCCTCCAGGTATCACGTGTTGGCCTTGGGGCCCTGGCCAGTGAGAGAGGTCCGGGGCCCCTGGCCATCGTGTGAACCAATCGTGTGTTTTTAAATGTTTTCTTTCAGCTCTAGGACATGGCGGACAGGTGAGCAGTTAGGGAGGGACCCCTGTGGGAGGGAGCCTGCACGGGGCGGTCCTCCTAGCGACGCAATCTTGCGATGGCGTCCAACTGAAGCCTCCCACCTGAATGCTAATGGCTGCTAGATGTGGTATAGCAGGTAAAGGGTGTATGACAGTGCATCCTGATTGGCTGATGAGCACCTGCTGACCAATTTCAAATGTAGCTGGATGCATGTACTGCTGTGTTCTATTGCTTGTGTGTGTTGAATTTAGCATTCAGTATGGAGGCAGTGTTGGTGGGTTTTCTGGATGTGAGAGGTCCAGAGCCTGGGTGTGAGAGGTCCAGGCCCACCTGCACTCCCCTCCAGGTATCACGTGTTGGCCTTGGGGCCCTGGCCAGTGAGAGAGGTCCGGGGCCCCTGGCCATCGTGTGAACCAATCGTGTGTTTTTAAACGTTTTCTTTCAGCTCTAGGACATGGCGGACAGGTGAGCAGTTAGGGAGGGACCCCTGTGGGAGGGAGCCTGTACGGGGCGGTCCTGCTAGCGACGCAATCTTGTGATGGCGTCCAACTGAAGCCTCCCACCTGAATGCTAATGGCTGCTAGATATGGTATAGCAGGTAAAGGGTGTATGACAGTGCATCCTGATTGGCTGACGAGCACCTGCTGACCAATTTCAAATGTAGCTGGATGCATGTACTGCTGTGTTCTATTGCTTGTGTGTATTGAATTTAGCATTCAGTATGGAGGCAGTGTTGGTGGGTTTTCTGGATGTGAGAGGTCCAGAGCCTGGGTGTGAGAGGTCCAGGCCCACCTGCACTCCCCTCCAGGTATCACGTGTTGGCCTTGGGGCCCCGGCCAGTGAGAGAGGTCCGGGGCCCCTGGCCATCGTGTGAACCAATCGTGTGTTTTTAAACGTTTTCTTTCAGCTCTAGGACATGGCGGACAGGTGAGCGGTTAGGAAGGGACCCCTGTGGGAGGGATGCCTGCACGGGGCGGTCCTGCTAGCGACGCAATCTTGCGATGGCGTCCAACTGAAGCCTCCCACCTGAATGCTAATGGCTGCTAGATGTGGTATCGCAGGTGGCCTCGTACTCTGGAAGAGGCCATTTCTTTGGCTATTAAAATTGATTGCAGAATCCGATATCGCCAACAGCAGGTCTTGGTCGTTTGTATGTTCCTCTGCGTTAGCCTCCAGTACTACTACGCATACTGATGAACCTATGCAGTTAGGCCACACTAGATTGTCTGATGTCAAGAGGCAGAGAAGAAGACAGGAGGGGTTGTGTCTGTATTGTGGGGGAAAAGGGCATGTTGTACAAAATTGTGTCAAGAAGTCGGGAAACTCCTCCACCTACGTTCTATCAGGGGTGTATCCCTAGACGATCTTCAATCACCCCAGAAATTTGATAAATTGCTGCTACCTATTAAGATATCTTTGAAGGATTGTGAGTTCTCCTCTCAAGCCTTCATTGATTCAGGAGCAGCAGGGAATTTTATCGATGCCAATTTAGTTGAGGAATGGGGTATTCTTTTAATACCAATGGTAATGAAACTCTACGTAACCGGTATTGATGATTCTCCTCTACAGGATCAACAACCACTCTCTCAGATGACATCTCTCACTTGCCAGATTGGGTTGTTTCATGTGGAGGAAATGCAATTTTACGTTCTTAAGATGTCTTCATGTTCTATTGTTCTGGGTCTTCCCTGGTTACAAAAACACTCTCCTCAGTTTGATTGGGGAACAGGACAACTCACGTCCTGGTCTCCGTTTTGTCAAAAGAATTGCCTACAAAGATTGCCGTTGCATTCTTTTAATCTGGCCGTAGAGGTGATCCCTAAGCAGTATGTTAAATTTTCTGATGTGTTCTCACCTCAATCTGCTGATAAACTGCCTCCTCATCGATCTTTCAATTGCCCCATTGACCTACGTCCTGGTACTATGCCTCCCAGAGGTCATATCTACCCCGTGTCCGGTCTTGGAAAAAAAAGGCAATGAAGGAATATATTAAAGAGAATCTGTACAAACTAACCAGCTTGTGATAGGCTCACATAAGCAGAGTGTGTGAGTCATACAGAGCCTGCAGGGGGCCTGGAGGGGGTGTGTATAGCTTCTACCAATCACAAGCAGCCCTGCACATTCCACACATTCCAGCCTTAGCCCGACTGTGCCGACAGAAGAAAACAGATTAGATCATATAACAGAGGTAACACAGCCACTGTGCAATTAGGAAAAGCTGCAGTAAGCCAGAGCACATTAGAACAGGCAAAGGAACTTATAGGATAGAAGAACTAAGGCTGAAAATTTTGTTACAGAGTCTCTTTAAGGAAAATTTGGAGAAGGGTTTCATCCGCCCTTCTAACTCTCCGGCCGGAGCAGGGTTCTTCTTTGTTCAGAAAAAAGATGGTGATCTAAGACCATGTAGTGATTATAGGGGTCTGAATAACATCACTGTTAAAAACAAATGCCCTTTACCTCTTATAGAGCATCTGTTCTTACCGGTTACGGGAGCACAGATATTCTCCAAATTGGACCTGAGAGGGGCTTATAACTTAATCAGGATCAGACAGGGGGACGAGTGGAAGACCGCTTTTAATACTCAAGACGGCCACTACGAATACCTGGTGATGCCTTTTGGGTTGTGCAACGCCCCTGCTGTGTTCTAGGATTTTGTAAACAAGATATTTAGGGATGTACTTGGTAGATTTGTCATCGTCTATCTGGACGATATCCTTATTGTTTTCCAAATCGATGGATGTACATCGTCAGCATGTTAAGTTTGTCTTACAAAAATTGAGAGAGAACTCGCTTTATGCTAACATTGAGAAATGTGGTTTTGAGGTCAAGGAGATTCCATTTCTTGGATATATTAGACTTGATTCACAAAGCGGTGCTAACAGTTAGCACCCTGGTGAAAAGCCCCTTATCACGCCTAAACTCAGTTTAGGCGTGATAACTTTAGGCATGATAAGTTTAGGTGTGATAAGTTTAGGCGTTATAAGTTTAAGCACCAACTGGGTTAGCACCGCAGTGCACAGCTGATCAAAAGTTTTACGCTAGCAAAGTCTGGTGCACTTCGCATAGAGTTTAATGGCGCTGCTTTGCGTGCGGGACTTTGCGCGCGATCTAAACTTATCTAAACTTATCACGCCTAAACTTATCACGCCTAAACATATCACACCTAAACTGGCTTTTCACCAGCGTGGTGCAATGGTTATCAAGCCTAAAGTCTTTTACTGGGTTAGCACCGCTTTGTGAATCGAGCCCATTATCTCTGATTCTGGCTTGTCGATGGACAAAAAGAAGGTTGATGCAGTATTCCCGTCAACCAGAACACCTACACCCTTGTGCAGTCTTCTCACAAAAGTTTAGTTCGGCAGAGCGTAATTATGACATTGATAATAGAGAATTGCTGGCGGTCAAGATGGCCTTCAAGGAATGGAGGCATTGGTTGGAAGGGGCAGAACACACCATTACTGTTTATACTGATCACAAAAATCTTGAGTATATAGAAGGAGCTAAAAGACTGACTCCCAGGCAGGCCCGGTGGGCTTTGTTCTTCTCCCGGTTTAAATGTATTATTACGTATAAGCCTGGAAGCAAGAACGTGAAGGCTGACGCTTTGTCCAGATGTTTTGAACCTGTGGAGTCTCCATCTGTTACACCTACCAATATACTGTCTGATCATGTCGTCATTTCCGCAACAGAGTTATTGGTCGATCTGCTGGAGTCGCTTGCTCAGTTTCAGGCAGAGGCTCCTTCTGGGAAACCTCCTGAACGTGTATTTGTTCCTTTACATTTGAGATTATCTGTTCTGAAACAGTGTCATTGCAGTAAGGTAGCTGGTCATCCAGGCGTAACCAGAACTTTAGATTTACTCCAGCGTCATTTCTGGTGGCCTTCCATTTGGAATTATTGCAAGGACTTTGTGGCGGCTTGCACTGTATGTGCTAGAAGCAAAGCAGCCAGGAATGCTACTGCCGGTACTTTGCAGCCATTGCCGGTTCCCAGTTCTCCTTGGACGCACATTTAGATGGATTTTGTAGTGGATCTCCCCGCCTCTCAAGGAAAAACTGTAATCTGGGTTGTTGTCGATCGATTCAGCAAAATGGCGCATTTCATACCGCTACAGAAATTACCTTCTGCCAAGGAGTTGGCTGATTTATTTATTGAAAATATTTTCCGTTTGCATGATATTCCTGAAAATATTGTCTCTGACAGAGGGGTTCAGTTTGTGTCTCAGTTCTGGAGAAACTTCTGTGCGCACCTTGGTATGTCCTTGTCGTTTTCCTCTGGATACCACCCTCAGAAAAATGGTCAGACAGAAATAATTAATCAGTCTCTGGAACAGTTTCTACGATGTTATGTCTCTGAGTCCCAGGAAGGTTGGGTGCAGTTTCTGCCGTTCGCGGAGTTTTCACACAATAATTTCTTAAATGCTTCATCAAAATGTTCTCCATTTCAAGTGATTTTTAGAAGATCTCCCAGATTCTCTTTTGTTCCCTCTTCTTCTACACCTTTTCCAGTCTTGCAGGATTGGGTGATCAAGATGCAGGAGATCTGGTCCTCGGTCAATCGGAATTTAAAAGAAGCTGCCGCATCTCAGAAGAAACGAGCCGATCGCCATTGCTCTCCTCACAAGCAGTTTTCTCCTGGAGATAGAGTATGGGTTTCCACTAAAAACATTGCTCTGCGGCAGCCTTCGGCCAAACTTGGTCCCATATATATTGGTCCCTACGTTATTTCTGAAAAAATTAATGAGGTAACCTATAAGGTGTCTCTGCCGGTCTCCATGAGAGGAATCAAGTCCTTCCATGTATCTCTTCTGAAGTCTGCTGCTGATGCTGTTTCCGCTCCTGCCCCTCCTGTGATTATTGATGGTGAACCTGAATTTGAGGTGGAAAAGATTCTGGACTCTAGGAGAATAAGAAATTCCTTACAATATCTGGTACATTGGAAGGGTTACGGCCCGGAGGAAAGATCTTGGATTCCTGCTCATAGACTTCATGCTAATGAATTAATTTCTGAATTTAATACTTATCACCCGGATAGACCGGCTTTGGCGTGTTCGGATAGACCCTGTGCCATCCAAATGCCTCCGTCCTCACTTCCCTGTTCTAGCTCCTGTCCTCACCACTCTGTTTAACCTCTCCCTATCCACGGGTACCTTCCCCTCTGACTTCAAACAGGCCACTGTACTTCCCCTACTTAAAAAACCCTCACTAGACCCCTCACTTCCATCCAGCTACCGTCCCATCTCCTTACTCCCTTTTGCATCTAAACTCCTAGAGCGTTTAGTCCACCAACGCATGACCCATTACCTTGACTCCAACTCCCTGTTTGATCCCCTACAATCAGGATTTCGGCCAGGCCACTCCACCGAGACTGCCCTCACCAAGGTCGTCAATGACCTCACGCTTGCCAAGGCCGAAGGAAAATACACTATCCTTCTCCTCCTAGACCTCTCCTCAGCATTCGACACTGTTGATCACTCCCTGCTACTCCAGTCCCTGCAATCTGTGGGTATCCAAGACCGTGCCCTAGCATGGTTTTCCTCCTACCTCTCAAATCGCTCCTTCAAGACCTCCTTCAATGGTTCCTCCTCAACCTCCTTCCCACTTTCAGTTGGGGTCCCCCAAGGCTCTGTTCTTGGTCCCCTGCTGTTCTCCATTTACACCGCCTCCATCGGAAAACTCATCTCCTCTCTGGGTTTCAACTATCACCTATATGCAGATGACACCCAGATTTACCTCCATACCACTGACCTCTCCACCACCACCATGGAGAAGGTATCCTCTGGTCTCTCAGCTATTTCATCGTGGATGTCTGCCAGGTTCCTAAAATTAAACCTGGATAAGACTGAGCTCCTAATCTTCCCGCCCCGTGCTGCTTCACCCCCCACTGACCTCTATGTCACTGTCAATGGCACAATCATTCATCCAACCACACAAGCCCGCTGCCTGGGTGTCACCCTAGACTCGGCCCTCTCCTTCACCTCCCACATCCAAACCGTAGCTAGAGCCTGCTATTTCCACTTACGCAACATCTCCAAGATCCGGCCTTTCCTGACCCCAGACACTACCAAACTCCTTGTCCATGCCCTCATCATCTCCCGCCTGGACTACTGCAACTCCCTCTTGTCAGGCCTTCCTCAAAACCGCATCGCCCCCCTAAAATCCATCATGAACGCAGCAGCCAGACTCATCTACTCCTCCCACCGCTCTGTCTCCACAACTCCCCTACGCAAATCCCTTCATTGGCTTCCAATTCACTTCAGAATCAGCTTCAAGATCCTATGTTTGGCATACAAATCCTTACACAAGTCCTGCCCAACCTACATCTCTGACCTGGTCAGCAGATATACACCTGGCCACCCACTTCGCTCCTCCAACTACCTCCTCTTAACCACCCCACGCATCTCACACTCCCATGCCAGACTGCAGGACTTCACTAGAGCTGCCCCTATCCTGTGGAACTCTCTCCCGCTGCCCATCAGGCTCGCTCCCACCTTCAACACCTTCAAAAAAGCACTAAAAACTCACTTCTTCAAGGAGGCCTACATCAACTCAACACTACCCTAATCCTTTCTGCCAATAACTTCTTGATGCACCCCCTCCTTTTGTGTCACCAGCCCCTCCCTCTAGATTGTAAGCCTTTAGCAGGGCCCTCTTCCCTTGTGTATCATACTTGACTATGTGCACTTTACCCAGAATTTGGAACTGGTAATTTTTTACCACTACCATTCCAGTTTATGATCTGGCATTGTACTATTATCTGCATTGTGTTGTGTATCTTATTGCTATTACCTGTATTGTTGTATCTATGGTCTGTTACCTGTATTGTTCTGTCAACCCTGTTATGATTGTCTGTAATCCTATTTATTGTACAGCGCTGCGTAATATGTTGGCGCTTTATAAATCTAATAAATAATAATAATAATAATGTCAGAATTCTAGCAGTTTTATTTATGCAGGAAAAGCTGTCATATGTGTATGTATATATAAATATTAATAATCAATACCGTCCTTCCAAAGAAAGAAATAATTATTGTTAAAACCTATAATATAATTTAATACTTTGAATTACATGTAAAATGGATTCTGCCAGTGATAGAGACAGTGAAACTCATAAATGGATTATTCTAGTTACAAAAAGCCAGAACATTTTTGTTTATGTTTGTGCGTGGCCTTGACATTTGAAAGATACTTTGTACAATAAACAAAGAAGGTGTTTTCCCAATTAGTTAAAGATGATTCAATGATGCCACCTGGCGGTTTCATAGTCTTGGTAATTAATATTACTTGATATTTATGATGAGATAGTGACATCTTGCGGGTGAAATTATATTTATTTCTTCATCAGAAAGACAAATATATAGAACATGATTTTATATTATTAAGATTTAATATGCAATTATTTCTTATATGTTTAATTGTTTTAAGAAGAATTATATAATAAGCTTTATATTTAAATTAGTATATTAGAAGCCCTATATGTTTCAATAAGCCTTAAATTGCTGAAGGCTCTTACAGATCTGTGGACAGTGTTATAGTGTCAACCTGACCAAGTTTATGTCTGGGAAAGTACAGACACATTCCAAAAACGAATTAGCAGAAGGGGATATTATCAGAAATGCATCATCAATGACATGTTTAGTCTCAATGTTTGGGGCAGCCAGCAGACAAGATGGCTAGTGGCATCCATTTTTAATTAATTGCGTCAGAAATGACCTGATTAGAATGTGTAAACATTGCAAACCTACGTAGATTCTCACAGTTAAGATAATTAAGGTATTCAAAACAAAAAAGTGTTATGGGTATTTTAAATGTCTAAGATAACGAGCTACGCATGGAAGCTTTAGCCAATCAGAACCTGGGATTCAGAGAAATTCCAGATTAGGCAGCCATATTGCTTCCTATCCCTATAAAAGTAGGAGCTGAAAGCAGAAGCCCAACAATCTCCTGAGAAGACACATGAGGCAGAAGCTACCTTCCCACACATGCTTCTAGATGCTGCAGAGATGACAGAGAAGGGGTAGTATGCTTAATATTCTGGTGATTTACTTTATTAATTTATCAGCATTAAGTTTTGTTAAGATGTTAGTAAGAAGTTTTTGTCAGTAATCCTGCGTTTACCCTGTCTGATGCATCTGGGATTTCCGGCGCGGCTGGCCGCATTGGCAGGGATGGTATCGGCGGCGTTCCTGCAGTGGGCTGGTCACGTGGAGCTCAGCCAGTAAATGAGGGCGGACGAATGCGCTGTCAGCGCCGCACCTCTTATGCTCTGAGGAAATGTGTCAGCTGACCGGCTGTCGGGTGACACGCATGGCTCCACCTCCGGATTCTGATTGGCTGAGTAGGTTGGGGGCGTGTTGATGTGCTTACCCGGGCTTCTTAAGCTCTGTTCTGATGTAACCCTGTGTGTGTCATTGCAACAGACACACACACCAAGGGTTACAGATGCATTTACTTTTTGTGGAAAGTGCTGCTGTAAAGGGAGCCTGCAGGTGCCGCCAGGGGGAGCCCATGAGCAGGAAAGAGGAGAGAGAAGCTGGGCATGTCCAGGGAGGAAGTAACAGTTGAGTTTTACAGTTGAAGGCTAGTGAGGGGGAGGAGCCAAGTAGCCGTGGAGACTGAGCTGATGAGGCAGCAAGAAATAAATTGTGTCACGATACTATACTGTACTGCAGCAAGAAATACGCTTGATTTGTGAGGAAATAGAGGAGAGACACAAGAAGAGACCAGCCATTGGTGAGACAGTCTGAGGAAGGCAGAGCCACAGACAAGTGAGCACTTACTGAAAACTAAACTAAGGAAGAGAAAGAGAGCTGTAGACATTACATGAGAGGAGAGAGATCACTCACAACTACAGGCCAGTAAAGAGCAGCAATACTGGAGAGATAAGCCAGAAGAGAAACAGTAAGCAATAAGAAAGAAAGACAAGGATATTAAAATGTACCTGTAACAGAGAGAGATAACAGAAAACAGCAGAGACATTACAGTGACACAGAGACAACAGGAGTCAGGACAGCAAAGCATACAAGAGTGAAACAGAGAAACAAGTGACAGGATTAAAGAAAAAGAGTGAAGACTGCAGTGCAGTGTCTAAAGAGATTGTGTGATAACAGCTGGCAGACAAAATACAGAGGGGACAGCAGTGCTTCTTATATGTTAAGTGATCATTCACAATCATCAATTTCACATATTCTGTCCCATCCTTGATGTTGCTAGGTAACCACCAGACATTTCTCTACGTTTCCTTCTGTCCTATGCAAGAATTCAGGTCCACTTTAAAAAGACAGCGGGGAAGAAGTTGCAGACAGCGGAATGCTGTGTGAGGAAAATTCTGGCAAGTTAATACTAATAAACTGTATCATATATATGTTTCCTGAGCTAGCCCTGATCCTAGCAGGCGGATGTATACAAGAGGCCTACCTATACTCATCTGCTAAGAAGAAGTTTATGAATGTGTTTTGTCACTGAATTTTTTTATCCATATGATTTAATACAAATATTTCTTAAAAAGAACTTGATTGATGTCTGGAGGATTTCTTTACAGTTAAAGCATTTCAAAGGTGTTACATTTGGCGTACAGTCGGCAGGATATTACCTAAGTGCCTTAAAACTGGAAGATGGAGTCTCAGCCTACACTATCCAGCAGAAAAGATGCTTCAGCTACTCAGGCTGCAGGAGAATGGTTAGCAAGCTACACATCAGTGTTTACCATGACCGCTATTGGGATGTTAGCTGCATACCTACCAAGGTTCAATGGTAGGTATGCCCTCTCTGGCCTTGCCTCCGCCCGAACCAATGCAGATTGGTCGATCGAAGCTGACCCAGGTGGAGCGAAGGCGGAGAATGACGGAACAGCTGTGCCTGTATTGTGCAGCAGCAGGGCATAGGGTGCGAAACTGCCCTAACAGGTCGGGAAAGGAGTTTGCCTAGGAGTAGTGGGGGGTGACACCCTGGGCACACAATTTTCACCCCTTAAAGAAAGAAAATGGCTTCTCCCTTGTACTGTTACATGGGATGATAAATCTGTAGCCACTGAGGCTTTTATTGACTCTGGCTCAGCGGCCAATTTCATGAACTTCGAATTCGCTTAGGAGTTGGGTCTTCCACTCACTCCCGTGAGACCCCCCATACAGGTCACGGCAGTGGACGATTCCCCTCTGCAACGGAATCGTGCCCTGTCACAGACCCCGGTGGTGAAGCTCACCATAGGGGTATTGCATGGGGAACAATTACAATTTTTTGTGTTACATATGTCAACCTCCACTATCATCCTAGGCATGCCGTGGTTGCAAGTCCATTCACCGCATATTGACTGGGCCCACGGGTCAGTTAACCACCTGGTCACCGCATTGTTTTCAGCGGTGTTTGGGGAAGTTAACATTGGGGCAAACCAGAGTCCAGGTGGAGGGTGTACCTGACCATTATTCTGAATATTCTGATGTATTTTGTCCCAAAGCAGCCGATAAATTGCCTCCCCATTGCCCTTTTGACTGTCCCATTGATCTCCGTTCCGGTTGTGTACGTTCCCCCCCCCCCCCCCGGGGTCATTTGTACAATTTGTCGGGGCTCGAAAAATTGGCTATGCAGGAGTACATCAGGGAGAATTTGGCCAAGGGGTTTATTCGCCCGTCCCGGTCGGCTGAAGGCTTCTTTTTTGTAAAAAAGAAAGACGGAGGCCTGCGGCCCTGCATTGATTACCGCGGTCTTAACAAGATTACAGTGAAGAATCGCTATCCGCTACCTCTGATAGACGATTTGTTCACACAGATCACTGACGCCAAGATCTTTTCTAAGCTGGATTTGCGGGGGGCATACAACCTGATACGCATAAGAAAGGGCGATGAGTGGAAAACGTACACCAGACGGGCATTATAAGTATCTGGTGATGCCCTTCGGGCTATGTAATGCCCCGGCCGTTTTCCAGGAACTCATCAACGAGGTTTTCAGGGAGGTGTTGGGGAAATTTATCCTAGTCTACCTAGACGATATCTTTATCTTCTCCAACAACCTCTCTGAACATAGGACCCATGTGAGGTTCATTTTGAACAAACTAAGGCAGAACTCTTTGTACGCAAAGCTTGAAAAGTGTATATTTGAGGTAACTTCTGTCGCTTTCTTGGGGTACATAGTTTCCACCACAGGCCTGTCTATGGATCCTGCCAAGGTTTCCGCTGTTCTGGAGTGGCCTCAGCCGGTTGGGTTGAAGTCTCTTCAGCGGTTTCTTGGCTTCGCCAACTATTATAGGAGGTTCATAAAGGGGTACTCTACGGTCATTTCTCCCCTTACCAGTCTCACCAAGAAAGGGGCAGATACCACGCACTGGTCTCCTGAGGCTTTCAGGCTTTTTCCACCCTGAAGGGCCTATTTTGTTCAGCACCCATCCTCAGACATGTGGATACGTCTTTTCCGTTTATTGTTGAGGTGGATGCTTCGGAGGTCGGGGTGGGGGCTGTGTTGTCTCAGCGATCTGGCTTGCAGGGCAGAATGCACCCGTGTGCTTACTTCTCCCGTAGGTTCTCTCCTGCGGAGAAGAACTACGATATTGGCAACAGAGAGCTCCTAGCCATTAAACTGGCTTTCGAGGAATGGCTTCATTGGTTAGAGGGAGCTGAGCATACGGTCACGGTCTACACTGACCACAAGAACTTAGAGTACATCGAGGGGGCTAAGAGGTTGAGCCCCCATCAGGCTCGATGGTCGTTGTTTTTCTCTAGGTTCTCTTTCATTATTACGTACACCCCGGGTAGCAAAAATGTCAAGGCGGATGCTTTATCCAGATGCTTCGAGTCAGAGACAGCACAGCCCTCCGTTCCAGAGACCATTATTCCCCAGAGCTTGGTACTGGCCGCAACAGAGACTTGGGAGGATTGGAAGGAGACTTTGATTCCCTTTCAACAAGACATCCCGGAAGGGAAGCCCGCAGGGGTGCTGTTCATTCCTCTGCCATTTCGTCTTCAGGTTCTAGAGATGTTCCATGCGCATAAGAATGCTGGGCATCCTGGGGCATCTAGAACACAGGATTTGGTAGCCAGATGCGCCTGGTGGCCATCCTTGGCAGCGGATTGCAAGGAGTACGTGAGGGAATGTGCGATTTGTGCCAAGAGTAAACCCTCCCGGCTGGCACCTATCGGTACCCTGCAGCCTTTGCCCACACCGAGTGAACCATGGACTCACCTGTCCATGGATTTTGTAGGGGAGCTTCCCAGATCTGAGGGCATGGCGGTCATTTGGGTGGTAGTCGACCATTTGAGCAAAATGGCCCATTTCGTGCCATTGAATGGACTCCCCTCAGCTCAGGAATTGGCCGAGTTATTCATAACTCATATTTTCCGATTACACGGCATTCCTGAAAACATAGTCTCAGACAGGGGAGTCCAATTTGTTTCACGATTTTGGAAGGCTTTTTGCCAGCTCATTGGCATAAAGCTGTCATTTTCATCAGGCTACCATCCACAGACAAATGGCCAGACGGAGAGGATAAACCAGTGTTTAGAACAGTTTTTGAGGTGTTACGTTGCTGAGGCGCAAGACGATTGGGTTAGATTCTTGCCCTTCGCAGAATTTGCGCAAAATAATTTAAAAAACTCGTCCTCCGGATTTTCTCCTTTTCAGGTAGTGACGGGGAGATCACCCAAATTTTCCCCATTGCCAGTAGCCTCCACTCCATTCCCAGCCCTGGAGACCTGGCAAAGGTCACTTAAGGACCTTTGGGGAACAGTAAAGAGTAACCTGGAAAAGGCTTTTTTGAGTCAGAAGGGTCAAGCTGACAAAAGACGGTCATTGGAGTGGAGGTTCCAACCTGGAGACTTGGTCTGGGTGTCCAAACGTCACTTGACCCTGAGACAACCTTCTGACAAGCTTTGTCCCAGGCTTGTGGGTCCATTCCCGGTAGCCAGGAAGATCAACAATGTTACTTACACCGTTGATCTCCCCACCAGCATGCGGGGGGTAAGGTCCTTCCACGTGTCCCTTCTTAAACCAGCAGTCCAGGTGGGTCCTACTCCTCCTCCTCCTGTGTTGGTAGATACCCAACCCGAATATGAGGTGGAGAAGATTTTAGATTCACGCACGGTACAAAACTCGGTACAGTACCTCGTACATTGAAAAGGGTACAGCATTGAGGAGAGGCAATGGGTACCGGGGACACGCATGCATGCAGACGACTTAAGGAGGGAGTTTCATGCCTTACATCCCGAGAAACCTGGTAGGAGCTGTCCGGAGTCCACTCCTCGGGGGGGGGGGTACTGTAAGGAAACACGGAAAAGCCGCCGTCTCTCAAGGTGAGGCGGCTGTTTCCGCGTCCAGCAGGGCGTAACAACGCGGAAAAACCGCCGCATGCCGCTTAGGCAGAGCGGCGGAATCTGCATTGGGAACGGCGGAATCCGCATTGAAAACGGCGGAATCCGCATTGGAAGCGGCCCCCACACATGGTGCTCAAGATACATTGCAAGACAGTTCTGGTGTGGCTGGGACTGATAGTCCACCAGGATTCAGAGTGACACGCGCGCGCGCACAGAGACAGAGCTTATATAACAGCCACAAGTAGTCAGCTGACCAGGCTGGTCAGCTGACATTTTCCACAACTTTCATTGGTCCAGCAATTAGGGAGGTCCTGGAAAGGTCCTTGAATATATATACTGCTGGCTGTTCACTTGTTCCTTGTCTGGTGTGCGATCACATACGTGGGAGCACTCAGATCCGTAGTCAGATCCGCAAGTGTGCCGGGACCAGCTGGAGCTGTAATCCTACACTTAGCTAGATTCTGTTGATAGCTAAAGTACTAGTTTGATTGTGATTATCTGTTATGACCCTTTGCCTGTCTCGACTATCCTCCTGAACTCTGATTTTGTACCTCGATATCTCTGATACTCTGTTGCCGAACCCCGGCTCGTCCTAGACCCTGCTTCTGTCTCCTGATTTTGTACCTTGATATATCTGATACCCTGTTGCCAAACCTTGCCTGTACTTCGACTCTGCTTTTGCCTCCTGATCTTGTACCTTATCTGTCCGTGTGTATCGACCTGGCTTGTCCGACCTCGAGAACCGACCTCACTATTGGAGGCGGTTCCCCGTTCTGTCAGTGGCATCTCCTCCTGAGTGTCACTTTCAGACTAACCTTCCTACTATCAGTCTGACTCCTCCCATCTTGGAGAGTCCAGATCTGCAGAAGGAATCAGCGCAGTACTTCCAACTGCGCTGAGGCTTGTTACTGTTACACCAAAACACTACACTCTACTCAGGTGAACAGAGGTTAGCTAGTATATTGGATTATCGGTGAGACTAAAGATCACTTATAATCTGGTATACGTCTGTATTCCCTGTGATACTGCAGATCACGGGTAATCAGACCTCTCTGTGCTTCACCGATCGTTACACGAGGTATTGGAAGACATATATGGAGATCCTACAGACCTGCATTTGTGGCGAAAGAGATTTGTTGACAGAATTCAGAAGGATAACGAAAATATTCCTCAGTTCGCCAATGCCTTACAAGAAATAATGAGTGGACTACAGATAAAAGAGGAAAAAGAAAGAGGACAAACTACCACAGATTCTGCTGTGTGGCTGAGAGATCAGTTTATATGGGGATTAAGGAGCAACTTTATTAAAAGATCCTTAAAAAAGAAAGTAGACTATTATCCAAGTTTGAATTTCCAGAAACTTCAAAGCTTAGCTATCAAGCTCAGTCAGGAAGAAGAAGCCAATCAGCTGGGAACACTGCAACAAAACACCACTATGATTACTCATAACAATTCAGCAGTTAAATTCATAACCAATAATAATGAGGGAGAATTGAGAGAAGTAAAAACAACACTCAAAGAACTAAGTGAAGAGTTGACCAAAGTGAAACTGTACATGGAGAAAAATGGATTTAAAAGAGATTATCCAAGGTGGAGATATAGAAACACAGAGGAATCTGGATGTTGGATCTGTCACCATAGTGGCCATATTGCTAGAGACTGTGCAAGAAGCTCTCAGAGAAAATTAAAGAATGCTGCAGTGGTGGCCGGCATGGCAGGACAAGACAAGAAGGCGTCAGAGAAATGGAAGGAAGATGCATTAAAGAGGAAAAATAAGGTCATCGCACCCAAAGTTCTAGGAACTGTTAAATGATTTAATGTGCAAAATGGCTATGAATTTATAAATCGGAATGACACCAAAGAAGATGTTTGTGCACTGGTCAGCCATTAGGAAGAACAACCCCAGGCATTATCTTCACAGTCTAAGAGATGGAGAACAATTGAATTTGACATTGTGAAAGGAAGGAAAGGAACAGAGGCCGCTAATTTAACTGGTCCTGGTGGTACTCCAGTTCATGGTAGCAAGGATGCAAGATGTTGGATCCCATATAAGCCTCGGGGAAACTATGGGGATTATTACTTGAAGAGCTTCTTGTACAGCCAGAAACAAGGAGGAGCAAAATACCCTGTACAACCTACTTTATATGAAGAATTTAGACAGAGGTGTGATCAGGATTCATCTGTTCCTCAACTAGGAAGAACAAAAAGTGATACTGGAAGATTTCTGGAAGCTGGAACTAATGAAGCAAAGAAAAATAAGACTCCAGAGGAACCTATTATTTATGCTCAGGGTAGAGCACCAGAAGATTTAGGCCATGAGAAGGCTGAAGAAATTAGTCGGATAAATAAAGAAATACCAGGACCTAGTCAGAAAGTAATGATTAATGACTTCTTAGTAGGAGATGAAGTATTACAACATAGAACAGATACTTCTCGAAGAAAGGAAGTGGAATCGTCTTGGCAACCGATGCCACAACCTCAACAGCTCAAGCGTTCTAAACGGACACAGTGTTCATTGGAAACCATTCAGCTTACAAACGTCAAGGTAGCTCAAAACAAAGAGTTTGAGAAGTCAGAGAAGGGAGAGCAAAGGTGCTCTACACAAACAGAACTAGACCACGAGTCAAAATGGAAAAATACTCAACATTCCCCACTTCCTGAACAGTTCGGATTATATGTAGACACTGTGACTTGGTTAAAAGGAAAAATTGTAGGGACTACAATTTGAAAAAAAGGGGGTGAATGTAACCCTGTGTGTGTGTCATTGCAACAGACACACACACCAAGGGTTACAGATGCATTTACTTTTTGTGGAAAGTGCTGCTGTAAAGGGAGCCTGCAGGTGCCGCCAGGGGGAGCCCATGAGCAGGAAAGAGGAGAGAGAAGCTGGGCATGTCCAGGGAGGAAGTAAGAGATGAGTTTTACAGTTGAAGGCTAGTGAGGGGGAGGAGCCAAGTAGCCGTGGAGACTGAGCTGATGAGGCAGCAAAAAATAAATTGTGTCACGATACTATACTGTACTGCAGCAAGAAATACGCTTGATTTGTGAGGAAATAGAGGAGAGACACAAGAAGAGACCAGCAATTGGTGAGACAGTCTGAGCAAGGCAGAGCCACAGACAAGTGAGCACTAATTACTGAAAACTAAACTAAGGAAGAGAAAGAGAGCTGTAGACATTACATGAGAGGAGAGAGATCACTCACAACTACTGACCAATAAAGAGCACCGATACTGGAGAGATATGCCAGCAGAGAAAGAGAGCTGTAGACATTACATGAGAGGAGAGAGATCACTCACAACTACAGGCCAGTAAAGAGCAGCAATACTGGAGAGATAAGCCAGAAGAGAAACAGTAAGCAATAAGAAAGAAAGGCAAGGATATTAAAATGTACCTGTAACAGAGAGAGATAACAGAAAACAGCAGAGACATTACAGTGATACAGAGACAACAGGAGTCAGGACAGCAAAGCATACAAGAGTGAAACAGAGAAACAAATGACAGGATTAAAGAAAAGGAGTGAAGACTGCAGTGCAGTGTCTAAAGAGATTGTGTGATAACAGCTGGCAGACAAAATACAGAGGAGACAGCAGTGCTTCTTAAGGGGCTCATACACTCAGCCGATTTTCTGGCCGATCGATCGATCGCAAATCGGTTGGCCAATCGACCGATCGATGGCCGATTTTGATCGATTTCCATGGATTTCCATCGAACTGGCAGGGTGGAAAATGTAGGTCGATCTGATGAGATTGCTTATCAGTTTGCATTGGCCTTAATGGAAATCTGATGGCAAAAAAATGCCATCAGATCGAATTTCAATAGATTTCAAACTGAAATCTATTGGAATTCTATCCTGGTAAAAAAAATTCTAAAAACGCATCAGATAGATCATCAGATGCATTTCTTATCTATCTGCTGCCAATCTGACGAGTGTATGGGCACCTTTATATGTTAAGTGATCATTCACAATCATCAATTTCACATATTCTGTCCCATCCTGGATGTTGCTAGGTAACCGCCAGACATTTCTCTACGTTTCGTTCTGTCCTATGCAAGAATTCAGGTCCACTTTAAAAAGACAGCGGGGAAGAAGTTGCAGACAGCGGAGTGCTGTGTGAGGAAAATTCTGGCAAGTTAATACTAATAAACTGTATCACATATATGTTTCCTGAGCTAGCCCTGATCCTAGCTGGCAGATGTATACAAGAGGACTACCTATACCCATCTGCTAAGAAGAAGTTTATGAATGTGTTTTGTCACTGAATTTTTTTTATCCATATGATTTAATACAAATATTTCTTAAAAAGAACTTGATTGGTGTCTGGAGGATTTCTTTACAGTTAAAGCATTTCAGAGGTGTTACATTGACATTCACTCGCTGTCTGCTCTAGCTAACACAACTCTGTGAAGGCTTTAGACCTTAGTCAGTTCCGTGTGTGCTTTGAACCGGCAGGACCCTGGGGATTTCACACTAGTTCAGGCCTTGATTACTCCGTGATATTTGTGTATAGACCTTTTGCCTGTTTCTGACTTCCCTTTTTGCCTACTGATTCTGTACTTCTGCCTATCTGATCTGTTGCCGACCTCTGCCTGAATCCTCACTCTGATTTTGCCTGCCGTTTTTGTACTTTGCCAATCTGATCTGTTGCCGACTCGATTTGCCTGACCATTCTCAGTATCTGTATTGCAGTGTCAGTTCTGCCTTCTACTGTCTCTGTCTGTATTGTAAGGCGTTTCCTTTCCTGGGAGTGTCTGATAGTTGTCTGTCTGCTAGTGCCCCTCACACACTAGCAGATCGTTACACCCCATTTTGGAAATAAAACATCCCAAAGTATTCACTAAGAGGCATGGTGAGTTCATAGAAGATTTTATTTTTTGTCACAAGTTGGCGGAACATGACACTTTGTGACAAAAAAAATAAATTAAAAAAAGCTTCAGTTTCTGCTAACTTGTGACAAACAAAAAAATGAAATCTGCCACGGACTCACCATGCCCCTCTCTGAATACTTTGGGGTGTTTACTTTTCAAAATGGGGTCATTTGTGGGGTGTGTTTACTGTCCTGGCATTTTGGGGGGTGCTAAATTGTAAGCACCCCTGTAAAGCCTAAAGGTGCTCATAGGACTTTGGGCCCCTTAAAATGTGGTATCGCCGTACTCAGGAGAAATAGTATAATGTGTTTTGGGGTGTATTTTTGCATATACCCATGCTGGGTGGGAGAAATATCTCTGTAAATGAGGTTTTTTTTTTATTCTTTTACACACAATTGTCCATTTACAGAGATATTACTCCCACCCAGCATGGGTATGTGTAAAAATACACCCCAAAACTCATTATATTACTTCTCCTGAGTATGGCGATACCACATGTGACACTTTTTTGCAGCCTAGGTGCGCTAAGGGGCCCAAAGTCCTATGAGTACCTTTAGGATTTCACAGGTCATTTTGAGGCATTTGGTTTGTAGACTACTCCTTATGGTTTAGGGCCCCTAAAATGCCAGGGCAGTATAGGAACCCCACAAGTGACTCCATTTTAGAAAGAAGACACCCCAAGGTACAATACAATACAATAACATTTCTATAGCGCTTTTCTCCTATAGGACTCAAAGCGCTTAGGCTCTCTCAGATTCAGTAATTAGTAGGATGAAGTATTCACACAACAAAAGTTATATTTCTGCAAATGCCAAACTGAACAGGTGGGTTTTCAGTCTGGATTTAAGCACGTCCAGGGATGGAGCTGTCCTGATCTGTTGAGGTAAGGTGAGGTAAGGTATTCCGTTAGGAGTATGATGAGTTCATAGAAGATTTAATTTTTTGTCACAAGTTAACGGAAATTGATTTTTATTGTTTTTTTCACAAAGTGTCATTTTCCACTAACCTTACTTTACTGTATTTGACACTTGTATTCAGCTCAGAGCCAGTGATCAACCTCAGTTATTTCCATTCAGGGGTGCTCATCAGGACTCTTGAATTCGAATGTACCTGATTATTCGGGTAGATTTTCATGGTTGCCCAAGTCGAAGCCGAAAGCAGAAGCCCGATGCTGTTGCCGAATTCGAAGGTTCCCGAATAGTCGCACTCGAATTTGGCCGGATGATGCGGTGATCACAAGGTTCACCTTCGGTATCCGGGGATGACGTCATTGGGCCAATTAGAAGTCCTCCAGCCGAGGCCCTAGCATCCCTAGCAACCAATCAAAGGAGGGGAGCCTGGCGGCCATCTTGCGGAGCCCGTCCTTGCTGTGTGACTGAGCGTACTGAGAGTATCTCCAGTGCTGCTGCGTGTCTGAGCAAGTGCTTCTTGTGCTAAACCTAGCATTTTGCTTCCTGAACACTTCTATTATACTCATTTATAGTTAGCTAGTAATTTGATTGTTTTTAGTTAACATTTGTATACTGTATACTGTGCTAGGCTAGTGTTAGGTCTGTGTGCAGGCTAGGCCTGCTAGCCCAGTGCAGCCTTAGCCTACTACTAGCTTAGGTAGGTTAGGGATTATAGTTAGTTGTGTACTAGTTTAGTTAATTTGTACTGCTGTAGTCTGTTAGTTTATTAGCTTCAGTACTGTGTTAGTTACTGACTGTGTACAGGCCAGCAAGCATCTGTTGTGATCTGTGATTGTCATCTGCCCGACCCTGCTGATTGCGTCTGTGTGGGACCGACTTTAATTGTCACTCACTGTCTGCCACACGACTTAGTTATCGTGTACTACTCTAGGAATTATAGTTAGTTGTGTACTACCACTACTACTACTACTAGTTTACTTAATTTCTACTGTTAGTCTGTGAGTTTACTAGCTTCTGTACTGTGTAATAGTTACTTCACAGGCCAGCATCTGTTGTGATCTGTGACTGTCATCTGCCCGACCCTATTGATTGCGTCTGTGTGTGACAGACTTTAATTGTCACTCACTGTCTGCCACACGACTTAGTTATCATGTACTACACTAGGGATTATAGATAGTTGCGTACTACTACTACTACCACTACTACTACTAGTTTACTTAATTTCTACTGTTAGTCTGTGAGTTTATTAGCTTCTGTACTGTGTAATAGTTACTTCACAGGCCAGCATCTGTTGTGATCTGTGACTGTCATCTGCCCGACCCTATTGATTGCGTCCGTGTGTGACCAACTTTAATTGTCACTCACTGTCTGCCACATAAATTAGTTATTGTGTACTACACTAGGGATTATAGTTAGTTGCGTACTACTACTACTACCACTACTACTACTAGTTTACTTAATTTCTACTGTTAGTCTGTGAGTTTATTAGCTTCTGTACTGTGTAATAGTTACTTCACAGGCCAGCAGCATCTGTTGTGATCTGTGACTGTCATCTGCCCGACCCTATTGATTGCGTCCGTGTGTGACCGACTTTAATTGTCACTCACTGTCTGCCACATGACTTAGTTATCGTGTACTACACTAGGGAATATAGTTAGTTGCGTACTACTACCACTTCTACTACTAGTTTACTTAATTTCTACTGTTAGTCTGTGAGTTTATTAGCGTCTGTACTGTGTAATAGTTACTTCACAGGCCAGCAGCATCTGTTGTGATCTGTGACTGTCATCTGCCCGACCGTATTGATTGTGTCCGTGTGTGCCCGACTTTGATTGTCACTGTCTGTCACACGAGTTAGTTAGCGACTACTGTAGACTACACTACTGTTAGTAGTACTACTACTATTTAAATTTAAAAAAAAAATAAACTTTCATTTTTTGTTGTCACTAGTCACCACCAACCCAGACTCTTTATTAAAGTTTAAACCCTTTCCCGCCCTTTTCTACACATATTTTTTTTTTCTTATTGTATTTGTATAATTGTAAAATGACTGGCAATGATAGCGGGCGAGGCACCAGCAGGAGAGGCAGCGCCATTGCAGCAGCCACTAGCAGCACCAGCAGGTCTGTGACTTGTCCGCCGGCAGCCACTGACCGCAGAGTTCTGGAGGAGGGAACAGAGGCGCAACAGCAGTGTGTTGCGCCCATCTTTGAGACGGGTCGTCGCCCTCGGCCCATTGCGGAGAGTAAGGTGCAGGCTGTGGGGGAAATGATATCAGAGCAGCAAGCCACCATTTCCAGCCAGACCTCCAGCACCAGCGAGACCAGTGCCACCAGCACTCCGGCCCGGAGCAGGCCTCCACCACCGCTTGAGGTCATGTCGACCCCAGCAACCAGCCTGCCCTCGCTGAGCTCTTTCTTCACCCCACGGACTGTGAGCGTTTACAGGGATGTTGTGGAGCAGTTTGAGGTGGAGATAATGAGGACATGCAAGGAGGAGGAGGAGTTTGAGGTGGAGCAGTTTGTTGTTGGTGCTGAGGAGGAGGGGCGTGATGCAGGGGATGTTGGGGTAGAGGAGTTGGTTGAGACGGGCTCAGAGGAGATGTTTGGGGATGATGATGATGATGTGCTGCTGGATCCTCCCTATGTGCCACCACTACCACCAGCACAGTTGGTTGAAGGCAGCTCGTCATCGGAGGAGGAGGCGTCTCTGGAGTAGAGGCCAGCACAGGGCGTGGATGGCAGGAGCCACAGCCTGCTGCTTCAGCCGCTACCGCCACCCGCAGCAAACCTCCTCTAAGCAAAGTAAAAGAAACACAACTCTCCAAAGCCAAAAAAATCTGCAGCCCTCAAGCTTGAAGGGCAAGTTGAAATCCCCAGTCTGGCGGTTCTTCACTACGTGCGAAGACGACAAGACTCGTGCAATTTGCCACAGTTGCGGTGTCAGGCTGAACAGAGGTCACGATCTCAACAAGTTGTGTACCTCGTGCCTGCAGACCCACTTAGAGACCAAACATTTTGATGAATGTAGTGAGTTTCTGAAGCTGAAGGACAGTGGCGCAGGCAGTGGTCAGAGCCAGACAGCCACTGCACAGACTTCAGCAGCAGCATCATCCTACCCTCCTGCTCATCCAGCAGCAGGAGCACAGCAACTCACTGTTTCCCCCCCCCCGGGCAGCCAGTCCTCAGTGGCCTCCTCAGCCCCCTCCACAGTGGCCTCTTCTTCCTCCTATGCAGGCAAACGCCACCAGACCCTGCTCAGCGAGTCATTTACCGGTGTGACCAAGGTGCTGCCTCCCACCAACAGGTGCATCTGGGTGCTGAACGGGTTGCTTGCCCGGGCCATGTGCTCCCAGCTCCTGCCATACTCCTTTGTGCAGGAGGGGTGTGACATGAGAGCGCTGCTGCAGTTTGGGATCCCGGAGTGGCAAGTCCCCAGCCGCCACTACTTCTCCCGCACGGCGATCCCAGCACTCCATCGATTCGCTATGGCGAATGTGGGCCACTCGCTCGATCACGCCGTGAGTGAGCGGATCCACATAACCATGGATTCGTGGAGCAGCCGCTTTGGAACAGACCGCTACCTGTCCTTCACGGCCCACTGGGTCAGCCTAGTGGAATGCGCCAGCGAGGAAGCAGCAGGTCCATCCTTGGGCGCATCAGCGGCACCAGTCGCCCACTATGTGGTGCCGCCAGGTGGGGTCAGGGGAGAAGCAGCAGCTCCCACCGCCAAGCGACCCCGCATCAATAGCAGCATTAAAGAGACTCTGTAACATCAAAAACCTCCCCTGAGGGGTACTCACCTCGGGTGGGGGAAGCCTCCGGATCCTAATGAGGCTTCCCACGCCGTCCTCTGTCCCACGGGGGTCTTGCTGCAGCTCTCCGAACAGCCGGCGACCGGCCCGAATGTAGATTCAATATTTACCTTTGCTGGCTCCAGCGGGGGCGCTGTGGCTGCTTTCGTCTCGGAAATAGACGGAAATACCCGATCTCCGTCGGGTCCGCTCTACTGCGCAGGCGCCGGAAACTTGCGCCTGCGCAGTAGAGCAGACCCGACGGCGATCGGGGTATTTCCGCCTACTTCGGAGCCGACAGCCGTCAGAGCGCCTGCGCAGGAGCCGGGAAGGTAAATATTGACGTCACCGCTGCACGGAGGGCTGCAGCGAGATCTTTGAGGGACAGAGGACGGCGTGGGAAGCCTCATTAGGATCCGGAGGCTTCCCCCACCCGAGGTGAGTACCCCCCAGGGGACGTTTTGATGTTACAGTTCCTCTTTAAGGCCTGCCACTGCCAAGCGCTGCTGGAGATGAGAAGCCTGGGGAAGAACAGTCTCACAGCAGCCAATGTGCTCCGCTACCCCCAGAGGCCTCCGAGTCGGATTGGTGATGTCCGACAATGCGGCCATCAGCAGGGGACACTTGACCCACGTCCCCTGCTTGGCTCACGTCCTCAACCTGGTGGGGCAGAAGTTCATGCGCATCTACCAGGGGATGGACGAGCTGTTGGAAGCGGCAAGGAAAATTGTGCACACTTTCCGCCACTCAGCTGCTGCCGCAGCAAACCTGCAGGCATCCAGCAGCGCGAGGGCCTGCCACGACACCACCTTGTCATCGATGTGCCAACTCGCTGGAACTCCACCTGGCGATGTTGGAGCGGCTGGTTGAACAGATTGTTGAGGGCGCTGTCGCCGGTACCACCAAACTGCAGATCCTCTCCAATGCACAGTGGGGGCAGATGCAGCAGGTCTGCTTGGTGTTGGCTCCCTTCCTGCAGGGAACCAACCTGGTCATCGAGGAACGGGCATCCCTCTGCCAGTGGGTGCCCTTTGTTTGTCTGCTGGACAGGGCTGGAACAGCAGCCGCCTGCGCAGTCCACTTCTGCGCAGGAATTTGAGTTGTTGGAGGAGGACGAGGATGAGTTGGAGGTGCTGGATGTTTCTGTTGAGGGGGAACAGCGGAGCGCAGTAGCAGTGGTGAGAGGGTTGAGAGAGGAGTAAGGGGCTTAGAGGCCAGAGGAGGAGGACAGCGAACTTGAGGCCACTGACCCTGATGTCTCTGGTGGACGGACTGCCATGTTCACCATGGCAAGGCACATGCTGCGGTGCCTGCGCACAGACCTCAGGGTGAAGCAGATGCAAGCGAGGGAGGACGCCTGCATCAGCATGATCCTAGACCCACGGCTGAGGGGAAGGGTGGCTCAGTTTCTGCCTGCTGGAGACCTTGAGCAGCGAACAAAAGAGTTGTAGGAGATCCTTGTTCGGCGATTGGATGAAGCCTTCCCACAGCCTTCCACCCCCTCTGTCCCTGTCCAGCCAGCACAGCAGCCGGTGCCTGCAGCCAGCAGCAGCGTCAGGCGCCCAGGAGACTTGCTGTCATTGACGAAGGCACTCTACATGACGGTAGAGCAGCTGAGAGAGGAGGTGCGTGCAGCAGCCACCTCCTCTCAAAGTCATAGCCAGCGCATGACCCGGATGGTGGCCGACTACATGGGGTCCTTCAGTGGGCTTGACACCGGCAGCGAGGAGCCTGTGGACCCCATGGAGTACTGGGTGGAGCGCTTGCACATCTAGAGTGAGCTGGCGCAGTACGCCCTGATAGTTTTGTCTTGCCCCCCTTCCAGCGTGCTGTCCAAGAGGTGCTTCAGTGCGACCAGTGGCGTGGTCACTGAGACGCGCTCTCGTCTGTCCCCAGAGGGCGTGGGCAGACTCACATTTTTGAAGATAAACCAGGCCTGGATTGAAGGCATGTTCCAGGCACCTGTTGTCGGCGAGAGGAGGACATGAGGTGCCTGGGAATTATTGTTTGCCATCAACCTTCAGTCCCTGGGTCCTGATAATTTGGCCTGTTTTTTCTTTAGTTGCTGTGGTACTGACGCTAGGTACCATGGCCCGTTACATGCCTGCTGCCACACGTCATTCCTCCTCCTCCTCCTGCTGCTGCTGTATTTATCCTCCTGCTGTCTGTGTTCCCACCGCTAGGGTCCACAGAAATATGTGCTGTTGCCATGCGCCG
Organism: Hyperolius riggenbachi; assembly: GCF_040937935.1. Classification (NCBI taxonomy): domain Eukaryota; kingdom Metazoa; phylum Chordata; class Amphibia; order Anura; family Hyperoliidae; genus Hyperolius; species Hyperolius riggenbachi. The sequence goes on along the minus strand of NC_090647.1, from coordinate 395,498,363 downwards.
CTAGCTATTACGCCACTACGATAGCTATACACTGTTGTAAAAAAAAAAAAATCTGAGGTGTCTGGGTTGAAAACTGTCCTGTCCCAGTTGTGCATTGGGCACAATGTGGGCTTCACAACTGCTGTCCGGAACTTCCTGCTCTTGGTGTTTATTTACAGCCATGCTACCAGCGCTAGGTACCATGGCCCGTTACACTGCCTGCTGCCAAACGTCACTCCTCCACCTGCTGCTTCTGTATTTAACCTCCTGCTGTCTGTGTTCCCACCGCCAGGGTCCACATAATTAGTCATTAGTCATTAAGTTTAGTCAGTGACATTGTACTGTTTTATTAGTGCAGGCAGACCGCTGTCCACTAATTTTTGTGTTCTATATTTTACTGTATCTGACACTTGTATTCAGCTCATAGCCCCAGTGATCAACTTCAGTTAGTTGCATTCACTGCCACTGTTCAGTCACTAAGTTCAGTCAATGACATTGTACTGTTCTATTCATGCAGGCAGACCCTGTCCACTAATTTTTGTGCTCTTTATTATTTTACTGTATCACTTGTATTCAGCTCATTAGCCAATGATCTACTTCAGTTAGTTGCAGTCACTGCCACTGTTCAGTCACTAAGTTCAGTCAATGACATTGTACTGTTCTAGTAATGCAGGCAGACCGCTGTACACTAATTTTTGTGCTCTTTATTATTTTACTGTATATCACTTGTATTCAGCTCATTAGCTAGTGATCAACTTCAGTTAGTTGCAGTCACTGCCACTAGTCATTCACTAAGTCTAGTCAGTGACATTGTACTGTTGTAGTAGTGCAGGCAGACTGCTGTCCACTAATTTTTGTGTTCTATATTTTACTGTATCTGAAACTTGTATTTAGCTCATAGCCAGTGATCAACCTCAGTTGGTTGCCTTCACTGCCACTGTTCAGTCACTAAGTTTAGTCAGTGACATTATACTGTTCTATTAGTGCAGGCAGACCACTGTCCACTAATTTTTGTGCTCTTTATTATTTTACTGTATATCACTTGTATTCAGCTCATTAGCCAGTAAACAACTTCAGTTAGTTGCAGTCACTGCCACTGGTCAGTTACTAATTTTAGTCAGTGACTTTGTACTGTGCTAGTAGCATGCAGCCAGTTACTTTGCTGTGCGCATAGTGCAGTCAGACCGCGACACTGTCCAGTGATTTTGATGTTCTATGACTGTATTCAGTATTTGCGAATTGCGCCGTCTGAACATTTGTTTTTGTTGTTTTTGTTCTTTTTTTAAAAATTAATAAAAGCCCCCTGTTATATTCCATCTGTCCCCAGGCTCACACATGCATTGACTGTAAAAAGCAGCACACTTTCTCCACCTTGAAATCTTGTGCATAGTATACAACATGTCTGGCAGGGGTCGAGGGTGTGGCAGGAGAGGGAGTGCCATTGCCTCCGCCAGTTCTGGGACTGGTCCACGGCCAGGAAAAGGGCGCTCAGCTCTAGGGGGGTACAGCACAGCCAGGGCCGAGTCAGCCGACACCGGTGTCACCCATTTTCAGCACCTTGGCTTGACGCCGTGTGGCTGTTCAGGAGCTTGACTCACAGGCATTGATGGACATGATGACGGAGGAGCAGCCCATCATGAGTTTCTCACAGACCTCCGCTGTGAGCAGCACTCCCAGCAGCAGCAGCAGCCAATGCCCCACGCAAGTTGTGACATCCACCCCAGCAGCCAGTGGTCAGCAGCCCTCCCCGGATGAGAGCGTTGTGTCCCATAGTCTGGCATCTGGGCGAGTATTGATGGCTGCCATTGAGGAGATGATGGGGCCTGATGTGGAGGAGGAGGTTGGGCTCAGGCCAGCAACTAATTTTATTTTGTGGATGATGAGGGGTCTGTGTCTGGGGATGTTGGGGCGGTAGAGGTGGTGGTGGGGGGGGGGGGAGGGTCAGGAGAAGAGTTCTATTATGATGAAGGTGATGAGGATGATGATCGGGATTGGCGTCTGTATGTGCCTCAGGCCCCGGAAAATATGTGTATGTTGTGTTTAAGTACTAAAGTCTGTGCTCCCACTGCCTGGGTCCATGGATACTTACAATTTCTGGGCACAATTCTCGTGCTGTGGTGCTACCAATGACGGGCCATGCCTTTCTGTGCTGCTGCTGAGTCCTTAGTCCTCCTCCTGCTGTTGCTGATGTTGGAATTTAACTTCAAAAGTTTTTGTTTCCACTGCCAGGGTCCACGGATACTTACAATTTTTGGGCACAATTCTCATGCTGTGGTGCTACCAATGACGGGCCATGCCTTTCTGTGCTGCTGCTGAGTCCTTAGTCCTCCTCCTGCTGCTACTGCTGATGTTGGCATTTAACTTCAAAAGTCTGTGTTCCTACTGCCAGGGGCCACAGATACTTACAATTTTGGGCACAATTCTCGTGCTGTGGTGCTATTAATGAGGGGCCATGCCTTTATGTGCTGCTGCTGAGTCCTTAGTCCACCTCCTGCTGCTGATGTTGTGTTTAACTACTAAAGTCTGCTTTGCCAATGCCAGGGTCCACGGATACTTACAATTTTTGGGCTGATAATTTATTGTGCTGTGGTTCTACCAGTGAGGTGCCATACTCTTTTTCTGTGCTGCTGCAGAGTTCTAATGTCGTATTGAACAACAACAGCAGTGTGTCTACCCACCACCAGGGTCCACGGATGCTACAATTTTTGGGCTGATCATTTATCGTGCTGTGGTGCTGTGAGAAATACGATATTGCTGAAAATATTGCATCAACAATGGGATATTAATAAAGACAACAATATCGATTTCTCGTAAGTTCTAGGTGGTCGTTTGGCAAAGAAATACACATCAACAACAGTATAAATAAAGTTTATATTGCATGTGATATTTGTGATACAGGTACAGACATTGATGTATTACAGTAAGCAACAAGTACAGTGAAATTCAACAGTATAAAGCATAAAGCTTAGAAACCAACACCCACAATGTATACATTAATACAGGTAACCTGAATGCAGCTTCCCAATATGTCTCCTACAAATACAGCACATAATACGCAGTCCCATTATATCTTACCCATGGTTTTCACCTAACAGCCTCACCAGCAACTTCCAGCCAAAAGACCCCTCTCACCCTCGCAGATTCCAGCAAAAGACCCCCTCACAGCACATGGTCAAAGACAATATACCCCTTGACTCCACCCCCTCACCATGCATCACTTCCCTTTGAGAAGGCTCAGTGTGATTGGCTGAAAGGATGCAGATTTGAACTTTATCTCCGCCTAAGGTCAGTTAAACAGGAAGTGAGTCTTTTGTCTTAGAAACATGTGCTCTAAGGATGGATTTTCAAACAGTCCAATTCTTACAGTGCCACCAGTGAGGTGCCATACTCTTCTTCTGTTCTGCCGCAGAATGCTGCTTAGTCCTCCTGCTGCCGCCTGTCATGTCGTATTTAATGACAACAACAGTCTGTGTACCCACCACCAGGGCCCATGGATGCTACAATTTTTGAGCTGATTTATTGGACAACTTTGCTGCCATGTCAATGCTATCAATGCAAGAAAAAAAAACGTCAGGTGCCATTGGGACTCGCCATCACCTCTGTGATTGCTTAAAGTGTATTTCCCTGTTTAAAACCAATTATTACCAATTAACAGTCTCATTTAAAGTGTTGATTTAACATTAAAATCCATTTTCTCAAAAACTAAAAGTTCTTTTTGGATTTTTTTGTTTGTTTAGTTTTTAGCCCCTTATCACATTTATAATCCATGCAATAACATACAGAGGGGCTGCAGCACACAACAGGAAAACAGTGACAGGGGCTCTTGGTTACGCTTTAACGCGTTTAAGCTCACCAACTGCGCCAAAGTGTCCCCGATCTGGTGAGTCCTACTCTAACCATACAATGCTAGTTTTTATCAGCAGTCTAGTGGGAACTAATCCAAAAACCCAAGAGTCAACTAAATGGGAAAAAAAGGAAATTAAAAAACACCTCACCTTTCACTAGCTACCAAACGAACTCTCTGGACATGTGCAATGCACTCATTTATATGTTTAACTGTGCTAGAGGTGGGCGTGGTTATGCAGGCTCACAGGGGAAAATTATAATCAATCATCAAGGGGTGAGCAGCACAAACCAACTTTTAATGCAATTTTTTTGCAAAGTATGCACGCAGCAGTGGAGACCCCAATCCCCACAAGAAATATATAACATACAGAGGGGCTGCAGCACACAACAGGAAAACAGTGACAGGGGCTCTTGGTTACGCTTTAACGCGTTTAAGCTCACCAACTGCGCCAAAGTGTCCCCGATCTGGTGAGTCCTACTCTAACCATACAATGCTAGTTTTTATCAGCAGTCTAGTGGGAACTAATCCAAAAACCCAAGAGTCAACTAAATGGGAAAAAAAGGAAATTAAAAAACACCTCACCTTTCACTAGCTACCAAACGAACTCTCTGGACATGTGCAATGCACTCATTTATATGTTTAACTGTGCTAGAGGTGGGCGTGGTTATGCAGGCTCACAGGGGAAAATTATAATTATCACCCCTTGATGATTGATTATAATTTTCCCCTGTGACTCTTGGGTTTTTGGATTAGTTCCCACTAGACTGCTGATAAAAACTAGCATTGTATGGTTAGAGTAGGACTCACCAGATCGGGGACACTTTGGCGCAGTTGGTGAGCTTAAACGCGTTAAAGCGTAACCAAGAGCCCCTGTCACTGTTTTCCTGTTGTGTGCTGCAGCCCCTCTGTATGTTATATATTTCTTGTGGGGATTGGGGTCTCCACTGCTGCGTGCATACTTTGCAAAAAAATTGCATTAAAAGTTGGTTTGTGCTGCTCACCCCTTGATGATTGATTATAATTTTCCCCTGTGAGCCTGCATAACCACGCCCACCTCTAGCACAGTGAAACATATAAATGAGTGCATTGCACATGTCCAGAGAGTTCGTTTGGTAGCTAGTGAAAGGTGAGGTGTTTTTTAATTTCCTTTTTTTCCCATTTAGTTGACTCTTGGGTTTTTGGATTAGTTCCCACTAGACTGCTGATAAAAACTAGCATTGTATGGTTAGAGTAGGACTCACCAGATCGGGGACACTTTGGCGCAGTTGGTGAGCTTAAACGCGTTAAAGCGTAACCAAGAGCCCCTGTCACTGTTTTCCTGTTGTGTGCTGCAGCCCCTCTGTATGTTATATATTTCTTGTGGGGATTGGGGTCTCCACTGCTGCGTGCATACTTTGCAAAAAAATTGCATTAAAAGTTGGTTTGTGCTGCTCACCCCTTGATGATTGATTATAATCCATGCAATGTAGGGGATTGTAGCATGCATGGGGGCTTTAATAGTAGCTTAAACGCTGTTCCGTGATCACGGCCAAGTTTTGCCATGATTGTCTCATTCACAGGAAATATCTGAGCTCAAATCCAGAAATCAATCACCCCATTTCTGGATTTTTTTTCAATTACAGCCTAATAGTTGAATCGTGATTGGGGGGTACCACTAATTCCCAGGTTGCAATTCAAACTGGATCTCACATTGATTTAGAAATCCCCTGCAGAGCTTGGGATCCCCGTTATAGCGTTGTGGCATAGGAACCCGCAACATAGATGCAGGTGGTTTTACAGGTGGAGGAGGAGCAGCAGGAACTTGAACAGGTTGCAGCTGATGCAAACATTGCATATCCAGGTCCTGCTGAGTCTGTTGTTGTTGCACTTGGAGAACCAAATCGCCCAAAGAGTCCGGCAGTGGCACCTCAGTGGGATTCATGGCCTGAGCATACTATCATGTACCTGGGATACGTGAATCCTCTGTGTGGCCGGATGGGTGCAGCCCTGGAGTCCAGGTGGGTGCGCTCGAAGGTGACTGCAACTGGATAATCCGATGCAAGGTACAGGTATAACAGACAGTAGACGTAATCAGGGATAAGCCAGGAGTCCGTTAACAGGAAATCAGTCCGAAACAGGTGAAGTACAGGAACGTAAATCAAACGGGTAGTCAAAGGATTGCCAAGGATCAAAGCTAGGATATCAGTTCATAAGGGAAAGTCTCTTAGGACACAGGAACACAGGGAACAGGGACTCGGGAAACCTGATGCTCAGTCAACTAGGCCTGAGACCAGGAAGTGTTTATAAAACATAATGCAGGAAGTGAGCTCACCTGCTCACAAGGATGCAAAGTAGATTCCAGCCACTAGATGGTGTGGGAACGTCTAAAGGTCCTGGAAGCAGGGGCGTAACATTAGACCCTGCAAGGGATGCAGCCGCAGGGGAGCCCAGAAGCCACAGCGGGCCGTGTCCTGAGAGACAGGCAACTAAGGGCAAGGTGAGAAAAAACTTTCTGCTCTCTGCACAATTGTTCTAATGACTGCACCTGCTTAGCCACTGATAACGAATCATACAAAGTTTTGTAGACAGTCCCTATTCAGTGCACAGGGGTAGGGGGCCCCATCCAAAGTTTTGCAGGGGGGCCCAGTGATTTCTAGTTATGCCTCTGCCTGGAAGGGAAAACATTTCTGTAGTCAAAGACCTGTGCTGATGGGTTGCCCCGGGCAACCACTTGCTGAGGCGTGACATAGTTTCGGAATTATACCAGAAACAAACATGCAGTTAATCTTGTCAGATCTGACTAAAATGTCAGAAACACCTGATCTGCTACATACTTGTTCAAAGTCGATGGCTAAAAGTATTAGAGGCAGAGGATCAGCAGGCTAGCCAGGCAACTGGTATTGCTTAAAAGGAAATAAATATGGCAGCTTCCATATCCCCCTCGCTTCAATTGTCCTTTAAGGAGGGGGAAGGTTAAGGTTAAGTTAATATTTCATAACTAATGTTTTTCAAATGTATCCATTTTATCCTTTTGGACGTTACTGTCACGTCCAAAAGGCTGCTGCTGCTTGCTCCTGCGTACTCCCGTGCCGCCCCTGTTACCCCGGAGATCAATGAATGGGAACATAGTCCCCGGTAGAAAGAACGACAGCTTCTTATGAGAAGCCGCGGTCTTTTTGAACAAAAAAAAATCATGTCCTCCTTATACTTCCTGTAAGCGAGAGTGCTCGTTTACAGAATGAAATTAAAGAAAAACATTAAAAATTTGATTGTGGCTATCTTGTAGCCAAATAGTAAAACTACATGTACATACATTTTTTTTCACATTTAAAATTAACTGTTTACCTCCCACACCCAAAAAATACCCAAATTAAATGTTTAATAAAAAAAAAATATAGATAGTTACCTAAGGGTCTGAACTTTTTTAATATGAATGTCAAGAGGGTATATTACTAATATTTTTAAAATTATAAACTTGTAAATAGTGATGGATGCAAAACTGAAAAATGCACCTTTATTTACAAATAAAATATTGGCACAATACATTGTGATAGGGACATAATTTAAATGGTGTAATAACCAGGACAAATGGGCAAATAAAATGTGTGTGTTTTAAACCCCATAGCGGTGAGCAAAATAATGATGAAAGCGGTATTTACAGGTCAGGCTCGTCAATACCGCCAGGGAGATTTCTAGCTGCTCTGCTCTGCCGGCTCCACTTTTTTCGCTTCTATGGGATTCCCTAGGATGGCTTGATGCCTGTTAGCACACTATGGGTAGCGATCTGTGCAAACCAAGCATCCAGCCATCCTAGGGAACCCACGTGGAGCATGCGAGCCAGAGAGGTTGCGGTGGCCTCTCTGCAGCTTTCCTGCCCCAAGGGATCTCTCGCCTGCCCACCCGCCCGCATTGACCCCCTCCCTGCTGAGATCCTTGAAAGCAATTCCCCACCCGCAGCGTTCCTCCCATCCCCCTGCCCAACCTCCCTGAAGCAATCTCCCCTCCCTCCCTTTGTTGACATAACGATCCCCCTCTCCTTCAACCCCCCCCTCCCCCCAGATCCCCATCACTATGCAGGAAAGAAGATTTTACTCACGGTCGCCTCTGTCCAACTCCAGTCACACATCCTCCCTTGCCGCGCACAGCTCCCGGGCACCTGTCTACAGTACCGGGACGTGGCTTGATGATGTCTTCAAGCCGTGTCCCGGTATTGTAGACAGTAGATCGGGACCTGTACACAGAAAGGGAGGATGTGGGACTGGCGCTGGACAGAGGCCACAGTGAGTAAAAATCCTCTTCCCTGTACAGCGCTCGGGATCTCTGGGGAGGGGGGTGAAGTACAGTACACTGGCAGCTCCTTTACCTGGCTTCATATACTGATTGCTCCTATACCTGGCTACATATACTGGCCTCCTTTACCTGGCTACATATACTGGTAAAGGAGGCCAGTATATGTAGCTTCTTTACCTGGGAGCTCCTATACCTGGCTACATATAGTCACAGTTGTAATGTAGATACAGGCGCTTCTTCAATACTTCAATACTTTCTCTCCTGAAACTCTGCCAGCAGCTTAGGCAACCAATTCCATCCTTGGTCTTTCACACGTGTAGCAACAATCCTCAGTGCTTGGCAATCCAGGAACAGAGCTCTGCAATTCACACCACAGTGCTCCACAGAATATGACAAGTGACTGTCACCAAAACCAAAGTACAGACTTGTTGATCACTTGTACTATCTTAAAACCACAATTTATTGCTTACTATAAGTCTGTTCTTTGGTTTTGGTGACTGGAGGGAAATTTAACCACTTTGCCACCATGGTACCGTATATCTACGCCCCTTTTAACTTCATTTCCCCACCCGGGGAGTAGATATACGTACCCCCGCCGCTGACCGCGCTCCCTCTCACTCATGCGCGCGCTCATGCACGCCGTCGGCCGCTCGCCTGGAGATCAGTGAACAGGAAAACTGTTCCCGTTCGTTGATCTAACTCCCCACAGCAATGATCGGCATGCTTCCGTGAGAAGCCGCTCGATCATTGTGGAAAAACAGTTTCCCACCATCATTACACTTTCTGTAAGCGTACTTCCTACGCTAACAGGCTGCATTCACAAAAAATTACTGTGTGGCCAAATAGTAAAACTACACCCAAAAGCATTTTTCATATATAAATTCATCATTTACATTATAAATTAACTAATTACCTCCCACACTCCCCAATTTTTTGTTATTTTTTTTTGTAATAAAAAAAAAATTACAATAAAAAAAATACATAAAAAGTTACCCTAGGGACTGAACTCTTTAACCACTTGAGGACCACAGTCTTTTTGCCCCTTAAGGACCAGAGCCTTTTTTTTCATTCAGACCACTGCAGCTTTCACGGTTTATTGCTCGGTCATACAACCTACCACCTAAATGAATTTTACCTCCTTTTCTTGTCACTAATACAGCTTTCTTTTGGTGCTATTTGATTGCTGCTGCGAGTTTTAGTTTTTATTATATTCATCAAAAAAGACATGAATTTTGTCAAAAAAAATGACTTTTTTAACTTTCTGTGCTGACATTTTTCAAATAAAGTAAAATTTCCTATACATTTGAGCGCGAAAGTAATTCTACTACATGTCTTTGATTAAAAAAAAAAAAATTCAGTGTATATTTATTGGATTGGGTAAAAGTTATAGCGTTTGCAAACTATGGTGCAAAAAGTGAATTTTACCATTTTAAAGAGACTCCGTAACAAAAATTGCATCCTGTTTTTTATCATCCTACAAGTTCCAAAAGCTATTCTAATGTGTTCTGGCTTACTGCAGCCCTTTCTACTATCACTGTCTCTGTAATAAATCAACTCATCTCTCTCTTGTCAGACTTGTCAGCCTGTGTCTGGAAGGCTGCCAAGTTCTTCAATGTTGTGGTTCTGCTATGAACTCCCCCTTTCAGGCCCCTCTCTGCACACTGCCTGTGTGTTATTTAGATTAGTGCAGCTTCTCTCTGCTCTCTTATCTTTTACAAGCTGGATAAATCGTCCTCTGAGCTGGCTGGGCTTTCACATACTGAAGAATTACAGACAAAGGCAAAGCTGTTTGCAGGAGAAACAGCAGCCTGAAACTTCAGTGCATGAGAACAGGGGGAAAGAAACACACAAATGATCTCTTGAGATTCAAAAGGAAGAGTGTATACAGCCTGCTTGTGTATGGATGTATTTTCTATGTGTGGACATACTGTACATCAACCTACTTCCTGTTTTGGTGGCCATTTTGTTTGTTTATAAACAAACTTTTTAAAACTGTTTTTAACCACTTTTAATGCGGCGAGGAGCGGCAAAATTGTGTCAGAGGGTAATAGGAGATGTCCCCTAACGCACTGATATGTTTACTTTTGTGCGATTTTAACAATACAGATTCTCTTTAAAGCATCTCTGACTTTTCTGACCACCTGTCAGGTTTCATGAGGTGCTAAAATTCCAGGATAGTATAAATACCCCCCAAATGACCCCATTTTGGAAAGAAGACATCCCAAAGTATTCACAAAGAGGCATGGTGAGTTCATAGAAGATTTTATTTTTTGTCACAAGTTAGCGGAAAATGACACTTTGTGGCAAAAAAAAAAAGAGAAAAAAGTTTCCATTTCTTCTAACTTGCGACAAAAAAAATGAAATCTGCCACGGACTCACTATGCTCCTCTCTGAATACCTTGAAGTGTCTACTTTCCAAAATGGGGTCATTTGTGGTGTGTTCACTGTCCTGGCATTTTGGGGGGTGCCTAATTGTAAGCACCCCTGTAAAGCCTAAAGATGCTCATTGGACTTTGGGCCCCTTAGCGCAGTTAGGCTGCGAAAAAGTGCCACACATGTGGTATTGCCGTACTCAGGAGAAGTAGTATAATGTGTTTTGGGGTGTATTTTTACACATACCCATGCTGGGTGGGAGAAATATCTCCGTAAATGACAATTTTTTGATTTTTTTTTACACATAATTGTCTATTTACAGAGATATTTCTCCCACTGAGCATGGGTATGTGTAAAAATACACCCCAAAACACATTATACTACTTCTCCTGAGTACGGCGATACCACATGTGTGGCACTTTTTTGCACCCTAAGTGCGCTAAGGGGCCCAAAGTCCAATGAGTACCTTTAGGATTTCACAGGTCATTTTGCGACATTTGGTTTCAAGACTACTCCTCACGGTTTAGGGCCCCTAAAATGCCAGGGCAGTATAGGAACCACACAAATGACACCATTTTAGAAAGAAGACACCCCAAGGTATTCCGTTAGGAGTATGGTGAGTTCATAGAAGATTTTTTTTTTTGTCACAAGTTAGCGGAAATTGATTTTAATTGTTTTCTTTCACAAAGTGTCTCCGCTAACTTGTGACAAAAAATAAAATCTTCTATGAACTCACCATACTCCTAACGGAATACCTTTGGGTGTCTTCTTTCTAAAATGGGGTAATTTGTGGGGTTCCTATACTGCCCTGGCATTTTAGGGGCCCTAAACCGTGAGGAGTAATCTTGAAACCAAATGTCGCAAAATGACCTGTGAAATCCTAAAGGTACTCATTGGACTTTGAGCCCCTTAGTACACTTAGGGTGCAAAAAAGTGCCACACATGTGGTATTGCCGTACTCAGGAGAAGTAGTATAATGTGTTTTGTGGTGTATTTTTACACATACCTATGCTGGGTGGGAGAAATATCTCTGTAAATGACAATTTTTTGATTTTTTTTTTTACACACAATTGTCCATTTACAGAGAGATTTCTCCCACCCAGCATGGGTATGTGTAAAAATACACCCCAAAACACATTATACTACTTCTCCTGAGTACGGCGATACCACATGTGTGACACTTTTTTGCAGCCTAGGTGCGCTAAGGGGCCCAACGTCCTATTCACGGGTCATTTTGAGGCATTTGTTTTCTAGACTACTCATCACGGTTTAGGGCCCCTAAAATGCCAGGGCAGTATAGGAACCCCACAAGTGACCCCATTTTAGAAAGAAGACACCCCAAGGTATTCCGTTAGGTGTATGGTGAGTTCATGGAAGATTTTATTTTTTGTCACAAGTTAGTGAAAAATGACACTTTGTGAAAAAAACAATAAAAATCAATTTCCGCTAACTTTTGACAAAGAATAAAATCTTCTATGAACTCGTCATACACCTAACAGAATACCTTGGAGTGTCTTTTTTCTAAAAAGGGGTCACTTGTGGGGTTCCTATACTGCCCTGGCATTTTACGGGCCCAAAACCGTGAGCAGTCTGGAAACCAAATTTCTCAAAATGACTGTTCAGGGGTATAAGCATCTGCAAATTTTGATGACAGGTGGTCTATGAGGGGGCAAATTTTGTGGAACCGGTCATAAGCAGGGTGGCCTCTTAGATGCCCACATGGGGCAAATTAGGGCCTGATCTGATGGGTAGGTGTGCTAGGGGGTGGCAGGTGGTGACGGGAGGTGATTGATGGGTGTCTCAAGGTGTGATTAGAGGGGGGAAATAGATGCAAGCAATGCACTGGCGAGGTGATCAGGGCTGGGGTCTGAGGGCGTTCTGAGGGTGTGGGCGGGTGATTGGGTGCCCTAGGGGCAGATAGGGGTCTAATCTGATGGGTATCAGTGACAGGGGCTGATTGATGGGTGATTGATGGGTGATCAGTGGGTGATTAGATGGCAGAACAGATGTAAACAATGCACTTTGGAGGTGATCTGAGGGTAGGTCTGGGGCAATCTGATGGTGTGGGTGGGTGATCAGATTGCCCACAAGGGGCAGGTTAGGGGCTGATTGATGGGTGGCAGTGACAGGGGGTGATTGATGGGTGGCAGTGACAGGGGGTGATTGACAGGTGATCAGTGGATTATTACAGGGAAGAACAGAAGTAAATAATGCACTGGTGAATTGATAAGGGGGGGCCTGAGGGCAATCTGAACGTGTGGGCGGGTGATTGGGTGCCCGCAAGGGGCAGATTAGGGTCTAATTTGATGGGTAACAGTGACAGGTGATGATAGGGGGTGATTGATGGGTAATTAGTGGGTGTTTAGGGTAGAGAACAGATGTAAATACTGCACTTGGGAGGTGATCTGACTTCGGATCTGTGGGCGATCTATTGGTGTGGGTGGGTGATCAGATTGCCCGCAAGGGGCAGGTTAGGGGCTGATTGATGGGTGGCAGTGACGGGGGGTGATTGATGGGTGGCAGTGACAGGGGGTGATTGATGGGTGATTGATAGGTGATTGACAGGTGATCAGTGAGTTATTGCAGGGAAGAACAGATGTAAATGCACTGGCGAATTGATAAGGGGGGGTCTGAGGGCAATCTGAGCGTGTGGGCAGGTGATTGGGTGCACGCAAGGGGCAGATTAGGGTCTAATCTGATGGGTAACAGTGACAGGTGGTGATAGGGGGTGATTGATGGGTAATTAGTGGGTGTTTAGAGGAGAGAACAGATGTAAACACTGCACTTGGGAGGTGATCTGATGTTGGATCTGTGGGCGATCTATTGGTGTGGGTGGGTGATCAGATTGCCCGCAAGGGGCAGGTTAGGGGCTGATTGATGGGTGGCAGTGACAGGGGGTGATTGATGGGTGGCAGTGACAGGGGATGATTGATGGGTGATTGATAGGTGATTGACAGGTGACAGGTGATCAGTGGGTTATTACAGGGAAGAACAGATGTAAATAATGCACTGGCAAATTGATAAGGGGGGGTCTGAGGGCAATCTGAGCGTGTGGGCGGGCGATTGGGTGCCCGCAAGGGGCAGATTAGGGTCTAATCTGATGGGTAACAGTGACAGGTGGTGATAGGGGGTGATCGATGGGTAATTAGTGGGTGTTAAGAGGAGAGAACAGATGTAAACACTGCACTTGGGAGGTGAACTGATGTCGGATCTGTGGGCGATCTATTGGTGTGGGTGGGTGATCAGATTGCCCGCAAGGGGCGGGTTAGGGGCTGATTGATGGGTGGCAGTGACAGGGGGTGATTGATGGGTGATTGACAGGTGATTGACAGGTGATCAGTGGGTTATTACAGGGAGGATAGGAGCATACAGTACACAGGGTGGGGGGGTCGGGGGGGTCTGGGGAGAATCTGAGGGGTGGGGGGTGATCAGGAGGGAGCAGGGGGCAGTTTACGGTTAAATAAAAAATAGCATTGACAGAGAGTGATTGATGGGTGATTAGGGGGGTGACTGGGTGCAAACAGTGGTCTGGGGGTGGGCAGAGGGGGGGGGGTCTGAGGGGTGCTGTGGGCAATCAGGGGGCAGGGGAGGGAAAAGTAGTGTGCTTGGGTGCAGACTAGGGTGGCTGCAGCCTGCCCTGGTGGTCCCTCCAGGGCAGGAGGCAGCCTGTATAATAGGCTTTGTATACATTACAAAGCCTATTATACCCTTTGCATGCGGCGATCCGGGTGCTAGTAACCCGCCGACGCTTCCGAACGGCCGGCGGGTTACAGCGCAAGGGGGGCAGAGCCAGTCGCCGGCGGCTGATCGCGTCACAAATGACGCGATCGCCGCATAACCACGCCCGCCGCCGCCTCTTCCGATGGGCGTATTGTGGTCGTTTAGGCCCAGTCTTTGCCGCCGCCCATCGGCTGGGGGCGGTCGGCAAGTGGTTAAATATTTATGTCAAGAGGGTATAACACTGTTACTTTATAAACTATGGGCTTGTAATTAGGGATGGAGGCAAAACTGAAAAAACTGAAAAAAATGCACCTTTATTTCCAAATAAAATATTGGCGCCAAACATTGTGATAGGGACATAATTTAAACGGTGTAATAACCAGGACAAATGGGCAAATACATTTCATGGATTTTAATTACAGTAGCATGCATTATTAAAACTATAATGGCCGAAAACTGAAAAATAATGATTTTTTTTCCCCCAATTTTTCCCATTAAAACACATTTAGAATAAAATAATTCTTGGCATAATGTCCCACCTAAAGAAAGCCTAATTGGTGGTGAAAAAAACAAGATATAGTTCATTTCATTGCGACAAGTACCGGTAATGATAAAGTTATAGACGAATGAATGGAAGGAGCGCTGAAAGGTGAAAATTGCTCGGATGCTGAAGGGGTAAAACCCCTCAGTTGTGAAGTGGTTAAAGATGCTTAAATGCTTAAGCTCTAGCTATACTTAGTATAGCTGGAGTTCCATCCATCCATCCCTCCTGCACAGCTCCCGCACTCCTCCTTACCCACCGCTCCTATCACGCCCACTCACGCCAGCACCCTGGAGCACCTTGATATCAAATTTGGTGCTTCTAGCATGTACGGGGCTTTGCTATTAACCAATTTTTCACACTCAGTACATGAACTTTAAAATTAATTTTCTCCAAAACCAGAAGGTCTTTTTGAAAAAATGTTTCTCTTGTCCTTAACATACCCTGCAGATTTAGTGTTTCTAGCACATACGGGGGCTTAGCTATTAACCAATTTCCCACACCTAGTACATGAACTTTAAAACTGATTTTCACAAACACTACAAGGTCTTTTTGAAAAAAAAATCCTCTTGTTCCCACTGTCCTCCTTAACATATCTTTTTCATCTTTTTTAAAGAAATTCTGGCTGCAGAGATGCCCAGAAAGTTTTAAAAGTTTACCTGCCATTAAAGTCTATGCAGCTTGCCACAAACGGTCGGTTCGTGAATTTTTGCAGTAAATTTGCATTTGCAAAGGCAAAATTTGATGTTCGCTCCATCCAGGGGTGTTTCTAGCCTTTTTGTCACTCCAGGCAAGAAAACCTGTGGCACACCTGTGATATACACCAAAGGTGTGTACACACCTTAAGTAAAACATGGCAAACTTTATTTTAAACTACATTGACCAGATTTTTCAGGGCCTAACCTGGGGGTGTAAAATACAGCCACTATGACCAACAATTATTAAAAATATAGCAACCATTAACTCTAACATTCAAAATGCAACCACTATTATCTCTGACACTAGAAATGCAACCACTTTTACCACTGACACTAGAAATGCAACTACCGTTACCTCCGACACTTGAGATGCAACTACCATTACCTCTGACACTTGAAATGCAACCATCGTTACCTCTGACACTTGAAATGCAACAACCGTTACCTCCGACCCTTGAAATGCAACCACCAACCACCAGCAACCACAGGACATACCTGAGTCCTAAATTAATTCTGTAATTTACGGCATGTATGTGTGGAAGGAGGTACGCATAGGCTTACCGTGGCCCGTCGTCTATCTCTGTTCATCTGTAAAAGATCCCATTCCAAGAAAGTGGTCAGAGGGGTCAGCACAGGCGCAGTATGTCCTCGAGAGTACGCACACACTCCTGCAGGAAGACATAGCCGGCACCCACGCACACTGAACTAGAGGTTGGCGGGTAGCATGGTCACCAGGTGCCCAAGCAAACATACTGCGCATGCGCATGCAGTATGTCTGGGTCAGAGGGCACGCGCTGAATGAGCTGCTTGATTGTGATAGTTCTTATCAAATCAAAATAGCTTTAGTGGTATCATCATACAGGCATGGGGTGACATGGAAGGAGGTTGTGTAGGGGTACAGCGGGTAAGCTGTTCTTTGACATTTTTAGGTTTACAGTTCATTTATGCTCCTCTCAGTCTGTGGAATGCTGTGAAATGGTGTGCAGCGATTGCCACTGGATTCCTCTTTTCCTAGTAGAATGTATTGTTTTCTCTCACCCTCAAATGTGTGAAAGTCTGAAACTAGATCCATTATTTTTTTAAAGAAGGTTTCCCTGGTTGCAGTAAGTTTGGGGCAGTACAGCAGGAAGGGATTCTCATCCTCTGGGGTCTTCTTCTCACAGTGTTGGCATAGTCTATTTTTTCTGGGTTTGTCTGTGTCTCCCAGACTTGATTTTAAGGTTGTGAGCACTCAGTCTGTAGACACTCAGGATTTGCCTCTCTTGAGAGTTGGAGACTTTCCATGTATGGGGCCATTTTATATTCTATCTGTAGGGACTGTTATATGATTAGTTTTTGTTTTATTTCACTCCTCCATTATCTTAATCCACTTTGCTCTTGACTGTTGTGTCCTTTATCTGGGCTCTTGTTAGGACCTGTGGATCTGGGTTTGGAGGGAGCAATCAGTTGACCACTTCTTTCAGGACACATGGATTTTCTTGCTCTTCATTGTGCAACATGGTTTTGTAGTGAAGTGAGTCAAGGTTGCTGTCCTGTAGGTGAGCCCAGTAAGACAGCACTATCTTCTGTATTTAAAGCCTTAATGGAACATGGGACTCTACCCAGCTTGGAAGGCAATGTTTGAGGTGCTTTCATGCTGTCCATCCGAGTACCTCAAACATTGCTTTGCGAGCTAAGTGGGAGGAGGTGTTTGCAAAATTCCTGGTGGAATATTTCTGTTGGGCTTGATTTCCATTTTGATTGATCTGGAAAGGTGATAGGGCCCCATACTTCACTTCTGTAGAGTAGGATTGGGGTGATGGCGTCAATGAAATGGACAAGATAATGTGTATCTGTTACACTCTAATTGTAGGGTGATCCATCCTGTCGCTACATTTTTATAGATTTCTTTTTTTTCTTCCTGGATTAACCCCATCACTATCAGTAAACACTAATACACTGGTGAAACAAGTATTGTTTTGGGAAAATATATCAAGAGTAGGATTTTACAGGGGCCCAAATTAATTGGAGCTAATCAATACTGAAGGTTCACTGCCCTTTCAATTGTTTTTTCACAAATTTACTTGTAGGGGTCTCTCTTCTCCGTGGTGTACAACTGTTCCTGTTTCAGCAATTGAGAGAGGAGAGGAAATTAATGCAAATACTACCAGTGCTAGTTTAATGGCAGAGGTTTTAGGAGTGGTCAGCAGCAACTTTTCAGGTAACTAATGTTTATTCAGTGGATAAAAGGTAATGATAACTGAAAGCTTATCGTAACTTAACCACTATTACAAAATAAATTTAAGAATTAACAATAACACTTAGTATATAATTGGATCCAATAGCAATGACATGTCATGGTCCCATTCACATGAAATGATACACAGAGATAGGTATCGTGGATAGGAACGGCAATCTTTATTCTGCCCTTGGCTTATAAAGGGCAAAACCACAAAATTATAATAAAGGAAAAGAACATTTGCACATGCGTAAAGTATACTGGAGTCTTATACGTCATTTATAAAATCACCTAAATGTTCATCTTTTACAGAATTACATGTAGACAGGAAACATTGGCGTCATGCCCAGAATATGTGGCAGGATGCTAGAATGGGTTTTAACATAGGATTCAGTATCAGACATGTTCTTGTGGTTGATTTCCAACAGAGGTGCTAGAGAGATAACCTACATCCTAATAACACATCTTAATATGGCGTCTTTGGCCTTACTATTTACTGTAGCTAAGCCTCAGTTTGTATGCCTTACAGTCCATGAGCTGAGCATAGTACCCTAATAGTAAGATTATATGGATATATCAATGCTTATTTCCTTTCCTTGCGTATTTATGTATATAAGATAAAAAGAGTTAGATAATAACAAATAAGTGAAAGTATCATTATACTGTTATCAGCTACTAGCTGTCAGTGACTTAAAGGTCAGGAACTTAAAGCAAGTGTAAAAGGTCCTGGCTGTACGCCCAGAATGTGGTTACGTGTTCGGGGCTTTTGGATGCATATGTAGTGTAAAATGGAGCGGATGTACCGGACTTGCGGTGTGTGCTTCAAAGATTAAATTTCTACATCAAAACGAGTCATTTGGTACAGCGTGTCCTGTATAGCTGGTAACTTGTAACCTATAAACTAATGCCAAGCTGTGATGTATATTTGCCTTGTGGTTACTGTGCTAAGCTATGTATTATAATTGTATGAGTATATCAATATTATCCTACTTCTCTTATATGGATATGTGTATGAGCAAGCAAAAGATATTGATTAACTAATAATGAATGATAACGGAGTGATAACTGTCCTATCCTTTCAGCCCCTCTTTTAACCGTGATTTAACGGTTAAACTGCGTTGTGACCCTCAACTGGGACAGTAGGATACTTATTATCCCTAAGGGCCAAATATTGTACATAGACAGGCGTCAGGCAGGTTGGGTGCATTTTTGGACACAGCACATGAGCAGTCTGAATGTCAGGTAGATTAGAAAAATGGCAACAATTATACACAGGATAACTATCAACAGGTTTTGAATCCATCCGGTCAGCCATGCGAAGTTAAAGAAGTCTGACCAGGAGGTGTCTACACCAGAGTTCTTTAATTCTATTGAACAGGACTTTAACTTTTTTATGGCCTCTGTCCCCTTCCCATTTGGACCTGTGTTGCCAGGAATGTAAGTGCAACAGGCATCAGAGAGGCCAATACATTTACAAACCCCACCCTTCTCAGCTAACATATCCAAAGTCATCCTGTTTTGAAAGGTCATGCGGGAGTTTGGACCCTCTTCATCAGCCAGGCCTTGTAAGGCCTTTTTGGTATAATTAACAAATCTCTGCTGATTATAATAAATGTAGTTAATCCAGTCTACATTTCTATTCATTGTAACCATTGAAAGAAGAAAAGATTCAAATCCATCAGCCACCTGATTCCGAGCTTTACATTTATCAGGGATCCCTCTTGGGACCCCTATTGCATCAGTATATACATGTGGATCCAAACTCCCTTGGACCTCTCTCCTATTCCTATTCCCCTGGGAATTACCTACGACATGTGGTATATCACTAAAATTCTGAAGGGGCATCAGGATTTTTGCGAGAGCACACTCATCTGACCATACCTGTGTTAGTTTAGGTCTCAGCTTCATGTCTCCACAGATCCAGTAAATGTCTCCTATAAAGTGGGTTTGGTTGTACAGTTTGTCAATAGACACAGTGCTATAGTTTGCACAGTAGCCAGTGGAGAAATTACCTACCTTTTGTCCTTCTCCTTTATAACTGGCATAACATGTATAATTACCTTTTATAAATGGTGACTGGTAAATCAAGTTTAATAGTCCCAGAAAGAATGGGATATTAATTTTCCCATTTTTCACATTCGGGATCTGTTGTATTTATACCGGTGTAAAGGCTAAGGAAACATTCCTCTCCACCCTCAGGGAGAGGGGTCTGTTCCCAGATGAGGCCTAGCGCCCCCACAAACATAACAGTCAGACATATTGTGCTCACGTGCAGTGTACGTCATCCATTCCAACCATAAATTTGTGTGTGAGAAACCTGTTTCAATGGCCAAGGTATCCTCATAGGTGGGGTTTGCTTTAGCAACAATCCCTTGGATCTCATCCCACTTTATCAGGGGATTATGCGTGCGGGATACTTCTTCATCAGGCCTGTTCGATTTATATTCTGGATTATTGAACATATCTTTAATAAAAAAACGTTCTGAATTTAGGAGGGCCACTTCCCCCTTCAAACATGCCAAATACACAACTGCCAGCATCATTTGGGCATGGGTTTTGAATGTTAGGACATATTTGCCTAAATATTTACAGGACAGGCCCATCCTACAGCTCCCCAAGAGCTACAGGAATCCCCCCACTGGACATCTACTACACATAAGTAACTTGTTCCATAACAAGTGGGGGGGATTTTCCAGGAGGGAGGAAGGGCATTTAAGAATTTGGCATGCATGGAAGAGATAGGTGGCCACTTGTGTGTTAGACGAGTTGAACCAGAAAGTAATACCCTGATGGTCATTAGCTGGAGTAACATCTACCTGTGTCTGTGTACTGTCTGCAGTCATTGACCTTTTATGCATTCTATGTGTATAAACGCCTCTGTGTTTATTTTCTACCTGAGCGACAGGAATGACCACAGGGATGATCTTTATGCAATCTGCTTGCGTAGTTTCAGGTATAGGTGGAACTATACTGGTAAAGAAGCCTGTGGGAACAGGAGGGTGCAACTACTGGTAACATAAATTATCAATTTCCCCTAGTGGACCAAAATCATAATGGCAACTTGCTATTATCAATGATAGTTGATAGCAGGTAATAAGAGCTAGTTATTAATAAGAAAAGCAAAAAGCAAAGTTTCTTCTCCTCCCCCTTCCATTCAGAGAGTCCATCTTTTTCTTCAGGCTGTAGGTAGCCGGTCTTCAAGGACTTTAGAACTGATTCACCTCCTTTGTTCGTGGCCTGGCTACCACCTTTGCCGTTGATCTCCTCAACCTCTGATTGTTCGTGGCCTGGCTACCACCTTTGCCGTTGATCTCCTCAACCTCTGATTGTTCGTGGCCTGGCTACCACCTTTGCCGTTGATCTCAACCTCTGATTGGAACCTTCATTCTGCTCACATGGACCCAAGTGGGGGTCTCCTCCCTCAGGACAGATGTCCTCGTCACAGCCACAACCTTGGTGAGTGGCCCGTAGGGGAAAAAATGGTCAGCCTTTCTCCCTCTGGTCAGCCTCTGGACTACTACCACATCTCCAGGATGGAACCCGTCGATTGGATCCTGTGAACAAAGAAGGAAAGTGCGAGCCAACATTTCTTTAACTTTGGGCAAAAGTCACAATAATCTTTTTATGGTCCTATTCATCCTCTACACCACCCGAGCCTAACCGAGACACGGTGAATCTGATTCTCGACGATACTACACGACATTCCGTTCATGTGACGTCGCTGGCGGCGAGTACGCGGCTTTAGGGATTGTATAGAGGATGACATTTCCACTAGATTCATTTTGAGATCATGTTCTAATTCCTGTGGTTCACGAGTAATATAATCTTCATTCTTACACATTCACATCCACATCAGGTTTACACTGCTTAACACACATCATCATACTCAGCATCATACTCAGCATCATACACCCATACACAAACACAAACACTAATCCTGAGAAGTGATTCTAACATCTCTCCAGCATTCCCTCCCCTTTTTAGCTCAAGTATTAAGTTTTTCCATGTTGATGTCTACATTAGACCAGATACGTAATAATTTTAGGTGATATTGGGGCCTATAGTTCTTCAGAACCCCCTAAAAATAACATAAGTGAAAAATAATAAAATCAAGTACCCCAAAAGAGTATGTATATATGTATGGAGATTTTGAAACTGCAGACAATCTACACTGCGATTGTCAACACTAAAAAAACAAAAACAAAACCAGCAAAAAAAAAAAAAAAATAAGTTCAATCAAGCGTCACTAAATCTGTAGCCTGTATCAACATTATATGTGGTATGAGAAACACTAACAATCTTTTAAAAGAAACTATGCTTCGAGGATAGAAATGGTTTATCATTATATATCACTACCTAACAGGGATGATTTTCCTTCTAAACTGAAAAGATTGTTTTAACTAAAAGCATAGAGCCTTATAGTAGACTCAAAAAAAACAGCCAAAAATGAAAAAAATAACGTCCTAAATAGTAAGCAATCATCACATGATATGAGATATTAACAGATAACAATGTGACCCAGAATGACATGCGCTGCCTTAATGATCTGCTGTAAGTGCATGCAGCAAGCTGCATACCCTATACAGATATACGAGGTGTAGCCTCAATGTTTCTCCATAATTTTTCCATATGAATATGGCTTTCATAGTTTTACAACAATCTATAAATACAAGTACAAACAATATACAAAGTGATATATCCTCAACAGTGGCATTTAGAAATATTGATGTTACAATGGCTGTGTTTTATCAGTGTGGCTTGGAGGAGCAGTTCTTTTATTAACCTCTGGGTGGCGCAGAGGGGTGTGGCAGCATTAAAGAGAACTGTGGCAGCAATAAAGTATTACACTGGTGGAGCAGGCCAGTAATTTTTTATATTTGTGGAGCATCAAAGTCAGACATGTGTAATCAAAAGAAAATCCCGCTGCACCAATTGGTTGGGTGAAAATAGAAAAATCCTTTATTAGCTCTTTAATCCATCATCAGTGTTGCAATAAAAAAGCTCACGCGTATCGGAGCATAGGATGGCTCCTTAATCATAGCTTACTAACAAGAATGTGTTCACAGGTTATATAGTACATTAGGCCACACCCCTAAGGGTGTAAGCCCTGGACTTAAAGGTATACATAGCACAATACTTTTAAAAGGTGATATATAACATCGTAATGTATATATAAAATCCTCATTTAAAAACAAAAATATACACAGCATGACATCACAGCAACCTATCGAGACAACAGTCCAGCATTTAAATTATCAGCAATATCATATGTATTGGATCATACTTATTAACGTTGATCGTAAAAAGTGTTTAGATCTAATCTGGAATCTAGTCCCATAGGGGAACGTGTCCCCAGTTTCCAGATCCAGAAAGCCTCACGCTTTAACAGCCTCCCATAAATATCTCCTCCCCTCAGGGAATATGATACCCTTTCTATACCATGAAATCTAAAGCTTGTCATATTTCCCGAATGAACATGAAAAAAATGTTTGGAAACGCTTGAGGCACGGGAAATGTATGCAGCGTTCCTAAGACATCTCCCCGCCCCATGATAGTGTTCGGAAATTCTCTGGCGGAGAGGGCGGGTGGTGCACCCCACATACTGAATCCCACATTCCACACAAATAACCAGATACACAACATTGCAAGTATGACAATTAATATATTGTCTAATTTCATAGCTAGTATGTCTGGAAAGTGAAATGGCCTCCCGTGTCTGTTCATGGACACTGCAAAACCTACATGTGCTGTAACCACATTTATACGAGCCCAGATATCTCAACCAAGTGGGTCTGGGTCTATCACTACTCTGGAACAAACTGGGGGAGAGCCTTGAACCCAAGGTAGGAGCGCGTCGTGAGGAGAAACCACAGCCCTCCGCCAATACCGCTTGTAATTTGGGATCTGAGTGAAGGACAGGCAAATATTTTTTAATAGTATTAACAATCTGGGAGTATTCCAGATTGTATGAAGTAACAAAGTTAGTACCCTTATTTAGTTGCCTGTTCCCACAACCAGATCGGGAAACCAGTAGATCGGCCCTAGTTTTTTGTAGAACCCGGTCCTTGGCCTCCAGAATAAGGTCATCTTGATATCCCCGATCCCTAAGTCTGGATTGTACCAGATCCAGTTCTTGTTTGATTCTATCTGGATCTGAGCAATTCCTAGCTGCTCTGATCATTTCTCCATATGGGATGGATCTAAGAGTGTGTCTTGGGTGGCAACTTGTAGCTAGAAGTAAAGAATTGCCTGCACATTGCTTCCTAAAAGTTCTGGTTAATATCCTCCCCGTCGTGACACATCCAGTCAGATGTAAATCCAATAAATCAATATCAGTGGCGTTGTGGGATATCGTAAAGGACAGGATCAGATCGTTGTTGTTGCAATACGCCAAAAATGTCGACACATCCTTCTCCGGCCCCCTCCAAACCAGCAGCAGATCATCTATGTATCTAGCATGCATCTAGCATTTTATTGCAACACTGATGATGGATTAAAGAGCTAATAAAGGATTTTTCTATTTTCACCCAACCAATTGGTGCAGCGGGATTTTCTTTTGATTACATGTGGACTTTGGCATTCGATTTCCGTGCTCCCTTTTGGATGTACACGTGAGTGCAGCGGTCTCTTCTCTTTTCCTTTCTCAAAGTCAGACATGGTACAATTGCAAGACACATAGTATTTCAACAATAAGGTAACAGTGACTCTGCATGCCTATCTGCTGGGATTTGTGACAGGATTTAACAAAAATACAGCCTAACAACTATGTTACAATATTCAAAAAGAAACAATTCATGGAGCACCATTGAGTAATAGTGTATGAATCATATACCTCCAAAGCATAAACTGCATCAGGTATATCTGTTCAAAAATGAACACTTCTACTTCAACTTAATTTACATATCAACAAACACTCAAAACTGTACTTTAATCACACGCATTATAGGTCTGGGTGACAAATGCTACCTTATTAATAATAACTGACAAAGGGTTTCATTAACAGCTCTCAGATGCTAATCTATATGTGAAATATTTTGACAGTTGAATTGATTGATGCTCTATTATTATTATTATTATTATTATTATTTTTATATATATCAGTTGAGTACAAAAAACATGCTACTCCAGGAAATAATCTTTATAGAAAAATACAAATAATAGTAAAACAATACTTTTATGACTTGGGCAAACCCCTCTTTTTAAAGAACACCATGCCTCACACCCTCCCAAAATTAGCAGCTAAATAATTTAATAGTGTTATAATGTATTAGTGTTTAGATGAGACAGAGAATCTCCCCTACTTATAAATTTGTATGACACTAGCCAAGAGATAGCTAAGAGATAAAAGGAAAATATATAAAAAAAAAAATATGCAAACCAACCACTGCCTCAGAATGGTATCTATATTATTATTCCTGGATTCCATCAAAAAGTTTATCACTAATACCTAGATTTAGCACAGAAACCTGCACATATTGTGGAAGGAATATTTAAAGAAACAGCAACAATATTTACCCTAAAAATGTAATTAGATATTTTACTCATTTTTAAAAGGATCTCTTTCTAGGCATTCCTTTCATGGGTTCTACTACTTTTAAATAGGATTTTAAGCTACAGTTGAATTTGTGGTTTTACAAAGTTCACGACCTTTAAACCTTGGCTAAATGTCAGAATAAATCTTATTACACTTTTAGGACAGGCTCACAGTGCTCACTTGCATGCAGCGAGTTAGAATAACACGATCCATTACTGTGAACAAGTCCATAGAATAGTATAGGCACTAGGCTGTAAGTTGACATGCAGAATTTTCTCAACTGAGCACTGTGAACCCGGCCCCAAACTCAATGTCTAAATCTTCCTAATCTGTAAAATCTACATACCTCTGAACTTCCTACACCTATTTAATCAATCTTAAATAATCTGATACATTTTCTAGCTCATTCGATAAGTAAAAATATTTGCAATACAACTAATAGACAGTTTCACTTCTGATTAAAGAAAAATCAGAGTCATCAGCAACCAAGAAGGGGACACGACACGGAAAAAATTTTCACCTCATAACTTAAATACAAATCATAAAATATATTTGTACTCTGCCATTAGCAGAATAGCAATTAAATGTCACTCAATATTATGAAAATGAAAAAGAACTATCGCTAACTAGGCAGAAGCTCAAACCACAAGTTAAGTTTCACTTTCAAGTGAACACACATCTCCCAGCCTGAGAAAGAATCTTCCTATCTATTACAGAGATTTGCTGCCCAATAATAGTTAGAATTAACCCTACCTAATGTATTACTGAAGACACAAACAACACAACACACAAGTATTCCTTGCTCATGCGAAGCAGGAATACTTTACCAAGCTCATCGGAGCACAAGCTTCCAACCCCCGGCGTCTTTTTGCCACCTTCAACTCCCTGCTTAAACCCACCCCCCCCCCCCCCACCCTCCGTTTCCTCCCTCTCTGCCACAGATTTAGCCACCCACTTCACCAACAAAATTGTCTCCATCCGCCAGGAAATATCCAATCTCCAATCTTCACCTCCCACCCCCTCCCAACCAGCTCCTCCTCCACCCTATCCTCCCCTCACATGCTTCACTCCTACTACCACCGAGGAAGTCAACCACCTACTGCAGACTTCCCATACCACTACTTCCCCCCTTGACCCCATCCCTTCTGACTTACTCCAGCCTCACTTCACGGAATTGGCAGCAGTCCTCACTACCCTGTTCAACCTCTCCCTATCCTCAGGCACCTTCCCCACAGACTTCAAGCAGGCCACTGTACTACCCCTGCTCAAGAAACCCTCACTCGACCCCTCGCAACCCTCCAACTACCGTCCTATCTCCCTCCTCCCCTTTGCCTCAAAACTCCTTGAGTGTCTGGTTCACAAACGCCTGACCCAGTACCTCAATGCCAACTCACTGCTAGACCCACTCCAATCTGGATTTCGGCCTGCCCACTCAACCGAAACTGCTCTCACCAAAGTGGTCAATGACCTTGCCTTAGCTAAAGCTGAAGGTAAATACTCCATTCTCCTCCTCCTTGACCTGTCAGCAGCTTTTGACACAGTAGATCATCCCCTACTCCTCCAGTCCCTCCAGTCCTTGGGCATTCACGATCTCGCCCTGTCCTGGCTTTCATCCTACCTCTCCAACCGCTCCTTCACGACCACCTTCAATGAGTCCTCGTCCACCTCCAACCACCTCTCGGTGGGAGTCCCCCAAGGTTCGGTCCTTGGCCCCCTACTGTTCACCCTATACACATCCTCCATTGGCAAGGTTATCTCCTCCATGGGTTTTAACTATCATCTGTATGCAGATGACACCCAGATCTACCTCCACACCCCTGACATATCCACCACTACCATGGACAAGGTCTCCTCCTGCCTATCCACCATCTCCTCCTGGATGTCTGCTAGGTTCCTGAAACTAAATCTAGACAAAACGGAATTTATGATCTTCCCACCCCGGCCATCCACGAACCTCCCAGATGTGCATGTCACTGTTAACCACACTACCATTCGCCCTACCTCTCAAGCCTGTTGTCTGGGTGTCACCCTGGACTCCGCACTCTCCTTCACTTCCCACATCCAAAACCTCACAAAGTCCTTCAACTTCCACCTTCGTAACATCTGTAAGATTCGCCCTTTCCTGACCTCTGCCACCACCAAACTCCTCATCCATGCCCTCATAATTTCCCGCCTTGACTACTGCAATGCCCTGCTGTCTGGTCTCCCTATGACCCGAACAGCCCCACTGCAGTCCATCATGAATGCGGCAGCCAGAATTATCCACTGCTCCCATCGCTCCACCACGGCAGATCCCCTCCTAGAATCCCTCCACTGGCTTCCTATCCAGTCCAGAATCAGATTCAAGATACTGTGTCTGACCTACAAATCTGTCCACAAAACCTGTCCAACCTACATTTCCGATCTTACTCAGAGGTACACACCTAGCCGCTCACTCCGCTCTTCCAATGAACTTCGCCTAACCGCCCCCCGCATCACCCAGTCCCATGCACGCCTCCAGGACTTCTCAAGAGCTGCTCCAACACTATGGAACTCCCTACCTCCACCCATTAGGGCAGCCCCCTCCTTCAACATCTTCAAGAAAGCCCTCAAAACTCACCTTTTCACTCTGGCCTACTACCCCTCACAAGTGCTCTAAACCTACAGCTGAACTCTGGTCCCCTACCATTCGTGTCCTTGCCTCTCCCTCTAGATTGTAAGCCTTTGGGCAGGGTCCTCCTCCTTTTGTGTCCTACCTGATCTGGCACCTCCATTACTGTGCACCCATGCTATGCATCTGAGTGAACATAACTGGCCTAATCTCCATGCTCCATCCAGTGACTGACTAAGCATTACCTTGTACTAATACTGTGCTGTGTGATCTGGTTTTCTTGTATTCCTGTATTGTCATATTGCTGTATGTCACCCCTAAATATTGTCTGTAACCTAAATTAATGTTCAGCGCTGCGTAATATGTTGGCGCTTTATAAATACAATAAATAAATAAATTAAATAAATAAATAAATCTATAGCCGGCCACAATCTCTCATACACAATACACAATGTCCTTAAAGGACCAGACATACAGTATTATATTCTCCTACATACGGTCTTCTTAATACTAACCACACATATAACAAACAAACAAACATGCAACATGTTTCCTCAGTTACATTCTCACTGACCTCAATCTTTTAACCAACAACAATAATTCAATCCACACACGCTATGTACAAATCCAACATACAACTAATATTCATAGCCCATCCACATACATTCCTCGTCCAATACCAACAATTACACACATATTCACAGGTGACTAGTTGTTTTACATCGCTTCATAAACTTCAAAACTATCAACAAATATTTATATAACAAATCAATATACACATCTAATATACAGTTACTTTTCCTTGACATCATTACCATGATACATTCTATTTACCTTCCCAATTACATTAATGAAGATTTATAATTATTGTTACTCCACTTCCGAGATTGATATGAGACATTATATGACACAACACAAGAAACCCGACCAGACAAAATGGCAGTCCCAGTACAGGAGTCCAGTGTGACAGGATATCCATTTATGTAGCTACATTTTTCGCACTGGTCACTGTCCCGCTCTAGACTGCACTGTCTGTTCAAGCCTCAAGGGTACCAATACATTAATTCTACTAACAGTATCTCTCTCGAAAATGCAGTAACCCAACACTTATCGCTGCGCAGGAAATACTATGTTACATCTCTAAATAACAATTTCTTCTGTACAGATATGGTGTGTGTCCACATTTCTCTGTATTAGGATATTGTATCTCTACAACCTCTCTACTTATAAGACTATAATATAGTTTTTGGGTCATTTTACTAATGTATCTGTGGGTGGAAGTGTATATGACTTATTATGGTAATTTCCAAGAAAGAACTGAGTAGTATGTAATAAAGTGTCCTGTAAAAGGACCCCCTCTTTTGGGAATTTAAACGTATCTTATGTATTTAGTGGACATACACTATCCAGGTCAGTGAATGAGGTCTAGATTATACAGATCAGGAAACTTGAGCTACTTAAAACTTATATGCGGACAGTGAGATAAGCAAGGAAAAGATTAGAGAAAGAGGTTGGATCCAATTATATAACCAGATTTCTTAAAAAACAAACTCGTATAAGACTAATACTACTATATATTAAAACTTAAAAACTATTCCCCTCTCTCCAACCAAGGGGAGACACACTCTCTCTCCAACCAAGAGTGTAACTGTGGGGTGATCAATCCCACCTTTTTATTTCATATTCCAGTCCTCTATGACTGTCACTATATTCCTCAGTCCACTATGACTGGCACTTTATATTTACATTCATATATACAATATGTTTACAAGGTTTGGACAGACAGACAGCACTGGGTAAGCAGCAGAAATGGATTCCCTAAGAGCGGGAAAAAGTTCTGTACTCACTCAGAGCTGTTGCTGCGTCCTGGTCACACCGAGAAACTGGCCTCGGGGCCTTTCGGCTCTTCCTCAAAATCAGCCTCTGCGAATCCGAGTCACGGCACCGTCTGAAAGCTTATCGTAACTTAACCACTATTACAAAATAAATTTAAGAATTAACAATAACACTTAGTATATAATTGGATCCAATAGCAATGACATGTCATGGTCCCATTCACATGAAATGATACACAGAGATAGGTATCGTGGATAGGAACGGCAATCTTTATTCTGCCCTTGGCTTATAAAGGGCAAAACCACAAAATTATAATAAAGGAAAAGAACATTTGCACATGCGTAAAGTATACTGGAGTCTTATACGTCATTTATAAAATCACCTAAATGTTCATCTTTTACAGAATTACATGTAGACAGGAAACATTGGCGTCATGCCCAGAATATGTGGCAGGATGCTAGAATGGGTTTTAACATAGGATTCAGTATCAGACATGTTCTTGTGGTTGATTTCCAACAGAGGTGCTAGAGAGATAACCTACATCCTAATAACACATCTTCAGAGATGCTAGAGAGATGACCTACATCCTAATAACACATCTTCAGAGATGCTAGAGAGATGACCTACATCCTAATAACACATCTTAATATGGCGTCTTTGGCCTTACTATTTACTGTAGCTAAGCCTCAGTTTGTATGCCTTACAGTCCATGAGCTGAGCATAGTACCCTAATAGTAAGATTATATGGATATATCAATGCTTATTTCCTTTCCTTGCGTATTTATGTATATAAGATAAAAAGAGTTAGATAATAACAAATAAGTGAAAGTATTATTATACTGTTATCAGCTACTAGCTGTCAGGGACTTAAAGGTCAGGAACTTAAAGCAAGTGTAAAAGGTCCTGGCTGTACGCCCAGAATGTGGTTACGTGTTCGGGGCTTTTGGATGCATATGTAGTGTAAAATGGAGCGGATGTACCAGACTTGCGGTGTGTGCTTCAAAGATTAAATTTCTACTTCAAAACGAGTCATTTGGTACAGCGTGTCCTGTATAGCTTTTAACTTGTAACCTATAAACTAATGCCCAGCTGTGATGTATGTTTGCCTTGTGGTTACTGTGCTAAGCTATGTATTATAATTGTATGAGTATATCAATATTATCCTACTTCTCTTATATGGATATGTGTATGAGCAAGCAAAAGATATTGATTAACTAATAATGAATGATAAAGGAGTGATAACTGTCCTATCCTTTCAATAACTAGGGTATTTTTTGAACCCTACAGAAATGGTGATATTAATTATTTATCTTTATCGAAAATGTTTTGTATAATTAAACTATGCATTCAAACTCATATGCCTCCCTTCCTTTCCCCACACAGGTGTTCACAAAAAGATAACTGTGAAGGATCAGAGCAGCCTTTCCGGTTTGCTTCCAATATAGAACAGTGTGTTAAGATCACAGTGAAGCCCAACAGCCTTCCAGTATCTGAGCACAGCCTGCCGGTAAGAACTGTGCTTAAAGGTTTCAAGGTGATTAACCTGACACAGTGTAAAAAAAATACATATGCATGTTGGAGTAAATGTTCCCTTTCTTTCTTCTCTTTAGCTCACTGTAGAAGTTAGCAATGTCCCTGATTTGCATGTCGGTGTAACTTGTTCTTTTGGCAACATCTCTTATGTTGAGGGAAAAGTGTATGGAAATCAAATTGTCTGTATATCACCAACTGCAAAAGATGTTCCTGTGATTCCCATGGATCAAGGTAAGATATTTTAAATATGCATCCATGTAAAAACTCGGTATTTGTTCTCTGGGTATTGGTGATATTTGAATATCCCTTATATGATATTGATTTTCAGATAACAGCTTAGCACCATGAATTAGCAAGGCTCTACTGATGTCAATTTCTACCATTAACCTCCCCCTTACCCTATCCTAAAATACTAATCCTACCAACATGGACTAACCTCCCACCTGCCTACACCTATCCTCTCTCCTACCTACTGTAAGGCTTGACAGGTTATGTCCTCACTCAGTCTCTATGCCCAAATCTATTATCATGGCTCTGAGCCCGGCACACATCTTCACCTATAGACAAGCCCCCGCGTGAACAGGACACATTATTTGTCTCCTTACTACGGTCACCCCCAGATCTTAACGTGCAAGGCATACAGACTGAGGTAGAGAGGAATAACCTGTTAAAGCCCTAATGAGGCTAGTAACACAGTTCAACAGTTCATCAGTATCACACAGGGTTATTACCTTGGTTCAGAAGGATGAGGCAATTAGCGTCATTAGTCAGTAATGGCAGAGATAGAAAGTGCAGATTCTCCAGTATCAGGAGAGGAATCAAGCAATCCACAGGCAATGGGTAAATCAGGTATGAGACAGTTCAGGCAAAGTCTTCATGCAAAAGTTATTCAACAGGTAATGGATGATCCAGGTTATGAGATAGTTCAGGCAAGTCTGCATGCAGTGTTATGCAACAGGTAATAGATGATGCAAGTTATGACACAGTTCTTATTAGTCTGCATGCAAATTTATTCAACAGGTAACGAATGCTCCAGGCAGTATGTGATATAGTTTATATGAGACTGCATGCAAGTTTTTCAACTGACTGACAGAGATAGTTGTAGTATACTTATCGTCCAGTTCAGGTAGCATGCAAGAACTATCCAGTAACAGGCAATGGTCGGTCCAGGCGGCAGACAAAAGTATCCAGTAAACATGCAATGGTCGGTCCAGACGGCAGGGAAGAGTATCCAGTAACTAGCAGAGGTCGGTCCAGGCTGCAGGCAAGGATATCCAGTAACTAGCAGAGGTCGGTCCAGGCGGTAGGCAAGAGTGTCCAGTAACAAGCAAGGTTGGTCCAGGCAGCAGACTAGGATTTTCAGGAATCAAGCAGAGGTTAATCACAATAGACAAGGACAGTCAAATACAAGCCAAGGTAAATATCCAGCGTATCTTTAACAAGTGAGCAATTAACTAAAGCTATGCTTATCACGGGCAATGACTGGAAGCACTCTGCAGATTTAAATAATCTTAAATAACTCATCATCCAATCAGTGGCCAGCCACACTCCGCACATCCAATCACACAGCAAGGCCCTGCCTAGGTGTCAGTTGTAATGTCGGCTGAATGAAGAAAAAGAAAAACTCCAGCACTCTCTAAACTGCGGTAGGAGATGGGACTTAGACCTGGTCAACCATGGGATGTGTGAGTGTAGGCTCGTTGAAGGGCGTGCACGGACTGGATGAGAAACAGCAAATCGATGTGGAAAGGGAGGCAAGATGTAGCCAGCACTGCGCTTCAGATGATTGTTTATTGAGATAAAAAGTACACTTACAGTTGATTGAGGTTGATTCAGGCGAGATGCGATGCGGATGTGGTGGGTGCCAGGTCTAGATCGCCCTGCGGACGTCCATTTCGCGCGTCTAGCGCTTGTTCACCGCAGTGGGGAAAATAATTTTTTTTAAGTGTACTTTTTATCTCAATAAACAATCATCTGAAGCGCAGTGCTGGCTACATCTTGCCTCCCTTTCCACATCGTAATGTCAGCTGACACTGCTCTGTCAGCTGACTGGAGCTGACTATTGTTTACCTTTGCGGAGGGCGTACTGGGAACGCGCCCTCCGCCTATCAGGATGCGCAGCCTGTGAGCCAGTAACAGCGTCATCAGTGGGGAACAAGCGCCAAGACTCGAAAGCGGTGGATTCCGCCTGGGTCTTGGCAGAATTCTCAGCAGACAAAGGCAGATACTTAAAACCTACACCTAACACTAATCTCCCTGCTATGTACAGTGGCTTGTAAAAGTATTCGGCCCCCTTGAAGTTTTCCACATTTTGACACATTACTGCCACAAACATGAATTAATTTTTTCGGAATTTCACGTGAAAGAACAATACAAAGTGGTGTACACGTGAGAAGTGGAACGAAAATCATACATGATTCCAAACATGTTTTAAAAATAAATAACTGCAAAGTGTGCGTAATTATTCGGCCCCCCTGAGTCAATACTTTGCAGAACCACCTTTTGCTGCAATTATAGCTGCCAGTCTTTTAGGGTATGTCTCTAAGAGCTTTGCACATCTAGAGACTGAAATCCTTGCCCATTCTTCTTTGCAAAACAGCTCCAGCTCAGTCAGATTAGATGGACAGCGTTTGTGAACAGCAGTTTTCAGAACTTGCCACAGATTTTCGATTGGATTTAGATCTGGACTTTGACTGGGCCATTCTAACACATGGATATGTTTTGTTTTAAACCATTCCATTGTTGCTTTATGTTTAGGGTCGTTGTCCTGCTGGAAGGTGAACCTCCACCCCAGTCTCAAGTCTTTTGCAGACTCCAATAGGTTTTCTTCCAAGATTGGCCTGTATTTGGCTCCATCCATCTTCCCATCAACTCTGACCAGCTTCCCTGTCCCTGCTGAAGAGAAGCACTCCCAGAGCATGATACTGCCACCACCATATTTGACAGTGGGGATGGTGTGTTCAGAGTGATGTGCAGTGTTAGTTTTCCGCCACACATAGTGTGTAGCATTTTGACCAAAAAGTTCCGTTTTGGTCTCATCTGACCAGAGCACCTTCTTCCACATGTTTGCTGTGTCCCCACATGGCTTGTGGCAAACTGAAAACGGGACTTCTTATGCTTTTCTGTTAACAATGGCTTTCTTCTTGCCACTCTTCCATAAAGGCCGATTTTGTGCAGTGCACGACTAATAGTTGTCCTATGGACAGATTCCTCCACTTGAGCTGTAGATCTCTGCAGCTTGTCCAGAGTCACCATGGACCTCTGGACTGCATTTCTGATCAGTGCTTTCCTTGTTCGGCCTGTGAGTTTAGGTGGACGGCCTTGTCTTGGTAGGTTTACAGTTGTGCCATACTCCTTCCATTTCTAAATGATTGCTTGAACATCCATGGGATGTTCAAGGCTTTGGAAAAAATTTTGTAGCCTAAGCCTGCTTTAAATTTCTCAATAGCTTTATCCCTGACCTGTCTGGTGTGTTCTTTGGACTTTATGGTGTTGTTGCTCCCAATATTCTCTTAGACAACCTCTGAGGTTGTCACAGAGCAGCTGTATTTGTACTGACATTAGATTACACACAGGTGCACTCTATTTAGTCATTAGCACTCATCAGGCAATGTCTATGGGCAATTGACTGCACTCAGACCAAAGGGGGCTGAATAATTACGCACACCGCACTTTGCAGTTATTGATTTGTAAAAAATGTTTGGAATCATGTATGATTTTCGTTCCACTTCTCACGTGTACACCACTTTGTATTGGTCTTTCATGTGGAAATCCAATAAAATTGATTCATGTTTGTGGCAGTAATGTGAAAAAATGTGGGGAAACTTCAAGGGGACCGAATACTTTTGCAAGCCACTGTATATCTAACACTAAGCTCCCCACTACCTACACCCAACACTATACATGACCACTGCACTGCTGCATCTCTATCACAGCCAATAATGGTAGCCAGCTATGTATATAGCCCAAACCATTACTTAGTTATACATGTGCTGTAGTAGTCCGGAGTTAACATATACAGCGCATTATACATTAATTACTAGGAATTACAGTTCTTTTTGTTGGTAGTATGTGACGGTTCTGAGTCCACAGAGCCCAGAGACACAGTGTATAGTGGTAGATTAAGCAAAATCCGACTGGCGGGCATTTATTGGGCACACAGTTCACACAAAAGTTCAAACTATTACTAGACAAGCCACAAGGAAGTGTCACAGAAGAGTCTTAATTCCCAGCTTCACAGTCCCGAAATCCCAGTAGCTCCACAAATAGCAGAAGTCCAAAAGGTGCAAAACAGATCCCAGCAGTCCCAATCAGTGCAGTTCTAACCAGTCACCACATCAAGTATCCATTAGACAAGTCCACATCAACAGCTGAATGAGGAATACAATGGTCCAGGGCCACAGGATCCTCTGAGTTACAGCAAGTCTTCTCTGTTTCCTGGCCGCATGGGAGATTATCCTGGGCTAACCACAGGACCCCTGAGCTGCTCTCCCTTCCACAGACACAATCCAACTGAGGTACAAGCATGATACCAGCTCTCCTCTGTGGTGCCTAGTTTCCTGCCCCCCTTGCTGAGAGCCACAAAGGAGCCTAGATGGTGAATGGCTTTATGCTGTTAAGGTGTATCTCTGATGTCTCTAGAGTGTTGGGGAAGGTGAGCTTTCTATTGGACAGCAAATAAAGTACTTTACATAGTAGTCTGCAGTCCTAATCCAATCACCCAGTGTCATAACTTCTCCCCCTCCACTCTTAAGCCGCATCTACACGCGTAGATGCGGCCGCGATGTTCCTTATCAATCGAGCCGCTGATGCGGCTCGATTGATAAGATCCGACAGGACGGATCTTGCTTCCGCCGATTCCTTGCTCGCTCCCCGCGAGGGGACAATGGCAGGGAATCGAGCGGAAGATAAGCGGCGCTGGCGGGGACGAGCGGGGAATCGAATGCGGCGCACACGCGGCGAGTGGGGACGCGGCGGGCACGCACGGGGATGCGGAAGAGGCCGCCGATCGCCACAACATCTCCACAACATCTCCCTGTGTAGACGGGGCTTAAGGCATGTACCAGGGGAGACCTTCACAGGTCGCAGCGCTGGTACATGCCCTTGTGTGGGCTCTGACTTCTTGTGACTGTACCAACAAAGTAGCAACGGAGATCACCAACATAATTTCCCAGAAGTACATCTGCAGGCAGGCCACTCATCACATCTACAATACCATTGTGGGGTCCAAAGCCATAGTCCAAGGTGACCCGAGCCCTTGATATAGATTGATGTGTGCCTGCAGCCAGCTGAATCACCAAGTTCTGACCAGCCTGGATGGCCTCAGGCCGCACTAGTTTAGGATCCACAATTGTAAGTAATGCCCCAGAATCTCAAAAGCCAACAGCTCTATGGCCATCCAAAAATACTTCCTAAGAGTACTTTTGGTGGACTATAGTAGAAGGAGAGACCAGGGGTTGCACCCCATAAAGGCCAGGGGTTGAATCCTGGAGCCATTCAGCTTGCAAAGGTGGCTGTCACTCTGAGGTCTGAGATACTTCCACATAATCACTAGTCCTTGGGGCCCAAGGTGATGCATTCCTCCTATCCAGGGGACAGTTAGCCTGGTCATGCCCCAGTTGAGCACAGCCAAAGCAGATACGCTGTGGAGGGTGTCTGGGCAACTGAGGTTGTTGCATACAGGGCAAAGGGGGTGTGGTAACTGCAGGATGGGTAGATGGGCTTGGCCCTGGAGAAGACTGTGTTCTGGGATCTAAAGCTGCAACCTCATGTAGGGTGAGTGGGTACCTGTCTAGTTCCTCTGAGTTCTGTGGTACTTCCACATAATGAATAGCCTTTAGGACCCCAGGTGATGCATTTCTCTTTCTCAGGGGACAGTTAGCCTGAAAGTGCCCCAGCTGTCCACAACCAAAGCAGTGATGCTGAGAAGGGTTTTGGGCAGACCGAGGTTGTGGCATATAGGGCAAAGGAGGTGAGATGACCACAGAATGGGTAGAGGTGGTTAGGGCTGAGGAAGTCTGTGTTTGGCGATGTGGGGGGCAGTACAGTTGGGCTTCCTGGGGAGGTGTGTTACCTGTTCTGGGCTCCTCTGATGACATCTTTCTCCAGTGAGGCGTGTTAGTCAGTGTCTCATCTGCTAAGACTGTAGCCTCATCTAGGGTAGCTGGTTTCCTCTCTCACACCCACTCATTGACTTCAGCTGGGCACTTGGAGAAGAATTGCTACATTATAAACAGTTCAATAATCTGCTCTGCTATAAAGGCTTGCTCTCCTTCCAGCCAATGGTGGCATGCTTGTGAGATCTTATGAGCAAAACCTTTAAAAGAGTTTTCCAGGTTGAAAGGGGTGCTTCGAAATTTGGCTCCTGTGAGCAACAGGCGTTATAGCATAATAGACCAATATGGCCTGTTTGATTGCCGCATAGTTGCACTTTTCTCTTGGATCCAGCATGCAGTATGCTTCTGCAGCACTCCCCTCCAGCAGCCCCACAATATGACAAGGCCAGTCCATAGAGGGAACATCCAGTAGTTCACACTGCAATTCAAAGTCCTGAAAGAACCCATCAACATCTCCCGATATTTCAACAAATGGCTTAAAGTCCTTGCAAGAGATTTTTGGGGTCTCTCTGCGAGCTGATATGGACATAGGGGCTAG
This sequence comes from Hyperolius riggenbachi, assembly GCF_040937935.1. NCBI lineage: Eukaryota > Metazoa > Chordata > Amphibia > Anura > Hyperoliidae > Hyperolius > Hyperolius riggenbachi. Next base: position 395,460,571 of record NC_090647.1, on the reverse strand, counting down.
CTCATTGTTCCGAGTAGCCTCTAGCTCCTGTCTCTGTAGGGCCTTATGGATAGCAGTAATTTTCATTTCTCGTGCTGCATCATCTCCTAGAATTCCCATCTCCTCCTCATACCATATGACCTACTGATTTTTGCCACTGGTGCTGGTGCTGCTGGGGTTCTCTCTGTAGCCTCACATCTCAGCTTTCTCAAGACTGGCCATCAGCTGGCCCTTAGAAAGTCCTCTGTAGCTCAGACCCAGCTCTCTGGCTCACTCTTGTAAATTGTCCAGTTTTGGTATTCAGATGAGAAATTATCATGCATGATGATCAAGTTTCGTCTCCCGACCACTGTGCTCTGACCCTACCACTGCCAACCAGTTTTGTGATGGTTCTGAGACTACAAAGCCCAGAGACACAGTGTACAGTGGCAGATTAAAGGGGAAATTTAGCCTAAACAAACATACTGTCAGTAAGTTACATTAGTTACGTTAATTAAAATAGATCGGTAATATAATCTCTTGCCCCCCCTGTTTTAAAAGAACAGGTAAATGTTCGTGATTCCATGGGGCAGCCATCTTTTTTGTTGAAAGGTGACAGGGAGCATGAGACACAGTTCTAACTGTCCTGTGTCCTGATCAACCCCCCCCCCCCCCCAGCTGCACGCGCTGGGCTTCAAATTTCAAATAAAAAAAATTGCACCAAAACAGCAGAACGAAAGCAACAACATCAGAAATCCCATCATGCTTTGCACAGCATCAGGGGACAAAAATGCCCGGGCAGTTTTCTTCTGTGCAGCTAAAAATGAGGCTTGGGTAAGAAAAACAAAGTTCTGATGCTGTGAAACTGTTAAAGAAACACCTAGCCTTTTCAGTGCTGCTGAGTAGATTTATAGTCTGGAGGTTCACTTTAAGCAAAACCTGACTGACGGGGCATTTATTGGGCACACAGTTCACACAAAAGTTCAAACTATTACTAGACAATCCACAAGGAAGTGTCACAGAAGAGTCCCAATTCCCAGCTTTACAGGCAAAACAACACAACTCCCAAAGTCCCACTAGCTGCACAAATACCAGGAGTCCAAAAGGTGCACAACAGATCCCAGCAGTCCCAATCGGTGCAGTTCTAACCAGTCACCACATCAAGTATCCATTAGACAAGTCCACATCAACAGCTGAACGAGGAATACAATGGTCCAGGGCCACGGGACCCTCCGAGTTACAGCAAGTCTTCTCTGGTTCCTGGCCGCATGGGGGATTATCTTGGGCTAACTACAGGACCCCTGATGCACTTGAAACAAAAAGAAAAACCGAGAGCCCAATATAGTGCAGTAAGTCTAACAATTGTTGGCGAAATAATTAACAGATGTGGATATACTCACAAACACGGGTTACCACATAGGCAACCACTTGAACTGCAGGTGGGGAGTATTAGAACCTGACCCCACTCAGGTTTAAGAAGTCGCTCTCTGTAGATAGAAAGAAGGGGACAGTCCCCTCCACCCAAGGTGGACTATATACTGTGCAAATTTGGACAGAGGCGCCAGGCAGGTTAAAATGATCTAAAAACAACTAAAAAGGAGGAGTACAGGTGGACTTACCTCCTGAAATGATGGACAATCAAGATTGTTCAAATCGCAAATAACAATTTATTTTGGCACTCCGCAACGCGTTTCGCAGGTATAACCCGCTTCATCAGGCAAGGAGTGCAAGCTCAAAAAGGTCCAATAGTGGCAATGCGCCTCTGTGAGAGGCGCATTGCCACTATTGGACCTTTTTGAGCTTGCACTCCTTGCCTGATGAAGCGGGTTATACCTGCGAAACGCGTTGCGGAGTGCCAAAATAAATTGTTATTTGCGATTTGAACAATCTTGATTGTCCATCATTTCAGGAGGTAAGTCCACCTGTACTCCTCCTTTTTAGTTGTTTTTAGATCATTTTAACCTGCCTGGCGCCTCTGTCCAAATTTGTACAGGACCCCTGAGCTGCTCTCCCTTCCACAGACACAATCCAACTGCCTCACATGAGGTACAAGCATGATACCAGCTCTCCTCTGTGGTGCCTAGCTTCCTGCCCCTCTGCTGAGAACCACAAAGGAGCCTTGATGGTGAATGGCTTTATGCTGATAAGGTGTATCTCTGATGTCTCTAGAGTGTTGGGGAAGGTGAGCTTTCTATGGGACAGCAAATAAAATACTTTACATAGTCTGCAGTCCTAATCCAATCACCCAGTGTCACATAGTACAATACTGCAGTACTAGTACAGTACCTACCAAGTGGAACACACAGTTATGTGTGTTTTATACACAGATTGCCCACTTTTGTTCATAAGGTTGTATTGGAGCTGCATATGTGTGTTTTGCCATTGGTATTGTGACTGTCTGGATGCATGGCAACTGCAAATTGAACTTGCTTTCTGATTGAACACACTTACACCTAAGTTATCGAGTGAGCACTGAAGAAATGTTATTCTCAGTACTAGGTGCAATACAGCTAGCAACAGACAAGCTGGACTCTGGATGACTATAAGAACCATGCTGTCCGCACAGTTCTAACCTGTATAAATCTGCACTAAATAAATCCTAGGCTATATCTGACAGTATTCTCAGTAGGTGGCCTGGCAATACAGTTTAAGTAGCTAACAAGTGTGTGTAAGTATACACATGCATGTTAGCCATCTAAACTGTATTACCAGCTACTAGAGATAGCTCGAACCTCAGATGTTGGATTCGCGGACCGCGGACGTGAACTTCTGCAAAAGTTTGAGTTTGCGTGAACCAGGCGAACCGCCATAGACTTCAGGCAAATTTTAAAACCTACAAAGATGGTTTCTGGCCACAAAACGTATTTGACAGAGAGTAGGGTTATAATCCCTAATGGGCAGAAATCACATTGCATTCCTACATTAGAGGCATAATGCTTTAAAACATCTTGTTTGTGTATATGTCAACCAGGTAGTGTAAGCAGTGTACTGCTTCACACTGACAGACCAAAGGGTTGTTGTTATTAGTTTATCTCAGGACATAAATGTCAGTCCTCTCGGCAGCAATGTGTGTGTAGTGATGGCCATGCTCTCTTGACCTGTTCTCTACCCAGGAATCTTAGCAAGGTGACATCCCCACATGTGCTCAATTACACAAGGAGGACCTACACCACTGTGGACTGACCTGCAATGTGCCTTCAGCATATTAGTGGTCTCCCCCACATAAATCCGCTAACATGGACAAACCAGAGCATATACCAAACCTTTTGTTCTACATTTTATAAACTGCTTAAAGGGACTCCGAGCAGTGCAGAAACTATAGGAAGATGCATATCATTTTAAAAGCTCTCTTTCTCCTCTTTCCAATAATATATAAACCGCCGCCCTACGCCTTTTAGTTTTTCGCTATTTTCGCGATGGAAATTGCCGCGGCCGCGATTTCGATAGGGAAAATAGAGAAAACTAAAAGGCGTAGGGTGACGATTTAGGTGTCGTCAGAAAGAGGAGAAAGAGAGCTTTAAAATGATATCCATCTTTCCATAGTTACATTGTATTACACAAGGCGACTTTTTCTCAAAGTCAGCAGCTCCATTCATTCCTAAATCATCGCCCTACGCCTTTTCGTTTTCTCTATTTTCGTGATCGAAATCGTGGCTGCTGCAATTTCAATCACGAAAATAGCGAAAACTAAAAGGCGTAGGGCGGCAGTTTATATATCATTGGAAAGAGGAGAAAGAGAGCTTTAAAATGATATGTATCTTTCCATAGTTTCTGCACTGCTCAGAGTCCCTTTAATACTGCAGGGCTGACCACAGTGGTAAAACTGGCTTCCCCTGACTATAAAATTACAACACAAGCACTGATTGCATCTGAAATTCCCCCCTGGGCGCATGTCACCAAGCCAAGACTGTGTCTGGGAACTAATAAACTTGCTGTGGTACAATCTATTCTTAAAGGGAACCAGAGATGAACAATTCACACAAAATAAACTTATCGGTCGATAGCTTGTAAAGAATAAATGCTCTACCTGATAATTTCGCCACTCTGGTGTGCCTTTTTGAGTGTGTTTTTATCCATTATTGCTCCAGGAAATATCCAATATGGCCACCAGGTTATAAGCTGTTCTGGATGTGCTGTCTAGCCTCTATTAGACTATAGACAAGCAGGGCTGCAGCAGGCTTTCATCTGTGTGCTTTCAACTTTATTATTCTGGCATGCTGTGTGGCTACCTGTAGGAAGTGTCTCTCATAGAAATGAAACTGCATACAGTAGATAATGACTGACTGCACAGTGCACACAGATACACTTGTCTGTTTCAGAGCTTCTTTCTCGGCAGCAGCATCCCCTTCCATGTCAACAGCTCTGAGTAGCAAATCTGAGCTGGGGGGGGGGGGGGGGGCAGGCTTGGGCTTGAAAAGACTCCACAGAAGAGTGACTCAGCTACAATGATTCCAGGTCAAACCTAGGCTGAATCAGTCGGTGGATTGTTATCACAGCTGATAACAGATAGATTACACTGAGAAGAATAAAACTAAAAACATGATAGGTGTTTACTGTCATGTTCCCACTGATAAATGTAATAAAATACATGAGGGTACTTCGTCTCTGGTTCTCTTTAAGATTGGGAAGCCTTCTATAAGAAACACAAGGAAGGAGAGCACTTTTTACTTGTAATAATTTATCTTGCTGGATAATCCACCAGTTCTTACTGATGGTTTGTAACGATTGGTGTCAGCACATAGAGAGAATCTGATTGTTGATGATCTGCAGAATCATCAACAATACAGATGTATACTTGATTATGGATGATCTGCAGAATCACCAATAATACAAGTATGACTAACCTCTGTACACCAAATGAGTAAAATACTAGATGAACTGAAGACTATCTCCCAAGGAGCGGGAGATATTAATGGCTCGGCCAAGAGCCACCTGAGGGGCAGGTGGCTCTGGACAGTGCAGAAACAATCTCCTAGATAGCAAGGGCCTGGTAACCAGGGATCAGATGGTAAACTGTACTGCAGCCAGAGGAAGACCACTGGCTGCTTACAGGCTGGACTCTCTGAGGAGCGGGAGTCCTGTATGCAGCTGACACCTGGTGGAATGGTATTACTGCTAGTACAGATAGACTGAGCACTCTGGGAGAGTGACAGCTTGAGTGGTCGGGCAGGCCAGGTCGGCAACACACGAGCAGATTAGGTATAGAGAGAGAGAGACTGATTCGGTAACCAGGTACATGCAGGGTCTGGCAACAGGTAGGCAGATATGCAGAGGTACCGAATCAGAAGACAATAGCAAGGTCGACAGAGCAAATGGTCATAACATAAGTATAACAAAATCCTAGACTGAGTTGTGAGTTCCTTGGTCTCGACACCCTGGAACTAGTCTAGAGTAAACACAGTATAGGTACAGTGTTCCTAAACTTGAGTGTGTGGTCCTTGGTCACAACACCCTGGAACTGGTCTATATGATAACACAACAATGACACAGTTTCCCTAAGCTTGGGTGTGAGGTCCTTGGTCACAACACCCTGGAACTGGTCTAAAGTATAACACAGCAATGACACAGTATCCCTAAGCTTGGGTGTGAGGTCCTTGGTCACAACACCCTAGAACTGGTCTAAAGTATAACACATCAATGACACAAACGTAATCTGGCTAAGTGAGAATTCCCAGGTCCTCCTGGTTCTAACACACTGTGGGATCTGACTGGTCTGAGTGCTCACACGTTAGTATTCGCAACGGCAGACAACCAGCAACTGACAGGCAAGAAGTATATATAGAGCAGCGTTCCTCAGCGCCGCCCAGCCCCACTCAGCCAATCACCCACTGTGCTGGGATCAGCTGATCCCTCTCCTAATGGCATAAAGGTCCTGCCTCCTAGCGCGCGTGCGTAGCTCTCCATCTGTGTGCACTACTAGGCTCAGACAAACCAGATGCATGCTGCTGTGCGGAAACCGCCGGTCTGAACGCGGAGACAGCCGCCCCGCTGCCAGACCGCGCAGCTGTGTCTCCGCAATCCATTACATGGTTCTTTTTATTGTTTCATACATTGGTGAATAAGAAACATGCATGAAAAAACAATTTGAAGAATTATGGCGTATTTTTGGGGTCAAAAGGGAGTTCCTGTCTCTCTTTTCTGCTTTTTCTAAAGCCTGAACAATTATTCCCTTATCATAACCTCTAGCCTGTAATCTATCTGAGATGAGTGGAGGTGTATACCGCTACACTCCGGCAAGGGACAGAGCTGGACCTAGGCAGCCTAAGCCAATGCTGGAACTGGAAAAAGGAAGAGAGTTGCTATGATTAAGGACCACACTAGGTCCGAAACATGTCAGCATTGTGCATGTTCGCCTGTATGGGATAAGTCCTGAATAAACTTTGGAGACATTGAAGCGGACCCACTCTCTTCCTTTTTCCTATCTCTGAGATCTTGGGCCTGTGTGAGAAAATCTTCCCATGTACTGGCATTCCTCCTCAGGCATACAAATTGGCTAAAAGGTAAGCTCTTAATAGTAGAATAGGAGGAAGAAGTTTTAAATCAGGATGATAACATTTATTGGCTAACTAAAAAGAATAAGAATAAGCGAGGTTTTGGCTTTGCAGCCTTCGTCGGGCTTAAATCCTGTTTGCTTGCAGGCTGATGGTACAGACAGCTTTATACATGCAACATCAAAAGGGGATACATAGATTTTTTCAAGCATAAATACATGTCATTAAGATTCCTTAAAGAGACACTGAAGCGAAAAAATATATATGATATAATGAATTGGTTGTGTACTATGAATAATTACTAGAAGATTAGCAGCAAAGAAAATATAATCATATTTTTATTTTCAGGTATATAGTGTTTTTTCTAACATTGCATCACTCTATAATATGTGCAGATTACACAACACTCAGCATTCAAAATGAGTCTTTCAGAGCAGTCTGTGAAGTAATGAACTCTCCTCTAGCAGAGGAAAAGTAAACAGTTCAATTACAGTTGAGATAATAAAAGTCAGATAACAGCCCTCTCCATGGCTAAGTCGGAGAGTTTAATAGCTTTTTTGCATAGAGATAACAACTGGAGTTTCTCAACTCTTCCTGTACTGGAAACAATTAGACTGATGTATCTGATCTTAATGTTTTTTTTCTTAGCTGTACTACACATACAAATCATAATATCATCATTTTTTTTTCGCTTCAGTGACTCTTTAAGTGAAACAGAACATGTGTTTCTTATAGAAGGCTTCCCAATCTTAAGGATAGATTGTCCCACAGCAAGTTTATTAGTCCCCAGACACAGTCTTTGCTTGATAACATGCGCCCAGGGGGGAATTTCAGATGCAATCAGTGCTTGTGTTGTAATTTTATAGTCGGGGAAGCCAGTTTTACCACTGTGGTTAGTCCTGCAGAATTAAGCAGTTTATAAAATGTAGAACAAAAAGTTTGGTATATGCTCCATCCATATCCATGTTAGCGGATTTATGTGGGGGAGACCACTAATATGCTGAAGGACCGTTTCCAGGCACATTGCAGGTCAGTCCACAGTGGTGTAGGTCCTCCTCATGTAATTGAGCACATGTGTGGATGTGACCTTGCTAAGATTCCTGGGTATAGTGTGCCTGTGTCCATTCATACGTTTGCGCAGGGTTTGTCCAGTTTCTCCCACGTACATAACATTGGAGCATTCAGCACACATGATCAGATATACCAGATTGGTGAATCCACAGGAAAATGTGCCATTTAGATGTTCTGTTTCACTTAAGGCATCTTAATGACATGCATTTATGCTTGAAAAAAAATCTATGTATCCCCTTTTGATGTTGCATGTAAAAACCTGTCTGTACCATCACCTGCAAGCAAACAGGATTTAACCACTTCACCACTGAGGGGTTTTACCCCCTGACCACCAGAGCAATTTTCAGCGCTCCTTCCATTCATTCGTCTATAACTTTATTATTACTTATCCCAATGAAATGAACTATATCTTGTTTTTTTCGCCACCAATTAGGCTTTCTTTAGGTGGGACATTATGCCAAGAATTATTTTATTCTAAATGTGTTTTAATGGGGAAATAGGAAAAAATGTGGGAAAAAATAATTATTTTTCAGTTTTCGGCCATTATAGTTTTTAAATAAAGCATGCTACTGTAATTAAAACCCATGAAATGTATTAACCCATTTGTCCCGGTTATAAAACCATTTAAATTATGTCCCTATCACAATGTTTGGCGACAATATTTTATTTGGAAATAAAGGTGCATTTTTTTCAGTTTTGCATCCATCCCTAATTACAAGCCCGCAGTTTATAAAGTAACAGTGTTATACCCTCTTGACATAAATATTTAAAAAGTTCAGTCCCTAAGGTAACTATTTGTTTTGTTTTTTTTTATTGTATTTTTTTTTTTTTTAATTACAAAAATAAAAATAAAAATTGGGGAGTGTGGGAGGTAATGAGTTAATTTTTTTGTGTAAATGTAATGTTTGTGTATATGTAAAATGCTTTTAGGGTGTAGTTTACTATTTGGCCACAAGATGGCCACAGAGTGTTTGTTTACATGCGACCTGTAAGCGTCCGGAAGGACGCTTACAGGAAGCAGTAGGAGGCTGGGAGACGCACAATGATCTCGCTGTTTCTGAAAGAAGCAGCAGATCATTGCGGGGGCTAGATCAACGAACGGGAATGGATTTTCCCGTTCATTGATCTCCGGGCGAGCGGGCGGCGGCGTGCACGAGCGGCGGGTGCGCGCGCACGAGCGGCGGGAGCGCGGACAGCGGCGGTAGCGTGGAAGGCACGGATTTCTCCGTCCCTGGTTTTTTAGGAGGGAAAAAAGGGGCGGAGAAATTCGTACCACTGGGGGTAAAGTGGTTAAGCCCGACGAAGGCTGCAAAGCCGAAAGCTCGCTTATTCTTTTTAGTTAGCCAATAAATGGTATCATTCTGTTTTAAAACTTCTTGCTTTTACTGATAGCTAACACGGTACAATACCTTACTGATACTAGTTGTAGGAGGGTGTTAGCTTGAGGCACACAAAAGAGAATTAACTGATGTCTTTTTCCTAAAGGTTTTTTAAGGAGACCTCCTCCTCTGACTGAAATCTCCAGAACCAGGAATTCCAACTGACTAACTCCCCTATGAGGCGTAAAATCCATATTTACATGATTAGTATTCAAATATTGCATGAATAATTCAAAATCGTTTTGTGACCCATGCCAAATAACTAGGATATCATCTATATAGTGGATCCAGAGTTTGATCCGCTCCCGGAACTCATTACCCGTGGAATATATGGTATTGGCCTACCAGTGGCCCATAAAGAGGTTGGCATAGGTTGGGGCCACTGGGCAACCCATTGCCATGCCGACCTCGTGATGGTACCACTGACGGTCAAAGAGGAATGAGTTCCTGGTGAGGACAAACTCCAGAAGCGCCAAAACAAACCAATTCAGTGCTGTACTCAACCTCAGTTCTGGCAAAAAAATCACCCACTGCTTGTAACCCATCAGAGTGGTAGATACGACTATACAATGATACTACAACAATTGACGCTAGATCTGCCTGCCATTAAAAATTATTCAAAATATTAAGAACTTCAAGAGAGTCTTCTATGTGGGAAGGGCCAGAGCGTAGTAACGGTCTCAACTGGAAATCTAGAAATTGAAATAATGATTCAGTCAAAGATCCTATAGCTGAAACTATTGGGTGGCCCCGAGGGTTGTCCAATGATTTATGGATTTTAGGTATACAGTACCACACCGGGCTGCGAGGATGTTCTGGTAACAATTTATTAGCCGTAGTTCTTTCTAAGGCTTCATCAGAAACTCCCTTTTGTAATGATTTTTTAAGTTCCATCACATAGGTAGGCATCGAGTTTGAGGGTAGTTTAGAGTAAGTAGAACTGTCCTCCAGTTGTCTTAAACATTCTGTGCGATAGGCTTCTGTAGCCAGCACTACTACCCCTCCACCCTTATCGGCTTCCCTAATTGTTAGTTCTGGTCTAGATTGAAGCCATTTCAAGGCTTCTCTCTCAGCAATCGTTAAATTGGGGGTTGCTTTAGGATATATCAATGCTTTACACTCCTCCAATACTTTATGATAAAACAGTTCTACAGATCCACCCGGAACTGATGGGGGATTGAATTTTGAGCAATGACCTATATTGTGGAATAGTGAGCGCTGCTCTTGAACCTCATTAGGAACATAAGCATCAGACAGTTCACAAAGATCCCTTAAAGTCTTTCCCAATAATCTTCCGAAGTGCCTACCAAAGGGGGAATTATAATTCTATATATAATGGAAGTGTTGCGCCACTCGTGATAGCAGCTGACTCTGATTAAGGGTATCCCAATTCCTCAAAATGAAGTATTTGTATGAATATCAGATAGCGCTAGTAAGTAGATCAGCAATAAAAAACATATGGCAAGTGATGAAATTCATGAAAATTATTGCACAATTTTAATTGACCTTCAATTGATAAAAACTAAAAATTAAAAATTAATTGATAGTATTTGATTGTATGGTTGTATATACATTGGATGTCAATGTCCCACAAAGGTAATGATCCGTTATTGTAGGTGAGTCTAAAGCTCCTTTTGAGATTATGCAAAGGTATTGCTCCTTGCTATAAACTTTGGATGACATGCAGTAAAATTCCAACTTGTAGATAGTATGTCTTGCACTTTAAAGCAGATATGCACTAGTTAATGCTTCACTTAGCTTAGCTTGCTGATATGGCAATAGCAGAGCGGATGGTGGTGAGTACTCACGATCCCCGTAGTTGAGAAGACATAAGCCGCTGGAGTTGCAAAGATTTCTGAAGGGGAGTCGCTCAATCTCACTGGCCCCGGCCGACAGCACAATGAGAGAGACTTGACACACTGCAGGATGGATGCTGCAGGGTCGGGCAACCTGCTCGGCTCCCGGAAGAGAGGCGCTGGTGCTGGAGACGGATTCCGTTAATCCAACGCTACATGCTGGTTCTGAGTAGACACCCTCTTCCTCGTAGTGTGTGACGTCACATGTGATGCCTGGAGCTGACGTTTCGGAAGGAACGCCTTCCTTTCTCAAAGCTGGCAACACGAGGAGTAGAGGGGGCTGTCTTTTATGCTGTGCAGTCTCACTGATTGTCAATGTAAAGACAGCAGATGTCACTCAAAAGCAAACAGCTCTATTTCGCTATTCAGGCCATATGGTTTTAAAGTGTTTAAATTGTAAGGTGATGGAGTTCATTTTGGAGTTGAGAAAAATACATCTCCTTAAAGAGACACTGAAGCGAAAAAAAATGATGCTATTATTATTTGTATGTGTAGCACAGCTAAGAAATAAAACATTAAGATCAGATACGTCAGTAATTGTTTCCAGTACAGGAAGAGTTGAGAAACTCCAGTTGTTATCTCTATGCAAACAAGCCATTAAGCTCTCCGACTAAGTTAATCATGGAGAGGGCTGTTATCTGACTTTTATTATCTCAACTGTTCCTGGACTATTTACTTTTCCTCTGCTAGAGGAGAGGTCATTACTTCACAGACTGCTTTGAAAGACTCATTTTGAATGCTGAGTGTTGTGTAATGTGCACATATTATAGAATGATGCAATGTTAGAAAAAACAGTATATACCTGAAAATAAAAGTACGAGAATATTTTCTTTGCTGCTAATCTTCTAGTAATTATTCATAGTACACAACCAATTCACTATATCATATTTTTTTTTTCGCTTCAGTGTCTCTTTAAAACAGGGGAAGACATTAGACAAGTATACAAGCAAATAGAACCATTTTGCCAGAATGATTTCTATAAGCATCTTGAATCAAATATACAAACAAGGTTAACCACTATGGAAGGGGAGATCATTCAACGGAAAAAGAAGAAATTCGAAAGGGATGGACTTTATGGGGAAGAAAGACAATTAGCTTAACATCCAAAGGTGGGCCCTCAGGGGGCATGGGAACTGGAAGAGGTATCTTTGGATGAACATTGTAATGGGGAACCAATAACCATTAATGAAGGCGAAGTAGCGAAGGTTGTTGATACAGTTAATATGAATGAGGAGGATTTGAGACCGACCCCACTTGCTTTGAAGTTGCCCTCCACTATTACTAATGAAGAAACCCCAATTGACAATCCCAGAGGACAGGTCACCACTATGGGGGCTGCTGGTGAGCGGGGGGGGGGGGGTTGGAACAGGGACTTGGTCCCTACACACAATAGATATGAAGCACTCGGTGCCAACCCCAAAAACAGTATACATTTTTTAGATCACCGTACCATCCTAAGATTTGGAATGCCAAATTTTCAGCGGGAAACGAGAAGCATCACCAAACAACAACAGACACAAAAAGTGCCACCAGACAAAAAACGCCAACAACAAAAAATAGACAAGTATATCGACAGAAACAGAAACACGAAGTCAGAATGCGAGGAAGGAGGGGGAGGGGACTCTCTAAAAAAACCTGTCAGATTGAGGAGGAACATCCAGAACAACTAGCAGTGGGGGAGGATGGGGTGTTGAACCTTAGTCATAGGCCAATTTCTGGGACTGAACACAGTATATTGGCGAAAGGTATCAAATTTGCCCCATCTAGTAAATTGAATAAATTTGAAGCCTTCATCAGTGTCCTAAAATTTATGAGGAATTTGTGTTTAAAAAAGTATTTTGCAAAAAATGTTGGGGTCAAGGAGACCTCTAACCGTGAAGTGGATCAATTTGCACATTCCGGTTTAAAAAATAAATCCAAGTTTCACCCGCTACAGGAAGCCAGTAAATCCATGAACGCCTTCGAAACATTAGTATTGGAGGATCTGAATAAAATTAACACCCATTTTATGGATAACTTGACACCTATAGAGAGAAGAGCACCATCATCATTCGTCCGGCCGATAAGGGTGGGGGGGTTGTAGTCCAAAATCTAGAGCAATATCATACGGAAGCTTTACATCAGCTTTATGATGCTAAAACTTATGAAGTCCTGAAATTAGATCCAACCATTAAATTTCTTAAAAGACTGGAGAACCTTTTGAAGGAAGGCAAACATAGGGGGATCCTAGATGAGGAAGAGTTTGCGTTCCTATACATTGACAAACCAAGGACACCAGTATATTACCATCTCCCCAAGATCCACAAGACTCTGGATAATCCCCCAGGAAGACCCATAATATCGGGGATCGGGTCCATGACGTCGAACTTATCGAAATATGTAGATCAATATTTACAGAGAATAGTAAAATCTACCCCCTCTTATATTAAAGACGCGAGACACTTTCTCAAAACATTGTCAGAATATGAATGGGCTGAGGACTACTGGCTATGCACACTGGATGTAGCCTCACTGTACACGGTGATACCGCATACTAAGGGGGTGGAGGCAGTTCAATTTTTTCTGGAGGAGGACGGCACTTTAGAAGATAAGCAGATCAAGTTTATCCTAGAGAGTATTTCTTTTATATTGAAGCACAATTATTTTAAATATGGTGATGAATACTTCCTCCAGGGCACCGGGACGGCGATGGGGACCCGGTTTGCTCCGGCCTTTGGCAATCTTTATATGGCCCACTGGGAGAGGTTCATTCTAGGTGGGCCTCTGGGCCCCGGAGCCACTCTGGTGCTCTAGAGGAGGTTCATAGATGACGCCTTTTTTATCTGGAAGGGTACAAGGGATAATCTTGAGGAATTTCTAAGATGGATTAATGCCAATGAATATGGCTTGAAGTTTGTGGGAGAATTCAGTAGAGAGACTGTCAACTATCTAGACCTCACAGTGTTTCCCGAAAATAAGAAGATTATGACGAAGACCTTTTTGAAGCCGGTTGATACTAACAGCTATATCAACATAGACAGTTGTCATCATCTTAAATGGCTCACGAATATACCTCAGGGACAGTTCCTGAGGTTGAGAAGGAACTGTTCAAAAATAATTGATAATGAGGTGGAGGCTAATACTCTACAGACCAGGTTTCAACAGAAGGGTTATCCACTGGAGTTAGTGTCACAAGCTAAGGAAAATGCAAGAGGTAGAGATAGGGAAACTTTACTGGAGGAGAAACTGCAGTCAAGTACACAAAATACCCAGCAGTTAGGCCTTATCATGAATTATTCAGCACAGGCCAACAAAGTGAGGACTATAGTCAACAAATACTGGAAAATATTAAGAGAGGATCCTGTTCTCACTCCTATTCTCCCTGTCCGTCCAAAAATTATTTTTAGGAAATTTAGGAACATTGGAAACTTGCTGGCTCCAACAGTTAAGGTTACTTTAGAAAATGTGGTTTTTGCAGAGCATGTAGGGAGAATGGCTTACCTGTAGAAAAAATGAGCGAGGTGATCTCTACATCCAACAGAGAACTGTTCCACATAAATGAAGTAATGAATTGTGACACAGTAGGAGTCATTTATGTACGCACATGTCCTTGCTTAAGACAGTATGTGGGGAGGACCAAGCGCCCACTAAAAGAGAGGTTGGGAGAACATTGTGCCAACATATTGAAGGGGAATATTAAACATCCACTGTCAGCTCACTATAAAGAAAAGCATGACTGTTCCTTTAAGGGAACAAAGGTTTTGTGCGGTGGAGAAAGTTATAAAGCCATGGAGGGGAGGAGATTTTATTCAGCAAATGTCCAGAAGAGAATCCAACTGGATTTACAATTTAAACACTTTAAAACCATATGGCCTGAATAGCAAAATAGAGCTGTTTGCTTTTGAATGACATCTGCTGTCTTTACATTGACAATCAGTGAGACTGCACAGCATTAAAGACAGCCCCCTCTACTCCTCGTGTTGCCAGCTTTGAGAATGGAAGGTGTTCCTTCCGAAACGTCAGCTCCAGGCATCACGTGTGACGTCACACACTACAAGGAAGAGGGTGTCTACTCAGAACCAGCACGTAGCGTTGGATTAACAGAATCCGTCTCCAGCACCAGCACCTCTCTTCCGGGAGCCGGGCAGGTTGCCCGACCCTGCAGCATCCATCCTGCAGTGTGTCAAGTCTCTCTCATTGTGCTGCCGGCCGGGGCCAGTGAGATTGAGCGACTCCCCTTCAGAAATCTGTGCAGCTCCAGCGGCTTATGTCTTCTCAACTACGGGGATCGTGAGTACTCACCACCATCCGCTCTGCTATTGCCACAGGGGCATAGCAATAGGGGGTGCAGCGGTAGCGACCGCATCAGGGCCCTTGGGCCAGAGGGGCCCCGAATGGCCCTCCCTCAACTACAGTATTAGCTCTATATTGGTCCTGTGCTCATAATAATCATTTATATATATACTTTGAATAGTGGTAATCATTAACAAACTATTCCCCATCCCCTTCTTGCACCTCTGACATTGTAGTTGCCATTGGCAGCTTTTAGTGCGCCGTTTCAATTGCTATGTATAGAGTGAATGGGGGGCCCCATTGTAAAACTTGCATCGGGGCCCACAGCTCCTTAGCTACGCCACTGTATTGCCATATCAGCAAGCTAAGCTAAGTGAAGCATTAACTAGTGCATATCTGCTTTAAAGTGCAAGACATACAATCTACAAGTTGGAATTTTACTGCATGTCATCCAAAGTTTATAGCAAGGAGCAATACCTCTGCATAATCTCAAAAGGAGCTTTAGACTCACCTACATTAACGGAATGATAATTCGTTCATGCATCTCCTGTTGTATAGTCATTGACTTCTTCGAGGAAAACAAATCTGTGTAAAGAGAGTTTCCGTACATTCAAAAATAACTCCTGTTGGAATTTAACAAAGTCAAAATCAGCTGTGGGACAGAAGTTTAGTCTTTTACTCAAAAGGGAATAAGCTGCATCACTCAGTGGAATTCCAGATAGGTTAAATACCTTTATTTCCTTCTGTTACTCTCTGATCGTCTCAGTTGAGGCTTGGTCCAGGTAACCTGTTTCAAGATTCCTCTTTGGCTTCCTGTTGCCTCTCCTGACCTTGCTTTTCCTAAAGGGACCTCTTCTTCAGATGAGGATCCTCCATTACCTGTTAAACTCGCAGAACCTGCAGGAGAGCTCTGTGGTGATCCCACTCTAAAGCTGTTACCCAAGGGGTTACGTCTCCTCCTCCGTTTGTTTTTCCTATTAGGACCGCGTTGAAATTTTTCTTGTTTCCAAGTAAACATCTGTTGTTTTTCATAGTCTAACCGGTCATGGACAAATTTGGCATTTTTGTCTTTTTTAATCTGTTCTTGGATTGGAGCCAATTTCAATTCAAATTTTGTAATACACAGATTTAAATGATTTTCATCACTAGCTGAGACAATTAGTGCCTTGATTTTTTCAATGTCATTATTTATTTGTAATCAATATAATCTTCCTCAATTACCAGATCCAGATACATTAGGATACATTTTTCAAAAAAAGCGTCACATTTCTCTTTTGCCGATGGCCGTGTCTTAGATTGTATGAGATGCTTATAAAAGCGGACCCCTCTCGGGGCTCTCTCAACTGCTTTGTACTTATTTAAGGTGGCAACAGTCCAATATTTCCTCACCTCTCTCTCCATTAAGTTATAAAGCCTACTCTCCAGGCCTTTTAATTCTTTAGGTGGGTGGGTACCCAAACTCTCCGTTTGATTATCATTTAAATAGGAATCCATATCCTTATGGCCTTCCTTGAGAGCGGACAATGACATTGGAGGCTTTGTATTGTCCATATTAAATCCATGCAAAGTATAGGAGGTACAGTAGACAGTAACAGGAAAAAGAAATCAATGCACAGTATACAGCCCATAAGTGCAGCTCACCCAAACGTGGTCACATCAATGTAGCTGGAAGAAAGCAGCAGCGGCGCACATCCAACTAAAACTTCAACTTTATTTAGTTAATTTAAAAATGTAACTCACAATGCAGTCCAATATACAGGAGAGAGGCACAAGCAGTGTGAGAGATTTACAGCCGTTTCGCACCAAAGTGGTGCATCATTAGGACACTCGCCCTACACCAAAATACCCATTTATATAATCTCTTACCCTCTGAGGCCAGCAGCTATCACCCGTCCTCTTGAAACCACCATTCCGTCGATTGGAACGCACGCCCAGCGTGTGAAGGTGTACTTCCTACTAGCTGGAGCGCATATCCAGGACTCAATCTGACGTCATATCCGGGTCACAAAAAAATTATGCTTCTAATGCGGAAATTCATTACCAAATCAACTAGGTGGCGACAACGTTGCATAGGCATGTGCAGAAGCGACCAAAACTCTGCAATCGGCCAAACGTGCACATCACTAACCCTTCCATGCACTCCAGTGCCCTCTAGTGGAATTAAATATATTACAAGATAATATTAATTAGTAGGAAGTGAAACTACTGCCTCAGAGTTTGAATTTAGAAAGTCACATCCTTGACAACTACCTGGATCCTTGCAGGGGGAGAGAAAATAAGAGAAGAAAACACTTATACTAAGTTCTTCAATATGTAGAAAATGCTTCCAAAATAACCTATACCCAGGAATCTTAGCAAGGTGACATCCCCACCATGGGTCTGACGCATGTGCTCAATTACACGAGGAGGACCTACACCACTGTGGACTGACCTGCAATGTGCCTGGTAACCATCCTTCAGCATATTAGTGTTCTCCCCCACATAAATCCGCCGACAAGGACAAACCAGAGCACGTATCAAACCTTTTGTTCTACAATGTATAAACTGCTTAATTCTGCAGGACTGACCACAGTTGTAAAACTGGCTTCCCCTGACTATAAAATTACAACACGAACACTGATTGCATCTGAAATTCCCCTTTGGGCGCATGTCACCAAGCCAAGACTGTGTCTGGGAACTAAAAAACTCGCTGTGGGACACATCAATCCTTAAGATTGGGAAGCCTTCTATAAGAAACAGAAGGAGGGAGAGCACTTTTTTCTTGTAATAATTTATCCTGCTGGATAATCCACCAATTCTTACTGATGGTTCTTTTTATTGTTTCATACATTGTTGAATAAGAAAAATGCATGAAAAAATGATTTGAAGAATTGTGGCATATTTTGGGGGTCAAAGGGGAGTTCCTATCTCTCTTTGCTGCTTTTTCTAAAGCCTGAACAATTATTCCCTTATCATAACCTCTAGCCTATAATCGATCTCTGAGATCTTGGGCCTGTGTGAGAAAATCTTCCCATGTACTGGCATTCCTCCTCAGGCGTAAAAATTGCTGAAAGGTAAACTCTTAAAAAATGTAGGAGGGCGATAGCTTGAGGCACACAAAAGAAAATTAACTGAAATCTTTTTCCTAAAGGTTTTTGTAAGGAGGCCTCCTCCTCTGACTGAAATCTCCAGAGCAACAAACACAATTGCTAACTTCCAGTCAGAGCAATATCCTGCCACTATCTGGCCAGCAGACGCTAGTCAGCCAATCAGGTGCACTGTCATACACCCTTTGCCTGCTGTACCATACCTAGCAGGAATTACATAGATTAGCATTCAGGTGGGAGGCTTCGGTTGGACGCAATCGTGAATTGCGTCGTTTACAGGGACGCCCCGTGTAGGCACATCTCCCACACGGTCCCCTCCCTAACCACTCACCTGTCAACCGCATCCTAGAAGCTGCAAAAAATAAATTTAAAATCACAAACATTTGTCCACATGACAGCCCAGGGGCCCCAGGTCTCTCTCACTCACTGGGGCCCCCAAACCACCATGCGACACCTAGAGGGAAGTGCGGGCAAGCCCTGGACCTCTCACCTCCAGGGAACTCACCCCACCACCTCTAAACTGAATGCCAACTGCAACAAACACAATTGCTAACTTCCAGTCAGAGCAATATCCTGCCTCTATCTGGCCAGCAGACGCTAGTCAGCCAATCAGGTGCACTGTCATACACCCTTTGCCTGCTGTACCATACCTAGCAGGAATTACATAGATTAGCATTCAGGTGGGAGGCTTCGGTTGGACGCAATCGTGAATTGCGTCGTTTACAGGGACGCCCCGTGTAGGCACATCTCCCACACGGTCCCCTCCCTAACCACTCACCTGTCAACCGCACCCTAGAAGCTGCAAAAAATAAATTTAAAATCACAAACACTGGTCCACATGACAGCCCAGGGGCCCCAGGTCTCTCTCACTCACTGGGGCCCCCAAACCACCATGCGACACCTAGAGGGAAGTGCGGGCAAGCCCTGGACCTCTCACCTCCAGGGAACTCACCCCACCACCTCGAAACTGAATGCCAACTGCAACAAACACAATTGCTAACTTCCAGTCAGAGCAATATCCTGCCTCTATCTGGCCAGCAGACGCTAGTCAGCCAATCAGGTGCACTGTCATACACCCTTTGCCTGCTGTACCATACCTAGCAGGAATTACATAGATTAGCATTCAGGTGGGAGGCTTCGGTTGGACGCAATCGTGAATTGCGTCCTTTACAGCTTCTAGGATGCGGTTGACAGGTGAGTGGTTAGGGAGGGAACCGTGTGGGAGATGTGCCTACACGGGGCGTCCCTGTAAACGACGCAATTCACGATTGCGTCCAACCGAAGCCTCCCACCTGAATGCTAATCTATGTAATTCCTGCTAGGTATGGTACAGCAGGCAAAGGGTGTATGACAGTGCACCTGATTGGCTGACTAGCGTCTGCTGGCCAGATAGAGGCAGGATATTGCTCTGACTGGAAGTTAGCAATTGTGTTTGTTGCAGTTGGCATTCAGTTTAGAGGTGGTGGGGTGAGTTCCCTGGAGGTGAGAGGTCCAGGGCTTGCCCGCACTTCCCTCTAGGTGTCGCATGGTGGTTTGGGGGCCCCAGTGAGTGAGAGAGACCTGGGGCCCCTGGGCTGTCATGTGGACCAGTGTTTGTGATTTGAAATCCCCAGAGCAAGGAATTCCAACTGACTATCTCCCCAATGATGTATAAAAGCCATATTTACATGATTAGTTAATTTATTCTGACCTGCTGCTACTTAATTCATTCTGACCCGCTGCTACTTTGGGGTAGTGTTTCAGCTTCCACATCAGGAGATTATGGATGGCTTGAAGCTGTACTTTGTGGCAGCTCTCCTCTCCAGAAGTACTACAAGATAAACCATGCGCTGCCAGAGAAGATTGTGGTATACCAAGATGGAGTGAGGAGTATACGTTAATTTTTCCCCAGAAAAATCTGATGGTGATCGGAATGGATCTACCATGATGCCGGCCGGAGTTCCTGTTCAGTGACAGGCTTGGTGGGGACCAACATAAATTCATTTTGACCCGCTGCTACTTTGAGGTAGTGTTTCAGCTTTCACATCAGGAGATTATGGATGGCTTGAAGCTGTACCATTTGGCAGCTCTCCTCTCCAGAAGTACTACGAGGTAAATCATGTGCTGCCAGAGAAGATTGTGGTATACCAAGATGGAGTCTGGAGTGGAAGTTAATTTTTCCTCGGAAAAATCTGATGGTGATCGGAATGGATCTAACATGATGCCGGCCAGAGTTCTCGTTCAGTGACAGGCTTGGTTGGGGCCAACATAAATTCATTCTGACCCGCTGCTACTTCTAGGTAGTGTTTCAGCTTCCATATCAGGAGATTATAAATGGCTTGAAGCTGTACCTTGTGGCAGCTCTCCTCTCCAGAAGTGCTACAAGTTAAAACATGCGCTGCCAGAGAAGATTGTGGTATACCAAGATGGAGTGGGGAGTGGACGTTATTTTTTCCCTGGAAAAATCTGATGGCAATCGGAATGGATCTACCATGATGCCGGCCGGAGTTCCCGTTCAGTTACAGGTTTGGTGGGGGCCAACATAAATTTATTCTGACCCGCTGCTACTTCGGGGTAGTGTTTCAGCTTCCACATCAGAAGATTATGGATGGCTTGAAGCTGTACCTTGTGGCAGCTCTCCTCTCCAGAAGTACTACAAGGTAAATTATGCACTGCCAGAGAAGATTGTGGTGTACTGAGATCATGGAGTGTCAGATGGACAGCTCAGCACAGTTCAGAATTATGAGATCCCGCAGTTACAGACCTGCTTTTGTACTTTTGAAAATTATTATCCTTGCATAATTGTCACTGTAGTGCAGAAAAGGATCAGCACCAATCTGTACTGCTCCACGTCCGGAGCATTTGTCACAGGGCAGAAATGACATTGCATTCCTAAACTGGAGGCATAAAGTGCTTTAACCTCTTGAGGACCGCATTGTTAAACACCCCTAAAGACCAGGCCATTTTTTGGCAAATAGGCCACTGCAGCTTTAAGGCCAAGTTGCAGGGCCGCACAACACAGCACACAAGTGATTTCCCCTCCCCCCCCCTTCCTTTTCTTCCCACCAACAGAGCTCTCTATTGGTGGGGTCTGATCACTCCCCCTGTGTTTTTTTTTTTTTTAATAAATATATTTCTTATTTATTTTTTAATAAATATAACTGTTTATTTCCCCTCCCTCCCCGCAGCCAGCCAATCATGGCGATCGGCTGTCATTGGCTTCTGCCTATGAGAGCCGATCGCTCTCTAGTGTCCCAGGGAGACTGCCGTGTCCGCTCCACTACGCCTACCAACAGGAGATGTACGCGCAGCGTGTGTGCGAGCTCCTGCAAAAGCCAGCCCCATGACTTTACACCGATCAGAGTTAGGCAGTCCTGGGGCTGCCACCGCGGCCACGCCCATCGGTGTAATGCGGTCGTGAGCAGTTTAAAACATCTTGCGTGTATGCATGGATCAGGTGGTGTAAGTCATGTACTGCTTCACACTGACAGACCAAACTCACTGTGTAACGCACCACAAACAGCCATTTGTGTAGTGATGGGCATGCTGGTGCGAAGTTTGGCGAGAGTTCAAACGATGGCGGTTTTCCAGCCCATATGGTCGGGCTGAGGTAGCTCAATGACAGAACAACAGTGACTGTCCAGCTGATCGAATTTGGTCTGTCCCCAATGAAGCAATGACCTTCCTATCTTGGGTGTGCCCCCAACACACTCATATAGGCCATTGCTTCATTGTGATATGTAAGCCCCTTCACCGCTGCAAGGTTATGATCAAGCAGGGGAATTGACACATGTACATGCCTTTTGTGTTGTTGTTGCAGCCAAAGTGCAACCAGAAAAATTAGGCATGTACACACACCAGAAAAATTTGTATTATTATTGGTAGCGGCCTCTGCTAGCAGCGGCCTTAAAAATTCAGGAATCCACCTGCAGTCCTGGACCCTGTTGGTGGTGGCTGAGAAGGCAGTCAAGCAGCCTGCAGGCAGGATGCTGTGTGGGGACTGACTTAGTCTTCGGGCAGGCAGCAACGGCATGCATGCAGAGATGCTGTGTGGGGACTGACTTAGTCTTTGGGCAGGCAGTAGCCCTCCGAGATCCATGCCTCATTCATTTTAATAAAGGCGAGGTACTGAACACTTTTTTGACCTAGGTGACTTCTCTTCTCAGTGACAATACCTCCTGCTGCGCTGATGGTCCTTTCTGACAGGACGCTTGAGGCAGGGCAAGCCAGAAGTTGGATGGCAAATTGTGACAGCTCTGGCCACAGGTCAAGCCTGCGCACCCAATAGTCCCAGGGGTTCATCACTGCTCAGAGTGTCTATATCCGCATTTAAGGCCAGGTAGTCGGCTACCTGCCAGTCGAGGCGTTGTTGGAGGGTGGATCTCAAAGGGCTGAGGCTAAAAAAGGGCTGAGGTTGGACTAAAAAAGAAAGACTGCATGTCCGATATCACCATCAGTTCACTAGAGCATCCTGTCTTTGCTTGCGTGGACATGGGAGGAGGAGGACGATTACTGGCACCTTTTTTCCATTGTGCTTTGACATCACCCTTAAACGCAATGTAAAGCATACTTGCCAGCTTGTTGTGCAAGTGCTGCATCCTTTCTGCCTTCTTGTAATTTGGTAACATCTCCGCCACTTTGTGCTTAAACTGAGGGTCTAGTAGCATTGCCGACCAGTTCAGGTCATTCCTCTTGAGTTATTTTTATACGGGGGTCCCTCAACAGGCTGGGCAGCATAAA
Organism: Hyperolius riggenbachi; assembly: GCF_040937935.1. NCBI lineage: Eukaryota > Metazoa > Chordata > Amphibia > Anura > Hyperoliidae > Hyperolius > Hyperolius riggenbachi. The sequence continues at coordinate 395,437,739 of NC_090647.1, read as the reverse complement.
AGCCCCCATCTGCACAAGGTTGGATGCCGACCTACTAGTTATCTCCTCTTGCTCTTCCTCAGTGATGTCAGGAAAGTCTCCTACTCCCCCCAACCACGAACAATACCATGGGAAAGGTGAGCAGCCCAAACCCCGTGCGACGCCTGCTGTGGTTGTTCTTCAGTCTCCTTCTCAAAGCCACCTTTTTCCTCTGACTCTTCTTCCCCAGATGACTCCTCCTCCTCCCACTTCCTCTGTGTTGTCAACAAATCTGGTTCTGCTGATGATTGTTCCCACTCTTTATCCTTTTCCTGTTCACGCTCCCCTACAGCTTGATCCACCACTCTACGCACGGCACGCTCCAGGAAGAAAGCGTATGGGATCAGGTTGCTGATGGCGCCTTCGCTGCGACTCACCAGGTTTGTTACCTCCTCAAATGGATGCAAGAGCCTGCAGGCATTATGCATGAGTGTCCAGTACCTCATCAAGAAAATCCCCAGCTTCCCAGAGCCTGCCCTAGCACCCTAGCTGTACAGATACTCGTTGACAGCTTTCTCCTGTTGTAGCAGGCGGTCAAACATGACGTTGAATTCCAGCGAGTCGGGCTATCGCAAAGCAAGCTCCTCACTGGCAAGTTCTTTCTTCGCTGAATATCAGACAAGCACGCCATGGCTGTATAGGAACGCCTGAAATGCCCACACACCTTCCTGGACTGCTTCAGGACCTCCTGAAAGCCTGGGAACATACACACAAATCATTGGATTATAAGATTCAGCACATGTGCCATGCAGGGCACATGTATCAACATGCCCAAACTCAAAGGTGAAATGAGATTGCTGCCGTTGTCACACACAATGTTGCCGATCTCCAGTTGGTGCGGGGTCAGCCACTGATCCACTTGTTTGTTCAGAGCGGCCAGGAGTGTTGGTCCTGTGTTACTCTTGGCTTTGGGGCAAGACATGTCCAAGGTGGCATGACACTGTCATACCTGGCATGTGGAATAGGCCCTGGGGAGCTGGGGGTGAGCAGTTTGAGAGGAGAGCGCAGCAGTAGAGTAGCACTCAGCCAATGAGGAGGAGGATGACAGCAAAGACAGCAAAGAGGATGTAGAAGGAGAAGTAGGAGGAGAAGGAGAGGAGGTGGCAGAGGCCTACCTGCAAGCTGTGGGGGTGTCATCAACAAGTCCGCTGCACGGCCACGTACTCCATGCTTTCCAGCGGTCACCAGGTTTATCCAATGTGCCGTATACGTAATATACCTGCCCTGACTGTGCTTTGCAGACCAGGCATCAGATGGACCCTTGACCCAACGCTTTGTGCCAGAGATGACTCCACTTGCCTTTCAACATCACGTTACAGTTTGGGTATCGCGTTTTTTGAAAAATAATTGCGGCCTGGTATCTTCCACAATCGCCAAACATTTTTGGAAGGCCTCGGTGTCCATGGTAACAGCTGACGGGCTAACAGTGCCGCCAAGCCAGCTGTCAGACACCGGGCAAGGAGGTGACTGGCAGACATTGGGTTCTTCTGCTCAAATATTTCTTTAATAGACAACTGGCAGCTGTGGGCAGAGGAACAGGAACTGCTCAAGGTGAGAGGTGGAGTGGAGGAGGGTGGCTGTGAAGGTGCAAGGGCAGCAGAGGATAAAGCAGCTGAAGATGCTGCACCTGGAGGAGGAAGAGGAGGCGGAGAATGGCTTTGCGTTTGTGTGCTGCTTTTCCTCATGTACTCATCCCATTGGTGTTTGTGCTTCTTCATCAAGTGCCTACGTAATGTTCCTAGGAGGGTGCTACTGTAATCTGAGGCAGACACGCACAAAAATTTCCACACTGGTGAGCTCTGGGATGATGGCACTTTGGTGGTGGTGGTGGTGGCGGCGGCAGCAGTAACTGACGTTGAAGGGCGTGTTGGCTGGCTGTCCCTAGACATATGAGGTGATGTAACATCCTTAGCGCCTTCATCTTGGAACAATAATAATTGTGGATCAGTAAATTCACCACAAACATGTGTGAATAACTCCTGCAACATCTGAAGTGGAGTGGCTGTGGTGCTAGTAGTAGTGGTGAATGCTGACTGAGTGTTAAGTAGTTGTGGGGTACCCGAATCAGAACAGTAGGAGGAAGATATTTCATGGTTCCATGCGGAAGCTGAGGAAAATGAAGTGTTCTGTGTTAAATAGTCAACTTCGTCCTGACAATCTTGAGGGTTGAGGGCACATGCCTTGTGAACACTGTACTTTGGTCGAAGGCCGCATGAAATCATGCCAACATGACCTCGAACAGACCTGCAGGGTAGCCTGCCTCTACCTGTTATTTTTTTCATATTGGTGTGTGTGTGTGTGTGTGGGGGGGGGGGGATATGCACAGTAGTACTGACAATATTCAATAGTTGTAGATGTAATAAATATTTGTTGGTTGATATGGGCAACAACACTACACCTTTGTTTAACACCATATCACAGAAAGTGTGACAACTTGACACTCATCACAGCAACAGAAGAGGAGATAGAACTGCTTAGATATCGTCCAAAGTTAAGATGTTTATTCGGTAAACAGATATACAAATGTGATCAGCAGCAATCTTATCATTACCTCAGCAAAGCAATCACTCTGTAGAATATTATGCGTTCCATGCAAACTTGGTCCATCCCTGGTGAATGGTCCAGGCTTTATCTCATAATCTATGATACGTTGCACTTAGGCCTATATACAGCATACAAGTTACAGAAAGTTAGTAAAGTTGAAGGGAAAGTTGGAAGTCAGAAGTGGCTCTCTGGAGCCCAAGTCGGCTATTTTATACTGGCCTCTATAGAGTTAAATGAGACATCATCCAGCAGGGAAGGATCCATACCACATTACCTGCTATTGGCTGATAAGAACCTGTAATAGCATGACAAGCACAGTCTTTACTGCGCAGGCACTGGAAAATTCCATTTTACAATGATCTGTCCCCTTGTTCTGAGGAGAATATTGTTTAATGTACTTGGCTATTGTTTACCTTTTAGAAATATGAAAACACCCGATGTTTATTCCACAAGGCCTGGAAGTCTGTATATCTAGAGCTTGTTATCTATTCTACGGCCTTGTACCTACCCATAGAGCATTTCTACTAAACCTCCAAATCTCTTTATTTCTCTCTAAGAGAATTTCTCCTTAAAGAGACACTCTCTGCAGAGCAAGTCCTTTTAAAGTGACCAAGGCCTCCGAATTCAAGTGTATCATACTTAAATTCTAACAGCCCCCCTGAAAAGGCTTGATCTGCAGATCCCTCCCTTCTGGTTAAGACAGCACCCATGATTCTATTTTTATGTTTCACTTTTCCATGTTCATGCTCATACACTCTCTCTGCTCTAGGTGGTTGTCCCTGGGAGAGAGAACAAGACATCTTGACCCCCTGTTAACCTCTCTGGGGATGCCCTTCTTCTAGGTCCCTGTTGACCAAACTCTCAGCATCTGCATCACATGCGTATCCCTTACAAACTTGCCTGTTCATGGTAAAGTGAAACTTGTTTGTCTGTTAAGCAACGGAGCAGTTTTCTTTATAGGAGGATCAATTTAGATAAAGTGAAGCCACAAACCAGTGATTTGTTTCCAAAATTTAAGTTTCACTCTTTATTATATTCAAAAATAACTTTTTTCTTCAAAAAGGTAGAAAAGTTTTTTGTAGACAACCGTAAAAATACTTCGTATTATAAACATAGATGATCAATGAGTTGAGCAGATCGTAGACACTGTATTCTTTGTTTGATGAAATAAAGTATTTCAGATATTTTTGATTCAGGCAACGACACTAGTTCGTTTTGTGTAATTAACCCTTCGTCAGGCCTTTACAAAGCAAATAGAATATCTTAACCAAAACATATGCACAGTCTAGAAGACCATAAATACAGTAGATATTTTGGTTTTGGTGTATCTGTTCCAACCAGACACAACCCGGCGCCTGACTGATGGCTGGCATAGAGAGGATCAGCTGCAAACACAGTGTTCGGAGCTCATTCCCAATAATATTCAAACAAGCAACGGAGCAGTGCCAGGTGTCTTCTAAAAGAATGCCTTCAAACAATCAGCTCCATCATAGGTACCGCTGAAAGCTAGAAACCTAACCTTGTATAATGTAGTTTAACTTGGAAATATGGGCTTATGAGATTGTTTATCTGACACCATGTTGATTTGTTTGCATAAATTCACACACAAATTTACCTGTGTAATGATGCCTATGATTGTAATCCCCACCATTACGACCAGTGGGAGTAGAAAAAAGTTTTGAACTGCAGAGACCCAGTCCGAGTGTCCCTGGAACATCGCCAGAAACCTTTCCCACCAGATCAGACTGGAACTCACCTGATTATATTTGTGTTCAACCTCTTTAAGATCATCTTGATCATGGTGAAATATCACCTCTAGTTTAGTGTTCTTTTCATTTAACCCTTGTAACAAAGTGTGGTCTTGTGTCAAAACCTGTACCCATTTGTCCCATGGCGCGTTATCTCTCAGGATGGGCACTTCCTGTGGAGCTTTTAACTTTAGAGTTATCTTACGACTGGATCCATATGGGCTCTCCATTCACACAATAAGTTACCCTTGTGAGATCACAATTATGATAATTATGACAATGTACAATGAATGTGTCATTAAAAAAACACATTTTTCCTTCAGCCACCGGAGATATTAGTTTGGCTTTAGGATGGATCTTTTGAATGGCAGCTGTGCATTCTGTGCTATTGAGTGAGCATGCTTCCTCACTAAATCTGACTTGCCCCGGCAAACACAGAGAATTGCCAGCATGATGACTAGTCTACTCGTTTCACCTCTCCGTCTAGCTCAAAAAATGTTGACCTCTCAGGTCATGGTGTAAGACGTGTGGATGTAACAAGTGTCCCCAGTGATACTACTGGAAAAACTACCTGAGTGTAACAATCTCTGAATCGGCGGCTGCTGACACGCAGGGGGTGTCTGCAGCCGCCTTCCTCCCTGGCTCTCAGGTCTTCTCCGTTCCGTCGGCGTCTAGTACGGCAGGAACGGTTTTGTCTGTGGCTCACAGGGGGTCTGTCTCGCAAGGGCGCGCGCAAAGACAGGACCTTTATGCTAATGGTAGGCGCGTCAGCTGACCTGCTGGTCGGCTGACGTCAGGGATGACTCTCGCCGTTCGGATTGGAGGAAATCCGAGGTGGGAGTGGCTGAGAGTCTCCCTCTTCCTCATAAGCCTTCGGTTGCCATTCAGTCTCTGTCTGCTGTCGTGAATACTTACGTGTTAGCGCTCAGACCTAGTGAGATTCCTGTTGATGATAGATGTATATGCAGTGTTTGCGATATACATCTATCTATAGTTAGCTCATTGATTGTATTATATTGATCTCCTGTGTTTGACTCTGGCTATTCTCTGACTTTGCTCTAGCTTGCTGATTCTGTACTTTTGCCCATCTGCCTAACGTTGCTGAACCTTTTGCCTGATTACTGATTACTCATCTGCCTTCTGATTTCTGTACTGTTACTACCTCTCTGTTGCCGAACCTAGCCTGTCTGACTATTCTACTCACCAGTAGGCCCTCGCCACTGGTGAGGTGTGCTATTTACCCACCAGCCCTCTGGTGTGGTACCGTTACTCTTTCTGAGTGATTGTCAGTGCCTTGCCAGCTCCTCTGGTAAGGTTTAGTGAAACTATACAGTCACGACCCCTGCTGTACCTTTCCAGCAAAGGTCTGCCTTATATTGTTACTTAAACTGATAGTGCCTTACCAGCTCCTCTGGTAAGGCTTGACAGAACTATCCAGTTATCTTCCGCTAGTGCCCTCCAGCTCCACTGGAGAGGTTCTCTTCTTTTCTTGGTACAGGTAGATCTTGCCAGCCCCTCTGACGAGATCTACCTTAAACGTTACTGTACTGTTTCTGTTGGTGCCTTCCCAGCCCCTCTGGAAAGGCCTATCCAAACTAAACAGTCTCCAGTACTGATAGTTCCTTACCAGCTCCTCTGGTAAGGTCTCGCAAAACTATTTGAGTTACGGTTGCACCAAGCACAACACACATAGCATCCTTGTAGCTATACCAGTATTATTGGTGATTCTGCAGATCACCACATAATCAGGTATAGCGTCTGCATTATTGGTGATTCTGTAGATCACCATATAATCAGACATCTGAGTTGCTACACCCAACCGTTACAGAACAGCAGACCAGAAAAAATATGGAGACACTTTGCAACCGGGTCGATGTGTTAGTCACTACTATTAATGAGCTCATCAAAACGGTTAACGCACAGCAGACTCAGATTGATCAACTGACTGAGTCAGTTAATCGCTTATTAGACCCTAAAGCACAAGTGTCACCCCCTTCTGTGATCGAACCTAGGGTACCTCCACCTGAGAAATTTTCGGGGCATCGCTCTGATTTCCGTAATTTTAAGCACAGATGTTTATTATATTTCGAGTTACGGCCAGTTTCTTCGGGTACAGAAAGTCAGAAGGTCACGTTTATTAAGACATTGTTATCTGGAGATTTGCAGTCCTGGGCTTACAGTCTCCCTACGGGGCACGAAGCTTTAACCTCAGTGGCAGAATTCTTTAAAGTGATGGCTGTGATTTACAATGATCCCGATTTAGCGGTAACCTCAGAGAGAAAATTGAAGACCCTCAGGCAGGGACACAATCCAGTTGAAACTTACGCAGCTGAGTTCAGGAGATGGGCAGTGTCAGCCAGGTAGGGGCAGTACGCACTCTTGGACTGTTTTTTATCGGGATTGTCTGATGCCGTGGCTGATCTCATGTTGGGTCATCCAGAACCCAAGTCCTTGGATGAGGCCATATCTTTGGCCATCAAAATTGATAGGCGAGTTCGCTACCAAAAGCAAACCCGGGCTAAGGCCCCAGGGAGATTCTCTTCCTGTACGTTCTCAGCTCCTACGCCTTCCTCTCCACCCGCTGACGAGCCAATGCAGATTGGACACGCCAAGCTTTCAGAGGTCGAGAGAAATAGAAGGCGTTTGGAAAAGTTATGTCTATATTGTGCTGACAAAGGGCATATGGTCTCTGCTTGTCCCAAGAAGGCGGAAAACTCTATCGCCTAGGAGGAGCTGGAGGTACTACCCTAGGCGATCCAGTCTTACCTCTAAATAACAAATGTGTATTGCTTCCGTGTTCTATCACCTGGGAGGGACAGGTTCACACTACCCAGGCTTTTATAGATTTGGGTTCCGCTGTTAATGCTATGTCTCAAAAATTCTCTGACCAGTTTGGGTTTCCTTTGACTTCTGTGGGATAGCAGATTAAGATTACGGCTGTGGACGACTCTCCATTACCGCTCACCATCACTCAGACTCCTGTATTGTTATGTCAGATTGGTGTCTTACATAAAGAACAAATACAGTTTTTGGTATTTGAAATGTTCACTTCCACTGTCATATTGGGTATGCCATGGTTAAAAAAGCATTCCCCTGACATTGATTGGAGTACCAGACAGTTGTTAAGCTGGTCTCCATACTGCCATGTTCACAGTCTGGAGCGGGTTGCCCTCACAGCTACTGAATTACAAATGGATGAAACTATTAAACAGGATTTAGAACCCTCTGGGGAGGATGCCGGGGTGGATTGGGCATCTTTGTTAACCCCATTCCAACAGGAGATTCCAGAAGGGAAACCATAGGGGGTTCTTTTTGTACCCATCCAGTTTAGATTTAAAGTTCTACAGGCATTTCATGCTCATAAGAGTGCTGGTCATCCTGGGGTGGCTCGCACACAGGAGTTGTTGAACCGTTGTGTGTGGTGGCCCTCAATCATCTCTGACTGTAAAGAGTTTGTGGGGAGCTGCTCTGTTTGTGCCAGGAGCAAGACATCTAGGCGGGCTCCTGCAGGTACCTTACAGGCACTCCTGGTACCCGAGCAGCCTTGGACCCATGTGTCCATGGATTTCGTGGGTGAACTGCCTGCTTCTGAGGGTAGAACGGTCATATGGGTGGTGGTCGACAGGTTTAGTAAGATGGCCCACTTCATCCCCTTGAACGGACTCCCCTCTGCACAAGAACTGGCATAACTTTTCATACTCCACATCTTCAAACTGCATGGGATTCCCGAAGATGTGGTGTCAGATAGGGGAGTCCAGTTCATTTTCGGGTTCTGGAAAGCTTTCTGCCATCAATTGGGGATGAAGTTATCATTTTCCTCCGGCTACCACCCACAGACTAACGGCCAGACCGAAAGGGTAAATCAGTCTCTTGAGCAGTTCCTCTGATGTTATGTGGCTGATGCCCAGACCAATTGGGTTAAGTTTTTACCCTACGCCGAGTTCGCCCATAATAATTTGAGGTGTGCATCTTCGGGGTTCTCCTAGTTCCAGATTGTTACGGGGAGATCACCCAAATTTTCACCACTGTCGGTGGTGGCATCACCGTTTCCAATCCTGGAACAGTGGTTAGGGACCATGAAGGAAATCTGGAAAAAAGTGAAAGAAAATTTAAAAAAAGGCTTTTTCCATTCAGAAAAAACAAGCAGACAAGAGACGTTCAGTAGAGTGGGAATTCGCACCAGGAGATTTGGTGTGGGTTTCCACTCGACATCTGTCGTTGAGGCAACCCTCTGTTAATTTGGGCCCCAAATTTATAGGGCCATATCCTTTTTCCAGGAGAATTAATAATGTTACCTATACCTCCTCTTCTTTATCACCAACCCTCATATCACTATCCCCAATTTAGTACAGGAATTCTCAACATATGGCAATTTGGCGGGCCTTAAGATTAATTATGACAAATGTGAAACGCTGAATGTGGGCCTGAGCCCCCCCCCCCCCCCCCCAACAATCCCTCCTAGAGAATAACTTCCCCTTTAGATGGGCTCCCAAGGCCATCACATACTTAGGCACTAAAATATCGAACAATCCCTCAGAACTATTCTCCCTTAATTATGCCCCCCTTTTATCTAAAATGAAATCAGACCTCAGGAGATGGGACGTAGCCAAATTTACGTGGTTTGGCAGAGTCAACATCATTAAGATGAACGTGCTCCCTCGGCTCCTCTATGTTTTCCAGACTTTACCTATAACGGCCCCGGCCTCTTTCTTCAAAGAAATCAGACTGTGCTTCAGGAGATTTATCTGGCGGGGAAAACCGCCTAGACTCAAATACACCCTGGTTACACAACCAAAGAGCATGGGTGGCATGGCAGTGCCGGATATGGCATTATACCACGCTGCTGCTGTTTTACTTCGTATAGTGGACTGGCACCGGCATGGCTCGTTTAAGAGATGGGTTGAGATGGAGAGAGACCTAGCTGGCTCCCAACTACTGCATTTGCCATGGGCAGAAAAACATGCTTCTGCTCTGGGACCATTGCACCCTCTGATAGGGGACACGATAAAATTGTTCCATAGATTTAACAACTCTCTCCAACTCTCCCCATGGCCTTCTCCTTTGATCCCATTGCTGGATAACCCTGGCTTCCCCCTGGGAGTTGGGAGTGCTGCATATGGACACTGGAGAGGTCCTCGCCCCCTAAGGGCTTACCACCTACTGGAGAATGGAGAGTGGAGAGACATTTCAGTCTTACGTGCTCAATTGAAGGCACCGGGACTGGACCATTGGTCTTTTCTACAATTTAAGCATTATCTTCTTAGTAAGTCCCCCAGGCACTTTTTTGCTAGGAATCTCACTCAATTTGAAAGGCTATGTGCGGGGGAGGGTTTTGTAACTAAGGGAATCTCTCAGTTGTACTCACTGCTTGTAGTCAACCCTGACCTATCAGATACCTTAAAGCTCAAATGGGAACACGCACTAAATAAAACTTTCTCGGCAGATCAGTGGCGCAAGATTCTTATTTTATCACAAAAATCATCTATCTCAGCCAAATTGCAAGAGTCTGGGTATAAGCTACTTACTCAATGGTACTATACACCTGATAGATTACAGAAAATGTTCCCATCTTCTAGTCCCAACTACTGGCGCTGTACAGCTCACAGGGGTACTTTAACACACATTTTCTGGGATTGCCCAAAATTGACCCCTTTTTGGGATAAAGTTAAGTCCGTGATCACGAAGGTCACAGGGGTGGACTCCACAGACGACCCTTCTTATTACCTTCTACACAATACACCAAGACGGCTTGGTAAATACAAGAAATCTCTCTCAAAGCATTTGATCAATGCGGCGAGACTGATCATTGCCCGTCATTGGAAGTCGACCCAGACCCCCCCTGTGGCCGAGTGGGTCAAGGAGATTCAACATATCAAATTAATGGAAAATCTGACTCACACAATCCATAAAAGAGATGAACAGTTTAGCCGTACATGGGCCCCGTGGAATGAATATGAGGAGTCTGATGAGTTCAAACAGTTGATGGCCTAGTCTCGTGAATATGTGCAAAGTGACGTCCTCTCCTCCCCCCCCCCCCCCCCCCTGGCATGGGTGTGATTGAGGTATCGCGTCCTGCACCATGGGGAGGATGACCGTTCTCCCTATGCATTGAATGCCTCTGTGCTCGGTCTTCCAATTGTCAGTACCTGTGGTTCTCTTTTTCTACCTTGTTTTCTTTACCTGCTCTCTCTTTTACTAAACCGTACCTTTTTTACCCTTTTCTTTTCTCCTCATCCTTTGCCCTTCTAAGGGCAAGATACCTATATGAAGTATCTAGGGCCTAAGTGGATACCTGGACCCATCCTAGTTTAGTTATCTTTCTCTCGCAACCAGGCTAACTTATAGATTGTAAGTTGGGCTGGGACTCGGGGAAATGATCCCTTAGGGCCCCGAGACCCACCCTTATATCACTACTTACACGAGCTATAGCTTGGCAGTAGCACTAAGATTAAGCTCATTCTCTTTTGCTTTCTATTATCCATATTCCATGATATGTGAAATTATAACCTGCCATGATCTCAGTCATGAGATTAAAGTTGCCAATGATGTGTCCTGGGTGTCCACTTTTTTCCCCTTAACTTGCTGCCCTTGAAAACACGAGCATTCCTTCACGGCACTGCTTGGCCGTGAATATTGCGCTCCTATGGCCTTCTCTTCTTTGGCTTCTATATGGAATGCTCGTAATGTATAATGCAAGATACTGTGATTAGCTTTACCTGCTCGTTACTTGTTGTAAAAACTTCTTTTCAAAAATAAAGAATCTTTAAAAAAAAAATAATGTTACCTATGTGGTGTCGCTCCCAACCAGTTTCAGGGGTGGTAGGACGTTTCACGTATCAATTTTAAAGCCTGCCGCGTATGTGGATTCCCCCCCCCCCCCCGTGGTAGTGAATGGAGAGCCTGAGTACGAGATAGAACAGATCTTGGATTCTCGGCTGGTGCGCAACTCTGTCCAGTACTTGGTTCATTGGCGGGGGTATGGTGCCGAAGAGAGATCATGGGTGCCAGCTTCGCGCATGCACGCAGAGGAACTAAGGGAGGAATTTCATAAGTCACATCCAGATAGGCCGGGTGGTTCGTGTCCGGAGTCCACGACTAGAGGGGGGGGTTCTGTAACAATTTCTGAATCGGAGGCTGCTGACACGCAGGGGGTGTCTGCAGCCGCCTCCCTCCCTGGCTCTCAGGTACTAGACGCCGACGGAACGGTTTTGTCTGCGGCTCACAGGGGGTCTGTCTCGCGCAGGCGCGCGGAGACAGGACCTTTATGCTAATAGTAGGCGCATCAGCTGACCTGCCGGTCGGCTGACGTCAGGGATGACTCTCGCCGGCTGACGTCAGGGATGACTCTCCGAATTGGAGGAAATCCGAGGTGGGCGTGGCTGAGAGTCTCCCTCTTCCTCATAAGCCTTCGGTTGCCATTCAGTCTCTGTCTGCTGTCGTGAATACTTACGTGTTAGCGCTCAGACCTAGTGAGGTTCCTGTTGATGATAGATGTATATGCAGTGTTTGCGATATACATCTATCTATAGTTAGCTCATTGATTGTATTATATTGATCTCCTGTGTTTGACTCTAGCTATTCTCTGACTTTGCTCTAGCTTGCTGATTCTGTACTTTTGCCCATCTGCCTAACGTTGCTGAAACTTTTGCCTGATTACCGATTACTCATCTGCCTTCTGATTTCTGTACTGTTACTACCTCTCTGTTGCCGAACCTAGCCTGTCTGACTATTCTACTCACCAGTGGGCCCTCACCACTGGTGAGGCATGCTATTTACCCACCAGCCCTCTGGTGTGGTACCGTTACTCTTTCTGAGTGATTGTCAGTGCCTTGCCAGCTCCTCTGGTAAGGTTTAGTGAAACTATACAGTCACGACCCCCCCGCTGTACCTTTCCAGCTCCTCTGGAAAGGTCTGCATTATATTGTTACTTAAACTGATAGTGCCTTACCAGCTCCTCTGGTAAGGCTTGACAGAATTATCCAGTTATCTTCCGCTAGTGCCCTCCAGCTCCACTGGAGAGGTTCTCTCCTTTTCTTGGTACAGGTGGTTCTCGCCAGCTCCTCTGACGAGATCTACCTTAATCGTTACTGTACTGTTTCTGTTGGTGCCTTCTCAGACCCTCTGGAAAGGCCTATCCAAACTAAACAGTCTCCAGTACTGATAGTTCCTTACCAGCTCCTCTGGTAAGGTCTCGCAAAACTATTTGAGTTGCGGTTTCACCAAGCACAACACACATAGCATCCTTGTAGCTATACCAGTATTATTGGTGATTCTGCAGATCACCACATAATCAGGTATAGCGTCTGCATTATTGGTGATTCTGCAGATCACCATATAATCAGACATCTGAGTTGCTACACCCAACCGTTACACTGAGTTTTTCCATTGGTAGGAACTAAGGAAGTAGCGGTGCATAAAGAATGATTGCACCCTTTCCACCAGTTTACCCAGAAATCTCGGTGCCTCCATGCAAAAGATCCTTCCCCAGGAAAATCAATAAATCTCTCCTTGTCAAGTCTCAGTTGTAAAGGAGTTTTACCTTCTGATAAGGCTTGAGCCATTATCTTAAAATCTGCTGTTAACTCGGTCTGCATTGACAGGCATGCTGTTTCCCATACAGTACTGCTATCATGTGCAATCATCTAATGAAGAATTATTTGAATGTGCCTTTGAGTGTACCCCTGAACTTTATAGGTGTTGTGCGTTAACTGTTCCAAAACCAAGTTCAGATGATGTTGGGCACCCACATTCTGTTGTCCCAATGTGCCTAATTGTTGAATGACCTCTGTCATATCTTCTATGTCTACACTGTTTGCTACCCCCATTCCAGCGCCCATGCCTCCCAAGATTGTATCTGCTAAATCCCGGTACCTTCTTCTAGTTACACTATTCCCTGTGGAATGTGCCCATGACCTAAAAGCCTGTACCAGAGTTGCAGCGACAGTGCTGCAGTTAGGGTAGATATTAGATATTACCCACTCTTCTAAGTTAATCTGCCAAGTGATCAATTGAAGCTGGGCCTCCATGATAACTGGAGTCGCCCTCAGTTGATTTAGCTGAAAAGGGCCACTTTTTACAACTTGATGTGTCTCACATGACGGTAGGTTGGGTTCCTGGGTAGTCACTGTCAGGGTGACTACCTGAGCTTTAGGAGTCATGGGAACCCCCACTTTTACCATCCCAGTTTCCCTTCTTCTTATTATTATTATTATTTAGTATTTATATAGCGCCGACATATTACGCAGCGCTGTACAGTGTTTATATATATATTGTCTTGTCTTGTCACTAACTGTCCCTCAAAGGAGCTCACAATCTAATCCCTACCATTGCCATATGTCTATATTATGTAGTGTAAGTACTGTAGTCTAGGGCCAATTTTTTTAGGGGGAGCCAATTAACTTATCCGTATGTTTTTGGAATGTGGGAGGAAACCGGAGTGCCCGGAGGAAACCCACGCAGACACGGAGAGAACATACAAACTCTTTGCAGATAGTGCCCTGGATGGGATTCGAACCAGGGACCCAGCGCTGCAAGGCGAGAGAGCTAACCACTACGCCACCGTGCGTGCCCACGTGCTGCCTTATGCAAGATCTATTTGAACCTTTAAACTCAAGGTACCGTTGGATGCAAAAACTGTATGTCCATGGTCCTTCATCCTCCCGCGCTAAGGGCGCTATTTTTAAACTCCCTTGTTTTAGTCCCATCACCCTTCCATCATAGAGAGTCCCTGGGGTGCTACCTGATGTATCCCAGGATTCTACCTCTCTTCTCCAAAAAGTCCCCTGATCTATTAAATTCACATCCCATGCTAACTAGAGATGGCCCGAACCTCCGATTTTCCCGGTTCGTGAACTTCCGCAAAAGTTCGGTTTGCGTAAGCTTCCGCGAAACGCAATAGACTTCAACAGGGAGGCAAACTTTGAAAACTTGAAACACTTATGCTGGCCAGAAAAGTGATGGAAAATATGTTTCAAGGGTTCTAACATCTGAGTTTTTGCATGGATGAGTGGGATAGATGCCAAAAGTCCCGGGCAAAAATCTGAATTTGACGCAAAGCAGCGTTTTAAGGGCAGAAATCACATTGCATGCTAAATTTGAGGCCTAAAGTGCTTTAAAACATCTTGCATGTGTATACATCAATCAGGGAGTGTAATTAGAGTACTGCTTCACACTGACACACCATCAAGACACAAGAAAAAACAAGCATGCATAGTAAAGCAATCAAATGTTGCTATCAAAATAATATATATATGTATGAAGGGGGAAGTAGGTCGTTAGACCTGATAATTGGACTAATTAAACAAAAAAAGAAAAGAGAACTCCTATATAACCATATACTATATCAACAAGCACAGGCAAGAATCGATGCAAGACAAAAATGGGTGGTCTGTAATAAAGTTTTTTGAACCAACTACACATAAATTAAAAACATTTAAAACAAGGCCAGCCATCAACTTAGCCACAAAAAGGCCCCAAATAATATAATGTAAATGAAGTAGCACCGTTCATATAATAAATATTGACCTGTAAAGTCAGGAGTGTGTGTATCCTCCAACAACTGCAATAATATAAATAAATCACCAGTGTCACAACAAAAATTACAAATAAGTCTTAATAATAAAGGTAACAGAAAAAAGAGGAAAAAGACACTGTAATGCAGATAAATAGGAGGACACACAAATCCGCTAAGTGAATAAACCTAACCCAATACAGAAGATCTCTGTAAAGTGCTTAGTGCATAGTGCAGATGATGATTGGTGAATATGAATATGACCTCAATAAGAGGTAGATATTAGTATAAGGGAAAAGGGAAAAAGGGAACAAACAATTGACAACAACCTACATAGATATATAACACAAATAAGTGCCCTATAACAACAAGTGAACTGGCTAACATGCCTAATTAGAAATTGCATTTGTATATAACGTGGAATAATACAATTTAATAGGAGTGAAGAGAAGAGAGATAAGAAGGCCAAGTGAGCAAAGGATGAAAAGTACCAGCATTGGTGTAAATGAGCATATGGAAAATACAGAGACTCAAGGAGGGAAAGAGGACGGCGCTTACATAAATAATGATGGCATGGGGCTAGGTGACGGCTGCCAGGGCACTCCTGTGCCCGTCCGACTAGTTCCGCCGAAGCTGCGTAAGGGACTTATTGGTCACCGGGCGCATCTAATTTTTTGGGCAGCACTATTACACTGTGGTACTACTACCAGTGAGTTGCTGCCATGGTCCTTCTGTGCTGCTGAACTGACCGCCCGCTTTGTCCTCCTGACTCAGTCGCTACTACTACACTCTGCGTCGACACTGCCCGGGTCACCGGGCGCATTTAATGTTTTGGGCAGCACTATTACTGCTACTGGTACTACTACCAGTAAGTTGCCATGGTCCTTCTGTGCTGCTGAACTGACCACTCGCTTTGTCCTCCTGACTCAGTCGCTACTAACTTACACTGCCCAGGTCCACTGACAACTCTGCAGTTATGTCATTGCTAATCTCTGCAAACCCCCCCCCCAACAAATTACAAAAACCTCTCTTGGCCTTTTTGGCATCAGCCACTCATCCACCTCTGTGATTGCTTAACATGTATTTCCCTGTTTAAAACCACTTATTACCAATTAATAGCCCCATTTAAAGTGTTGATTTCACTTCAAAATCCATTTTCTCAAAGAAAAAAAAAATATTTTTGGAATTTTTTATGTTGAAGTGGTAGCCCCTTATCACCTTGAGAATCCATGCAATTTGGGGGATTGTAGCATGTATGGGGGCTTTGCTATTAAAGTTTAAAAGAAAATCCGGATCTGGCCGTGGATCCGGACGTGATTGCATCATTCACGACCAAAAATCCGTGTGACGCCGTGGACGCGTATCAAAATCCGCATCAAGTGTGGTCGCCGAAATTGTGGATCGGGACATCCGAGCATCCCTGGTCCTGTGCAGCCTTTCTTTTTGGACTTTTTCATGGACTAGATTTGCTGACAGTATGTCAGCCTGTCAGACCTGCAGAGTGCCAGAATATTCGCCCCGCAGTATCCAGTCCTGCAGTGTTCCAGCGTGCAGTACTTTGCACCCAGCCTGCAGAACTTTGCACATAGCCTGCGGAACTTTGTTTCCAGCCTGCAAAACTTTGTTTCCAGCCTGCGGAACTTTGCTCTCAGCCTGCAGAACTTTGCTCCCAGCCTGCAGAACTTTGCTCCCAGCCTGCAGAGCTTTACTCCCAGCCCGCACAGGCTCTGCTTCAGCCCGCACAGGTTCTGCTTCAGCCCGCATAGGCTCTGTTCCAGCCCGCACGGGCTCCGTTCCAGCCCACACAAGCTCCGCTCCAGCCCGCATGGGCTTTGCTCCAGCCCGCACAGACTGTATCGGGGTGTCAGCCAACGGCCCAGCCAGGTGCTTAGCCAATGGCCCTGACCCCTGAAGCTATCCAGCCTGTTGCCACCCTGTCTGAAGCTATCCAGCCTGTTGCCACCTTGTCTGAAGTTATCCAGCCTGTTGCTACTCTGCTGCTGCACTACCTGAAGTTTTCCAATTTGATGCCCAGCCTTCACAGACTTCTGCTGCTGCCCAGCCTTCACAGACTTCTGCTGCTGCCCAGCCTTCACAGACTTCTGCTGCTGCCCAGCCTTCACAAACTTCTGCTGCTGCCCAGCCTTCACAGACTTCTGCTGCTGCCCAGCCTTCACAGACTTCTGATGGGTTCCAGTCTGTTCCTGCTCCTCCTGATCCTGATGGACTCCAGTCTGCTGATGTTCCTGCTCCCAATGGTGCCCAGACTGATGTTCCTGATGATGCCTGGTCTGCTGGACTACTTGAGGGCACCCAGTGTACTGTCCAGCCTGAGGGTATCCTGTCCACTGTCCAATCTTCTGTTACCTCTGGAGGTCCCAGTTTGCCTTCAAGTTTGCTGTTTTATCTGGTGATTTACAGTCTGCTTCCCGATATGTGATCCTGCGTGACTCTTTCTGGTCACATAATGTTCAGGTTCTCCGGCATCTTTGGGTCCAGCCTCCAAAGACTCTTGTGTACCACCCAGATCAGGTAATGACTTTTGAATTTTCTCCCTCCCTGTCCATCCAGTCTTAGCTCCTCTATTGGGACCCAGGTGTGGGTAATACTGGAGATCAGATGGAGCATCCGGAGTCTGCTCCTAAAGAGGGGGGTAATGACAGGATCTGTGCCTCTGTTGTCCTGCTGGTGGCATCACTAGTGAACTTTGCTGTGAACATCCACTGTCAACCAGCAGATGTCTTCCCTGTTGCTGAGAACTGTGCAGTTCCCTGGATCACCAGCAGGTGGAACTATGAGAACTTTCTGAAAGATCACCTGATCAATGTGCTGCTATTTAAGACCAGACTTTCTAGCATCACAATGCTAGGTCATTCTGTTTGCTCGTGCAGTTTTATGACTCTGGCCATTGATCCTGTGTTCCCTGTTTCCTGCCTTGCCTTGCCTTGCATTGTTATTCTGAATTCCCGGTATCGATCCTTGCTAGCCTGACCTTTCTCCGCCTGATGTTATTGCCTGATCCTGATTTCCTGGTTTGACTCTTGCTTGTATGACTTCTCTTTGTGTATGCTGATTCGGATTATTCATTGTTGTATATATTCTGATATTCTGTGCGTTGCTATATAATATACAGTGGTTTGCAAAAGTATTCGGCCCCCTTTAAGTTTTCCACATTTTGTTATATTACTGCCTCAAACATGAATCAATTTTATTGGAATTCCACGTGAAAGTCCAATACAAAGTGCTGTACACGTGAGAAGTGGAACGAAAATCATACATGATTCCAAGCATTTTTTACACAAAAATAACTGCAAAGTTGTGTGTGCGTAATTATTCAGGCCCCTTTGGTCTGAGTGCAGTCAGTTGCCCATAGACATTGCCTGATGAGTGCTAATGACTAAATAGAGTGCACCTTTGTGTAATCTAATGTCAATACAAATACAGCTGCTCTGTGACAACCTCAGAGGTTGTCTAAGAGAATATTGGGAGCAACAACACCATAAAGTCCAAAGAACACACCAGACAGGTCAGGGATAAAGTTATTGAGAAATTTAAAGCAGGCTTAGGCTTCAAAATTTTTTCCAAAGCCTTGAACATCCCATGGAGCACTGTTCAAGCAATCATTCAGAAATGGAAGGAGTATGGCACAACTGTAAACTTACCAAGACAAGGCCGTCCACCTAAACTCACAGGCCGAACAAGGAGAGCGCTGATCAGAAATGCAGTCAAGAGGCCCATGGTGACTCTGGACGAGCTGCAGAGATCTCCAGCTCAGGTGGGGGAATCTGTCCATAGGACAACTATTAGTCATGCACTGCACAAAGTTGGCCTTTATGGAAGGGTGGCAAGAAGAAAGCCATTGGTAACAGAAAAGCATAAGAAGTCCCAATTGCAGTTTGCCACAAGCCATGTGGGAGACACAACAAACATGTTGAAGAAAATGCTCTGGTCAGATGAGACTTAAAATGGAACTTTTTGGCCAAAATGCAAAACGCTACGTGTGGTGGAAAACTAACACTGCACATCACTCAGAACACACCATCCCCACTGTCAAATATGGTGGTGGCAGCATCATGCTCTGAGGGTGCTTCTCTTCAGCAGGGACAGGTAAGCTGGTCAGAGTTGACGGGAAGATGGATGGAGCCAAATACAGGGCAATCTTGGAAGAAAACCTCTTGGAGTCTGCAAAAGACTTTAGACTGGGGCGGAGGTTCACCTTCCAGCAGGACAACAACCCTAAACATAAAGCCAGGGCAACAATGGAACGGTTTAAAACAATACATATCCATGTGTTAGAATGGCCCAGTCAAAGTTCAGATCTAAATCCAATCGAGAATCTGTGGCAAGATCTGAAAACTGCTGTTCACAAACGCTGCCCATCTAATCGGACTGAGTTGGAGATGTTTTGCAAAGAAGAATGGGCAAGGATTTCAGTCTCTACATGTACAAAGCTGGTAGAGACATAAAAGACTGGCAGCTGTAATTGCAGCAAAAGGTGGTTCTGCAAAATATTGACTTAGGGGGCTGAATAATTACGCACACACCACTTTGCAGTTATTTATTTATTTATTTATTTTTATAATGTTTGGAATCATGTATGATTTTTGTTCCACTTCTCACGTGTACACCACTTTGTATTGGTCTTTCACGTGGAATTCCAATAAAATTGATTCATGTTTGTGGCAGTAATATGAAAAAATGTGGAAAACTTCAAGGGGGCCGAATACTTTTGCAAACCACTGCATAGTCTGGATAGATAGATAGTTAGGGGTTCTGGTATTTGTGGTGCACCACGTATTGTTTGATTGTATGTGTATGGAGATTTGTGTCTTTGTTATGCTGCATATTTGTAAATAAACACATTTATTATTCTGCTCTATTGTACAGACGTCTGTATTTCATTTGTGATCTTCTGGTTTTGTTTAACCTAAAGGATTGCCATGCAGAGATCGTGGATCTGCCAGTCTGGTTCTAGTCATGACCACGATCTGCATGATCAATCCTTATATATATATATATATATATATATATATTGTGAGGGATCAGCTGCAAATGGTGAGTACTCAGCGGGAGATAGCAGCACAGACAGGTGTATTTTCCAAAACAAACAACAGTTTATTGGACAGCAGGCTTCTTAAACAGCAGTCTTTTGGCAGTTTGTAAAGTACAGTTCAAATGAAAACAAAAAGGCCAGTCCAGGCCAGCAGCTTACATTCAGCTTTCAATATCAGGAACACACCAAACTCCATGTGCAGCCTGCACTTTCTCTCCAGAGCAAAAACCAGCTTCCTGGAATCAAACGTGAAGTCTTTCTTAGCAGACTGTCAGACCTTGCTGGTCACACCCACTCTCTCTCCTCCTACTCCAGCCTTTCAAAGCTGCTCTGTTAACCCTGTGTGTCCTGACTCCAGCAGAAGCCCACATACACAGAGCAAACGATCCACCCAGGATCTGGCGACCAGATGCGCCCGCCCACTCTGCATCTGGTCAGCTCCGGACCCAAGTAAAGTTATTAACCTCTGTCCATGTGACAGACAGCCAAAACCTTTTTTTCCGGAGCTGCTACTGGATGTAGCGTCTGATCCCAGGTGGAATGTACCTCCCATCCAACACAACCTGGGACAAATCGATTACCTCCTGGGTATCGACTTTGTCACATACTCCCCCCCTCTGTTCGATCCCGTGGGATCGGACACAGTCTGCGGCAAGACAGAATGCCCTTGATAGAGCATCTGCATTGCCATGCAGTCTTCCAGCTCTGTGCTCCACAGAAAAATTAAAGGGCTGTAATGCCAGAAACCAGCGCGTTACCCTTGCATTTTTCTCCTTGTTTTGAGACATCCATGTGAGAGGAGCATGGTCGGTAATGAGGCGAAAGCGACGGCCCAAGAGATAGTACCGTAGAGCCTCGAGTGCCCACTTGATGGCCAGACACTCCCGCTCCACGATACTATATCTTTCTTCGGCTGCGGTCAGCCTTCGACTCAGATACACAACTGGGTGCTCCTCTCCATTGACGATTTGGGATAGGACTGCTCCTAACCCCACAGCTGAAGCATCTGTCTGTACCAGAAACTCTTTTTTAAAATCAGGCGTGACCAAGACTGGACCCCTGCACAATGCCTCCTTAAGACCTTGAAAGGCTTCTTCAGCCTCCTGTCCCCATGGACCCATGGAGGAACTTTTCCCTTTTGTGAGGTTTGTAATGGGAGTGGCCAAAGTGGCAAAATTTGGAATGAACCTCCTATAATAGCCCACCAAACCTAAGAAGGTCCTGACCTGCTTTTTCGTGGTAGGCCTAGGCCAGTCCCTTATGGCCTCCACTTTCTGCACTTGGGGCTTAATCAGACCTCTCCCAATTGTGTACCCCAGGTAACGAGCCTCCTCCAACCCTACTGCACACTTCTTGGGGTTCGCTGTCAGTCCCGCCTTTCTAATGGCATCCAGGACCGCCTGGACTTTCGGAAGGTGGCTTTTCCAATCTGTACTGAAGACGACCACGTCGTCCAAATAAGCCGCAGCATACCGCTGATGCGGCCTGAGGATCTTGTCCATCATCCTTTGAAAGGTGGCTGGGGCCCCTTGCAACCCAAACGGCATCCTGACATACTGAAACAGCCCTTGGGGAGTCGAGAAGGCTGTCTTCTCCTTGGCTGATTCAGTTAAGGGCACCTGCCAATATCCCCGGGTCAGATCTAAGGTGGTGACATATCTTGCGGGGCCCAGCCTTTCGACTAACTCATCTACCCTTGGCATAGGGTAGGCATCAAATTTTGATACCTCATTCAACTTTCTGAAGTCATTACAGAAACGAATGGAACCGTCAGGCTTCGGAACTAGCACTATGGGGCTATTCCATTCGCTGTTGGACTCCTCAATAACCCCCAGTTCCAGCATTCTTTCTACTTCCCCTGCTATGGCCTGTCTGCGAGCTTCAGGTATTCTATAAGGTTTAAGGCGGACCTGTACATGGGGCTCAGTCACAACATCATGCCTGATGACTTGGGTACAACCTGGAAGTTCCGAGAACACCTCTCGATTCCGTAAGAGGAACTCTCGGACCTCCCGTTTCTGTGAAACAGACAGCGTCTCAGCCACCTGTACCAGCTCTATTCCACCCTTGGTGGATTCTTGAGTAACCTGGGAAGCTGCAAGAGCCACCCTCTCTTTCCAGGGTTTCAGTAAATTCACATGATATATCTGTTCTGGCTTCCTCCGGCCAGGCTGGTAAACCCGGTAATTCACCTCCCCGACCTTTTCAATAATCTCATATGGACCTTGCCACTTAGCCAAAAACTTGCTTTCAACCGTGGGAACCAACACCAGGACCCGATCCCCAGGACTGAAAGCTCGAACCTTTGCTGATTTATTATAAACACGAGACTGTGCCTCCTGGGCATGTTGCAAATGCTCTCTGACTAAAGGCATCACCGCTGCAATCCTATCTTGCATACCAGACACATGTTCAACAATACTTCTGTAGGGGGTGGCCTCTTGCTCCCAGGTTTCTTTGGCTATATCCAGAATTCCCCGTGGGCATCGCCCATACAACAACTCAAACGGCGAAAAACCTGTGGAAGACTGAGGGACCTCCCGAGACACCTCCAGCTCTGGTAGGACCGAGCCCTCAGAGGTCTCTGGGGATAACTCAGAGTCCCCAGCAAACACCTCCAAGGGAGAAAACATTTCATTACCATCAATTTCTGTATTATTTTTAGATTCCAGCTCTCTTGAGCCTCCACAGTTATCCCCTTCCCACAAGTTCCAGAACAGTGGAAAGTCCCTCCCCAGGATGACACTATGTGCCAAGTTCGGGCTCACCACTATTTCCTGAGTGGCAGGTCCACAGTTTGTTTCAATGGTGAGAAGGGCGGTGGGGTATTGTTTAGAGTCCCCATGAACACATTGTACTGTGACCCGACGATTCCCCAGCCAGGCCGGGTCCACTAAACTGGAATGCACCAGGGTCACCAAGCTACCAGAGTCTAAGAGAGCCTGGACAGTTTTTCCAGCAATTTTTACCACCGCCAAATGAGAGTCACAGCTTGCGATATACACAGGTCGCGCAAACAAGGACCTGCGACGAGTGTAATCGCACTCCATGGGTTCAACTGCCTGAGGACAGTTAGCAGCAATATGTCCCCACTCTTTACATTGCCAACATTGTACCGGGGATCGACTTCTTACCATTGTGCCTGGTCGACCTCGGCCTGCAGAGCTTGGCTCACTGACCACACCCCCCACAAAGTCAGCTTTTGTCTTACCAGTTCCCTGGGGTGCTGCCAGTCTCCGGGTAGCTGAGCGCTGTCCTGTGGCCCAAGCCAAAGAGTCCTCTGCAGCCAGATAACGTTCCAGCAGCGCAATTAGTTCATCAGCTGACTGTGGATCTGCATGACTCACCCACCTTCGCAAAGCCGGCGGTAGGGAGCGCAAGAAACGGTCAATGGTAACTCTTTCGACGACCTCCGGAGCTGTTAACTTCTCAGGTTCCAACCACTTCTTTACCAAGTGGATTAGATCGTGCATCTGGGACCTTGGAGAGCATCCGGCTGAATAGGACCACTGGTGAACTCGCTGGGCTCGCACCGCCGGGGTGACACCAAGTCTACGCAGGATCTCCTCCTTCAGCTTGTCGTAGTCTTTAGCATCCTCTAGGGCAAGGTCGAAGTAGGCCTTTTGAGCATCCCCAGTCAGGAACGGAGCTACCAATCCTGCCCATTGCGTTTTAGGCCAGGCTTCCCTCTCCGCTGTCCTCTCAAAGGTATGGAGGAACGCCTCGACATCATCATGGGGAGTCAGCTTCTGCAAGAAGTGGCTTGCGCGGATGGTGCCTCCACTGCCAGGTACCAGCAGCTGTCCCTCTTGGTTCCGAGCCACAAGTTGTTGCACCAACTCACTCACTGCTTTCCTGTCAGCCTCAGCAGTCTGACGATCGGCCTCCGCAGCTGCAGCCAGACTCTCACACAGGGCCACCGCTTGCTGCTGTACTGCCTCTGTATGTTGTTGCAGGGCTGTGTTTGTTTTCCGCTGCTCAGCATTAGCCTGTTGCAAGGCCGCATTCGCTAACACCAGCTGCTTCACCATTTCATCCATGCTGCTGTTCAAACTTTTAAATCTTACGCCAAACACACTGTCGCTGTAGGCATGCTAAGTTGCCCGCATCCGAGCACCAATTGTGAGGGATCAGCTGCAAATGGTGAGTACTCAGCGGGAGATAGCAGCACAGACAGGTGTATTTTCCAAAACAAACAACAGTTTATTGGACAGCAGGCTTCTTAAACAGCAGTCTTTTGGCAGTTTGTAAAGTACAGTTCAAATGAAAACAAAAAGGCCAGTCCAGGCCAGCAGCTTACATTCAGCTTTCAATATCAGGAACACACCAAACTCCATGTGCAGCCTGCACTTTCTCTCCAGAGCAAAAACCAGCTTCCTGGAATCAAACGTGAAGTCTTTCTTAGCAGACTGTCAGACCTTGCTGGTCACACCCACTCTCTCTCCTCCTACTCCAGCCTTTCAAAGCTGCTCTGTTAACCCTGTGTGTCCTGACTCCAGCAGAAGCCCACATACACAGAGCAAACGATCCACCCAGGATCTGGCGACCAGATGCGCCCGCCCACTCTGCATCTGGTCAGCTCCGGACCCAAGTAAGGTTATTAACCTCTGTCCATGTGACAGACAGCCAAAACCTTTTTTTCCGGAGCTGCTACTGGATGTAGCGTCTGATCCCAGGTGGAATGTACCTCCCATCCAACACAACCTGGGACAAATCGATTACCTCCTGGGTATCGACTTTGTCACAATATATATATATATATATATATATATATATATATATATATATATATATATATATACTGTATATATTATCTATGCGAAAGTTTGGATGTTTGTTACTCCATCATGCAACAATGACTGAACGGATTTGAATCAAATTTGGCACAGGCACAGTACATTACCTGAGATAACATATAGGATAATTTTTATACCCATAGCCAAAAAGTGGGTGGAGACAAATGCAAATTTCACTGGGAAAATGTAAGCTGCAGTCATTCTTACACTGTTAATGGTGGGGTTCTCAAACATTGCGTATTTGGTCACCGGGTGACTGGGATTAATATTCAGAAAAGTGGGTGGAGTCTAAAAAGCCAATTAAAATTCACCTATTGATTTTCAAGGGGAATATTTAATTGCTGTCATTCTTTCACTGTCAATTGCACAGGCCTCAAACCTGGTACAGTTAGTCATTGGGTGACCGGGGTTCAAATTCAGAAAAGGGGTGGAGCCACAGCCAATCAGATTTGTTTACTTTCAATGCAAATTATTGAAGCCAAAGACTGCAAAGCTTGCAAACTAGGTCATTGAGTAATTGTGTGTTAGGGCTAGAAAAAGTGGGCAGAGCCAACATCAGCCAAATACATACACGGGCAATGCCGGGCCATCAGCTAGTGTGTGTTTTTATATATATATATATATATATATATATATATATATATATATATATATATTTATTTATATATATATATATATATATATATATAGTGTATATACAGTGCTGCCCATAATTATTCATACCCCCGGCAAATTTGGACTTAAAGTTACTTTTAGCAGAATGAGAATTCTGATTCTGATGTGTTCGTAGTTCGCTGTGAACACGAACAGCTGAAATTCATCGGGAACTGTCTGCCGGCGAACAGTTTAGGCCATCTCTATAGATCAATAAGAGACCTATATGTTAAAGAGACTCCGTAACAAAAATTGCATCCTGTTTTTTATCATCCTACATGTTCCAAAAGCTATTCTAATGTGTTCTGGCTAACTGCAGCACTTTCTACTATGACAGTCTCTGTAATAAATCAATGTATCTTTCCCCTGTCAGACTTGTCGGCCTGTGTCTGGAAGGCTGCCAAGTTCTTCAGTGTTGTGGTTCTGCTATGAACTCACCCTTTTTGGCCCCTCTATGCACACTGCCTGTGTGTTATTTAGATAAGAGAGAAGAGAGAAGCTGCTCTAATCAGCTGGATAAATCGTCCTCTGAGCTGGCTGGGCTTTCACATACTGAGGAATTACAAACAAGGGCAAAGCTGTTTGCAGGAACAAAAGAGCAGCCTGAAACTTCAGTGCATGGGGGAAAGAAACACACAAATGATCTCTTGAGATTCAAAAGGAATGCTGTATACAGCCTGCTTATGTATGGATGTATTTTCTATGTGTGGACATACTGTACATCAACCTACTTCCTGTTTTGGTGGCCATTTTGTTTGTTTACAAACAAACTTTTTAAAACTGTTTTTAACCACTTTTAATGCGGCGAGGAGCGGCGAAATTGTGACAGAGGGTAATAGGAGATGTCCCCTAACGCACTGGTATGTTTACTTTTGAGCGATTTTAACAATACAGATTCTCTTTAAGGTAAATTAGTTTGCTTTTTATATTTTAACCACTTCACCCCAAAGGCATTTTTACCCTAACGGACAAGAGCGATTTTCACCTTTCAGTGCTCATCCCTTTAATTTGCCAATAGCTTAATTACTACTAATCACAAGTAAATGATCTATATCTTGTTTTTTTCATCACCAATTGGGCTTTTTGGGGTTGATATTTGTTTTCAGTAATTACTTTATTTTCTATGTATTTTAAAGGGAAAAACAAGGAAAAAATTAGAAAATACACTATTTCTCCAATTTCATCCCCTATAGTTTTAATATAAACACTGCTACTGTACATAAAACTCATACATTATATCTGCCTGTTTGTCCTGGATATCACAACATTTTAATTATGTCCCTAGTACAAAGTATGGTGACATTATAGCATTTGGAAATAAAGGTGTATTTTTTCTTTGGTGGGTTTTTTCTTCCACTATTTTCACGTGCACGTGCACAGGAACACATGTGCACACACACAGCGGCAGCAGCATTGTCTGACTTACAAAAATGTCCTGGAGCCATTAAAGGGAACCAAAGACACCAGACATGGAAAAAGAAAAAAGATTTCATACATACCTGGGGCTTCTTCCAGCCCCATAAGCCTGGATCGCTTCCACGCCGCCATCCTCCGCTACCTGGATCCGCTGGTACCGGGTCCCGTCACTTCCGGCAGATGCGGCCAATTGTCCGCATGATCAGGGGCTCCCTCCATATCCTTACGCGTTCGGCTGCGCACCATGCAGCCACACGCGTAAGGGTATGCCGGGAGCCCCTGTGATGCGAACAATTGGCCGCGTGCTGACGCTGACTGGCCGAAACTACGGGACCCGGTACCGGCGGATACAGGAAGCAGGGGACGGCGGCGTGCGAGCGATCCGTGCGTATGGGGCTGGAGGGAGCCCCAGGTATGTATAATATCTTTTTTCTGGTGTCTCTGGTTACCTTTAAGTGGCTCTAGCAGAATGTTTTTATACGTCAGCTTGTCATTAAGTGGTTAATGTGAATTTACATTAATGGCTGTTTGCTATGAATCCAAGCCAAATAAAATTATGTGACTGTACAAACAAAAACCATGTGACTATACAGATGACGTACAGAAAACCCCTATTAATTAATGCTGTACCAAAGAACATACCAACTTCCTAAAATAAAGATAAGCTGTGGGCATACATGATATCTTGGCTTACCTCACTCCAATTAAGAGTATCAGATCTAGATAGATAAGTTTAATGAACTTCTGGAAGATCCGGAGGAGCGATCAGAGTTGTGCTGTGTATAGTAGGTGCAGCTCTCAATTTCCATGCAGGACGGCTAGGATATATGGAGACAAAATAGAAGAGAGCGCACTCAGTGTGTGAATTATGAAAAGTGGCCAGCCGACCATAGAATGATCTCACCTTAGTGTAGAGCTGGTTAGCCCATATGGTTGTACCAGCTCGCAGGCTTTGTCCCTTCATTGCTCTCCTCTCGCAACTGTGGATAGCACCACTCGCTTTGCAGTCACCAGCGTTCTGCACTATGCAGGTCCTCAGTGGCCATGGTGGGCGCCACTTGTAAGAGTATCTTCCCTTTTGTAGAGGGATTGGTGTACAAGCTGTCTTCCACCTTCCAGCACAGGCATTACCTGCACTCTCCAGGTGCTCGTTAGCTGGGTGTGTATAATGGAGTTGGCAGGGGTGAGGTGCAAATCCGTGTAAACAACTGTACATGGGGAAGCGGTGTAATGTAAAAATCTGTTTATTGTAAAGCGTTTCGAAAGGGATAAAGCCATGTTGCTCGGATACCCCGGATCACGGATTTGAATACCCCTGATCACAGATTTGAATAAATCCAGCCACGGCAGTCCAGTATGGCACCTCACTGGTGGTACCATAGCACAATAAATCAGCACAAAAATTGTAGCATACTTGGACCCTGTTGGTAGGTACACAGACTGCTGTCATTAAATACTACATCAGAGGCAGCTGCAGGAGGACTAAGCAGCACTCTGTGGCAGCACAGAAGACTATGGAACCTCACTGGTGGCACCACAGCACGAGAATTGTGCCCAAAAATTGTAAGTATCCGTGACCCTGGCGGTGGGAAGACAGCCTTTAGTAGATAAATACAATATCAGCGGCAGCAGGGGAGGGCTAAGGACTCAGCAGCAACACAGAAGGGCATGGCAACTCACTGTTGACACCACAGCATAATAATGCTGCCCAAAAATGATATGCATCCGCCATCCGTGGACCCTGGCGGTGGGTACACAGATTGCAGTAGGGAAAATGCTGCAGCAGCATGTGTCAGCAGCAGCAGCAGCATATGAGGCCATGGGACATGATGGGTGGCACCACAGCAAAAAATGTAATGAACCAGGCCAATTAGGATAACTAGGTTGTAACTTGCGTTGGAAAGGCAGGCATTATTACAATTCCAAGGCAGTCGCTTTATGTCCCCCTGTCGCCAACAGCCAGGGCCAGGGACTCACCTTCCACCCAAGCCTGGTTAATTTTCAGGAAGGTGAGATAGTCCACAGAGTTGTGGGACAGCTGAGAGTGCTTCCCGGTGACCACGCCAAAGGCCACACTGACGCACCTCTCGGAGAGGACACTAGAGGGGGGGAAGGACAGGGCTTCCAGGGAATACAGGGCAAGCTTCCTCCAGATGTCCAGTCTCATGACCCAGTACCTCATGGGGTCCACGGGCCTGTCGGTGTCAAAACCGCTAAATTAACTCATGTAGTTAGACACCGTGCTGGTCAGTCGCTGCTGCTGGTTGGAGGAGTATGCTGTGGCTGGCACCTCTGCTCTGGGCAACTCCACTGCATACAGGCTCTTTGTTAGGCTCAGCAGGTCTCCGGGGGATCGGATGCTGCTGCTGCTGGTGGCCGCAGGCACCTGTTGCTGGGTTGGCAGAACAGCAACAGCAGGGGGTGGAAGGCTGGGGGAATGCTTCCTGCAGTCTGCGCACAAGGTAGTGTATATGGTCGCATGTCCATGTGGCCTTATGTACATAGGGATGACGGAGAGAGCCTTGAAGTCTCGTATATTGGAACATATGTGCAAAATTGTAAATAAAAATATGGACACTACCCTGGGGAAACATTATGCAGAGAATCACGGGTCCAGTTTGCGGGGTACCCTTATTAAGGGGATTTTTAAATTGAAGATTTCGGGGAGACGGGGTGATTGGAGGAATGAACTCCTCTGCAAAGAGAGTATGTGGATCTTTAAATTGCAGACGCTGGCTCCACATGGCCTGAACAATGAGTTCAGTCTTAAACCTTTTTGAAAAATGTGGTATATACCTGAGTGATGGACTATTTAACATTACTTAAGACCTAGTTAGGTATGACTGGTGTGGTGGTGGATGGAGTAGGTGTGGAAGGTATAGGTGCTTTGTAGTATTAAAATTATGTTAAAGTTTTGCTCTTGCCCCATTCTCCTCTCTAACCTCTTTCCCATGCCTTTCCCTTCCTTTCCCCTCTCCCCCTGTCCCCTCTCTCTCTCTCTTCCCGTATATCTGGGTACACCCTCTCTTGCTGATGTAAAAATCATGGGGTTTGTAGTCAATAATTGGTGCTGCATTGCTGCTGTATGTACATGCGTACAAAGAAAATGGTGAATGGAATATAGTAAAGAAAAACTCCTGCTGACCACTGTCAATGTGCTAAAAATAAGAAAAGGTTCAATATGTTACCTATAAACTATGGCGCGAATGTCCTAGGAACATTGTCCAATGTGTAAAAAATCTGACGAACAATCACGTATGCACACATAGGAGGAACGGCAGCATGACAGGGATATAAGGATTGAGTAATGTGAGCCCAAGTTACATCCTGACGAATCGCCCAATCAGAGGGCGGGAAACGCGTAGATGGGCAGAGACTGTACGTCACTGGTCCATTGACTGTACGCTACCAGTCGGAGACACGCTGCTATCGGCGGCTGTGGCATCTTTACACTGTGGGAAGCAAGACACTGTGAGTTTGTGCGCGCTGAGGTGAGCTGTGCGGCTGCATCAGCGGTGAAACACGGGCCGTATCTTTCCACTGGCAGCACAGACGGGCGGACCAGAAGCGTGTTGAACTGTTGAACTCCTTCTCAAAGTATACAGTGCCAACAAGGGTTAAGGAAGTGTGGATGCCTGACGGCTGTTGCTGAGCTTACCGCTATCGCTGCTATGCAGGTGGATATCCTGGCTGCCCCCTATGGGGTGCTTAGCTGTTAATGCTTATCCGCTCTTGGACTGTGGCCATTATTGCATGTGTGAAGGCGCCTCGACTGGACGGTGGTGTGGTTGAATGAGTGCAAGCCGGCATAGATAGGTTAACTAGGCCTGTGTTTTATGCACGAGGTGATGTACAGTCTTCCAGCAATTTTTTAATTTAGGTTTTATACATTTTGCTAATTTTTGCATGCAATTAAGCTGAAGTGTACAGTTTTGATATTCAATAAATATTTTGATCTAATTTGGCAATTACATTGTGAACCCTGGCCATATGTATATAGATATAGTCTGCGCACAAGGGCCTCCTGCAACTCCCTTGTGCAGCGCTCGGTGCTAGATGGGGCATGAACTGTCCTAGCTTCCTCTTCACACACGGGACCAGGATCAAGGTGATACAGATGTCCTTTCTTTCACGCATCTGGATCACCCAGGGGTCCCTACGAAGGCAGCGCAACATGTGCGCAGCCATGGGAAGATGCTGGCATTGGCAGCCACAATTTCGTCGTCGTCGTCCAAGAGAACATGCCTGTCCTCTTTTTGCGCCGTGTCCTCCTGAAACCACCACCCCCGCACAACGGCAGGGGCACTTTGCTACTCCCCCTCAGCATCTAGGTTAGGGACCTCCAACTCCTCCTCCACTACCTCTTAAGTTTTCATCTTCCTCCTTCTGTGAGCTGGACTGTGCTGCCAACTGCTCCTGATCCAGCTGGCTTAGGGCTGCCTCTCCCTCTTCCATCAGATCACACAGCTCCCTGTCCAGCAGGCAAACCAGGGGCAACCACTCATAGACGGATGCCCGCGGATGGCTCACCATCTTGATTCCCTGCAGGAAGGTAGCTAAAACCAGGCACACTTGCTGCATGTGTTTCCACTGAGCTGCGGAGATCATCTGCAGGTTGGTGGTGCTGTCGTAGATGTTTGCCTCACACATGTACCTGCAAAGTGCCCTCCTGTGCTGCCATAGCCACTCCAACATCGCCAAGGTCGAGTTCCAGCGAGTTGGGACATCTATGAACAGGCGGTGTGATGGCAGGCCTACGACCTGCTGCAGATGGGCCAGGGTTGCCGAGGCAGGGGCAGAGCAGCGGAAATGGAAGCTGCAGGAAGCGCTGCACCACCAAATTGAGGACGTGGGCCAAGCAGGGGATGTGCTCGAGCTCTCCCAGGTGCAGTGCAAGCACCAGGTTGGCCCTATTATCGGATGCCACGTAACCGACTTTGAGGCCTCTGGGGGTTATCCACCTCTGCTCCTGCTCCCTGTGGGCGGCCGTCAGTTTATCCTTCCCCAGGCTGACCAATGTCAGCAGTGTTTGGCAGTGGTGAGGCATTGCGCTGCTGCTGAGGCGGGCTTGCTTGCTGCGGGGTGTGGAGGGAAAGCGATCAGAGGAACCTGCTATATCCCCCCTGATTCCGCGTGGTGGCACCACCAGCTGGCCTGCTGCGGCTGCTGTGTTCTTCTCATCCCCTTCCACCACTGTCACCCAATGCATGGTAAAGGACAGGTAGCGACCTGTCCCAAATCGGCTGCTCCACGAGTCCATTGTGGTAAGGACCCGCTCGCCTACAGCGTGGTCGAGCGAATGGGCCACGTTTACCACCACAAACTCGTGCAGAGCTAGGATGGCCTTCCTTGCAAAGTAGTGGTGGCTGAGGATTTGCCACTCTGGGATCCAAAACTGGAGCAAAATGCACATATCACTCCCCTCCTGCACCAGGGAGTACGGAAGGGGCTGGGAACACATGGCCTGGGCCAGCAAGCCGTTTAACTTCCGGATGCGCCTGTGGCCAGGAGGCAGAGGCTTGGTCAAACCTTGAAAGCTGTCGCTCAGCAGGGTCTGCCGATGTCCTGCAGGGGAAGCTGAGGAGGGAGCAGAGGAGGCCAATGAGGACTGGCTAGCCTCCCCAGCCTCAATGGCTGTAGCATGAGCTGCCAAGGGCACACTGGAGGGGGCAGCACGGTGGCGTAGAGGTTAGCTCTCTCGCCTTGCAGCGCTGGGTTCCCGGTTCAAATCCCAGCCAGGGCACTATCTGCAAAGAGTTTGTATGTTCTCTCCGTGTCTGCGTGGGTTTCCTCCGGGCACTCCGGTTTCCTCCCACATTCCAAAAACATACGGATAAGTTAATTGGCTCCCCCTAAAAAAAATTGGCCCTAGACTACAGTACTTACACTATATAATATAGACATATGGCAATGGTAGGGATTAGATTGTGAGCTCCTTTGAGGGACAGATAGTGACAAGATATATATATATACATTGTACAGTGCTGCGTAATATGTTGGCGCTATATAAATACTAAATAATAATAATAATAATAATACGTGCATTTTCGTGCTGCTACAGTGGCTTGACAACCATGAGGGAGGGATGATTCTGCTGCTGCTGCTGATGCTGCTCCTAAATGCCGCACGGTGGGTCTCATGCTCTGACCACCCCCCTCCTGGTCCTTCAGGCTCTTAAACTCTGTAAAATTATTACAGTGATAGCTTCAGGTTGGCCTGGAGGGATGAGGTACTCATCTTGGATTCGTTGCACCCACAGCTCAAGGTTTTTTTGCAGGAGTTACACACTGCATACCTTTCATCTAGGGTGGACACATGGAAAACATTTTTATATTGGGAATGTAAACTGCCACTTACAGTGCGAACAGGGTGTGGTGGCTCTCCCTCTGGTTGGGGGTTGCGTGTTGGTGCTGCTGATGCTGGCTGATGCAACGGCAAGTGGCTCCTGCCTCCCACGCCCACTGCTGGACCTGACCCTGCCTGACATGTGGCGGTGATGCAGTTGCCTACGCTCTTGTGCCTCATCCTCCTCCGAGCTGCTTCTGAAGACCTCAGGTGCATAAGAACGGTCCTGCCAATCATCCTCGTTGTCAAGAAACAGATGGTCTCCTGACACCCCCACCACCTCTTCCGCCCCAATATCCTCAGATACAAACCCCTCCTCATCCTCTAAATCTGGTTATGCTGGCCCGAGCACAACCTTCTCCACATCAGGCTCAATGATCTCCTCAACTGCAGCCATCAAGACTCTCCCAGACACCGGAGTGAGGGACAGAATGCTCTTGTTTGGGGAGGGCTGCTGACCACTGGCTGCTGGGGTGGATGTCACAGCAAGTGGCTGCTGCTGCTGCTGGGAGTGCTGGTCACAGCGGAGGTCTGGGAACAAGGAATAATCGGCTGGTCCTCCGTCATCATCTCCACCAATGCCTGTGAGTGACTCTCCTGAATGGCCA
Source organism: Hyperolius riggenbachi (assembly GCF_040937935.1). Lineage (NCBI taxonomy): Eukaryota > Metazoa > Chordata > Amphibia > Anura > Hyperoliidae > Hyperolius > Hyperolius riggenbachi. The sequence continues at coordinate 395,404,047 of NC_090647.1, read as the reverse complement.
CACAGCGTCTCAAGTTGCTGAAAATGTTAGCAAACGGCGTCCGCTGTGCGTCTGATGGATGCCTCTCTGCTGCATCCCCTACAGCTGAGCTCTCCCTGGCCCTCTCCCTGGCGTTGGGCCAGTCCCAGACAAGGCGATGGCACTCCCTCTCCTGCCACGGCCCCTGGCACACATTCTCTATGCACAATATTTGAAGGTGGAAAGTGTGCTGCTTTTTACTGGCAATAATATGTGTGTGGGGACAGACAGAATATAACGGGGCTTTATTTATTTATTTATTTTTTAAACAGACAGAAAATAAAAATAAAAAAAAATGTACACACAGCGCAAATACTCAATACAGTAATAGAGCAGTAAAATGAGTGAACATGTGCCTGCACTACGCACAGTAAGGTAACTGCACACTGGCACGGTACAATGTCACTGACTACACTGAGTGACTACAAAAATAACTTCAATAGATCACTGGCTGATTAGCTTCAAATTTTTTTGTAAACTGACAGAAAAGAAAAATATTAAAAAATGTGCAGACGGCGCAAATACTCAATACAGTAGAGCAGTATAATGAGTGAACACGTGCCTGCCTGTACTACACACAGTAAAGTCAATGCACACTGGCACAGTACAATGTCACTGACTACATTGAGTGACTACAAATAACTTTAGTAGATCACTGGCTGTTTAGCTTCAAATTTTTTTTTAAACTGACAGAAAATAAAAATAACAAAAAAATGCGCACACGGTGCAAATACTCATTACAGTAGAGCAGTAAAATGAGTGAACGTGTGCCTGCCTGCACTATGCACAGTAAAGTAAATGCACACTGGCACAGTACAATGTCACTGACTACACTGAGTGACTACAAAAATAACTTCAGTAGATCACTGGCTGGTTAGCTTAATTTTTTTTTTTTAAACTGACAAAAGAAAAATAACAAAAAAATGCACAGACAGCGCAAATACTCAATACAGCAGAGCAGTACAATTTGTGGATGCGTGCCTGCCTGCACTACGCACAGTAACATTAATACACACTGGCACAGTACAATGTCACTGACTACACTGAGCGACTACAAAAATAACTTCAGTAGATCGCTAGCTGGTTAGCTTCAATTTTTTTTAAGCTGACAGAAAAGAAAAATAACTAAGAATGCGCAGATGGAGCAAATACTCAATACAGTAGAGCAGTAAAATGAGTGAGCACGTGCCTGCCTGCCCGACGCACAGTAAAGTAAGTCACACTGGCACAGTACAATGTCACTGACTACAATTTGTGACTAAAAATAATTTCAGTAGATCACTTACTGTTTAGCTTCATTTTTTTTTTTTGGGAACCCTGGCACAGTACAATGTCACTGATTACACTGAGTAACTACAAGTAACTTTAGTTGATCACTGTCTGGTTAGCTTTAAATTTATTTTTTAAATAGAAAAGAAAAAAAAAGTGCGCAGATGGCGCAAATACTCAATACAGTAATAGAGGAGTAAAATGAGTGAATGAGTGAACACACGTGCCTGCCTGCACTACGTGCAGCAAATTAACTGGCTGCACGCTGGCACAGTACAATGTCACTGACTACACTGAGTGACTACAACTAACTTAAGTGGATCACTGGTTGAAAGTATTAAATACAGTAATAGAGCAGTAAAATCAGTGAACACTGAACACACCTGCATTATGCACAGAAAAGTAACTGGCTGCATGCTGGCACAGTACAATGTCACTGACTACACTGAGTGACTACAACTAACTTAAGTTGATCACTGGCTGGCTGGCTAGCTTAATATACAGGTATCAAATACAGCAATAGAGCTTAAGAGCACTAAAATCAGTAAACCTGCCTCTGCCTGCAGCCCTACACAGCTGCACAGCACAGCACTCAGTACATTGGGCCTGATTCACAAAGCGGTGATAACTCAGTTATCACGCCTAAAAGACTTTAGGCATGATAACCTTTGCACCACACTGGTGAAAAGCTAGTTTAGGCGTGATAAGTTTAGGTGTGATAAGTTTAGACATGCTAAGTTTAGATAAGTGTAGATAGCGTGCAAAGTCCCGCACGCAAAGCAGCGCCATTAAACTCTATGTGAAGTGCACCAGACTTTGCTAGCGCAAAACTTTTGATCAGCTGTGCACTGTGGTGCTAACCCAGTTGGTGCTTAAACTTATCACACCTTAAAACTTATCACACCTAAACTTATCATGCCAAAAACTTATCACACCTAAACTTATCACACCTAAACTTATCATGCCTAAACAGAGTTTAGGCATGATAAAGGGCTTTTCACCAGCGTGCTAACTGTTAGCACCGCTTTGTGAATCAGGCCCATAGTCTGTCACGACTACACTGACTACAACTTAACCTGTTTTAGTTCCTGGACGTAGAAACTACGTCCAGGAACCATGCGCGCTACCGCGCGCTCCCGCGGCCGATCGCGCGCGTGTACGCGCGCTCCCGGCCCGCAGTTCGTTAGCCAGGCAATCAGTGAATCGGGCTATGGTGCCCGATCACTGATTCCTCTCCCCCACTGAAAAAGCAACAGCTTCTCTCGGAAGCTGCGCCTTTTCTGGCTGTTACCTCCCCGATGCGTCTCTCTAAGCGTGTGTGTGCTTAGAGTGACGTCATGTAAACAAACTCATGGCCGCCATCTTGTGGCCAAAAAGTAATACTACAACTAAAAGTAAAAAAAAAAAAATCAACACAGATTTACATTATAAACCAATTGTTTACACCCCACCCTCCCAAAACTACCCAAATAAAATGTTTAACCACTTCCGGATTCCGGGTGGTTTGGCTGATCTGTGCTGCGGGGGCTCTTCAGCCCGCAGCACAGATCAGAAATCAGGCAGGGCGATCAGACCTCCCCCCTTTTTTCCCCACTAGGGGGATGTCCTGCTGGGGGGGTCTGATCGCCGCCGCGCTGCTGTGCCTAGCGGGGGGGGGGGCTCCTCAAAGCCCCCCTCCGCAGCACTAGTCCTCCCTCTGCCTCCTTCCCTCCCTCTCCCGTCCCCTGTGTGTGGCGCAGGACGGAAAGCCGTCCTGCGCCGGATAGGATAGGCTTTAGCCTATCAGATGCCGGCGATCCTCGGCCAATCAGAGGCCGGGGATCGCCGATCTCCTCTACGGCGCTGCTGCGCAGCAGCGCCGTATATATGTAAACACGGGGAAGATCTTCCCCGCGTGTTTACATTTACCCTGCGAGCCGCAATCGGCGGCTCGCAGGGTGTTCACGGAGACACCCTCCGTGAACTGACATGGAACGGCCGCTCATACGAGCGGCCGTTTCCATGGAAACCACTTCAGGATTCAGGGGCGTAGTTAAGCGTACGCAGAATCCTGAAGTGGTTAATATAAAAAAAAAAAACCCATTACAATTAAAAAAACAAAAACATGTAAATATTTACCTAAGGGTCTAAACTTTTTAAATATCAATCTAAAGATGAAATATTTCTATATTTTTTTTTATTTTAAACTTGTAAATAGTGATAGATGCAAAATGGAAAAAATGCACCTTTATTTCCAAATAAAATATTGTCACCATACATTGTGATAGGGACATAATTTTAACGGTGTAATAACCGGGACATATGGGCAAATACAATACATAAGTTTTAATTATGGAGGCATGTATTATTTTAAAACTATAATGGCTGAAAACTGAGAAATAATGATTTTTTTCCGTTTTTTTCTTATTCTTCCTGTTAAAATGCATTTACAGTAAAGTGTCTCTTAGCAAAATGTACCCCCCAAAGAAAGCCTAATTGGTGGCGGAAAAAACAAGATATAGATCAGTTCATTATGATAAGTAGTGATAAAGTTATAGGCTAATGAATGGGAGGTGAACATTTCTCAAGTGAAAACGACGGAACGCGAATGGGTTAAAGGAATACTATCGAACTTAACAAATTTCTATTCTGCCCAGCCAATCTCCCAGGAGACTTCCGTGTCGGGCTGCCGCCGCATCATTAGTTGTTTGCCATCGCTACGCAACGGCAACCATAGGAGGAGGGCGCGTCATTGCTTCGTCCCTTCGGCTCCTGCTTCCGATGCGTAGCGATGGCAAACAACTAATGATGCGGCGGCAGCCCGTCACGGAAGTCTCCTGGGAGATTGGCTGGGCAGAATAGGAGCGAGAGCAGTTGTCTCTCGCTCCTCATAGCAGGTTACTGTGGCAGATTGACATGCTGAATAGTGTTGCCTTATACGGGGAAACATGAGACTAGTATAACACACTACTGCACTGTAACAAGGAATCCCCTCTGACATAATGAGCTGCCCCATTAGCCGTCGCCGTCAGCTTGTCAGGGGATCCGTCTAGAAGGTAGATTAAAAGAAAAATAAACAGTGCACAGCAAAAAGATATGCTGTGTTTGCACAGACTGTTAATGCAATTTTGATTTATGCTATTGACAGAAATTTGTTAAGTTCGATACTATTCCTTTAAGTAAATCAGGCTGCCTAGCTAAATGCAAGTATCAAATACTTGACATGAGTGAAAACGCTGGCTTTTTTAACCAAAAAACGCTCTTGCTTTGCAACAAATGGCCTGGACATGCTCTCAGTGCCACAGTCTAGCAAGGACTGCGCTCTCAACATGGTCGCCACTTTATATACTGGAGGGGAGGGCAGGGCCTTTCCTCCTATGATTGTTTGGGCTAGGGCCTACACTGAGGGCCTCTAATTGGCCCAGTGATGTCATTTCCCCCAGTCACGGATTTAATGTCATGATCACGGCAAGATCCGCTTACCAATGGACGAATCCATGATTGAAACCGGTGATCGCTGAACGATAACGGATTCGGATCACGATCTCGAAGAGTGAAAAAATGCTCATGAATCACGGCTATGCCGTGATCACGGATTGTATCCGAGCACCACTGGAAGAAGAAGAAGAAGGGGCGGCTTTATCCCTTTACTGTGGGCTGAGCGTGCCCCCCTTCGAGTGCATGGTGATGGGGACAGTTGCTATTGGTGCATGGAGCCAGGGTATGGGAGGACCACCCCCCTTGTGACATTTTGCATGTGTAATGCCCACCACATCATCCAGCCCTATGCGTATTTCCCCCTCCTCTCTGATGCCTCTCCGTTGCACCCTTCACTTTCAGGGGCAAAGCAGAAGAGTCTGTAAACAGTAAATATAGTTCTTCCTCTCCTTACTTGGCATGTTTCTCCTCAACCTCTTTTAACCGCTTGCCGACCACCCACTGTATATTGGCGGCGGCAAAGTGGCATGCCCAGGACCACGTAACGCAGATTGTCGTCGGGTCCTGGGTCTCTTCTGGGCCGGGGATCGCGTGCAGTGATGCACGCGCATCCGCCGGCAATAGGCTCCGCCCACCCGCGACGACAATCCGCCGGCCGTTCGGAAGCGCCGGCGGGTTGGTAACCCCATGATCGCCGCATACAAAGTGTATAATACACTATCTGTCACTATCTGTCAACGCTATTTTTTATTTTAGGTCCTAACTGCCCCCTGGGGACTCCTGATCACCCCCCCACCCCTCAGATTCTCCCCATGACCCCCCCCCCCCCCTGTGTACTGTATGCATCTATCCCCCCTGAATAACCCACTGATCACCTGTCAATCACCCATCAATCACCCCCTGTCACTGCTACCCATCAATCAGCCCCTAACCTGCCCCTTGCGGGCAATCTGATCACCCACCCACACCATCAGATCGCCCGCAAACCCGCCATCAGATCACCTCCCAAGTGCATTGTTTACATCTGTTCTCTCCTCTAAACACCCACTAATTACCCATCAATCACCCATCAATCACCCTCTGTCACCACCTGTCACTGTTACCCATCAGATTAGACCCTTATCTGCCCCTTGCGGGCACCCAATCAACCGCCCACACGCTCAGATTGCCCTCAGACTCCCCCCTTATCAATTCGCCAGTGCATTATTTACATCTGTTCTTCCCTGTAATAACCCACTGATCACCTGTCAATCACCCATCAATCACCCCCTGTCACTGCTACCCATCAATCAGCCCCTAACCTGCCCCTTGCAGGCAATCTGATCACCCACCCACCCACCCCATCAGATCGCCCGCAAACCCGCCGTCAGATCACCTCCCAAGTGCATTGTTTACATCTGTTCTCTCCTCTAAACACCCACTAATTACCCATCAATCACCCCTATCACCACCTGTCACTATTACCCATCAGATTAGACCCTAATCTGCCCCTTGCGGGCACCCAATCAACTGCCCACACGCTCAGATTGCCCTCAGACCCCCCTTATCAATTCGCCAGTGCATTATTTACATCAGTTCTTCCCTGTAATAACCCACTGATCACCTTTCAATCAGCTGTCAATCACCCATCAATCACCCCCTGTCACCCCCTGTCACTGCCACCCATCATTCAGCCCCTAACCTGCCCCTTGCGGGCAATCTGATCACCCACCCACACCACCAAATCGCCCGCAAACCCGCCATCAGATCACCTCCCAAGTGCATTGTTTACATCTGTTCTCTCCTCTAAACACCCACTAATTACCCATCAATCACCCCCTGTCACCACCTGTCACTGCTACCCATCAGATCAGACCCTTATCTGCCCCTAGGGCACCCAATCACCCGCCCACACCCTCAGAACGCCCTCAGACCCCAGCCCTGATCACCTTGCCAATGCATTGCTTGCATCTATTCCCCCCTCTAATCACACATTGAGACACCCATCAATCACCTCCTGTCACCACCTGTCACCCCCTAGCACACCTACTCATCAGATTAGGCCCTAATTTGCCCCGCGTGGGCTCATGATCACTCGGCCAAACCCTCAGATCCCCCTCAGACCCCCTTCCGATCACCTCCCCAGTGCATTGATTGCATCTATTTTCCCCTCTAATCACCCCCTGAGACACCCATCAATCACCTCCTGTAACCCCACTAGCACTCCTATCCATCAGATCAGGCCCAATACAACCTGTCATCTAAGAGGCCACTTTGCTTATGACCGGTTCCACAAAATTCGCCCCCTCATAGACCACAACATCAAAATTTGCAGATGCTTATACCCCTGAACAGTCATTTTGAGGCATTTGGTTTCCAGACTACTCCTCACGGTCTTGGGCCCCTAAAATGCCAGGGCAGTGTAGGAACCCCACAAGTGACCCCATTTTAGAAAAAAGACACCCCAAGGTATTCCGTTAGGTGTATGATTAGTTCATAGAAGATTTTATTTTTTGTCAAAAGTTAGCGGAAATTGATTTTTATTGTTTTTTTCACAAAGTGTCATTTTCCAGTAACTTGTGACAAAAAAATAAAATCTTCTATGAACTCACCATACACCTAACGGAATACCTTGGGGTGTCTTCTTTCTAAAATGGGGTCACTTGTGGGGTTCCTATACTGCCCTGGCATTTTAGGGGCCCTAAACCGTGAGTAGTCTAGAAACCAAATGCCTCAAAATGACCCGTGAATAGGACGTTGGGCCCCTTAGCGCACCTAGGCTGCAAAAAAAGTGTCACACATGTGGTATCGCCGTACTCCGGAGAAGTAGTATAATGTGTTTTGGGGTGTATTTTTACATATACCCATGCTGGGTGGGAGAAATATCTCTGTAAATGACATTTTTTTGATTTTTTTACACACAATTGTCCATTTACAGAGATATTTCTCCCACCTAGCATGGGTATGTGTAAAAATACACTCCAAAACACATTATACTACTCCTCCTGAGTACGGCGATACCAAATGTGGGACACTTTTTTGCAGTCTAGGTGCGCTAAGGGGCCCAATGTCCTATTCACAGGTCATTTTGAGGCATTTGCTTTCCAGACTACTCACATTTAGGGCCCCTAAAATGCCAGGGCAGTGTAAGAACCCCACAAGTGACCCCATTTTAGAAAGAAGACACCCGAAGGTATTCCGTTAGTAGTATGGTGAGTTCATAGAAGTTTTTATTTTTTTGTCACAAGTTAGTGGAAAATGACACTTTGTGACAAAAAAAAAAAAACAATTTCCGCTAACTTGTTACAAAAAATAAAATCTTCTATAAATTCACCATACTACTAATGGAATACCTTGGGGTGTCTTCTTTCTAAAATGGGGTCACTTGTGAGGTTCCTATACTGCCCTGGCATTTTAGGGGCCCTAAACCGTGAGGAGTAGTCTAGAAACCAAATGCCTCAAAATGACCTGTGAAATCCTAAAGGCACTCATAGGATGTTGGGCCCCTTAGCGCAGTTAGGGTGCAAAAAAGTGCCACACATGTGGTATCGCCGTACTCAGGAGAAGTAGTATAATGTGTTTTAGGGTGTATTTTTACACATACCCATGCTGGGTAGGAGAAATATCTCTGTAAATAGACAATTGTGTGGTAAAAAATCAAAAAATTGTCATTTACAGAGATATTTCTCCCACCCAGCATGGGTATATGTAAAAATACACCACAAAACACATTATACTACTTTTTCTAAATACGGTGGTACCACATGTGTGGCACTTTTTTGCACCCTAACTGCGCTAAGGGGCCCATAGTCCAATGAGTACCTTGAGAGCACATTGAGACACCCATCAATCACCTCCTGTCACCACCTGTCACCCCCTAGCACACCTACTCATCAGATCAGGCCCTAATTTGCCCCGTGTGGGCTCACGATCACTCGGCCAAACCCTCAGATCCCCCTCAGACCCCCTTCCGATCACCTCCCCAGTGCATTGATTGCATCTATTTTCCCCTCTAATCACCCCCTGAGACACCCATCAATCACCTCCTGTCACCCCCCCCTAGCACTCCTATCCATCAGATCAGGTCCAATACAACCTGTCATCTAAGAGGCCACCTTGCTTATGACCGGTTCCACAAAATTCGCCCCCTCATAGACCACATGATCAAAATTTGCAGATGCTTATACCCCTGAACAGTCATTTTGAGGCATTTGGTTTCCAGACTACTCCTCACGGTTTTGGGCCCCTAAAATGCCAGGGCAGTATAGGAATCCCACAAGTGACCCCATTTTAGAAAAAAGACACCCCAAGGTATTCCGTTAGGTGTATGACTAGTTCATAGAAGATTTTATATTTTGTCAAAAGTTAGCGGAAATTGATTTTTATTGTTTTTTTTCACAAAGTGTCATTTTCCAGTAACTTGTGACAAAAAAATAAAATCTTCTATGAACTTACCATACACCTAACGGAATACCTTGGGGTGTCTTCTTTCTAAAATGGGGTCACTTGTGGGGTTCCTATACTGCCCTGGCATTTTAGGGGCCCTAAACCGTGAGTAGTCTAGAAACCAAATGCCTCAAAATGACCCGTGAATAGGACGTTGGGCCCCTTAGCGCACCTACGCTGCAAAAAAGTGTCCCACATGTGGTATTGCCGTACTCAGGAGAAGTAGTATAATGTGTTTTGGGGTGTATTTTTACACATACCCATGCTGGGTGGGAGAAATATCTCTGTAAATGACATTTTTATGACTTTTTTACACACAATTGTCCATTTACAGAGATATTTCTCCCACCTCCCGAAGGTATTCCGTTAGTAGTATGGTGAGTTCATAGAAGTTTTTATATTTTTGTCACAAGTTAGTGGAAAATGACACTTTGTGACAAAAAAAAAACAATTTCCGCTAACTTGTTACAAAAAATAATATCTTCTATAAATTCACCATACTACTAATGGAATACCTTGGGGTGTCTTCTTTCTAAAATGGGGTCACTTGTGGGGTTCCTATACTGCCCTGGCATTTTAGGGGCCCTAAACCGTGAGGAGTAGTCTAGAAACCAAATGCCTCAAAATGACCTGTGAAATCCTAAAGGCACTCATAGGATGTTGGGCCCCTTAGCGCAGTCAGGGTGCAAAAAAAGTGCCACATCGCCATACTCAGGAGAAGTAGTATAATGTGTTTTGTGGTGTATTTTTACACATACCCATGCTGGGTAGGAGAAATATCTCTGTAAATAGACAATTGTGTGGTAAAAAATCAAAAAATTGTCATTTACAGAGATTTGAGAAATTTGGTTTCAAGACTACTCCTCATGGTTTAGTGCCCCTAAAATGCCAGGGCAGTATATAAACTCCACAAGTGACCCCATTTTAGAAAGAAGACAACCCAAGGTATTCCGTTAGGGGTATAGTGAGTTCATAGAAGATTTTATTTTTTGTCACAAGTTAGCGGAAATTGATTTTTATTGGGTTTTTTTTTCACAAAGTGTCAATTTCTGCTAACTTGTGACAAAAATAAAATCTTCTATGAACTCACCATACTCCTAACAGAATACCTTGTGGTGTTGTCTTTCTAAAATTGAGTCACTTGTGGGGTTCCTAAACTGCCCTGGCATTTTAGGGAGCCTAAACCGTGAGGCGTAGTCTTAAAACCAAATGTCTCAAAACGACCTGTGAAATCCTAAAGGTACTCATTGGACTTTGGGCCCCTTAGCGCAGTTAGGGTGCAAAAAAGTTCCACACATGTGGTATCGCTGTACTCAGAAGAAGTAGTTTAATGTGTTTTGGGGTGTATTTTTACACATACCCATGCTGGGTGAGAGAAATATCTCTGTAAATGAACAATTGTGTGTAAAAAAAATAAAAACATTGTCATTTACAGAGATATTTCTCCCACCCAGCATGGGTATGTGTAAAAATACACTCCAAAACACATTATACTACTTCTCCTGATTACAGCGATACCACATGTGCGGCACTTTTTTGCAGCTTAACTGCGCTAAGGGGCCCAAAGTCCAATGAGCACCTTTAGGCTTTACAGGGGTGCTTACAATTTAGCACCCCCCAAAATGCCAGGACAGTAAACACACCCCACAAATGACCCCATTTTGGAAAGTAGACACTTCAAGGTATTCAGAGAGGGGCATGGTGAGTCCGTGGCAGATTTCTTTTTTTTTTTGTCACAAGTTAGCAGAAATGGAAACTTTTTTTTTTGTCTCAGTGTCATTTTCCGCTAACTTGTGACAAAAAATAAAATCTTCTATGAACTCACCATACACCTATTGGAATACCTTGGGGTGTCTTCTTTCCAAAATGGGGTCATTTGGAGGGTAATTATACTATCCTGGAATTTTAGCACCTCATGAAACATGACAGGTGGTCAGAAAAGTCGGAGATGCTTCAAAATGGGAAAATTCACTTTTTGCACCATAGTTTGTAAACGCTATAACTTTTACCCAAACCAATAAATATACACTGAATGTTTTTTTTTTATTTATTTTTTTTATCAAAGACATGTAGCACAATAAATTTGGACAAAAATGTATACAGAAATTTTACTTTATTTGACAAATGTTATGTTGAAAGTTAAAAAAATCATTTTTTTGACAAAATTCATGTCTTTTTTGATGAATATAATAAAAACTAAAACTCGCAGCAGCAATAAAATAGCACCAAAAGAAAGCTGTATTAGTGACAAGAAAGGAGGTAAAATTAATTTAGGTGGTAGGTTGTATGACCAAGCAATAAACCGTTAGAGCTGCAGTGGTCTGAATGGAAAAAAAGGCTCTGGTCCTTAAGGGGTTTTATGACTGCAGTCCTTAAGTGGTTAATATTAAAATATCGAAAAATGTTTCCTAATAAAGTTAGACTTAAATGAGGCTTTAGAAGTCGCAGCAGTGGTAGGTAGTAGATAGATGCACATTCTTGCAATGAGTTAAGCACATTTTTGTTATAGCACGTTTCAATCTACATTATTTGCTTTGTAGTAAACCAGTTTACACAGTTGACTCACATTCATACTACAGGCCAGGTTCATGAATGACTAATGTATGCATTTTATTAATCATTTACTGGGTATTACTTAGAATGTGTTCAGTCACTCCCTGAGGTGACACACACACACACACACACACACACACACACACACACACACACACACACACACACACACACACACACACACAGTCTACCAGAAGGAGGCACGAAGGGGGGCAGAAGGAGTCACAAAGGGGGGCAGAAGGAGGCACACATGGAGACTGAAGAAGGCACAGGGGGACTGAAGGATGAACAAGGGGATACAATAAGGCACAAAGGGGGACAGAAGGAGGCACAATGGCGGAGAGAAGGTCGCATAATGGGGAACAGAAGTATCCCTAGGACCTGTCATGTCCAAGCCTGCACCTGTAAAATTTGCAGTGCCACAAGGCTCAATCCTATCCCCTCTGCTATTTGCAGTCTACATGTTACTACTTGGTACAAGCTCAATTGGGGAGTAAGCCCACCACCAGGGAAGCTGGTGGAGAGAGAGGGGGGAAGCCCACCACTATGGAAGCTGAATTGGGGAGAGAGAGAATCACTTGACACCAGGGAACTACGTGTGGGTGGGAGAGGTACTACTTGTGGATGGGAGGGGTAGTATTTAGGGGTGGGAATGGGGCCACTAAACATCAAAGTGTATAGGGGCTCTGCTACATGCAACATTGGGGCATGGCTAAAGGTGTAGCAGGGGTGGGTTTTAGTGTTCCTTTTTCCTGGAGGTATATGTGTATATGCCATTTATTATCTATTAGCCACATCTTAAAAGTGCACCTACTTAACCATATCCACCTTTTGCCGTAACTAGAGATGGCTCGAACCTCCGATTTTAGGTTCGGGAACCTCGAATGCGAACTTCCGCAAAAGTTCGGGTTTGTGCGAATTTTGCGAACTGCAATAGACTTCAATGGGCAGGCGAACTTTTAAAACTTCAAACACTAATTCTGGCCACAAAAGCGATGGAAAAGATGTTTCAAGGGGTCTAACACCTGGAGGCGGGCATGGCGGAGTGGGATAAATGCCAAAAGTCCCGGGGAAAATTACGGAGTTGACGCAGAGCAGGGTTTTAAAGAGAAACTGTAAGCTCGTTCACTGCTCACCACCAGTGTATAGAGAACATCCACTTTGTAGGGAAAAAACTGGCTTACATTTTCATTTGAGTCCAAATTATTTTGTTTTTCCCCTTTAAAGGCTGAAGCCACGCCCACCTGGAGTCTTCACCCGCGGCTGAATATTAATTAGCCCCTAGCCTCATGGGTAGTGACATGTGTAAAACGTCACAAGTAGCTCTGTGGGAGGGGAAAAAAAGCGGGATTTCAGTGGCTGGAAACGTTTACTTGTTTCTGAATTGCTGCTTCCCTGCAGCCAGGCTGTGCTGTGTTATGTGTCTGGACCTGTGTTGTGTGACAGACGGCTGAACACTTTAAGGTAGCCATACACTGGTCGATTAGATCGACCAGCTGACAGATCCCTATCTGATCGAATCTGATCAGAGAGGGATCGTATGGCTGCCTTTACTGCAAACAGATTGTGAATCGATTTCAGCCTGAAACCGATCACCATCTGTGGTGGTGGTGGTGCTTCCGCTTGTCCCCCCCCCCCCCCCCCCGTATACATTACCTGATGCTGGCTCCTGGGCATCTTCTCCGCGCTGCACGGCTCTGTTCCGGCTCCATCCCGGCGCTTCCTGTGTCACTCCATGACCAGGAAGTTCAAATAGAGCGCGGAGAAGATGCCCGGGAGCCAGCATCAGGTAATGTATACCTGATCGGATCGGCCGCTGCTAGCGACGCGCTCCCTACCCGCGGGCAATCGAGGGTAATTTCCCGCACGGCGCAATCGACGGACCAATCCGATTTCGGGAGGAAATCGGATCGGCGGGTGCGTTTACCGCGAACGATTGGCAGCAGACTCGATCCCAGGATCGAATCTGCTGTCGAAACGGCCGCGAATCGGGCCAGTGTATGGCCACCTTTATGCTCAGATCTGTATACAGCTGTACTTGCAGCTCATTACCATGTCAGAAGCACTCAGCTGCAAGCTCAGCCATATACAGGTCAGAGCACAATCAGTGTTCAACTGCTTATCACACAACACATTAGTCCCAGCAAATAACGGCCATGCTGTGAGGAATGTAGTAATAAACAAATAAGTGAAAGATTCCTGGCTGCAGGGGGAGGGAGAGGAGGAGAGGGAGTGAATACCATAAGGATCTTTAAGACTACAGGCCCATACACACGACGGATTTTTCTGAACGCTGGTCGTTGGAACGTCCCGTCGTTCAGTCATTCGGACGCCAAATCGGGCGTGTGTACAGTCCGTCGTTCAGGTGATAAGATCAGTCTTATCACCTGAACGACGGACTTTACACACGCCCGATTTGGCGTCCGGACGACGGGTTTGTTCAAACGACCCGTCGTTCAGAAAAATCCGACGTGTCACGTTTGACGGTGACCGGTACCTCCAGGTGCAGGGGGCGGCGATGGGGACGACATGTGCCCCGTCGTACGCCAACCTGTATCTGGGGGACTGGGAGAGATCTCTGTTTTCGGATGATGCCCTCTCTATGTATCTGTGCCACGTTTTGTCGTGGCACAGGTACATAGACGACATCCTGATCCTGTGGACGGGGTCCATGGCGCAGGTGACCGAATTTGTGTCGGCACTCAATCGCAATGATCGTAATTTGAAATTTACGGTGGAGGTACAGCCAGTATCTATCTCTTTTTTGGATATTTGCATTCTGATCACTCCTGGTGGACATCTAGCCACGACCCTACATCGTAAAACTACAGCTACGAATGCCTTGTTGTGTGCGGATAGTTTCCATCCTCCGCACACGATCAGGGGTATCCCGTTTGGCCAGTATTTGAGGGCCCGTCGCAACTGCTCAGACGATGATGCGTTTTTACGGGAAGCCGGCGACCTACGTGACAGGTTCAGAGAGAGAGGATACGGGGACGGATGTTTACGGAGGGCATTTAATAGAGCATGGCGAAGCAAAAGAGAGAATCTGCTCCGACCACGGACAGGGACTACCAGGACAGACACTGGGCCTCTGCGTTTTTTGACTAGATATTGTGCGCAGCATCCTGCACTCAGGGGTATTTTAAATCGACACTGGTATTTATTGCAAAATGACCCAGTGGTCGGACCAATGGTGCCGGCTAGACCTGATCTCACTTTCCGTAGAGCAAGATCTCTGCGGGATGGACTCGTAAGGAGTCACTTTAGCGGTGTTGCCCCCAAAAGACACTGTGTCACAATGGGGACTTATACTTGTGGGGGATGCGATTTCTGTCAATATATTCAAGTGGGAAAGGCTTTTGCCTTGTCTTGCGGCAGGAGAGTTACACTGTCCCACTTCGGCAACTGCAAGACGACTTTAGTCGTCTATATATTGTTATGCCAGTGTGGCGCCTTCTATGTGGGCAAAACAAAGCGACCCCTTAGAGAACGGATGTCAGAACACATTAAGAGCATAGAGAAGAGGGAACTGGACACTCCCGTCGCCAGACACTTTTCCCTTGAACATGACAGCAGCACCAAGGGGGTCAAATTTATGGTCCTTGACCGCATCCATCCCACGATAAGGGGGGGCAATTTGGACAGACTCCTCCTCCGTTGTGAGTCACGGTGGATTTACAATCTGCAAGCCTGTGAGGCACCGGGCCTCAACGAGCAGATGAACTACGCCCATTTCCTGCCTGTGTAGGGGTCGCCACTGGATGTCCTGCTGTTTCTGCAGCTGGAGTGGCGCTCCGGCCGATGTTCCCGGTGCATCCCTGGCAACTTTCTGGTCTTAAAGCCCGTATCAGTAGCAGTGTTTTGGTGTTTAGGGGATGTTTTCTTCTCCTTTTTTGTGGTCCTTGGGGTTGTATTACCCACGAGGTCACAACACTATATTTATTAACGGGCAGTTTTCTTTATAGTCAATTTTTGAAATATATATATTTTTGTATTAGTTAGTTAACTTTTTTCCATGTGTGCACTTGCGGAGCAGAGGGTTAGTACATGCACCTGATTGGCCCGCGATGGTGGGGACGGGGCCATGATTGGGGGAGTGTGGGCGCCTGACAGCGGGGGTTGAGCTCACCTTACAGGACAAGTGTGATACTATGGACCGCCTGCAATGCACACGGTCTAGCACTGCTGTCGGGTGATATCTTCTGCGCTCTCGGTGTTCTCTCATTTCTCTTCCTCTCATGTGCCTCGCTCTACGCCGCCCTCCCGGCCCCCGTCATGGTGCATGGCCCCGCCCCTTGGCTCTACGCACATGGGCTTATGTTTTGGTTATAGGATGGGTGGAGTTATGCATGCGCATGATTGGCCGCAGTGTTGTAGAAGTAGAGGAAGTTGTAGGCAATGATGGCCACGCCCCTTGAGGAAGCCGGAAGCCGGCGAAACGTCGGGGAAGCCATCCGCCTCTGCATGGGACGCCACGCCGCCCCGACCTCCGCTCTGACATTGCGGTGAGGCTTTTACCATCTAGCCTCCTCCGGTCACCCAGCTCTACACTTTGAACGGTTCTGGCGCCGATGGTAGCTGACAACAATCTGACACGATTGTTCCCATTTACAGCATCTCAAAGGTGGATAACCAGTAAGCCTTGAGCGAGTCCCCCTCCTGCAGCCTATGAGTTTCCCTCTGCAACTCACGAGTAGGGTGAGGCAAACACTGAAGCCCTGCGAGGAACTGGTGAGATGAACTTTGTATTTGATTCGATGCTGTGGAGTCCTGTGATGATATCTGTGGACACACCTGCTTAATGAACTTACCTGGCTGACTTGATATGACATATCCTGCTTGCTGTGTCACTGTTGATGGATGAACTGTGCACTATATATCAAGTTGCAATACTAACATCAAGGCTTATGTGTATAACGCTGGATGGTGTCTGATACAAGCTTCCTTGCTCTTGCTACTTCCTCCTGCTGCTGTATGGGGACACTGCATACTCTACATATATTTGTACCTCTAGTACATAGCATCCGTTGCTCTCATTACTGTAGAGGCTGCTGCTAGCGTTAGATGCCGGCGGGTGCATGTTGGTGTGACGTGGCAGTGTGAGTGGGTGAGCTGTGACGGGGTGGCCATCCCATGGGATTTTTATTATTTTTCATTTTTTATTGGATTTTGTGGACCTAATAAATACATTTTGATACTTTTATTAATTTGGTAGTTATGTCGGATTATTGGGGGTGTATGTCCTGCCGTTTGAATTGTTTTCACTGCCAAGTTTGAATAGTAAAATCCGACGTGTGTATGGGCCTTAAAGAGACACTCAAAGCGAAAAAAAAAAATGATGATATTATGATTTGTATGTGTAGTACAGCTAAGAAAAAAAACATTAAGATCAGATACATCAGTGTAATTGTTTCCAGTACAGGAAGAGTTGAGAAACTCCAGTTGTTATCTCTATGCAAAAAAGCTATTAAGCTCTCCGACTAACTTGGTCTTGGAGAGGGCTGTTATCTGACTTTTATTATCTCAACTGTAATTGAACTGTTTACTTTTCCTCTGCTAGGGGAGATGTCCTTACTTCACAGACTGCTCTGAAAGACTCATTTTGAATGCTGAGTGTTGTGTAATCTGCACATATTATAGGATAATGCAATGTTAGAAAAAACACTATATACCTGAAAATAAAAGTATGAGAATATTTTCTTTGCTGCTAATCTTCTAGTAATTATTCATAGTACACAACCAATTCATTATATCATATTTTTTTTTTCGCTTCAGTGTCTCTTTAAATCTCATCTCAATCATGCTTTACTGGGACAGAAGAGTCAAGAGACTCACAAGTAAATGTACTGTGCTGGTGTCTGCAGAACAGCCATTTACATTGTTGAATATATCTAAAGGTGGCCATACATTAGAAGATTATGGGCAGATTCGACCAAGAGACAAATTTATCTCTAATCGAATCTGATTAGAGATAAATTTGTCTCTAATCGAATCTGCCCATACACTACAGGCCGATTCCCGTCCGATTTCAGCATGAAATCATCAGGGAATCGGCTGAGCCACCGCGTCAGCCCCGCCGCAATGTATAAATGTATGCAGTGTGTGCATTTATACATTACCTGTCTGGTGTCGGCCTCCATACGGTGACCGTCCATCTCGCCAGGTAGCAGCCGCATACACGACGGCGGCGCATAGCATCTGACATCAGACTCTATGCACCGCCGGCGTGTATGCGGAGGCCGACACCGGACAGGTAATGTATAAATGCACACACTGCATACATTTATACATTGTGGCGGGGGTTTGTCATTTCGTTGCTCGTTCGCAATTCGGCCGCCGTACCGCTGCTCACCCGACTAACCAACTTCGGCCGGAAATTTTCCAGCATGCGCGATCGACCGGTAGGCCAATTTCTGTCCCTAAATTGGTCGCTTTGTCGGTCGGGCATGAACCAATTTTCATCTAATACGATTATAATAATCAAATTGGATGGTCGATTGGTTGATTGGCAAATGTATGGGCTCCTTAAAGCAAAGTTCTGAGAGGCACTGACAATTAGCAGACATCTGGCTATGGAGAGGGGGGCTGCCTCACACTGAGGGTCAGCTGCATGACATAAGGCTTATACATGTTTTAAATAATTATGTTATTTCCCTAAACACTCAGCTAATGTTAATGGATGGGCACAATTCCACTGGAGCGATTGCTATTACCAAAATCGCAAACGCAGGACATGCAGCATAATTCGCTTTTAGCGTTAGCATTTCTGCAATGTAAAGTATATAAACGCTGGCGTAATCGCTCATCAAAACTTGGACGGAGCAATTTTGCTAGCGTTTTGAAGTTACTGCACACTGTAAACAAATTAAACTTAATTGAAAGGACCAATCAGAATTAAAATCGCTACACAATCGCTGGCAAAAACCTTACACTTTTTGAAAACGCTACCAAAAATGCTCATGAAATTGCTTATAAAACGCTCATACAAATCACTAGCGATTACGATTAGCGATAGCAATTTGTAGTGGGTTCCAGGCCTCAAACATTGCTATTCTCTACTCAGCATCTACACCTCATTCCCTGTCTGCTTCTTTTTACACATGTGCATATTACAGATCCTGGGCTTCTGCAAATTGTCAGTTAGGGAAAAAAAACGGTTGGGAGAGGAGGGTCTAACAACCTTCATTGTGGGCGTGGTTTCAACTGCTAGAGTGAAGAAAAAAAAACTTGCTAATCTTGCCAGGAGTAAACAGGTATCCTCCCACACTGCATATGGCATTTTTACAGCACCTCCCTGACAGGGTTTAGGAGTTTTTTTAGTCACTTCTTCTTATTTGTACACCTATATCATTCTAATATAATGCTTTTTAACGAATCTTTTATCCTCCTTACAGTTCCTCTTTAAGGGCAGAAATCACATTGCATTGTTAAATTGGAGGCATAAAGTGCTTTAAAACATCTTGCGTGTGTATATACAGTATCAATCAGGTAGTGTAATTAGTGTACTGCTTCACACTGACAGACCAAACTCACTGAGTAACGCACCGCAAACAGCTGTTTGTTTAGTGATGGCTGTGCTGGACTGGTGCGGCTCTTGAGAAGTCCTGGAGGCGTGCATGGGACTGGGTGATGCGGGGGGCGGTTAGGCGAAGTTCATTGGAAGAGCGGAGTGAGCGGCTAGGTGTGTACCTTTGAGTAAGATCGGAAATGTAGGTTGGACAGGTTTTGTGGACGGATTTGTAGGTCAGACACAGTATCTTGAATCTGATTCTGGACTGGATAGGAAGCCAGTGGAGGGATTCTAGGAGGGGATCTGCCGTGGTGGAGCGATGGGAGCAGTGGATAATTCTGGCTGCCGCATTCATGATGGACTGCAGTGGGGCTGTTCGTGTCATAGGGAGACCAGACAGCAGGGCATTGCAGTAGTCAAGGCGGGAAATTATGAGGGCATGGATGAGGAGTTTGGTGGTGGCAGAGGTCAGGAAAGGGCGAATCTTACAGATGTTACGAAGGTGGAAGTTGCAGGACTTTGTGAGGTTTTGGATGTGGGAAGTGAAGGAGAGTGCGGAGTCCAGGGTGACACCCAGACAGCGGGCTTGAGAGGTAGGGCGAATGGTAGTGTGGTTAACAGTGACATGCACATCTGGGAGGTTCGTGGATGGCCGGGGTGGGAAGATCATAAATTCCGTTTTGTCTAGATTTAGTTTCAGGAACCTAGCAGACATCCAGGAGGAGATGGCGGATAGGCAGGAGGAGACCTTGTCCATGGTAGTGGTGGATATGTCAGGGGTGTGGAGGTAGATCTGGGTGTCATCTGCATACAGATGATAGTTAAAACCCATGGAGGAGATAACCTTGCCAATGGAGGATGTGTATAGGGTGAACAGTAGGGGGCCAAGGACCGAACCTTGGGGGACTCCCACCGAGAGGTGGTTGGGGGTGGACGAGGACTCATTGAAGATGGTCGTGAAGGAGCGGTTGGAGAGGTAGGATGAAAGCCAGGACAGGGCGAGATCGTGAATGCCCAAGGACTGGAGGGACTGGAGGAGTAGGGGATGGTCTACTGTGTCAAAAGCTGCTGACAGGTCAAGGAAGAGGAGAATGGAATATTTACCTTCAGCTTTAGCTAAGGCAAGGTCGTTGACCACTTTGGTGAGAGCAGTTTCGGTTGAGTGGGCAGGCCGAAATCCAGATTGGAGTGGGTCTAGCAGTGAGTTGGCATTGAGGTACTGGGTCAGGCGTTTGTGAACCAGACGCTCAAGGAGTTTTGAGGCAAAGGGGAGGAGGGAGATAGGACGGTAGTTGGAGGGTAGCGAGGGGTCGAGGGAGGGTTTCTTGAGCAGGGGTAGTACAGTGGCCTGCTTGAAGTCTGTGGGGAAGGTGCCTGAGGATAGGGAGAGGTTGAACAGGGTAGTGAGGACTGGGGCCAATTCCGTGAAGTGAGGCTGGAGTAAGTCAGAAGGGATGGGGTCAAGGGGGGAAGTAGTGGTATGGGAAGTCTGCAGTAGGTGGTTTACTTCCTCGGTGGTAGTAGGAGTGAAGGATGTGAGGGGAGGATAGGGTGGAGGAGGAGCTGGTTGGGAGGGGGTGGGAGGTGAAGATTGGAGATTGGATATTTCCTGGCGGATGGAGACAATTTTGTTGGTGAAGTGGGTGGCTAAATCTGTGGCAGAGAGGGAGGAAACGGAGGGTGGGGGGGTGGGTTTAAGCAGGGAGTTGAAGGTGGCAAAAAGACGCCGGGGGTTGGAAGCTTGTGCTCCGATGAGCTTGGTAAAGTATTTCTGCTTCGCATGAGCAAGGGCAGTGTGGAACTGCAGCAGGTTGGTCTTGTACTGTAGGAAATCCTGGTTAAGTCTAGTTTTTCTCCATTTCCATTCAGTGGCGCGTGTTTTCCTCTGGAGGATGCGAATATGGGTAGTGCGCCAGGGCTGGGGGTTAGGGGGTCGGTTGTGGCGAAATATTGGTGGAGCAGCTTTCTCTAGGGCTGATGAGAGAGTTTGGCGATACTGAGCTGCAGCAAGATTAGGACAGGTTAGGGTGGGGAGAGTGGAGGAGAGGGCATGGAGGGGGTCAGCAAGGACACTAGGGTTGAGCTTGCGTAGGTCTCGCTGCCATCGACCAGGTGGGTGGGTGGCTAATTTGGAGGTGCCTTCCGTGAGGAGGTTGAAGGTGAGAAGGTGATGGTCTGAGGGTGGAAAGGGTGCGATGTCAAGGTCTGCAATGGTGGTGGATTTAGTGAATACAAGGTCGAGAGTGTGACCTGCAGTGTGAGTGGGGGTGTTGGCGTGTTGTACAAGTCCAAGTGAGTTGGCAATGGTGAGTGGCCGGGTCACAGCAGAGCTCTGGGCTTCATCGATGGGAATATTGAAATCCCCAAGGATGATGGTGGGGAGATCAGAGGAGAGGATGTGAGGGAGCCAGGAGGCAAGGTCATCGAGAAATTGTGGGGTGGAGCTCGGAGGGCGGTATAAGACCGCAACAATGGCAGGGAGGGGGTGGTAGAGGCGAATGGTGTGGGCCTCAAAGGATGTGAATTGTAGAGAGGTAGGTGGTGTGAGGACACGGAAGGTGCAGGATGGGGAGAGGAGCAGACCCGCCCCTCCCCCGGTCCTGTTGTCTGGTCTGGGGGTGTGACTGAGGTGAAGACCCCCATAGGAAAGGGCAGCCTCTGCGGCAGAGTCAGAGGGGGTGAGCCATGTCTCAGTGAGTGCGAGGATGGTGAGGGATTTGGAGAGGAAGAGGTCATGGACTGCTGTAAGTTTGTTGCGGACGGATCTGGCATTCCAGAGACCGCAGGGTAGGGGGAGTATGTGTTTGTGGGTGGGATGGATGGAAATAAGGTTGGAGCGAGGATGGGTGTTGAGGTTATTTGTGGACAGAGGGCTGTGAAGTGTATGGAGCAGGTCAGCAGGGGATGCTTGTCTGGCAGCAGGCTGTGGCCCAGGATTGGGTGATATATCACCAGCTGCAAGTAAGAGTAGGAGGGAGAGAGTAAGCAAATGTGAATGGGATTTAAATGTTTGTGAGGTTTTTGAGCTGCTGGAGAGAGAGAGAGATTTCTGGAGAGCTAACAGCTCATGAGGACCTAGGACGACTTCTCTTCTCACTGACAATGCCTCCAGCTGCACTGAAGGTCCTTTCTGACAGGACGCTTGAGGCAGGGCAAGACAGTAGTTGGATGGCAAATTGTGACAGCTCTGGCCACAGGTCAAGCCTGCGCACCCAGTAGTCCGGAGGTTCATCGCTGCTCAGAGTGTGTACATCCGCAGTTAAGGCCAGGTAGTGGGCTACCTGCCGGTCGAGGCATTGGTGGAGGGTGGATCCGGAAAGGCTGAGGTTGGACTAAAGAATGTCCGCATGTCCGACATCACCATGAGATCGCTGGAGCGTCGTGTCCTTGCCTACGTGGACATGGAAGGTTGATGAATATTACTGGCAGTGGCACCTTTATTCCGTTATAAATGCACTGTAAAGCATACTTGC
This sequence comes from Hyperolius riggenbachi, assembly GCF_040937935.1. Taxonomy (NCBI): domain Eukaryota; kingdom Metazoa; phylum Chordata; class Amphibia; order Anura; family Hyperoliidae; genus Hyperolius; species Hyperolius riggenbachi. Next base: position 395,381,379 of record NC_090647.1, on the reverse strand, counting down.
CAGCTTGTTGTGCAAGTGCTGCATCCTTTCTGCCTTCTGGTGATTCGGTAACATCTCCGCCACTTTGTGCTTATACCAAGGGTCTAGTAGCATTGCTACCTGTCATGATGTCACAGCTTGTCATGATATCACAGCTAGTTATGATGTTAAGGATAATACAGGAACATATTCTTTCATTTTTCTGCCTGTGTCACGTGTATGTCTGCTAGAAGGGAGCTGTTGCCTTGAGTTGCTTGGGGCAAGGAAATGGCTCATTAGGCATCTAGCCCCTCAGCTCTAATCTGCTGTCTCAGGTGTGATTGTCTTGACAATATGAAGTACTTTGAGTTTCTGTATGCAGTTCCTCTGAGAGTGGGTCACTGCTAATTGGATTGTCTGCATGGCTTTTTGAACTCAGGAGACGGCCCATTGTCCCAATACACAAAGCAAGACTACCAGAGTCTGGAGACAGTGGAAGCTAACACAGAATTGCTTTGAAGTCTGCAAAGTGTGACAGGAAAAGCCTTGAAATTCGCATGTCACAGCTAGCCCAGATGTGACAAGGGGCTCGGCAGACCGTGATGTCACAAACGGGGAAATTGCGTTAGTTTTGGGGATGGAACATTCAATGCCCAAGGCCCCCAAGTGGACTATATAACTCAAGCCTGGGACCGTCACAAATCATCTTCACTTGAGGGTAGCACATCGCCAGAGCTGATCCCGATCGAATCGGAAAATCCGTGTCCCTGCACGGTTGGACATTTGCGCTGGTAAACGTTCACGTTTATTTCCCTTTTATTTTGGCAACTTGTTTTGTGTGTATCCTTGTAACTTTTATTTTGTAACTTTTTTTACTTTGTTTTGTACATCTTTTGTATATATTATTTTCTGCATTGTTCCACTTTTTTTTCTGGAATATTACATCGTTATTTAATACGTTTGACTTTTGCTGAACTAAACTAACACTCATAGCCTAGAAGAGACTGAAGTGTAACTGTATAAGTCCAATTCCTGATTGTATGACTGAGCAACACTACCGTATAAGATTGTAATTGCATTGTGTGTATGGGGCACTTCTGCGCTGGACGGCAGAGTGGGAAGTCTCGGAGTGGCTAACAGTATCGTTCGGAACGACTGTTAGTGGTTTTGCTTCACTACCATGTAAGATTGCAATTGTGCGTGTGTGTGCGTGGCGTTCCCATTTTCGGTCTAAAGCGCAAAGCTGACCCGAATACGAAAACGCGGATTGCGTGCTAAGCACTCGACAGCCGAGTGTACGTGTCTAGCAACAGCTAGTGGTGGCAGTAAGAAGCGTTTGAGGGGTCACAGCCTTGTTTTTAGCTTGAATAAGGCTGCTCCCCGCTTGATCTGGTCAAACCCACAGTCAGGAACCGTATACGCAGGCGTGCTGCGGGTCGGTTCCTGACATAATTGGCTGGCAGTGGTGGGAACGTTTAGTACATTAGTATGCAGTTTAGCTTGCTATTCTGAGTACTAAAGGCTGGAAGCTTGCTAGAAGCGACTAGCCTACAGAAGTCTACTCAGTGCAGAATCTATATACTTTTTTTTCTCAAAGATACACACTTGGCATTTTGCTTCCCCTCCCCCTTTTCCTTTTTATTTTGCAACACGATGGCTCAGAAAGCAACCAGCTATGCAAGGCAAAGCAAAGAGATACTACTCAACCTGTGTGAGCACAAAGGCATCGAGACGGCGAGCGGCCAGACTAAGGAGCAGTTAGTTCGTGCCCTCGAGGAGTATGATGAGGCAGAGCAAGCCCGTGCTCCACCGCCAGCGGATGCAGCTCACGACACGCCACAGGAGGAATCGCTCCCGCCACAGAATGCGAGTGGAGACGATGTCCTGGACGATCCACCGAACAGGGAGATGCCCTCTCTGGAAGCTGATCTCCAGCTACTGAACTCGGCTGATCCTGAACTGCACCTAAAGCTGATCCTACTGCACCGACAGCCAGAGAAGGAACAAGCTGCACAGCGACTCCAGGCTGAGAGGGAACAAGCTGCACAGCGACTCCAGGCTGAGAGGGAACAAGCTGAACGGCGACACCAGGCCGAGAGGGAAAGTGCTGAACGGCGACACCAGCTGGAGATGGCTAAACTTCAGCAGCAGAACCGGTCTGCTGGACCCGCAGAACGCGAAGGTGAGCGAGACCACAGAATCCCCCTGGATAAGTTCCCCGCTATGGACAGACTCTTGAGGCAATTAAGAAAGCCATCATTGCATGATACCAGCTCACACCAGAGGTGTATCGCAAACGTTTGAGGACAGTGCAGCGAGGTCCTAATGACAGTTACCTGGATCATGCTTGCAACCTGCGCACTGCCTTCCGGCAGTGGGTAAAAGGACTGGCTGTTGAAACCTTTGATACCCTGCAGGAACTGATGATAAATGACAAGTTCCTCCACACTTGTCTTGTTAAAGTCCGGCAGTTTGTACGGAGCCGAGAGCCGAAGACCGTGGATGAGGCCGCGAAAGTCGCTGATGCCTACATGTCCAATCGAGCATCTGATTTTCGGAGAACTACGGCTCCCAGCTGAAAGGAAGAAAAGACTGCGAGACCTTCTCCTCTGAGCACCCAGCGAAGCCAAGCACCGCAGCCTCCTAGAGGTAAAACAGCCACCGTTGACACTCGGAAATGTTTTGCCTGTAACAAACCGGGTCATATCAGTGCTACGTGCCCAGAAAAGAAGAAGGAAGCCCCAAACTCTGGTGGGGTCCGAAATGCGTTGTGTGCCACCAGGAATGCAGGTAGCTATGCAGAGAATCTGCAACCTGTCACGGTTGGGGATACAGTTACCACCGGTCTGAGAGACACTGGAGCAGAGGTGACTCTAGTGCACCCCCAGCTTGTGAACCCCGAGGAGTACATTCCTGGCAAGACTATGGCTGTGAAAGGAGTTGGGGGTGTCACCCCCGCCATACCCACCGCCTTGGTCCACCTGGATTGGGGGGCCGGCAGCGGAATGAAAGAAGTGGGGGTAACGGATGCCATCCCCACAAATGTTTTATTGGGTACTGACCTGGGACGGTTAATGGCCCGGTATGAGCCTACTCCAACCCCCGTGGAGCCTGCATCCCCAGCAGAAGTTCAGGACTCTTGCAAAGTACTGTTTGATAACTCTGTGCAAGTGGGGGGCGCTGGTGGGGCCCCAGGGGCGAAGGACTGTGTACTAGGAGCCAGCCCTAGTGAGTCTCCAGTGCCCAGGTCTGGAGGGGGACACGGTGTTACCATGAATACAGATAATGTTGATGTAATATGTGATGTGTTGGATAATGACATATGTACAGTGCACGCTCCGTCAGCTGCAGTGGTTACCCGCAGTGCACCGGACTGCAGCATACGAATTGTCCACTGAAGGGGCTGATGTCACTGGGTCGGGCTCTTCCATTTCAGAGCCTGGCTTTGAGGACCCAGAGGCTTCTCAGTTTGCCACCTCCCTGGTGCCTGTGGCTGACAGCGCTGAGTTCTCTGAGGCTGTACGACTTGATAGCAGCCTGGAAGAGCTCAGGGGTCTGGCGGACATGGCAACGCTGAGGGCGACAAAGTGAGGGTGTACTGGGAGCAAGGCAGACTGTACAGAGAGTTTATTCCCTCTGAGCCGTCTGAAGTGGAGGAGGCAGACCGGCAGTTGATTGTTCCCCACAGGTACAGGGAGCAGCTATTAAGAATAGCACATGAGGTGCCCCTGGCTGGTCACTTGGGGGTCCGCAAGACCAAAGCCCGTCTTGCCCACAATTTTTATTGGCCCCACATGGGGACAGATATTGCCGATTTTTGCCGGTCTTGTGTCGCATGTCAGCGGGTCGGCAAAGGAGGTGACACAGACAAAGCCCCATTGAGGCCCTTACCCATCATAGAGGAGCCATTCCAAAGGGTTGCTGTTGACATCATTGGGCCTCTAGCAACACCCAGCAGCACAGGGAAACATTTCATTCTCACGGTGGTAGATTAGGCCACTCGCTACCCTGAAGCTGTAGCCCTGAGCTCCATATGGGCAGACAAGGTTGCGGACGCATTGGTGCGCATTTTCTCACGGGTCGGTTTTCCCCGCGAAATGCTCACGGATCACGGCCCGCAATTCATGTCGCGCCTAATGGAATGCCTCTGTAAGCAAATGCAGGTAGAACACATCATGGCCAGCCCTTACCACCCCCAGACAAATGGGTTATGTGAGCGGTTCAATGGTAATCTGAAACAGATGCTAAGGGTGTTTGTTGAATCGCAAGGGAGAGACTGGGAGCGCTACCTGCCCCACTTACTGTTTGCTTATGGTGAGGTGCCCCAGGCATCCACCGGGTTCTCGCCCTTTGAGCTCTTATATGGGAGAAGGTACGCTGACCCCTCGATCTCATTTGAGAGGCCTGGGAGGGGCAGGATATGGGTCCCGGGGTCTCCATAGTGCAGGGGTAGGGAACCTTGGCTCTCCAGCTGTTAAGGAACTACAAGTCCCACAATGCATTGCACGAGTCTGACAGCCACAGTCATGATTAATACATACAAATGCATGCTGGGAATTGTAGTTTTATCACAGCTGGAGAGCCAAGGTTCCCTACCCCTGCCATAGTGGAATACGTTCTAAAGTTCCGGGAAAAGATGGACACCCTGGTGGGGTTGGTGCGAGAGAATCGTACTCAAGCCCAGGCCACCCAGAAGCAGTGGTATGACCACGGGGCTAGGGAGAGAGTTTATGAGGTAGGTCGCAAGATGTGGGTTCTAAACCTGATGCGACAGAATAAGCTGCAGGCCGCTTGGGATGGGCCCTATACCATACATAGGAAGATTAGTGATGTGACCTATGTGGTCGCGCTGGATGACCGAGGTAAGCAGCTGAAAACGTACCACGTCAATATGTTAAAGGAACATCATGATAGAACCGCTTGCGCTCTCCCTGTCTGCAGTTTGCTACCGGACAGGGAGGAAGCAGAGGCCCTGGTTGACATCCTGGCCTCCACCCAGGAAACCGACTCTGTTACAGAGGTGCAGATCAATCCGGAGTTGACAGCAGAGCAGCAGGCTGGGCTATCTGATGTGCTGACCTTTTACCGTGGTACCTTAACAGCCCACCCTGGTCTGACCAGCCTGGCTGTACACCATGTTGACACCGGAAATAACAAGTCGGTTAGACAGTCAGCATATAGTCTCCCCTGAGGTTCAGGCCCACATCAGCAAGGAGATTGAGGAAATGCTGTCACTAGAGGTGATCCAACGATCGCACAGCGCATGGGCATCACATGTAGTGCTAGTACCCAAACGGGACCAGACCACTCGGTTCTGTGTAGATTATCGAAAACGAAATTTGATAACTTCTTCAGATGCTTACCCAATGCCGAGGGTCAGCGAATTGTTAGATAAGCTAGCTGGCAGGCAAAGTCTAACAATCGTGGATTTGAGTCGGGGACGGGAGAGGTCTGCCTTTATCACCCCCTCAGGTCTGTTAGAATTTAATGTGATGCCTTTTGGAATGAAAAACGCCCCAGCCACCTTCCAAAGGGTTGTAAATGGTCTCCTGGAAGGATTGGAACACTGCGCTGTTGCCTACCTAGATGACATTGCTGTGTTCAGCGCCAACTTCAAAGACCACTTAGCACAGCTGTCACAGGTTCTGGGACGCATCACTGCAGCAGGACTAACAGTCAAGCCTAGCAAGTGTCAGATAGGTATGAAACAGGTACAGTACCTGGGACATGTGGTGGAGGGGGGGGGGGAGAGAGCTTCGTCCAGATACTAGGAAGGTAGATACCATTGTGTCCTGGCCCACCCCCCAAATGAAGAAACAGATTTATTCCTTCTTAGGAACTGCGGGGTACTATAGAAAGTTTGTCCCCAACTACAGTGCCCTCGCCAAGCCGTTGACAGACCTCACAAAAAAGAAGCTGCCCAAGCAGATTCTCTGGACGCCAGAATGTGAACAGTCATTCACAGCTCTGAAGAGGACACTAGCCAGCCCTCCCGTGTTGCAAGCGCCCGACTTCAGCCTTTGGCCAGGTAAACTAAACTGGGGAAGAACATCCGATTCTGTATTTAAGTAGGAAGCTGCTACCCCGGGAGGTAGCTTATGCCACCATAGAGAAGGAGTGCTTGGCAATTGTATGGGCCCTACAAAAGCTGCAGCACTATCTCTACGGTCGCGTATTCACGGTCGTCACCGACCACAACCCTCTTAGTTGGTTACATCTGGTTTCTGGTCACAATGGAAAATTGCTGAGATGGAGCTTAGTTCTCCAACAATACAGCTTCACTATTCAACATAGGAAAGGGAGCAATCATGGGAATGCTGATGGGCTGTCCCGTCAAGCAGAACCCACGTTGTAGGCGCTGGCAGGATGACCTGGGAAGGTCATCTGCCCTACCCCAATTTAAAGGAGGAGGTGTCATGATGTCACAGCTTGTCATGATATCTGTAACGTTTATGGCAGCTGCGGTGAACAGCACCGCCGCCGCAGCTGCCTCCGGCTCCCTACCCTGCAGTGTTCCCGTGCCTCGGGCGTCTAGCACGCCGAGGACGGGTCTTTTGGTCGCACATAGGGCCGCATTGACGCGTGCGTGAGCGCACCGTCATAACCTTAATGCGGCCAGGAGACATGTCAGCTGACCTGCGGGTCGGCTGACGTCTCGCCTAGGGTTGCAACGGTATGAAATTCCACGGTAGGATAACCGTCAAAAAAGTATGACGGTATTACAGTATACGGTATTAAACAATTATTTGGACCTGGGCCCCACTCCCTTACATTAAATAAAGTGCCCCCCCACCCGCCAGTAATAGGTGGCTGCAGCATAGGTAGCCAGGGATAGGTGTAGCCAGTGGTAGGTGGCCGCAGCGTAGTAGGTAGCCAGGGATAGGTGTAGCTAATGGTAGGCGGCCGCAGCATAGGTATCCAGGGATAGGTGTAGCCAGTGGTAGGGAGCCACAGCACAGGTAGCCAGAGATAGGTGTAGCCAGTGGTAGGTGGCCGCAGCATAGGTAGCCTGTGGTAGGTGGCCGCAGCATAGGTAGCCAGGGATAGGTGTAGCTAGTGGTAGGTGGCCGCAGCATAGGTAGCCTGTGGTAGGTGGCCGCAGCATAGGTAGCCAGGGATGGGTGTAGCCAGTGGTAGGTGGTGCAGCATAGTTAGCCAGGGATATATGTAGCCAGTGGTAGGTGGCGCAGCATAGGTAGCCAGGGATAGGTGTAGCTAGTGGTTGGTGGCCTGCAGCATAGGGATAGGTGTAGCTATAATTAGGTGGAGAGACAGAGGGAGGGAGACGGGAGTCAGGGGACAAATACTCACTTTTCAGCAGCCAAGGCCTCAGTCCTAAGTGCTTCATTCACTTGTAGAGACATTCAGTGTAGAGACGCTGGGCGGGAACGAGCGTCATTGATTACGCCAGCCCAGGACTCAGGAGAAGTGCTCTGCATAGTGCGCCACTGGTGGGAGCCTGGGAGACAGCCTGGGAGGCAGTCTCTGCTTTCCAGCAGCCGCGTCCTCACTGGACGCGCGTCATATCTGGCGCCTGAGAGACGTTTCACTGAGTGGTGACGGGCGGCGAATGCGGAAGCAGAAAAAACTGTATTTTGACAATGTGTGTGCATGGTATGATAAGCATGCACATTGAAACCGCGATATATCGCGATACCGGTCAGTGTTCTCCCCAAGCTCTTTTAGCCGGGTGCTCCACCCGGCTAGTTTTTGTGAACACCCGGCTGTCATCTGCTCACCCCCTCCTATGCTGTAAGCAGAGTTTTGCAGAGAAGCACCAGCCCTGCATTCTCACATCTTGCCCCACCCGGCTACTTTTTCAGGTTACCCGGCTTCTATTTCATGCCACCCGGCAGGAAAACATTTCTGTGGAGAACACTGCCGGTATATCGCGACAACCCTAGTCTCGCCGTGCGCCCGCCACTGCTGATTGGCTGGCGGCAGGGGGGCGTGCCTCAGGATCTCCTCGGGCTCATACACTCAGTGTATGCTGAGTGTGTATTTTATCCCACAAGTGGGGCTTGCACTCTCTTGCAGGTAGGCACTTATCTGTTTTTAAGTAGCGCTGTTCATTTCTTTGCTATGTACTAATTTAATTCATTTTTGGTCAGCTGCTCCTACTTAGCAGCCTTGCTTTTGGTGTATATGCAGAGCTTCTGTTTGGGTTCAAGGTGCGTTTGCAGTTTCTGGGGGGGCTCAGCGCACCTCTGATTGTAGGCCATTCGGAGGCGGCCTGATGGTCCCACAAGTGGGGCTTGCACTCTCTTGCAGGTAGGCACTTATCTGTTTTTAAGTAGCGCTGTTCATTTCTTTGCTATGTACTAATTTAATTCATTTTTGGTCAGCTGCTCCCACTTAGCAGCCTTGCTTTTGGTGTATATGCAGAGCTTCTGTTTGGGTTCAAGGTGCGTTTGCAGTTTCTGGGGGGGCTCAGCGCACCTCTGATTGTAGGCCATTCGGAGGCGGCCTGATGGTCCCACAAGTGGGGCTTGCACTCTCTTGCAGGTAGGCACTTATCTGTTTTTAAGTAGCGCTGTTCATTTGTTTGCTATGGGCTCTTAAGCCCGGAGGAGTCATTCATTCTGCTGTCGTGAATACATTGTGTTAGCGCTCAGACCTAGTGAGGTTCCTGTGGATGATAGATGTATATGCAGTGTTTGCGATATACATCTATCTATAATTAGCTCATTGATTATATTGTTATTGATTCCTGTGTTTGACTCTGGCTATACTCTGACTCTGCTTAAGCTTACTGATTCTGTACTTCTGCCTATCTGCCTATAGTTGCTGAACCTCTGCTCGATTACTGACTACTCTTTTGCCTCACAATTCTGTACTGTTACTTGCCTCTCTGTTGCCGAACCTTGCCTGTCTTACCATTCTACTCACCAGTGGGCTCTCGCCACTGGTGAGGTGTGCTATATACCCACCAGCTCCTCTGGTGCGGTATTGCTACTTTTCCTTAAAGTGACTAATAGTGCCTTACTAGCTCCACTGGTAAGGTCTAGCTAAGCTATACAGTCACGAGCTCTGCTAATTAGATTGTCACTTAAACTGATAGTACCTTACCATCTCCTCTGGTAAGGTTTTAGCCAAACTATACATTTACCGTACCTGTTAGTATGTAGCCACCCCCTCTGTAAGACCTGGCCGTACTTATCAGTGCTCTTGCAGCTAGTGCCCACCAGCACCTCTGGTGAGGTCTAGCCTCATTGGTTTCTGGGGCTCATCAGCTCCACTGATGAGCACTCGTTATTTACTCATTATTCCCACTAGCTCCACTGGTGAGGTGTTGCTTAGTGACTGATCGTACCTTTCCAGCTCCTCTGGAAGGTCTTGCTAAAACTATCCAAGTCACTTGTATTACCTTTCCAGCTCCACTGGAAAGGTCGAGACTAGCTACTCTCGGTACCTGTTTAACTAGTTCCTTGCCAGCTCCTCTGGAAAGGACTAGTCAGTCTAATTCTGTATTTCTCCTAGTTAGACCTTCCAGGCCCTCTGGAAAAGGTCGGTGTTATTATCTGTCTGATTGCTACTGGTCTCTTGCCAGCTCCCCGGGCAGAGACCTGCAATACTATTTTCTGTGCTCTCACTGTTGGTACCTTTCCAGTCCCTATGGAAGGGTTTGAGCAAAACTGTGCAGTCAGTGTACTGATGGTACCTTGCCAGCTCCTCTGGTAAGGTCTCGCAAAACTATTAAAGTTACGGTTGCACCAAGCACTACATACTCAGCTCCTTGTGCTGCTATACTAGTATTATTGGTGATTCTGCACATCACACATAATCAGGTATAGCGTCTGCATTATTGGTGATTCTGCAGATCACCAAATAATCAGACATCTGAGTTTCGACACCCAACCGTTACATAACAGCAGACCAGTAAATGTATAATGGAAACACTGTGCAAGCAGATTGATCTGTTAGTTACCTCCTTTAACGATCTCATTAGAACGGTTGAGATACAACAGATCCAGATTGACCAGTTGCTTACAGCTCACCGCTTGAAAAACCTTAATGCACAAGTGTTACCCTCTCTTGAATGTGAGCCCGGAATGCCCCCTCCTGAAAGGTTTGGGGGCATCAAGCTGACTTTCTAAGTTTCAAGGTTCGTTGTTTATTATATTTTGAGCTACGGCCTGAGTCTTCGGGTTCAGAGAAACAGAGACTCGCGTTATTAAAGTACTTATTATCTGGTGAATTGCAGTCCTGGGCATACAGTCTCCCTGAGGGTCATGAGGCTTTGGCCTCAGTTCAGAATTTTTTTAAAGCCTTGGAAAAGGAAACTGAGTTCCAAGTCCAGTGTCAGGAGCAATCTCGGGATAAAATCCCAGAGAGACTTGCTCTGAGTGCTTTCTCGCCTTCTGTTCATTCCTCACCTTCTCTGGATGTGCCGATACGGATCGGAAAGTCCAGGATCATTAAGGTTGAGAGAAATGGGAGAGATTCTGAGAAATCTTGTCTGTATGGTGCAGAAAAGGGGCAATCGATACAGGATTGTTCCCCGAAGCAGAAGAAACTCTGTCGTTTAGGGGTAGCTAAAGGTTCCACACTAAGTGATTCAGGCGTACCCCTAAAGAGCAATTCTTTGCTTCTCCCGTGTTCTATTGCCTGGGGGAATCGAGTCTATTCCACCCAGGCCATTGTAGACTCGGGTTCTAATGTGAATGCGATGGCTTATGACTTTGCCGTCAAGTTTGGGTTTCCCATCCTTTCCGGGAAACGTCAGGTGGTTATTACCGCTATGGATGGTTCACCATTGCAGGTGAAACGACCACTCGCTCACACTCCTGTAGTCTCGTGTCGACTGGGAGTGCTACATGAAGAACAAATTCAGTTCCTGGTGCTTAAAAAGTCTACCTCCACGATAATTCTTGGTATGCCGTGGCTAGAGAAGCATTCACCTCGAATTGATTGGGGTCCGGACAGTTGTCCAGCTGGTCCTCCTCTTGTCACAAGAAGTGTTTGAAGAGGATCACTAGAGGCACTCCCGAGATACAAGTAGAGGGATGCTCTTCACAATCCCCTAAGGCCTAGGTTCTCAACGTGTGGTACGCGTACCCCAGGGGGTACTTCTAATGGTTCCAGGGGGTACTCGGGCTTGATATACTTAGCCAAGAACAACAAATTTAGAGTTTTAGAAAATGATAAATCTTATTTTAAACACCCCAAATTAGTATTTTAGGTAATTAAAAGCAATAGTAAAGTGTAACGATCGGTGGGCGCAGAGAGTATCTGATTACCGGTGATCTGCAGTATCGCCGGAAATACAGATATATACCAGATTATAAGTGATCTGCAGTCTCACCGATAATCCGATATACAAACTAACCTCTGTTCGCCTGAGTAGAGTGTAGTGTTTTGGTGTAACAGTAACACTAGGAGGCCTAGGCCTCAGTGCAGCAAGGAGAACTGCACGGATTCCTTCCGCAGACCTGAGCTCTCCAAGACGGGAGGAGTCAGACTGACAGTAGGAAGGAAAGTCCGAGAGTGACACTCAGGAAGAAGTGTCACTAACAGGACTGGGAACCGCCTCCAATCGTGAGGTCGGTTCTCGAGGTCAGACAAGCCAGGTCGTACACACACGGACAGATAAAGTACAAATACAGTATGCAAAGGCGGAGTCAAAGTACAGGCAGGGTTCGGCAACGGGGTATCAGATATATCGGGGTACAAATTCAGGAGGCAGAAACAGAGTCTAGGAACGAGCCGAGGTTCGGCAACAGAGTATCAGAAATATCGAGGTACAAGGTCAGAGTTCAGGAGGATAGTCGAGGCAGGCAAAAGTCATAACAGAAAATCACAATCAAACTAGTACTTTAGCTATCAATAATCTAGCTAAGTGTAGGATTACAGCTCCAGCTGGTCCCGTCACACTTAAGGATCTGACTACGGATCTGGGTGCTCCCACATATGTGATCGCACGCCAGACAAAGAGCAAGTGAACAACCAGCAGTATATATACTCTAGGACCTTTCCAGGACCTCCCTAATTGCTGGTCCAATGAGAGCAGTGGAATTTGTCAGCTGACCCAGCTGGTCAGCCGACACCCTTCTAACTGCTATTTAAACTCTGCCTCTCTGCTCGCGCGCGTGTAAGTCTGAATCTTGGTGGACTATCAGTCCCAGCCACACCAGTACTGTCATGCAATGTATCTAGTGCGGGGGCCGCCTCTGATGCGGATTCCGCCGCACTGCCTATGCGGCATGCAGCGTTATTTCCGCGTTGTGACGCCATGCTGGACGCGGAAACAGCCGCCTCACCTTGAGAGACGGCGGCATTTCCGCGTTTCCTTACAGTACCCCCCCCCCCCCCCCCCCCCCCCGAGGAGTGGACTCCGGACAACTCCTTCCAGGCTTTTCTGGATGTACCGTATGAAATTCCCTCACTAACTCATCCGCATGCATGCGGTTCCCAGGTACCCATTGCCTCTCCTCAATGCCGTACCCCTTCCAATGTACGAGATACTGCACCGAGTTCTGTACAGTACGTGAATCTATGATTTTTTCCACCTCATACTCGGGTTGGGCATTGACTAAGACAGGAGGAGGAGGAGTGGGACCCAGCTGGACTGCGGGTTTGAGAAGTGATACATGGAAAGACCTCACTCCCCGCATGCTGGTGGGAAGATCAACGGTATATGTGACATCGTTGATCTTCCTAGTCACAGGGAATGAGCCCACGAACCTGGGACCAAGTTTGTCAGAAGGTTGTTTCAGAGCCAAATGACGTGTAGACACCCAAACCAAGTCTCCAGGTTGGAAGCTCCACTCTACTGAACGTCTCTTATCAGCTTGACCCTTTTGATTAACAAAAGCTTTTCGTAAATTATCTCTCACCGTGCGCCAAATATCTTTAAAAGATCTCTGCCAGGCTTCCAAAGCTGGAAACGGAGAGGAGGCCACTGGCAATGGTGAGAACTTGGGCAATCTTCCAGACACCACCTGGAATGGAGAGAATCCGGTGGAGGAGCTTTTTAAATTGTTTTGTGCGAACTCCGCGAAAGGCAGAAATTTGACCCAGTCGTTCTGTGTTTCTGCAACATAGCACCTCAAGAATTGCTCCAAAGACTGGTTGATTCTCTCCGTTTGCCCATTGGTCTGTGGGTGGTAGCCCGATGAAAATGACAACTTCATGCCCATTTGTTGGCAGAATGCCCTCCAGAATTTAGAAATGAACTGGACTCCCCGATCCGACACTATGTTTTCCGGAATGCCGTGCAGCCGGAACACATGTGTGATAAACAGGTCAGCCAATTCCTGGGCCGAGGGGAGTCCTTTCAAGGGCACGAAATGGGCCATTTTACTGAAGCGGTCGACTACCACCCAAATGACCGACATGCCTTCTGACTTGGGAAGTTCACCTACAAAATCCATGGACAAATGGGTCCATGGCTCACTCGGGTGGGTAAAGGCTGCAAGGTACCCACAGGTGCCAGCCGGGAGGGTTTACTCTTAGCACAAACCGCACATTCCCTCACGAATTCCTTGCAATCAGCTGCCAAGGAAGGCCACCAAGCACATCTAGCTACCAGATCCTGTGTTCTAGATGCTCCAGGATGCCCAGCATTTTTATGCGTATGGAACATCTCTAGAACCTGGAGACGGAACGGTAGCGGAATGAACAGCACCCCTGCGGGTTTTCCTTCTGGGATGTCTTGTTGGAAGGGAATTAAAGTCCCCTTCCAATCCTCCCAAGTCTCTGTTGCGGCCAGTACCAACCTCTGGGGAACAATAGTCTCTGGAATGGAGGGCTGTGCTGTCTCTGACTCAAAGCACCTGGACAAGGCATCCACCTTAGTGTTCTTGCTACCCGGTGTACACGTAATAATGAAAGAGAATCGAGAAAAAAATAATGACCAACGAGCCTGGCGAGGGCTCAACCTCTTAGCTCCCTCGATGTATTCTAGATTTTTATGGTCAGTGTAAACCGTGACCGTATGCTCCGCTCCCTCTAACCAGTGTCGCCATTCCTCGAAGGCTAACTTAATGGCTAAGAGCTCTCTGTTGCCAATATCGTAGTTCCTTTCCGCAGGGGAGAATCTACGGGAGAAGTAGGCACACGGGTGCAATCTACCCTGCAAGCCAGATCGCTGAGACAGCACAGCCCCCACCCCGACCTCTGAGGCATCCACCTCAACAATAAAAGGAAAAGACGTATCCACATGCCTGAGGATGGGTGCAGAACAAAATAAGCCCTTCAGGGTGGCAAAAGCCTGTAACGCCTCGGGAGACCAGTGAGTGGTATCTGCACCCTTCTTGGTGAGACTGGTAAGTGGAGAAATCACCGTAGAGTACCCCTTTATGAACCTCCTATAATAGTTGGCAAAGCCAAGAAACCGCTGAAGCGATTTCAAGCCTACCGGCTGAGGCCATTCTAACACAGCGGAGACCTTGGCCGGATCCATGGACAGGCCAGTAGTAGAGATTATGTACCCCAGGAAAGCTACAGATGTTACCTCGAAGATACATTTTTCTAACTTAGCATACAATAGATTCTGCCTTAGTCTGTTTAAAACGAACCTCACATGGGTCCTATGTTCAGAGAGACTGTTGGAGAAGATAAGAATATCGTCTAGATAAACTAGAACAAATCTTCCCAACACCTCTCTGAAGACCTCGTTGATGAGTTCCTGGAAGACGGCCGGGGCATTACATAACCCGAAGGGCATTACCAGGTACTCATAATGCCCGTCTGGTGTATTAAAGGCCGTCTTCCATTCATCGCCCTTTCTTATGCGTACCAGGTTGTACGCACCTCGCAAATCCAGCTTAGAAAAGATCTGGGCGCCAGTGATTTGTGTAAAAAGATCGTCTATCAAGGGTAGCGGATAGCGATTTTTTACTGTAATCTTGTTGAGACCGCGGTAGTCAATGCAAGGCCGCAGACCTCCGTCTTTCTTTTTCACAAAGAAGAAGCCTGCCCCAGCAGGCGACCGGGACGGCCGAATAAAGCCTTTGGCCAGATTCTCCCTAATGTACTCCTGCATCGCCAATTTTTCGGGCCCCGACAAATTGTACAAACGACCCCGGGGGGGTACACAACCAGAACGGAGATCAATGGGACAGTCGAAAGGGCGATGTGGAGGCAATTTATCGGCAGCTTTAGGGCAGAAAACATCAGAATATTCAGCATACTGGTCTGGTACCCCTTCCACCTGAATTCTGGTTTGCCCCAATGTTAGCTTCCCCAAACACTGATGAAAACAATGGGGAGACCAGGAGGTTAACTGACCCGTGGCCCAGTCGATGTGCGGTGAATGGACTTGCAACCACGGCATGCCTAAGATAATAGTGGAGGTTGACATGTGCAGCACAAAAAATTGTAATTCTTCCCCATGCAGAACCCCTATGGTAAGTCTCACCATCGGAGTCTGTGACAGGGCACGATTCCGTTGCAGAGGGGAATCGTCCACTGCCGTAACCTGAATGGGGGGTCTCACAGGAGTGAGTGGGAGGCCCAACTCCTGAGCAAATTCGAAGTTCATAAAATTAGCCGCTGAGCCAGAATCAATAAAGGCTTCAGTGGATACAGATTTATCCTCCCATGTAACCGTACAAGGGAGAAGTAATTTTTTCTCTTTAAGGGGTGCAATTTGCGTGCCCAGGGTGTCACCCCCCACTACTCCTAGGCAAACTCGTTTCCCGACTTGTTAGGGCAGTTTCGCACTCTATGCCCTGCTGCTGCACAATACAGGCACAGCTGTTCTGTCATTCTCCGCCTTCGTTCCACCTGGGTCAGCCTTGACCGACCAATCTGCATTGGTTCGGGCGGTGGCAAGGCCGGGGAGGGTGAGACAGGCGGAGAAGGTGTCACTAGGGGTGTAGCGGATGGTGCCGCGTACGATGTCACCCTGACACGGTGACTGCCCCTAGCCTGCCTCTGGTGGCGCAACCTGCGATCCACTCGAATGGCCGATGATATGGCTTCATCAACCGTCTTGGGCTCAGGCACGGTTAACATTAAGTCGGAGACCTCCTCTGACAACCCAGACAAGAAGTAATCCATTAAGGCAAAGTTGTCAAATCTAGTAGTGACTGACCACCTGCGGAATTCTGCCGCATAATCCTCAACCGAACCTCTGCCTTGCCGCAAAAGTTTGAGCTTCCGCTCAGAGGATGCAGCAAGGTCAGGGTCGTCGTAAATTACGGCCATAGCCTTAAAGAATTCCTCTACCGAGGTTAGAGCTGTATCGGTAGAGGGCAGGTTATATGCCCAGGACTGGGAGTCGCCAGTCAGCAGGGTTTTAATGAAGATGACCCGTTGGGCCTCAGTCCCCGAGGATCGGGGTCTCAACTCGAAATATGACAACACTCTACTCCTGAAATTCCGGAAGTCAGATTTGTGGCCGGAAAACTTATCAGGTACAGGCATACGTATGTCATCACTAGGAGGGGATCGCACTGAATCAACTGACGTCTGTAGGGTTTTCACAGAGCCTGATAAGGCATCAATTAAGGCTTTGTGCTGGCCCAGTGCTTGATGAATGTTATCCACCGAAGTGGCAAGCACAGTCAGAGGATCAGTGCGTGATTCCATCGTTTTTGTGGTCTGGCGTTCTGTAACGATCGGTGGGCGCAGAGAGTATCTGATTACCGGTGATCTGCAGTATCGCCGGAAATACAGATATATACCAGATTATAAGTGATCTGCAGTCTCACCGATAATCCGATATACAAACTAACCTCTGTTCGCCTGAGTAGAGTGTAGTGTTTTGGTGTAACAGTAACACTAGGAGGCCTAGGCCTCAGTGCAGCAAGGAGAACTGCACGGATTCCTTCCGCAGACCTGAGCTCTCCAAGACGGGAGGAGTCAGACTGACAGTAGGAAGGAAAGTCCGAGAGTGACACTCAGGAAGAAGTGTCACTAACAGGACTGGGAACCGCCTCCAATCGTGAGGTCGGTTCTCGAGGTCAGACAAGCCAGGTCGTACACACACGGACAGATAAAGTACAAATACAGTATGCAAAGGCGGAGTCAAAGTACAGGCAGGGTTCGGCAACGGGGTATCAGATATATCGGGGTACAAATTCAGGAGGCAGAAACAGAGTCTAGGAACGAGCCGAGGTTCGGCAACAGAGTATCAGAAATATCGAGGTACAAGGTCAGAGTTCAGGAGGATAGTCGAGGCAGGCAAAAGTCATAACAGAAAATCACAATCAAACTAGTACTTTAGCTATCAATAATCTAGCTAAGTGTAGGATTACAGCTCCAGCTGGTCCCGGCACACTTAAGGATCTGACTACGGATCTGGGTGCTCCCACATATGTGATCGCACGCCAGACAAAGAGCAAGTGAACAACCAGCAGTATATATACTCTAGGACCTTTCCAGGACCTCCCTAATTGCTGGTCCAATGAGAGCAGTGGAATTTGTCAGCTGACCCAGCTGGTCAGCCGACACCCTTCTAACTGCTATTTAAACTCTGCCTCTCTGCTCGCGCGCGTGTAAGTCTGAATCTTGGTGGACTATCAGTCCCAGCCACACCAGTACTGTCATGCAATGTATCTAGTGCGGGGGCCGCCTCTGATGCGGATTCCGCCGCACTGCCTATGCGGCATGCAGCGTTATTTCCGCGTTGTGACGCCATGCTGGACGCGGAAACAGCCGCCTCACCTTGAGAGACGGCGGCATTTCCGCGTTTCCTTACATAAAGGCTTGGAAATGGTTTAGAACCAATTATAATGTACTACAATTAAATATATATTTGTCAAGGGGTACTTGTGATAATGTTTACTATGCTAGGGGGTACTTGGTGAGTACAGGGTTTTAAAAGGGGTACACACCGATAAAATGTTGAGAAACACTGCCCTAAGGCCTCAGAGGTTGAGTCCTGCAGGAAGGGGGCGTCTGTTTTGAGTCCATTTCAGCAGGTGGTTCCAAAGGAGAAACCAGATAGGGACTCTATTTGTGCCACCTCACTTCAGACCTAAGAATCTGCATGTTCGTCATGCTCAGGGAAGTGGCGGTCACTCTGGAAATTGTCCTGTCTATACCAGGAGTAGGTCGTCCAGACAGGCTCCTGTAGTTACCAGACGGCCATTTCCAGTATCTGAGCAGCCTTGGCTCCAAAGGAGCTTAAGAAAGACCGCAATGACTCAGAAAAGTCGAATTGATAAGGATAAGTCTGTATTACATGCGAGTCCCTCAGTTCACTCACCTGTGATAAGGCATGTCGAACCAGAGCATGATATAATACAGTCTGCCACCTCGGTTGGCATCCTCCCTGAGAAAGGGCTTCTGCTGGTAGCAGAGAGTCAGAAACCTTGGATCCCTGCTTTAGACTCTTTTCAGCAGGACAGGAAAAGGTCTGAGGTATGGGGGGTGGTACCTGGTGACATAGTATTGGCTCTGCCCTCCAGAATGAAAAAGGCTAGATCTTCCCTGGTGTCTCGGGGTAGATCTATTGTACGGGGGGATTCCTCTCCCTCCCACCCTGTGTGGTTTGATATAAAGGAGGAAAGTTGTGGTGGTTCGGTTAGGTCGTGTCCGGAGTCCACGCCTAGAGGGGGGGTACTGTAACGTTTGTGGCAGCTGCGGCGAACAGCACCGCCGCCGCAGCTGCCTCCGGCTCCCTACCCTGCAGTGTTCCCGTGCCTTGGGCGTCTAGCACGCCGAGGACGGGTCTTTCGGTCGCACATAGGGCCGCATTGACGCGTGCGCACGCGCACCGTCATAACCTTTATGCGGCCAGGAGACGTGTCAGCTGACCTGCGGGTCGGCTGATGTCTCGCCATGCGCCCGCCGCTGCTGATTGGCTGGCGGCAGGGGGGCGTGCCTCAGGATCTCCTCGGGCTCTTAAGCCCGGAGGAGTCATTCATTCCCTGTCTGCTGTCGTGAATACATTGTGTTAGCGCTCAGACCTAGTGAGGTTCCTGTGAATGATAGATGTATATGCAGTGTTTGCAATATACATCTATCTATAGTTAGCTCATTGATTATATTGTTATTGATTCCTGTGTTTGACTCTGGCTATACTCTGCCTCTGCTTTAAGCTTACTGATTCTGTACTTTTGCCTATCTGCCTATAATCAGAATCAGAATCATATTTATTTCGCCAGGTACAATGGGGGTTGTACCTGGAATTATTTTTGGCACAACAGGGTCGGAGATGGTACAAACACATATGTGCAATCTAACACATACAATCAGGTACAGTAGTACAGTAAGCATATACCTATATATACATAGAGCCCTTAATCTAGTGAAGGACGCGTGGGGAAGTCTGGAGTGCTGTGTGAGGGGAGCAGCCTGCCGTCTACCGGTGGCGCTCGCTCAGCTCCGCAGCAGTCCCAGATCCCCGCAGTGTGTCCTGGAAGAGAGTGTATAGAGAGAGAGAAAGAGAGAAGGGATAGCTAAGAGAGAGTGTAGAAGAAAGAGAGCCAAGGCAGGGGGAGAGACAGAGGCAGAGTCTTTTTTTGGACTGCAGGATACAGTCAGTCAGTCTGAGTAGTGACCATCCCTGTGGAAAATCGCCAGGTGGCCCACCTTACGCGGATCTTCACGGCTGGGAGGTGGTGCAGGCTGACCTGGTCCGCGGCAGTGGCAGGGGTAGACCCTGGGTGGCCGAGCAGGCTGGCGGCTGCGGCTGGTGGAGGCTGTGGCTGATGAAGACCCTCTCTGGATTCCACGTGGGAGGCCCCGCAGGAAGCGGTGGTGGTCAGGCCTCCAGCATGTGGGGTGTCCCACATGCTCCGGCTGGCTTCCTGGACTCCTAGGCCCCATCACAGCGGCCCACGTGGTGGAGGGGGATCCTGTAGCCTCCTCAAACCCGGGCTGGGGAGGAAGGCTGCTAATGCAGTGCTGGTGGCGTCCTGGTCGCCCTGGGTAGCGGGGTACCGTGGTACCACTGAGCTCTGGGTCGCCAGCTCTCCCTTGCCTGCTTAGGTGTGGGAGCCGATCCCTAAGGCCTCTGTCGTAGCGGTGGCTGGAGGGGCTGGCTCGGGGAAGCAGTCGGGCAGCAACTAAGATGCCCGTGCAGGAGCGCTGATCCACCCGAGCAGCTGGTCCTCTGGGTGAGGCGGGGCGCACCCGACCAGCAGAGGAGCCGGTGGCCTGCACAGGCATCATCCTCCATGGCTGGAACGTACGGAGGACGGGTGCCTCTCCCCTGGGAGCCCTCAGTACTGTGGTGGTGTCAGCGCGGGTGGTGTCGCTGATGGTCCGGCGGCAGATCGGCAGAGCTCCATGATGCCTCATCATGCCTGCATGCTGCACGGGGGTCCCCGAGCGAGCAGCTGATCCTCTTGCCGGTCGTCCTCTGCTGCGATCAATGGCTGATAGAGAGCCGGACCGGCAGTGGCCATGTCCTCCGCCTCCTACCTAAGCGAGAGGTGAAGCCAGAGGTGAGTGGAGGAGGGATAGCCCTCTAAAAATATAAAAAAGGCCGGAGCCCTGTGACTGAGGCGTCCGAGTCCGGCGCCATCTTGTTGGTAACAGACATCTATAGTTGCTGAACCTCTGCTCGATTACTGACTGCTCTTTTGCCTCACAATTCTGTACTGTTACTTGCCTCTCTGTTGTCGAACCTTGCCTGTCTGACCATTCTACTCACCAGTGGGCTCTCACCACTCGTGAGGTGTGCTATATTCCCACCAGCTCCTCTGGTGCGGTATTGCTACTTTTCCTTAAAGTGACTAATAGTGCCTTACTAGCTCCACTGGTAAGGTCTAGCTAAGCTATACAGTCACAAGCTCTGCTAATTAGATTGTCACTTAAACTGATAGTATCTTACCAGCTCCTCTGGTAAGGTTTTAGCCAAACTATACAGTTTCCGTACCTGTTAGTATGTAGCCACCCCCTCTGGAAGGCCTGGCCGTACTTATCAGTGCTCTTGCAGCAAGTGCCCACCAGCACCTCTGGTGAGGCCTAGCCTTATTGGTTTCTGAGGCTCATCAGCTCCACTGATGAGCACTCGTTATTTACTCATTATTCCCACCAGCTCCACTGGTGAGGTGTTGCTTAGTGACTGATAGTACCTTTCCAGCTCCTCTGGAAGGTCTAGCTAAAACTATCCAAGTCACTTGTATTACTTTTCCAGCTCCACTGGAAAGGTCGAGACTAGCTACTCTCGTTACTTGTTTAACTAGTTCCTTGCCAGCTCCTCTGGTAAGGACTAGTCAGTCTAATTCTTTATTTCTCATAGTTAGACCTTCCAGGCCCTCTGGAAAAGGTCTGTGTTATTATCTGTCTGATTGCTACTGGTCTCTTGCCAGCTAGCCGGGCAGAAACCTGCAATACTATTTTCTGTGTTCACACTGTTGGTACCTTTCCAGTCTCTCTGGAAGGGTTTGAGCAAAACTGTGCAGTCAGTGTACTGATGGTACCTTGCCAGCTCCTCTGGTAAGATCTCGCAAAACTATTAAAGTTACGGTTGCACCAAGCACTACACACTCAGCTCCTTGTGCTGCTATACTAGTATTATTGGGGATTCTGCAGATCACACATAATCAGGTATAGCGTCTGCATTATTGGTGATTCTGCAGATCACCAAATAATCAGACATCTGAGTTGCGACACCCAACCATTACAATATCACAGCTAGTTATGATGTTAAGGATAATACAGGAACATATTCTTTCATTTTTCTGCCTGTGTCACGTGTATGTCTGCTAGAAGGGAGCTGTTGCCTTGAGTTGCTTGGGGCAAGGAAATGGCTCATTAGGCCTCTAATCTGCTGTCTCAGGTGTGATTGTCTTGACCATATGAAGTACTTTGAGTTTCTGTATGCAGTTCCTCTGAGAGTGGGTCACTGCTAATTGGATTGTCTGCATGGCTTTTTGAACTCAGGAGACGACCCATTGTCCCAATACACAAAGCAAGACTACCAGAGTCTGGAGACAGTGGAAGCTAACACAGAATTGCTTTGAAGTCTGCAAAGTGTGACAGTAAAAGCCTTGAAATTCGCATGTCACAGCTAGCCCAGATGTGACAAGGGGCTCGGCAGACCATGATGTCACAAACGGGGAAATTCCGTTAGTTTTGGGGATGGAACATTCAATGCCCCAGGCCCCCAAGTGGACTATATAACTCAAGCCTGGGACCGTCACAAATCATCTTCTCTTGAGGGTAGCACATCGCCAGAGCTGATCCCGATTGAATCGGAAAATCCGTGTCCCTCCACGGTTGGACATTTGCGCTGGTAAACGTTCACGTTTATTTCCCTTTTATTTTGGCAACTTGTTTTGTGTGTATCCTTGTAACTTTTATTTTGTAACTTTTTTTTACTTTGTTTTGTACATCTTTTGTATATATTAATTTCTGCATTGTTCCACTTTTTTTTCTGGAATATTAAATCATTATTTAATAAGTTTGACTTCTGCTGAACTAAACTAACACTCATAGCCTAGAAGAGACTGAAGTGTAACTGTATAAGTCCATGCCTGATTGTATGACTGAGCAACACTACCGTATAAGATTGTAATTGCATTGTGTGTATGGGGCACTTCTGCGCTGGACGGCAGAGTGGGAAGTCTCGGAGTGGCTAACAGTATCGTTCGGAACGACTGTTAGTGGTTTTGCTTCACTACCGTGTAAGATTGCAATTGTGCGTGTGTGTGCGTGGCGTTCCCATTTTCGGTCTAAAGCGCAAAGCTGACCCGAATACGAAAACGTGGATTGCGTGCTAAGCACTCGACAGCCAAGTGGACTTGTCTAGCAACAGCTAGTGGTGGCAGTAAGAAGCATTTGAGGGGTCACAGCCTTGTTTTTAGCTTGAATAAGGCTGCTCCCCGCTTGATCTGGTCAAACCTGCAGTCGGGAACTGTATACGCAGGCGTGCCGCGGGCTGGTTCCTGACACCACCCAGTACAGGTCATTCCCCTTGAGTTTTTTTATACAGGGGTCCCTCAACAGGCTGGACAGTATGAAAGACGCTATCTGCACAAATTTGGATGCCGACGTACTGTCCATCTCCTCTTGATCTTCCTCAGTGATGTTAGGTAAGTTCTCCTCCTCTCCCCAGCCACGAACAATACCACGGGAAAGGTGAGCAGCATAAGCCCCCTGCGACATCTGCTGCGGTTGTTCTTCCGCCTCCTCCTCAAAAAAAACCCACCTTCCTCATCTGACTCCTCTTCCCCACACGACTCTGCCTCTTCCCCCCCCCCCCTCCTGTGTGCTGCTGCAGGTGTTGAGGAAACATCTGGTTCTGCTGATGATTGTTCCCACTCTTCCGCCTCTTCCTGTTCACGCTCCTCCATAGCTTGATCCACAACTCTACGCACGGCACGCTCCAGGAAGAAAGCATATGGTATCAAGTCGCTTTTGGCGCCTTCAATGCGACTCACCATGTTTGTCACCTCCTCAAATGGCCGCATGAGCCTGCAGGCATTTCACATGAGTGTCCAGTACTTTAGCCAGAACAACCCCATCTCCCCAGAGCATGACCTTTCACTGTAGTTGTACAGATATCCATTAACGGCGTTCTCCTGTTGTAGCAGGCGGTCAAACATGAAGAGCATTGAATTCCAGCAAGTCAGGCTATCACAAATCAAGCGCCTCACCGGCAAGTGGTTTATCTGCTGACTATCTGCCAAGCGTGCCATGGCCGTGTAGGACCGCCTGCAATGCCCATACACCTTCCTGGACTGCTTCAGGACCTCCTGTAAGCCTGGGTACTTACACACAAATCTTTGAATTATTAGATTCAGCACATGGGCCATGCAGGGTACATGTGTCAACTTTCCCAAACTCAAAGCCGAAATGAGATTGCTGCCGTTGTTACACACCACGTTGCCGATCTCCAGTTTGTGCGGGGTCAGCCACTGATCCACCTGTTTGTTGAGAGCAGCCAGGAGAGCTGCTCCAGTGTGACTCTCGGCTTTGAGGCAAGATATGTCTAAGATGGCGTGACACCGTCATAACTGGCATGCAGCATAGGCCCTGGGGAGCTGGGGCTGTGTAGCTGGAGAGGAGATTGCAGCACCAGTAGAGTAGCACTGCTCAGCCGAGGAGGAGGACGACGACAGCGAAGAGGATGTAGCAGGAGGAGTAGGAGGAGAAGGAGAGGAGGTGGCAGCAGGCCTGCCTGCAAGCCGTGGAGGTGTCACAACTAGGTCCGCTGCACAGCCACGTACTCCCTTCTTGCCATCTGCAGTCACCAGGTTGACCCAATGGGCTGTATAAGTAATGTACGTGCTTTGCAGACCAGACATCCGTGGTCAGATGGACCCTTGACCCAACGCTGTGTGCCAGAGATGACACCACTTGCCTTTCAAATTCATGGTACAGTTTGGGTATCACCTTTTATTAGATATAATTGCGGCCTGGTATCTTCCACTGCGATGTCCCAATGGCCACAAATTTTCAGAAGGCCTCAGAGTCCGCCAGCTGGTATGGTAACAGCTGGCGAGCTACCAGTTCCGCCAAGCCATCTGTCAGACGCCGGGCAAGGGGGTGACTGTCAGACATTGGCTTCTTCCGCTCAAAGATTTCCTTCATGGGCACCTGGCTGCTGTGGGCAGAGGAGCAGGAACCGCTCAAGGTGAGAGGCAGAATGGAGGAGGGTGGCTGTGAAGGTGCAAGGGAGAAAGCGGCTAAAGATGCTGCACCTGAAGGAATAAGAGGAGAAGGAGGGTGGCTTTTCTTTTGTGTGCTGCTTTTCCTCAGGTGGTCTTCCCATTGCAGTTTGTGCTTTTTTCGTCATGTGCCTTCGTAACGCAGTTATATTGGTAGGTGAACAGAGGTGCCAGAAGGATAAAAGTACATAACATTTTTAAAAAATTGCTGGGAGGAAGTGGTGGACTCGCCTTTGTTAAAGCAGACACCAAGGACTGTAAATGTATAGATATACACATTTATTGAAAATACCCCAAAGATGCAACGCGTTTCGCGGGCACAGCCCACTTCTTCAGGCAATAAGCAGGAGATAAACAACTGCAAACAAAAGACAGAGGCATAGCTATAAATGTTGCCATAAAAAGATACAAATTGATTATTATTTAGTGTAATAAGAATAGTATTTCAAACATAGTGTTTAGTGATATGTTATAGTAGGGGGGTGATTGCAAGGAATGGGTCAGTGTAAACTACATAATGTGTATACACACTTTTGTTTGCAGTTGTTTATCCCCTGCTTATTGCCTGAAGAAGTGGGCTGTGCCCGCGAAACGCGTTGCATCTTTGGGGTATTTTCAATAAATGTGTATATCTATACATTTACAGTCCTTGGTGTCTGCTTTAACGGAGGCGAGTCCACCACTTCCTCCCAGCAATTTTTTAAAAATGTTATGTACATTTATCCTTCTGGCGCCTCTGTTCACCTACCAATATATTTGAGTCCACCCCAGGTGGAGGGGTGATCTACCCCCTTTCTTCCTATCTACAGAGAGCGACTTCTTAATCCTGAGTGAGGACAGGTCTAATCTCCTCACCTGCCTAATGAGTGGTTACCTAGGTGGTAACCCGTGTTTGTGAGTATTACCATCTCACTGTTTCATTTATCCAATCAATTTTGACATACTACACCATATTGGGCTCTCGATTTCTCTTCAACTTTCGTAACGCAGTTGTCCCTACGGGGGTCTTGGTCTTTCCACAGCTCAATTTTTGGTGGCAGAGAGTACAGATGGCATTGCTCTCATCTGAGGCAGACACTCAAAAAAATGTCCACACTGCTGAGCCCTGGGATGATGGCACTTTGGTGGTGCCGTCAGCAGCTGACGTTGAAGGACATGTTGGCTGGCTGTCCATAGGTGGTGATACATGCCGCTGGATACTGCCACGAGCTGTTTCTGACGACGAGCTCCCCCCGCTTCTTTCAGCAACTCGTCTCCTCCTACTCCTCTCTGAATCTGACTCTGCCTGTTGTTTTGTCCATATTGGGGGGATGAAGTGAAAGGTATGCACTGACTTGACTAATGTGCAGTCACACAGGTGCAGTGAATAGGTATACAGTGACTGCTGGTATAACACTGTGCAGTCACACAGGTGCAGTGAAAGGTATGCACTGATTGCTGGTAGAACAATGTGCAGTCACGCAGGTGCAGTGAAAAGGTATGCAGTGACTGCTGGTATAACAATGTGCAATCGCACAGGTGAAGTGAAAGGTATGCACTGACTGCTGGTAGAACAATGTGCAGTCACACAGGTGCAGGGAAAAGGTATGCAGTGACTGCTGGTATAACAATGTGCCATCACACAGGTGCCTGTGAAAGGTATACTCTGACTGCTGGTGTAATACACTGTGCAGTCACAGATGCAGTGAAAGGTATACATTGACTGGTATTACAATACAATGTGCAGATGTCACACAAGTGTAGTTAACAGGTATGCACGGACTGGGATATAAAACAGCGTGCGGTCACACAGGTGCAGTGAACAGGTATGCAGTGACTGGTATATAAAACAGCGCGCAATCACACAGGTGCAGTGAACAGGTATGCAGTGACTGGTATTACAATGCAATGTGCAGCTGTCACACAGGTGCAGTTAATAGGTATGCACGGACTGGTATATAAAACAGTGTGTGGTCACACAGGTGCAGTAAACAGGTATGCAGTGACTGGTATATAAAACAGCGTGCGATCAGTCACACAGGTGCAGTGAACAGGTATACAGTGACTGGTATTACAATACAATGTGCAGCTGTCACACAGGTGCAGTTAACAGGTATGAACAGACTGGTATATAAAACAGCGTGCGATCACACAGATGCAGTGAACAGGTATGCAGTGACTGGTATTACAATACAATGTGCAGTTGCCACACAGGTACAGTAAACAGGTATGCAGTGACTGGTATATAAAACAGCGTGCGGTCACACAGGTGCAGTGAACAAGTATGCAGTGACTGGTATTACAATACAATGTGCAGCAGTCACACACACAAGTGCAGTGAACAGGTATGAGTGAACTGGTATATAAAACAGCGAGCGGTCAGTCACACAGGTGCAGTTAAAGGTATGCAGTGACTGGTATAACAATACAATGTGCAGTGCAGCAGACACACAGGTGAGGGGGTGCAGTGAAAAGGTAGGCGCTGAATGTGCTGGGCCTGGCACAGTATAGCAGTTAGCAAGGGCCAGCTGCGACAGACAGGGCTGTATATGCAAGTGTCAGTGGGCCACAGAGAAAAAAAAAACATCACAAGAACATTAGCTCTCAAAAGAGCTTTTTTGGGGTGCTTTTTAGCAATAAATATTAGCAAGGAGCAAGCTAACAAGCCTAACAAGAGCCTAGCTAAGCTTTTCCTATATCTGCTGCAACCTCTCTCCCTTCTCTCACTAACAGAGCAGCACACAGAGTGAGAAAATGGCCGGCGCTGCTGCCTTGTATATGGGGGGGGGGGGCTCCAGGAGGGAGTGCAGCCTGATTGGTTGCCACGTGTCTGCTGGCTGTGGCAAGGTCAAAGTTTAGCCCAATGATGTAGTATAGGGGGCGGGTCAAACTCGCATAAAGTTTGCGTTCGGCCGCAAACCACCATTGTTAGCCGTAACTCATTAAAGAGGAATTGTTGTGAAAATCTTTAAATTTAAAACACGCACAAATAAGAAGTACATTTATCCCAGAGTAAAATGAGCCATAAATGACTTCTCTTCTATGTCGCTGTTACTTACAGCAGGTAGTAGAAATCTCATATTACCGACAGGTTTTGGGCTAGTCCATCTCTCCATAGGGGATTCTCAGAATGGCCTTTATCCTTTATAAAGACATTCCTTGAAAATGACTAATACAAAGATGCTAGCCAGCCTCCCTGCTCGCTGCACACTCTTTTGGCAGTTGGACGGAGCAACTGCCATTCACTAAGTGCTTGTAAAAATAAAGAAAACCGTGAGAACTCCCTATGAGAAGATGGGCCAGTCCAAAATCTGTCGGTTATGTCAGATTTCTACTACCTGCTGTAAGTGACAGCAACATAGAAGAAAAGTAATTTATGGCTCATTTTACTCTGGGAGAAATGTGCTTCTTATTTGTATGTGTTTTTAATTTTATGGTTATCGCGACAGTTGTTCTTTAAGCCTGTCACTCTCTCTGTCCCTTTTGGTGTGTCTCTTTAGAATTTTCAAATGTTTGGAGGTATTGATGTTTGTAATTTAATACATACCTTTTTTTGCACTTCCTTGCACTATGGTTGCCACTGTAAGTCTTTTATATATATATTTTTTTTTTTCAGACTGGTATGGAATAGAGCTTCAACTGATTTCTAAAGAGACTGGGAAAGTTTTTGTCAGCTCAGACTTCAAATTCTACAACTGCAGTGATCATCAATTGTAAGAAGCTACTTTTATTCAATATGTTAATTTAAGGAAGAATATAATTTTTCCCCATATGCTAATGCTAATAACATTGTAGTCAACACATTTTCATTTCACGCACACCTACCCCTTCCACATATTGTTCCTATCATAACACTCCTTCAATTTACATTACAACAGTTATCCTCTGAGAGTACACCAGAAAATACAACAGGTGAGGTTGCCCACCCACCTTGATCATGAATATTACCCTGTTTACTGTAGAACATCCACATTTGATATGACGAGGGGGAAAAGGAACTCAAGTCCCTTGCTTCAAATGGGAGCTCCAATGTGATTCTTGCAGAGGTCACCGCCCTTTGGACACTTAAAGAGAAACTCAGACCAAAAATTGAACTTTATCCCAATCAGTAGCTGATACCCCTTTTACATGAGAAATCTATTCCTTTTCACAAACAGACCATCAGGGGGCTCTGTATGACTGATATTGTGGTGAAATACCTCCAAGTAACCCCTCCCACAAGAAAAGTTCGAACTTTTGTCAGTTTCCTGTCTGTGAACCTTATTGCAATGTGGGAAATAACTGTTTACAGCTGTTTCCAACTGCCAAAAACCATGCAGCAGCTACATCACCTGCCAACAGTAAAATGTTCACTGGAGTTCCTCTTTAAGGCCTAGGGCACACCGAAAACCACTAGCAGATCTGCAAAACGCAAGCGGTTTTAGAAGCGCTTTTTCTTATTTTTATGAAGCGTTTCAGCTAGTGTTTTGCGGTTTTGGGTAGCGTTTTTGGTGTAGTACATTTCATATATTGTTACAGTAAAGCTGTTACTGAACAGCTTCTATAACAAAAACGCCTGCAAAACCACTCTGAACTGGCGTTTTTCAGAGCGGTTCGTGTTTTTCCTATACTTTACATTGGAGGCAGAAACGCCTCTGCAATCCAAAAAATGCCTCAGCCCGGGAGTATGCGTTTCAGAAAAACGCCTCCCGCTCTGGTGTGAACCACCCCATTGAAATACATTACCCTAGCGTATCCACTGTAAAAACGCCAGAAAACCCGCTCGGTGTGCACCAGCCCTCTGTCCATATCGAATATACTAATTAGGAGCGGAACAATGTGTGGTGCCTTGACATCTTAAAAAAGAAGCACAGAGACAACGGAAGCTAAAATAGCATAGTATGTTTAGGTTAATGAGTAAATGTAAATTAACAAAACTACTCACAAAGGTAGGTTGCAACAGGGGCAGGTGGAGATGATTAACCCGACTCCACCCGGGGTGTCCAACATAGACTGGACGTGGTCGCTCTCTTGGTAAAAAGGTCTGGACTTTACAATGTTAAACATCATGGCCTTGATTCACTAACCGGCACTAAGCCGGTTAGTGTGCCTTATCACTTAGTGGGCACAAACTACAGCGCTAACCTTATCCGAGGTTAAATGCCAGGGCAGTATAGGAACCCCACAAATGACCCCATTTTAGAAAGAAGACACCCCAAGGTATTCCGTTAGGAGTATGGTGAGTTCATAGAAGATTTTTTTTTTGTTACTCCTAACGGAATACCTTTGGGTGTCTTCTTTCTAAAATGGGGTCATTTGTGGGGTTCCTATACTGCCCTGACATTTTAGGGGCCCTAACCGTGAGGAGTAGTCTTGAAACCAAATGTCGCAAAATGACCTGTGAAATCCTAAAGGTACTCATTGGACTTTGGGCCCCTTAGCGCGCTTAGGGTGCAAAAAAAGTGCCACACATATGGTACCGCCGTACTCAGAAGTAGTATAATGTGTTTTGTGGTGTATTTTTACACAACCAGATGCTGGGTGGGAGAAATATCTCTGTAAATGACAATTATTTGATTTTTTTTACACACAATTGTCCATGTTCAGAGAGATTTCTCCCACCCAGCATGGGTATGTATAAAAATACACCCCAAAACACATTATACTACTTCTTCTGAGT
Source organism: Hyperolius riggenbachi (assembly GCF_040937935.1). NCBI lineage: Eukaryota > Metazoa > Chordata > Amphibia > Anura > Hyperoliidae > Hyperolius > Hyperolius riggenbachi. The sequence goes on along the minus strand of NC_090647.1, from coordinate 395,351,268 downwards.
ACGGCGATACCACATGTGTGACACTTTTTTGCAACCTAGGTGCGCTAAGGGGCCTAACGTCCTATTCACAGGTAATTTTGAGGCATTTGGATTCTAGACTACTCATCACGGTAGGTGAGTTCATAGAAGATTTTATTTTTTGTCACAAGTTAGCGGAAAATGACACTTTGTGAAAAAAAAAACAATTAAAATCAATTTCCGCTAACTTATGACAAAAAAAAAAAATCTTCTATGAACTCACCATACTCCTAACGGAATACCTTGGGGTGTCTTCTTTCTAAAATGGGGTCATTTGTGGGGTTCCTATACTGCCCTGGCATTATAGGGGTGCTAAACCGTGAGTAGTCGTCTTGAAACCAAATGTCGCAAAATGACCTGTGAAATCCTAAAGGTACTCATTGGACTTTGGGCCCCTTAGTGCACTTAGGGTGTAAAAAAGTGCCACACATGTGGTACCGCCGTACTCAGGAGAAGTAGTATAATGTGTTTTGTGGTGTATTTTTACACATACAGATGCTGGGTGGGAGAAATATCTCTGTAAATGACAATTATTTGATTTTTTTACACACAATTGTCCATGTACAGAGAGATTTCTCCCACCCAGCATGGGTATGTGTAAAAATACACCACAAAACACATTATACTACTTCTCCTGAGTACGGCGATACCACATGTGTGACACTTTTTTGCAGCCTAGATGCGCTAAGGGGCCCAACGTCCTATTCACAGGTCATTTTGAGGCATTTGTTTTCTAGACTACTCCTCACGGTTTAGGGCCCCTAAAATGCCAGGGCAGTATAGGAACCCCACAAGTGACCCCATTTTAGAAAGAAGACACCCCAAGGTATTCTGTTAGGTGTATGGTGAGTTCATAGAAGATTTTATTTTTTGTCACAAGTTAGTGAAAAATGACACTTGGTGAAAAAAACAATAAACATCAATTTCCGCTAACCCTATAGTTTCTATACTGCCCTGGCATTTTACGGGCCCTAAACCGTGAGTAGTCTGGAAACCAAATTTCTCAAAATGACTGTTCAGGGGTATAAGCATCTGCAAATTTTGATGACAGGTGGTCTATGAGGGGGCAAATTTTGCGGAACCGGTCATAAGCAGGGTGGCCTCTTAGATGACAGGTTGTATTGGGCCTGATCTGATGGATAGGAGTGCTAAGGGGGTGACAGGAGATGATTGATGGGTGTCTCAGGGGGTGGTTAGAGGGGAAAATAGATGCAATCAATGCACTGGGGAGGTGATCGGAAGGGGGTCTGAGGGGGATCTGAGGGTTTGGCCGAGTAATCAGGAGCCCACACGGGGCAAATTAGGGCCTGATCTGATGAGTAGGTGTGCTAGGGGGTGACAGGTGGTGACAGGAGGGGATTGATGGGTGTCTCAAGGTGTGATTAGAGGGGGGAAATAGATGCAAGCAATGCACTGGCGAGGTGATCAGGGCTGGGGTCTGAGGGTGTGGGCGGGTGATTGGGTGTCCTAGGGGCAGATTAGGGTCTAATCTGATGGGTAACAGTGACAGGTGGTGATAGGGGGTGATTGATGGGTAATTAGTGGGTGTTTAGGGTAGAGAAAAGATGTAAACACTGCACTTGGGAGGTGATCTGACGTCGGATCTGCGGGCAATCTATTGGTGTGGGTGGGTGATCAGATTGCCCGCAAGGGGAAGGTTAGGGGCTGATTGATGGGTGGCAGTGACAGGGAGTGATTGATGGGTGGCAGTGACAGGGGGTGATTGATGGGTGATTGACAGGTGATCAGTGGGTTATTACAGGGAAGAACAGTTGTAAATATTGCACTGGCGAATATATAAGGGGGGGGGGGTCTGAGGGCAATCTGAGCGTGTAGGCGGGTGATTGGGTGCCCGCAAGGGGCAGATTAGGGTCTGATCTGATGGGTAACAGTGACAGGTGGTGATAGGGGGTGATTGATGGGTAATTAGTGGGTGTTTAGGGTAGAGAACAGATGTAAACACTGCACTTGGGAGGTGATCTGACGTCGGATCTGCAGGCGATCTATTGGTGTGGGTGAGTGATCAGATTGCCCAGAAGGGGCAGGTTAGGGGCTGATTGATGGGTGGCAGTGACAGGGGGTGATTGATGGGTGATTGACAGGTGATCAGTGAGTTATTACAGGGAAGAACAGATGTAAATATTGCACTGGCGAATTGATAAGGGGGGGTCTGAGGGCTATCTGAGCGTGTAGGCGGGTGATTGAGTGCCCGCAAGGGGCAGATTAGGGTCTGATCTGATGGGTAACAGTGACAGGTGGTGATAGGGGGTGATTGATGGGTAATTAGTGGGTGTTTAGGGTAGAGAACAGATGTAAACACTGCACTTGGGAGGTGATCTGACGTCGGATCTGCGGGCGATCTATTGGTGTGGGTGGGTGATCAGATTGCCCGCAAGGGGCAGGTTAGGGGCTGATTGATGGGTGGCAGTGACAGGGGGTGATTGATGTGTGATTGATGGGTGATTGACAGGTGATAAGTGGGTTATTACAGGGGGGATAGAGGTATACAGTACACAGGGGAGGGTCTGGGGAGAATCTGAGGGGTGGGGGAGGGTGATCAGGAGGAAGCAGGGGGCAGTTTAGGGTTTAAAAAAAAATAGCGTTGACAGATAGTGACAGGGAGTGATTGATGGGTGATTAGGGGGGTGATTGGGTGTAAACATGGGTCTGGGAGGTGGGCAGGGGGGGGGTCTGAGGGGTGCTGTGGGCGATCAGGGGGCAGGGGGGGAGAAATCAGTGCGCTTGGGTGCAGACTAGGGTGGCTGCAGCCCGCCCTGGTGGTCCCTCAGACACTGGGACCCCCAGGGCAGGAGGCAGCCTGTATAATAGGCTCTGTATACATTACAAAGCCTATTATACACTTTCCGTGCGGCGATCGGGGTGCTAGTAACCCGCCGGCGCTTCCTGAAAGGCCGGCGGGTTACAGCGCGGGGGGGGGGGCGAAGCCAGTTGCCGGCGGCTGATCGCGTCACGAATGACGCGATCGCCGCATAACCATGCCCGCCACCGCCGATGGGCGTATTGCGGTCGTTTGGGGCCAGCCCTTGCCGCCGCCCATCGGCTTAAGGCGGTCAGCAAGTGGTTAAGTATATATACCTCATTTTTGTATTTTGTGCTATGATTAAAGACGTCCATAACATGTTATCTGTTTTATGCTGCACCTAATTATTTAATAAAACAGTTTGACTATCCTACTACCTGGATTGTGCGGACTTCACATTACTATAATAACATTGTAGTCCACATTCTGAGCAAGAGAGAATCTGTGACTGTACCAATCATAATAATCCAAATTCTGGTTTATGCAGTAGTTGTTTATTTCTTTCAACTTACAGAACTATCTCTGTAAAACTATCTCTGCATATAATTTAACCTCACATGTATGTGTATGGCACATAGGGGCATTGCTAGGATCCTGCAACAGCATTGCTAGGATCCTGCAATCCCAGAACTCAGAAGCATTGGACCTGTCAGAGAATGCAGAGTCAACTTGTAAGTATTTGGCCAATCAGAGAATTCAAAAAATGTCAAAAAATACTACTCAGAAATCAGAAAATGAAAATCGGAAATCCACAGAATTGGTAATCGGCAGTGGCAGAAATTGGAATTTCTGCGGAATCGGAAATCAGCATTCCTGACCATCCCTACTCTGGATATAGTAAAATCAGTCATCAGGTCCCAGTAAATGCATCTATATAGAGTGTATGATCATTTTTGCTATAGTAAACTACTTTCCCTGGTCCCTCAGAGTCTACTATAAAGGGATTCTACTGTAATTTGACCCTCAAATAATAAGTTTGGCAAACGTTACCTATAACACATGAAATGCAGCAAACAATACATCCGATACATGACACGTGCCAAATGTTACCTTTGACACACAAAATGCAGCAATCATTACCTCCGACACAGGAATATGGCAAATGTTAGCTCTGACGCATGTAATATGGCAAACGTTGCCTGTGACACATGAAATTCCGCAAACACTACCTGCAATACAGGAAATGCAGCAAAAAATATCTCCAATACATGAAATTCGGCAAACGATACCTGAAATGCACCAAACCTTACCATCGGCACACAAAATGCTGCAAACATTACCTCTGACGCATAAACAGTGATGCCGCCAACTCATCCCTTTAAATATGTATGCTTATGAATTATACATGTCTTGGGGCTAGTTAGATGCAGTTTAGGCACTGATTATATGTGAGAAGCCCCAGAACCTGTATAACTTAGATGTGTCAGTATTTAAAGGAATGAGTTGGCAACCCTGCACATGAAATGTGCCAAACATTGTTTCTGACACATGAAATGTGGCATACATAACCCCTTCCACCAACATGAAATGATTAAACATTCCCCATGTATGAAACACAACAAAGACGCACAGAGAGACACACACAAAAATGCACACAAGATGGACACACAAGAGAGATGCACACGTCACTTAAAGAGACACTGAAGCGAAAAAAAATTATGATACAAGTACATACAGTAGGGCCCGTATGCAATTCACGTTTTCTCCTGAGTTTTCTCCTAGGTGATATTTTCAGACCTTGTCATAAAATGCCCTTTAAACCATCAGCAAGCAAAAAAATACACAAAATAAGTTTGATAGTACTTTTTCACCTACTTTTAGGTACTTTTTCAGTTTTAAAATTCTTAAAAGTTATTTTAAAGATAATATAAAAAATATCTCCTAGGAGATAACTCAGGAGAAAAAGTTAATTGCATATGGGCCTATGTGTAGTACAGCTAATAAATAAAACATTAGGATCAGAGACATAGGTCTAATTGTTTCCAGTACAGGAAAAGTTAAGAAACTCCATTTGTTATCTCTATGCAAATAAGCCATTAAGCTCCACGACTTTCAAAGTCGCAGAAAGGTCTGTCTTCTGAAGTTTATTATCTCGACTGTCAGTGAAGAATTTTCTTTTTCTCTACCAGAGGACAGGTCAATAGTTCACAAGACTGCTCTGAAAAAATAATTTAGAATGCTGAGTAGAGTGCAAACCGCAAACATTAAAGAATGATGCAATGTTATAAAACACACTAACTGAAAATAAAAATACGAGAATATTTTCTTTGCTACTAATCTTCTAGTAATTATCCGTACTACACAACCAATTCATTATATCATGGTTTGTTTTTTTTTGCTTCAGTGTTTCTTTACCACATGACGACCACAGCGTTAAACCCCCTCCCCCCCTCCCAACGACCAGGCTGTTCTTTGCTGCACTGGGCTGTGCAGGCTGTTCAGCCTCCTGCACAGCCCAGCTATGGTGCCCAGCGATCGGACTCACTTCCTTCCATGCCGCCGGAGGAGTCCGATCGCTGTGGTCCTTTATTTTATTTTCTAGCCTCTGTGAGGCTCTCCCTCCCTCCTCCCTCCCCTTCCCTCCTCCCCTCCGTGCTCTGAATTGGAACAGGACATTGATCCTTCCTGTTCTGCCTCTCATAGGCATCAGCCTATGAGAGGACGGCGATCCCCGGCCAATCAGAGGCCGGGGATCGCTGATCTCGTACAGCGCTGCCAGGGACCGCAGCGCTGTACACTTGTAAACAAAGGGGATTTCTTTCCCCTTTCGTTTACAAACAGCCTTCTAGCTGAGATCGGCGGCTAGCAGACCAATCACGGAACTCCATTCCGTGAAGTGGCAGGGAACGATCGCGCATGCCATGTCCAGGACTTGATGCCAATTGGCGTTAGGCGGTCCTGGGGCTGCCGCTGCATTCACGCCCATTGGCATGACGCGGTCGTTAGGTAGTTAAGAGAGACACAGAGGCACCATGGGGCTCTGGGGAATATAATTGTACAGACTGCCGCATTGTGTATTTTGGAGGAAACGCTGCAGCGTTATGTGTATTTTAGGGGAAACATGGTCACATTATGTGTATTTTTGGGGGAAATGCTGCCATATTATGTGTATTTTAGGGAAACCGCTGCTGCATTATGTGTATTTTTGGGGATCCACTGCTGCATTATGTTTATTTTGGGAAACATTCTGCCACATTGTGTGCATTTTATGGCAAAATACTGATGGGCTATGTGTATTTGGGGGAAAATTATGCCAGTTTTTTTGGGGAAAATGCTGCCGCATTGTGCGTATTTTGGGGGATACACTGCCACATTGTGTGTACCTTGGGGATAAGCTGCCACATTATGTATATTTTGTGAGAAAGCTGACAGATTATGTGTAATTTGTTTGCAAAAGTTGCAACATTATATGTATTTTGTGGGAGGCACTGCCTCATTATGTATATTTTGGGGGAAACACTACCGTGTTATGTGTATTTTGAGGGATACGCTGCCACATTTTGTGTATTTTTGTGGGGAAACACTGCCACATTATGTGTATTTTTTGGGAAACACTGCCACACTGTCAGGTATGCGGATCTTACCAGTGCTGCAGCTGCCAGCAGCGTGTCCGCGACTTCCGGGTCGGCTGCTTGCATGGCTGGGGATGATGTCAGCGGCGCTCCGGCTGGTCTTCCTACGCTTGGTGTGAAGGAGGGTGGACGCACGCGTTGTCAGCGTCGTGCCTCTTATTCACTCAGGAAGCGTGTCAGCTGACAGCCGGTCAGCTGACACGCACGGGTCCACCTCCGGATCCGGATTGGCTGAGCGGTTTGGGGGTGTGTTCACCTGCTTACCCAGGCTTCTTAAGCACTGCTCTGACACTTGCTCACTGTCTGCTCTAGCTAACACTTCGCAGTGAAGGCTTCAGACCTTAGTTACTCCGTGTGTGGCTTGAACCGGCAGGACCCCGGGGATTCCATACTAGCTCAGCTTATTATATTATATTGATTACTGTGTTTGACTTCTGCCAGTTTCTCTGACTACTCTTTGCCTGCTGACTCTGTACCTTTGCCTTTCTGATCTGTTGCCAACCTCTGCCTGATAAACCACATTGTATTTGCCTGTCGATTTTGTACCTTACCAATCTGATCTGTTACCGACCCGACTTGTCTGACCATTCTTTATATCTGTACTCAGTGTCAGTACTGCCTTATACTGACACTGTAGAAGTTTCCCTTGTGGGAACGTCTGATACTTGTCTGTCTGCTAGTGCTCACACACTAGCAGATTGTTACATTAGAGCAGACCATAACATTTACATGGAAGAACTTTGCAAACAAGTTCAAGCCCTGGCGCTTGCGGTTGGTGACCTGAGTAATACCTTAACCAACCAGCAGCGGCAATTGGACAGTTTGTCTCAGGCTGTTCGTGGACTGCAGCCGCAACAGCCAGGTCAATCTGCTCCACCAGTACTACTGGTATCTGAGCCCAAGATGCCGTTGCCTGAGAAGTTCTCTGGACATAGGAGCGATTTCCGCAATTTCTGTAGTTGCTGCCTGTCTTACTTCGAAATCAGACCTAATTCTTCAGGCAACGAGCATCAAAAGGTTACCCTTATCAAAACACTCTTGCAGGGGTGACTCACAGACCTGGGCATACAACTTACCACCAGGAAACGAGGCACTAAAATCTGTCAAAGATTTTATCAATGCTATGGCAATAATTTATGACGATCCTGACGTTGCCACCACTTCTGTTAGGAAGCTCCGTAACCTCCGTCAGGGACGTAATCAGAATCAGAATCACTTTATTCGCCAAGTGCGACAGGCGCCGCACCTGGAATTATTTGTGGACACAAGGCATATTGGCAAGTGCAAACAGTGCAAGTAACATTACACATAGTACAATTTATAAAGAAACATTTCTACATAGCAAAAGACACATAGAGCGGTTGTCGCTATATTAGCAGAGATGAGCATGAGTGTCCGCCTATGGGCGCGCGTTCGTCCTCTAGTGCCCCGAGGTGCAGCAGGGGATTAGGAGATGGCATTGGGGAGAGGGTCTGAGTTGAGGAGAGTGATCGCTTGAGGGAAGAATGTGTTCCTACGCCTGGTGGTTTTGGTGTAGATGGACCTATAGCGACGTCCCGAGCGAAGGGGACTGAAGAAGTGATTGCCAGGGTGGGAGGGATCCAGTGTGATTCTATTGGCCCTGGACCTCATTCTGGATGTGTGGAGAAGGTCCAGGGGTGGCAGGGGCGACCCGATGATCTTCTCAGCCACAGTGATGACTCTGGAGTTTGAGCCTATCCTTCGCATTTGCCCCCGAGTACCAGACAATGATGGAGGAGCAAAGGACAGATTCGATGGTCGCCGTATAAAAACTGGTCATTAGCTCCCTGGGCATGCCAAACTTCCTTAGTTGCCTAAGGAAGAACAGTCCTTAGGCAACTGTGGAGGAATACGCAGCAGAATTCAGAAAATGGGCTAGTGCCTCTAGGTGGGATGCTTGACCAATTTCTTATGGGTTTGTCTGACAAAATTTCTGAGTTATTAATTGGTCATCCTGAGCCCCGAACACTGGACGAGGCAATCTCTCTTGCTATTAAAATTGACCGCAGAGTCCGCTATCACCAACAAAGTAAATCTCAGCCATTTTCTCGTCCTGTTGTGCCTGTTTCCAGTACACCTAGTACACAAGGTGATGAACCTATGCAGATAGGTCATACTAAACTTTCTGATGTAGAAAGGCAAAGAAGAAGACAGGAGGGTTTATGCTTATATTGTGGGGGAAAAGGGCATGTTGTTCAGAATTGTATTAAAAAGTTAGAAAACTCCTCCGCCTAGGTTCTGTCAGGGGTGCACCCCTAGGCGATCCTCTGTCACCCGAAAGTTTGATTAATTGCTGTTACCCATTAAGGTCTTAATGAAAGATTCTGAGTTTTCCTCACAAGCCTTCGTAGACTCTGGAGCAGCAGGGAACTTCATCGATTTCAGTCTTGTTTGTGATTGGGGTATTCCTTTAATACCCATGGAGAGAAAATTGTATGTCACAGGAATTGATGATTCTCCTCTACAGGAGAAACAACTACTCTCCCAAACGGCACTGCTCTGTTGCCGTATTGGTCTGTACCATGTCGCGGAGATACAATTTTATGTACTCAAGATGTTCTCATGTTCTGTTGTTTTAGGCCTTCCGTGGCTACAAAAACATTCTCCGCAGTTTGATTGGAGTACAGGACAACTCATGTCCTGGTCTTCTTTTTGTCAGAGAAATTGTCTGCAAAACTTACCATTTTGTTCTGTCAATTTAACTGTAGAAGGTGTACCTACGCAATATGAACAATATTCTGATGTGTTTTCTCCTCAGTCAGCAGATAAACTTTCTCCTCATCGCTCTTTCGATTGCCCTATAGATTACTACGCATCCTAGGGGTCATATTTACCCTCTGTCTGGTCCTGAGAAAAAGGCAATGAAAGAGTATATCAAGGAGGATTTGGAGAAGGGCTTCATCTGTCCCTCTAGCTCTCCGGCAGGAGCAGGTGTAACGATTGGTGTAGCAACACAGACGTCCAATAATGCAGACACTATACCTGATTATGTGGTGATCTGCAGTATCAATGATGCAAGTATAGCTGACAGATACTGTATACTGAGATGAGTAGTGTTTGGTGCAACACTACGTAGATAGTTTGGCTAGACCTCACCAGAGGAGCTGGTGGGTACTTTCTGCAATGGTAACTGAATAGATAGGATAGACCTCACCAGAGGTGCTGGTGGCTACTATCTGCAACAGAAACTAGATAGTTTGGATAAACCTCACCAGAGGAGCTGGTGGGTACTATCTGCAACAGTAGCTAGATAGTTTGGATAAACCTCACCAGAGGAGCTGGTGGGTACTATCTGCAACAGTAACTAGATCGTTTGGATAGACCTCACCAGAGGAGCTGGTGGGTACTATCTGCAACAGTAACTAGATAGTTAGGATAGACCTCACCAGAGGAGCTGTTGGGTACTATCAGAGAGCACCTCTCCAGTGGCGAGGACTCACTGGAGAGTAGGAAGGTCAGACAGGCAAAGATCGGCAACAGAGAGGCAGGAACAATACAGAATCGACAGGCAAGAGAGTAGTAATAATTCAGGCAAGGTTCAGCAACAGAGTCAGATGGGCAGAAGTACAGAAATGATAAGCAATAGCAAAGTCAGAGGTTAGCCAGAGTCATACACAGAATATCAATAATAACAACAATAATAATAATAATCCTAGTCTTGTGTGAAATCCCTGGTTTCCTCCCAGATCAAAGCACACCGGATACTGTCTAAGGTCTGAGCACTAACACTAAAGTATTCACAACAGCAGACAGGTTGCGAGTGAACGGCGAAGGTATTTGAAGCAGAGGAGACCTGACGGCCGCGCCCACTCCAATCAGCCAATCCAGAGTGCCGTGAGTCTCCTCTGACGTCAGCCGACCGGCCGGTCAGCTGACGCGCCTCCATAAAGGTCCTGTCTACGCACGTGCCCGTGCGATACAACCACCCTATGGGCAACTGACAATCCCGTCCTCGGCGTCCCAGACGCCAGAGGAGCGGTCAAGCTCTCCAAGGAAGAAAGCGAGGCGGCTGCGGAGACACCCTGCTTGCCCGCAGCCGTCACTTCAGCAGATGTTACAGCAGGCTTCTTGTTTGTCCAGAAAAAGGATGGTGGCCTCAGACCTTGTATAAGATTATAAGGGTTTGAATAACATCACTGTAAAAAACAGATACCCATTACCTCTCATAGAGGATTTGTTTTCCCAAGTTGCTGGGGCACACATCTTCTCTAAGTTGGGCAGCACGGTGGCATAGTGGTTAGCTCTCTCGCCTTGCAGCACTGGGTCCCTGGTTCGAATCCCAGCCAGGGCACTATCTGCAAAGAGTTTGTATGTTCTCTCCGTGTCTGCGTGGGTTTCCTCCGGGCACTCCGGTTTCCTCCCACATTCCAAAAACATACGGATAAGTTAATTGGCTCCCCCTAAAAAATTGGCCCTAGACTACAGTACTTACACTACATAATATAGACATATGGCAATGGTAGGGATTAGATTGTGAGTTCCTTTGAGGGACAGTTAGTGACAAGATATATATATATACACTGTACAGCGCTGCGTAATATGTCGGCGCTATATAAATACCAAATAATAATAATAATAATAAGTTAGATCTGAGAGGGGCCTATAATCTAATCAGGATCAGACAGGGGGATGAGTGGAAGACCGCCTTTAATACTCAGGACGGCCACTATGAGTATTTGGTCATGCCCTTTGGGTTATGTAATGCACCGGCGGTATTGCAGGACTTTGTGAATGAGATATTCAGGGATGTGCTTGGTAGATTTGTCGTTGTCTATCTTGACTATATTCTCATTTTCTCTGAGTCCCTGCATATACATCACCAGCATGTGAAATATGTTCTGCAAAAACATAGGGAGAATTCTCTTTATGTTAAATTGGTGAAAAGTGTCTTTGAGGTTAAAGAGATTCCCTTTCTGGGATACCTTATTTCCGATACGGGACTATCTATGGATCAGAAAAAAGTTGCAGCAGTTCTGGAATGGCCTCAACCCTATGGTCTTAAACCTCTTCAGAGGTTTTTGGGTTTTGCGAACTACTATCGCAAGTTCATTTGCAACTTTTCGTCCATAGTAGCTCCTCTGACTGACATGACCAAGAAGGGTGCTAACCCCTCCAATTGGTCCTCAAAAGCTTCTCTGGCGTTCCAGACTCTCAAAGAAGCTTTTTGTTCGGCTCCTATTCTAAAGCATGCCGATGTACTCCGCCCCTTTTTATGTAGAGGTTGACGCCTCAGAAATAGGCGTAGGTGCTGTTTTGTCCCAGTACGCTGGTCAACCTGAATGCCTACATCCCTGTGCCTTCTTTTCACTGAAGTTTTCCTCTGCTGAACGCTACTATGACATTGGTAATAGAGATTTGCTGGCAGTCAAGATGGCATTCGAGGAGAGGCATTGGTTGGAAGGGGCAGAACATACCATTACCGTGTACACAGATCATAAGAACCTTGAATATATTGAAGGAGCTAAAAGACTAAATCCCAGGCAGGCTCGGTGGGCTCTCTTCTTTTCACGTTTTAAATTTGTAATTACGTATAAACCTGGAAATAAGAATGTGAAAGCTGATGCTTTGTCCAGGTGTTTTGAACCTGAAGAATCTCAGTCAGCTACACCCACAAATATTTTGTCTGACCATGTAGTAATTTCCGCGACTGAACTAGCAACTGATCTGTTGGAATCACTTGCTCAGTTTCAGGCAGAGGCTCCATCTGACAAACCCCCGGAGCTTCTGTTTGTCCCTCTGCATTTAGGTTTATCTGTACTTGAGCAATTACATTGCAGTAAGGTAGCTGGTCACCCAGGTGTAGCCAGAACTATTGATCTACTCCTACGTCATTTTTGGTGGCCTTCCATTCAGAGTGATTGCAAGGACTTTGTAGCAGCATGCTCCGTTTGTGCCACGAGTAAAGTGCCCAGGATTGCCCCGGCTGGGACTCTACAACCTTTGCCCGTACCCACTTCTCCATGGACACACATTTCCATGGACTTTATAGTGGATCTGCCACCTTCCCATAGAAAAACTGTTATTTGGGTGGTGGTTGACCGTTTTAGCAAAATGGCACATTTTGTACCTTTGGAAAAACTGCCTTCTGCTAAAGAGTTGGCTGATCTCTTCCTCGAAAATATCTTCCGTTTGCATGGTATACCTGAAAATGTGGTCTCTGACAGAGGGGTGCAATTTGTTTCACGTTTTTGGAAAAGCTTCTGTTCCCAAGTTGGTATGTCCCTGTCATTTTCGTCGGGATTTCATCCTCAGACTAATGGTCAGACGGAAAGAATTAATCAGTCCTTGGAGCAGTTTTTGCGTTGTTATGTATCTGAGTCCCAGGAAGACTGGGTACAGTTTCTTCCATTTGCAGAGTTTTCTGCAACTTGTTGAATGCTTCATCTAAATGCTCTCCATTTGGACGGAGTCTTTGGACGGAATCCCAGATTTTCTTTTGTCCCTTCCTCATCCACACCTTTTCCTGCACTCCAGGATTGGGTGAATAGGATGAAGGAAATATGGTCCTCAGTTAATCAGAATCTGAAAGTTGCAGAAAAGGCAAGAAAAGGCAAGCCGATCGCCATCGTTCTCCTCAGAAGGAGTTTTTACCCGGAGACAGAGTATGGGTGTCTACTAAGAATATAGGTTTATGTCAGCCTTCAGTTAAACTTGGTCCAAAATACTTTGGTCCTTACAATGTTACTGAAAAAATGAATGAGGTGACTTACAAAGTGTCTCTTCCATCCTCCATGAAAGGAACTAAGTCCTTTCATGTGTCTCTGCTCAAATCTGCTTCTGAAGCTGATACCACTCCTCCCCCTCCTGTGATCATTGATGGTGAATCAGAATATGAGGTGGAAAAGATTTTGGACTCCAGGAGAGTAAGGAGTTCTGTACAGTATCTGGTTCATTGGAAGGGTTATGGGCCGGAGGAGAGGTCCTGGGTTCCGGCTCATAGACTTCATGCTAATGAGTTAATTGCTGAATTTCATACTTCTCATCCGGATAAACTTGCTCCGGCATGTTCGGAGACCACGCCTCAGGGGAGGGGTAATGTCAGGTCTGCGGATCTTACCAGCGCTGCAGCTGCCAGCAGCGTGTCCGCGACTTCCGGGTCGGCTGCTCGCGTGTCTGGGGATGACGTCAGCGGCGCTCCGACTGGTCTTCCTACGCTTGGAGTGAAGGAGGGTGGACGCACGCGCTGTCAGCGTTGCTCCTCTTATTCACTCAGGAAGCATGTCAGCTGACAGCCGGTCAGCTGACACGCATGGGTCCACCTCCAGATTCGGATTGACTGAGCGGGTTGGGGGTGTGTTCGCCTGCTTACCCGGGCGTCTTAAGCGCTGCTCTGACACTTGCTCACTGTCTGCTCTAGCTAACACTTCGCAGTGAAGGCTTCAGACCTTAGTTAGTCTGTGTGTGGCTTGAACCGGAAGGACCCCGAGGATTCCATACTAGCTCAGCTTATTTTTTTTATATTGATTACTGTGTTTGACTTTTGCCTGTTTCTCTGACTACTCTTTGCCTACCGATTCTGTACCTCTGCCAATCTGATCAGTTGCCGACCTCTGCCTCTTACTCACTTAGATTTTGCCTGCTGACTCTGTACCTTTGCCTATCTGATCTGTTGTCAACCTCTGCCTGATTAACCACTGCCATATTTGGGGAAATTATGTGTACTGTGTGGGGAAATGCTTCCACATCAAATGTATTTTGTGGGAACTGCTACGCGTTGTGTATTTTGGAGGATACACTGCTGATTTTAGTGTATTTTTGTTGGGAAACATTACTACATTAGGTGTAATTTGTGGGAGACACTGTCACATTATGTGTATTTTGTGGTGAACACTGCTGCATAATTTGTATTTTGTGGGGAAATGTTGCCACATTATATGTATTTTGTGGGAACCATTGCGTCATAATGTGTATTTTGTGGGAAACACTGTCGCATTATGGGCTTGATTCTCTAAACCGTGATAACTCCTATCACGGGTGTTTTCGCGCGCATTTTTGCATTTGCGCTCGATTGCGAATTTGCACGCGCAAACACAAATTTTTGCATGCAAACAAAAATGTGCTGCCATTTTTGCACGAAAATTTGCGATTACATGTATAAAATTAAATGCAAAAATGCATGCGATATTATTATTATTATTATTTATTTATAAAGCGCCAACATATTCCGTGGCGCTGTACAATGTAAGAAAACAAACAAGGGATACATATTGATACAGACAATGATATACATCAAATATGAACACTGATACAAGATACAGCACTGCTAATTACAATTTGATTTAACATGATGACTAAAATGTATAAATGTCTAACAGCGTGCAAGCAATTAAATTAATAACATTCCATGACACAAAAGGGTGAAAGCCCTGCCCTTGCGAGCTTACAATCTAAAGGAATGGGATGGAAACAAGAGGTGGGGAAGTATACAGTATATGTACAGGCAGTGCGTAATTAGGTTATTTAGTGGATGCATGGCCTAAGCTAGAGAATATGCTTGTCGGAAAAGGTGGGTTTTTAGGGAGCGTTTAAAGATTTCAAAGGAGGGAGAGTGGCGGATGTGTTGTGGAAGGGCATTCCAGAGGAGGGGTGAGGCACGTGAGAAGTCTTGTAAACGTGAATGTGAGGAGGTAATTGTAGAAGAGGATAGAGGAAGCTTGTGTGCAGATCTGAGATTGCGGTTGGGTTGGTATCTGGAGACTAGTGAGGAGATGTACAGGGGAGAGAGATTGTGGAGAGCTTTGTAGGTTAGGGTTAAGAGTTTGAACTGAATCCTCTCATTAATTGGTAGCCAGTGAAGAACTTGACAGAGAGGGTCAGCAGAGGAAGAGCGAGAGGAGAGATGAATGAGTCGAACAGAAGAGTTCAGTACAGAATGGAGCGGTGCTAGTCGGTTAGTTGGAAGTCCACCAAGCAATATATTGCAATAGCCAATCGAGATATTATAAGAGCATGTACTAACATTTTGGTTGTGTCATGGGAGAGAAAAGGTCGAATACGTGCTATGTTTTTCAGTTGGAAATGGCAGGAGCTGGTTAGGGAGTTAATGTGAGGAGTAAATGAGAGAGAAGAATCAAATATTACCCCCAAGCACCGTGCTTTGGGAACTGATGTTATAGACGTGTTGTTAACATTTATTGTAATATCAGGCAAAGGGGTGGACAGGGATGGTGGAAAGACTATTAGTTCAGTTTTATTCATATTAAGTTTTACGAAGCGAGATGACATGAAAGAGGAAATAGCGGACAGGCAGTCGGGAACCAGTGTGAGGAGGGAGTTAAGGTCTGGGGCCGAGAGGTACAGTTGTGTATCATCTGCATATAGGTGGTATTGGAAACCAAATGAGCTGATTAAGTTACCAAGACCGTGCATGTAGATGGAGAAGAGGAGGGGACCGAGGACAGAGCCTTGAGGTACCCCTACAGACAGAGGATATGAAGAGGAGGCCTGACCTGAATAAGAAACAGTGAAAGACCTTCCAGAGAGGTAGGAAGATATCCAGGAGACAGCGAGGTGCTTTATTCCTATAGATGAAAGGATCTGTAGGAGTAGAGTGTGGTCGACAGTGTTGAATGCTGATGACAGATCTAGAAGAATGAGTATGGAATAATAGCCTTTGGATTTAGCTGTGAGGAGATCATTAGCTACTTTGGTGAGGGCTGTTTCTGTGGAGTGGTTTGGCCGGAAGCCAGACTGGAACTGATCAAGCAAGGAATTTGCAGATAAATACTGACATAGTTCAGCATGAATGAAGTTCAAGTAATTTAGATGCAAATGGGAGAAGTGACACTGGGCGGTAGTTAGCAAGTTCGGTGGGGTCTAGAGATGGTTTTTTAAGTAGTGGTGTTACAACAGCCCTCTTGAGTGAGGATGGAAAAATTCCAGTGGAGAGGGATAGGTTAAACAGCGATGTTAGGGCAGGAATGAGGGATGTGGATAGCTGTGGAATGAGATGTGATGGGATAGGATCCAAAGAGCAGGTGGTTAGATGGGATTTGGAGATAAGGGAAGAGAGCGAATGTTCGGGGAGTGGAGAGAAACTGGAAAGAGAGCAGTCAACAAGATGAGTGGAGATGGAGTTTGATGTCTGCGTGGAAAACACACTACGGATTTTTGCAATTTTATCTGTAAAGTATGTTGCAAATTCTTCAGCTGATAAGCATGAAGAAGGAGGAGGAGGGGTGGACGGAGAAGGGAGTTGAAAGTACTGAACAGGCGCTTTGGATTGTGCAAGTGGGAGGATATGAGGGAGGAGAAGTATGATTGTTTTGCAGAAGAGAGAGCGGTTTTAAAATTGTTCAACTCTTTTTTGTAAGTAATTAAATCCTCATTAGTATTAGTTTTTCTCCAACGGCGTTCAGCTACCCTAGAGCACCCCTTTAGCTGTTTAGTAGCTTTGGTCAGGCAGGGTTGGCGACTGACACGGTGTGGGCGGACATTGGTGAGGGGTGCGATTGCATCCATGACTTGCGTGATTGAGCAGTGATAGTGTGCAGCTACTGAGTCAGGGTCAGTGAATAGTTGTGTGAGGAGAGGTGCCAAGGCATCAGAGACAGATTGCATGCCTATGTTGCGGTAGTTCCTGCGTGTATATGAGCGTGCTTGAGGCAGGGTGGTAGGAAGAGAGGAGGAGAGAAAGAAGTTTAGTAAGTTATGATCAGAGAGCGGGAGAGGAGTATTAGTGAAATCAGTGATAGAACAGAGACGAGTGAATATGAGGTCAAGTGTATGACCATTAGAGGGAGTTGGAGCAGTGGACCACTGAGATAGGCTGTAGGAGGAAGTAAGTGACAGAAGTTTAGTGGCGGCAGAATTGTTGGTGTCAGCATGAATGTTAAAGTCGCCCATAATGATGGTAGGGATATCGGAGGACAGGAACTGGAGGAGCCATGCAGAGAAGTGATCTAGGAAGAAGGAAGCAGGGCCAGGAGGGCGGTAGATTATTGCGATCTGGAGGTTAGAGGGAGAGTATAGACGGACTGCATGGACTTCAAAGGAAGGTAGAGAAAGAGAAGGAATGGGAGTGAGTGGCTTGAAGGAGCATCTATCAGAGAAAAGAATGCCCGCACCACCGCCATGTTTATTCCCACTTCTAGGCGTGACTAAAGTGGAATCCCCCATAAGAGAGGGCGGCAGGTGAGACCGTGTCAGAAGGCGTCAGCCATGTTTCTGTGACCCCAAAGAAGGTTAAGGCGTTTGGAATTGAAAAGGTCATGGATGAAAGGAAGTTTGTTGCAGACTGAGCGAACATTCCAGAGAGCAGCAGAGATAGGTGGGGGAAGAGGGGGGAGAAGAGGAATATTAATAAGGTTGTGGCAGTTTCGGTGTGCATGTGGTTGGCTGTTTGCAATGCGATTAGTGTGCAAGAGTGAGGAGCGAGCCGGCAGAGAGGGTCCGGGGTTTGGTGAAATATCACCTGCAGCAAGGAGTAGGAGGCAGAGAGAGCGGACGATAGGGTGGGATTTAGATTTATGGGTAGGTGGAGCATGAAATGTATAGTGCGGTTGTATGAATAAGAAAGTTTCGTGAGAAGCAACCTGTGGAGATGATAAAAGAGAGGGAGAAATGTAGAAAGTGTTGCTGACAGCAGGATGATGCAGTGAGTGTACAGATTTGAGACTAGCAGGGAAAGCAGGCTAATCAAAAAGAGCAGAGACAACATTATTGCACTAACCGTGAATCAGATTGCTAAAGTCTTGTGTCTGTTCCTTCTGATCTCTTCTGGCTTAATTCTGTTCTAATTCGGTCGTTCTCTTTGTACTTAGAAACCGGTGTACTTTGAAATACCGGTGCATAAATCGACCAAGGTCTAATCGACTTGGAGTTGCATTTATATAGTAAGCCTGATAAGCCTATGCTTAGTAGGTGTGATTGTAGACTGACTGATGCAGGTGAGGGACTGAGCTCAGCCTGTAGCAGATCACAGTACAAACTCAGGTAATTAAGCAGGAAGCTGCTCAATTGTCTATAGGTGTTTTGGCCAAATTAGCATGGAGCCAGAGGAGAGCAGACTAATTCATGGAATATAAATAGCCAGTCACTTAGCTATAGTAAAATGCAAAGTAATACAGCACTTAAGAATATTCACGGATTGCAGTAAAAACAAAAGTTCACAGAAGCGCAGATCATACCATAAGAGTTAGATTGCGTTCACAGAAGGATTGCAGTAAAAACGAAAGTTCACAGAAGCTCAGATCATACCATAAGAGTTAGATTGCGTTCACAGAAGGATTGCAGTAAAAACGAAAGTTCACAGAAGCTCAGATCATACCATAAGAGTTAGATTGCGTTCACAGAAGGATTGCAGTAAAAACGAAAGTTCACAGAAGCGCAGATCATACCATAAGAGTTAGATTGCGTTCACAGAAGGATTGCAGTAAAAACGAAAGTTCACAGAAGCGCAGATCATACCATAAGAGTTAGATTGCGTTCACAGAAGGATTGCAGTAAAAACGAAAGTTCACAGAAGCGCAGATCATACCATAAGAGTTAGATTGCGTTCACAGAAGGATTGCAGTAAAAACGAAAGTTCACAGAAGCGGAGATCATACCTGAAACACAAAAACATGATGTCAGTCCAGAGAAGTAGATTGAGGGTAGAGGAACATGATGAAGGTCTTAATTCTGGTCTAATTCGGTCGTTCTCTTTGTACTTAGAAACCGGTGTACTTTGAAATACCGGTGCATAAATCGACCAAGGTCTAATCGACTTGGAGTTGCATTTATATAGTAAGCCTGATAAGCCTATGCTTAGCAGGCCTGATTGTAGACTGACTGATGCAGGTGAGGGACTGAGCTCAGTCTGTAGCAGATCACAGTACAAACTCAGGTAATTAAGCAGGAAGCTGCTCAATTGTCTATAGGTGTTGGGGCCAAATTAGCATGGAGCCAGAGGAGAGCAGACTAATTCATGGAATATACAAAGCCAATCACTTAGCTATAGTAAAATGCAAAGTATTACAGCACTTAAGAATATTCACGGATTGCAGTAAAAGTTTACAGAAGCGCAGATCATACCATAAGAGTTAGATTGCGTTCACAGAAGGATTGCAGTAAAAAGGAAAGTTCACAGAAGTGCAGATCATACCATAAGAGTTAGATTGCGTTCACAGAAGGATTGCAGTAAAAACGAAAGTTCACAGAAGCGCAGATCATACCTGAAACACAAAAACATGATGTCAGTCCAGAGATGTAGATAGAGGAGCATGGTGAAGGTCTTAATTCTGTTCTAATTCGGTCGTTCTCTTTGTACTTAGAAACCGGTGTACTTTGAAATACCGGTGCATAAATCGACCAAGGTCTAATCGACTTGGAGTTGCATTTATATAGTAAGCCTGATAAGCCTATGCTTAGCAGGCCTGATTGTAGACTGACTGATGCAGGTGAGGGACTGAGCTCAGCCTGTAGCAGATCACAGAACAAACTCAGGTAATTAAAGTGACTCCGAGCTCATCTAAAAAATAAAAGTTGTACTCACCAGGGGCTTTCTCCAGCCCAGTGCTGGTCGGGACGTCCCACGCCGGCGTCCTGGCTCCTCTCCTTCTCCCCGCTCCGGAATGGCTGACAGGCCGCAGCCCGGGCGACACTCTCCCGAGTGTCGGGCTGCTTCTTCCGCATATGACGCGGATTACGTCACACGCCGGCCGCCTCGCGTCATCACGACGGCCGGCGTGAAAGTATTGCGCATGCGCGATTAAAGCGCGCATGCTCAGTACTTTCACGCCGGCCGCCGTGATGACGCGAGGCGGCCGGCGTGTGACGTAATCCGCGTCATATGCGGAAGAAGCAGCCCGACACTCGGGAGAGTGTCGCCCGGGCTGCGGCCTGTCAGCCATTCCGGAGCGGGGAGAAGGAGAGGAGCCAGGACGCCGGCGTGGGACCTCCCGACCAGCACTGGGCTGGAGAAAGCCCCTGGTGAGTAGAACTTTTATTTTTTAGATGAGCTCGGAGTCCCTTTAAGCAGGAAGCTGCTCAATTGTCTATAGGTGTTGGGGCCAAATTAGTATGGAGCCAGAGGAGAGCAGACTAATTCATGGAATATACAAAGCCAGTCACTTAGCTATAGTAAAATGCAAAGTATTACAGCACTTTAGAATATTCACAGATTGCAGTAAAAACGAAAGTTCACAGAAGCGCAGATCATACCTTAAGAGTTAGATTGCGTTCACAGAAGGATTGCAGTAAAAACAAAAGTTCACAGAAGCGCAGATCATACCATAAGAGTTAGATTGCGTTCACAGAAGGATTGCAGTAAAAACGAAAGTTCACAGAAGCGCAGATCATACCTGAAACACAAAAACATGATGACAGTCCAGAGAAGTAGATTGAGGGTAGAGGAGCATGATGAAGGTCTTAATTCTGTTCTAATTCGGTCGTTCTCTTTGTACTTAGAAACCGGTGTACTTTGAAATACCGGTGCATAAATCGACCAAGGTCTAATCGACTTGGAGTTGCATTTATATAGTAAGCCTGATAAGCCTATGCTTAGCAGGCCTGATTGTAGACTGACTGATGCAGGTGAGGGACTGAGCTCAGCCTGTAGCAGATCACAGTGCAAACTCAGGTAATTAAGCAGGAAGCTGCTCAATTGTCTATAGGTGTTGGGGCCAAATTAGCATGGAGCCAGAGGAGAGCAGACTAATTCATGGAATATACAAAGCCAGTCACTTAGCTATAGTAAAATGCAAAGTATTACAGCACTGAAGAATATTCACGGATTGCAGTAGAAACAAAAGTTCACAGAAGCGCAGATCATACCATAAGAGTTAGATTGCGTTCACAGAAGGATTGCAGTAAAAACGAAAGTTCACAGAAGCGCAAATCATACTATAAGAGTTAGATTGCGTTCACAGAAGGATTGCCGTAAAAAGGAAAGTTCACAGAAGCGCAGATCATACCATAAGAGTTAGATTGTGTTCACAGAAGGATTGCAGTAAAAACGAAAGTTCACAGAAGCGCAGATCATACCATAAGAGTTAGATTGCGTTCACAGAAGGATTGCAGTAAAAATGAAAGTTCACAGAAGCGCAGATCATACCTGAAATACAGTCCAGGGAAGTAGATTGAGGGTAGAGGAGCATGATGAAGGTCTTATTCTGGTCTAATTCGGTCGTTCTCTTTGTACTTTGAAACCGGTGTACTTTGAAATACCGGTGCATGAATCGACCAAGGTCTAATCGACTTGGAGTTGCATTTATATAGTAAGCCTGATAAGCCTGATAAGCCTATGCTTGAGTTATCACGGTTTAGTGAATCAAGCCCTGTGTGTATATTGGGGAAAACGCAGCTGCATTCTGTGTATGTTGTAGGAAATGCTGCTACATTATGTTTTCATGAAAAATATAAAAATGCAAAAACACAAGTTATTTTTGTGAAATTTTCTCTTAATCGAAAATAGCATTTTTGATGCAAAATGGCTTGGGCCAAAATTTGCAAGCAATACTGCAAAATACACATAATGTATGCAAGCAATACAGGCATTATGTGTATTTTCAAACACTGCAACATTATGTTAATTTGGTGGGAAACGCTGCCGCATTATATATATTTTGTGGGAACTACCGCCTCATTATGTGTATCTTGTAGAACTGCTGCCACATTATGTGTATTTTGGGGGAAACACTGCCACGTTATGTGCAGTTTGTGGAAACTCTGCCATATTATTTGGGTGTTTTGTGGGTACCTGTATTGCTATTCATCCTAAAAGAGTTGCAATATTTAACTTTTCTTATGCCAGCAGTGCATTTGAGGAAACCAGCAGTTATGGAACCGGGAAATCACAGTAATGTGATTTTAATCAGGCAAACAAACATCAGTAGCAGAATATTTACAAAAGGGTAAAAGACATAACATACATACAACACACACACACACACATATATATATATATATATATATATATATATATATATATATATATACTGTATTAGCTCAGCTGTCAATGCGAAAACCACCTCATACCTTTCTGCCAGGTTTCCTCTTATTCCTAAATAGGCTTCAGCTTCACATCAGCTACTGTTTCAATCTCATGGGAAGCAGTAACCTGGTATTGACCCATACCTGTCCTTTGAGGAATCCTATTCAAATATTAAATCCTGTATTCAAGCTCTGAAATCTGCACATCAACCCCTATCCATTCTCTCAAATGGTATACTTTTGGCTATTGGCCTTTAATCCTTTATAGTAATTATCATGTGTCTCTGCTCCCCTGCCCTGCAGCCCGTGTGTGTGTCCCATGTTTGTAACTAACAGCGCATGTGCACACTAGAGATGGCTCAAACCTCTGATTTTAGGTTCGCGAACCTTGAACGCGAACGCCCTAAAAAGTTCGCGTTCTCGCAAACTTTACGAACCGCAATAGACTTCAATGAGCAGGCAAACTTTCAAAACTTCAAACATTAATTCTGGCCACAAAAGCAATGGAAAAGATGTTTCAAGGGTTCTAACACCTGGAGGGGGGCATGGTAGAGTGGGATACACGCCAAAAGTCCCGGGGAAAAATCAGGATTTGACGCACAGCAGCGTTTTAAGGGCAGAAATCACATTGCATGCTAAGTTGGAGGCATAAAGTGCTTTAAAACATCTTGCATGTGTATACATCTATCAAGTAGTGTAATTAGTATACTGCTTCACACTGACAGACCAAACTCACTGTGTAACGCACCGCAAACAGCTGTTTGTGTAGTGATGGCCGAGCTGCACTGGTGCATACCATGGCGAGAGTGCAGGCGATAACGGTTTTCAAGCCCATACGGTCGCCGGGCTGAGGTAGCTCAATGATAGAACAACAGTTACTGTCCAGCTGATCGAATTTAATCTGCCCACAATGAAGCAACGACCTTATTATCTTGGGTGTGCCCCCCAACACTTTCATATAGCCGGCGGTCATTGCTTCATTGTGATACGCAAGCCCCTTCACCAGGGCAAGGTAACGATCACAAAGGGGAATTGACACATGTACATGCCTTTTGTTTTGTTGTTGCAGCCACAGTGCAGCCAGAAAAATTAGGCAGGTATGTACACGCGCCTGAAAAAAAATTGTTATTGTTTTTGTTAGCGACTCCACTTGGAGTCCTGGACCCTGTTGGTGGTGGCGGAGAAGGCAGTCAAGCGGCCTGCAGGCAGAAATGCTGTGTGGGGACTGGGGACCGACTTAGTCTTGGGGCAGGCAGTCGCACGGCGTGCAGGCAGAGATGCTGTGTGGGGACTGGGGGCTGACTTAGTCTTCGGGCGGGCAGTAGCCCTCTGGGACCCATGCCTCATTCATTTTGATAAAGGTGAGGTACTGAACACTTTTTTGACCTAGGCGACTTCTCTTCTCAGTGACAATGCCTCCAGCTGCACTGAAGGTCCTTTCTGACAGGACGCTTGAGGCAGGGCAAGCCAGAAGTTGGATGGCAAATTGTGACAGCTCTGGCCACAGGTCAAGCCTGCGCACCCAGTTATCCAGGGGTTCATCGCTGTTGTCTACATGCACAGTTAAGGCCAGGTAGTCGGCTACCTGCTGGTCGAGGCGTCAATGGAGGATGGATTCAGAAGGGCTAAGGTGAGGCATTGGACTAAAGAATATCTGAATGTCCGACATCACCATGAGATCGCTAGAGCGTCCTGTCCTGATTGTCACCTCCTCAAACGGCCGCATGAGCCTGCAGGCATTTCACATGAGTGTCCAGTACTTCGGCCAGAACAACCCCATCTCCCCAGAGCATGTCCTTTTGCTGTAGTTGTACAGATACTGGTTGACAGCTTTCTCCTGTTGTAGCAGGCGGTTAAACATCAGGATCATTGAATTCCAGCGAGTTGGGCTATCGCAAATCAAGCGCCTCACCAGCAAGTTGTTTATCTGCTGAATATCAGCCAAGCATGCCATAGCCATGTAGGACAGCCTGAAATGCCCACACACCTTTCTGGACTGCTTCAGGATGTCCTGTAATCCTGGGTACTAACACACAAATCTCTGAATTATAAGATTCTGCACATGTGCCATGCAGGGTACATGTGTCAACTTTCCCAAATTGAAAGCCAAAATGAGATTGCTGCTGTTGTCACACACCACGTTGCCGATCTCCAGTTGGTGCGGGGTCAGCCACTGATCCACCTGTTTGTTCAGAGCAGCCAGGAGAGCTGCTCCAGTGTGACTCTCGGCTTTGAGGCAAGACATGTCCAAGATGACGTGACACCGTCGTACCTGGCATGCAGCATAGGCCCTGGGGAGCTGGGGCTGTGTAGCTGGAGAGGAGATCGCAGCACCAGTAGAGTAGCACTGCCACTCAGCCAAGAAGGAGAAGGAGGATGACAGCAAAGAGGTAGTAGGAGGAGTAGGAGAGGAGGTGGCACAACTAGGTCCGCTGCACAGCCACGTACTCCCTGCTTGCCAGCGGTCACCAGGTTGACCCAATGGGCTGTGTAAGTAATGTACCTGCCCTGACTGTGCTTTGCAGACCAGGCATCCGTGGTCAGATGGACCCTTGACCTAATGCTGTGTGCCAGAGATGACACCACTTGCCTTTCAACTTCATGGTACAGTTTGGGTATCGCCTTTTTTGAGAAATATTTGCGGCCTGGTATCTTCCACTGTGGTGTCCCAATCACCACAAATTTTCGTAAGGCCTCAGAGTCCACCAGCTGGTATGGTAACAGCTGGCAAGCTAACAGCTCCGCCAAGCCATCTGTCAGACGCCGGGCAAGGGGGTGACTGGCAGACATTGGCTTCTTCCGCTCAAAGTTTTCCTTCACGGACATCTGGCTGCTGCTGTGGGAAGAGGAGAAGGAACCGCTCAAGGTGAGAGGCGGAGTGAAGGAGGGTGACTGTGAAGGTGCAAGGGAGAAAGTGGCTGAAGATAATGCACCTGAAGGAGGAAGAAGAAAAGGAGGGTGGCTTTGCTTTTGTGTGCTGCTTTTCCTCGGGTGGTCTTCCCATTGCAGTGTGTGCTTTTTCGCCATGTGCCTTTGTTGGGCAGTTGTCCCTACACGGGTCTTGGCCTTTCCACGGCTCAATTTTTGGTGGCAGAGAGTACAGATGGCATTGCTCTCATCTGAGGCAGACACACAAACATTTCCACACCGCTGAGCCCTGGGGTGATGGCACTATGGTGGCGTCAGCAGCTGACATTGAAGGGCATGTTGGCTGGCTGTCCATAGGTGGCGATACATGCCGCCGGACACTGACACGAGCTGTTTTTGATGACGAGCTCACCCTGCTTCTTTCAGCAACTCGTCTCATCTCTGACTCCCCCTCTGAACTGTCCCTCTGGTCATCATGTCTATTAGGATCCCACGTGACATCCATGCCAGTATCATCATCATCGTCATCATCATAATCATCCTCCACAGCTTCATTTGTATCAGACACCTCATAAACTGCACCAACAGCAGGCACTTCATCATCCTCCTCCCACCTTACGTCCATAGTGACGCCTAGCTTAGACATATGAGGTGGTGTAACTTGCTTAGCGCCTTCATCTTGTTGTAACAATAATGGCTGTGAATCAGTTAATTCCCCACCAAATAACTCCTGTGAAGTGTCAAATGGAGCGGATGTGGTACTTGTAGTAGCGCTGGTGGCTGCGGAAGATGAGGTGTTCTGTGTTAAATAGTCAACTATGTCCTGACAATCTTAGGAGTTGATGGCACAAGCCTTCTTCTGAGCACTGTACTTTTGTCCAGGGCCGCACGAAATCACGTCAGCACGACCTTGGACAGACCTGCCGGGTGGCCTGCCTCTGGCTCTGTCACTGCCTGTTTTGTCCATATTGGGGGGAATGAAGTGAAAGGTATGCACTGACTTGACTAATACAAATACTAAATTTGCAGTCACACAGGTGCAGTGAAAGGTATGCAGTGACTGGTATTACCATACAATGTGCAGCTGTCACACAGGTGCAGTTAACAGATATGCACGGACTGGTATATAAAACAGCGTCCGGTCACACAGGTGCAGTGAACAGGTATGCACGTACTGGTATTACAAATGTGCAGCTGTCACACACACAGGTGCAGTGAACAGGTATGCACGGATTGGTATTACAAATGTGCAGCTGTCACACACACAGGTACCGTGAACAGGTATGCAGTGACTGGTATATAAAACTGCGTGCTTTCAGGCAGGTGCAGTGAACAGGTGTGCAGTGACTGGTATCAATACAATGTGCAGCTGTCACACACACAGGTGCAGTGAACAGTTATGCAGTGACTGGTATATAAAACTGCGTGCTGTCACGCACTTGCAGTGAACAGGTATGCAGTGACTGGTATCAATACAATGTGCAGCTGTCACACACACAAGTTCAGTGAACAGTTAGGCAGTGACTGGTATATAACATTGCAATTGACCCACAAGAGCAAAAGAAATCGGCACAAGATGAGCTCCTGGCAGGTCGGGAGATACAGGTGCAACCAACAATTGTGCCTCCAGCTTGTAGATAATTGTATGCAAAAAAGGAACAGAAAGTTTCCGGGCACCAATTTGCTTCAGTAATCACCTTTAATCTATACTCCCAACACCTTCAAAAACAGCCTAACAGCTGTTTCGCAGGATAACCTACCAATTTTGCTGCCTCTGAAGAAGCAGGTTATCCGGCGAAACAGCTGTTAGGCTGATCTTTACTGCATGTATGTTTTTGAAGGTGGTAGAAGTATAGATTAAAGGTGACTACTGAAGCAAATTGGTGCCCGGAAACTTTCTGTTCGTTTTTTTGGGACAAGAGGCTTTCATATACATCACCCTCAGTCTTCTTCTGAAGATTCTCGCTGCTGTTGATTGCGAGTATGTCTTTTGTTGATTTCCTCCTCATTGCTGCTAGTGGACCTTTGTCTAATACGATTGGAGTTGCCCAAGGCTTGGCGGGAGCTTTTAGATGTCGCTACGTCTGGTCTGGGATACAAAGGTGTAGTTTCCCAGTTGGGAATCTCGATTTTCCCCAATCCAAGGTCATCACAGAAATCCGACAGGCCCGCTGGAGAGCGTAAAGCAAACATTTTGCCATTATGGAGCACGGTTAACGCAAATGGAAAACGCCATCTATATGACAGACCTTTATCTTTTAGCGCCTTCAGGAGTGGTTTCAGGATTCTTCTTTTGTTGAGAGTTATGACCGAGAGGTCTTGAAATAGTTGCACTTGGGTCTCGTTGAAAAGAATTTCATCCTGAGTACGGGCAGCTCGCATAATATTTTCCTTTAGTTGGAATGATTCTAGGCAACATATGATATCTCTCGGGAGATCCGAGTCGCTCCCCCTGGGTTTAAGGGCTCTATGAGCTCGCACAAATGTGATTTACACGTCTGTCTGACGTTGTAACAGATTATTAAAAATGGCTTCCAAGGCCTGTGGAATCTGGTCTGCCCCAACTGCCTCCGGGACGCCCTTGACTCTGATGTTACAGCGTCTTCCGCGGTTGTCTAGGTCTTCCAAGTGTCTGGAGTGTTCGGACAACCTTACATCGTGCTGTTCGGAGGACCGTTGTAATGAATCTATGCGTGAGTCTCTCTTCTTACCTTCCACCTCCACTACCTTGAGTCTCGTGTGGAAAGCCGCCATGTCAGTACGCACTTCAGCTATGGCATCATGAAATGTGCGTTTGATATCATCCGCCATTGCTTGCATGTCTGCAAGCGTAGGTGCCTTGCGAAGTTGATCCGCTTTCTTGCTAGGCCCACTGGCAGTGGATTCAGGAGAGGAAGGCTGTGAGGCCGGGTCATCTCTCGTCGGCCCCATCTTTGTTGCCTGCGTGTGTTTCTTTTGGGATCGTAATATCTCCGGAACTGTTTTGCCCTGAAGGGTAGAAGTGTTCCCCGATTCGGGTGCAGTGCTTTGTTGCTTTCTGGTGGAGCGGACGCTCATCGTGTGCCGGCTGGAAAGAGCATATAGCTAGCTAGAGCGGAGGGATAGCGGGAGCTCCGGGATCAGGCAGCCATCACCATCGTGCGTCAAGCCACGCCCCCTTCTGTTCGTTTTTCGTATATAACATTGCGTGCTGTCACACAGGTGCAGTGAACAGGAATGCAGTGACTGGTATCAATACAATGTGCAGCTGTTACACACACAGGTGCAGTGAACAGTTATGCACTGACTGGTATATAACACTAAAACCATAAATTAAAGATACATTGTTAAAGGGACATTTGCAAGCAAAGTGACTACACAAGCAAAACATGCCTCAAGGAAATCTGCGACTGTTAGTGCGTAACTCTGCAAAAAATATTGTAAAAAAAAAAAAGACACGCTGTTAATGGGACATTTGCAAACAAACTGACTATAGTAACGAAGTACGCCAACAGAAAATCTGTCAGTGTGAGTGCATTACCCTGCAAAAAAAACAAAATTATAGACACACTGTTAGGGCTGGTGCACACTTAAAAGCGCTAGCGTTATTGCAAAAGCTAAGCGGTTTTGTAAGTATACCTAGCGATTTTTGGAGTGTTTTGTTGTAGCATTTTTTTTTTCCACAATTTGAGCTGGAATTTAAGCTTTTTTTAAAAAAAATAAAGGAAAACTTTTGTAATAATTTTGCTAAACACTGCAGAAACATACATATCTATCTGACATGTCCTAAGTCCTTTATTATCTGGTTTCAGTCAGCTGATTTGTTATGATAGAGGGAGAAAATTAAACTTTGAAATCATTAGACCCCCTTATCTAGTTTCTATTGCTCTGAGCTGCTGCTAGAGAGAGAAGCAATTTCTGTCTATTTTCCTATTATAGCAGAAACTTAAGAGAACCTGTCTTGTAATACAAAGGAGGAATCTACAGCTAAGTATATCTATATTAACATAAACCTCACATTTCCCCCCTTTTGGCCATGTGATGGCCACATAAATTAATAAATCAATTATAACAACAATCAACAACAAGAATTTTACAGAAGCAATTTAAAATAAAGCTTTCTAACATAAACTTCTGACTACACTATAGCTAAACGCGGCCACCACACGATAAGCGCAACAGTGACAAGCGTGTTCAAGGCACGGTCACCGCACGTTAAGCGCAACAGTGACAAGCGTACCAACCCTGATAGCCAATTGGCCTTCAGGCACAGGATCTAATAGTTAGACCGACGATGTCGCGCAATTTTCATACTCCTGGGTAGATATTTCATCATAGGAGCTTCTTCGTTGAACTAAGTAGATGTGAGCTTCAGATGTGCGAGTGCACCTGCTAATGAAACACATAATGAATCTATAGCAAAGGTAAAACATCAGAACTGTGAGCAGGAACATCACCAGATAGGCAACTATTTGTTTAAAGAACCCTCCAATTGAACCAAATAAATTCCCTATATTTGTACCTTTAAAAGGATTCCATCCCTCATTGCCTATTTCCCTAGCGGTGTTTTGCAACTCTTTTACTTTTTGTAAGTGGTTGAGGACAATGTCGCCACTGTCGTCAATCCACGTACAGCAATCATCCTGGACCACCATGCACATCCCCCCCTGGGCCGCTAATAAATAATCTAAGGCCAATTTTTCTTGTAGTGCCAACTTGCGTACTTAGGCTATTTCAACTGTGTTAGCAGTGACCGCTGCAATGGTCTCATTAAACATATTGTCAATTAGTCCAGAGTAGTTATTTAATCTTATCATCATTTGCATCCCCCAACCTGTCCATGTAGGGAAAAAGGCCCATGCATAATCATTGGCGGTAAACAGACTCCTTTTATATAGATTGTGATGGGGCAATAAATATTTCTTTGCAGCTATAGCTTTTTCTTCTACAACAGCTACTCCTGGAGCTAAGGTAGCTACAGTACATTGACCATAGCTACCTCTTGGCAGCCAGGCATAAGCCCATCGTCCACAAACAAAGTAATAGGGTGGTTGCAATGAGATTATACCTCGTGAAAACATCTCTTTTGATACATTAACATGTGCTCCTGCTCCTATCATAGCAAGCTCTATTCCTAATAAGTTTGCACACTCTGGGATCCGGATAGCATCTAGATGAGTAAAATTACATAAAGTTTTATTAATACCTTGATCTGAGGGAAAATTCATATAACCAGTATTGCCCCCTAGGAGCATAAGTAAGGCTATTCCTAGGGACCATGCATCAGTACCTATATCATTTATGCTTACATTTTTCCAGAGCATAGTAAAGTTATATGTGGCGTTATTGCAATATGATTTGGGCAGTCTACCTAGGGATACTAGAGGTGTCTCAGGGATTTTCTATATCCATGCATATTGTGGGCTTTGAATTAGGCATTGGTTTTAACACAGGGGTTCTCCAGACAGCTCTGGCTCTATCTGCAGTATGGTTTTGTCCTAAAATGTCCTCATTACTTAATGCTTTATTTGTTATGGGGATGGCTATTAGTGGCAACCCTTTTGAATCCTTTGGCCTCATACCACATACCCAACATTTTGTTTTATTTTCAGCTAATGCCACTCTCCTTTGCAACGTCATATACAGGTTTGGTTCTTCCCAGAACAAGTCTTGAACCTGAAATACATTGACAAAATACACAAATAACACAATGTGTAAGCCTATCAGTTTAACCATTGTTGTCTTTGGTCACTTTCTTACAATGACTGACGTGAGTCCAGTTAATGAATTCCTCAAGTTTTACTGAAGTAGCTGTCACAAGGAGAAATAATTTTTATGAGTCTCAGCTAAATGGTTCTGTATGGTAATGACATATTCTGCTAAATTGGAATGAAATGACTGCAACTGCTGAGGTAGATATATTTTGGTGCGTGGTACCTGCCCAAACAGAATTTCATAGGGGCTTAATCCAAGTCTGTGGCTCATTGGAGTGGTTCTAATGCTGTACAAGACAACAGGCAAACATTCTGGCTATGGTTTCCCTGTATCCTCACACATTTTACCTAACTTAGTTTTAATGGTACTGTTTAATCTTTCTACTTTCCCACTACTTTGTGAATGATAAGGAGTATAGAAAGCCTGTGTGATACCCATAGCCTGCATTATTTCCTGTACCACCTGTCCTGTGAAATGAGAACCTTGTTCACTGACAATTACCTCCGGCAGTGAATATCTGCATATTACCTCTGTTAGGGCTTTGTTTTTGCTTTTTCATGTTTTAGCATTTGCTTTGATTACTGGCCAACACTCAGGCCAATCCTGAAAAGACATCAACACAAAGCAGGGCAAACTCATACCCTCCCACATTTGGTAGCTATATGAGGTCAATTTGTAACTTTTGCAACAGGTACTCTGGCCTAGGCATATGCCTTTGCCTTACCTTCACTACTTGTCCAATATTATGTCGCATGCAGATCTCACAATTTGCTGTGACTCGGGCAGCAACAGAGCTGAACCCAGGTGCTATCCAGTATTTACCTACCAGAGCAACCATATTATTCTTACCCATGTGAGTTGGACCATGTGTTAGAGCAGCCATCATTGGGTATAGAGATCTAGGAAGACAGAACAAAGATCCTGCCCTCCACACTCCATCTTCTTCTTGCTGTGCCCCCTTACTACTCCATGCAGCTTTGTGACTGGTAGCTTCTTGTCTTTGTAGAGTTTTCAGCATCTCCACATCCACTGGTACAGGTGGAATCTCTGAGATATTGAACAGTGCAACTTCCGACAGGGGGGTGAGAGCTGCGGCTTTGGCAGCGGCATCTGCTCTTCGATTACCTTTAGCTTCCTTTGACTGCTCTTTTGTGTGTGCTTGTACTTTTAATATGGCTACCCTGGATGGTAACTGGAGAGCCTCAAACAAGTTACTTACTAGATCAGCATTTTTAATTGGTTTACCTGCAGCCGTCATAAAGTTCCGGGACCTCCAAATCGGACCGTAGTCGTGTGATATGGAAAATCCATACCTGCTATCTGTAAAGACATTGGCAGTCTTACCTGTGGCCAGAGTACAGGCTTCAATGAGAGCATGAAGTTCTGCCTCCTGTGCCGATTTCTTTGGAGGTAAAGATGTTTGCACCACTGTTTCCTCCAGTGTTACAACAGCATAACCAGTGTGTGGCTTACCATCCTCAGTGTAGTACCTAGAACCATCAACAAAGAATTTAAAATCTGGATTTTGCAAAGGTGTATCTTGGACATTAGAGGTTTGGATAGTTTCCATGTCTATTAACTCCAGACAATCATGTTCCTCTATCAGTTCAGTTTCCTCATTTGGTAAGAGTGTAGCTGGATTTAGGGTGTTACATCTTTTTAATTTTAGGTTTTCTGGTGTAAGCAATGCAACCTCATATTTTGTTAACCTTGCCATTGACAAATGTTTAGTCTGTACCCTGTTTAGGATTTCAAGTACACTGTGGGGTGTTAACAGATGGAGAGTATGTCCTAGTACTAAGTCAGCCGACTTAGTAAGCATGAGGGCACAAGCTGCTACACTCCTGACACATCCAGGGGACCCCTGAATCACTGGATCAAGTTTGGCTGAAAAATAGGCCACAGGCCTCTGCTTGAAGCCATGCATTTGAGTGAGTACTCCTGTTGCATGTCCTTTGCTCTCATGGCAGAAAAGGAAAAATTCTTTCTTGTAGTCAGGCAGCCCCAACACTGGTGCTGTGACTATGGCTTGTTTTAAGGCCTCAAAAAGATGCTTTGCCTGGTTCAGTGATTACAAATGGTTCCCTGGAGACACTCTCATACAAAGGTGTCATCAGCTGGGATGCATTGGGAATCCAATCCCTGCAGTAACTTACTAAACCCAGAAATGTCCTTAACTTCCTGACAGATGTTGGCATTGGGTAATTTTTAAAATTGGATACCCTCCTGTCTGCTGTTAGACGGTTTGCTCCTAGTGGAATGCAGTGACTAAGAAATGTTACACATGGCAGACAGTATTGAAACCTTGTTAACTTTTTTTTTTTGCTAGAGATGATAACATAGCAAACTGAAATGTAAATGTAATACCACTTCTGATGTGCAGGTGATGCTTTAACACTTGTATTTATGTATATTCACCAACAATCCTCTATGCTGCTTAGTCACTGTACTATATTCCTCTATTTGTCTCTTCCTTTAAATGCTTATTGCTTCAACAAATATGATACTTGCTGCCGTATTGCCTCTCCATAGACAGTCTTTGCTCCTTTTCAAACCTTCCCTTTTCAAGGCTGCACTACCAGCAGATGTTGTTGCACCCCTAGACATAGCTGCTCCAGCTCCAACACCTTACACCTTGATGCTTTCATCTGGCCACCCAGCAGGCAGTCGCCTCCTAGGGCATACCTATACATAGAAACATTCTACAACCTGTTCTGGCTTTTTCTGAGATTCTGTCATCCACAATTTAATCTGAATAATTAGCTGTTTCCTTTCTAGCCACTTCTGATGCCTGGCTATAAAATCCTTCCAAAAGTCATAATCTAATCTTCCACCATCTGGCATTTTAGTTTTCTTGCAAATACTTTTAAACGGGGCTGTAGCCCACGTACCATGGGTGTCTGTCAT
This sequence comes from Hyperolius riggenbachi, assembly GCF_040937935.1. Taxonomy (NCBI): domain Eukaryota; kingdom Metazoa; phylum Chordata; class Amphibia; order Anura; family Hyperoliidae; genus Hyperolius; species Hyperolius riggenbachi. Next base: position 395,317,455 of record NC_090647.1, on the reverse strand, counting down.
CCACTCAACTGCTGTCTTACCAGGAGGTTTAGGATCAAGACCTGCTTGATTCGAGCCAAGAGGGGTAGATACATTATTTCCCATCTTTAGCTTACACACTTACTACTTTAAAAAGTGCACTTTGTATCACGGGTTGGCCAACCACTTACTACAAATACATGAGATAAAACCTCTAGACACCTTTTTATCAGACACCCTTATTCTATCTAGCAAACGTAATTTCTCAAATGCCTATAAACACAACGTTCCTAGCCCTCTACCTGCAATATATTTAGACCAGAAGATATGATGCTGCAATATGTTCCTAAGCTATCTGCTAGTTCAGTCTACAAAGAGTTAATTTCTGTGTTAGCAACGAAGCTTTTACACAGCGAGGAAAACTTACAAACCAGGGGCCCTTTGACCTGTAGGTTTACCTCTTATCTCAGGTCGGTTAATGAGAGATATATTCTCTCTAGCAGCAGAGGCCTGTTAATTATTAACTAATATAGACTGAACTGAAACAGAAAGCTTTGGCAGACGTGACGAGTGAAACACTGCTACGCAGCGTTTATACACAGTCTTATATTATTGACATATATTATGGTCTAGAATTTGCGTAAAAACCACTTCCTAATGCCACCTCAATACAGCCACTGATTAAATCAACAAAGCTAAACCGCAGCAACCTGTCTATGATCTATTTATAACACTTTACAACCTTTTTTGAAAAGACATGCATAAACAACAAAGTTACAGCTACAAATTACATCAAAACTGCACTGTAAGGTATTACACATGCATTTTCAGAATGACCGTTAATAAACCCCAAATACAATGTTAGATTACATAAAAACAAGCACCACAGACAAGACAAATACATCCAAGTAGCCAAGGTTCAGTTTTTGCGAGGCATTAATACTCACCCAGACCACAAGAGGCTGTGAGAGAGAGGAGACAAAGATATATAGGAGCTAAGTCAAGCGGTTCTTACCAAGTTGACAGATCCTCCACTAGGCAACTGTTGTCCTGCTATCTCACACCTCAGACGATCTTAGGTGAATATTATCTGCTCGGTCCCTGTTCGCTGGGCCAAATTGTAAAGTCTAAGACCTGTAATATAAATTTAAAGTGAGGCCAAACACCTCTACTCATACGTTGGCTAACGGACTCCGAATTTTAGGCCCTTAGGAAGAAGATCACACGGACACCAGCTACATGTTTGCAAACCAGATCTTCTTAGTTTAATAATGAAAGACTTCAAGTTTTTATAGCATTATAGTCACATAAAGCATTATGTCATTAAGTTAATAATTACAATATGGCGTGATGGGTTCCTATTTCTGACTTTCATACCTGTCAGCTAATAATTTTGCTAAACACTGCAGAAACATACATATCTATCTGACATGTCCTAAGTCCTTTATTATCTGGTTTCAGTCAGCTGATTTGTTATGATAGAGGGAGAAAATTAAACTTTGAAATCATTAGACCCCCTTATCTAGTTTCTATTGCTCTGAGCTGCTGCTAGAGAGAGAAGCAATTTCTGTCTATTTTCCTATTATAGCAGAAACTTAAGAGAACCTGTCTTGTAATACAAAGGAGGAATCTACAGCTAAGTATATCTATATTAACATAAACCTCACACAGAGAGCAGAATAGCATGCAGAAGACGAAGTGGAAGTAGCCTCTCTGCCATCCCGTCTCTTACTTTTTTATGAACATCAAAGAGTTAAATTCTGACATCACCCGATCCATACCCCCAAACCTACAATTGGCGGGCATGGGCATGTGACCCACATCATCATCTAATGCACCAGTGCTTTATGCCCTAGATGCATGGAATGCAATGTTTTCCAAATATTGGCTTTGTTTACCGTTTTGTAGGCTCAATGTCGGGACATTCAGACCTGAAAACATATTATGTGTCCTTCTAGAGCAGGTATGGGCAAACTTGGCCCTCCAGCTGTTGATATAGCGGGGAACACTGCTTTGATGGATTTATCCAGGTGATCCAAATTAATGTTAACCTGTTTCTATGCATGAATGTAGAAACTCTGAATCAGAGAGACACAGAGACAATATCCCATAGATTCTTAATTAACAAGCAATGTTTATTGGAACGTAGTCCTTACTATTTATAGATTACATGATGTACAATGAATGTTTATTCATTTTAGGGAGGGTTTCTTTGTTAGTAGAGGTGTGCATAATTATTAGAAGGTGTGTTATGGGTGTACATATTTAACATAATTAACTATGATGCAATCAACCAAGCTCAGTGTCCTGTGGGCTCTGGGTAAGGCGGCCTTCGCCATGTTCTGAGCAGCATCGGTCGACCTTCACCGATGCTTTCGTTTTTGTTTGGTCCCAGAACTCGAACAGAGCTGGAACATTCCAGGACATAAGCTGAACTGATTACAGCACATTGTAACAAATTACACAAAAGAATACACAGTATAAAGCAATATATATATATATATATATATATATATATATATATATATATATATATATATATATGAATATTGAAGGATATGAGCAATGACTGTTTGGGGGGGGGGGTTAATCAATCAATCCTGGATTTAATCAATAACCTATGAGGTAAAGAATGTTATTCAATACCTAATCAATAATATGCCTATGACAGCTCCCTCCTCTGGATCACATTATTTACCGAAGCTAATCATAGATTTTCAATTGAAGATAATTAATTAATTTTCAATACAGGCTGTTAGGATTGAAAATCTAAAACTAATCTGTGCACTATTCTTCTATACAAATAGAGGGCTTTTATTTTATTGTAACATTATCCCCCAAATTGGTTTAAAACTAAACTAAACTAACCCTTAACATGACACTACACCACCCAAACACTAGGGCCTAGCAATAATACTGAAACCCACCCCTTTCTGGGGCTGATTCAATCATTGATTGTAAATTAGCATTAAAAATATCCAGCCCCAAATCAGATAAGTGTACCCGATCTGAGCGAAATGAGCTAGGGTTAAACCTTCAAGCGTATGGTGTCTATAGGTAAATTCCCCAATGGATGGTAAAAATCTGGATAACACCCTATTAATACGCTTTTTAATGTGGAACCTAAAATTATTCTGGGGGGAAACCCACAACAGTCTACAAATTATTTCAGAAAAAAACAGAACACATTCAGGAACAATACTATGAATGCGCATAAAATCATACCTCATATGGCGTAATAGAGCAACAGTTAGCATTTCCCATATCATTTCCCCCCAAATGACAAATAAAAATATCTGGAAAAGGAAGAACCTGCAATAAATAAGTAAAAACATCAAACTTTCCCATCGCATTCCTCTTATGCCGTACCAATAGACAGAAAAATTGTCCTAAGATAAAGCAAGGTGTTTCTCATATTCACTGTCACTAAAACAAAAGAATGACCCACAATCCAAACACTCTTTTTGCGATGAGAGGACTGCAGTCCAAGGTTCATATTGACTTCCATTTTCTAGTGCAGGCAAACTAGTTGTATCCTAGCACTCTTTTCTATCGGGGGAGGGGGGGGGGGGGGGCTAGGTGCACTGTCACTATCACCCTGATGAAAGTCTTTTACAGATAGAGGTGCTTCCTCAGAATCCTGCAAAACCAAACTCTTCAGGCTGTGGCAAGCCACTCTTCAGGGATTTTACATCTGGTTCACCCTCTTTGTTTGGGGTGTTTATACCTGCTTCGCCCCCTTTACCTGGTACCTTCGTTAAAGGGACTCCGAGCAGTGCAGTAACTATGGAAAGATGCATATAATTTTGAAGCTCTCTTTCTCCTCTTTTCAATGATATATAAACCACCGCCCTACACCTTTTAGTTTTCGCTATTTTCGCGATCGAAATCACGGCCAACGCAATTTCAAAAATCGATTCGAAAATAGCGAAAACTATAAGGCGTAGGGCGGTGGTTTATATATCATTGGAAAGAGGAGAAAGAGTGCTTCAAAATGGTATGCATCTTTCCATAATTACTGGAAAGCATTGTATTACACAGGACGACACTTTCCCCAGTGTCGGCAGCTCCATTTAGTACAATGCAATGAAATACAAGGAACCCAGGGGGATATAATTACAAATATCATGCTGGTAGGTGTGAGGATATAATTAATTAGTTGTGGGTATGCTTAAAGGCATACCCACAGGCACTGCTTGGAATCCATTTAATCTCTTCAGATTACAAGGGTGGATCTTTTTCCCTCTGCTGTTGTGGATCCCTCTGTACGGACAACGATCCTGGTCACAGCTACCACTCTCGTCAAAAGCCCAAAAAGGAAAATTGCCTTGTTCACTACCTGTGGACAGGTGCTGGACTATGATCACATCTCCTGCCTCCGGAAAAGACGTATACTGTCACCTGCAGAAGTGTGAAAAATAAAGACACATCACCATAGTGGCCATTCAATTTATCAACAAATTTTACTACATTTTTATCCTGTATAAGGCCGGCAGCAAACCACAAATCTGACCCATGACTGAGACTTCCCCGATTACATCAAAAGAAAAACGCAGAAAAAACGTAGCATACAATACCGACCAAAAAAATCGCAAATCGGAATCACATGTAGTGTGCAAACGCCCTAAATACTTTACCAGACTTGAACATTAACATGTTTACTATCACCAATAAGTACTTATTTTCTCCTAATAATTAAAATCACTTTCATTTTTACACACGGCATGTAACATTCATACTACTATCACTCTTCCATACTATCCTACGCAATACCATTCAACCACGCCACAAATACTAAACAGCTAATCTTGAGAAGTATTTTTAAAATCTCGGTAATAATCAATATCCCAATAATTGAGTTACCCCCAGTGTCCCTTCTTTTTGACCAAAAATCAAATTTTTTTCTTCATTAGAATTTAAGTGATGCTGGGACTTGTAGTTCCTCAAAAATATATTATCAAAGAAGAAAAATATGGAAAACTGCTAGCATCAGGAATGGGAGTGGCTTATTAATTTGCACTTAAACCTTAAAAATATATCATCATGTTACTCCTAAATAGGGATATGGAAATTTTCCTTCTAAAATTAAAAACTCAAATACAAAAAAAAAATTAATTATTAATAACTTCATCTCTTATAAAATATTATATGTCACAAGACATGCTAAACATAATATGTGATATGTCAAATAACAATGTGACCCAGAATTGCATATGCTGCCTTAACGGCCTGCTGTTAGTGCATGCAGCAAGCTGCATACCCAATACAGATTTTTGGAAACCTCAATGTTTTTCCGCGAATTTTTTCCCAGATGAATATTACTTACACAGTTTTAAAATATTCTCTAAAATACAATACATACAATACACAATGCAACATTTCCTCAGCAGTGGCATCTAGAAACATTGATTTTACAATATCTGTGCTGTATTAGTGCGGTGGGGAGGAGTATTTTCACTTTTAACCTCTGGGTGGCGCAGAGGGATGTGGTGCTTACTGGCTGGGCAGACCAGATTTTATTATTGTCTTATTTTTTGTTTGTAGAGCATCAAAGTCAAACATTGTACAGTTGCAAGACAAATACTGTAGCATTTCAACAATGAGGTAGCAGCGACTCTGCATGCCTATCTGCTAGGATTCATTACAGAATTTGACAAACATAACTTGATAACCATGTTACAATATTCAAAAAGAAATCAACTCACGAAGCACCACTGAGTAACGATATATGAATGTATATACATCTGCAGCATAAGCATTAAATTAACAGCTCTCCGATTCTAATCTATATCTGACTGTAACGGTTGTGGGACTTTCTCCGTGATCAGCGCACAACGCGTGCGCTGACACGGCGGAAATCCTCCACAAGCGTATATTTGCAGGCACCCAGCAAAAGGTGCTACGCACCTGTAGAGGGAAATTCCTGTCGGCAGATGGCGCTGGGGAGTGCAGAGGAACCAATCCTCTGTACCTCCACAAGTGCCAGACAGGAATTGTACGAAGCGCAGAACGCAATCGCAAGAGAGGCGATTGCGAATGAGATTGAGCAAAGGGACAGGTTGTATGTGTGTGCGCCAATCCAGTCGCCACTCCGCGACCGCGCACACACAACAGCAGATATGAAATAGGAACGCGATCGCGAGAGGTGCGATCGCCAGATGTGACACAAGGCAGATCAGAATAGAATACGAGGGTAGCAAAGGCACAGCAAATAATACAATAAGGAGATACGGAAAATAATAAACGCTAGCTAACCGCGAACACTGCACTCATTCGCAACAGTGCACGCGGTTATGCGCGATCTCCACGTGATAAGCACAATAGAGACAAGCACGCCTAACTAACCATTAACAGACAAACATGAAACAGAGGACGCGAGCGCTTGCTTAACGGTTACCTCACCGAGCCTGCAGCAAGCGTAGCGGACAATACAGACACACGAAAACAGGGACAAACGAGAGATAGGATCCACAGCACTAGCGAAAAGTGTCCAGCGTGATCCAGGCACAGAGTAGCAGAACAGAAGGATCCCCAGCGCTAGCGAAAAGTAGCTAGCGCGATCCCAGAAGACAGAACAGAAGGATCCCCAGCGCTAGCGAAAAGTAGCTAGCGCGATCCCAGGAGACAGAACAGAAGAGATAGCTGGTAGCAACCGCTGCACCAGCTATACTCCAAGAACAGAGATCAGAACCATTTCCTGTCGACCACCTTTGGGGCAGGACAATGGCAACAGGCAAGACAAGACAGAACAGGCAATACAGATAATACAACCTGACTGGGCTAGAAGGGGAGCCTAAAGCAACCCCCAGGAATTAACTATACTAGATAGCAATGGCTGACACTCCAGCAGTGTCCATCAGGAACAGACCATGGAAAGGAAATGTCCAGCAAAGCATTCTGGGAGCAGAATGCTTTTATAGTGCCAGTCATCAAAAGAAGGCAGGTAAGGGATTTGCATGACTAATGTAAGCAAATTCCTCAGCAACACAAGCTGCAAAACTGACAGAAGCTTTTCTTTCCAGAGTCCTGCAGCATGCAAATCAAAACAATGGTCAAAAAGCTGCCTGCCTGCACAGGCAGCTGAGCAAATCATCACACTGACATCTTCCAACAATTAGATCTATCAGTGCCTTGTGTTTCCAGCCTGGCGGTATGGACGAGCTCAGCTCGTCCATCACCGCCGGAGGCTGCTGCTCAGGCCCTGCTGGGCCGATTTGCTTCAAATAAAGAGCAGCACACGCAGCCGGCACTTTGCCAGCCACGTGTGCTGCCTGATCGCCGCCGCTCTGCGGCGATCTGCCGCGAGCAGCGGCGAAAGAGGGTCCCCCCAGCCGCCTGAGCCCAGCGTAGCCGGAACAAAAAGTTCCGGCCAGCGCTAAGGGCTGGATCGGAGACGGCTGACGTCAGGACGTCGGCTGACGTCGATGACGTCACTCCGCTCGTCGCTATGGCGACGATGTAAGCAAAACAAGGAAGGCCGCTCATTGCGGCCTTCCTTGTTTATTCTGGGCGCCGGAGGCGATCGGAAGAACGCCTCCGGAGCGCCCTCTAGTGGGCTTTCATGCAGCCAACTTTCAGTTGGCTGCATGAAATAGTTTTTTTTTTATTAAAAAAAAACCCTCCCGCAGCCTCCCTGGCGATCTTATCAGAACGCCAGGGTGGTTAAAACCCATATATTGCAAAAAAGATTTGAAAAGCCGAAGCCTGTCACGGGAAGAGACGGACTTTAGATGCTCTGTTCAGTTCGGCATTTCAATACAAATCTAATACTCTGATAGGAAAGGGCATGCTTGGAGATGTAGTCCTCCCTGTATATCTATCTATCTATCTATTTATCTATCTATATATATATATATATACATATGTCATAGGCACATTATTGATTAGGTATTGAATAACATTCTTTACCTCATAGGTTATTGATTAAATCCAGGATTTATTTATTAGACCCCCCCCCCCCAAACAGTCATTGCTCATATCCTTCAAAATTCATATATATATATATATATATATATATATATATATATACAGGATCTTCTAAAAAAATTAGCATATTGGGATAAAGTTCATTATTTTCTGAAATGTACTGAACATTAGACTTTCATATATTTTAGATTCATCACACACAACTGAAGTGGTTCTGTGAAGGATTGCGGAATGCCCTGACGGCGTGGCAGCTACTTCCGCGTCCAGCCCGGCGGTCTATGTGCGGCGACATGTGTCTGATGCTGTTCAGCCTTCCTGTGCACATAGGCTGAGGAATACACGTGCGCGCGCGGAGAGACAGAGGCTTTATGGGAAACAGCGGGGGATCAGCTGACGGCGCGGGTCAGCTGATCCCGGGGCAGACGCGGATTGGCTGGAAGGGACTGGGCGGAGCTGATCAGCGCTGCACTATATAAGCACTCATCCCTCAGTCTCACGTTGTCTGCCGTTGCAAATGCTTCATGTGTTAGCCCACAGACCTTAGTCAGATCCTACAGTGTGTTAGAACCAGGAAGGACCTGGGAATTCACACTGAGCTAGATTACTGTCTCAATGTTATGTTATGATCTAGACTAGTTCCAGGGTGTTGTGACTACAGACCTCACACCCAAGCCTAGGATACTGTCTATGTTATGTTATGCTCTAGCCTCCCTGGCGTTCTATTTCCCCAGGATTTCCGTGCAAAAAGTGGTTCAATTAATTTCCAATAATTTTCAACCCTTTTTTTTTTTTTGCAATCATTTTTTTTAATATTGAATTCAATACAGGTTATTGTATTGAATTCAACTAAAAAAAGTGTTTACTGCGAGTTTGTTGATGACGCTGTGTGACCCTGGTGTCATCAACGCCGATCGCCGGGGGACATGTCATCGCCGAGGGAGAAGAAAAATCCGCACAGGGACATGGAAGAAGGCACTGGGGAAGCTATCAAAGGTACACGACGAAGGATCAGCACGCCAATGGTGAGTATAATACCCAGATGTGTAGCCAGGTGTATAGGGAGCCACATGTAGCCAGATGTCAGGGTAGCCAGGTGTGTAGGCAGATGTATAGGTAGCCAGGTGTGTAGCCAGGTATAAGGTGCCAGGTATAGTGTGCCAGGTGTAGTGTAGCCAATTGTGGGGTGCCAGGTGTAGCCAGTTATGGGGTGCCAGGTGTAGCCAGTTATGGGGTGCCAGGTGTAGTCAGTTATAGGGTGCCAGGTGTAGCCAGTTATGGGGTGCCAGGTGTAGCCAGTTATGGGGTGCCAGGTGTAGTCAGTTATAGGGTGCCAGGTGTAGCCAGTTATGGGGTGCCAGGTGTAGTGTAGCCAGTAATGGCGTGCCAAACTACCCCCCCAACACCTTCCCCCAGGCTGTGGGTGGCCAGTGGGGACCCCCCTTCTGGGCAGGGGGTTGTCCCTGTTCTTTGCAGGCTGTGGGTGGCTGGTGGGGACCCCCCTTCTGGGCAGGGGGTTGTCCCTGTTCTTTGCAGGCTGTGGGTGGCTGGTGGGGACCCCCCTTCTGGGCAGGGGGTTGTCCCTGTTCTTTGCAGGCTGTGGGTGGCCGGTGGGGACCCCCCTTCTGGGCAAAGGGTTGTCCCTGTTCTTTGCATGCTGTGGGTGGCCGGTGGGGACCCCCCTTCTGGGCAGGGGGTTGTCCCTGTTCTTTGCAGGCTGTGGGTGGCTGGTGGGGACCCCCCTTCTGGGCAGGGGGTTGTCCCTGTTCTTTGCAGGCTGTGGGTGGCTGGTGGGGACCCCCCTTCTGGGCAGGGGGTTGTCCCTGTTCTTTGCAGGCTGTGGGTGGCTGGTGGGGACCCCCCTTCTGGGCAGGGGGTTGTCCCTGTTCTTTGCAGGCTGTGGGTGGCCGGTGGGGACCCCCCTTCTGGGCAAAGGGTTGTCCCTGTTCTTTGCATGCTGTGGGTGGCCGGTGGGGACCCCCCTTCTGGGCAGGGGGTTGTCCCTGTTCTTTGCATGCTGACCCCCCTTCTGGGCGGGGGGGGGGGGTGTCCCCGTCCTTTGCGGGTTGTGGGTGGCCTTTCCCTCCCCCCCTCCCATCCCCCGTGCAAGCCCCCCTTCCCCCTGAACCCTTACCCTCGGTGTGAGTCCTGTTCTACTCACCCAGGCTGTCTCCAGCGGCGGTGGCAGAATCCCTTCTTCCTCCTTCCCCGAAGTCTCATGCTCTGTGTAATTATCGCTACGAGGCTTGGTGACGTCACCGAGCCTCGTAGCAGTAACGTCACAGGCCGGGACTTCGGCGTTAGAGGAAGAAGGGATTCTGCTGGCGCTGCTGGAGACAGCCTGGGTGAGTAGAACTGGACTCACACCGAGGGAAGGGGTTCAGGGGGAAGGGGGGGGATGGGAGGGGGGGAGGGAAAGGCCACCCACAGCCCGCAAAGGACGGGGACACCCCCCCGCCCAGAAGGGGGGTCCCCGCCGGCCACTACCAGCCTGCAAAGAACAGGGACCCCCGCCCAGAAGGGGGGTCCCCATCAGCCACTACCAGCCAGCATAGAACGGGGACACCCTCCCCCCTTCCTGCACAGAGGGAATCCCCGCCGGCCACTACCAGCCCGCATAGGGAATCCCCCTGCACAGAACGGACACTCGTCCGCACACAAAGGGGGAATCCCTGCACGCAGCACATTCTCTGCCCCGCCAGCTGCACAGGGATTCCCCAGGGTGGCTGGATGCTTGTTCTGTATGCTGTGGGTAGCACAGATCGCTATCCACAGCGTGCAGTCAGGCATCCAGCCATCCTGGGGAATCCCTCTGATGAGGGAAAATTTCAGCGGGCGGTGCAGAGAAACAGGAAATCTCCCTGGCGGGATTGACGAGCTGAGCTCGTCCAAAACACTTTCAGCAAGTTTTTGCTGGACGAGCTGAGCTCGTCCAGAACGCTAGGGAGGCTAGACTAGTTCTGGGGTATTGTGACTACGGACCTCACACACAAGCCTAGGATACTGTCTATGCTATGTTATGCTCTAGACTAGTTCCAGGGTGTTGTGACTACGGACCTCACACCCAAGCCTAGGATACTGTATGTTATATGTCAGACTAGTTCCAGGGTGTTGTGAATACGGATCTCACACCCAAGACTAGCATTGTGTACTTTCTATCGTAGCCCGCCACTAGGGTGTTGAGAGCTAGGACCTCACATCTAGTAAGGGCAAGCTTGTTCTAATTAGCAGCAGGGCAGCCTGCAACCAGGTAAAGGCCCCTCTCCTAGGGAGCCTTTAGCCTATAAGGATTCACCCACAGTCTGGGGTGAATTCCCTCCTACTTCTTCTTACCGCCAGCTCCTCTGGTGGTTATCACTCAAAGTGCTACTGTTACATCTACACTCTCTTCTCAGGTGTCCAGAGGTTAGACATACCTGGATTATTGGTGATACTGCAGATCATCCATAATCTGGTGTATATCTGCATTACTGGTGATTCTGCAGATCACTAGTAACCAGGTTCTCTCTGCGTGTTGACACCCATCGTTACAGAACGGCAGACCCAAACAATATGGATCCACTTGACAGTTGACTTGAGAATTGCATCAGCGTGCTGGATAGTCATCAGACCCAGATCAATGCCTTGTCTGGGTCTATACAAGCCCTTCAGACGACTGTTAACGCAGTGCGATCCCCTTTTGTTACAGACTTACGTATGCCTGTGCCCGAGAAGTTTTATGGTCATAGATCTGACTTCTGAAACTTTAAAAATCGAGTGTTAACTTACTTTGAGTTGAGACCTAATGCGTCAGGTACTGTCGCACAGAGAATTATTTTTATTAAGACACTGTTGACAGGGGATTCCCAGACCTGGGCATATGGCCTTCCACCAGGGGATGGGGCCCTGACCTCTGTGGAGGAGTTTTTCAAAGCTATGGCTATCATTTACGATGATCCGGACTTTGCCTCGACCGCTGAGCGGAAGCTCAAGATGTTGCGGCAAGGCAACGATTCGGTAGAGACTTATGCAGCTGAGTTCAGGAAGTGGGCGGTGTCAGCTAGATGGGGCTCATTTGCGTTACTGGATTGTTTCTTGTCAGGATTATCAGATGCAGTGTCTAATCTAATGTTAGGATATCCTGAGCCAAAAACTATAGATGAGGCTATTTCACTAGCAATCAGAGTGGACCGTCGCCTACAGTACCAGAGACAAAGTAGGCGCAGGAGTAATGTGAGATACGTTTCCTATGCTTCCTCTCCACCTACGTCACCTCCTCCTGAACCCATGTAGATTGGACGGTCAAAATTGTCCCGAGTCGAGCAGAGTCGTAGAAAGGCTGAACAACTCTGCTTGTACTGTGCAGAGGAGGGTCATAAAGCACAGAACTGTCCCAAGAAATCGGGAAACGCTGCCGCCTAGGAGTGGTCAGATGTAACACCCTAGGCGCGCAGAATTTACCTCTTGAAGACGATCGATTGCTCCTTCCATGCACCATTTCATGGGAGGACCAAACAATTCCTACTGAGGCCTTCCTGGACTCTGGCTCAGCCGCCAATTTTATTGACTATGATTTTGCTAAAAGATTGGGAATTCTTATTGTTCCATTAAGTCACAAAGTGTTAGTTACTGCAGTAGATGACTCTCCTCTGCAGAGTAAATATCCTCTGTCCCAGACTCCGGAGTTGGGGGTCACTATAGGGGTTTTACATAAAGAGAGTTTGCAGTTTTTTATGTTACGAATGACAACTTCCACCATTATCCTTGGTCTGCCATGGTTCACGCCCCTCAGATTGATTGGGCCTCTGGTCAGCTAACAAGCTGGTCTACCCGCTGTTATCATCATTGTTTGGCGAAGGTAACCATGGGTAACACCAGATTACAGGTGGAAGGATTGCCAGAGCAGTATAAAGACTTTGCTGATGTCTTTTGTCCTAAATCAGCAGACAGACTACCTCCTCACCATCCCTTCGATTGTCCCATTGACTTAAGATCTGGTTGTATGCCTCCTCGGGGTCATCTTTATAACTTGTCCGGGCCAGAGAAGCTGGCTATGCAAGAGTACATCAAAGAAAATTTAGCTAAGGGATTTATCCGCCCCTCCCGGTCACCTGCGGGCACTGGGTTCTTTTTTGTAAAGAAAAAAGATGGAGGCCTCCGTTCCTGCATTGACTATCGGGGTCTAAATAAGATCACGGTGAAAAATCGTTATCCGCTACCTCTCATTGACAATTTATTTTCCCAGATCACCAATGCTAAAGTTTTTTCTAACTTGGACTTAAGGAGTGCATACAACCTGGTTCGCATCAGGGACGGTGATGAGTGGAAGACGGACTTTAACACACCCGATGGGCACTACGAGTACTTAGTGATGCCCTTCGGGTTGTGCAACGCTCCGGCCGTCTTCCAGGAGCTGATTAACAAGGTTTTTAGACCGATTTTGGGCAAATTTGCAGTAGTATATCTTGATGATATACTGGTCTTTTCAGCCACTCTTGCCGAACATCGGAGACATGTCAAGTGTTGGAAAGACTAAGACAGAATCAGTTGTATGCCAAACTGGAAAAGTGCATTTTTGAGGTGACCTCTGTTGCTTTTTTGGGATATGTAATATCTACTTCGGGCCTCTCTATGGACCCTGGGAAAGTCTTGGCTGTACTGGAGTGTCCACAGCCTGTAGGTCTGAAGGCCCTCCAGAGATTTCTGGGTTTTGCAAATTACTACAGGAGATTTATTAAAGGGTACTCTACAGTGGTTTCGCCCCTCACCAGTCTTACCAAAAAAGGGGCTGATACTCACCACTGGTCCGAGGAAGCTCTTACGGCCTTTGAGACCCTAAAGAAGCTGTTCTGTTCTGCTCCTATCCTGAGACACGTTGATGTCACCTTCCCGTTCATAGTAGAGGTTGATGCCTCTGAGGTGGGGGTGGGGGCTGTGCTGTCTCAGCGTTCCGGTTTGCAGGGTAAACTTCATCCATGCGCCTATTTTTCTCGTAGGTTTTCCCCAGCGGAGAGAAACTACGATATACGCAACCGAGAACTCCTGGCCATCAAGTTAGCCTTTCAGGAATGGCGACATTGGTTAGAGGGAGCAGAACATGTTATTACAGTTTACACAGATCATAAAAACTGATGCCTTGTCCAGGTGTTTCGAGCCCGAGACGGCACAGCCCTCGGCACCCATGACTATTCTGCCTCGGAGGGTGGTTTTGGCAGCCACAGAGACCTGGAAGGATTGGGCTGCCACCCTGGCCCCATATCAGCAGGATGTCCCAGAAGGAAAGCCTGAGGGAGTGTTATTTGTGCCCCTGCCTTTTCGTCTACAGCTCTTACAGTTGTTCCACTCCCATAAGAATGCTGGTCATCAAGGAGCCACCAGGACACAGGATCTCCTTGCCAGGTGTGCTTGGTGGCCATCCCTGGCCACAGATTGTAAGGAGTTTGTTAGAGAGTGTGCTGTGTGTGGTAGGAGCAAACCTTCCCGACAGGCTCCGGTGGGAACCTTGCAGCCCTTGCCTGTTCCAAGTGAACCATGGACCCATCTGTCCATGGATTTTGTGGGTGAACTCACCAGGTCTGAAGGCATGACTGTCATCTGGGTGGTAGTAGACAGATTCAGCAAGGTGGCCCATTTTATCCCTCTGAAATGACTCCCCTCCGCCCAAGAACTGGCTAACCTCTTCATCCTGCACATTTTCCGGCTGCATGGCATTCCGGAGAATGTGGTGTCAGATAGGGGAGTCCAGTTCGTTTCTAGATTCTGGAGGGCATTCTGTCACCTTATGGGCATGAATCTTTCGTTTTCATCAGGCTACCACCCGCAGACAAATGGCCAGACCGAGAGGGTCAACTAATCCATGGAACAGTTTCTCAGATGCTATGTGACTGATGCACAAACAGACTGGGTAAAATTTTTGCCTTTCGCAGAGTTTGCGCACAATAACCTGAAAAGTTCTTCCTCCGGGTCTTCCCCTTTTCAGGTAGTGTTGGGAAGGTCCCCTAAGTTCGCTCCTTTGCCGGTGGCATCTACTCCTTTCCCAGCATTAGAGGATTGGCAGGTGGCGTTAAAACAAATTTGGGCTCTGGTGAAGACAAATTAGGGAAAGGCTTTCAAGTCTCAGAAAAAGCAGGCTGATAAGAGACGCTCTGCTGAATGGGACTTTTCGCCAGGAGATTTGGTCTGGGTGTCTACGTGACATCTGGCTTTGAAACAACTAGAACTTGGGTACCAGAATGCCGCATGCACGCAGAGGAGTTGAGGAAAGAGTTCCATGACTTACATCCTGGGAAGCCTGGTGGGAAGCGTCCGGAGTCCACTCCTTGGGGGGGGGGGGGTGTACTGTGAAGGATTGCGGAATGGCCGACGCGTGCCCTGACGGCGTGGCGGCTACTTCCGCCTCCAGCCCGGCGGTCTATGTGCGGCGACATGTGTCTGATGCTGTTCAGCCTTCCTGTGCACATAGGCTGAGGAATACACGCGCGCAGAGAGACAGAGGCTTTATGGGAAACAGCGGGGGATCAGCTGACGGCGCGGGTCAGCTGATCCCGGGGCAGACGCGGATTGGCTGGAAGGGACTGGGCGGCGCTGATCAGCGCTGCACTATATAAGCACTCGTCCCTCAGTCTCACGTTGTCTGCCGTTGCAAATGCTTCATGTGTTAGCACACAGACCTTAGTCAGATCCTACAGTGTGTTAGAACCAGGAAGGACCTGGGAATTCACACTGAGCTAGATTACTGTCTCAATCTGTCTCAATGTTATGTTATGCTCTAGACTAGTTACAGGGTGTTGTGACTACGGACCTCACACCCAAGCCTAGGATACTGTCTATGCTATGTTATGCTCTAGACTAGTTCCAGGGTGTTGTGACTACGGACCTCACACCCAAGCCTAGGATACTGTCTATGCTATGTTATGCTCTAGACTAGTTCCAGGGTGTTGTGACTACGGACCACACACCCAAGCCTAGGATACTGTATGGTATATGTCAGACTAGTTCCAGGGTGTTGTGAATACGGATCTCACACCCAAGACTAGCATTGTGTACTTTCTATCGTAGCCCACCACTAGGGTGTTGAGAGCTAGGATTTCACATCTAGTAAGGGCAAGCTTGTTCTAATTAGCAGCAGGGCAGCCTGCAACCAGGTAAAGGCCCCTCTCCTAGGGAGCCTTTAGCCTATAGGGATTCACCCACAGTCTGGGGTGAATTCCCTCCTACTTCTTCTTACCGCCAGCTCCTCTGGTGGTTATCACTCAAAGTGCTACTGTTACATCTACACTCTCTTCTCAGGTGTCCAGAGGTTAGACATACCTGGATTATTGGTGATACTGCAGATCATCCATAATCTGGTGTATAACTGCATTACTGGTGATTCTGCAGATCACTAGTAATCAGGTTCTCTTTGTGTGTTGACACCCATCGTTACAGGTTCAAGCCTTTTTATTGTTTTAATATTGATGATTTTGGCATTCAGCTCATGAAAACCTAAAATTCCTATCTAAAAAAATTAGCATATTTCATCCGACCAATAAAAGAAAAGTGTTTTTGAAATAAAAAAAAGTCAATCTTCAAATAATTATGTTCAGTTATGCACTCAATACTTGGTCGGGAATCCTTTTGCAGAAATGACTGCTTCAATGCGGCGTGGCATGGAGGCAATCAGCCTGTGGCACTGCTCAGGTGTTATGGAGGCCCAGGATGCTTCGATAGCGGTCTTAAGCTCATCCAGAGTGTTGGGTCTTGCATCTCTCAACTTTCTCTTCACAATATCCCACAGATTATCTATGGGGTTCAGGTCAGGAGAGTTGTGGCAGGCCAATTGAGCACAGTAATACCATGGTCAGTAAACCATGTACCAGTGGTTTTGGCACTGTGAGCAGGTGCCAGGTCATGCTGAAAAATGAAATCTTCATCTCCATAAATCTTTTCAGCAGATGGAAGCATGAAGTGCTCCAAAATCTCCCGATAGCTAGCTGCATTGAACCTGCCCTTGATAAAACACAGTGGACCAACACCAGCAGCTGACATGGCACCCCAGACCATCACTGACTGTGGGTACTTGACACTGGCATTTTGGCATTTCTCTGTCCCCAGTCCTCCTCCAGAACAGGGGCGTAGGAATAGGCCCTGCAGCCCCTGCGCCCGCGGGGGGGCCCGGCCCCCCCCTGGGGCCCGCTTGGGGCCGTTTTGTGGGTGCTGGAGGGGTGGCAGCATGAGGGGAAAGCCTTGCCCACAGTCGGCGGGGAGAGGGGTAGTTCCCCCCTCTCCCTCACCTCGGGGCTCTCCCCTCTGCGCTCCCCTCCAGCTCGTAAGTGTCTGTGGGGCTGTGGTGGGCAGCGAGCGGCGGGCAGATACATACCTGCTTCCGTGCGTTCCATCGGAGACTTCTCCCTCTAGCGGCTGACGTCACTTCCGGAAGTGACGTCAGCCGCTAGAGGGAGAAGTCTCAGATGGAACGCACGGAAGCAGGTATGTATCTGCCCGCCGCTCGCTGCCCACCACAGCCCCACAGACACTTACGAGCTGGAGAGGAGCACAGAGGGGAGAGCCCCGAGGTGAGGGAGAGGGGGGAACTACCCCTCTCCCCGCCGACTGTGGGCAAGGCTTTCCCCTCATGCTGCCACCCCTCCAGCACCCACAAAACGGCCGCGAGCGGGCCCGGGGGGGGGGGGGGGGGCTGCTCAGAAAATCTGCAGGGGGGCCCGGTGGGGCCTAGTTACGCCCCAGCTCCAGACACTGGCACCTTGATTTCCGAATGACATGTAAAAGTTGCTTTCATCCGAAAAAAGTACGGAGCAACCACTGAGCAACAGTCCAGTGCTGCTTCTCTGTAGCCCAGGTCAGGCGCCTCTGCCACTGTTTCTGGTTCAAAAGTGGGTTCATGCTTCCATCTGCTGAAAAGCTTTATGGAGATGAAGATTTCATTTTTCAGCACGACCTGGCACCTGCTCACAGTGCCAAAACCACTGGTAAATGGTTTACTGACCATGGTATTACTGTGCTCAATTGGCCTGCCAACTCTCCTGACCTGAATCCCATAGAGAATCTGTGGGATATTGTGAAGAGAAAGTTGAGAGACGCAAGACCCAACACTCTGGATGAGCTTAAGGCCGCTATCAAGTATCCTGGGCCTCCATAACACCTGAGCTGTGCCACAGGCTGATTGTCTCCATGCCACGCCGCATTGAAGCAGCCATTTCTGCAAAAGGATTCCCGACCAAGTATTGAGTGCATAACTGAACATAATTATTTGAAGGTTGACTTTTTTTGTTTCAAAAACACTTTTCTTTGTCGGATGAAATATGCAAATTTTTTGAGATAGGAAATTTGGGTTTTCATGAGCTGTATGCCAAAATCATCAATATTAAAACAATAAAAAGGCTTGAACTACTTCAGTTGTGTGTAATGAATCTAAAATGTATGAAAGTCTAATGTTTATCAGTACATTACAGAAAATAATGAACTTTATCACAATATACAACTTTTTTGAGAAGATCCTGTATATATATATATATATATATATATATATATATATATATATATATACATATATATATATATATATATATATATATATCTATATATATATATATATATATATATATATATATATATATATATATATATATATATATATATATATATATATTGCTTTATACTGTATTCTTTTGTGTAATTTGTTACAATTTGTTGTAATCAGTTCAGCTTATGTCCTGGAATGTTCCAGCTCTGTTCGAGTTCTGAGGCCAAACAAAAACTAAAGCATCAGTGAAGATCGACAGATGCTGTTTAGAACATGGCGAAGGCCGCCTTACCCAGAGCAAACAGGACACTGAGCTTGGTTGATTGTATCATAGTTAATTATGTTAAATATGTACACCCATAATACACCTTCTAATAATTATGCACACCTCTACTAACCAATAAACCCTCCCTAAAATGAATAAACATTAATTGTACGTCAAGTAATCTATAAATAGTAAGGACTACGTTCCAATAAACATTGCTTGTTAATTATGAATCTATGGGATATGGTCTCTGTGTCTCCCTGATTCAGAGTTTCTACATACATGCATAGAAACAGGTTAACATTAATTTGGATCACCTGGATAAATCCATCAAAGCGGTGTTCCCCGCTATATCAATTTGGGTGGGCCCTGGAGCGATTGGCAGCACCTCTGGTTTTACACTTTGGAGGAACACCATAGCTTCACCTTTCCAGGCTGTACAGGGAGTGCGCATTCCACTGTAAGACTGTAAGAGAAAAAATATGCTTACCTCGGCCTGGTTAACTTGGTGCTATGCTGTAGCAGCCTCAGTCCGAACATTGTCACTGTTTTCTACAGGGGATATTAAAGCTCCAGGGATTGAATTTACCCTGTATAAGGGATTTATCCATGGTGTGTGTATGAGTGGTGCATACAAAATGTGTATGTTATGTTGGACTGTTGTTGTTTCTGAGGTTTAAAGATTGAAGTGAGGTGAGTGAACAGTGGATTTGTGTGAAGGAAGTTAGTTAACTACTGTTTATCTTTAAACTGGTAGTTGTAAAGTATATCCTGTGTGGATTGAGTTGATAAAAAGAACACTTGATATTTCCTATGGTGAATATTGGAAGTATTCTTGACTCATAAAAGTTAACCTAGCCTTTCAGATTTGGGTTGTAAGTCGGTTAGTTAAACATTTACACATGATTGCAGGGAAGAATTCACGCCTGCATCCAGAGGTCCTGTGCAATTAATTAGTTAGCTGGTCTAATTGGTTGGTTGTTAGGGCCAGAGTAGTGGTATGGATGGTACAGGGGGATTACTTCAGGAAGCAGGTTTTTCAGAGTTCTTTGGGCTATTTCTTGGAAGGTGATATTAACCACCCTGGCGTTCTATTTTTTATTATTATTTAAATATTTATTTAAATAATATTTATTATTATTATATAAAATTATATTTTTTGCTTTTTTTATTAAATCATGTAGCTAGCCTAGCGCTAGCTACATGATTCCCCCCTCCCTGCGGCGTCCCTCCTTACCCTCCGATCGCCGCCGGCGCATTAGCCCGTCCGGAAATCCCGTTCTGAATGGGATTTCCTTTAGGGCTTCCCCCATCATGGCGATGATCGTGATGACGTCATCGACGTCGTGACACCATCCGGAGTCCCGATCCACCCCGCATCGCTGCCTGGCACTGATTGGCCAGGCTGCGCATGGGGTCTGCAGGGGGGGGGCTCCTTTCACGTCAGGTAGCGGCAGATCGGCGGTGAGCGGCGGCGATTGAATCCCCCACGCAACTAGCAAAGTGCTAGCTGCGTGGTTTAAAAAAAATAAAATAGCAAAATCGGCCCAGCGGGGCCTGTGCGGCGCCCTCCGGCGGTAATGGACAAGCTGAGCTTGTCCATACAGCTAAGGAGATTAAGAAGTAGCTAGCTGATCTCATATTGATTACCTTCACAGGGTTTGACTAACTGGGTTCTAATTTCCTGTGCTGTAAAGATGTATATCATTGAGAAGGCCTTCATTTTGAGTACTCTGTGAATAGATTAGTTGTGCAGGTGCAAGTGAGTGAAGCTGTTTGTGTATTGGTGTATTGTAGTGCTGTTTGTCAAACATTTATTTTAGTTAAGTTAATCATTGTTTCAGTAAAATATTGGATGTAGAGGGTTTTTTTTTGTTTTTGTTTTTTTTTTAAGACAGAACAGTGAACATTTTGTTTTGTAAGATTTTGTAAATGCACCAGTGTCTACTCGATCTGCAGACTGGCTGTTTCAGCCTGGAATTGGAAAGTGTAAACATTGTCTGTGTTCCACAACATTCTCAGTATGGTCATGGTTTTCGCAGTTGCGCAGTAGATAGCGTGAGACTGGTGACATCTGGAATGCACCCATATCCCATTTTCAGGGGTAGTTAACATTTGTTCATTTCGAGGGTTTCATATATACAAGATGTATTTCTAAATGTCGTAGAGAGCGTTCATATTAATCTCAGCTTTTCTCCATATCCAGTTTGTTATATGCTGATGTCCGTTTTTTGTTCTGCGTGTTCCCGTTACTATTGATGCTATTTTCAAGATAAGTTTCTGTAACAAAGTTTGCACCGTGTATCACTGTTTGATACAATAAAAGTTTTATTTATGTTTCCATGTGAGAATGTGAGAGTATTTTAGTGGGAGTTGTTTTTATGTGAGGGCGAATTTGTTGTTGGCTTCTAGATGGAATATTCCTATCCTTTCCATGGAGAGGCAGATCTATGTTACCGCTATCGATGATTCTCCCCTACAGAATAGACAGCCTCTCTCTCAGACTCCCCTCCTTACTCTTCAGGTGGGGGTTCTACATAAGGAGGAAATGCAATTCTATGTTCTCAACATGTCCTCCTCTACCATTGTCTTGGGTTTACCCTGGTTACGTAAACACTCCCCTCAGATAGATTGGAACACTGGGCAGCTGCTGGCATGGTCACCAGATTGCCAGGATCTATGTATGGGAAAAATCGCCATTTGCTCTGCTGACTTCCAGGTGGAGGGGATTCCTCCTCAGTATGCTACCTATTCTGATGTGTTTTGTCCTCGTTCAGCTGACAAGCTTCCTCCTCACAGGGATTTTGATTGCCCCATAGATTTAAGGCCTTGTACCATGCCTCCCAGGGGTCATTTATACAATCCTTCCGGCCCTGAACAGCTAGCCATGAAAGATTATATCAGGGAGAACCTTGAGAAAGGTTTTATCCGTCCCTCCAAATCACTGGCAGGGTCCGGATTCTTTTTTGTTGAGAAAAAAGATGGTGGACTCCGACCCTGCATAGATTACAGAGCTTTGAACAAAATCACAATACCAAACCACTACCCACTGCCTTTAATTGAGGACTTGTTTTCGCAAGTTTCTGGGGCTCAGTTGTTCTCCAAGCTGGACCTGAGAGGGGCTTATAATTTGATACGTATCCGACAGGGAGATGAGTGGAAAATGGCCTTCAAAACACCCGATGGGCATGATGAATACTTAGTGATGCCCTTCGGATTGTGCAATGCCCCGGCAGTTTCCCAAGAATTTGTCAATGAAATCTTCAGGGAGGTTCTGGGACGTTTTGTTGTGGTATATCTGGACGACATTTAATTTTTTTCTAAAACCCCCAGAAAACACAGGGAGCATGTCAAATTTGTGTTAGAGAGACTCAGACAGAACTGTCTATATGCCAAGCTAGAAAAATGCTTATTTGAAGTCTCAGAGGTATCATTCTTGGGTTACAATATATCCACTAATGGTCTGTCCATGCATACCAAGAAGGTTTCAGCGGTTTTGGAATGGCCACAACATGCTGGATTGAAGGCACTCCAAAGATTTGTGGGGTTTGCAAATTATTATAGGAAATTCATTATGGGGTTCTCCACTGTGGTTACGCCCCTCACTGACTTAACCAAAAAGGGAGCGGATACCTATAATTGGTCCAGAGAGGCCTGCGCAGCCTTCTCTCAATTAAAGACCCTTTTTTGTTCGGCTCCTATCCTGCGACATGTGGATGTGACACGTCCTTTTATTGTGGAGGTGGATGCCTCGGAGATAGGTGTGGGGGTTGTTCTGTCTCAACATTTAGGAATCCAGGGGCGGTTACACCCGTGTGCCTTCTTTTCACGCAAATTTTCATCCGCGGAAAAAAATTATGATATTGGTAACCGGGAATTGTTGGCCATCAAGATGGCCTTTGAGGAGTGGCGTCACTGGTTGGAAGGGGCGGAGCATGTGATTACGGTATACACAGACCATAAGAATCTGGAGTATATCAAAGGGGCAAAGAGGCTCAACCCGAGACAAGCACGTTGGGCACTCTTTTTCTCCCGATTCAGGTTTATAATTACATACAAACCTGGCAATAAGAACATTAAGGCCGACGCATTGTCCCATTGCTTTGAACCGGAGCAGTCCAGCCCTCACTCCCCGTAAATATCTTGCCTGAGCACTGTAACAGTTAGTGTCAGCAAGTGACAGAGTTCTGATTATTTGGTGATCTGCAGTATCACCAATAATACAGAAACTATATCTGATTATGTGGTGATCTGCAGAATGACCAATACTGCAGAAATAGCAACAGTAGCTCAGGAGCACTCCCAAGTGATAGCCCCTGGCTGTGGGGAATATCGCTAGAACTAGAGAGGTCGTACAGGCAGGGTCGGTAACTGATCGGTCAGGTCGCAGTACAAAATCGGTAAACAGAAACGTAGTCAGAGGGTAGCCAAGATCGGCTGCAATCAGATATGCGGAAGTACAGAATCAGAAGGCAAGAGCAGAGTCGAGGTCGGGCCGGGGTCGGCAACAAGACAGATAGGCAGAGTACAGAATCGTGAGGCAAAGGATAGTCGAGAGTTCAGGCAAGGTTCATACACATAAAGACAATAATATCAATTATAATTATAGCTATTAAACAATTCCTATCTTGTGTGAAATCCCCGGTTTCCTCCGAAATCAAAGCACACCGGAACTATCTAAGGTCTGAGAGCTTAACCGCAAAGTTTCAGCAACAGCAGACAATGATGCACTGACAGTTTAGGCCTAAATACAGACAGAGCATTCACAAGTTCCGCCCAGCAGATTCCAGCCAATCAGTGCCAAAAGTCAGCCCCGCCCTGTCAGCTGTGACCCGCCTCCTCAAAGCATAAAGGTCCTGTCTCCTGGTGCGCGCGAGTGCTGCCCTGCTTTGATGAACTCTGGTAAGACCTAACCTGGTGGGAAGCGATGCCGAGGAGGCTGCGGCGGAATCCGTCGTGACGTCAGACGCGAGAGCGGCGGTCGTGCCGCTCTCCGCTCCAGAGGTAATTTTGCTGTTACTGACAAGCACATAGTGGTGGCCGCTACAGAACCTATGGTGGATCTGACAATCACTCTGCAGCCTTATCAGATTGATGCTCCAGAGGGAAAGCCAGATGGTACCCTGTTTGTCCCATTACATTTGCGCCTTCAAGTTCTACAGATGTTTCATAGCCATACGAATGTAGGACATCCTGGTATAGCCAGAATGGAAGAATTACTGTGTTGTAGTGTGTGGTGGCTGTCACTGAAAAATGATTTTAGAGAGTTTGTGATGTCCTGTACAGTCTGTGCTCGCAGCAAGCCATCCAAACAGGCTCCTGCGGGGACACTGCAGTCTTTGCCAATACCCACAGAACCATGGACTCACATTTCCATGGATTTTTTGGGGGAACTCCCTGCTTCAGAAGGGAAAACTGTGATTTGGGTGGTTGTGGACCACTTTAGTAAAATAGTTCACTTTGTGCCTCTAAAAAAACTCCTGTCTGCCCAAGAGCTGGCGGACCTCTTTGTTACTCACATCTTTCGCTTGCATGGGATACCAGTGAACATAGTGTCAGACAGGGGAGTACAGTTCGTATCAAAATTTTGGCGAGCATTCTGTCAACATTCTTGTCCTTTTCCTCAGGTTACCACCCTCAAACGAATTGACAAACTGAGAGGATGAACCAGTCCCTGGAGCAATTTCTGCATTGCTACGTAGCAGATTCACAGCATGAGTAGGTCAAATACCTCTCTTTTGCGGAATTTGCTCACAACAATCTTAAGAACGCTTCCTCTGGGTTTTCTCCGTTTCAGGTAGTCACAGGGAGGTCGCCAAAGTTTTCCCCTTTACCTGCAAGTAATTCTCCCTTCCCTGCATTAGAAGGGTGGCAGGACTCTTTAAAAAGAATCTGGTCTTTAGTAAAAGTCAATTTGGCGAAAGCATTTGAGACACAAAAGAGGCAGGCTGATAGGAAGCATTCTCCTGAATGGAATTTTGCTCCAGGGGATATGGTATGGGTCTCCACTCGTCATATAGCGTTAAGACAACCCTCCGCTAAATTGGGGCCTAAATATATTGGTCCATATTCGGTTTCTAAAAAAATCAATGAAGTGACATATAGAGTTGCTCTGCCCTCTACCATGAGAGGTGTGAAGTCCTTTCATGTGTCATTGTTGAAGCCTGCTGTGTATGTAGACTCCTCGCCCCCCCCCCCCCTGTTGTGATTGATGGGGAGCCCGAATATGAGATTGAGGAGATCTTGGACTCTCGCAAAGTGCGAAACTCTGTGCAGTATTTAGTTCATTGGAGAGGTTATGGTCCTGAGGAGAGAACTTGGGTACCAGATCACCGACTGCATGCGGAGGAGTTAAAACGGTAATTTCATACTTTACACCCTGAGAAACCGTTCAAGGCATGTCCGGAGTCCATGCCTCGTGGGGAGGGGGGGGGGGGTAATGTCACGCCGGCTATTGATGCGAATAGCGGCGCAGCCGCCACTTCCGCATCTGGCGTCGCGGCAGCTCCCGCTGCGGAGTCTCCAGGCCTCCCACCGGTGTCAGGGAGGTCCGGTCTGTTTGGGGATGTGGGCGAGCATCATTAGCTATCAGTAAAGGAGGTGAGAAGATGTATAAAAATGTGTGTGAAGGATTGCGGAATGGCCGCTGCGTGCTCTGACGGCGTGGCGGCTGTTTCCGCGTCCAGTCCAGCGGTTTACGCGCGGCGACATGTGTCTGATGTGATACAGCCTTCCTGTGCACATAGGCTGAGGAATACACGCGCGCGCGCGGCAAGACGGAAGCTTTATGGGAAGCAGAGAGGGATCAGCTGACTCCGTTAATCAGCTGATCCAAGGAGCGATGCAGATTGGCTGGAAGGGACTGGGCGGTGCTGGCCAGCGCTGCACTATATAACCACTCGTCCCTCAGTCTTCCATCGTCTGCCGTTGCATATGCTTCATGTGTTAGCACACAGACCTTAGTCAGATCCTACAGTGTGGTTGAACCAGGAAGGACCTGGGAATCCACACTGAGCTAGATTACCTTCTCATGTTATGTTATTCTATGTTATGCTTTAGACCAGTTCCAGGGTGTTGTGACTACGGACCTCACACCCAAGACTAAGATACTGTGTCAGTTCTATGTTACGCTTTAGACCAGTTCCAGGGTGTTGTGACTACGGACCTCACACCCAAGACTAGGATACTGTGTCAGTTCTATGTTATGCTTTAGACCAGTTCTAGGGTGTTGTGACTACAGACCTCACACCCAAGACTAGGATACTGTGTCAGTTCTATGTTATGTAATACTATGTTATGTAATAGACTAGTTCCGGGGTGTTGTAAATACAGACCACACACCCAAGACTAGCACTGTGTACCTGTACTTCATTATCTCGCCACTAGGGTGTTGAGAGATAGGATCTCACATCCAGATAGGACATATCTGTTCTTATTAGCAGCAGGGCTTCCTGCAACCAGGCCTAGGCTCCTCACCCACAGCCAGGGGTGAATCTCCTTCTCCTTTCTGCCTCCAGTTCTTCTGGCGGTTCTCTCTCAAAGTGTTACTGTTGCATCAGGTGTCCAGAGGTTAGACATACCTGGATTATTAGTGATTCTGCAGATCATTCATAATCTGGTGTATATCTGCATTACTGGTGAGTCTGCAGCTCACCAATAATCAGATTCTCTCTGCGTGTTGACACCCATCGTTACAGAACGGCAGACCAAAACAATATGGACGCACTTGACAGTCATCTGCTTGCACTCACCACCTCGGTGGAGAATTGCATCAGCGTGCTGGATAGTCATCAGACCCAGATTAATGCTTTGTCTGGGTCTATACAAGCCCTTTAGACGACTGTTAACTCGATCCCCTCTTGTTACAGACTTACATATGCCTGTGCCTGAGAAGTTTTCTGGTCATAGATCTGACTTTCGAAACTTTAAAAATCGAGTGTTATCTTACTTTGAGTTGAGACCTAATGCTTCAGGTACTGTGGCCCAGAGAATTACCTTCATTAAGACATTATTGACTGGGGATTCCCAGACCTGGGCATATGGTCTTCCGCCGGGGGATGGGGCCCTGTCCTCAGTGGAGGAATTTTTCAAAGCTATGGCCATAATTTACGATGATCCGGACTCTGCCTCGACCGCTGAGCGGAAGCTCAAGATGTTGCGGCAAGGCAGAGATTCGGCAGAAACTTATTCAGGTTCAGGAAGTGGGCAGTGTCAGCTAGATGGGGCTCATTTGCATTATTATATTGTTTTTTGTAAGGATTGTCAGATGCAGTGTCTAATCTAATGTTAGGATATCCTGAACCTAAAACCATTGATGAAGCCATTTCACTAGATCAGAGTAGACTGTCGCCTACGGTATCAGAGACAAAGCAGGGGTAGGAGTAGTGTGAGATATGTGTCCTACGCTTCCTCGCCACCTACCTCACCTTCCACTGAACCCATGCAGATTGGACGTTCAAAATTGTCCCGGGTCGAGCAGACTCGTAGAAAGACTGAGCAGCTCTGCTTGTACTGTGCAGAGGAGGGTCATAAAGCACACAACTGTCCCAAGAAGTCGGGAAACGCTGTCGCTTAGGAGTGGTCAGAGGTAACAATAACAATAACAATAATATTTATATAGCGCTTTTCTCCCTGGGGACTCAAAGCGTAACACCCTAAGCGCACAGAGTTTACCTCTCAAAGACGATCAACTGCTCCTCCCTTGCACCAACTCATGGGAAGACCAGACAGTTTCTACTGAGGCCTTTCTCGACTCCGGCTCGGCTGCCAATTTTATTGACTATGATTTTGCTAAAAAAACTGGGAATTCCTATTGTCCCATTGAGCCATACAGTGTTGGTTACTGCGGTGGATGACTCTCCTCTGCAGAATAAATACCCTCTGTCTCAAACTCTGTCTCAAACTGAGTTGGGGGTCACCATAGGGGTTTTACATAGGGAGAGTGTGCAGTTTTTTGTGTTACGAATGGCAACTTCCACCATCATCCTTGGTCTGCCATGGTTGCGACTCCACGCCCCTCAGATTGATTGGGCCTCTGGTCAGCTAACAAGCTGGTCTACCTGCTGTTATCATCATTGTCTGGCGAAGGTAACCATGGGTAACACCAGAATCCAGGTGGAAGGATTGCCAGAGCAGTATAAAGATTTTGCTGATGTCTTTTGTCCTAAGTCAGCAGACAGATTACCCCCTCACCGTCCCTTTGATTGTCCTATTGATTTAAGATCTGGTTGTATGCCTCCTAGGGGTCATCTTTATAACCTGTCCGGGCCAGAGAAGTTGGCAATGCAGGAGTACATCAAAGAAAATGTAGCTAAGGGTTTTATCTGCCCCTCCCGGTCACCTGCGGGCGCTGGGTTCTTTTTTGTTAAGAAAAAAGATGGAGGCCTCCGCCCTTGCATCGACTATATCGGGTCTTAATATCTATCTTATATCTACTCTATGTTACACTAGACTACCTATGTACAGCATACATCATATCAGATTACAGAAAGGAATGAACATACTTAGAGAAATAATTGGGTTCCAGCCAGTAGAAGTCAGAGATGGAGGGCATGAAAGTATGAAGCAGAGTGAGCTCTGAGCGCCCCCCTAGGTGTTTAATACCGACTAGGAAAGAGTTAAACGTGACATCATATTCGCCATCCCCTAGACCAGACTATTGGATGAGCCCTATCGTGGTGTCATAATACCCACCCACTCGATTAATATTTAATGTCACCTTTCCTTTACTTACTGGAATGTGGATATTTAGTAAATACGGCTGATGTTTACTGTTCCTGTGGTGTACGTGTTGAGGTCAGAGTAGGCCGATGGCCTTCTTTTAGGAACATGTTCTCAGTATCTGCTTGAGACAAAATGAATAACAAGCAGACACTGAGATTCTTAGGCCTGCATCACAAGAAATTATATTTTAACCACTTAAGGAATGCAGTCATAAAACCCCTTAAGGACCAGAGCATTTTTTCCATTCAGACCACTGCAGCTTTCACGGTTTATTGCTCGGTCATACAACCTACCACCTAAATGAATGTTACCTCCTTTTCTTCTCTCTAATACAGCTTTCTTTTGGTGCTATTTGATTGCTCCTGCGATTTTTACTTTTTATTATATTCATCAAAAAAGACATGAATTTTGGCAAAAAAATGATTTTTTTAACTTTCTGTGCTGACATTTTTCAAATAAAGTAAAATTTCTGTATACATGCAGCGCGAAAAATGTGGACAAACATGTTTTTGATTAAAAAAAAACCCATTCAGTGTATATTTATTGGTTTGGGTAAAAGTTATAGCGTTTACAAACTATGGTGCAAAAAGTGAATTTTCCCATTTTGAAGCATCTCCGACTTTTCAGAGCACCTGTCATGTTTCATGAGGTGCTAAAATTCCAGGATAGTATAAATATCCCCCAAATGACCCCATTTTGGAAAGAAGACATCCCAAAGTATTCACTGAGGGGCATGGTGAGTTCATAGAAGATTTTATTTTTTGTCACAAGTTAGCGGAAAATGACATTTTGTGACAAAAAAAAGGGAAATTTTTTTTTCCATTTCTTCTAACTTGCGACAAAAAAAAATGAAATCTGCCACGGACTCACTATGCTCCTCTCTGAATACCTTGAAGTGTCTACTTTCCAAAATGGGATCATTTATGGGGTGTGTTTACTGACCTGGCATTTTGGGGGGTGCTAAATTGTAAGCACCCCTGTAAAGCCTAAAGGTGCTCATTGCACTTAGGGCCCCTTAGCGCAGTTAGGCTGCAAAAAAAGTGCCACACATGTGGTATCGCCGTACTCAGGAGAAGTAGTATAATGTGTTTTGGGGTGTATTTTTACACATACCCATGCTGGGTGGGTGAAATATCTCTGTAAATCACAATTTTTTGATTTTTTTTACACACAATTGTCCATTTACAGAGATATTTCTCCCACTCAGCATGGGTATGTGTAAAAATACACCCCGAAACACATCATACTACTTCTCCTGAGTACGGCGATACCACATGTGTGGCACTTTTTTGCACCCCAAATGCGCTAAGGGGCCCAAAGTCCAATGAGTACCTTTAGGATTTCACAGGTCATTTCACGACATTTGGTTTCAAGACTACTCCTCACGGTTTAGGGCCCCTAAAATCCCAGGGCAGTATTGGATCCCCACAAGTGACCCCATTTTAGAAAGAAGACACCCAAAGGTATTCCGTTAGGAGTATGGTGAGTTCATAGAAGATTTTATTTTTTTGTCACAAGTTAGCGGAAATTGATTTTAATTGTCTTTTTTCACAAAGTGTCATTTTCCGCTAACTTGTGACAAAAAATAAAATCTTCTATGAACTCAACATACTCCTAACTAAATACCTTGGGGTGTCTCCTTTCTAAAATGGGGTGACTTGTGGGGTTCCTATACTGCCCTGGGATTTTAGGGGCCCTAAACCGTGAGGAGTAGTCTTGAAACCAAATGTCGCAAAATGACCTGTGAAATCTTAAAGGTACTCATTGGACTTTGGGCCCCTTAGCGCAGTTAGGGTGCAAAAAAGTGCCACACATGAGGTATCCCCGTACTCAGGAGAAGTATTATAATTTGTTTTGCGGTGTATTTTTACATATACCCATGCTGGGTGGGAGAAATATCTCTGTAAATGGACAATTGTGTGTAAAAAAATTAAAAAATTGTGATTTACAGAGATATTTCTCCCACCCAGCATGGGTATGTGTAAAAATACACCCCAAAACACATTATATTACTTCTCCTGAGTACGGCAATACCACATGTGTGGCACTTTTTTGCACCCCAACTGCGCTAAGGGGCCCAAAGTCCAATGAGTACCTTTAGGATTTCACAGGTCATTTTGCGAAATTTGGTTTCAAGACTACTCCTCACGGTTTAGGGCCCCTAAAATGCCAGGGCAGTATAGGAACCCCACAAGTGACCCCATTTTAGAAAGAAGACACCCCAAGGTATTCAGTTAGGAGTATGGTGAGTTCATAGAAGATTTTATTTTTTGTCACAAGTTAGCGGAAAATGACACTTTGTGAAAAAAAACAATTAAAATCAATTTTCGCTAACTTGTGACAAAAAAATAAAATCTTCTATGAACTCACCATACTCCTAACTAAATACCTTGGGGTGTCTTCTTTCTAAAATGGGGTGACTTGTGGGGTTCCTATACTGCCCTGGGATTTTAGGGGCCCTAAACCGTGAGGAGTAGTCTTGAAACCAAATGTCGCAAAATGACCTGTGAAATCTTAAAGGTACTCATTGGACTTTGGGCCCCTTAGCGCAGTTAGGGTGCAAAAAAGTGCCACACATGAGGTATCCCCGTACTCAGGAGAAGTATTATAATTTGTTTTGCGGTGTATTTTTACACATACCCATGCTGGGTGGGAGAAATATCTCTGTAAATCAGAATTTTTTGATTTTTTTACACATAATTGTCCACTTACAGAGCTATTTCTCCCACCCAGCATGGGTATGTGTAAAAATACACCCCAAAACACATTATACTACTTCTCCTGAGTACAGCGATACCTCATGTGTGACACTTTTTTAGCAGCCTAGTTGCGCAAAGGGGCCCAAAGTCCAATGAGCACCTTTAGGCTTTACAGGGGTGCTCACAATTTAGCAACCCCCCCACATGCCAGGACCGTGAACAAACCCCACAAATGACCCCATTTTGGAAAGAAGACACCCCAAGGTATTCCATGAGGGGCATGGTGAGTTCATAGAAAAAAAAATTGTCATAAGTGAGCGGAAAATGACATTTTGTGAAAAAAACATACAACAATTTCTGCTAACTTGTGACAAAAAATAAAATATTCTATGAACTCACCATGCACCTCACGGAATACTCTGGGGTGTCCTCTTTCCAAAATGGCGTCATTCGTGGGGTCTGTCCTGGCATTTTAGGGTCTCTGCAATCATTACATGTATGGCCAGTATTAGGAGTTTCTGCTATACTCCTTATTTTGGGCATACGGGTAATGCACTCTGGGCTGAAAGGAAAAATGACAGTCAATCAATCAATCAATGTGGATGAAAAAATATCTGCCAAAAAAATGTGAAAAAAAAGAGGGGAAGGCGTCTGCCAGGACATAGGAGCTGCCACCCAAAAACGTCCACCCACTCAGCTCGTATGCCCTGGCAAAGCCGATTTATCCATTCACACCGATCGATGTGGATGAACAAATCATTGCCAGAGTTCTTTTTTTGTTACAAAGTGCTTGCCAAAGCATAGGAGCTCCAACACCACCCCTCAGCTCATATGCCTCGGCAAACGTATCTTTTTTACTGCAGAGGAGAAATCTCGTCCTGCAGCGCTGCATGCACCGACTTGTGTGTAATCTGACAGACACACAATGCTTCTGTCAGGATGCACCATCAGTGCTGCAGCTCGTTGGTCGGACCACCTGGAAGGGTAAAGGATGGAAAAAAGAGAGAAAAACACACACAAAAAAACAAGCAAGCAGCAAAGCAATAACTTCATTAACATCAACTTTTATAAACTTTAATGAACATTTTTAACCCAAACATTAACATTGGGAACCAAACATTAACTTTTTTGCTTACCTGTTTTTTTATTTGTTTTTTTTTTCTTACCTTTCTGAGGACAAACCTCTCGTCCCCCATGGGACAATATGCAAAGTGCAAATCGCACAGAGATGTGGCGAAGTACATTATGCACTTTGTCCCAAGTGAAAGGAGAGGTTTCTGGCAGCACTGTGTATTAGGGTCTCTGGAAACCTGATGTCTGGGTTCACACTGCATATTGGCGTATCCGGTGGGTCGCGCGCACCGCATCGCCCTAAACAGACCTTCAGAGAATACCGCTAGAGTAGCATTCGACAGTAATCGCATTCGGCCTAGTAAGTAACTGCGTCGCCGTAGACTAACATGACTTCCGGGCCGACCCAAAATGCCACAGAAGCCACCCAGTAACGTAGGCATGCACTAGCGTTAAGTCAAGCACTTCCGGCGTAGGGGGGGGGGGGGGACCGCAAAGTGTGACTTTCGCTAGGCAATTTTCCCTAACGCATCACGCCAGTGTGAAATAGCACAGAGACCCTTGTGTGCCTACTGCTATGTTTGGAGTTCCCTACTCTCTAAAAGTGTATCTGCTCATGATACCTCTGGAAACACTCCCCTAGGCATAGACCAGGCTGGTCAGGACACATGGGACAGTAAACAGAGGTGTCACGCCTTGTTCCAGCCCTGCTGCAGACACGACAACGTTTTCTTGGGGTGCGTTGATTTGGGCCACTCGGAATGGGAAAGGCGTAGTGCCTTTCATGCAGCCGGCTAACTGCATTTTGGGGTTGGGCCACGGCACCTCCTGGATACAGGAGTTCCATAACGATGTCTTCCTGGAATTTAAGGAACGCTCCAGTTCTCCCAGCCTTACTGTAGAGAACAAAGCTGTTGTAAATACCCAATTGAATTAGATAAACAGACACTTTTTTATACCAGCGTCTGGTTTTGCGGGAAACTAAATAGGGCCCTAACATCTGGTCATTGAAGTCCACCCCTCCCATGTAAGCATTATAGTCGTGGACAGCGAGGGGTTTTTCAGTGACCTCAGTTGCCCGTTGAATTTGGACTGTCGTGTCTGTGTGAATGGTGGACAGAAGGTAAACGTCCCTCTTGTCCTTCCATTTCACCGCGAGCAGGTCATCTGTACACAAGGCAGCCCTCTCCCCCCGTGCAAGCCGGGTACTAACGAGCCGTTGGGGGAAGCCCCGGCGACTAGGCTGCACGGTGCCACAGCAGCGGATCCCTTCTATCTTTAAATGCTGATAGAGGGCCACACTTGTGTAGAAGTTGTCCACATAAAGATGGTACCTCTCCTGGAACAAAGGTGACACCAAGTCCCACACAATCTTGCCACTGCTCCCCAGGTAGTCAGGGCATCCGACCGGCTCCAATTTTGAGTCTTTTCCCTCATAGACCCTAAAACCATAAGTATAGCCTGTGGCCCTTTCACAGAGCTTATACAGTTTCACCCCATACCGGGCATGCTTGCTTAGGATGTACTGTTTGATGCCAAGGCGCCCGGTAAAATGTATGAGGGACTCGTCTACACAAATGTGCTGTTCAGGGGTATAAGCATCTGCAAATTTTGATGACATGTGGTCTATGAGGGGCCGAATTTTGTGGAGCCAGTCATAAGCAGGGTGGTCACTCCGATGACAGGTTGTGTTGTCATTGAAGTGCAGGAAGCGCAGGATCATCTCAAACCGTGTCCTGGACATGACAGCAGAGAACATGGGCAGGTGATATATTGGGCGCGTAGAGCAATAAGACCGCAATACATTCAATTTGACTAGACCCATGTTAAGGAGAAGGCCCAAAAAAGTTTTAAGTTCGGAAACTTGGAGTGGTTTCCACCGGTAAGCCTGGGAATAGTACTTATCCGGGTTGTCGGTGATGTATTGTGTGGCATAACGGTTGGTCTCAGCCACAATTAAGTCGTAGAGATCCTCGGTGAAGAACAGATGAAAAAAGTCTAGGGCCGTTACTAGATTATCTGTCTCCACCTGGACTCCAGACTGGGCGGTGAAAGGGGGCAGTACGGGTGTGGCGGAACCAGGGGATTGCCAATTGGGATTTGCCAGCACCTCTGGAAGACTGTGGGTAGTACGGGCCCGTTTTCTTGGTGGCTGCGACTCGGGTCTTAATGCACGTGCCACCGAACCAGTTTCAACTTCCCTTCTGGTGCTCACCACTTCACCAGGGTCTACGGAAGTACTGGTGCCAGGTCCAGGAGATGCTGCGCTGCTGGTGTATGCCTCACCATGAAACCTCAGACCAGCGCTAGCACCACTCTGCTGCCCTTGAGGCAGATCCTGCGCCACCTGCGGTCCAGTGACATGGGGTGTGGTACGCCTGGCTCTAGCCGGGACCTCAACCTCATTATCGCTATCGGTCAGCGAGCCACTGCTGTCCACAGGTTCGTACTCTGACCCAGAAGATTCGTCGAATGAGATGTCCCAATCATCCTCATCCGACTGGGCCATGTACCTGAGAACCTCATCATCGGAATACCCCTTTCTTGCCATGGTTGGCTGCTAAATTTAGGGGGTATTCCTCTGAGACTACCCAGGAAAAAGAGCACCTACCTAGCAAAAGGGAGTACTTGCGGAGCAGAAAGCTGTGGTCACTGAGTTTTGAAAAAAAAAAAAAATCAAAACTGATCTTTACAGTGCCACAGCTATTGTACAGTGTTTTTTGCAGTGATCAGAAAAAAAATTCTGTCACTGCGGTGGGGCGGGCTGAACGCAAGTGCAGGCGAACGATCAGGCCTAATCGGCAAACACAGCGTTTTTAGTGGATCCTAATGACCCCAATATAGATCTGTGTGCGATCAGTAATGAACACTTACAGATACTATATAGTACCAATGCTGATTAGCGACAGTGATGACGCTAATCAGCGACTAATTAGTGACTGTGGTGCGGTGGGCTGAGCGCTAACTGACACTAACACAGGGGCCTAGCTAACTGGCCTAACTGTTAACACTAGTGATACTAAAAACACTGTTTTTAGATCACTAGGATAGTGACCGGGGGGGGGGGGGATCAGGGGGCAATCAGACAGCAATGGGGGCAATCAGAAACAATCACAGACAATCAGAGGGCAATCAAGGCAATTACAACACAATTAGAGCCAATAAGAGTGATTAGAGGGCAATCACAGCCAGTCAGCGCAATCAAAGCCAATCGCGGGGCAATCGAAGCCAATCACAATACAATCGAAAACCAATCACGGGACAATCGAAAACCAATCACTGGACAATCGAAGCCAATCATGGGACAATCGAAGCCAATCACAGCACAATCGAAGCAAATCACGGGACAATCGAAGCCAATCACGGGTCAATCGAAGCCAATCACGGGACAATCAAAGCCAATCACGGGACAATCGAAGCCAATCACAGCACAATCGAAGCCAATCACAGGACAATCAAAAACCAATCACGGGACAATCTAAGTCAGTCACAGGGCAATTGAGACAATTGGAGCCAATCAAAGCACAATCAAGCGTTACAGACAGGAGATTAGATATACACAATGGCAGGGGGGTGATCTAGGGCAGGGTGGAGTGATCAGAGGGAGATATAAGGGCAGGGTGATCAGGATCCTGCAGTGACAGGTGGTGACGGGGTGATTAATAGGTGATCGGTAGGTAATTACAGAGGAGAAAATAAGCAAGCAATGCACTGGCGGGGGGTCTGTGGGCGATCTGAGGGTTCGGGTGGGTGATTGGGTGCCCGCAAGGGGCAGACTAGGGTCTAATCTGATGGGTAGCAGTGACAGGGGGTGACAGGGTGATTGATAGGTGATCAGAAGGTAATTACAGGGTAGAATATATGCAAGCAATGCACTGGCAAGTTGATCAGAGGGGGTCTCAGGGCAATCTGAGGGGGTGGGCGGGTGATTGGGTGCCCAAAAGGGGCAGATTAGGGACTGATCTGATGGGTAGCAGTGACAGGTAGTGACAGGGGGTGATTGATGGGTGATTGATGGGTGATCAGTAGGTGTTTAGAGGAGAGAAAAGATGTAAACAATGCACTTGGTAGGTGTTATGAGGGTGGGCCTGTGGGCGATCTGAGCGTGTGGGTGGGTGATCAGATGCCCGCAAAGGGCAGGTTAGGGTCTAATCTGATGGGTGGCAGTGACAGGTGATGACAGGGGGTGATCGATGGGTGATTGACAGGTGATTGACAGGTGATTAAAAAGAATAGCTGTATACAGTACACGGGGGGGGGGGAGGTCTGGGGGGGGTCTGGGGAGGATCTGAGGGTGTGGGGGGGTGATCAGGCGCCTCCAGGGGGAAGTTTAGGACCTGATCTAAAAGATAGCGTTGACAGTTAGTGACAGGGGGTGATTGATAGGTGATAAGGGGGGTGATTTGGTGCAAACAGTGCTGTCAGGGGGTGGGCAGGGGGGGAGTCTGATGGGTGCTGTGGGCGATTAGTGTGCAGGGGGGGCAGGATCAGTGTGTGTGTGTTCCAACTCACAGTGCTGCCTTCCTCTCTGGTGGTCGATCGAGCGCTGTGACCACCAGGGAGGAGGCAGCGTGTATAATACGCTTTGTTTACCTAACAAAGCATATTATACACTTTCAATTGGCCATTTCAAAAAGTTGCAACCCGCCGGCGCTGCTGATTGGCCGGCGGGTTTACGTCACATGTGGGCGGAGCCTAATGCCGGCGATGCGCGCGCGGTACGCGCGCGCGATCACCCGCAATCCCCTCCCCCAGGACCCGACGCCATTCTGCGTTACGTGGTCCTGGGGCTGCCACTTTGCCGCCGCCAATATGAAGTAGGCGGTCGGCAAGTGGTTAAAGACATACACTGCGGACAAGCCTTTTACATAAACCTCAGGCCAAGTAACTGAGGCCTACTTAAATTCTAACAAAGATCACTGTGAAAAATCGTTACCCCCCACTACCTCTGATTGACGATTTATTTTCCCAGATCACCAACGCTAAAATTTTCTCGAAATTGGACTTAAGGGGTGCATACAACCTGGTGCGTATTAGGGACGGTGACGAGTGGAAGACGACCTTTAATACACCTGATGGACATTATGAGTACTTAGTGATGCCCTTCGGGTTGTGCAACGCCCCGGCCGTCTTCCGGGAGCTGATTAACGAGGTTTTCAGACCAATTTTGGGTAAATTTGCGTTAGTATATCTTGATGATATACTAGTCTTTTCAGCCACTCTTGCTGAACATCGGAGACACGTCAAGTATGTGCTGGAAAGACTAAGACAGAATCAATTGTACGCCAAACTGGAAAAGTGCATGTTTGAGGTGACCTCTGTTGCTTTTTTGGGGTATGTAATATCTACCTCGGGCCTCTCTATGGACCCTGGGAAAGTCTCTGCTGTACTGGACTGGCCACAGCCTGTAGGTCTGAAGGCCCTCCAGAGATTCCTGGGTTTTGCGAATTACTACAGGAGATTTATTAAGGGGTACTCCACAGTGGTTGCGCCCCCACTAGTCTTAATAAGAAAGGGGCTGATACTCACCACTGGTCCGAGGAAGCTCTCACTGCTTTTGGTACCCTAAAAAAACTGTTCTGTTGTGCTCCTATTCTGAGACACGTCGATGTCACCTTCCCGTTCATAATAGAGGTTGATGCCTCTGAGGTGGGGGTGGGGGCTGTGCTGTCTCAGCGTTCCGGTTTGCAGGGTAAACTTCACCCATGCGCCTACTTCTCTCGTAGGTTTTCCCCAGCGGAGAGAAACTACGATAAAGGCAACCGAGAACTCCTGGCCATCAATTTAGCCTTTGAGGAATGGCGACATTGGTTAGAAGGAGCAGAACATGTTATTACAGTTTACACAGATCACAAAAACTTGGAGTACATTGAGAACGCTAAGAGACTCAGTCCCTGACAGGCCCGGTGGTCCCTGTTCTTTTCCAGATTCTCTTTTGTGATTACGTATACTCCCGGTAGT
The DNA here is from genome assembly GCF_040937935.1 of Hyperolius riggenbachi. Classification (NCBI taxonomy): domain Eukaryota; kingdom Metazoa; phylum Chordata; class Amphibia; order Anura; family Hyperoliidae; genus Hyperolius; species Hyperolius riggenbachi. The sequence goes on along the minus strand of NC_090647.1, from coordinate 395,279,354 downwards.
AAAAATGTTAAGGCTGATGCCTTGTCCAGGTGTTTTGAACCCGAGATGGCACAGCCTTTGGCACCTGAGACTATTCTGCCTCGGGAAGGTGGTTTTGGCATCCACAGACACCTGGACGGATTGGGCTGCCACCTTGGCCCCATATCAGCAGGATGTCCCAGAAGGAAAGCCCGAGGGAGTGTTATTTGTGCCCCTGCCCTTCCGCTTACAGCTCTTGCAGCTGTTTCACTCCCATAAGAATGCTGGTCATCCAGGGGCCACCAGGACACAGGATCTCCTTGCCAGGTGTGCATGGTGGCCGTCCTTGGCCACAGACTGTAAGGAGTTTGTGAGAGAGTGTGCAGTGTGTGCTAGGAGCAAACCTTCCCGACAGGCTCCGGTGGGAACCTTGGAGCCTCTGCCAGTTCCAAGTGAACCGTGGACGCACCTGTCCATGTATTTTGTGGGTGAACTCCCCAGATCTGAAGGCATGACTGTCATCTGGGTGGTGGTAGACAGATTCAGCAAGATGGCCCATTTTATCCCTCTGAAGGGACTCCCCTCCGCTCAAGAGCTGGCTAACCTCTTTATCTTGCACATTTTCCGGCTGCATGGCATTCCGCAAAATGTAGTGTCAGACAGGGGAGTCCAATTTGTATCTAAATTCTGGAGGGCATTTTGTCAGTCTATGGGCATGGATCTTTCATTTTCATCAGGCTACCACCCACAGACGAATGGCCAGACTGAGAGGGTCAACCAATCCATGGAACAGTTTCTCAGATGCTACGTGGCCGATGCACAAACTGACTGGGTAAAATTTCTACCTTTCGCAGAGTTTGCGCACAATAACCTGAAAAGTTCCTCCTCTGGGTTTTCTCCTTTTCAGGTGGTCTTGGGGAGGTCCCCTAAGTTTGCTCCTTTGCCGGTGGCATCTACTCCTTTCCCAGCATTGGAGGATTGGCAGCTGGCGTTGAAACAAATTTGGGCTCTGGTGAAAACTAATTTGGGAAAGGCTTTCAAGTCTCAGAAAAAGCAGGCCGACAAGAGACGCGCTGCTGAATGGGACTTTTTACCCAGGAGATTTGGTCTGGGTGTCTACGCAGCATCTGGCATTGAAACAACTGTCACCCAAATTGGGGCCTAAATTTGTGGGGCCGTTTCCAGTCACCAAGAGAATTAATGCTGTTACTTATGCTGTTGATCTTCCTACCAGTATGCGTGGTGTAAGATCATTCCACGTGTCATTGCTCAAGCCGGCAGTGCAGGTGGATTCCACTCCCCCTTCCCGTATTGATTGATGATCAACCTGAGTATGAGGTTGAGAACATTCTGGGCTCCCGGCTGGTGCAAAATTCTGTGCAATATTTGGTACACTGGAAAGGTTATGGTGTGGAGGATAGAACTTGGGTACCAGAGTGCCGCATGCACGCGGATGATTTGAGGAAAGCGTTCCATGACTTACATCCTGGAAAGCCTGGTGGGAAGTGTCCGGAGTCCACACCTCGGGGGGGGGGGGGGGGGGGGGGGGGATACTGTGAAGTATTGCGGAATGGCCACCGCGTGCTCTGACGGCGTGGCGGCTGTTTCCGCGTCCAGTCCGGCGGTTTACGCGCAGCGACATGTGTCTGATGTGATTCAGCCTTCCTGTGCACATAGACTGAGGAATACATGCGTGCGTGCGACAAGACAGAAGCTTTATGGGAAGCAGAGAGGGATCAGCTGACTCCGTTAGTCAGCTGATCCAAGGAGCGATGCGAATTGGCTGGAAGGGACTGGGCGGCGCTGGCCAGCGCTGCACTATATAACCACTCGTCCCTCAGTCTCACATCGTCTGCCGTTGCATATGCTTCATGTGTTAGCACACAGACCTTAGTCAGATCCTACAGTGTGGTTGAACCAGGAAGGACCTGGGAATCCACACTGAGCTAGATTACCTTCTCATGTTATGTTATTCTATGTTATGCTTTAGACCAGTTCCAGGGTGTTGTGACTACGGACCTCACACCCAAGACTAGGATACTGTGTCAGTTCTATGTTACGCTTTAGACTAGTTCCAGGGTGTTGTGACTACGGACCTCACACCCAAGACTAGGATACTGTGTCAGTTCTAGGTTATGCTTTAGACCAGTTCCAGGGTGTTGTGACTACGGACCTCACACCCAAGACTAGGATACTGTGTCAGTTCTGTGTTATGCTTTAGACCAGTTCCAGGGTGTTGTGACTACGGACCTCACACCCAAGACTAGGATACCGTGTCAGTTCTATGTTATGCTTTAGACCAGTTCCAGGGTGTTGTGACTACGGACCTCACACCCAAGACTAGGATACTGTGTCAATACTATGTTATGTAATAGACTAGTTCCGGGGTGTTGTAAATACAGACCACACACCCAAGACTAGCACTGTGTACCTGTACTTCATTATCTCGCCACTAGGGTGTTGAGAGATAGGATCTCACATCCAGATAGGACATATCTGTTCTTATTAGCAGCAGGGCTTCCTGCAACCAGGCCTAGGCTCCTCTCCTAGAGAGCCTTTGGCCTAGGGGATTCACCCACAGCCAGGGGTGAATCTCCTTCTCCTTTCTGCCTCCAGTTCTTCTGGCGGTTCTCTCTCAAAGTGTTACTGTTGCCTCAGGTGTCCAGAGGTTAGACATACCTGTCTTGTTTCCACCCCATTCCTTTAGATTGTAAGCTCGCAAGGGCAGGGCTCTCACCCTTTTGTGTCATGGACTGGTATTAATTTAATTGCTTGCACACTGTTAGACATTTATACATTTTAGTCATCATGTTAAATCAAATTGTAATCAGCAGTGCTGTATCTTGTATCAGTGTGTATATTTGATGTATATCATTGTCTGTATCATTATGTATCCCTTGTTTGTTTTCTTACATTGTACAGCGCCACGGAATATGTTGGCGATTTATAAATAATAATAATAATAATAATAATACCTGGATTATTAGTGATTCTGCAGATCATTCATAATCTGGTGTATATCTGCATTACTGGTGAGTCTGCAGCTCACCAATAATCAGATTCTCTCTGCGTGTTGACACCCATCGTTACAATGTGCTTATAAAAACATTAGACTTACCAAAGAGCCAGATATAGCACCTCTGTGGGGTCGGGGACGCTCTGACTCTCATTTATATGTCAATTGAGGGCAGGAGTGGAGGCTCTTATTGGTCTGTGGTCAGCCTGGTGTGGGCGGTGTAGGGAAGGGTAAAGTGTGTGTTCTGTGCATGTTAAATAGGACGTGGGAGAAAGAATCTGCATAGGAATGAATGTGGTGAAATCAGAGGAATAATCCGTTCAACTACGGACATTGGGGGGGAAGGAGGGGGGTGTTATTGGTTACAGTATGCATTTATCTGGAACAACCCGGGGCACGAGGGAGCTGAAGAAAACAGACAAGTTATAAATATATAACAAAGCGCATAAAATACAGCAACAAAGCATAAAAACGGCATATGATAAAAGAGGTTAAAAATTGGTTCGTATCAAACTGTGTATGAATACGGTAAAAGAGTCCAGGTCAGCACACCTTTTTCAAGAAAAGAATTTTCTCAATGTATTGCTCCATAAGCACGTGAAAACTTGACAATTGTTTGTTTGCACTTTCTGAAGAAGGGGACCCGCCGTGGCCCCGAAACAATTGTCAAGTTTTCACGTGCTTATGGAGCAATAAATTGAGAAAATTCTTTTCTTGAAAAAGGTGTGCTGACCTGGACTCTTTTACCGTATTGTTGAAGTCTGGATGCTGGGGCTCAGTATCCACAGGCCATAGCACCCACATCTTGGGTAAGGTGTGCCACCTCCGCACTTGAACTTTATCATTAAACTGTGTATGAAGTGAGGTTAAAAATGGTTGTATCAGGACTCACTCAGAGTCGATATATAACATGGAGGTGGAAAAACCCATAAGATGTTATTAAATTTTTGTATAAATGCAAAACTATGTCAAATTGCATAAAATTGTATGAGTCACAAAATTCAATACCGAACTAATACGTATTAGCCGCATGCAAAAAAATATAAACATAATAATGTATGCAACAAAAAATAAAAGCAGGATCACAAAGATTGGGTGAGAATAAAAGAGAGAACCAATAAAAATGACTTAAAAAAGTATAATTCAATACATTTTTTCTAATTGTTCATTTAAACCTTCCAGTGTCAGTGTTTTAAGAATTTGAATCCAGAACATTTCCTTATTCCTAAGAACCTCAAAAGCATTCTTCGGTGGAATGGACTCGATTAGTGTGAATTTGAGTGTTTGCGGGTTATAGTTGTGAATGGAACCGAAATGTCGGAAGATGCTGTGAAGTTGATCTTTTTTTAATATATTTCATTTGTGTTGTCCTATTCTGCTTCGAACAAGCTGAGTGGTTCGTCCCACGTATTGAATGTTGCAAGAGCATGAGATTACATAGATAACGTTCCTGGAGGGGCAGGTGATGTGCTGTTTAATGTCATATTGGGTTTTGGTGGTATTTGATGAGAAGGAATTGGTATTATTAATGAAATAACAGGCAGTGCATCTGGAGTATTCACAGGAGAAGGAACCTGGGTTTGAGTTAGGAGTGGTCGTCATGTCACTGGGGAAATGGTGGCGGAGCTTGCTGGGTGCTAGGAGGCTTTTTAGGTTGGGAGCCCTTCTAAATGTAGGCAGAGGGGTTTTGGGTATGGTTGGTTTAAGGTGGGGATCCTGTGCCAGAATCTCCCATCTTTTTTGTAATATGGATCTAATCTGTTTGTGGAGTTGGATGAATCCAGTGATGAATCTGGGAAAAACTTTGGGAGGGGGAGAGGAAACGGTCGTGCAGGTATTGGTGGCCGTGGCCTTCCATTTCGCATCTTTAATCAGTTTTTTTGCTTAACCCCGTTCAATGAACTTTTTGGTAAGTGTGTCGGATTGGGAATGGTAGTCTGCGAGGTCAGTGCAATTACGGAAAATTCTGCGGTACTGGCTGTAGGGTGTATTAGTGGTCCATGGGTGGTGATGGTGGCTGTCAAAATAGATATAGTTATTAGAATCTACTTCTATGAAATGTGTCTTGGTTTTGCTGTTGTTAGTGTCAATGAATAGAACCAGATCCAGAAAGTCAATGGTGGTTGAGTGGTTTGATGAGTGAATGTTAGACTGGCCGGATTATCATTTAAAAATGTGAGAAATGTGGGAATGAAGGACTGGTCGCCCTTCCAAATAAAAATCAGATTGTCAATGTATCTTTTGTATAAAACATATATTGTTGGTGAATGGATGTATCTGAGATAATTTGAGATGTTCCAATAGATCCATGGACAGATTGGCGTATGAAGGTGCAAACTAGCTGCCCATGGTGGTGCCCGAAATTTGGTGGTAATGGTTGTCGGCAAAAGAAAAAACATCATGCTGTAAAATGAATTCTGCACACTGGGTAACGAAAAGTTGTTGAGAGGAGGGCATGAGTGGATTGGAGGAAAGGAAATGTGTTAGTGATCTGAGGCCGAATGCATGTGGGATATTGGTATATAGAGAAGAGACATCGCATGTTAACCAGCTGTATTCTGTATTCCAGGCGGTAGTAATTTATTATGTAAGTTATTATGCAATTTATGATTTATGCATAGCCTTACTGCTGTTTATAAGTCTTTCATGACATTTTTGTAGTTTTGGTGCATCTTCGGGTGCTTGTTTCTAGCGTTCCTCTGGCATTCCCTTCTTTTCTCTTTTGTTTCCCTTCCCCAGCTCCCTCCAAAAATTGTTTGCCTGAAGAAGTGGGACTGTTACCCGTGAAACGCGTTGCACTTTTGGAGCTTATAATAAATGTTACTTTAAACTTGAAGTAACCTGCTCGTTGTCTGGCCATTTTTTCAGAAGGGAGGTGAGTCCACCCACTTCCCCATTTTTAACAGTTTTAACTAAAACAAATTTAACTTTAACAAAACCGATTACCTACGGGAGGCACACAGACTCCTCGACAACCCACTACATTACAATAGACTGGACACTGATCCCACTCCAATCCACAACGCCAATCTCAAATCATTCATTAATCAAGCATTTCTAAACGGCATCATCTCCAAAAATGAAAGGAATCTTATCATCAATCACCATCCCAAAAACCCCTTTTTTATTATCTTCCGAAAATCCACAAGACTCTCACCAATCCACCCGGCAGGCCCATCATTTCAGGTATAGAATCTATCACTAGCAACCTATCCAAATTCGTAGACTACCACTTGCAACCCCACATACAAAATTTACCATCATATTTAAAAGATTCCCAACACCTCATCCAAATTTTGAATACTTTAATTTTCTTCTGTGAGCATACAAATTTTGAATACTACCGCCTGGAATACAGAATACAGCTGGTTAACATGCGATGTCTCTTCTCTATGTACCAATATCCCACATGCATTCGGCCTCAGATCACTAACACATTTCCTTTCCTCCAATCCACTCATGCCCTCCTCTCAACAACCTTTCATTACCCAGTGTGCAGAATTTATTTTACAACATAATGTTTTTTCTTTTGCCGACAACCATTACCATCAAATTTTGGGCACCGCCATAGGCAGCTTGTTTGCACCTTCATACGCCAATCTGTCCATGAGTCTATTGGAACATCTCAAATTATCTCAGATACATCCATTCACCAACAATATATGTTTTATACAAAAGATACATTGACGATCTGATTTTTATTTGGAAGGGCGACCAGTCCTTCATTCCCACATTTCTCACATTTTTAAATGATAATCCGGCCAGTCTAACATTCACTCATCAACACCACCCAACCACCATTGACTTTCTGGATCTGGTTCTATTCATTGACACTAACATCATCAAAACCAAGACACATTTCAAAAAAGTAGATTCCAATAACTATATCCATTTCGACAGCCACAATCACCACCCATGGACCACTAATACACCCTACAGCCAGTATTGCAGAATTTTCCGTAATTGCACTGACCTCGCAGACTACCATACCCAATCCGACACACTTAACAAAAAGTTCATTGAACGGGGTTACCCAAAAAAAATGATTAAAGATGCAAAATGGAAGGCCACAGCCACCAATACCCGCACAACCGTTTCCTTCTCATCAAATACCACCAAAACCCAATATGACTTTAACCTGCCTGGCGTTCTATTAAGATCGCCAGGCAGGCTGCGGGAGGGTTTTTTTTTAATAAAAAAAAAACTATTTCATGCAGCCAACTGAAAGTTGGCTGCATGAAAGCCCACTAGAGGGCGCTCCGGAGGCGATCTTCCGATCGCCTCCGGCGCCCAGAATAAACAAGGAAGGCCGCAATGAGCGGCCTTCCTTGTTTTGCTTATATCGTCGCCATAGCGACGAGCGGAGTGACGTCATCCAGCCCTTAGCGCTGGCCGGAACTTTTTGTTCCGGCTGCGCAGGGCTCAGGCGGCTAGGGGGCCCTCTTTCGCCGCTGCTCGCGGCGAATCGCCGCAGAGCGGCGGCGATCAGGCAGCACACGCGGCTGGCAAAGTGCCGGCTGCGTGTGCTGCTTTTTATTTCAGCCAAATCGGCCCAGCAGGGCCTGAGCGGCAGCCTCCGGCGGTACTGGACGAGCTGTGCTCGTCCAGACCGCCCAGCAGGTTAAACAACACATCACCTGCTCCTCCAGGAACGTTATCTATGTAATCTTATGCTCTTGCAACATTCAATACGTGGGACGAACCACTCAGCTTGTTCGAAGCAGAATAGGACAACACAGACAAAATATATTAAAAAAACTATCAACTTCACAGCGTCTCCCGACATTTCGGTTCCATTCACAACTGCAACCCGCAAACACTCAAATTCACACTGATGGAGTCCATTCCACCGCAGAATGCTTTTGAGGTTCTTAGGAATAAGGAAATGTTCTGGATTCAAATTCTTAAAACACTGACACCAGAAGGATTAAATTAACAATTAGAAAAAATGTATTGAATTATACTTTTCTAAGTAATTTTTATTGGTCCTCTCTTTTATTCTCAACCAATCTTTGTGATCCTGCTTTTATTTTTTGTTGCATACATTATTATGTTTATATTTTTTGTATGTGGCTAATAACTATTGGTTCGGTATTGAATTTTGTGGCTCATACAATTTTATGCAATTTGACATAGTTTTGCATTTATACAAAAATTGAATAACATCGTTATTTTTGTAGTTTTGGTGCATCTTCGGGTGCTTGTATCTAGTGTTCCTCTGGCATTCCCTTTTTTTCTCTTTTGTTTCCCTTCCCCAGCTCCCTCCAAAAATTGTTTGCCTGAAGAAGCGTTACCCGTGAAACGCGTTGCACTTTTGGAGCTCATAATAAACATTACTTTAAACTTGAAGTAACATGCTCGTTGTCTGGCCATTTTTTCAGAAGGGAGGTGAGTCCACCCACTTCCCCATTTTTAACAATTTTAACTAATTTTACTCTACTTGGCGCCTGTTGTTATACCACATAATTGTTGAGTCCACCCTGGGTGGAGGGGTGTATCCCCATTTCCTTCTATCCACAGAGAGCGACTTCTTAAACCTGAGCGGGGTCAGGTTACAATTCTAGCCGCCTGCTTATGTAGTGGTTGCCTTGGAGGCGACCCGTCCTTGTGAGTATAATCATTGTGTCTGTTTGCATCAGACATCACCTTATTAACATACTACACCATATTGGGCTCTCGGTTCTTCCCTTTCTTTCAAGCTTATTTCAAAATGGGATAACCTTTGACCTTAATAAATCATACAAAGATCCTGAGAGCAGGTATTTGATTCTACAAGGTACCTTGGTGGGAAAGGAAGTAACCTTTTGTCATATCTATGCCCCACACTCCCAACAAGCTCAATTTTTTTAAGTTTTGTAAGAGAGAACAGAGGCGCCAAAAGGATAAAAACAGTACTTAAAATATTTAAAATTGCTTTGGAGGCAGAGGTGGACTTAACTTCTATAAGCAGACACAACAAGCTGTGTTAACAAGACAAGGTATATTTATTGGTACACTCCAGGATTTAATCGAAACGCATTTCGCTGGCCAAAACCTGCTTCAGGCAATACAGTATAGGAGTACACGACTGGGGACAAAAGGCACATATTGGTGTATATCCGGATAACAAGGCATATATGTATCAAGTTTTATCAATATAGCATAAGGGAATCATGTTTAAATTGTCTAATTATGTGCTACATTAGAGCTGTAGTTGAGGGAGGGTGGGGGTGGGCAAAGAGAGAGGGTATTTTTGTGCTATGGGGGGGGGTTAAGGAAAAGTTAGTTGTGAAGGCAGAGTGGAGATTCAGAGTATAAGGTATATAAAACCGTATATGCAACAGTGTGATTGGGTATACTAGTGCAAATCAACATGTGCATAATGTGCATGCCATAAATGGCAGATTGTATTATAGTATGATGTTTATAGGGGTTGAAGGTATAGGTAGAAGAAAAAAATGGTTTAGTATGAGGAAAAAAGCAAGAACAATTAACTATCATTCATTCAGAAAAACTTACCAGCAGTCTGTCCGGGATACACCTGGCGCCTCATTGCCAAGGTGTTGTTGGACTGCCGTTTAAATAGTAGGGGAACACTCCCCCTATCCAATTGGATTGTGGGGCGGGCCGTTATATTCCCGCCAAACGGGGATGCGGACTTGTTGCCGCGTCATCAAAGTACGTGCGGCGTCAGGGTCGCACGAATGGTGGCGTAGGGTATGTTAATGTGACGCTCGACTCAAAATGGGGAAAAGCAGAGCGTCATTTCCGGACAGCGGCGGAAATGACATTTTGGGTGTTCGGTGCTACTCGTGCGCATGTGCTGGGGTAGCCGTGCGTTATCTTTGAGATGGGCATTTGCCGGCTACTTGCCAGTAGTGGGAGTATGTATAGGAATGTAGGTTTACTTGTAAATACATGTCTGGATAGGGTGTAGTAGCAAGTGATTTGGTCATTAGAAAGGTTATTTCGCCGGCCATGCTGGAAAGGGGTGTTGGTGCCCTCAGATGGACATAATTGGTATTGTATTGCTTTAATGTGATATTGATATACATACTTCTTTGTATTCTATGTCCAGCAGAGATGTAGGAAATTGAGTGTAAAAAATTATTGACAAGATCTAAGTTAAACTGATCAAAGTGCAGTATAACGGAATGGAGGACCAGACCATATAAAAATTAATAACAAATAAAACAGTGAACAAAACAAACCGTAAAAATTACACAAACAGGCAGTAAACAGTAAAATGTGAATTTTTCTGTTGGTAGCATACTTTTCACGGCCATGGCAAGATTTAATTTGCAATGATGCTAACTGTATACCACCAAGAATGGTACTAAAATAAAATATAATAAAAGCAGTAAAAAACAGTAAAAAAGTAACAAGTGAAATATATAGGGATATATAAAAAACAAGAATGATTAGAGGTGACTGTATAAAAAAGATATTTGCATATTATGATTAGTGGATTTTTTCAAGCTGTTCATTGAGGCCCTCTGGAATGAGGGTCCTCAGCATTTGGATCCAAAACATTTCCCTTGCTCTTAGTTTCTCAAAAGCATCTTGCTGTTGTTGGTTAATGGATTCTAGGAGTGTGATGTGGAACAGAGTGGGGTCGCTGTGGTGGTGGGTGCCGAAGTGTCTAGATACGCTGTGGAGGGGGAATTTTTTTTGAATATATCTTTTATGCTGTCCAATTCTACTACGTGTCGGTTGGGTGGTGCAGCCCACGTACTGGAGATGGCAAGGGCAGGTGATGAAGTAGATAATGTATCTTGAAGTGCATGTTATGTAATTTTTTTATCAGGTAATTTAGTTTGGTGATATTGGAACAGAAAGAAGTAGTGGTTTGAATAAATGGACAGGCCTTACATCTCGTGTTATTGCATGGGGAGCATCCTGGTGTATGTTGGCTTTGTATATGGCTATCGGCTATTGCCGTTCTAAATCGACTGGGTGCTAAAAGATTTCGTAGGTTAGGTGCACGTCTGAAAGTGTTGGCCGTGGTTTGAAGGATTATTGGGCGAAGGTAAGGGTCCTGTAGTAAGATGTCCCATCTGTTTTTTAGAATCGATCGAATTTGGGGATGCTGGGCACTGAATTGCGTGATGAATTGAGGGCAGTTTGTGGTAGTTGATTCGGTGACATTGTGTGGTTGGGTATGTTTTTTTTTTATGTTGGCTTTAAATTTGGCATCCTTGATGAGTTTTTTAGGATATTTGCATGCTAGGAACTTTTTTGTGAGAATGTCTGATTGTACATTATAATCTGCCGTATCTGTGCAATTTCTGTGGATCCTTCTGAATTGGCTGTATGGTGAAAACTATCAAATGTATGTAATTGTTGGCGTCTACCGGTTTGAAGTATGTCTTTGTTTTGATGAGGTTTAGTTCAATGAATAGTGTTAGGTCTAAAAATACAATGCTGTCGGAATCTTATTGTGGTGTGAATTGGAGTCCAGGGGAATTTGAATTGAGGTAATTGATGAAGAGGGGGATGAGTTATTTTTCACCTTGTCAGATGAAGATGAGGTCATCATCAATGTAACATTTATAGAAGACATTATTATCAGTAAATGGGTTGTTGTGTTGCATTAATTGAAGTTCTAAAAGGCCCATGGATAGGTTAGCATAGGAAGGGGCGAATGACGACCCCATAGCTGTGCCATTGGTTTGATGATAGATCTTGTCCATAAAGGAGAAAACGTTGTTCTGTAAAATCAATTCTGTACAGTGGGCTAAAAAGGACTGTTCACTAGGTGGCATAAGGGGATTGCTAGATAAGAAGTGTTTGATGGCTGATATTCCATATGTATGAGGTATATTAGTGTATAATGAAGTGACATTGCAACAAAGCCATAGGCTTGATTATTTGCTCCTCTCTCCCATCTTGATGTCTAATGCGCGGGCATCTGCTATTCATACTTGTGCCTGGTCTGACCACCAGATAGTTAGTGGGGCTCTAGGAAAAATGGGTACCCCCTTCTCATTTGAAAGCAAGCTGGAGATTGAATGATCTGCTGCTTCAGGATCCAGTTATCTTCAATGACGTGCAGCAGTCTTTAGAGGATAATTTTATTATTAACAACAATGGGGAAGTCTCTAATAGCACTTTGTGGGCAGCACATAAAACTGTTATACGTGGAAAGCTTATACAGGCAGGGGCCAAAAGAAAAAGGGAGAGATGAATACTATCCTTAAACTCACTACTGAGTTGGAAGCTTTATACAAACAACATAGTTCTTCCCTTGATCAATCCACGCTTATTTGTATCAGAGAAAAAAGACAAGCCTTAGACCAACTTCTGTCATTGGCAGTGGAAAAATCTTTAAAATTTGCAAAGGCAACATTTTTACTCCATGGCTATGCGCCTAGCACTATGTTTGCAAGAAAACTTTCTCAGTTTCATAGACCCCCACACACACACCTGTATAAGCTCCAAACATGGTACTCTAGAGTCCATCCCCCAAAAGGTAATGCAAATTTTTGAAGAATACTATACTCGCCTTTTCGCCTCCCCTTTCAATCCTTCCTCAACGGAAATTGATGATTGGCTGAAATCTTTATCTATCCGCTCTCTAACTGGAGAGAAATTGGAAATTTTAAATTCACCTATCACTTCTCAAGAGATTAGCAATGCCATCTCATCTCTTAAAAACTCTAAAGCTCCAGGCCCAGATGGCTTCTCCGGCCTTTAATACAAAAAATTCGAACATATACTATTGACACAATTAAAGCTGCTTTTCAATGAGGCTTTGTTAGGCACTACATTTTCTAATGAGCTAACGAATGCTTTTGTTTTTACCTTTTACCTAAGCCTAATTTAGATCATACATTGCCACAAAACTATCGTTCTATATCACTTATTAATAATGACGTGAAGCTGTTCTCCAAGATTTTAGCCAGTCGTCTCTCTCAGGTGATCACAGATTTAATCTCCCCTCCCCAATCTGGGTTTATTCCCCAATGACAAACTACTGATAACACTAGACTTGTGTCTAACATTCTTCAAGATGTCCAATTGAATGACCACAGATTACTAATGCTGGGCCTTGGTCTTCATAAGACATTTGATTCGGTTTTATGGCCCTATCTACACAAAGTAATAAGCAAAATGGGAATTAATGGTGCTTTTATGGAAGCAATTTTGGCTCTGTACGACTCGCCCCAGGCCAGATTAAGACTACCAGGCCTTCTTTCTAATCCTATCCATATCAGCAGAGGGACCAGACAAGGCTGTCCCCTTTCCCCACTTTTATTTTCAATAGCTATGGAGCCTTTATCATTGGCCATCCAAGCGAATCCTGATATAAAAGGTTATGTTAAAGCAGATAAGGAGTATAAGCTAAGCCTATACGCTGATGATGCATTAATATTTCTATCACTGCCTATAACTTCTATGTCCATATTATTTCAGCTCTTAGAACCTTTCGGTCGACTCTCAGGATTAACTGTCAATGTTTCCAAATCACAAGCCTTACCAATTAATCTTCCTCAGGCTGTGGTTAAATTGTACAGAGCCAATTTTGACTTTAAATGGGTTAACTCATACATTTCTTATTTGGGAATTAAAGTGCCTCCGCATTTTAATACTCTTATTAATACTAACTTTATGCCGCTACTTCACACAATCTCCTCCACATTAAAGGAATGGTCCTAATATCAAATTTCCTGGTTGGGAAAGGTGAATGCGGTAAAGATGGTCATATTGCCCAGAATATTATATTATCTTAGGGCGGTACCCATCAATCCTGGTCGCTCTCTCCTCAGTAAGTTTCAAAAAATAATTAATAAATTTGTATGTGGTAATAACCCTGCCCGTTTTAAAAATATATACTTATATAGGAGGCGCATGCGCGGCGATTTCAAGATGGCCGCTTAGGCTCCGAGCTCCAGCCCACGCCTCTGCTACTACAGGCCGCACACATCCTCCGCTCCGCTCCAGCAACGCGCCCAGCTCGGGTCCAGCTCCAGGACCCATACAGGCACAGATGGCTGCAAAAAATAATCCTAAAGCCCTCCCGCAAACCGGCTCCATGGATCGCTTTGCCCGCCCTCCGCCTTCCCAAGATGGCGCCGGCCGCGCTCCGGACTCCGCCGCTGCACAGCCCTTCTCTCCCCTGCAACAAGCTGCGCACCTCACTGAGGAAAGCCCTGCCTCTCCAGACCTTACCCCACTCACCTCAGCAACATTGGAGATGGCTCTGGAGAGACATTATAGAGCCCTACAGGAATCGCTCCAACAGGTCATCCTTGCAGCGGTGAAGGACCTTAAGGGGGACATAATTACACTAGCAGATCGCACCACCTCCCTGGAGGTGAAAATGGATGCTATGTGTCCCTTAAACAGCAGGATATAGAAGATGAGCAACGCTTAATCCAATCTGACCTCAAAGCAATAAGATCTACACAGGAGGACTTTGAGAACAGAGAGAGGCGGCAAAATATCCGCATTAAAGGTATGTCCATGTCTGTGACACCTGAAAAACTCCCCCTACACCTCCTAGAATTATATAAATCAATCGTCCCTGACCTTCCCGACGAAATGTGGAGGATGGACAGAGCGCACCGCTCACTAGGTGAGAGGAGACCCACAGCACAGCGCCCTAAGATGTTATAATTAGGATGCACTATTACGAAGCTAAGGAAGCACTCCTAAGAGCCATCCGTAATACATCCACAATTTCCTTCAAAGGTGACGAACTTTCTATATATAATGACCTCTCCCTTATCACCCTGACCAAGAGAAGAGCTTTCAGACCGATCACCCAACTTCTGAGGGATGCTAAGATCCAATACCAATGGGGTTTCCCCTTTCGCTTAATGGTCAGCAGAAATGGTGCGCGCTTCTCAGTCTCAGACCTGGACGATGCACCCATGTTCCTTAAACAACTAGGCCTCCGCCTCCCTCACCCACCCAACTTACAACAAGATCTTTCTCTGTCACCGACATCACCACCAAGAAAGATTTGTCACATGAATGACAGACCCAGAGGCTCTCTTCGCAGCCTCACCTACCCGGAGGCCTCTGAAGACATGGAAGCTCTTCCCACTTGATCAGCAGAATCCTGTCATGGCTTTTTCCTGACCCGGACACACACCATGTCCAGAAGCAGATATCACCTACATTATGTTTACCCCTTTTTTTTTTTTTTTTCTTTTCTTCCCTTCCTACCTGTTTTAGTCTGTTATTTTAATTCTCAATGATATTTACCATCTGTGCCTAATTGTTATTGTTACTGTTAATGCTTATTATATGACCCTTCTAACTGTTCTTGGCTATATAGCAGAGGAGATCTGGGCGACCCTCTTGGCTCACCCGCATGTACCTCAGGAGAGCTGCCACACTCTCACATAGAATTTTTCTGGGACTGTGTCTTTTTTGGCAGTTCTTATCTTTGCAACTTTTTACAGTTGCCTCAACATTGTGCCACACATTTTACAGTGGCGGTTTTTTTAAAATTGTTCATCAACCGCTGTCTCATATAACTTATGTCTTATGGTTTCTCACTCTCTCCTCACCTATACTCCTACCTTTCCCTTCTAGACCACATCGAATACTCTCGAACCTAATCTACACATACATCTATACTATGACCAATGATTAATCTCTGTACACTAAACACTAAGGGCCTGAATATCCCGCAGAAAAGGTCATCCTTACTACGAGACCTCAGAAAACTTAATGTAGACCTGGCTTTCCTGCAGGAGACCCACCTAACCTCTAGTGAATCCATACGACTCACAAACAAACATTATCCAACTGCACACTTAGCGTCAGGACCTAAAAAACGTGCTGGTCTAGCTATTTTGTGCCAGAAAGACCTTCCACTCCAGATCGACAAAACTATAAGCGATCCACGAGGTCACTTCCTAATTTTGGTTGGGTCCCTAGCGGGAAAGCCAGTCACATTGGCCAATGTATACGTACCTAACTCGCAGCAAATCGCTTTCCTCACTACATTTTTTGTCAAACTTTTTAAGGTATTAAAGGGCACCCTTCTCTTGGGTGGTGACTTCAACTTGGCTTTCTCATCCTCAAAAGATAGAAGTGTCTCTCCCACCCCCTCCTCCCAAGCCTCTCATGATAGAAATTCACGCAAATTTAGAATACTCCTCAGGAAGTACAAACTTTTTGATCTATGGCGTATAGCTAATCCTACTATCGTAGAATATACCTTTTTCTCTCCTCCACATGCATCACATTCTAGGATCGACTACTTTTTTGCTAATACCCCAGTTCTTCCCATCCTCACTTCCTCTAATATTATACCAATGGCCTGGTCTGACCACCATGCTGTCACTATTGAGTGAGACTGGCTTTCTACACCTCACAAGCCCTTACATTGGAGGCTAAATGAGTCGCTTTTTAGGGACAAAACATTACTTTCCAAGTGTGCAGATGAACTCCAACACTTCTTTTCCACAAATCTGGATTCAGTATCCTCTTTCGGCTTGCTTTGGGAATCCCATAAAGCCTTTATAAGAGGTTTTTTCATTGCCGAGAGTTCAAAGCGCAAACGTTTCTCTTCTCATAAGCTGACTCAGCTCAACTCTTCCCTTACTAAGGCCTTCTCCATTTATAAAAGCTCTCCCACCCAAACCCATTTCTCCAACATTCAACGAATTAAATTAGATATTAAATCCCTCCAGTCCTCTCAATTAGAAAAAAGTTTAAAGTGGACGAGGCAATTATTTTTTGAAAGAGGGAATAAACCTCACACTATCCTAGCCCGCAAACTAAACCCTAGGAGCTCCTACCAATCTGTCCATTCCTTAAAAGACCCCCAAGGCACCCTGCACCACGACCCCTCAAAGATCGCTCAAATCTTTACATCCTTTTACGAACAATTATATAGCCTCCCAGACCCCTCTTCCTCACCCGAATATGACTCAAAAGTTCTATCATTCCTAACCCCACTTGACCTCCCGAAACTCACAGATCAGGAACGCTCGGCACTCAGCTCTCCTATAACTATAGACGAGATTACAGAAGTACTCAAATCCCTTCCCTCCTCTAAGTCCCCAGGTCCTGATGGCCTCCCTTACTCATACTACAAAAACTTCAGCTCCATCCTTGTCCCACACCTTGTATCCCTAGCTAATAAAATTATGAATGGGGATTCACCCCCTAATTCTATACTTTCCTCTCTTCTTACAGTTATTGCAAAGGAAGGAAAGGATCCCCACCTACCACAAAGCTACCGCCCCATCTCCCTCCTTAACTCCGACCTTAAGATAATCACGAAAACTCTAGCCAACCGGCTCAACCCTATCCTCACTAGAATAATTGACAACGATCAAGTTGGTTTTATCATGGGGAGACAAGCAGGAGACAACACTCGTCAAGCTATAAACCTCATATCTATAATGAATAAATTAAACCTCCCCTCTCTGCTCCTTAGTTTATATGCAGAGAAAGCTTTTGACAGGCTATATTGGCCTTTTCTATTTCATGTCCTGAATCATCAGGGTTTTTCAGGTCCTTTCCTCTCCATGATAAAATTTATTTATTCATTCCCCTCAGCCTCAATAAAACTTCCCTTCGCCCCTCTTTCCTCATTCCAAATTCACAACGGTACTAGGCAGGGTTGCCCACTATCCCCTCTCCTATTTGCCCTAAGCATAGAGCCATTAGCCACAGCCATTAGAAAAAATACTAACATTAAAGGAATCTCCCTCGATAAACATGAATACAAGATCTCACTGTTCGCTGATGACATACTCCTAACACTTTCTAGCCCTCTTACAACTCTCCCGGCCCTACACGACACCCTAAAAATTTTCGAATCCCTCTCAGGATTTAAACTCAACCAAGATAAAACCGAGGCTCTCCCCATTAAAATTCCCCCTAAACTCCTTGCATCCCTACAAACTTTTTCCCCCCACAGATGGCAAACCCGCTCTTTAAAGTACCTAGGAATCTACCTCACCCCCTCATATAAATCACTCTACATGTCTAATTTTCCCTCCCTAATCCAAAAAATACTACAAGATCTGCACAAATGGACAGCTTATAAGATCTCTTGGTTAGGTCGCATATATGCCCTTAAGATGAATATTCTCCCCCGTCTCCTATATTTATTCGAGACTCTCCCTGTTCAAGTACCCACCTCACAACTGTCCGCCCTACAATTAGCTTTCTCTAAATTTATCTGGAATCACAGATCCCCGAGAGTCCTACAATCCATCCTTCTCTCGCCTAGGGACCAGGGTGGTCTAGGAGTTCCCCATCTACGATAATATTATCAAGCAGCGCACCTGAGGCAACTACCAGAATGGTCCAATTTAAAAGTTTTTACTAAATGGGGCCTTATAGAGGCGACTAGCATCCTCCCTATCTCACTTGCATCACTCTTATGGACACACCCCTCTCCAAAAATCAATGATCAAAATTTACTTCCCACCATCAAATTTACTCTACAAATCTGGAGATCCTCTGTCCATATTGCCAAGTTGCGGTCATCACCCTCCCCTCTATGCCCAATTCTGGGAAATCCCCATTTTCCCCCCGGTCTCTCCAGACCCTTTATGACTAAATGGTACGGTTTGGGATACTTCAACCTTAATGACTGGCTCAATCCCCTCACAGGGAAAGTACATCATAAATCACATTTGGAAGAAAAGATTTCCTTTACGCCCCAAACGACTATGCAATACAATCAAATCTCCCACTTTCTACAATCTCTACAAAAAAATTCAACCCATACAAAATCTTAATTTGAGAGGATCTGTAGCCAAACTGGACATCAAAAGGGTCTGATATCCCAAATCTATGCCATTGTACATACAAGATCCGGTACACGGACCCCAAATCACCCCTATATGCACAAATGGGCAAACATAATACCATCCCCTATCACATTGGAAGATTGGCCGGAAATATGGAACAATGCCAAGCACTCTTCACAATGTATCCAAATCCGAGAAAATATATACAAGATTATTTTTCATTGGTATCTTACACCAGATAAACTAAGATCTACCCGGGCTCATCAGACCTCTGTTGGAGAGGCTGTAATAACAAAGGAACCATAGACCACATTTTTTGGTCCTGTCCCTTAATAGTTCCTTTCTGGTCCAAAGTTCAGGACCTTATCAAATCAACAACAGATCTTAGGGTACCTCTTGACCCCCTCCTTATGATTTTGGGTAGACCTTTGAAAAAAACTAATAAATATACTAACCGCCTCATTATACTAACCGCCTCATTACCCACATCCTAACTGCTGCTAGACTAGCCATAGCCTCCAACTGGAAAAAAATAGCCCCCCCCAGATATCTCAGAGGTTATACATAAAACAGATTGGACTAAAAATATGGAACAACTTACAGCTTCCCTTAGAGATACTGAGCTAAACTTTCATAAAATATGGGACGCTTGGCCATATGCTTCACCTACATATCACCCCCCCTGAATAGGCCACATGATACCTCTTCTATGCCCTCTTATCCTTCATCACACAATTGTTCCCCCCATATTTGACATCACCACCCCTTACCCAAACCTCATGCCACCCCAGGCCCTTAGTGTCATAGTATCATATCACCCTTTTAACATTTAACAAGGTTCAGAGACGTATCGATGTGGTCCTACACCCATAATCTCCTATTTAGGAGGTATCTCTATCCCCTTCTATTCTCCTGTCTAACCTTTTCTTCCACTCTTCCTTTGCTCTTTCCCTGCGTATGCCCACCACCCCTTTCTCCTCTCTCTCCTCTCTGTTCTACAGGGGGCTCCCCCCCTTTCCCTCTTCCCCAGCAGGTACTTCAAGAACGCATCACTGGAAATACATGGACATCTCCCCCCCCCCCCCCAAATCTCCAGTTCTTTATCTTAGACTCATTTGAATCTATTCCACTAAGAATGGACTTGCCCTCAAATTCTAAACTAAAATGGAGATGCCCCCCCCCCCAAAAAAAAAAAAAAGCTACCGGTTACTGTTCTGATTTGGACTACACTTTAACCCTCATATACTGTATGCTATGGGTTTTTTTCTATCTGTCTCCCTTTTATAACCAAAAGTTTGATTGTTCTACTTGATATTATTGTTATATGACTTGTGAGAACTCATTATTTTTCAAAATAAAAACAAGTATAACAAAAAAAAAATATACTTATATAGACGGGTGGTACGAGGTGGAGTTGCACAACCTAATCTATGGCTTTACTCCTTAGCTGCTAGATTCACACAGATGCTCCCCTGGTTTACTATGGACTCTCATGTTCCATGGGTCCGATTCGAAAGAGATTCTGTTCTTCCTTGTAACCTAACTTCCATTCCCACATTGATAGGACGCTCTCCTAAATATCTGAAAACTCTTAATTTAATTGTAGGGGATAATGTCTCTCTTTGATACGTCCATAGATTTAAGATGAGGCTTTGCTCAGATAAACCTCCCAGATTATCCTTCATAGGTCATCCTGACTTTCCCCCTGCATTCGCAGATCACTCCTCATTTCATTGGTGGGTGGATCGCTAATTCACTAACCATGTCTAATAACTTCTGTATCACGGATAAATTTATACCTTTCTCACTATTTAAATTCAATAAAAATATCCCCAATGAGCAATATTTCAGGTATATTCAGATTAAAAGCTTTTTTCAAAAACACACTCGCCCTTTCTGGAGACTCAATTGTACATTCTATGAAAACTTTTACTTATCCTGTACTATGGGCAGTGGATTTATTTCACAAATTTATTCCCATATGCTGGGACTGATGTACGATCAAAAAACCAAATTTATGAACGACTGGGAGGAGGAGTTGCAAATTACATTGGATGCGGGTGATTGGCTTATAATAGGTCTCAATATGCTAAACGCTACAATAACCCCCATGATTAGAGATACTGTTTTGGTATAGGACTCCAACTAAAATTCATAACATTTTTCCTTCCGCATCTTCTCTCTGTTTCTGAGGCTGCCAAGACGAAGGCTCTTTTGTACACATATTTTGGTCCTGCCCTGCTGTGAAACACAGTTGGGATTGGTTTGTGAGGGATCTGAGCAATCTTTCGTCTGTTGCCATTATATTGGAAGCCCAACATGTGCTGCTACTAGCTCCTAATATGAGTGTTCCAAAAGCACGGGAACTGATTTACCATACTGTTATATGTTCCGTCTTATGGGCTATTGCTAGATACTGGAAGCAACCAGGGGTACCTACTGAACAGATCTTAAAAGGGGGGAAAGCATTCACACTATGGATTATATTTTCCACTTGTCTCAGTACTCCATTCCTAAGTATTAGTTGGCTTGGCAGAAGTGGCCTCTTTCAAATATTTTTGCTGCGCCTTTTACTAACCCTTAAGCATGGAAGGGTGGATATCCCTATATTTTTATTCCAGGATATACCAGAGCTATTGGTTCATTACTTCAGTGTGTTCGATCTTCCTCTATCATAATATCTCTGTTATAGATTATTGCATAGTTCTTTAGATCTCATTGGGTTTTCTTTTATATTTGTTATTCTCTGCAAGATGTTATGGCATATTATTCTGTCAATATAATTGCAACTTTATTATGCAAACACTGTCTGTACTATTACTATTTTTCTTGCAATAAAAACCTTGTGAAAGAAATGCAGTGGTGACACAGAACAGAGGCCTAGCTAACGCTTTTCCTATCTGCAACAATGCTCTCTCCCTTCTCTCACTAATAGCAGCTATATAATGAGTCTAGGATGGCTGCTGTACTGTTTTTTATAGGGGTAGGGAGTGCTAGCTGATTGGCTGCCATGTGTCTGCTGACTGTGAGGTAAGGGGTCAAAGTTTAGCTCAGTGATGATGTATAGGGGTCAGATCGAACACGCTATATATTCGCCTGAGGGGAGAGCTTGAATACCCCTTCTTTGCCACGAAGTATTTGCTAGGCGAATACTTTGGGCTATCTCTAGATTAGAGATGGCCCAAATGGTTCGCCGGCGAACGGTTCTCGGCGAACTTCCGGGGGTTCGAGATTGCGGAGAACTGCAAACTTTTCTGGAAGTTCGGTTCGCCCCCATAATGCACCATTAGGGTCAACTTTGACCCTCTACATCACATTCAGCAGGCACATTGTAGCCAATCAGGCTACACTCCCTCCTGGAGCCACTCCCCCCTTATAAAAGGCAGGCATCGCCGGCCATTTTACTCACTCGTGTCCCTGCAGTAAATAGAGAAGGGACAGCTGCTGCTGCTGCAGACTCTCATAGAGAAAGATTAGTTAGGCTCTTGTAGGCTTGTTAGCTTGCTCATTCTTATTGCTAAAATAGCACCCCACAACAGAGAGCTAATCTTGTTCTTGTGATCTATTTTTTTTCCTGTGTGTCCCACTGACACTTGTGTTGCATAGACAGCCTTAATAATTTATACTGTGTGTGTGCCACTGCCAGGCCCAGCACATTCAGTGACTACCTGTGTTTGTGACAGGTGCACATTGTAATACCCAGTACTGCATATACCTACCTACCTGTTGTTCACAGTGCACCCACCTACCTACGTGAGCTGAGCGCATGCAGTGTCACTGTGCCTGTCCACTACCTGTCTGTGTGTGACAGGTGCACATTGTAATACCCATCACTGCATATACCTACCTGTTGTGTTCAGTGCACTCACCTCATCACTGCATATACCTACTTGTTGTGTTCAGTGCACCCACCTACCTACGTGAGTGCACGCAGTGTGATATACCACTCTGTGCATACCTGTTAACTGCACCTGTGTGACTGCACATTGTATTAGTCAAGTCAGTGCATACCTTTCACTTCATCTCCCCCGATATGGACACAATGGACAAAACAGGCGGAGGTAGAGGCAGACCCAGAGGAAGGCCACCCGGCAGGTCTGTGTGAGGTCGTGTTGATATGATGTCGTGCGGCCCTGGCCCAAAGTACAGTGCTCAGAAGAAGGCACGTCCCATCAACTCCCAAGATTGTCAGGATGTGGTTGACTATTTAACACAGAGCACCTCATCTTCCGCAGCCACCAGCGCTACTACAAGCACCACATCCGTTGCATTTGACACTTCGCAGGAGTTACTTGGTGGGGAATTAACTGATTCACAGCCATTATTGTTACAACCAGATGAAGGCGCTAAGCAAGTTACACCGCCTCATATGTCTGAGTTAGGCGGCAACACTATGGACGTAATGTGTTAGAAGGAGGATGATGAAGTACCTGCTGTTGGTGCAGTTTTGGAGGTGTCTGAGGCAAGCGAAGCTGGGCAGGATGATTATGATGATGACGATGATATGGATCCCACATGGGCTCCTAATAGACAAGGTGACCAAGGGGACAGTTCAGAGGGGGAGTCAGAGAGGAGTAGGAGGAGACGAGTTCCTGAAAGAAGCAGGGGGAGCTCGTAATCAGAAAAAGCTGGTGGCAGTGTCCGGCACCATGTATCGCCACCTATGTACAGCCAGCCAACATGCCCTTCAATGTCAGCTGCTGATGCCACCATAGTGCCATCACCCCAGGGGGGCTCAGCGGTTTGGAAAAATGTTTAATGTGTCTGCCTCAGATCGGAGCAATGCCATCTGTTCTCTCTGCCTCCAAAAATTGAGCCGTGGAAAGGCCAACACTCACGTAGGGACAAGTGCCTTACGAAGGAGGAAAGGCGCAAACTGCAATGGGAAGAGCACCTGAGCATAAGCAGCACACAAAAGAAAAGCCACCCTCCTTCTTCTCTTCCTCCTTCAGGTGCAGCATCTTCAGCCGCTTTCTCCCTTGCACCTTCACAGCCACCTTCCTCCACTCGGCCTCTGCCCTTGAGCGGTTCCTGCTCCTCTTCCCACAGCAGCCAGGTGTCCATGAAGGAAATCTTTGAGCGGAAGAAGCCAATTTCTGCCAGTCACCCCCTTGTCTGACAGCTGGCGTGGCAGAACTGTTAGCTCGCCAGCTGTTACCATACAAGCTGGTGGACTCTGAGGCCTTCCGTAAATTTGTAGCCATTGGGACACCGCAGTGGAAGATACCAGGCCGCAATTATTTTTCTAAAAAGGCGATACCCAAACTGTACCGTGAAGTTGAAAGGCAAGTGGTGTCATCTCTGGCACACAGCGTTGGGTCAAGGGTCCACCTGACCACGGATGCCTGGTCTGGCAAACACGGTCAGGGCAGGTACATAACTTACACAGCCCATTGGGTCAACTTGGTGACCGATGGCAAGCAGGGAGTACGTGGCTGTGCAGCGGACCAACTTGTGACACCTCCACAGCTTGCAGGCGGGCCTCCTGCCACCTCCTCTCCTCCTGCTACATCCTCTTCGCTGTCGTCGTCCTCCTCCTCCTTGGCTGAGTGGCACTTCAACTCTACTGGTGCTGCGATCTCCTCTCCAGCTACACAGCCCCATCTCCCCAGGACCTATGCTGCATGCTAGGTACCACGGTGTCACGCCATATTAGACATGTCTTGCCTCAAAACGGGGAGTCACACTGGACCAGCTCTCCTGGCTGCTCTTAACAAACAGGTGGATCAGTGGCTGACCCCGCACCAGCTGGAGATCGGCAACGTGGTGTGTGACAACGGCAGCAATCTCATTTCTGCGTTGAATTTGGGAAAGCTGACATGTACCCTGCATGACACATGTGCTGAATCTAGTCATTCAAAGATTTGTGTCAAAGTACCCAGGCTTAGAGAATGTCCTGAAGCAGACCAGGAAGTTGTGTGGGCATTTCAGGCGGTCTTACACGGCCATGTCACGCTTTGCGGACATTCAGCAGAGAAACAACTTGCCGGTGAGACGCTTGATCTGTGATAGCCCGACTCGCTGGAATTCGACCCTGGTCATGTTCTCTCTGCTAGAACAGGAGAAAGCCGTCACCCAGTACCTGTACAATTACAGTAGAAGGACACAATCTGGGGAGGTGGGGATGTTTTGGCCCCCGAACTGGACACTGATGTGAAATGCATGCAGGCTCATGCGGCCGTTTGAGGAGGTTACCAACCTGGTGAGTCGCAGTGAAGGCACCATCAGCGACTTGATCCCGTACGCTTACTAACTGGAGCGTGCCGTGCGTAGAGTGGTGGATCAAGCTGTGGAGGAGCGTGAAGAGAAACAGTTATGGCAGGAACAGTTGTGGGAGCAATTTACATCAGAATCAGATGTTTCCTCAACACCTGTGGCAGCACAGAGGGGGGAGGTGGAGGAAGAGTCGTTTGGGGAAAAGAAGTCAGACTCGGATGATGAGGAAGGTGTTTCTTTGGAGGAGGAGGAGGCGGCGGCAGAAGAACAACCGCAGCAGGCGTCGCAGGGGGCTTGTGCTGCTCGACGTTCCCGTGGTATTGTTCGTGGCTGGGGGGAATATATACCCCCGTATAAAAAAACTCAAGGGGAATGAGCTGTACTGGGGGGCCACGCTACTAGACCCTCGGTATAGGCACAAAGTGGCAGACATGTTACCAAATCACCAGAAGGCAGAAAGGATGCAGCACATGCAGAGCAAGCTGGCAACTATGCTTTACAATGCGTTTAAGGGTGATGTCACAGCACAACGCAATAAAGGTACCACTGCCAGTAATCCTTCTCCCATTTCCACGCAGGCAAGGACAGGACGCTCCAGCGATCTCATGGTGATGTCGGACATGCGGACATTTTTAGTCCAACGCCTCGCCTTAGCTCTTCCGAATCCACCCTCCACCAATGCCTGGACCAGCAGGGAGCTGACTACCTGACCTTAAGTGTGGATGTAGACACTGTGAGCAGCGATGAAACCTTGGACTACTGGGTACGCAGGCTTAACCTGTGGTCAGAGCTGTCACAATTTGCCATCCGGCTTGACCTGTGGCCAGAGCTGTCACAATTTGCCATCCAACTTCTGGCTTGCCCTGCCTCAAGCGTCCTGTCAAAAAGGACCTTCAGCGCAGGCTTGACCTGTGGCCAGAGCTGTCCCAATTGCCATCCAACTTCTGTCTTGCCCTGCCTCAAGCGTCCTGTCAGAAAGGACCTTCAGCACAGCTGGAGGCATTGTCACTGAGAAGAGAAGTCGCCTAAGTCACAAAAGTGTTCAGTACCTCACCTTTATCAAATTGAATGAGGCATGGATCCTGGAGGGCTACTGCCCGTCCGAAGACTAAGTCAGTCCCCACACACAGTATCTCTGCCTGCACGCCGTGTGACTGGCTGCCTGCCCCAAGACTAAGTCGCTCCCCACACAGCATCTCTGCCCGCAAGCCGCTTGACTGCCTTTTTCGCCACCACCAACAGATTCCAGGACTCCAGGCGGATTCCTGAATTTTTAAGTCCGCTGCTAACAGCGGCCGCTATAATAATTTTTCTGGTGCGTGTACATGCCTGCCTAATTTTTCTGGCTGCAGTGCAGCTGCAACAACAAAACAAAAGGCATGTACATGTGCCCATTCCCCTTCGTGATCATTACCTTGCCGCGGTGAAGGGGCTTGCGTATCACAATGAAGCAATGACCGCCAGCTATATGAGTGTCTCGGGGGGTGGCACACCAAAGATAATAAGGTTGTTGCTTCATTGTGGACAGACCAAATTTGATCAGCTGGACAGTCGCTGTTGTTCTATCATTGAGCTACCACAGCATGGCGACCATATGGGCTTGAAAACCGCCACGGCCTGCACTCTGACCATGGTTCGCACCAGTGCAGCATGGCCGTCACTACGCAAACAGCTGTTTGCGGTGCGTTACACAGTGAGTTTGGTGTGTCAGTGTGAAGCAGTACTCTAATTACACTCCCTGATTGATGTATACACATGCAAGATGTTTTAATGCACTTTAGGTCTGCAATTTAGCATTCAATGTGATGTCTGCCCTTAAAACGCTGCTTTGCGTCCAATCCAGATTTTTCCTGGGGACTTTTGCCGTGTATCCCACTCCGCCATGCCCCCCTCCAGGTGTTACATCTTTTCCATCACTTTTGTGGCCAGCATACATTTTTCTAGTTTTCAAAGTTCGCCTCCCCATTGAAGTCTCCGCGAACCTAAAAACGGAGGTTTGGGCCATCTCTACTCTAGATGTGATAACATTGGATTTGGGCAATGGTGTCTTTTGGGACTGTAGGTTGTAGAAATTTGGGTTTCTGCTGTATATTAAGTGGCTTGTGGAATGATTGTCTTAGGGCCCGTTTCCACTTGTGCGGAAACCGGGCCGAATCCGCAGAGTTTCCCCGCAGGCAAATCGTACGGGGAAACTCTCCCATAGAGAACAATGGCACCGCCTGCCAAATCGCTTGCGTTAGCAATTCGGCCGGCATCTCCATCCGAATCTGTGCGAATCCCATAGCCGTGCATGGGATGTGCTTGATTGATGGACGCTACTGGGTGCTAGGTATTGGATGGTCCTGGGTGACTTTGTCTTCCTTGCTCTAGGAGGGTGGTGAGGGTCTGCAAATCAGACAATGGGTCTGATTCACAAAAGGGTGGAAACATAGTTAGCAAGCCCAAAATCTTTGAACGTGCAAACTAGGGTGCTAAGTAGTTTGCATGTCTAAAGCTGTTGCTGATCGTGCGCAAAGTTTAAGCGATGTGTGGTGCACGTGAAATGTCGCACCGTCCGCATGCAAAGTATGTGGGTTGTGCAACGTTTTGCGTGCACCGCGCAGCACTTAAACTTTCTAACTTTTGTGCGCATATTAGCGCATGCAAAGGCCCTTTGCATACGCTAAGGGGCTTTTCACTGGCGTGCTAACAATTGGCACCCTTTTGTGAATCAAGCCCAGTATGTTTGTATTCAAGTGTAGCTGTTTTTTTAGCTTGTGGATTATTTGGTGTATTAACATAGAAGTCAGTGAGTTTCTTTAAAGCAGCCCATACACTCAGCCGATTTTCTGGCCGACCGATCGATCGCGATCGATCGATCGATCGATCGATCGCAAATCGGTTGGCCAATCGACCGATCGACGGCCGATTTCGATCGATTTCGATGGATTTCCATCGAACTAGCAGGGTGGAAAATTTAGGTCGATCTGATGAGATTGCTTATCAGTTTGCATTGGCCTTAATGGAAATCTGATGGCAAAAAAATGCCATCAGATCGAATTTCAACAGATTTCAAACTGAAATCTATTGGAATTCTATCCTGGTAAAAAATGTTCTAAAAACGCATCAGATAGATCATCAGATGCATTTCTTATCTGTCTGCTGCCAATCTGACGAGTGTATGGGCACCTTTACTGCTGTTTTGTATCTTTCTTCTGGTGTCTGGTGGTTTAAAATGAGGTTGTCAGGCTAATAATCGCTAATAATCAGGAGATAATGCCTGAAGGGGAATGGTCACATTAGGAGGGCGGTGGAGATGTATTGCTGGTGAAGGTAGTTTTGGTGTGCCATTTTCTAGGGCTCCCTTGCAGCCAGGGAGTTTGCTGGTGGAGAAAAAAGTATGTCCCACGTGTGCTTTAGGTTGCTATAGCAGTAGATTCATTAACATAATAGTCCAAGTAACCTCCTGTTACTTGCACTATTTAATCCGTCTGCATGCTAAGCGTGCTACTGGCAATGTAGCGTGCATAATTAATGTCACTCACCGAAGCGCGCGCTATGCAGCATAGCAAGCGCTAGTTACTTCATGCCCGTTCCACTTGTCCTGCCCTGAGCCCCTGCAGGTCCAGTCACTTTAAAGGACAAGATCCCTTTTTTTATTGGCCCAATAGGTTGCCAACAGGGTTTCGTTGTGGGACAAGTGGAGCATGTGTAAAGTAACTAGCAGCATAGCGCGCTTCGGTGAGTGATGTTAATTACACGCACTATGCTGCCAGTAGCGCGCGTAGCATGCGGACTGATTGAATAGCGTGAGTAACAGGCGGTTACTCACGATATTACGTTAGTGACTCAATCCCGTGCACTCACAGTTTTGAAAATTGCGGCCTAGTAAGGTGATGAAGCCTGGCCCTCGATTTGTACTCACGGGAGGGGTTTTGCGTGGTAGTGTTGTGTATTTCTGTAAGTTTTCCATCCGGGATCATGGAGGCTTCGGGGGCTTTTGATGCTGTCCCCATGGGGTTCTAAGGGGTAGTCTTGATGTGCAGAGGACCCACCTTACTGATCTTCTGCAGCCGGGAAGATGGAGGCCTGGTACTGTCGTCGGAGCTCTGGCACTATGTGCGCTGGTGGAGCTGTGTCCTCAGCTCAACCCCTCTTCCAGATGTCCTATGGCTGCTGGAAGGCTTTGGGGTGTCTTGGGAGGGCCAGTCAGGGCTGGATGCCTATGTTTAAAGTGAATCTAAAGTTAATTAAAAAAAATTAAAATAAATAAAAGATACTCATCTAAGGAAAGGGAAGGCTGTGGGTCCTAATGAGCCTTCCCGTTCCTCTCACGGTCCCCGTGTTCCAGAGCTGGATCTCCGGTTCAGATCTCCCGCTGTGGGAGACTTCAGGAGTCTTTGGAAGCTGGAGTGCTCCCGAGGAGGGGCGGCTCCATGCTGTACATGCGTGAGCGTACGAGACATCATGCTCGCGCATGCACAGTACGGAGCGGCCTGTCTTAGAAAGCACTCAGGCTCCTGAAGACTTCCAAAGCCTCGGGCAGTAGCAGAGAGCAGTCTCTGACTGATCAGTTGGAGAGTTCTAACGAGGGAGCCAGCGTAGGAACAACGGGACCAGGAGAGGAACGGGAAGGCTCTAGGACCCAAAGCCTTACCTCTCTTTAAGTGAGTTGTTTTTTTTTGTTTTGTTTGTTTGCTTCAATGAATCAAGAAGTAGAAACAGTGCGGATTTATTTTAGAATTTGTATCAGCTGTAACAAACAAATGTTTTTTGTTTAACCTCCTTAGTGGTATGCCTGTCCCTGTG
Source organism: Hyperolius riggenbachi (assembly GCF_040937935.1). Classification (NCBI taxonomy): domain Eukaryota; kingdom Metazoa; phylum Chordata; class Amphibia; order Anura; family Hyperoliidae; genus Hyperolius; species Hyperolius riggenbachi. The sequence goes on along the minus strand of NC_090647.1, from coordinate 395,249,666 downwards.
TCGGGCAAGAATAAAAAGCTAAAAGCGGTGCCTGACACAGTGTCGGGTGGGCACTGAGGAGGATTTCTATTCCTTTTTTTTTGCCCCAGACTAATTTAGCAAAGTATAAGGGCCCCTACTAAAGTTATCTAGCTATAAGTACTATTGTATAGGTGCCTCCCAAGCCCTGAACAATCCACAGCGCCTGAAACCCCCCCCCCCCCCCCATCCCACAGCAATCCCCAGCGCCATTACTCAGCAAGCCTCTCACCCACGGTGATTGCAGCAGCTCCAATCACTGCATCCCTGCAGCACACAGCCCCTTCTTCTCTGTACCTTGCTAAATTAGTCTGGGGACACTACACTAGCTATCTTTACTGGGGGCACCTATACCTGGCTACCTATATTGGTGGTACATATACCAGGCCACCTATACTGGGGGGAACTATAGCTTAATACCTATATTGGTGGCACCTATACCTGGTTACCTGGCTACCTTTACTGGGGCACCTATACCTGGCTACTTATACTGGGGGGACCTATACCTGGATACCTATATCGGTGGCACCTATACCTGGCTCCCTATACTGGAGCACCTATATCTAGGGGTGAGCCTGGGGTGCCTGGCACCTGGGTGCAAGATTTTCTCTGGTGCCTATGGGAGTGGTTAAATCAACCGCGCCCAACCACATAACCACACCCATGTCCTGCCTAATCACACCCACACCTTCCACCTCTTTACGCATGCATGTGATACCCCATCCCTACCCCTCTTCCATGGGCTTTCTCCTGGCTGGCTTTGGCTGCCTGCGAGTCTGCTAGTCTCTGGACTGACTCAGACTGAGAGGCTCTGCGAGTGCGACACAGTCACACACATTTCGTATTTATGGCTGCCTGCGGCCACCCTACTCTTGCTCGCTGTCGTCGGCTCCTCCCCCCGCCAAGCCCAAGCATGAGGTGGGCTGCCTGTATCTTTCCCGTTGCGCTGCGCAGCCTGCCAGTGTTGCCAACCTTTCATGTTATTTTTTACTGACAAATACCTAGAAATTTACTGACAAAAGATTATTTTTACTGACAAAATTTCCCCACTAAATGCACATAAGAGACAGCGTTTCACCAGTAAATGCACGTAATGACAGACAGCCTTTCATCAGTAAATGCACATAATGAGAGACAGCTTTTCCCCAGTAAATGCACATAATAAGAGACAGCTTTTCGCCAGTAAATGCACATAATAAGAGACCTCTTTTCACCAGTAAATGCACATAATAAGAGACAGCTTTTCACCAGTAAATGCACATAATAAGAGACCGCTTTTCACCAGTAAATGCATATAATAAGAAACCGCTTTTCACCAGTAAATGCACATAATAAGAGACAGCTTTTCACCAGTAAATGCACATAATAAGAGACCGCTTTTCACCAGTAAATGCACATAATAAGAGACCGCTTTTCACCAGTAAATGCACATAATAAGAAACCGCTTTTCACCAGTAAATGCACATAATAAGAGACAGCTTTTCACCAGCAAATGCACATAATAAGAGACAGCTTTTCACCAGTAAATGCACATAATAAGAGACAGCTTTTCACCAGTAAATGTACATAATGACAAACAGCCAGTGTCCCCAGTATATGTAGTCAGCCTGGACCCCCTTTAGGTAGTAAGTGACAGGGACCCCGTTTAGGTAGTGAGTGACAGGGACCCCGTTTAGGTAGTGAGTGACAGGGAGCCCCGTTTAGGTAGTGAGTGACAGGGAGCCCCGTTTAGGTAGTGAGTGACAGGGAGCCCTTTAGGTAGTGAGTGACAGGGACCTCTTTAGGTAGTGAGTGACAGGGAGCCCTTTAGGTAGTGAGTGACAGGGAGCCCTTTAGGTAGTGAGTGACAGGGACCCCCTCACCTTGCAGTGTAGTCAGACCTCAGGATCAGCGGGCGACCCGACCAGTAAGAGCGGGTGGCGGATGCACCCGCTCTATATGCGGAAGTGATGTCACTTCCGCATATCAGTGCGGTGTACTAGGCGCTAGCCCGCACTATTGGTCGCCGCCTGATCGAGGTCTGACGTGCTAGAGGTGGGGAGGGAGCGGCGGCTAGAGGGGGGTGAGCGGCGGCCAAGCAGGGTGCAATACACCCGCAGAACCCGCCCAGGCGCGGCCCTGCCTATATCTGGCTAACTATCTTGGGGGCACCTTTACCTGGCTAATCTGTATTGGGGCACCTATAGCTGGTTAACCATTACTGGGGCACCTATAGCTGGTTTACTTATTCTGGGGGCACCTATAGCTGGTTAAACTATACTGGGGGCACCCAGCACTTGACTACTTATACAGGGGGTACTTATACTCACCATTGGCATGCTGATCCCTCACTGTGTACAGACTCAAACCCACTAGCAGCCTTTTCTAAGCACTGGTGATTTGAAAAAGTTCTTGCTAATGCAATGCTATGGGTGATTTTTATAAGATTACATCGCTCAAGTGTGATCACACCCATAGCATTACTTTAGCAAGAGCTTTTCTAATCACAAAGTGCTCAGAAAAGCACTCCTAGTGGGTTCCAGGCCTCACTCTGATAGTGACATGTTCCCCGGCAATCAGTGTTTATTACGCCAGGGTCATGCAGTTTCATCAACATCTGGCTGCAATACAATCTATTCATTCACGGCGGTACATTTATACACTAAGGCGATGAGGTGGAGGACGCAGCCAATTTCATGCTGAAAAAGATCAGGAATCGACCTGCGGTGTATGGGGGGCCGACAGATCTCTCTCTAATTCAGAGCCGGATTAAGGCCGAATGGGGCCCTAAGCAAAGTACCAGACTAGGGCCCCTCTGAATAATACAGACACACAAACAGCTGGGAGGGGGGGATGGAAAAATTGAGAGGGGCAGTTAAAACTGAGCGAGCAGCCAAAGTTGAGAGAGATCAGTCAGGTTGGTGTGAGGAAAGAAAATATGGAGGAGGGCAGGCAGAAGCAGTGTTGTGCACTACAAGTAGCTAAAAGTACATAGCTACTCATAATCAGAATTTAACTTAGATATCCCTGCCTATGGCAACTTATCCATGCGCTTCACATCGCTCCCATGCTTTCTTCTTCCGGGTTTAAAAAGGGCGCAAAGGAGTGACATGGAACACGATGTGGAATGCATTGGCTAACGCAGCGGCATGGGTAAGTTAAACCTCTCCTCTACCGCAGGCAGCGCCAATTTAAATTTTTATTACGAGTAGCTACCTACTTGTAGTTACTCCTAGTTCACAACACTAGTCAAATGTGCAGTTGAGATCAGGGTGAAGTAAATCAGGGTAGGATAAGGAAAAAAAAACTAGGTGCTAGCTGCAGACAGTGGGAAAAAAATGCAAACTTCCAGCTCAGGTACTCACAAATATGCAGAGTGACACTGACTGCTCTCATAGAAGGCATCTTAGTCTGCAACTGCCTGTAGCATGAAGCCCCTCTCTACTCCCCATCCCCACGCAGTGAGAGGATATTAGGGGACGGGAATGCTGCACTGTGAGCCCTTTGCCTGGCCAATTGTTGAGCACTTGTGTCTCTCCCTCCTTTGTTTTGCTTTTGGAAGGGAGGGAAGTTTAGTAGCTTTTGCTGCTACATTAATCCTCCTTCCCCCGGTACATTGCGCACGGAGGTCTTGCCCTGCTCTCAAGCAACCTGGGGATTCTTCTGACTTTTCCCTCAGCCCAGCAAGACCTCTGTGCATCTGTTGTCAGCTGATCTGAACAGCTGATCACGTTACCCAGCTACCTTTTAGCCGCCCGCTCTCCTCCAGCGATAGGCTCTGTGCATAGGCTGTGGGTGAACTTTCCAGCGGCTGCTGAGTCAGAGTATGATTTCTTGCCTGCCAATGCTCAATAGGGAGACAGAGGAACAGCGAAGGGCCGGATTACCTGCTGCTCATGGGGCCCCGTAAACTCTGACTGGGGCCCCAAGCAGCTGCTTGAGGTGCTTAGTGGGTTAATCCGGCCCTGCTCTAATTAGATTTGAACAGAGAGAGATTTGTCTCTTGGTCGAATCTGCCCATAATCGTTAGATGTATGGCTACCATTACATTCATATTAGTGCAGTTTGATCAGCTGCAGCTTGGAAGTGTAAATGATCAGAGATTTTGGGGAGTCATTTTGAAATTTAGTTTTAAATTGATTCTGTGTTTCAAGCTTTTATTATATTCAAAATGTATGCTAGATATTTGCTTGACACATTTTGGTAACTTACAGGAAAAAGGGATATGAAAATGAATAAGATCATTTATTGCACAGAATTCCAGCAGAAACTGAATGACAGGGAGGTTAAAGGTTATTATGCTGTTGTGTATCTCTTACAACAGAGGACATTCTGAGTTCAGGTCTGCTTTAAAATATATAGAAACTCCCTCTTTGCTTTCAATGACAAACGAGACTTAGGAGTGGCATCAAGTAGTAAAAAATGGAATCCCTAATAGAAAGAGATCTCATTATATGAATGTAAAATTAATTCTTAGCTATAATTCACTGTTAAACTATATTAATATTTTTAATCTCCTGTATATATATATATATATATATATATATATATATATATATATATATATTAGTACAGATTCCTTTTGTGTGTAAATATAAAATGTATGTTTGTACTGAAGTTCTGAAAATGTTTCACTTTTCCTCTTTCTACAAGGTGCTTGACTTGTGTTAATAGTGCATTTCGTTGCCACTGGTGCAAATACCGTAACCTCTGCACTCATGATCCAACTACCTGTTCCTTTCAGGAAGGGCGTGTGAATGCCTCAGAGGTACAGTACATTTGCAAGTTTTCTTTTATGTGATGAAGACAATGCATTTATGCATCATTCAAATACTGAAATAATATTTAGATCTTAACTCCATCCAAAATAGGTTCTAATTGCTTTCTGCATTTCTTATTATTGTGTTACCAAGGCATTTGCTAGTGCAGCATGCTGCTACAGAGGCTGAATCCTCATTTAGGATTCCTTTTTACAGAAATACCAAAGGACTGTACGTTCCTGGACTCTTCTGACCATCCTCAATAGCAGCTTACCACATTTTCTATTTTATTTACTACATTATTTACTGACTACTATACCTCACTACAAGCTTTGGGATCATTTTAAACATAGGTGTTCTTCATTGTCCACTATTAGGTAACTATACTTTCTCTGGTTCAAATAATTAACATTTTTGCCAAAGTATAAAAACTGCTCTGGGTGGAATAGGTAATACCCACCTAGCCAATAAATGCTTTTTCCATTTGTGCTGCACTTCTAATTTTCCTGGACCTTCGTCCTGAGACTGAAAAGTCAGTAGATCAATATTAACCCCTGCACTCAATGCTTGCACTTGCATCAATGCATAACACAGTATAAAAAACTGCCAATAATAGAGGATATTAGTTCTCCAAAAATGCTGCAGCATTCTCAAATTAAATCAACCCACTCACAATATAGGGTACAATACAACCAAAATGAGCTCAATCACAAAAAGAACAAACTAGGTATAAGGTACTGCTATAGCAATACCAATTATTGTAGTGTAGTATAGTATAGTATAGTATATAGCATAGTATTCCAATGAGTCAACATTTATTGCAGTATAGTATATGTATATTATAGTGTAGTATTCAAATGAGTTAGCAATGACTGTAGTAAATTATAGTATTCAAATGGGTAGGCATGCAAGTGTTCCAATACAACATATCCCCAACAAATTGGGATCCTGTACAAACCTTAAACCACTAAAAACATAGAAAGGAGGATGAAACAAACCAGCTGATGCTAAACAAATATTCAAATTGTGTGCAAAAATGCAAGCTAGAGCTGCATACAGAGACCATTAACAAAAACATAGAAATAAAAGGAAGGCAGGGGAGAAGAAAAGAGCAGAAAAGGGGGGGGGGGGAAGGAGGGGGCATGGGCCTCTGACCATAGAGTGCATGAAGTACATCATTGGGATTCCCGTCAGGCCGCGCATGCGCTTCATGTCACATCATGCTCCCATCATTCACACGTACTGCATCATCTGTTGAGTCGTATTGCTGCATAAGAAGTATCCAAACCACCGCATTCACAATGCAAAATATAAAGATCCGCATTGCCTCCTTAAAGGAACACTATCAAACCAAGTGTTCTAAAATCACAATGTACAAATAATGTCTAAGTAGCTGTGTAAACATGTTCCTACTTTTCATGTCACATAGCAGAGGCAAAAGCTTTAATTCATTTTGTGTAGGATTTAGTTCTATTGGGACAAATAATTCTCAAACGAGGTTTCTGCTTCAATGCACAGCCAGTGTTGTTTTTTGTATATCAAACTACAGAGTATTTTTCTCTGAAAGCAAAAAAAAAAAAAAAAAAAGTATGAAACGCTGTCTGTGGCATCACAGACAATTACAAATGTTTATAACAAGTTACATTACCTCTGCTCTCTTCAGACACTTCAGTCAGAGACACAGGGTTAACAGATGCACTGTGAGGGAATTCTTCCTCCCCTCATGGCTCACTCTGCCGTCAGATTAGAGCAGACTGCCATCAGTTTAGAGTGAAAGGAATTTGATACAGTAAACAAAAGAGATAAGCAAATGAAATATATATATCATAATTTACCAGCACTTCAGGAACTTTCTCAATCCCAGGTTAAAAAAATATGTTAATCGATAGTGTTTCTTTAAACAAAAGTATTTAATCCAAGTTACTCCTTCTTTTTGAGATGCTGAACTTGTAAATGCCTTTTAACACCGTTTGTCCCAGCCTATTCTGATGTCCCTATCTATAACGTTCAGCAAGAATGCTGTTCGATTGATCACCAGTAATGTCACTAAAGTGCTCTTGAAAGTGCACCTTATGGACCCTTTTATTACAGGGATGCTGCAAAATGTAAACCACTTGTTTAATTTCACAATTTACGGAAAAAAACTTACCTCAAATGTTTTATCGTCTGCGCTGTTTAAAAAGCTACAAGACCTGTTCTCAAACTGGCAGATCTTGCAGCCTGAAAACCGAGGCATACCCTTTGGAACACTGACATCACAAGGGGGGTGTGGGCCACACTAGGCATTACCTCAGAAGGCATGACACCAGGCTGGCTATACACAACCTAGGCTTCAGCTTTTGGCCACAATTGGGGAATGGACTTGGAGACGAAGGCTCAGCTCCTATCTGACCTCACTTTTCTAGGGGTACACTCCTTTACTAGTGACGCTCGTAATGGCCGTTTTTGACTTCATGCAATTTTGATTTGACTGTAGCCGAAATTATGAATGGAATCGCCTTTTGAAATTTATCCATAACCTTTACAGCTGTCACAACTCATCAGGTGAAAAACAACAGCAGACATTCATGGCTAAGACAAAGTAGCTCAGTGAGGACCTGTGACTGCACATTGTGGCTGCTCACTAAAGGTCTACAATGTTCTTAACATGTGCCTGTGCTATCACTAAATAAAATCTTTTGTTATTACAAAGATTTTGTCATCATTGAGGTAAGCTACCTCATTACCTTTTAAACTGTTTTTAAATGCTTTTATCACATACCAGGGCGACTCTTTTACCCTAATAGTGCATCCATTACCCCCATACGTCACCCGTCTGAGGGGCGGAGAAAGAGCATCCGTGGTCCTACCACGGTAGAGATCTGTCTCCTTTCTTTTTCTAAGGAGTGCGACCACATCCAGGTCCCCGGTGACACCCCCCCGAGTGGAGTCGGGTTTATTGTCTCCACCTGCGGTCGGTTGCCCCTCTGCAACCCACCTTTGTGAGTAGTTCTTTTTACTTCCATAATTATCACTTATCTTTACGTACCACACCATTGGGCTCCCTTCTTTTTTTGTCTCCTGTGTATGTTTCCAGAGGATGTTCTAACACACAAACCAAATCACTAAATGTTTATAAGTTCCAGTGGCTACAGTGCAAAGTATTATTAAAAAATGAAGAAGATGTTCCGCACTATGGAAAATCTCAGAGGACGTGGTCAGAAGCCAAAAGGGAGGCTAGTGAGAGAGGTGAAGAAGAATCAAAGGATCACCACCAACGCCATCCTGGTGAATCTGGGCACTGCTGGTTGCAATAACTCCAGGCAGATAAACCAACAGACACTGCATACTGCTGGGTTCCATGGATGCAGACCAAGGAAGACGCCACATCTCCAGATAAGGCACACAAAAGCTTGCTTGGCCTTTGCAAATGCTCATCTGGACAAAGAAGAAGATTTCTGGTCTTTTGTGACAGTTGTTTGGTCACAATGATGTTTCCTTCATTTGGCGTAAAAAAGGAGAAACCTTCAACCCAAATAACAATATCCCCACTGTCAAACATGGTCGTGGGAACCTAATGTTTTGGGGGTGTTTTCCAGCCAATGGACCAGGGAACCTAATTACAGTAAACAGCACCATGAAAAACCATGAAAAAAGACAATACATGAGGATACTCAATGACAACATCAGGCAGTCTGCAGAGAAACTTAGCTTTGGGCAATGGGCACCAGTGGACATTTCAGCATGACAATGACCCAAAACACACAGCAAAGTGGTGTAGAAATGGTTAACAGACAACAACATTAACGTTTTGGAGTGGCCCAGCCAGAGTCCTGACTTGAACCCAATTGAGAATCTGTGGAGGGAGCTAAATATCAGGGTGATGGCAAGAATGCCCACCAACCTGAAAGATTTGAAGCTCATTGCTAAAGATCAATGGGCGAAAATAACTGTGGAGACATGCAAAGCTGGTCTGCAATTATAGGAAGCGTTTGATTTCTATTTCTATTGATTTGATTGCTGTAATTAGATGCAGGTGAACAGAGGCGCCAATAGAATAAAATAACATAATAAAAGGTTTAAAACATGGACGTGGTAGAGGTGAAAACCTAGGGCACTAAAACAAGTATGTTTTATAGTATAACACAAAACAAATTTATTCATACACTCCACAATATCACAACACGTTTCACGGGTGTGACCCCACTTCTTCAGGCAATTCAGAAAGGAGTATATTATAGCTGTGGGACAGAGATAGCTTAGTTTAAGACACAGACCATACTGTATGTGCAGTGGGATGCAAAAGTCTGGGCAACCTTTTTAATTGTCATGATTTTCCTGTATAAATCGTTGGTTGTTTATTGGATTTACAGAAAGTGCGCAATAATTGTTTAAATAAAATTAGGCAGGTGCATAAATGTGGGCGCCACAAAAAAGAAATGAAATCAATATTTAGTAGATCCTCGTTTTGCAGAAATTACAGCATCTAAACACTTCCTGTAGGTTCCAATGAGAGTCTGGATTCTGGTTGAAGGTATTTTGGACCATTACTCTTTACAAAACATCTCTAGTTCATTCAGGTTTGATGGCTTCCGAACATGGACAGCTCTATTTAACTCACACCACAGATTCTCAGTTATATTCAGGTCTGGGGACTGAGATGGCCATTCCAGAACGTTGTACTTGTTGCTCTGCATGAATGCCTTAGTAGATTTTGAGTAGTGTTTATGGTCATTGTCTTGTTGAAGGATCCCTGGACATTGGTCTCCAGAATCTGCTGATACTGAGTGGAATCCATGCGTCCCTCAACTTTGACAAGATTCCCAGTCCCTGCACTGGCCACACAACCCCACAACATGATGGGACCACCACCATATTTTACTGTAGGTAGCGGGTATTTTTCTTGGAATGCTGTGTTGTTTTTCACTCCATGCATAATGCCCAAATAACTCAGTTTTACTTTTCATCAGTCCACAGCACCTTATTTCAAAATGAAGCTGGCTTGTCCAAATGTGCTTTTGCAGCTCTGTTTGTGCTGTGGGCGGAGAAAAGGCTTCCTCTGCATCACTCTTGCTTACAGCATCTCCTTGTGTAAAGTGCGCCAAATGGTTGAACGATGAACAGTGACTCCATCTTCAACAAGATGATGTTGTAGGTCTTTGGTGCTGGTCTGTGGGTTGACTCTGACTGTACTCACCATTCAATGCTTCTGTTTATCCGAGATTTTTCTTGGTCTGCCACTTCGAGCCTTAACTTGAACTGAGCCTGTGGTCTTCCATTTCCTCAATATGATCCCAACTGTGGAAACAGAAAGCTGAAATCTCTGAGGCTGCTTTCTGTATCCTTTCCCTAAACCATGATGGTGAACAATCCTTGTCTTCAGGTCATTTGAGAGTGGTTTTGAGACCCCCATGTTGCTACTCTTCAGAGAAAATTAAAAGAGGAGGGAAACTTACAATTGACCCCCTTAAATACTTTTTCTTATAATTCACCTTTGTATGTAGGTCAGGAGTCACTGAGCTAACCAAGCCAATTTGAGTTCCAATAATTATTTGTAAAGGTTTTGGAATCAATAAAATGACAACAGTGCCCAAATGTATGCACCTGCCTAATTTTATTTAAACAATTATTGTGCACTTTCTGTAAATCCAATAAACTTCATTTTATTTCTCAAATATCACTGTGTTGTCTCCTATATGATATATTTAACTGACATTTTTCATCGTAACAACCAACGATTTATACAGGAAAATTATGACAATTAACAAGGTTGCCCAAACTTTCACATCCCACTGTATGTCTAACAGTAATCAAATTATAGTTGATCATCATTACATTATGCAGTATATATATATACATCCATAGTAATTGAGAGCCATAGTAGTAGATGGATAAGTAAACAAATGAATTGATGTACACTATTGCATGTTATGTCCATAAATAAATCAATCAATACCCTAATACACACTATTGCACAAAATGTCAGTAAACATATTTAACATGCTAAAATAAAACCGATAAAGGTGGAGGAAAGGTCCTCCTCAACAAAAAAGACTATTTAGAAGAATCAGCCAGAGTCCTTGATGACACTAACTACTACATTACACTCCTTTTGGATCCCACCCTAGACCACAATAGACTTCTCAAGGACCTAATAAATAATGCTAGTAAATAAATAAATAAATAACCTAGTCACCAAAAACGAACAAAATTTTATAATCAACCATCTACCCAAAATCCACAAAAGCCTCCATAAACCTCCAGGGAGACCAATCATCACCAGTAATCTCTCCCGCTACATAGATCAGCACCTTCAGAAGCATGTCCAATCCCTGTCCTCATATCTCAAAGATTCTCAACACCTCATCCAACTCCTAGCGCTCTCACATGGCAGGTCGATTTCATCTGGCTCACTTGTGATGTCACTTCCCTTTACACTAACATCCCACACAAATTCAGATTGTCCGCCATCCAGTATTTTCTTTCTACAGATCTCCTGATGCCACATACCCAACAGCAGTTTTTAGTAAATTGTACAACAAAAATAAAATAATAAATTACCTACACCACGAAGCCCTTCAGTCAGTCCAGAACTTCCGTACAAAACTTCCTAAACACTTCCAACACATTACTTATTTGATAAACATTAGGCTTGTTTGCAGTTAGTACTGGTATACATATTACTACATGGGCCTAATGTAGTATTTTAATCCTAAGTGTTCTCAATAGCACTAGTAAAATTGACTGTATGGGTTGTTTCATACGTCTTCCTAATTGATATGATGTCTATGTAATGTGTGCCCCTGATAAAGAGATAGAATAGATAATATGATTATACAGTACTTTAAATGTTTATAAATAAGTAGCCATTATAACACAGCATTTATCCTATATATCATGAACAATAGGAAAGGCAGTTGGTAAGGTAGATGTTTACTTATATGCTACTTGTAGACACATGACATTAGTTTGTCAGCTGATGTTGTTGAAATGCACTCAGTTGTTGGCATGATGTAGTTTGAAAGCAGGATGTGATGACAACAAATAAAAGCATAACTACAAACTCAATTGGAAAAAACAATGACCTGGCTCTACAGTAGAGATGGATCGAACCTCCGATTTTTAGTTCGCGAACCTCGAACACGAAGTTCTGAAAAAGTTAGCGTTTGTGTGAACCATGCGAACTGCAATAGACTTCAATGGGCAGGTGAAAAATACAAACACTGCTTCTGGCAATAAAAGTGATGAAAAAGATGTTGCAAGGGGTATAACACCTGGAGGGGGGCATGGTGGAGTGGGATACACGCCAAAAATTATGAATTTGATGCACATCAGCGTTATAATCCCTAAAGGGCAGAAATCACATTGCATTTCTAAATTGGAGGCGTAAAGTGCTTGAAAACATCTTGCATGTGTAGACATGGATTAGCAGGTAGTGCAAGTAGTGTACTGCTTCACACTGACAGACCAAACTCACTGTGTAACACACCACAAACAGCTGTTTGTGTAGTGATGGCCGTGCTAGACTGGTCCGCACGATGGCGAGAGTGCAGACGGTGCCAGTTTTCAAGCCCATATGGTCGGGCTGAGGTAGCTGAATGACAGGACAACAGTGACTGAGTGTCCAGCTGATCGAATTTGGTCTGTCCACAATGAAGCAACAACCTTATTATCTTGGGTCAGGTGTGCCCCCCCCCAACACACTCATATAAGTCATTGCTTCATTGTGCATATGCAAGCCTCTTCACCGTGGCAAGGTAACGATCACGAAGGAGAATTGACACATGTACATGCCTTTTGTTTTGTTGTTGCAGCCGCAGTGCAGCCAGAAAAATTAGCTAGGCATGTACATGCACCAGAAAAAATATTATTTTTGTTGTTAGCGGCTGCTGCTAGCAGCAGCCTTAAAAATTCAGAAATCCACCTGGAGTCCTGGACCATGTTGGTGGTGGCAGAGAGGGCAGTCAAGTGGCCTGCAGACAGACATGCTGTGTGGGGACCGACTTAGTCTTGGGGCAGGCAGAGATGCTGTGTGTGGAGACTGACTTAGTCTTCGGGCAGGCAGTAGCCCTCCGGGATCCATGCCTCATTCATTTTGATAAAGGTGAGGTACTGAACACTTTTTTGACCTAGACGACTTCTCTTCTCACTGACAATGCCTCCAGCTGCGCTGAAGGTCCTTTTTGACAGGACGCTTGAGGCAGGGCAAGCCAGAAGTTGGATGGCAAATTGTGACAGCTCTGGCCACAGGTCAAGCCGGATGGCAAATTGTGACAGCTCTGGCCACAGGTCAAGCCTGCGTACCCAGTAGTCCAGGGGTTCATCGCTCCTCAGAGTGTCTATATCCGCAGTTAAGGCCAGGTAGTCGGCTACCTGTTGGTCGAGGCGTTGGTGGAGGGTGGATCCGGAAGGGCTAAGGCGAGGCGTTGGACTAAAGAATGTCTGCATGTCCGACATCACCATGAGATCGCTAGAGCGTCCTGTCCTTGCCTGCGTGGACATGGGAGAAGGAGGAAGATTGCTGGAAGTAGCACCTTTATTCCATTGTGCTGTGGCATCACCCTTAAACGCACTGTAAAGCATACTTGCCAGCTTGTTGTGCAAGTGCTGCATCCTTTCTGCCTTCTGTTGATTTGGTAACATCTACGCCACTTTGTGCTTATACAGAGGGTCTAGTAGTGTTGCCGTCCAGTACAGGTCATTCCCCTTGAGTTTTTTATACGAGGGTCCCTCAACAGGCTGGACAGGATGAAAGACCTCATCTACACAAAGTCGGATGCCAGCCTACTAGCAAACTCCTCTTGCTCTTCCTCAGTGATGTCAGGTAAGTGCTCCTTCTCCCCCCAGCAATGAACAATACCACGGGAAAGATGAGAAGCACAAGCCCCCTGCGACGCCTGCTGCGGTTGTTCTTCTGCCTTGTCCTAAAAAAAAAAAAAAAACACCTTCCTTATCTGACTTTTCTTCCCCAGATGACTCCCCCCCCCCCCTCCTCTGTGCTGCCGCAGATGTTGATAACAAATCTGGTTCTGCTGATGATTGTTCTCTCTCTTCCTCCTCTGCTCTACAGCTTGATCTGCCACTCTATGCACGGCACGCTCCAGGAAGAAAACACATGGGATCAAGTCGCTGATGGCACCTTCCAAGCGACTCACAAGACTTGTCACCTCCTGAAATGGACGTATTAGTCTGCAGGCATTACGCATGAGTGTCCAGTACCTCGGCAAGAAAATCCGCAGCTCCCCAGAGCCTGCACTAGCACTGTAGCTGTACAGATACTCGTTGACGGCTTTCTCCTTTTGTAGCAGGCAGTCAAACATGAGGAGCGTTGAATTCCAGCGAGTCAGGCTATCGCAAATCAAGCGCCTCACCGGCAAGTTGTTTCTCTGCTAAATATCGGCTAAGCGCACCATGGCCGTGTAGGAATGCCTGAAATGCCCACACACCTTCCTGGACTGCTTCAGGACCTCGTGTAAGCCTGGCTGGGTACTTACAAACAAATCTTTGGATTATTACATTCAGCACATGTGCCATGCAAGGTACATGTGTCAACTTTCCCAAACTCAAAGCCAAAATGAGATTGCTGCCGTTGTCACACACCACGTTGCCGATCTGCAGTTGGTGCGGGGTCAGCCACTGATCCACCTGTTTGTTCAGGGCAGCCAGGAGAGATTCTCCAGTGTGACTCTCAGCTTTGAGGCAAGACATGTCCAAGATGGCGTGACACTATCGTACCTAGCATGCAGCATAGGTCTTGGGGAGCTGGGGGTGTGTAGTTGGAGAGAAGATCACAGCACCAGTAGAGTAGCACTGCCACTCAGCCAAAGAGGATGTAGCAGGAGGAATAAGAGGAGAAGGAGAGGAGGTGGCAGCAGGCCTGACTGCAAGCCGTGGAGGTGTCACAACTAGGTCCGCTGCACAACCACGTACTCCCTGCTTGCCGCCAGCGGTCACCAGGTTGACCCAATGGGCTGTATAAGTAATGTACCTACCTTGACCGTGCTTTGCAGACCACGCATCTGTGGTCAGATGGACCCTTGACACAAAGCTGTGTGCCAGAGATGACACCACTTGCCTTTCAACTTCACGGTACAGTTTGGGTATCACCTTTTTAGAAAAATAATTGCGGCCTGGTATCTTCCACTGCGGTGTTCCAATCACCACAAATTTTCAGAAGGCCTCAGAGTCCACCAGCTGGTATGGTAACAGCTGGCGAACTAACAGTTCCGCCAAGCCAGCTGTCAGATGCCGGGCAAGGGGGTGACTGGCAGACATTGGCTTCTTCTGCTCAAAGATTTCCTTAAAGCCTGACCCAAACCAAACATTTTTTTAATTTCAAACTATTTAGTTGCACCACTCTGACACACACAAAGATAAATAAACACTCCTTCAAGCCTATAAGCATTTCAGTGCATGCTTTTCACCCTTCTCTTTTAATAACTAGGGTTATACAAGTGGCAGGCATTAGCAATTCCTCCTTTGCCAGACACCTGCTACTCCAGCAATTTGCCGATTTCTGTTCCGGCAATATGAAAGAAAGGGAGGGGTTCCTCCAATAAATGTAAAATATTTTATATTTGTCATCATGCAGCTGAAAAAAGGCTGCTATTTATTATTATAATTTAGAAAATAGATTTTATTCCTGAAATCTTGTATTTTTAATTTGGGTCCACTTTAACGGACACCTGGCTGCTGTGGGCAGAGGAGCAGGAACCGCTCAAGTTGAGAGGTGGAGAGGAGGAGGTGACTGTGAAGGTGCAAGGGATAAAGCGGCTGAAGATGCTGCACCCAAAGTTGGAAGAGGAGGCGGAGGGTGGCTTTGCTTTTGTGTGCTGCTTTTCCTCAGGTGGTCATTCCATTGCAGTTTGTGCTTTTTTATCATGTGCCTTGGTAAGGCAGTTGTCCCTACATGGGTCTTGGTCTTTCCACGGCTCAATTTTTGGTGGCAGAGAGTACAGATGGCATCGCTTTCATCTGAGGCAGACACACAAAAAAATGTCCACACCGCTGATCCCTGGGATGATGGCATTGTGGTGGTGGTGGCAGCAGCTGACCTTGAAGGGCATGTTGGTTGGCATAGGTGGCAATACATGCCGCCGGACACTGCCACAAGCTATTTCTGATGACTAGCTCTCCCTGTTTCTTTCCGCAACTCGTCTCCTCCTACTCCTCTCTGCCTGCGCACTGAACTGCCCCCCCCCCCCCCTGTTCATCTGGTCTGTTGGGAACCCATGTGACATCCATGGCAGTATCATCATCATAATCCTCCTCCACAGCTTTTCTTGTATCAGACACCTCAAAAACTGCACCAACAGCAGGTACTTCATCATCCTCACACCTTACGTCCATAGTAACGCCTAACTTAGACATATGAGGTGGTGTAACATGCTTAGCGCCTTCATGTTTTTGTAACAATATTGGCTGTAAATCAGGTAATTCCCCACCAAATAACTCCTGTGAACTTTCAAACGGAGCGGATGTGGTGCTGGTAGTAGTACTGGTGGCTGCCGACTGAAAGCTAAGTGGAGTGCCACAATCAGAGTAGGAGGAAGATATGTCACGGTTCCATGCGGAAGCTGAGTAAGAGGAGGTGTACTGTGTTAGTCAACTATGTCCTCACAATTTTGGGAGTTGATGGCACGTGCCTTCTGAACACTGTACTTTGGTCCAGGGCCGCACAAAATCATGTCAGCACGACCTCGAACAGACCTGCCGGTTGGCCTGCCTCTGGCTCTGCCTCTGCCTGTTGTTTTGTCCATATTGGGGGGGGGGGGGGATGAAGTGAAACGTATGCACTGATTTGACTAATACAATGTGCAGTCACACAGATGCAGTGAAAGGTATACACTGGCTTCTGGTATAACAATGTGCAGTCACACAGGTGCAGTGAAAAGATATGCACTGCCTGGTATATAAAACAGCGTGCTGTCACACAGATGCAGTAAAAGGTATGCAGTGACTGCTGGTATAACAATGTGCAGTCACACAGGTGCAGTGAAAAGGTATGCTCTGACTGGTATATAAAACAGTGTGCTGTCACACAGATGCAGTGAAAGGTATGCAGTGACTGCTGGTATAACAATGTGCAGTCACACAGATGCAATGAAAAGGTATGCACTGAAAGGTATATAAAGCAGCGTGCTGTCACACAGATGCAGTGAAAGGTATGCAGTGTCTGCTGGTGGTATAATGAAATGTGCAGTCACACAGGTGTAGTGAAAAGGTATGCACTGAATGTGCTGGGCCTGGCACAGTATAGCAATTAGCAAGGGCCAGCTGCGAGAGACAGGGCTGTGAATGCAGTGTCAGTGGGCCACACAAAAAAAAAAAAAAAAAACACATCACAAGAACATTAGCTCTCAAAAGAGCTTTTTTTGTGGTGCTTTTCAGCAACAAATATCAGCAAGGAGCAAGCTAACAGACCTCCTAACTAACGCTTTCCCTATCTCTCCAATGTCTCTCCCTTCTCTCACTAATTGCAGCAGCAGACAGAGTGAGAAAAGGGCCGACGCTGCTGCCTTTTATAAGGGGGGAGGTCCAGGAGGGAGTGCAGCCTGATTGGTTGCCATGTGTCTGCTGACTGTGATGTAGAGGGTCAAAGTTTAGCCCAATGATGTAGTATAGGGGGCGGGTCAAACTTGCTAAATGTTCGCGTTTCAACGCAAATCCGCGTTTGTTCGCACGAACAAGTTCACATGCGGACCGTTCGGGCCATCTCTAGTCTACAGTATTTATCCTATATACAATAGTAGCAAAGTGGTACCTATTATATAGTTTTTGTATACAAATGCATGCATGGAATAAAATTAACAAACAACATCTGAAAATAAAATCAATTTTATTCTGCTTATTACATACAAAAAAACCTCTGGAATAAGTAATATTGTATTCTAAATTTCATTATTAATGATATATTGAGCTTAAATCCTGCCTTCTGGTGACATAAAATATTGTGCCATCTAATCACAACTTAACAATAATAGACCGTACCGTGGTTATACCAATCCTCTGCTTAACTAACAATCACACAGCACACACATACCTGAGTACACTGGTTCCTTAAAAAACGTAAAAAATGTGTATACACTATGTTAGGGTACGTTTGATAAAAGATACGTGTGTATCTAGAATAAGAATTATCAGGTAAAATAAACCGTCAAAAACAGATGAACCCTGGTTGGGTATTATAGATAAAACGACTCAATAAAGGTGCTGCTGCAGATCTTCCACTGTCTCGTTGTAGACAGAAAAGGGGAGACCGTATAGGATAAATCCTAGGATTGTTCCTTTAAGTCCGTATAAAATTCCTATTCCAATATATCCAGACGTAGAGTTATCACTACATGGGCTATACACGCCAGGTTAAGCTCACCCTCCAATGGACTGTAATGGATGATTCTCGTGGCTCGGTGATGTCCGGAGCATACGCCACCCGCTGCTTGCTTCTGCAGTGCCGTTCCCGTTACACACGCAGCGTCACATGTAGTACGGCGGAACACTTCCGGTCAAACCATGGGTTAGTGCGACGTCACCTCCTCCTTTCGTCTGCGCTCCAACCTGTAATCCAATTTACTTCCTTGCGTACCACTATATTCCAATGTCGCTTATTGAGTGTATATGCGGCGTTTGGAGTGGTTATGAAATAGAAATATTCTCGTATCCAAAGGGATAATTGGGGCGCCCCACACTACAAGAATAATTTCAGATTGACATGTTTCGATAGAATATACGTCTATCTTCCTCAGAATCACTGGATTATCACTGACCGGAAGTCTTTTATAGTCCATCACTGCAGTCTCCTCCCTTCCAACACAAGGAGCATTCCTTAAAGTGATAGTATCCCATACTTATTATAGTCTCTTGGTATAGCAATTCTCCACTATATCATTATCATCATTCCCACCATGGACTCTTCAGTTGTTATAATAGACAATAATATTATCGTAGAAGGAACAAAAAAAAAAAAAACCTTACAAAAGTGTTATATATAAAAATATAAAATACAATTATAATTATAATGAACTCATGGGCCCATAAATACTACAGGAACCAGTACACTCATACAGGAACCAGAGTACTCAATAGCACTTACATACCAACTATACCAGTAGAGCAATACAAGGGATTCACAATATCCTATCCTCATAAGGATTAACTGTAAAACCCAAACAATTCCATATCTTCATTTAGACCTTTTGGGGTCAAGGTGTCCAGGTCAAAAATCCACTTACTCTCCCTTCTAGACATTTTGGCTATGAAGTTGCCACCTCTCTTATCTCTCTGGACTACCTCTATCCCGTAATACACTATATCCCAAATTCTACAATTGTGGAAGAGTTTGAAGTGTTTAGATAATGGATGTTCTTCCCACCCCTTGCTAATGTTATTAAGATGCTCCCCAATACGACTACCAAGTGTTCTCTTGGTGCGACCTATGTATTTCTTCCCACATGGACAGGTCAGACAGTAGATCACCCCCTTCATATCACAGGTGATTAGGTCTCTGATTTTGTAGCTATCCCGTTCTCCTTCTACTCTCACTACTTTCGTATAACCTTTTGTCCTCCTACAATTCTGGCATCTCCCACATCTGACGAACCCTCCCCCTGTTCCTCCCGTGGGCTTCCTGTCCATACTCCCAGCCGCCATTGCCACTCTAACCCCACACTATCACACTTCCTGTAAATAAAAGACGGATTTGCCGTGTGTACTCAGGTATGTGTGTGCTGTGTGATTGTTAGTTAAGCAGAGGATTGGTATAACCACGGTACGGTCTCTTGTTCAATGTACAATAAAAGTGAATAGTTCACACTATATATACCTAGCACTCCTATTTATTATTTTAAATTGAATTGGTTTAGAGGAGGGATACAGGGGATATCCCACCAGATTAGGAAGCAGCGGGTGGAAGCCATTTACCCCTTTCTTTGGGATTGGGTTGATCTAGGTGTGTTATTTGTACCCTCAGCGAAAGCATATAGTAATAGCAGCGCTCCTTGTCGTATTATACTTTATACTTTTGTACCTGAAACCCCTGGTCAAGGATGGCAGCAGCTAACCCCATACACAACATATGGGATTTTAGGAATCAACAATCTAGTAGAATAAATGCATTTTTTAACCAACAGGAACCGATTGAGAGGGAAGGTGTATACTGGGAGGATGTGGTCTACGATCTAAGACAATTAGAAAAACTCTTAATTAAAGAGACAAAAAATCAATGGGAAGTGGCCACATTGGACCAGTATATACTATGGGAGGTATCACCTGTTGGTTTGACAATTTATAAACAACTGGCCAGTCCGTAAGGGATATACAACAGAGGAGCCCCAGTAACCTCCAGGTTAGTCATACGACCCCAGAACAGACTAATAGCATATGCAAACGAACTAATACGTGTAGTAATCTTAATATAGACGTAAGAAAGAAAGAATTTAAGAAACAGCAAAATTAGAAATAGCAAACAGTTCACTAACAAAGGCCCCACGACCAATATGGAGAACATTGAAATACCAACTCATAATAGATATTCCCCCCTTGCAGATAGGGATGACGAACCACAGATATTAAGAAGAAGTTCACGAGCTCCTAAAATCATTTTTGATCAAAGAAAACCCCAAAAAGAAGGTGTAATGAAGCCTCCTAAGAACAATAAATATAGCAACCCTTCAACTAGCGAAAAACCTTGATATAATTTTAGGAAAGAAAGGAATATAAATACATGTGAGGTAACGAAGACAAATACCAATACTATTAATCGTTATTTTTTAGACATCGGCACGATGGGGGTGGGAAGAGGAGGGGGGGGGGGGCAAAGAGGAAGGGGCCATAGGGGGAGGGGCAAGAAGAGGCAACTACAGTCAACAGTAATTACGGATAAAGAGAGGGGCATCTATAATTTAAGTAAGGTAACACTTACGGAACCAGAAAAGATGCTCTTAGAGAAAGGATTAAAATTTGCCCCAACTAATAAACTCAATAAATTTGAGACGTATATAGATATAAAAAAATATACTAGAAAATTATGCCTCAAGAAATATTTTCATAAGAACCCCCTGGTGCATAAACAAGAGAATTCATATTTCCAACACACAAATTTAAAAAATCCCTCAACATTTTTTCCTGTTAATGAAATGAGTAAAGAGATGCATATCTTTGAACGGCACGTTGAGAAAGATCTTAGAAAATTAAAATGTACGTCTATATATAGAGATAATCTAACCCAAGCCGAAAGGAGGGCCCTTCGAGATCTCCAACAAAATAAAAATATTGTAATCCGCCCAGCAGACAAGGGAGGGGGAATTGTCATCTAAAATGAAGCAGACTACAAACAGGAGGCCTTTAGGCTACTCACTGACGAGAGCACGTATAGAAAATTAAAGGGAGAACCAGGGGTCAGATTTGGGAAGGAATTAGATATTCTGGTGAAAGCAGCATACCAGGATTGTGTCCTCAGTAGAAAGGAGAAATAATTTTTGGAAGTTACATACCCCAGGACCGCGATCTTTTACCATCTACCAAAGGTCCACAAGAACATGGTGAGTCCTCCAGGGAGGCCGATTATATCCGGTATAGGGTCTCTTACCTCGAATTTATCGAGGTATGTAGACATGTTCCTCCAAAAGTATGTGAGGACCACACCGGCCTTCCTGGAGGACTCTAGACATGTTTTGAACATTCTGAAGGATATAAAGTGGGAAAAGGGATGGTTTCTCGGGACATTAGACGTCAGTACCTTATACACCAGTATACAACATGAGGATGGGATAAGAGCAGTGGAACAGTTCATGAGAGAAGATGGTACAATAAAGGAAGAACAGTCCACCTTTATCCGTGATGCTATTAGATTCATCCTCACCCATAATCATTTTCAGTATGAGGGGGAGTTTTTCCTGCAGACGAGCGGGACGGCGATGGGGACGAGGTTCGCACCAGGTTATGCTAACCTCTTCATGGCCCATTGGGAATGTTCCCATGTTTACGGGCGTGGGGGGCCTGGCGCGGACCTCGTCCTCTGGAAAAGATTTATAGACGACGTCCTGCTCGTCTGGAGGGGAACTGAAGGCTCCCTAGTGTCATTTGTAAATGGCCTGAACAACAATGATGTGAATTTACAATTCACATCCACGATCAGTCAGGAGAATATAAACTTCTTAGATCTGAATATCTACATAGAAGACGGATCTATAAAAACATGCACCTATGTAAAGCCCACAGATGTGAATGGGTATATTCTTGCTACTAGCTGCCATTTGCCCTCTTGGCTTAACAATATCCCTAAAGGCCAATTTATAAGATTGAAAAGGAATTGCACTGAAGACAATATGTATCAAATTGAGGTAGTAGCCCTAACATCAAAATTTAAAGATAAGGGCTATAACGAGAAAATTATCGAAGTAGCTAGAAAGGAAGTAGAATCTTTGGCACGGGAGGAATTGTTAACTAAAAAGAATAGAGGGGAAGATCTACTGAGTGTGGATCATTCCTTAAAATTTAACCTGAAGTATGGAGCTCATAGCAAACAGATCAGTAGGATTATTCATAAACATTGGCCCATACTCAGGGAAGACAAACTCCTTAACCAACTACTCCCGGCAAATCCGTCTTTTATTTACAGGAAGTGTGATAGTGTGGGGTTTAGAGTGGCAATGGCGGCTGGGAGTATGGACAGGAAGCCCACGGGAGGAACAGGGGGAGGGTTCGTCAGATGTGGGAGATGCCAGAATTATAGGAGGACAAAAGGTTATACGAAAGTAGTGACAGTAGAAGGAGAACGGGATAGCTACAAAAGCAGAGACCTAATCACCTGTGATACGAAGGGGGTGATCTACTGTCTGACCTGTCCATGTGGGAAGAAATACATAGGTCGCACCAAGAGAACAGTTGGTAGTCGTATTGGGGAGCATCTTAATAACATTAGCAAGGGGTGGGAAGAACATCCATTATCTAAACACTTCAAACTCTTCCACAATTGTAGAATTTGGGATATAGTGTATTACGGGATAGAGGTAGTCCAGAGAGATAAGAGAGGTGGCAACTTCATAGCCAAAATGTCTAGAAGGGAGAGTAAGTGGATTTTTGACCTGGACACCTTGACCCCAAAAGGTCTAAATGAAGATATGGAATTGTTTGGGTTTTACAGTTAATCCTTATGAGGATAGGATATTGTGAATCCCTTGTATTGCTCTACTGGTATAGTTGGTATGTAAGTGCTATTGAGTACTCTGGTTCCTGTATGAGTGTACTGGTTCCTGTAGTATTTATGGGCCCATGAGTTCATTATAATTATAATTGTATTTTATATTTTTATATATAACACTTTTGTAAGGTTTTTTTTTTGTTTTTTTGTTCCTTCTACGATAATATTATTGTCTTTTATAACAACTGAAGAGTCCATGGTGGGAATGATGATAATGATATAGTGGAGAATTGCTATACCAAGAGACTATAATAAGTATGGGATACTATCACTTTAAGGAATGCTCCTTGTGTTGGAAGGGAGGAGACTGCAGTGATGGACTATAAAAGACTTCCGGTCAGTGATAATCCAGTGATTCTGAGGAAGATAGACGTATATTCTATCGAAACATGTCAATCTGAAATTATTCTTGTAGTGTGGGGCGCCCCAATTATCCCTTTGGATACGAGAATATTTCTATTTCATAACCACTCCAAACGCCGCATATACACTCAATAAGCGACATTGGAATATAGTGGTACGCAAGGAAGTAAATTGGATTACAGGTTGGAGCGCAGACGAAAGGAGGAAGTGACGTCGCACTAACCCATGGTTTGACCGGAAGTGTTCCGCCGTACTACGTGTGACGCTGCATGTGTAACGGGAACGGCACTGCAGAAGCAAGCAGCGGGTGGCGTATGCTCCGGACATCACCGAGCCACGAGAATCATCCATTACAGTCCATTGGAGGGTGAGCTTAACCTGGTGTGTATAGCCCATGTAGTGATAACTCTACGTCTGGATATATTGGAATAGGAATTTTATACGGTCTTAAAGGAACAATCCTAGGATTTATCCTATACGGTCTCCCCTTTTCTGTCTACAGCGAGACAGTGGAAGATCTGCAGCAGCACCTTTATTTAGTCGTTTTATCTATAATACCCAACCAGGGTTCATCTGTTTTTGACGGTTTATTTTACCTGATAATTCTTATTCTAGATACACACGTATCTTTTATCAAACGTACCCTAACATAGTGTATACACATTTTTTACGTTTTTTAAGGAACCAATGTACTCAGGTATGTGTGTGCTGTGTGATTGTTAGTTAAGCAGAGGATTGGTATAACCACGGTACGGTCTCTTGTTCAATATACAATAAAAGTGAATAGTTCACACTATATATACCTAGCGCTCCTATTTATTATTTTAAATTGAATTGGTTTAGAGGAGGGATACAGGGGATATCCCACCAGATTAGGAAGCAGCGGGTGGAAGCCATTTACCCCTTTCTTTGGGATTGGGTTGATCTAGGTGTGTTATTTGTACCCTCAGCGAAAGCATATAGTAATAGCAGCGCTCCTTGTCATATTATACTTTACAACTTAACAATAAGTCTGTAGTAGTACGTGGGGGAATAGTTGGATGTGTTGTTAAAGGGGAACTGACCTTAAAGAGACTCCGTAACAAAAATTGCATCCTGTTTTTTATCATCCTACATGTTCCAAAAGCTACTCTAATGTGTTCTGGCTAACTGCAGCACTTTCTACTATGACAGTCTCTGTAATAAATCAATGTATCTTTCCCCTGTCAGACTTGTCGGCCTGTGTCTGGAAGGCTGCCAAGTTCTTCAGTGTTGTGGTTCTGCTATGAACTCACTCTTCCTGGCCCCTCTATGCACACTGCCTGTGTGTTATTTAGATAAGAGAGAAGAGAGAAGCTGCTCTAATCAGCTGGATAAATCGTCCTCTGAGCTGGCTGGGCTTTCACATACTGAGGAATTACAAACAAGGGCAAAGCTGTTTGCAAGAAGAAAAGAGCAGCCTGAAACTTCAGTGCATGGGGGAAAGAAACACACAAATGATCTCTTGAGATTCAAAAGGAAGGGTATATACAGCCTGCTTATGTATGGATGTATTTTCTATGTGTGGACATACTGTACATCGACCTACTTCCTGTTTTGGTGGCCATTTTGTTTGTTTACAAACAAACTTTTTCAAACTGTTTTTAACCACTTTTAATGCGGCGAGGAGCGGCGAAATTGTGACAGAGGGTAATAGGAGATGTCCCCTAACGCACTGGTATGTTTACTTTTGAGCGATTTTAACAATACAGATTCTCTTTAACATTTGATACTGTAAAAATATCAGATGTGTTGCGAAATACTGCTTTGATAAATAAAAATATATGTTTGCTGTAATACATTTGTCAGGTGTCCTTATTTCTGTTACTGCATTCTAGTGCAGTGTGGAGCCATATGTTGGTTGGCAAGTTTACAGTGCCATTCAGCTGATTTCTACTTCCTCCAGCCCCTCCTTCCTCAAGCAGCTCCTTTCTCCAATCAATATGCAAATTAGCCTGTGATAGTTAAGTGAAAATAAAAAAAATGATTTTGGCTTCCCTCAGCCCCCTGCAGCTGTCTGGTGCCCTCGCAGCCTCGCTCTGATCCTTCTGTCCCCGCGAGCGGCTACTTCCGGTTGCTATTGCCTTCTTGCCGCAATAGCAGCATAGGGGGCGATATATTGTGGCTGGGAACGCGAAGAATGACTTGCGGCGGCAGTCGCCGAAACGGCAGGCGCCGGCGGGGACAGAAGGATCGGAGCGAGGCTGCGAGGGCACCGGACAGCTGCAGGAGGCTGAGGAAAGCCCCAGGTGAGTAAAAATCATTTTTTTATTTTCACTTAAGTATCCCTCTAAGGGGCCCATACACTGGTCGATTTCAGCCATCGACCGATCGATTCTATGGAATCGATCAATTGATCAGAAATTGATTCTATCCCATCTGTCGATAGATTAAATGACCAAAATTGGCCACAAATTGATCGACCTGACAGGATGGAAAATCTAGGTCGATCTGATGGCCCATAGAGATGCATTGGATCTAAGTGTCCAATTATGCATTTAGTCTGAAATCTATTGGAAATATGTTCCTAGTGTGTGGCACACATCAGATAGATTCCTGTCAGATTCGACTTGACAGGTATCTGACAAATCTATCTGATGGTGAAATCTGCTGCAAATCTATAAGTGTATGGCCACCTTTACTTTTGAAGAGGTTTTCTGTGCTTACCTTCAGCCTAAGCACACACAACATGCTCTACTGCACACTACACCATGCTCACACACCACAGGCATGGCATTTGGAAGGGGTGGGGCAGATTGTGTTTATCTAGTGTGGTATGCAGCACAGTCTTCAAGAAACAAGCAAAGAGCAGCCATTAATGATGGAATAATTTATTTATGGCTACAATCAACCCCCATCTCAAGCACAGGAGAAAAAAAATATTACTAAAGCAGTTCATTACCCCGTACTGGACTCACTTCTGCCCTCTCTCTGCTTGGCTTTCATGCCTACTAGGCTTGTAATGCTGTCTCTGCATGTCTTTATGCTGTGTTCTTTTTCCCTCTGTTTGCTGGCATATCTGCTGTGCAAGGGGAGGAGGGGGGGGGGTCTCATCTGTGCTTTCAGGCATCCTGGTCTGTCTCCACTCTGCTTTATCTGCTGGGCTATCTGTCCCTCCACTTTTCTGAACTTTCTCCCCTTCCCTGCACTGACAGCTTGCCTCTTTCTCACCTCTCCACTCCTCTCTGAGTCTCTATCCTCCCTCTGCTGTGTGGTCGTCTCCCTCTATTTCCTCATCTACTCAGCTCTTTCCCTCCCCTGGACAGCTTGCCTCTCTCTCTCATCTCTCCACACTTCTGTTTCCTCTCTCCCTCCGCTGTCTGTTCCGTTCTGTTTGCTGCCATATCCCTACTGTCAGGATTCTTTTTACATCTGACCAGGCGCCCCCCGATGACATCAGATTGTAAACACATAGGAACTCTTGTGAGAGCATGGAGGAATTTGCTATCAGGAAGGTCCCAGTGTTCTCTGAGCCTGCCAGACTTTAACCACGTGACTACAGCGGCAGCCTACGTCACAGGGGGGAGAAGCTTGTCAAATGATTTATATTATAAATGTTATTTACATTTTTTTTATCATATATTGTTTACTTTTTGCCTATAAGGGGGTACATCAACGCCTATATTCCAGTGCCCATTCTAATAAACCTTGTTTAAACTGGGAAATCAGATTATCTACATAGCCCTTCGAGCTATATATATAACAATGACCCCCCCCCCCCCAAAAAAAAAAAAATTGCAAACAAATTTATGGAGAAAATCATGCAAAATTATGCAAAAAAAATGTGTTATTTTCTCCTTCTTTTTTTCAAATGCAATCTGCAAGCCTAAACACTCTAGCTATGAATTGGCAATAAAACAGTTGATGGAAAAGTCAGCATTAAGACCCTTCAGTTTTAGTGTTTTTAAAAGGTAAATCCATTTATTCTCCAGTTTCAGCAGATCTCTATATTTATTTTGACCTGTCCAATCATTTTTCAACTGATCAATGATACAAAAAGTTATTCCACTTGTACCTTTGTTGTGACATTCTTTGAAGTGGTTTGGAACTGAATGATCTACTTCCCCTTTTTCGATATTATGGGTATGCTCATACATCCTTCTTTTGCCCTCACGCTCAGTTTTGCCCACATATTGAAGGCCGCAGGGACACTCAAGCCAATAAGCAACAAACTTGCTTTTACAGTTTAGAAAATTCTTAATAGAAAAGGATTGGCCAGTAGCATTACTTCTGAATGCAGTTTGTTTCCTAGGTGTGTTAATACACATCCTACAACTGTAACAATTTTTGCATAAAAAAAAACAAAAACATCTAATGTCAGAAAGGTCCTTGGTATGGGTGGTTAAGTGGAGGATTTAGATAATACATTCTGTAGATTGGATGCCTTCCTATATATTATTTGAGGTTTTGGTCCTATTTCATCCTTTAGGTCCAGATCCAATTGAAGTAAATGTCATTTTTTTTAAGATTCTTTTATTTTTATTTTCAGAAATATAAAGGTACAAACAGTATAAATGAGTAAGAAAACATTATACACAGAGAGTGTCACATCTGGCTTAAGAGCAAAAGGTAGCAGATATCAAACATAGTGGTGCAATAGAAAAAGGTACATCTATCACAGCTTATATAAAAATTATATTGTCAAGCCGCAAACCAGCGCGGCTAACAGAACTACAATAGAGTACCCTAAGTAACACACGGGTAGTCGAAAGGAGGAGGTTATCCATAGGTAGGAGGATGTTTGCCTCCTGGCTTATAAAAATGAGGGCAGCCCTGGGTCCAGTGG
The DNA here is from genome assembly GCF_040937935.1 of Hyperolius riggenbachi. Classification (NCBI taxonomy): domain Eukaryota; kingdom Metazoa; phylum Chordata; class Amphibia; order Anura; family Hyperoliidae; genus Hyperolius; species Hyperolius riggenbachi. Next base: position 395,221,564 of record NC_090647.1, on the reverse strand, counting down.
GATCATACACCAGGGGCTGTCCAGATAAGCTGAGTTTAAAGGAGGGGGTACATCAACACCGATAATACAGTGCCCATTCTAATAAACCTTGTTTAAACTGGAAAATCAGATTATCTACATAGCCCTTCGAGCTATATATATATATAACAATGACCACAAGAAAAGAATCAGACAAAAAATAAGAGAAAAAGTAGAAATAAGAGATAGGTAAAGTAAGTGATAGCTAGGAACAGATATAAGCTATGCCAGGTGACCATCCCCGAAGCAAACTCCCATTCCTGAACTGCCAAGAGGATGAGAAATAAGGGTGGGGAGAAAACCTGAGAGGAACGGGAACAATCCCTGTGCACAGTAACCCAAATTCAAGCTAAGCTAGAGAACTTATGTGTGCATCAATTAAGAGTCTGGTCAAGCACAAGGGACCGGTAGCGCTCCGACTCTCATGAAGAGTTGCAGTAAGATCCTCCATATAACTCACCCGGTCTACCTCCCAGAGCCATTCTTGGACTGTGGGGGGATCCGGAGATTTCAACTTTCTTGCTATCAATGCTTGAGCTGAGTTGACTAAATGTCTCGTAAGCGTTTTTTTTTTGTATCTACGGATAGACCAGGTATTGCGATGGAGCAAAAAGAAGGCTTGTGAGTCTGGTGGGAGAAAGTCGGTCATTTCATGCATCAGGTTCCCAATGTCTGACCAGAACCATGTGAGCTTATTGCAGGACCAGAATATATGCAATAAAGTCCCCATATCCTGCCCACATCTCCAGCAGAGAGGGGATGACCCTGGGAACATTCAATGTAATTTGGATAGTGTTAAATACCATCTTGTGAAGATTTTGTAACCTGCCTCCTGGTTCTTGGAGGAAATAGAAGATTTATGAGAGAAGGTGAGTATTTTCCCCCACTGTTTATCCGAGAACGTCAGATCCAGATCATGTTCCCATTTCTCCCTATAAGCTGATGCAGGTGATTCGGGATTGTTCAAAATCGAATACAGAAATGAGACCATGCCTCACATTGGACCCTGTCCTTGACATGTTTGGTCAAATAACGTCAGGGGCCTACTAAAGCTAGTTTTAGAGCCTTGAATTGAGATATACTGCCTAAATTGAAGGCACAGCCAATGGTCCAGGTTTGGGGATTTAAAATCATGTCTCAGCTTTTGTAATGTAGCCCATTCCCCTTTGACAAAGAAGTTTTGTACCCGCAAACTGGAGCATTTGCGCCAATGGGGATAGCTCTTGGGAGGGAGTCCGAGAGGAAAACCAGGGTTGTCCAGTATAGGAAGCAGAGGCGAGGGCCATGGCGAGATAGTAGTTTCCTGCCTATAGGGTTCTAAGCATCTGAGAGATTAGAGATGCCGCTGGGTCAGATACTTTAAGTAATGGGGCAGACCAAGGAGCGAGCTCGAGACGTCCTCCTATCATCTCCCCTTCCATGCCCACCCATCATTTGTATTGTGAATGCCTACGCCAATCTATAACTCTAATCAGAGTGGCTGCTGCATGGTATAGGCATGGATTCGGGAGAGCCATACCACCCAATTCTTTGGGAGCTGTTTGGAGAGAATACTTAAGCCTCGGTTTACGACCATTCCTTATAAATTTAGAGAATGTTTGGGTAACTGCCTTAAGGTATTGGGAGGGGAGAAATATCGGTAGTGTTTAAAATAAATACAATAAACGGGGCATAATATTCATTTTAATGATGTTTGACCTCCTGAACCACGAAAAATGTGGTATATCCCATCGGAGGAGATCTTGTGTAATACGTTCGTGAGCGGGAAGGAAATTAGCAGAAAACAAGTCCCTAGTGTGATAGAACGTGGAAAAGCCGCCGCGTGTACTGACGGCAAGAAGGCTGATTCCGCGTCCAGCGCGGCGGTTTGCACGCAGCAGCGTGCGTCTGGTGTGGCTGCGTCTGTTAGTTCACACAGGTTGAGGAATATGCGCGCGTGCGCTGAGAGGCAGAACCTTTATGACAAACAAGGAGGGATCAGCTGACCTGGTTGGTCAGCTGACCTCAAAGCAAGTGGCTATTGGTTGATCGCTGATGGGTGGCGCTGGAGAGCGCTGCTCTATATATAGTCACTGATGGTCAGTCTCAAGTTGTCTGCCGTAGCGAATACTTACGTGGAAGCACTCAGACCTAGTCAGATCCTACAGTGTGTTAGAACCAGGAGGACCTGGGAATTCACACTGAGCCAGATTACTTCTGTGTATTATCTGTGTTATCATTCTGTTAAACTTCAGACTAGTTCCAGGGTGTCGAGACCACGGACCTCACACCCAAGATTAGGGACTCTGGATTATCATTCCGTTATACTTCAGACTAGTTCCAGGGTGTCGAGACCACGGACCTCACACCCAAGTCTAGGAATACTCTGTACCTTCATATTATACTCCAGACTAGTTCCAGGGTGTAGAGACCACGGACCTCACACCTAAGACTAGGCATTGTTTGATATCTGTTATGACCTATTGCATTCCTGACTATCCCTCTGCTTTCTGATTTGGTACCTACGCCTATCTGATTACCTGTTGCCATACCCTGCCTGCCTTGGATCCCGAATCAGCCTTCTGTCTCTGTACCTTGTCTGTCTGTGTGTTGCCGACCTGGCTTGCCCGACCTTGAGAGCTATCTCCCTCCTCAAGAGATAGTCTCCAGACCTGCTAGTGACATCCACCTTCAGGTGTCACTCACTCACAGGTCCTTCCTACCTTCAGCCTGGGACTCCACCCCTTTGGAGGTCTCAGGCTGCTGGAAGGTTATTGCACTTCCCAAAAGGCGGTATCACCCATACTGCTAAAGACCACCTGCACCTTAGGTGGTCTTACTCAAAGCATTACTGTTGCACTAAACACTCACACTACTCAGGTGTCCAGAGGTTAGTTATACTTGGATTATCGGTGATTCTGCAGATCATCAATAATCAGGTATAATCTGTATTCTTGGTGATACAGCAGATCACCAATAATCAGATTCTCTCTGTGTGCTGATACTGATCGTTACAGAACGGCAGACCAAAACCAAATGGACGCACTTAACAGCCGTCTTGATGCACTCTCCACCGCGGTGGAGAATTACACCCGAGTGCTGGACAGTCATCAGACCCAGATCAACGCTTTGTCTGGGTCTGTAAAAGTCTTTCAGACGGCTGTGAATACAGTGCGATCTCCTCCAAGTACAGACTTATGTATGCCTGTACCCGAAAGGTTTTCTGGTCACAGATCTGACTTTCAGAATTTTAGAAATCAGGGTTATCGTACTTTGAGTTGAGGCTTAATTGTGACACAGATAATTACGTTTATTAAAACTCTGTTGTCAGGGGATTCCCAAACCTGGGCTTATAATCTTCAGACAGGGCAGAAGGCTCTGACCTCGGTTGAGGAATTTTTTAAAGCTATGGCTATAATTTATGATGATCCGGACATTGCCCCTACCGCTGAGCGGAAGCTCAAGACTTGGCGGCAAGGCAAGGATCCGGTTGAAATTTACGCAGCTGATGAGGCCATTTCATTAGCAGTCAGGATTGATCGTCGTCTACGCTACCAGAAACAGACTCGGGGTAGGAACAATGTGAGATATGTTTCCTACGCCACTCCTCCACCCGTTTCACCCTCACCGGAACCAATGCAGATTGGTCGGTCGAAATTGTCCCGGGTGGAGCAGAATCGCAGAAAAACAGAACAGCTCTGTATATACTGTGCAGAGGAGGGTCATAGAGTGCAGAATTGTCCCAAGAAGTCGGGAAACGCTGCCGCTTAGGTGTAGTCGGAGGTAATACCCTAGGCGCGCAGTCTTTACCTCTAGACAATAAACGGTTGCTCCTCCCTTGTACTATATCTTGGGGAGATCAAACAGTGACCACTGAGGCCTTCCTAGATTCTGGCTCAGCAGCCAATTTTATGGATTACGAATTTGCTAAGAAATTGGGGATTCCCACTTCTCCTCTGAATCAACAGATTCTGGTCACTGCAGTGGACGACTCTCCTCTGTAGAGTAACTACCCTCTGTCTCAGACTCCAGAGTTAAGGGTCACGGTGGGGGTGTTACACAAAGAGAGTCTACAGTTTCTGGTTTTGCGGATGACAACTTCCACGATCATTCTTGGCATGCCATGGTTACAACTTCACTCTCCTCAGATCAATTGGGCTTCAGGTCAGCTAACGAGCTGGTCTACCCATTGTCATCATCATTGTTTAGCGAAGGTAACCTTGGGTAACACCAAGATTCAGGTGGAAGGTTTGCCAAGCCAGTATTCAGAATTTGCGGACGTGTTTAGTCCCAGATCTGCAGATAAACTTCCTCCTCACCGTCCTTTTGATTGTCCCATCGATCTCAGTTCTGGTTGTATGCCCCCTAGAGGTCATCTCTATAATATGTCTGGGCCAGAGAAATTGGCTATGCAGGAATACATCCGAGAAAATTTAGCTAAAGGTTTTATTCGTCCCTCTCGGTCACCAGCAGGGGATAGGATTTTTTTCGTGAAAAAAAAAGATGGGGGCCTCTGTCCATGCATTGATTATCGAGGCTTAAATAAGATTACAGTAAAAAATCGTTATCCTTTGCCTTTAATTGACGATTTGTTTACCCAGGTCACTAATGCTAAGATTTTCTCGAAGCTGTATTTGAGGGGTGCATACAGCCTTGTGCGTATCAGGGACGGTGATGAGTGGAAGACGGCCTTTAACACACCCGATGGGCATTACGAGTACCTAGTGATGCCCTTCGGGTTGTGTAACGCCCCGGCCATCTTCCAAGAGCTGATTAACAAAGTGTTCAGAGAGGTGTTGGGCAAATTCGTCTTGGTATACTTAGACGATATACTGATTTTTTCTTCCAACCTCTCAGAACACAGGAAACATGTTGGGTTTGTGCTACGGAAGTGCTACGGAAGTTGAGAATATGCTGTATGCTAAACTGGAAAAATGCATTTTCGAAGTGACTTCTGTCGCCTTTCTGGGGTACATAATCTCGACCTCTGGCTTCTCTATGGACCCTGGAAAGGTTTCTGCTGTCTTGGAGTGGCCTGAAGGCACTCCAGAGATTCCTGGGGTTCGCCAACTACTACAGGAGGTTCATAAAAGGGTACTCCACGGTGATCTCACCTCTCACCAGTCTCACCAAGAAAGGGGCAGATACTCACCACTGCTCCCCAGAGGCCCATGCTGCTTTCTCCACTCTGAAGAAATTGTTCTGTTCTGCACCCATATTGAGACATGTAGACGTCATCTTTCCCTTTATCGTGGAGGTTGATGCCTCAGAGGTAGGGGTAGGGGCTGTGCTGTCTCAGCGTTCTGGTTTGCAGGGGAAACTTCACCCCTGTGCCTATTTTTCCCGTAGGTTTTCACCCGCTGAGAAAAACTACGATATAGGCAACTGGGAACTTCTAGCCATCAAGTTGGCCTTTGAGGAATGGCGACATTGGCTAGAAGGGGCAGAACACACCATTACAGTTTACACTCACCAGAAAAATTTGGAGTACATTGAGGGCGCTAAGCGACTTAGCCCCCGACAGGCCCAGTGGTCGTTATTTTTTTCGAGATTCAGATTTGTAATCACGTATACCCCTGGTAGTAAGAACATCAAGGCTGATGCCTTATCCAGGTGTTTTGAGCCCGAGACAGCACAGCCCTCAGCCCCTGAGACCATTATACCTCAAAAGGTGGTCCTGGCAGCCACTGAAACCTGAAAAGACTGGATTGTCACACTGAGTCCATTCCAACAGGATGTTCCAGAGGGGAAGCCTGAGGGGGTCCTGTTTATACCATTGCCTTTTCGCCTACAACTGTTGCAGCTGTTTCATTCCCACAAGAATGCTGGGCATCCTGGGGCCACCAGAACTCAGGATCCACTTACTAGATGTGCTTGGTGGCCGTCATTGGCAACAGACTGTAAAGAGTTTGTGAGAGAGTGTGCAATATGTGCTAGGAGCAAACCCTCCCGTCAGGCACCTGTTGGAACATTGCAGCCTTTGCCAGTTCCAAGTGAACCTTGGACCCATTTGTCCATGGATTTTGTGGGCGAACTCCCCAGGTCTGAGGGCATGACGGTCATTTGGGTGGTAGTTGATCGATTCAGTAAGATGGCCCATTTTGTTCCCCTGAAAGGACTCCCCTCGGCCCAGGAACTGACTGATCTCTTCATCCAGCACATTTTCCGGCTGCATGGCATTCCGGGAAAATATAGTGTCAGATCGGGGAGTCCAATTTGTATCGAAATTTTGGAGGGCATTCTGCCATCAGTTAGACATGGATCTTTCTTTTTCATCAGGCTACCACCCGCAGACCAATGGCCAGACCGAAAGAGTCAATCAGTCGCTGGAACAGTTTCTGAGATGTTATGTGGCAGATGCACAAACCGACTGGGTAAAATTTTTGCCGTTTGCAGAATTTGCACACAACAATCTGAAAAGTTCCTCTTCAGGATTTTCCCCATTTCAGGTGGTGACGGGAAGGTCACCCAAGTTTGCCCCATTGCCAATGGCTTCTACTCCGTTTCCAGCCCTGGAGAATTGGCAGAAGTCCTTAAAGCAAACTTGGGGAATAGTAAAAAGAAATTTGGGGAGGGCTTTTCAGAACCAGAAGAAACAGGCTGACAAGAGACGTTCCATAGAATGGGAATTCTCTCCAGGGGACTTGGTCTGGGTGTCCACACGACATTTGGCCCTAAAGCAACTGTCACCCAAACTAGGCCCTAGATTTGTTGGTCCTTTTCCAGTGACCAGAAAAATCAATAATGTCACTTATGCCATTGATCTCCCTACCAGCATGCGAGGTGTGAGATCATTTCATGTGTCCTTGCTCAAGCCGGCGGTGCACGTGGATTCCGCTCCCCCCCCCCCCCCCGTGTTGATTGATGACCAACCTGAGTATGAGATTGAAAAGATTCTGGACTTACGGCTTGTGCAGAACTCCATGCAGTATCTGGTTCACTGGAAGGGATATGGCATAGAGGAGAGAACTTGGGTGCCAGACTGTCGTATGCACGCAGAGGAATTGAAGAAAGAATTCCATGACTTGCATCCTGGAAAGCCTGGTGGGAAGTGTCCGGAGTCCACTCCTCAGGGAGGGGGGTACTGTGATAGAACGCGGAAAAGCCGCCGCGTGTACTGACGGCAAGACGGCTGATTCCGCGTCCAGCACGGCGGTTTGCACGCAGAAGCGTGCGTCTGGTGTGGCTGGGTCTGTTAGTTCCCACAGGTTGAGGAATACGCGCGCGCGCGCTGAGAGGCAGAACCTTTATGACAAACGAGGCGGGATCAGCTGACCTCAAAGCAAGTGGCTATTGGTTGATCGCTGATGGGTGGCGCAGGAGAGCGCTGCTCTATATATAGTCACTGATGGTCAGTCTCAAGTTGTCTGCCGTTGCGAACACTTACGTGGAAGCACTCAGACCTAGTCAGATCCTACAGTGTGTTAGAACCAGGAGGACCTGGGAATTCACACTGAGCCAGATTACTTCTGTGTATTATCTGTGTTATCATTCTGTTAAACTTCAGACTAGTTCCAGGGTGTCGAGACCACAGACCTCACACCCAAGATTAGGGACTTTGTGTTATCATTCTGTTATACTTCAGACTAGTTCCAGGGTGTCGAGACCACGGACCTCACACCCAAGATTAGGGACTTTGTGTTATCATTCTGTTATACTTCAGACTAGTTCCAGGGTGTTGAGACCACGGACCTCACACCCAAGTCTAGGAATACTCTGTACCTTCATATTATACTCCAGACTAGTTCCAGGTTGTAGAGACCACGGACCTCACACCCAAGACTAGGCATTGTTTGATATCTGTTATGACCTATTGCATTCCTGACTATCCCTCTGCTTTCTGATTCAGTACCTACGCCTATCTGATTACCTGTTGCCATACCCTGCCTGCCTTGGATATCGAATCAGCCTTCTGTCTCTGTACCTTGTCTGTCTGTGTGTTGCCGACCTGGCTTGTCCGACCTTGAGAGCTATCTCCCTCCTCAAGAGATAGTCTCCAGACCTGCTAGTGACATCCACCTTCAGGTGTCACTCACTCACAGGTCCTTCCTACCTTCAGCCTGGGACTCCACCCCTTTGGAGGTCTCAGGCTGCTGGAAGGTTATTGCACTTCCCAAAAGCCGGTATCGCCCATACTGCTAAAGACCACCTGCACCTCGGGTGGTCTTACTCAAAGTATTACTGTTGCACTAAACACTCACACTACTCAGGTGTCCAGAGGTTAGTTATACTTGGATTGTCGGTGATTCTGCAGATCATCAATAATCAGGTATAATCTGTATTCTTGGTGATACTGCAGATCACCAATAATCAGATTCTCTCTGTGTGCTGATACCACCTAGGATCTGGAGTAGTCTGTACACCCAAGTAATTCAGCACTCTATTGGGCCACTTAAAAGGGAAGTTAGTCTGTAGTGTGGACTTCAGATCGCCGGGCAAAAGGACCCCAAGAGCCTCACTTTTATCTTAATAAATGGATATATTAGATAATTGACCATACCGCTTAAAGGGACACTGTAGTGGGTCAGGAGAAAATGAGTTGAAGTTACCTGGGGCTTCTAATGGTCCCCCACAGACATCCTGTGCCCGCGCCCTCCCAAATGCTCCAGCCCTGCCTCTGGTTCACTTCTGGTATTTCAGACTTTAAAGTCTGAAAACCACTGCGCCTGCATTGCCGTGTCCTCACTCCCACTGATGGCACCAGGAGCGTACTGCGCAGGCCCAGTATGGTGTGTGCCTGCGCCGCGCGCTCCTGGTGACATCAGGGGAAGCGAGGACACGGCAACGCAGACACAGTGGTTTTCATACTTTAAAGTCTGAAGTTCTAGAAGTGAACCGGAGGCGGGGCTGGAGCATCGGTGAGTGGCTGCGCGGGCTCAGGATGCCTGCGGGGGCCCATTAGAAGCCCCAGGTAACTTCAACTCATTTCCCCCCGACCCCCCTACAGTATCCCTTTAAATTCCACCAGCAGATTAGGCAGGGAAATGTGTGGGTTGGTAAGATAAAATAGTAGGTCATCTGTATAAGCAGCCACTTTATATGTTGAAGATGGAAAAGTAACTCCCATGACATCGGGATTATTACGGATTGTACATAGGAATGGTTCCAATGAAAGGGCAAAAATTAGAGGAGAGAGTGGGCATCCCTGCCAAGTCCCGTTTTGAATGGTAAACGTCTCGGACAACACCCCATTTGCCTTTACCCTTTATACATCTTGCCGCCCAAACCCACGTGGCGGAAGGTCAGTTCGATGAAGTCCCAGTCCACCCTGTCAAATGCTTTCTCAGCATCTGTGGATAATAGCAGCGTGGGAGTGGACTGGGACCTCACCCAGTGAAGGATACTCTGAGTGTGAATTGTGTTGTCCCTCGCCTCTCTTCCTGGTATAAAGCCCACCTGGTCAGGATGTACCAAATTTGATAGCAGTGGGGCCAACTGGTTGGTTAACATTTTGGCATACAGCTTGAGGTCGACATTCAGGAGGGATATGGGCCTGTAGCTTTGACATTGTAAGGGGTCCTTTCCTGGTTTTGGCAAAACTGAAATGTGAAATTCCAGCATCTGAGCTGGAAACAAACTTTGATCTGGGGGTAATTCTGTAATGGCATTGAAAGCTTTTAGCATGTGCGGCATTAAAATGGAATTACGTTTTTGTAGTATTCGGGGGTATAAATCGTCTGGACCTGGAGCTTTACCTGAAGGTATCTGTGATAGGGCAGTACATAACTCATACTCTGAACCTTGGATTGGGTGCGCGACAGAGTCGACATGCCTCATTGTTGGATATATTCAGCCATCTTAGATCTACTAATTGTGGGGGAAATTTTACTTGCAGGTGAGGGGAGATTATATAGGCTAAAGTAATACTCTCGAAAGGCCCCTGAGATGTCCTCATATTTATGGAGCATCTTTGAACTTTTATTCTTGATTCCTGCTATGTAGTTAGAGGTCTGTTGAGTTTTAAGGGCCTTAGCTAATATAGAACTGCATTTGTTACCGTATTCGTAAAAGGTGCAGCAGCATCTTTCTGCCTACATACTTAGCTTTGTGAAATAAAAGTTGTTTAAGGGATTCCCTTTGTTTGGTGAGGTAATTTAGAACTTCCGGGGAGAGAGTTTGTTTATGTTGTAATTCTAGTTGTTTTTTTTTTTCAACAATAAAGCTTTTATTAATCCAAAAAGAGAAAAAGTACAAACAGCGTATATATATATATTCAGGTACAAAATATATATTTTAGATTACGGTATCAGTCAGAACCATAGTGTTTAAGTCTTAGTTTCAATGAAGCAAAGAAAACTGTATCACATAGCTTAGTTTAGCAGGTAGGATATCTTATCCCTTTGGGTCAATAACAGAAAGTCCAGTGGTTGATGACCTCTGGGAGGACTTAGGATGTCCTTGGGTGCTGTGAGGAAGAAGAAGGGTTAGATTTACAAGTACAGCGTGCTAGTTTAAGGAAAAAAAAAACCATCCTACATCATTTTAACTTCCCAAGGTGACCAGTAATTCTAGTTTTTTAATGGAAGTCAAGGTGTCCTGGATCTCCTTCTCCCTCATCCGCTTCCTTCTGGCTCCCTCTCTTATCAAGAGACCTCGTGCAAAGCACTTGTGAGTTTCCCAAAGTATAAGTGGGGACATCTCCTCTCTATTATTAATTTGGAAGAACTCTTCCATGTCTCCTTTGAATTTTTGAAAGAACGTTTTGTCCTGGAGTAATGAGTTATTAAGACGCCATGAGGCTGGACCACGTCTGCAATCCCCAATGCAAGATCCACCGACACTGGGGCATGATCTGATAATAATATGCTGCCAATTTTAGGGGAGGCAGAGACAGACAATAGATTATGAGAGATAAATATATAGTCAGTTCTGGAATAAGAGTTATGTGGGAATGAGAAGAACATGTAATCTTTCTGATGGTGACCATACATGGTACAGTAAAAACGTTTGATTATCCCGTTTATTCGATCTAAATGATCGAATCAAATAAAAGTTGAAAATATTTTTTTTTTCGATCAAGAAATTTGAGCGATTATCCCGTTTTGTTTTTTTTAAGAAAAATCAGATCGGACATGCTGGACAAATCTTTATATTCAAACTAACGGAATAATCAAACTAAATTATCTAATTGAAAAAAATGAAAATTGTACCATGTATGGCCACCATGAGATGGATTATTGAACTGCCAAACATCTACTAACTGCATATTATGAAGAAGAGTTTTGCACTTGTGGAGGAGCCGTCGGGAGATCGGGAACTTTTGAGAGGAGGAATCCAGAGTGGGATCGAGCGCTAGATTTAGGTCTCCCCCGATAACAATACTACCCTCAGCAAATGTATTGAGTTTGGATAAGAAGGCCTGAAGGAAGGTAACTTGTTGAGTGTTGGGAGCATAGTAGGAGTCAATTGTGATTTTTTTGATTATATACTGTGCCCTTAATTGATCAGTGATATAGAGACACTAGGACCATAATAACCCTATGCACATTAAAGTACATCATTCAAACAACAAACATTTTTTTATAAATAAAGTGCATCAAGCATTGTGATCAGCTTTAAATCCAAACAAGATTGAACAGTGAAAGTGATAAGGTGACTATGATCGCAGAGACATTAGCAGTGGTGTAGGGGGGAGGCAACACTATACTGTAACGATCGGTGTCAGCACACAGAGATAATCTGATTATTGGTGATCTGCAGTATCACCAAGAATACAGATTATACCTGATTATTGATGATCTGCAGAATCACCGATATCCAAGTATAACTAACCTCTGGACACCTTTATAGTGTGAGTGTTTGGTGCAACAGTTATGACTTTGAGTAAGACCACCCGAGGGGCAGGTGGTCTTTGGCAGTATGGGCGATACCGCCTTTAGGGAAGCAAAACCTTCCAGCAGCCTGAGATCTCCAAAGGGGTGGAGTCCCACTCAGAAAGTAGGAAGGACCTGTGAGTGAGTGACACCTGAAAGGTGGATGTCACTAGCAGGTCTGAAGACTGTCTCCTAAGGAGAGAGATAGCTCTCAAGGTCGGGCAAGCCAGGTCGGCAACACACAGACAGACAAGGTACAAAGACAGAAGGCTGATTCGGTATCCAAAGGCAGGCAGGGTTTGGCAACAGATAATCAGATATGCGTAGGTACCGAATCAGAAAGCAGAGGGATAGTCAGGAATGCAATAGGTCATAACATATCTCAAACAATGCCTAGTCTTGGGTGTGAGGTCCGTGGTCTCTACACCCTGGAACTAGTCTGAAGTATAATATGATGGTACAGAGTATTCCTAGACTTGGGTGTGAGGTCCGTGGTCTCGACAACCTGGAACTAGTCTGGAGTATAACACAATGATAACACAGAGTCCCTAATCTTGGGTGTGAGGTCCGTGGTCTCGACACCCTGGAACTAGTCTGGAGTATAACACAATGATAACACAGAGTTCCTAATCTTGGGTGTGAGGTCCGTGGTCTCAACACCCTGGAACTAGTCGGAAGTATAACACAAATAATACACAGAAGTAATCTGGCTCAGTGTGAATTCCCAGGTCCTCCTGGTTCTAACACACTGTAGGATCTGACTAGGTCTGAGTGCTTCCACGTAAGTGTTCGCAACGGCAGACAACTTGAGACTGACCAGCAGTGACTATATATAGAGCAGCGCTCTCCAGCGCCACCCATCAGCGATCAACCAATAGCCACTTGCTTTGAGGTCAGCTGACCAACCAGGTCAGCTGATCCCTCCTCGCTTGTCATAAAGGTTCTGCCTCTCAGCGTGCACGCGCGTATTCCTCAACCTGTGTGAACTAACAGACCCAGCCATACGAGACGCACACTGCTACGTGCAAACCGCCGCGCTGGACGTGGAATCAGCCGCCTTGCCATCAGTACACGCGGCGGCTTTTCCACGTTCTATCACATATACCCAGAAGAAATGCTGGGGGGAAGCTCCTGGCTTGTCCGGCGAATGGCGCCAGTAAATATAGTGACGGGAGAGGTCATGTGCGCACGTGATTCTACCGGGAGTGATGTCACCAGTCCGGACAAAGAGCTCCTCTTTGTTTTCTCTAGTACTGTTTTCATTAGGCCCTAGCACACATTTATTGCTGTGTGCAGAGATTACTCTCTTTAATCCCCTAATAATAGTGCAAATTGTTATCCTCCACCTCCCCATCCCTTCCTTCCCCTCACCCCCCTCATCCCCACCACACTTTGTATTGCGAGTTTACCATATAGGCATTTGTAGTATATTAGGTGGTCTCTATTTTGAAGAATCATTAGTCCACATATCTCCCACACAACAGTGATAGTTTGTGCACCTCTGAGTCATCAGATTAAAGCCAGCAGAAGTTTTAAAAGCAATCTCTCACTTCCACCCTCCCCCGTCCCACTTTTTTTTATAAATGTATTAATGTCTTTATAGTGAGCATTATAATCTATAATAAAGTTTACTCACAGTCTTCCTTCATCATTTTTACTCATTGCCATGTCCCCATTATTCTTTTTACCGTGAATGATCTCATGTCTATTGCGTAAAGCAATCTCAGATCTCATGTCATTTAATTCGGAGGCATCATAACCTTTTTCTGTAAACCTCTTAATTAGTACATCAGTTTGTTCTGTATAATCAGTCATATCAGTACAATTACAGAATATTCTCAGGAATTCACTCTTGGGACTAGATCTCAGCCGCGTGGTGTGATGACAACTGTTAAGTGGGATAAAACTGTTATGGTCATTTGACTTAAAAAAGGTTTTTGTTGCATAATTGCCTGCCTGATTGGTAATAACAAGATCCAAGAAGTTGACACTAGTAATACTAGATTCACAGTTAAAAGTCAGATTATTAATATTCGTGTTAATGTAACTAATAAAACCCTCCATTTTTTTAGTCCCTTTCCAAATAAAAAAGATGTTGTCTATAAAACGTTTCCATAATATCAGCTCAGTATGTTGTTTTGAGAATATAAAATATTCCTCCCATTTAGTCATAAAAAGATTGGCAAGGCTAGGAGCATATCGTGTCCCCATCGCTACACCAATCTTCTGTAGATAAAAAGTACCCTTAAAACAAAAATAATTATGCGTAAGAGCAAATTCAAGTAATTCCAATAAAAATTAGAACTTCCCTCGGCACTATCCCAGAACATCCTCTCCACACAGCTGCCCAGCCCCAGTTCGGAACTTTTTTTTCTACAACCCACCAACAAATTAAAACGACAACTATCAGATTCAGAAAAAGTGGAAGCAGAGGGAAAAGAAAAAAGAAACAAGATTTAATCACCACCACACCAGCATATCCACTACCATCTTCTTCCAAAAGTAAAAGTATATTTAACCTTTCAGATCATATCCTGATGACCAATGAAACCAGACTTTTGGAAAAAGGACTATCACTCTGCCCAACTAACCAGGCCAATCTGTTTGAACTTTTCTCAGATCTTAACTGTTACATACGTAAGCTCACACTAAAAAGACACTTTGCCATAAAAATATTCAAACCCCCCACCACTACAGATCCCACCATGTTAATCATTACCAACGATAATTCACTACCCACTGTCACTGTCCCTGCTCCAGAAATGGAAATTGAAAAGTACATCACTACCTCATTGAAAGGGAGGTCACGTTTTTATCCCGTGGCTTCAAAGGGAAATTACTTAGAAACCTTCTACTCCATGGTCCTCAATGATCTCCAAATGTTCCATGAACAACAAACACCCTTCAAATCCAACTTAAATTCACTTGAGTCCACCACCCTAAAATCTCTATCCAAAAATCATGGTCTTGTTATAAAAACCTGCTGACAAAGGAAGGGGCATCATTATCCTCAATCAGGAAGATTATATAGAGGAGGCTAATAGACTCCTGGGGAACCCAGCACACTATGAATCCTTAGCCAATGATCCTACCCCATCCCTAAACATCACTCTCAAACCCTTTATCAATAACGCCTTTCTAAATAACATCATTACTAAGAACAAAAAAAATGTAATCATTAATTCCCAACCAAAAACTCAGATATTCTACTATTTACCGAAAATCCATAAGAGTTTAACCAAACCACCAGGCAGACCCATAATCTCAGGTATCAATTCCATAACCAGTAATCTTTCAAAATTTCTTGACCAGCACCTCCAACCACATGTCCAAGCGCTTAACTGCTTCCTCAAAGATTCCCAGCATCTCATCACACTCCTTCATGACATCACATGGCAGCCGGACTTTGTGTGGATGACATTTGATGTGACAGCCCTATACACTAACACCCCGCACTCCTTTGGTCTTACCTCTATACAGTACTTCCTGTCCTCCAATACATCCATGTCACAATCACAACAATCTTTCCTATTACAGTATACTGAATTCATTCTTAACAATAATATTTTCACGTTTATGGACAGTATTTACCATCAAACCAGTGGGACAGCCATGGAGAGCTCTGTTGCCCCTTCTTATGTCAACCTCACCATGGGCTATCTTGAACACCTTCTACTCACCACCAACAATCCGTTTTCAGAAAATATTACATTCTATAAACGTTATATTGATGACCTCATTTTTTATTTGGAAAGGTGACAGCAGTCTCATCCCAAATTTTGTCCGTTACCTCAATTCCAATACAGCGGGCCTCAAATTTACGCATCACCATCACACCTCTTCAATAGAATTTCTGGACCTCACCCTTTACAGACATGAATCACATTAAAACTAAAACTTATTTTAAGCCGCTTGATACAAACAATTACATGCACTTTGACAGTTTCCATCATCACCCCTGGATCACCAACACACCGTATAGCCAATATCGCAGAATCTACAGAAATTGCACAGACCCCCTACAATATGAAATGCAATCTAATATACTCACCGATAAGTTTTTAGCATGCAAGTACCCAAGGAAACTGATAAAAGATGCAAAACATAAAGCCAAATTATGGAAGCCACTTACCAGTATTCCCGTACCCACCAACACTGAAGGTCCCCCCAGATTTATCACCCGTTTCAATGCTCAACACACACAGATTCAAAACATTATCATAACAGGTGGGAAATCCTCCTACAAGATCCCTTCCTCCGTCCATTGTTACCTCAAAAACCGTCCATTACCTACAGAAGAGCGCCAAACCTTAAAAACATTCTAGCCCCAAGTCGACTGTCGGCACTGCTAGGACCCGCCGACCTCCTGGCTGCTATCCTTGTAACAAGTCCCGCTGTACAGCTTGCAAATTCATTTGGTCAAACGATCATTTTACCTCCAACATCACCAAGATCCAGTATTCCAATCAATAGTTATCTCTCATGCAATTCAAAATATGTAATTATTATTATTATTATTTAGTATTTATATAGCGCCAACATATTACACAGCGCTGTACAGTGTATATATTTATATCTTGTCACTAACTGTCCCTCAAAGGAGCTCACAATCTAATCCCTACCATTGCCATATGTCTATATTATGTAGTGTAAGTACCGTAGTCTAGGGCCAATTTTAGGGGGAGCCAATTAACTTATCCGTATGTTTTTGGAATGTGGGAGGAAACCGGAGTGCCCGGAAGAAACCCACGCAGACACGGAGAGAACATACAAACTCTTTGCAGATAGTGCCCTGGCTGGGATGCGAACCAGGGACCCAGTGCTGCAAGGCGAGAGAGCTAACCACGACGCCACCGTGCTGCCCGTATACCTGATTACATGCCCCTGCCGGCTCCAGTACGTGGGGCGGACCACCCAAACGGCACATAGTAGAAATGGCCAACACAAGAGAAACATCATTAACAAATTTCCTCTCCACAGCATCTCACGTCACTTATGCACTCATCACAATCACGACCCTGACCTGTTTCAAATCACGCTCATTGATACAGTATGTGCACATCTGCCGGATGCCTTTGATCGACTTGATCGATGGTACAAATATGAACAATATAGATGAACAAGGATAATCACACTCATAGTTTCAAAGCCGTTATTACAAAATTACTCATTTTTATAGACTGATAAAAATTAACAAAACGAACTCCGGGACACGAAGGTTCAGCTAACAGTTGCGATATTCTTGGGCTGGGACAAGTATCAATCAACGTCAAGAATCAGAAAGCTTATCAAAGATGAGGATGATCCAGCAGAGCTATCCCTCAGCTTCTACTAGTTGTCTGAATTCGGATGAGTATCTATATATGACCCAAATCCTCCGTACCTTATTAAATCCTTCAGATCTGTTCTGAAGGGCGTAAACTGTGTTCTCCAGATCATATATTAGGTCTAGTTTTTTTGCAATTTCCAAAAGTGTAGGGACTCTGCTGGTTCCCCAAGCTTTTAAGATCAAAGTTTTAGCAGCATTCAAAATGTGATAAAAGAGAGATTAGTCTGTGCTAAGGAAAAAATGTAAATGACTCAAAAGGCGTGGTGTGCTTTAACCAATGTACTGCCAAGCATACAGAATTGTCCAAACGAAATATGTTAATAAGCGCTCAAAGGCTAGGATAAAGTTCAATCTCATATATCACCACTCGAGTAGTCTTCAATCTACTGTGAAGTAGACTCTCAAATGTCCAGGAACACAGGACCACTTCCACAATATCCAGCCAACACGTCATAGGAAGAGAGAAATAAAGGACATAGCGTAATTCAATAATTCAACAGATGCCCATCACCTCTAAAGTGCAGATAACCCAGCACCTGGTGCAGTGACACACTCAGTGTCCGCACTCACCCAGATAGCCTCCAATCGATCCGGAGGTATGGATATACAGGTAATGCGGGGATCCGTGAACCAGTCACGTTGCACATCAGAATAGCCTCCAACCGATCCGGAAGTAGGTATATACAGGTAATGCCGGGATCCGTGAACCAGTCACGTTACAAATCTATAACTCAAAGAAGGCTCCAATAGTGTAAAATCATTTAATATAAAGATTAAAATACAAGGATGCACTCACAAGGATCCACAGGCCATGCACATGTAACAGGTAACTTGGAGCGGTCCCGGATAGCCGCTGCTGCATATGCCGCCTTGTCTCCTTGCGTCTCCTCACTACTGCCGGTCACGTGATGCGTAGCTCCGCCCTACGCGTTTTGTCATAAGCATGACTCATCAGGGGCTGACGCATCATTCCTCTGCCAGCCATTATAAACCACACCACCTCCCTCCCCTAACAGAAAGGTCCCGCCTACTGTTTTAAATAGGACACTCGGCTGCAATACACATCAGCGCTTATCGCTGGGGGTTACAGAGGTGCATATACATCCTAACTCAACACGAACACCTACTTAAAATTAAAGATAACATTAACACCTATTTAAAATTAAAGATAACATTCCTATACCATAACAATAAACATGGAATCACTATAGGATATGATTGTCCCTTAAATTCTACTAAGATGGTGTCACAGTTTGAATAAGGACACACATCAAATCCTGCCACTAGATGGCAGCAAATCCATAAATGAGTAAAAATATATTAAAATTACAGTAAATGCCAATCTCTGCAACAATCATATCCCTCACATGAATATCAATCATTAGCAATAAAACAATTAATATCAAGGTCTATATTCAAACCATTTGGTGTAAATGTATCAAGATTAAAAATCCATTTGGTCTCTTTCTTAGATATTTCCCTAACCCTATTACAACCTCTCCAATTAGGTGACAATTTTTCTACCGCACAAAACCGCATAGACGCAGGGTTGCACTGATGTTTAATTTTGAAGTGGGAAGAGACACTATGCTGATCAAAACCTTTAATAATATTGGTGATATGTTCACCAATTCTCTCTTTTAGTGTCCTGGTGGTGCGGCCCACATATTGCAGGCCGCAATCACACCAGATCACATATATCACATATGTTGAAGCACAGCTCATAAATTGCCTAATTTTAAACGAGCGCCTATTAGAAAGTGAAGCAATCTCATTAATCTTTTGCCTCTTTGCTAATCTGCAGCACCTACATCCACGACAGGGGAAAAAGCCAGGTAGCTGCCACCCTGAGGGCCCCCCCCCCCACTCGGTGGGGCCACACAGCTCGGTGCAAGTTGGTTCTTTAGATTAGATGCCCGTCGATAAATAAAGTTTGGCACTGGTGGTAAAACATTCCCCAGGATATGGTCACTCTGGAGGATGTTCCAGTGCTTACGAAAAACGTTCTCGATTCGTCGATGCTGGGCAGAAAAATCACTGAGAAAGGAGAAAGCCTTCTGATCATCTCTCCCCCTCCTCTCTCCAGTGTGAACCAACTCAGACCTGTCTTTCTCCCCTACCTCTTTTTGCACCTCACAGAGCCATTCTCTATTATATCCCTTCTCCACGAACTTAGATACCAAACTATCAGATTGCACGTAATAATCATTTAAGTCAGAACAGTTTCTCCTAACACGGGTAAATTGTCCCTTAGGCACACCTTTGAGCCACTGCGGATGGTGGCAGCTAGACATGTCAATAAATGAATTACAATCCATGGGTTTAAAGTGACACTTCATTCTAAACCCCTCCCCGTCCCGGGAGATACTTAAATCCAGGAAATTGATACTTACCTGACTACATTCTGCTGTAAGCTGGATATTTGATCTCAGGTTATTCAAGTTCTCTATAAATACACGAAAACTCACTTCATCCCCCTTCCATATAATCAAGAGGTCATCTATATACCTTTTCCAACATAGTACATTAGATCCACCCAACTCAATGGCCTCCTCTTCCCAAAGGGACATGTATATATTTGCTAGACTTGGTGCATACGATGCCCCCATGGCGCATCCGAATATCTGTTGGAAGAACTGATTTTTATGCCAAAAATAATTATGCTTTAAAGAAAAATCAAGCAATGATAGAATAAATTCCATCATTCTTCCCGGAACGTCGGTGTACCGGCACAAAATGGTCCTTACAGCTTCAATACCCTCTTCATGCGGGATATTGGTATACAAAGACCCTACATCGGCTGTCGCCAATAAGACCTCACCCTCGAATCTCAGATCTTCCAACAACTGGATGGTGTTCTTTGTATCCTTCAGGACATGTGGTAAGGAGGGGATAATGGGCTGCAAAAATCCATCAATAAACTGGCCCACCCTATGGGTGATAGACCCCACTCCGCTCAATATGGGCCTCCCAGGGGGGTTCACCATATCTTTATGGACTTTGGGCAGCTGGTATAGGACTGGTATACGTGGAGCAGATGGGACTAGGAAATCGCTTTCTTTCTTGTTAAGCAGTCCCATAAGTAGTCCCTCATCAACCAATAAAGCCAACTCACGTTTATACTGTAAAGTGGGGTCACGAGACAATTTCCGATAGGTGTGTTCATCAAAGACAAGCCTATCAAGTTCCTTGAAGTACTGATCCTTTCGTAATACCACAACTCCCCCCCCCCCCCCCCCTTATCCGCAGCTCGAATCACCAAATCCTTCTCCTTCAGGAGGCCATTAATAACAGTGCTATCAGAGTCTGTTCGCTTGATATCCAACCATTTAAGATCTCGTATAACTTGTTCCCTAAAATTATCAACAGTTAATCAAATCGGTGTCTTTTGGCAGATTGCTTTACCCCCTACAGACAATACCATTGCTGATGAGGCATTCTGATGTCAAAGATTTATACAGTGCATTTACACGCTTCCTGTGGAAGAAAGGGAAGGCAAGAATAGCTCTCTCCAAGCTACAACTCCCTAAAATCTGGGGGGGCCTAGCTATACCTGATATAAGAAGATACAATATAGCTTGTCTAACCCGCCATGTAAGGGATTGGATTAATGGCTCGAGCATTTACTCAAATTATGACCTAAAGTCCTCATATGCCGAACCATGGTCCCTCTCTGGTTTGCTACATACATCATATAAGCATTTACCACCAAAATTTAGAAGTAGCAAAATCTTGAATGATACTATAGTGACTTGGAGAGAGCTGTGCAAAAAATTTAACATGCCTTACTTGGTCTCTAAATATATGCCCCTACGCGGCTTGCCGGAGTTCCCGGCAAGTCTTGCCCATGGAGGTTTTTATGAATGGCAGGACAAAGGAATTCACCGGTTGGGGCAATTATTAGATCTGAATGCAGGCAAATTACTATCCTTTATAGGTATCAGGTCAAAATATGGCATTCCGCGCCACCATTTTCTATATTATGGCCAATTGAGATCATTTCTAGAAAGCAAGGGAAACCAATTTAAAAAAACAACCACATTAAATAAATTGGATGAATTCCTAGCCCCGCATATTCCTAAAATATCACTGTCTGCGATCCAGACGGACCTCCAGCAACTAACAGTTGCCAAAAAAGCAGCAAACAATCTAGCCAGCTGGTCTAAGCATATACCAAGTGATGACCTTCCACAAAAAATCCTTGAGGGATATGGGGTGATCCATAAATTGATAGTGGGGGAAAACTGGCGAGAGTCCCATTTAAAATTTATCCATAAGGCGAAGTATGCCTTCAATATTAAATATAAAAATCCACCAGCGTATTACACAGCTAAATGTCCTAAGTGTAATCAAGCGGATGCAGATTTATACCATTGTGTGTGGAGCTGTCCAATTGTGGTAGATTTTTGGAAAAAAGTGATGCAATATACTAAACAAATGTGTAAAATCCAACTGGAACTGAGCCCTCTGTTAATGCTGTTTAACTTTGAAGAATCACACACAGAGTCAGAAGGCAATCCACAGGCCATCACTAAAGTCTTGAGTAAACTAGCTCATCTGATCCTAATCACAGCTCGAAAGGTGATCTTCAACAAGTGGATCTATACAAGTCCTCCCACATTGTGGGATGTTAAAGAGGAACTCATGCACCTCCACCAACTGGATAAAATGGACACATTAAACCACAAGGACAAGAAAA
The DNA here is from genome assembly GCF_040937935.1 of Hyperolius riggenbachi. Taxonomy (NCBI): domain Eukaryota; kingdom Metazoa; phylum Chordata; class Amphibia; order Anura; family Hyperoliidae; genus Hyperolius; species Hyperolius riggenbachi. Next base: position 395,199,726 of record NC_090647.1, on the reverse strand, counting down.
CAAAGACATTCTTTAAAAAATGGAAACTCTTTATTGAAAGGATTTACACACAACAGGAAATAAGAGACTTGATGGAACACTTCAAGTACACAAAATGGTACCTGACAGAACATTTGCTGGGCACGCTTGGAAAACTAGACATTTCCTAAGGTCTTTTAGAAGAGTATGGTCTGGAGTGACAGGGAAGGGTGGAGGGAGGGGGGAGGGAGAAATGGGGGGGGGGGGGGTGAGGGGAGAAAGGACGTTCCAGATAACCACTCCATCACGGCACTACAGGGGGAGTTTCCCATTGGATCTTTTATGCTTATATAATTTGGTTTGTAAAAGTTACTTTCTGTATGCTAAAATCGTTAAGCTCAATGCCTCATGGAGGGAATGAAACGTTGCTAGTGTAAATTGTGAAAAATTTTAATAAAGTTTTGTTAAAAAAAAAATTATCAACAGCATTATGTGGGGAATTATCCTGTGGATTAAAGGTAGAGGCATTTTTAAACATCACCCTTGTCTGTGAAACAACATGATTAGCTCTATTGTTAGGGCCCTCATTCTGGAGGAAGTATTTTTTTGATATTCAATTTCCTAGTATAGCCATGAACATCAATAAAGGTTTTAAATTTATTCAGGTTATTATTTGGTGCGAACTTCAACCCTCGGTCTAACAGCTTCATCTCTTTATTATTAAGATCAACACCACTGAGATTAAAAATCCCAGCTCCTACTATTGCTTTCTTCTTTTGTTCCCGCCTACCTGCTCTCCTCCCCCTTCTGCGCCTCTTTTTCTTAATCCGGGAGATTGCTCCCCGCAAAAATCTTCCCCTCTCCAATCCTCTCTCCGGTATCGGGGGCCCGGGGCTAAAAAATGTGATTGATCAAAATGTCTCTCATCATTAAATGGTTGGAACCTATTATGTAATGGCACATGTTGGTAGTGGGTTTGTCTGTTCCCTCTATTCCATTGGAAACTCCTATTATGTTGATAAACATTTTCACCCCTCCCTCTCCCTGTGTTCACATTTCTTATAGGGACTGAATTCTGTCCCCGTACTCCTTCACCACCTGGATTGTTAGTGACAGGTTTAGCAATATTTGTTATTTGTGTCTGTTCAACAGCCACCTCCTGCTGGCCACTCTTGTTGGCCTTCTCAGAGAGTCGCTTCTGAACAATCGGTTGCCACTTATCTGCTACCTTTTTCTTATGGGCCTCATTATCGCGTGCAAATTTTCGTTGTTTATCCGCTATGATATTTTTCTCAGCTACTGCCAAACTATCCTGAATTTTTTTAGTACGTGAGATATATTGCTTAGTGTTCTTATAGGGTTCAATTTTTGTTCTAATCCCCTCAATTTCGGACCCCAACCTTTCCAATCTACCCGTTTTTCTTTTTATTAAAAGATCCATCAGACCCAATCCACTCCTATTAAAGTATTCTTCCCATTCTATAGTGTTTTCTTCCATGTCTTCCCCATCATCTGGGGTGATGTCCCACCTTAATTTTTTTGGAACTATTCCTTCCTTCTTATATTTTTGGAAAGTAGCAATATCCCACCATGTTTGTTGTTCTTTATTCATAGTGTTGTGTAAGGTCTTAAAATCACTTTCTAAATCAATCACACCAGGAGCCGTAGCTTTGAAAATCTCATCGAGGTCATGTGACCTCCTATTCCTACTTTCAAATAGATCCATTGCAGCAAACTATAAATTGACAATAAAATTAGATAAAAGAGAGATTAGTCTGCGCTAAGGAAAAAATGTAAATGACTCAAAAGGTGTGGTGCGCTTTAACCAATGTACTGCCAAACATACAGAATTGTCCAAACGAAATATGTTAATAAGCGCTCAAAGGCTAGGATAAAGTTCAGTCTCATATATCACCACTCGAGTAGTCTTCAATCTACTGTGAAGGACCACTTCCACAATATCCAGCCAACACGTCATAGAAAGAGAGAAATAAAGGACATAGCGTAATTCAATAATTCAATAGATGCCCATCACCTCTAAAGTGCAGATAACCCAGCAGCTGGTGCAGTGACACACTCCCCCTGTGTGTCCGCACTCACCCAGATAGCCTCCAATCGATCCGGAGGTATGGATATACAGGTAATGTGGGGATCCGTGAACCAGTCACGTTGCACATCAGAATAGCCTCCAACCGATCCGGAAGTAGGTATATACAGGTAATGCCGGGATCCATGAACCAGTCACGTTACAAATCTATAATTTAAAGAAGGCTCCAATAGTGTAAAATCATTTAATATAAAGATTAAAATACAAGGATGCACTCACAAGGATCCACAGGCCATGCGCATGTAACAGGTAACTTGGAGCGGTGCCGGATAGCCGCTGCTGCGTATGCCACCATGTCTCCTTGCGTCTCCTCACTACTGCTTAACAAGAAAGAAAGCGATTTCCTAGTCCCATCTGCTCCACGTATACCAGTCCTATACCAGCTGCCCAAAGTCCATAAAGATATGGTGAACTCCCCTGGGAGGCCCATAATGAGCGGGGTGGGGTCTATCACCCATAGGGTGGGCCAGTTTATTGATGGATTTTTGCAGCCCATTATCCCCTCCTTACCACATGTCCTGAAGGATACAAAGAACACCATCCAGTTGTTGGAAGATCTGAGATTCGAGGGTGAGGTCTTATTGGCGACGGCCGACGTAGGGTCTTTGTATACCAATATCCCGCATGAAGAGGGTATTGAAGCTGTAAGGACCATTTTTTGCCGGTACACCGACGTTCCGGGAAGAATGATGGAATTTATTCTATCATTGCTTGATTTTTCTTTAAAGCATAATTATTTTTGGCATAAAAATCAGTTCTTCCAACAGATATTCGGATGCGCCATGGGGGCATCGTATGCACCAAGTCTAGCAAATATATACATGTCCCTTTGGGAAGAGGAGGCCATTGAGTTGGGTGGATCTAATGTACTATGTTGGAAAAGGTATATAGATGACCTCTTGATTATATGGAAGGGGGATGAAGTGAGCTTTCGTGTATTTATAGAGAACTTGAATAACCTGAGATCAAATATCCAGCTTACAGCAGAATGTAGTCAGGTAAGTATCAATTTCCTGGATTTAAGTATCTCCCGGGACGGGGAGGGGTTTAGAATGAAGTGTCACTTTAAACCCACGGATCGTAATTCATTTATTGACACGTCTAGCTGCCACCATCCGCAGTGGCTCAAAGGTGTTCCTAAGGGCCAATTTACCCGTGTTAGGAGAAAATGTTCTGACTTAAATGATTATTACGTGCAATCTGATAGTTTGGTATCTAAGTTCGTGGAGAAGGGATATAATAGAGAATGGCTCTGTGAGGTGCAAAAAGAGGTAGAGGAGAAAGACAGGTCTGAGTTGGTTCATACTGGAGAGAGGAGGGGGAGAGATGATCAGAAGGCTTTCTCCTTTCTCAGTGATTTTTCTGCCCAGCATCGACGAATCGAGAAAGTTTTCCGTAAGCACTGGAACATCCTCCAGAGTGACCATATCCTGGGGATTGTTTTACCACCAGTGCCAAACTTTATTTATCGACGGCCACCTAATCTAAAGAACCAACTTGCACCGAGCTGTGTGGCCCCACCGAGTGCGGGGGGCCCCTCAGGGTGGCAGCTACCTGGCTTTTTCCCCTGTCGTGGATGTAGGTGCTGCAGATTAGCAAAGGGGCAAAAGATTAATGAGATTGCTTCACTTTCTAATGGGTGCTCGTTTAAAATTAGGCAATTTCTGAGCTGTGCTTCAACATATGTGATATATGTGATCTGGTGTGATTGCGGCCTGCAATATGTGGGCCGCACCACCAGGACACTAAAAGAGAGAATTGGTGAACATATCACCAATATTATGAAAGGTTTTGATCAGCATAGTGTCTCTTCCTACTTCAAAATTAAACATCAGTGCAACCCTGCGTCTATGCGGTTTTGTGCGGTAGAAAAATTGTCACCTAATTGGAGAGGTTGTAATAGGGTTAGGGAAATATCTAAGAAAGAGACCAAATGGATTTTTAATCTTGATACATTTACACCAAATGGTCTGAATATAGACCTTGATATTAATTGTTTTATTGCTAATGATTGATATTCATGTGAGGGATATTGATTGTTGCAGAGATTGGCATTTTCTGTCATTTTAATATATTTTTACTCATTTATGGATTTGCTGCCATCTAGTGGCAGGATTTGATGTGTGTCCTTATTCATACTCTGACACCATCTTAGTAGGATTTAAGGGACAATCATATCCTATAGTGATTCCATGTTTATTGTTATGGTATAGGAATGTTATCTTTAATTTTAAGTAGGTGTTCGTGTTGAGTTAGGATGTATATGCACCTCTGCAACCCCCAGCGATAAGCACTGATGTGTATTGCAGCCGAGTGTCCTATTTAAAACAGTAGGCGGGACCTTTCTGTTAGGGGAGGGAGGTGGTGTGGTTTATAATGGCTGGCAGAGGAATGATGCGTCAGCCCCTGAATAGTCAAGCTTATGACGAAATGCGTAGGGCGGAGCTACGCATCACGTGACCGGCAGTAGTGAGGAGACGCAAGGAGACAAGGCGGCATACGCAGCAGCGGCTATCAGGGACCGCTCCAAGTTACCTGTTACATGCGCATGGCCTGTGGATCCTTGTGAGTGCATCCTTGTATTTTAATCTTTATATTAAATGATTTTACACTATTGGAGCCTTCTTTGAGTTATAGATTTGTAACGTGACTGGTTCACGGATCCCGGCATTACCTGTATATACCTACTTCCGGATCGGTTGGAGGCTATTCTGATGTGCAACGTGACTGGTTCACGGATCCCCGCATTACCTGTATATCCATACCTCCGGATCGATTGGAGGCTATCTGGGTGAGTGCGGACACACAGGGGGAGTGTGTCACTGCACCAGGTGCTGGGTTATCTGCACTTTAGAAGTGATGGGCATCTATTGAATTATTGAATTACGCTATGTCCTTTATTTCTCTCTTTCTATGACGTGTTGGCTGGATATTGTGGAAGTGGTCCTGTGTTCCTGGACATTTGAGAGTCTACTTCACAGTAGATTGAAGACTACTCGAGTGGTGATATATAAGACTGAACTTTATCCTAGCCTTTGAGCGCTTATTAACATATTTCGTTTGGAGCATTCAAAATGTGTCTTACAACAGACCCTTTGTAGGATTTCATCCTCCAATTATTAAGATTAAGAAGGTAAAACTGAGCATTAAATGGAATATCTCTGCCAGACATCTCTTTGAGAATTATTTCAATCTTTTTCCAAAAGGGGACTATGTGTGCGCAATCCCACAAAACATGAAGCAGCGAACCAACTACATATTTACATCTCCAGCAATTTGGATCTTTCTCTGGGAATATATGAGCCAGTTTAGAGGGGGTGTAATACCATGGGGCTAGGATTTTGTAATTAATTTCTTGAATACGGGAGGCAGACGAAGCCTTATGAGCAAAAATACACATAGAGTTCTTTTGTGCAGTAGTAAAGGATACTCCCAGATCTCTTTCCCATGCATCTAAGAAGGGCAACGAGTTGACATCTTGGCAAGATAAGAGAGAGTAAATCAAAGATAGAGTTTTCCTCAAAGGATCTCCTACTTGGCATAAGTTTTCAAACTCTGGGGGTTGCGCACACTTCCTGGTGTTGCCCCTACCGCCCTCAGGAAGTGTTTCAATTGCATGTGTCCCCACCAATCTAGTTTAAGGTTATGTTATTTTAGCCTTAGTTCTTCTAAGTTCTTCCATCTGTTTTGGAAAAACAAATCGCGGGCTTTTGAGGGACCATTCATTTTCCAGAATCTTAGATAACCCGGGTTGCATCCGTGTTCAAAGCACGGGTTATCCCAAATTGGTGTGAGAGGAGTAGGCCAAGAGGAGGTGTCAGTGGGGATCATACCTTTGAAAACACCCTTAAAGTATTAGGAACAAGATCAAGGTTAGACCATTCTGGTTTGTGTATTGCTGATGACCAGGGTAGATTTACCAAAGGGCAATGGGTAGTAAGTTGTTCAGGGCTAACCCATTGTTTATAGTTAGCATGCCTGTGTCAGTCAATCAATCTGGTTAGGACAGCTGCATAATAATATTTTTGTACATCCGGGAGAACCAGACCACCTGCATGTTTGGGTCTGTAAAGAATTTGTCCATGAATCCTGGAGGGTTTGCCTTTCCAGATGTATTTGTTGAATACCATCTGAACCCGTTTGAGGAAAGAGTTAGGGATCTGAATTGGAAGAGTCTGGAACAAATATAAAATCCATGGCATAACGTTCATTTTGATAATGGCTATACGTCCCAGCCAGGAAAATTGAGGTTTGTCCTATTTTTTAAGATCAGCTACCAGGGTCTCAAGCAACGGTAGAAAGTTTTTCTGAAAGATATCCCTAATATTGGGAGTAAACTTAGTTCCCAATTAGGTTATACAATGGTCGTTCCATTTGAAGGGGAAATTTGCCCTTAAAGAAGATTGGAGATCTATAGTGAGACTGACATTCAGGGCCTCGCATTTGTCCAGATTGATCTTAAACAGTGAGAGTTCGCCACATTTATGAATCTCTTTCAAGAGATTTGGCAACGAGATCAATGGGTTGGAGATATAGAACAGCAGGTCATCTGTGTATGCTGCTATTTTTGTTTGAATATTTCTCTGCTTTAGGCCCTGAATATCAGCATTGTTTCTTATGTGACATAGACAAGGCTCCAGGGCCAGGGCAAATATTAAAGACGAGAACGGACAACCCTGTTGAGTGCCGTTACAAATTTGCAGCGAATACAATAGAAACCTGTTTGTCTTAACCCATGCTGTAGGTTTAGAGTATAGTGCCCGGACACACCTAAGCATCCTAGGACCCATATCAATGTGCTTGAGCACTTCCGACATCCATGTCCAATCTACTCGGTCAAATGCCTTTTCGGCGTCTGTTGAAAGCAACATTAAGGGATTAGATGTTGACCGAGCAGATTGGACCACGTCAAGAGTTTTGATGGTATTGTCTCTACCCTCTCTTCCAGGAATAAATCCTACTTGATCCCAGTGTATTAGGTGATCCATATACTGTAAATGGCAAGCCTATTAGCCAGAATGTTAGCGAAAATCTTAAGATCTAAGTTTAATAAAGAGATGGGCTTATAACTGACACATGAAGTTGGGTCTTTGTTTGGTTTGTGTATCACAGAGATGTGAGATTCAAGCGTTTGGACTGAGAAGGCTCTATCTCCATCTGGATCTGCTATTTTGTTAAAGGCTTTACACATGAATGGGACCAGGATGTTCTTAAAAGGTTTATAATATTCTGTCGGGTAGCCATCTGGCCCTGGAGCTTTTCCCGATTCAATTTGGGATATCACTTGAACTATCTCTTCTTCCGAGATCAGTTCTTCTAGTTCTTTATCCATCTCTGGAGACAGTTTGGGCATGGAAGCCTCCATCAGATACTGTTTCATTTTAGACCCTAAGGTAAAATCTCGATTTGTTCCAGCACCTTCCAATAGATTATCCAGAAAGTCTCTGAGAAAGGCAGTCTGATTTAGATTTGCGGCGTATATATAACATATGGTATGTTTTTGATGATTGAGAAGGCATTTCAGCATAATCAATCTGCCCTGGTTGTCAGTTTTTGTTTCAATCTCTGTGCTCGTTAGATTTTTTTTTAAGAGAATAGCAAGTCCTTTTGTTTTAGAGTCTGGAGAATTACTTGTATACAGGAGTTGAAAGTGTTTATTAGTGAGTTTAGGGGTTTTAGTTCCCTTGAAGTGTGTTTCCTGAATTAGTACTATGTCAGCATGTTGCTTCCATACATCATGCAGGAGGGCTGTTCTCTTTTCAGGGATATTTAGACCCCTGGCATTGATCGATACTATTTTTAGTTGTGTCATTGATAAGCTCCATTAGTAAGGAGCTGGTAGTGAACGCCTCGTGGCCCGGAAAGTGAGATAAAAAAAAAATACAACTAACAACCAATAAACTGTCTGAAGAAAAGACATAAACAATCTTTCGATATTAACAGTCACTAGGACCGCCCTATGTGGGAAAAAAGGTAACATGACGGGTGTATCTCGACCGCTACTTCATCACTCTAAAGAAATATCTGTTTAAGGCTTATTGTGGACTACCTCGAGAGCAAAAGAGGAAAAAGGGGGGAACCCAGAAATGTAGAAACCTTCAGATAACGTTTCATGTATACCAACTACATTAACTCGGAACATAAAGCTAATTACTTTAAGTGACACTGAAAGTGTTCGAAATATAATAGCGTAACTAACATTCATGTGCAGAACCATGGGGACAGCATGTATTGGGGGACCTAGAACACTTTGTGAAGAGGGAAAGGAAAGGAGCCCTTAGGGGTATGTGAGAGATCTCATACTTAATTATATCCCCAGGCTACAGGGGTTTATAGAAATAATATAAGCTAAAATGGTGTGCCTGTATTTACCCCCATAGAATGTGTTATGGTATGGGGTGTTGCAGTAGTTTGAGCTGCTGTGTTGTTTCAGCTTCATACCAGTACCTTGGTGTCTAGGCGAAACCTTGGCCCTGGCCCCCCTGATGACTAGAGGCCTCTGTTTCAGGTCTCCTGATCGATGTGTTAAGATAGACATGCAAGCTGTAATCGTTTAAACAGAGGCAATGTCCCTCTCTGAAGAGCCCGTCCAAACGGCACGACATGGTGCCCCACAACAAGTGCCAGACTCCCTGCCGCGCCGGGAGACCACTCCCCCAAGGCCGCCTCTAAGCTGCTCCTAAATATAGGTTACCCGATGTAGGCTATTGGATCATATATGGTTGATGCATCGAGACAGATACCAATACCCACACATAGAGCACCCATTCCCCCCATTTGTATACGGCTCCTCTTTCTTGTAGCTCCTTTAATAAGGATTGGAGTGCTCTCCGTTGAGCCAGCGTGCAGGGCGCCAGATCTTGGAAGAGGCTCAGTTGATTGCCCTCATAAAAGATTTCCACACATTGCCTTGCGGCCTTCATTATGTTCTCCTTAAAGAGACTCCGTAACAAAAATTTCATCCTGTTTTTTATCATCCTACAAGTTCCAAAAGCTATTCTAATGTGTTCTGGCTTACTGCAGCACTTTCTGCTATCACAGTCTCTGTAATAAATCAATGTATCTTTCCCTTGTCAGACTTGTCAGCCTGTGTCTGGAAGGCTGCCAAGTTCTTCAGTGTTGTGGTTCTGCTATGAATTCCCCCTTCCAGGCCCCTCTATACACACTGCCTGTGTATTATTTAGATTAGAGCAGCTTCTCTCTTCTCTCTTATCTTTTACAAGCTGGATAAATCATCCTCTGAGCTGGCTGGGTTTTCACATACTGAAGAATTACAGACAAGGGCAAAGCTGTTTGCAGGAGAAAAAAGAGCAGCCTGAAACTTCAGTGCATGAGAACTGCAGCGAGAAAGAAACACAGAAATGATCTCTTGAGATTCAAAAGGAAGGGTGTATACAGCCTGCTTGTGTATGGATGTATTTTCTATGTGTGGACATACAGTACATCAACCTACTTCCTGTTTTGGTGGCCATTTTGTTTGTTTATAAACAAACTTTTTAAAACTGTTTTTAACCACTTTTAATGCGGCGAGGAGTGGCGAAATTGTGACAGAGGGTAATAGATGTCCCCTAACGCACTGGTATGTTTACTTTTGTGCGATTTTAACAATACAGATTCTCTTTAAGAGGAAAGTGGTGAATTCTGCACACCACGTCGCGGGGTGGATCATCTTCGGATGGTTTGGCTCGTAGTGCCCGGTGTATGCGATCCATTTTGATGGTGGTATCCTCAGGGTTACCAAGCAGGCCATTAAAGATGGCCGTCAAGTGGAGATAGAATGGATTCCAGTCTGAAAACAGAAGCGGACATCGCAGGTTCATATGAATCTTTGTGTGGGGCAATATACCGATATAAAGTGTTAAATGACCCAAAAGGTACCAACCTTATTCAAAACCCATTAAAATATATAAAAGGACTTGTAAACTCCTTGGAGAACCCATTAATACGCCTCACAAAATTCCCCATTGTGGGGCAATCCTAATCTCCCAGAATTACAGTTAATCCCAGATTTAAATTTCTGGCACGCCCATGACGTCAAATATGCTTCGCAACTTTTTGTGAATGGCTCATTCAAGGATTTCAATGCTCTTAGGTCTGAATTTAATTTACCCAGACATGCCCTCTTTAGATATTTTCAGCTGAGACATGCCATCAGAGCGCAGCTGGGTACAGCTAACGTCTCATTAGCACCATCACACCTGGAATGCAAACTATTAACTCAGGAAAAATCCAAACAGATAACAGCTCTCTACTCATTTCTAATGTTGCAGGGTACTGATCAGAAACTACACAATATTAGGGAAAAATGGCAAAGGGCGGAACCTTCTCTGACACCAGATAACTGGTCAGAACTAGCAGAAACTTTTTCAAAGGTGGTGATAGCATCCAGTGATAAGCTTATTAATATAAAGTGGTTTCATCAAGCGTATTTGTCTCCAGCCAGATTAAGGAAAATGGGCCCATCTTCTGATGGCTGTTGTTTTAAATGTAAATCATTTAACGCAGATTTTCTGCACTGTGTTTGGCAAAGTCCAATGGTCCACAAATATCGGAAGTCGGTAATACACTTCATTAGAGATAAACTCTCTCAGTCAGTGGTTCTGGACTTTAACCACTTAAGGACCACAGTCTTTTCGACCCCTTAAGGACCAGAGCCTTTTTCTCCATTCAGACCACTGCAGCTTTCACGGTTTATTGCTCGCTCATACAACCTACCACCTAAATGAATTTTACCTCCTTTTCTTGTCACTAATACAGCTTTCTTTTGGTGCTATTTGATTGCGAGTTTTACTTTTTATTATATTCATCAAAAAAGACATGAATTTTGGCAAAAAAATGACTTTTTTAACTTTCTGTGCTGACATTTTTCAAATAAAGTAAAATGTCCTATACATTTGAGCGCGAAAGTTATTCTGCTACATGTCTTTGATAAAAAAAAAAACATTCAGTGTATATTTATTGGATTGGGTAAAAGTTATAGCGTTTACAAACTATAGTGCCAAAAGTGAATTTTCCTATTTTAAAGCATCTCTGACTTTTCTGAGCACTTGTCAGGCTTCATGAGGTGCTAAAATTCCAGGATAGTATAAATACCCCCCAAATGACCCGATTTTGGAAAGAAGACATCCCAAAGTATTCACTGAGAGGCATGGTGAGTTCATAGAAGATTTTATTTTTTGTCACAAGTTAGCGGAAAATGACACTTTGTTAAAAAAAAAAAAATCCATTTCTTCTAACTTGTGACAAAAAAAAAAAATGAAATCTGCCATGGACTCACCATAGCCCTCTCTGAATACCTTGAAGTGTCTACTTTCCAAATGGGGTCATTTGTGGGGTGTATTTACTGTCCTGGCATTTTGGGGGTGCTAAATTGTAAGCACCCCTGTAAAGCCTAAAGGTGCTCATTGGACGTTGGGCCCCTTAGCGCACCTAGGCTGTAAAAAGGGGTCACACATGTGGTAATGCCGTACTCAGGAGAAGTAGTATAATGTGTTTTGGGGTGTATTTTTACACATACTCATGCTGGGTGGGAGAAATATCTCTGTAAATGACAATCTTTTGATTTTTCTACTCACAATTGCCCATTTACAGAGAGATTTCTCCCACCCAGCATGGGTATGTGTAAAAATACACCCCAAAACACATTATACTACTTCTCCTGAGTATGGCGATACCACATGTGTGGCACTTTTTTGCACCCTAACTGCGCTAAGGGGCCCAAAGTCCAATGAGTACCTTTAGGATTTCACAGGTCATTTTGAGAAATTTCTTTTCAAGACTACTCCTCACAGTTTAGGGCCCCTAAAATGCCCGGACAGTATAGGAACCCCACAAATGACCCCATTTTAGAAAGAAGACACCCAAAGGTATTCCGTTAGTAGTACGGTGAGTTCATAGAAGATTTTATTTTTTGTCACAAGTTAGCGGAAAATGACACTTTGTGAAAAAAACAATAAAAATCAATTTCCGCCAACTTGTGCCACACATGTGGTATCGCCGTACTCGGGAGAAGTAGTTTAATGTGTTTTGGGGTGTATTTTTACACATACCCATGCTGGGTGGGAGAAATATCTCTGTAAATGACAGTCTTTTAATTTTTTTTACACACAATTGTCCATTTACAGAGAGATTTCTCCCACCCAGCATGGGTATGTGTAAAAATACACCCCAAAATACATGAAACTACTTCTCCTGAGTACGGCGATACCACATGTGTGGCACTTTTTTGCACCCTAACTGCGCTAAGGGGCCCAAAGTCTAATGAGCACCTTCAGGCTTTACAGGGGTGCTTACAATTTAGTACCCTCCCCCCCCCCCCCCCACTTGCCAGGACAGTTAACAAACCCCACAAATGACCCAATTTTGGAAAGAATACACGCTAAGGTATTCCATGAGGGCCATGGTGAGTTCATAGAAAATTTTATTTTTTGTCACAAGTTAGCGGAAAACGACATTTTGTGAAGAAAAAAATCCACAATTTCTGCTAACTTGTGACAAAAAAATAAAATATTCTATGAACTCAATATGCACCTAACGGAATACTTTGGGGTGTCCTCTTTCCAAAATGGCATCATTCGTGGGGTCTGTCCTGGCATTTTAGGGTCTCTGCAATCATTACATGTATGGCCAGTATTAGGAGTTTCTGCTATACTCCTTATATTGGGCATAAGGGTAATGCACTCTGGGCTGAAAGGAAAAATTAACGTCAAACAATCAATCAATCAATGTGGATGAAAAAATATCTGCCAAAAGAATTTGAAAAAAAAAAAAAAGAGGGGAATGTGTCTGCCAGGACATAGGAGCTGCCGCCCCAAAAATCCAAACCCACCAGCTCGTATGCCCTGGCAAACCTGATTTATCAATTCACACCGATTGATGTGGATGAACAAATTATTGCCAGAGTTCTTTTTTTGATACAAAGTGCTTGCCAAAGCATATGAAACCCCAACACCACTCCTCGGCCCATATGCGACGGCAAACGTATCTTTTTGACTGCGGAGGAGAAATCTCGTCCTGCAGCGCTACATGCACCGACTTGTGTGTAAGCTGACAGACGCGCAATGTTCTGTCAGGGTGCACCATCAGTGCTGCAGCTGATTGGTCGGTCTGGATAGAAAAAAGAGAGAAGAAAAAAGACAAAACAATACAAAAATGAGGGGAAGGCGTCTGCCAGGACATAGGAGCTGCCGCCCCAAAAATCCAAACTCACCAGCTCGTATGCCCTGGCAAACCTGATTTATCCATTCACACCGATCGATGTGGATGAACAAATCATTGCCAGAGTTCTTTTTTGCTACAAAGTGCTTGCCAAAGCATATGAAACCCCAACACCACTCCTCGGCCCATATGCCTCGGCAAACGTATCTTTTTGACTGCAGAGGAGAAATCTCGTCCTGCAGCGCTGCATGCACCGACTTGTGTGTAAGCTGACAGACGCGCAATGTTCTGTCAGGATGCACCATCAGTGCTGCAGCTGGTTAGTCGTTCGCTCGGTCCACCTGGAAGGTTATTGGATGGAAAAAGAGAAAAAAAATACAAAAAAAAAACAAAAAACAAGTAAGCAGCAAAGCAATTACTTCATTAACATTAATCAACTTTGAACTTTTTTAATAAAAACGTTAACATTGCAAACCAAACATTAACTTCTTTGCTTACCTGTTTTTTTGTTTTTTTTTTTGTTTTTTTTTAACTTACCTCCCGAGGACAAACCTCTCCTCCCCCATGGAACAATGTGCAAAGTGCAAATCGCACAGAGTTGTGGCGAAGTACATTACTATTATTATTATTTTTTATTTATATAGCGCCAACATATTCCGCAGCGCTTTACAAAGCACAATAAGCCGACAAGGGGAACATAGATACAACTAACAAATATGCAGCAGAGTTCCAAGCAGCACAAATATTGTTACAAAAACAGTAAACATTAGGAGGATGACCCTGCCCTTGCGAGCTTACAATCTAATGGGTAGTGGGGGACACACTAGGTAAGGGGGTGGAGGATGGATGATGCAGTGATTCTTTGCCTCTGATTACATTGTGACAAATAAGTAAATAAAGGGCTATAGAATGTTATAAGCTTGTCTGAAAAGGTGTGTTTTAAGAGTGCGTTTGAAGATGTCCAGGTTTGGAGCATGACGTACAGGCTGTGGAAGAGAGTTCCAGATAAGGGCTGATGCTCGTGTAAAGTCCTGGATGCGAGCATGAGAGGAGGTGATCAGCTTAGAGGCCAGGAGAATTTCTTGGGAGGAGCGAAGGTTGCGGGAGGGACAATATCTTGAGATTAGTGAGGAGATGTATGGAGGAGACAACTCGTGGAGGGCTTTGTATGTTAGAGTCAGGAGTTTGAACTGGATCCTCTGGGTAATGGGTAACCAGTGGAGAGAATGGCACAGTGGGGCTGCATCAGAAGAGCGTGTGGAAAGGTGAATGAGGCGGGCCGCTGCATTTAGAAGGGATTGGAGAGGAGCTAGCCTGTTTTTTGGTAGGCCACAGAGCAGGGTGTTGCAGTAGTCTAGGCGGGAGATGATTAAGGCATGAACAAGCATTTTGGTGGCCTCTTGTGTGAGGAAGGGACGGATACGGAATATATTTTTGAGCTGGAAATAGCAGGTGGTGGTTAATGAGGCAATGTGAGGTTTAAAGGAGAGCTCTGAGTCAAGTATAACCCCCAAGCAGCGGGCCTTAGTGGTTGAGGTTATTGGGGTGTTGTCTACCGTTATGGTTGCAATTGGTGGGGGTGTAGATAGCAATGGTGGAAAAATCACAATTTCCGTTTTAGTCATGTTGAGTTTGAGGAAGCGGGACGACATGAATGCAGAAACGGCACGTAGACAGTCGGGGACTCTGGATAGTAGTGAGGACAGGTCAGGAGCTGAGAGATAGATTTGGGTGTCATCCGCATAGAGGTGATACTGGAAGCCAAAAGAGTTAATTAGTTGTCCCAGGCCACGGGTGTAGATTGAGAAAAGAAGTGGCCCAAGAACAGAGCCTTGAGGTACACCAACAGACAGTGGGTGTGGAGAGGACTTGGTGTTAGAGAAGGAGACAGTGTAAGAGCGTCCAGAGAGATAAGAGGAGATCCAGGAATGTGCTTGTCCCTTGATTCCTAAAGATGACATTACGCAATTTGTCCCAAGTGAAAGGAGAGGTTTCTGGCAGCCCTGTGTATTAGGGTCTCTGGAAACCCGATGTTTGGTTTCACGCTGCATATTGACATATCCGGTGGGTCGGGCCCGCCGCACCGTATCGTCCAAAACAGACCTTCAGGCAATACCACAAGAGTAGCATTCGGCCTAGTAATGAACTGCGTCGCCATAGACTAACATGACTTACGGGCCGATCGATATTGCCACAGAAGCCACGCAGTAACGTAGGCATGCACTAGCGTTAAGTCAAGCACTTCCGGCGTAGGGGGGGGGGACCGCAAAGTGTGACTTTTGCTAGGCATTTTGCCCTAATGCATCGCAGCAGTGTGAAATAGCACTGAGAGACCCTTGTGTGCCTACCGCTGTGTGTGGAGTTCCCAACTCTCTAATAGTGTACCTGTTCGTGGTACCTCTCAAAACACTCCCCTAGGCATAGGCCAGGCTGGTCAGGACAGGTGGGACAATAAACAGTGGTGTCACGCCTTATTCCAGCCCTGCTGCAGACACAACAACGTTTTCTTCGGATTCGGTGACCTGGGGTACTCGGAATTGGATAGGCGTAATGCCTTCCATGCAGCCGGCTAGTTGCATCTTGGGGTTGGGTCACGGCACCTCCTGGATACAGGAGTTCCATCACGATCTGTTTATTAAATTGAATAAACGATCCAGTTCTCCCAGCCTTACTGTAGAGAACAAAGCTGTTGTAAATTGCCAATTGAATGAGGTAAAAAGATACTTTTTTATACCAGCGTCTTGTTTTTCGGGCAACTAAATAGGGCGCTAACCTCTGGTCATTGAATTCCACCCCTCCCATGTTAGTATTATACTCGTGGACGACAAGGGGTTTTTCAATGACCTCAGTTCGCCGTTGAATTTCAACTGTCGTGTCTGCGTGAATGGTGGACAGGAAGTAAACCTCCCTCTTGTCCTTCCATTTCACCGCGAGCAGGTCGTCAGCACACAAGGCGGCCCTCTGCCCCCGTTCAAATCTGGTGGTAATGAGCTGTTGGGAGAAGCCCCGGCGACTAGGCCGCACAGTGCCACAGCATCGGATTTTTTCTATTTTTAAGTGCTGAAAGAGGGCCACACTTGTGTAATAATTGTCCACAAAAAGATGGTACCCCTTCTGGAACAAGGGTGACACCAAGTCCCACACAACCTTTCCACTGCTCCCCAGGTAGTCAGGGCATCCGACCGGCTCCAATTTTGAGTCTTTTCCCTCATAGACCCTAAAATAAGATGTATAGCCTGTGGCCCTTTCACAGAGCCTATACAGTTTCACCCCATACCTGGCGCGCTTGCTTGGGATGTACTGTTTAATGCGAAGGCGCCCAGTAAAGCGTATGAGGGACTCGTCTACGCAGATGACCTGGTCAGGGGTAAAAGCATCTGCAAATCTGGATGACAGGTGGTCTATGAGGGGTCGAATTTTGTGGAGCCGGTCAAAAGCAGGGTGGTCACTTCGATGACAGGTTTCGTTGTTATTGAAGTGCAGGAAGCGCAGGATGTTCTCAAATCGTGTCCTGGACATGGCAGCAGAGTACAGGGGAACATGATATGCTGCGCAGGGCTGTGGAGTCAGAGTTGTGGAGTCGGAGTCGTGGAGTCGGGCAATTTTGGGTGCCTGGAGTCGGAGTCGGGAAAAAATGCACCAACTCCGACTCCCAATGAATTTGTAACTGTAATTAAAATAGAAAATATGATAAAATGTTCTATTTCTCAGATAATAGTCATTAAAAATAATGTATATATACAGTATATATACAGTAATAGCTGTGCTTAGTCCACAAAAATGAAATAAACCAATCAAAATGAGTTGCTTGTGCTGCTTCAATAAAGCAGTCCCTGTATTTTTAAGGTCAGATATACATATCTGATTGTGACTGTATATATGATGTGTACACAGGAATCTCTTAAATATACTAAATAACATCTATGCTGTAAGAATAAAGCCTGATGTGTAGCTGTATCACTAATAGAGATGGTCAATGAGATGGAAATAATTCTGCACTGATGCTGATTTATGCAAATGTATGCACTCCCTTTGCTGATTACATCAAATAATTTGATATGTTGTTAAAATTTGGTTTGGTGACTACAAATTAAAGGGTACCTGAGACGGATGAAAAGTAAAGTTTTATACATACCTGGGGCTTCCTCCAGCCCCCTTCAGGCTAATCAGTCCCTCGCTGTCCTCCAGCACCCGGATCTTCTGCTATGAGTCCTGGTAATTCAGCCAGTCAGCGCTGTCCGGCCGCATGCCGCTCCCACAGCCAGGAACATTCTGCACCTGTGCAATGTTGCTGCACAGGTGTAGTATGCTCCTGGCGGCGGAGTGTGTTCATGAGCACTACGCCCGACTGGCTCAAGTACCTGGAATCATAGCAGAAGATCCAGGTGGTGGAGGAAAAGTAGTACAGAGGCGCCAACAGGGTAAAAACAATATTTCTTTAAAATGGATAAAATGAAGTAGGTAGCGGTGGACTTACCCCTCCAAAACAGACACAAAAATTGCTGTTTTAAGCAAAAATCAGTTTATTTACATACTCCGAAAAAGGTGCAACGCGTTTCGCGGGTATATCCCACTTCCTCAGGCAATAAATAGGAGCATATCACCAATGCGGTCTGGTACATAGCCTGGCGCCTCTATGAGGCGGTGGAGGTGGACAACGAGGGACTGATTATCCTGAAGGCGGCTGGAGGAAGCCCCAGGTATGTATAAAACTTTAATTGCATCTGTCTCAGGTTTACTTTGTTACACAGTAGTACTATACTCTACATATGCACTCCCCACAGAGCTGCAGTGAATCCACTGAGAATGCTGTGCACATTGAACACAGAGGTGTTGTCTGTCACCCATAAACCTTGTTCAGATTGTGCATGAAGAATGTGTAATAGAGGAAGAATCTCCTCATTCCCCTGCAGAGTACCTGCACATCATTCTTACATGTACCCACACTTACATTGCCTAGGGCCTGATAGATGTTCTTTGTTCCGGTTTGTACCTTTTACAAGTACTCTTACCAAGGACTAGTTTTAGTCTAAAGGGAATAAATATAGTAGTCTACATATCCTTCTCACTTCAGTTGTCTTGTAAAATTCCTAGACGTTGGCAGTTAAGAGACGAATTTCATGTTACATACTTTTAATCAACAAAATTGTAATATGCAAATTAGAGGAGTCGGAGTCGAGGAGTCGGAGTCGGTGGAATCCTAAACTGAGGAGTCAGAGTCAGTGGATTTTTGAACCGACTTCACAGCCCTGATGCTGGGTCCGTAGACCAATAAGACCGCAACACATTCTGCTTTACTAGTCCCGTGTGAAGGAGAAGGCCCCCAAAAAATGTAATTTCGGAAACTTGGACTGGTTTCCACCGAAAAGGCTGGGCAAGGAACTTTTCCGGATTGGCGGTTATATATTGTGTGGCCTTACGGTTGGTCTCTGCCACAATTAAGTCCAAGAGAGCCTGGGTGAAGAACAGATAGAAAAAGTCTAGGGCCGATCCTAGATTATCTGTCTCCACCTGGACTCCAGACTGGGCGGTGAAAGGGGGAAGTACGGGTGCGGCGGAATCAGGGGATTGCAATTTGGGTTTGCCAGCACCTCTGGTAAACTAGGGGTAGTACGGGCCCGTCTTCTTGGTGGCTGCGACTGGGATCTTACTGCACGTGCCACCGAACCAGTTTCAACTTCCATGCTGGTGCTCGCCACTTCACCAGGGTCTACGGAAGTACTGGTTCTAGGTCCAGGAGATGTTGTGCTGCTGGTGCCTGCCCCACCATGAAATCTCAGACCAGCACGAACACCACTCTGCTGCCCTTGAGGCCGATCCTGCGCCACCTGCGGTCCAACAACATGGGGTGTGGTACGCCTGGCTCTAGCCGGGACCTCAACCTCGTCATCACTATCGGTCAGTGAGCCACTGCTCAATTCAGGTTCAAACTCTGACCCGGAAGATTCGTCGAATGAGGCGTCCCAATCGTCCTCATCCGACTGGGCCATGTACCTGAGAACCTCATCATCGGAATACCCCTTTCTTGCCATGGTGGACTGCTAAATTTAGGGGGTATTCCTCTGAGACTACACAGAAAAAAAGAGCACCTACCTAGCAAAAGGGAGTATATGAGAGGTAGAAAGCTGTGGTCACTGAGTTTTGATTAAAAAAATCAAAACTGATGTTCACAGTGCCACAGCTATTGTACAGTGTTTTTTGCAGTGATCAGAAAAAAAATTCTGTCACTGCGGTGGGGCGGGCTGAACGCAAGTGCAAGCGAACGATCAGGCCTGATCGGGCAAACACTGCATTTTTTTGTGGATCCTAGTGACCCTAATAGATCTGACTGCGATCAGTGATAATCACTTACAGATACTATATAGTACCAATGTTGATTAGCGACAGTGATGACGCTAATTAGTGACTGTGGTGCAGTGGGCTGAGCACTAACTGACACTTACAAAGGGGCCTAGCTAACTGGCCTAACTGCTAACACTAGTGATAATAAAAAAGTGACAGTTTTCACTGATCACTGTTTTTAGATCACTAGGATAGTGACAGGGGGGTGGTGGCGAGTGGGGAATCAGAGGCAATCAGAAACAATCACAGGACAATCAAAGGCAATCACAGGCCAATCACAGAGCACTCAATTGACGGGACAATCAAAGCCAATCACAGGGCAATCAAACCAATCACGGCACAATCAAAGCCAATCATGGGACAATCAAAGCCAATTACAGGCCAATCAAAGCCAATCACAGGCCAATCACAGGGCAATCAAACCAATCACGACACAATCAAAGCCGATCACAGGCCAATCAAAGCCAATCACAGGCCAATCACAGGGCAATCACAGGGCAATCAAACCAATCACGACACAATCAAAGCCGATCACGGGACAATCAAAGCCGATCACGGGACAATCAAAGCCGATCACGGGACAATCAAAGCCAATCACAGGCCAATCAAAGCCAATCACAGGCCAATCAAAGCCAATCACTGTTAAGCTTGGGGGTGTAATCTCCACAGTCAGCATACAACACATAAGCTGACGTGAAGGAGGTACACACACCAGCACAAGGGATCAGGATATCCCCAGTTTAGTGGAGGAGAGGACTGACTCCAATAGGAGATTGTGGTGCACAGAGCCGGTGCAGATCTGAACAGCCACAAACACTTTCGTAATAACGTCTCAGCGCAAAGTAGCGCTGAGCGCATAAACCAGGACTGAGGAGATCAGGACAGGTAGACAGAATGAACGCTTGCTAGCTAGCGATTACTTAGCGACAGCAAGCGTCCAAAACCAGACAGACTGGAATGAGGCAGCCAATGCGTTGCGGCGATGGCGTGCCTCACAAAGACAGGACAGGAGAGACAGGAAATAGCAGGATCGAGATAGATGAACGTAACACAGATAAATATACAATAAGTATGTTTTCCTAGCGTATTACAATTACAGCTATCAATGAAACTATTCGTAACGTCTGGCTAACATATGTATATATTGGCAATGAACCGATATATGACATAAGCAGGAACTCTGACTAAGACTGAAGTAATACAGGGAACAGGACTGAGAAGGATTCGCTATCTCTTCGCAGAGATGAACGCAATCCACAAACAGGACCAGGAACAGGATTCAGAAGGATTCGTTATCTCTTCGCAGAGATGAACGCAATCCACAAACAGGACCAGGAACAGGATTCAGAAGGATTCGTTATCTCTTCGCAGAGATGAACGCAATCCACAAACAGGACCAGGAACAGGATTCAGAAGGATTCGTTATCTCTTCGCAGAGATGAACGCAATCCACAAACAGGACCAGGAACAGGATAACTAGCTCAGCACGGGTGTTCACGATACGCGCAAACTACCAAAACGTGCTGGAAAGCTGACTAACTGAACACAGGAAATAAACAGTTCGTGTACGTATATATCAGCGACACTGATATATTAACGTAACACGAATACAAGGAAAATAACAAAATGCGCAAGTATGCGTATATATTGGCGATGAACCAATATATGACACAAGACAAGCAAGTAGCAACTTCTAGAACAAGAGCAGAACTAGGAGGACTCGCTGACCCCTTCGCAGGAGTCAGCGCAGTCCACACGGACCAGGAACGAGGTGGGGCACGAGCAGAGTAACAGATAGAGTCTGAAACTATGATAGCCCATGAGGCATTGCAGGAAGCAGTTCTTTATACTGAGGTCATCCAATGGGAGCAGACCTGCAGATTCCCACACAAGTGAATGGTAATTAATCACAGGCTGATAGCAGGAAAAGGCAGACAATGATATGCAGCCTGCAGGAAAGGGACCGCCCCTCCACTGCAGCAGACAATGTTTGTTTACACAAAAGCATATTAAACTGTCATAAACTTCAGAGCGACTGCAGATGGAATCAGCAACTAGTTTAAGTGCAAACCAAACTATGCAAGCAAATGCATGTAATGACATTAGAACTGCTTGGTTTGCAATACCAGTGCAGTCAGCAGTAAACGCTGCAGAAGCGATCATAACAGTACCCCCTCCCTTAAACGCGGCCTCTGGACGCCTATGAAAACTGACATATTTCTCCTGAACCACCCAAACCAAAAAATCAGAAGTGGGAAATCCAGCAAACTGATCTGACTGAAAATTCATGAAGGTCGGATCCGTCCGACAAAACCAAATTCCCGAATCAGTCTCACCAAAACTAGACCAATTGGAACCAGAACCTACCGAACCATGCCCGTCAGCACTACAAGCCTCAGTGTGACACCCATCAGAACCACGACTTCCAGAAAACAACCCCAAGAAACTCTCTGCGCGATACCCACCGCCTTCCAAGGACTGTCCAAAAACGCCAAAGCCTTTGCAATGCCCACCGGAACTGTCCCTACCAACACAAAACCCACCGTTGAACCAGTCCAAGGTACCAGGACAAGTTTCCTCAGAGATCTCCCAGAACACTTGGAAGCTCCAAAGAGATCCCCACAGGTCAGAACGCCCCTTAGGCTCACATGGAGAACTATCAAGAACCCCTATGGAACCCAGGGCAACTCCAGAGTCAGGGTCACAAGGACAAACATCAAGATCAGGGCTTTTAGGGACCAGAACCATCTCCGGGCATGCAGGCCAACCGGCAACATCAGAACATGTCTCCACTAGGGAAGCACGTGAGCACGCTAACACAGACACATCTGGGCAGTCTGGCATACGAAGCACATCTGGGCACACCGGCACAAGAGAAACCTCTGGGCATGTCAAGGAACTGCGAACCTCAAAGTCAGTCAAGACAGGACCGAAACCAGAACTGGGCAAAAAAAATTCATCATGACTAGACTTCATAGTTACTGGATTCTCACTAAAAACTGCAGGATCAGACTTAGATGTCGCTGATTCCAGCAGGGTTATTAACAAATCATGTTCAGGGGCATTTACAAGACAGGGCAAATCTTCTGATGTATGCACTGAACTAGACAGGGTTCCCATAGCTTCTTCTGGACTAGACAGAGACTCATCAAATACACTGGACTGGAGCTCATGAAGGGCTGCAAAACAAGTCAATATTGCAGCAATCCCCACTGAACTAGGCAAAACTGAGTAACTCACTGGACAGGAAGGGGGCTCTGGAACTTCTGCCACACCGGCCAGAGAACCAGAATTTTCCAGGATACAGGGCTGGGTTTCAGAAACACTCATTAACCCGGACTGAAATTCTGAGATTTCTATTATTCTTTCCAGAGAGTCAGAATTATCCATGTTACAGGGCAAGACTTTTGAAACATTCAGAGGACAGGGCTGGAGTTCCTCGGCTGTTACAACACTGGAGAGGGACTCAACAACATTGGTTAAATCAGACTGTGTACAGGGCAAGGTATCTAACACACTTGCTGACGAGGACAATATTTCAATGGCTTCTGCTTCGCTGGGCAGAAATTCATCAAGTTTTATTAGAGCAGACTGTAATTCCAAAACAGCTGCTAGACAAGTGAATATTACTGCAACACCAACTGAGGTAAGCAGTGCTTCAGCCTCCTCTGCTAAAGGGTTTAAAGTATCCAAAGTACTGGGTGAAGCATAAGACTCTGCGACCACAGCTTCACTGGACAGGATCACTGAACAGTCCATATTGCAGGGCAAAACCATGGAAGCACCTGCTGGACAGCATAATGATTCTGTGACCTGAGTTTCATTGGAGAGATCTACTGCACAATTCATGGTACAGGGCAAATTTATTGGAAAATTTTCTGAACAAGGTAATAATTCTGCGATTTCAGGTTCACATAGCAGATGCTCTGAGCTATTCACGAAACTAGAGCGAGGTGTAGAAACAGGAAGATCAAGACACAATGTTTGCGCATCTGAATCACCATTCATTTGTAAAATTGGAAAATTCAGATGCTGGGGTTCTGAGTTTACTAGACAGGATTGCTGGGACTCGGAAACTGATGTAGTGCATCTATTGGCATCTGCTGGATCAGACAGGAGTTGAACTTTATTAACACAGGTAATTTCTGCAGAAGTGTTTGCAGAGACAGGCAAGATTTTTCTGGTGTCTGTTTCACTAAACAAAGAGTCATAAGTACTGGCTAGGCTGGACTCGAAAGTCAGCAGGACCTCTGGGTCCTCTGCTGAGAAATTTGTGCAGGGCAAGATTAAGGAAGTATTAGTAATTTCTGTCTTACTGGGAAGTAACACTGAGTTATCCATGGTACAGGGTGGAATTACAGGAACTTCAATTTCACACAAAAGGAGCTCAGAATCACTCGCTGAATCAGCCAAAGGTGCTGAAGCAGGCGAGTCCTCAGGAACTGAGGAAGTGGAACAATCTCCACTTGACAGTGTGTCTTCCCTGGTATCAACTGATTGAATTGCATAAAAATCGTCCAGAATCATTCTCCACACATCGATCAATGGAGCCACAAAGTCATACCCACACACACCAGTTTTTATTAGGTTATAAGCAGACTTAATGCATGCATTCAATACTAATTCACTTTTTGCACTGTAAAACTGACAAAATGAACTTGCATCTTTCTTCCATTCATAGACCAGAGCTTCCATCTCTCCTTTCTCAAATGGAGGATCCCATGCATATTTAACAGCTGAGCATTCCGGCTGATCATAGTTTGCAAATGTGTTAGTGGCAGAAACATACATTGGGTTATTTAGCAGGTGATTGGCCAATTTCTTATTCCTAAGGATCTCCAATACCTGTAGCAAGTATTGAACTGTAGTGTATGCAAATTTCCCTTGCTGCACGAATAAATTGATCTGTTCAATACTCTGTAATATATCTTCATAATCATATTCAGATAATTCATTTAAACAAGAACCTTTATTTTCCCTGGCTAGCAATGAAAGTTCATTAGTAGTTTCATAGGTCCATTTGACTCCCCTGAATGGTGACTGAATTTCATTATCTGCTAATGGTGGAGTCTCGTTACAGATCTGATGCGCAGTCGCCAAGGGCAACGACTCCGCTGATTGTAACGCTTTTCTTTTGGAGCGTTTACGTTTGGCTTTAGACCCTGCTGCCTTAGCAGAAGAAAAGTTATCAGAACAATTATCTGCTTGCTGATTATTTTTGTAGGCAGTAGAAGGAGCAGCTGATTGACAAGCTGCCAGGAGCTTATCAAAAGGGCTAGGCAAATCGGTTTTGCGCAGCCAGTTATGGATCACAAACGCTAGAAATTCCAGTGGTCTTTCTTTTAAATTGGTATGATCCAAGACATCGTAGGCCCACTGAAACAATCTTCCCTTAAATAAAACATAAACTAGCTGGGGGGCCCACGTTGAAACAGGAGTAGCCTGGAGCTCAGGATTGGCCAGGAACCTGGCACATTCAGAAAAAAACTCATTTTCTGTTTCAGAATTGAGCTTCTCAAATTTCTTAAAGGAACAGGAACCATAACAAACAGTGTCATTTTTGCTGGGAACCCCCCCCACAATGGGGATTGGTAATGGGGCTATCATAATGTTAAGCTTGGGGGTGTAATCTCCACAGTCAGCATACAACACATAAGCTGACGTGAAGGAGGTACACACACCAGCACAAGGGATCAGGATATCCCCAGTTTAGTGGAGGAGAGGACTGACTCCAATAGGAGATTGTGGTGCACAGAGCCGGTGCAGATCTGAACAGCCACAAACACTTTCGTAATAACGTCTCAGCGCAAAGTAGCGCTGAGCGCATAAACCAGGACTGAGGAGATCAGGACAGGTAGACAGAATGAACGCTTGCTAGCTAGCGATTACTTAGCGACAGCAAGCGTCCAAAACCAGACAGACTGGAATGAGGCAGCCAATGCGTTGCGGCGATGGCGTGCCTCACAAAGACAGGACAGGAGAGACAGGAAATAGCAGGATCGAGATAGATGAACGTAACACAGATAAATATACAATAAGTATGTTTTCCTAGCGTATTACAATTACAGCTATCAATGAAACTATTCGTAATGTCTGGCTAACATATGTATATATTGGCAATGAACCGATATATGACATAAGCAGGAACTCTGACTAAGACTGAAGTAATACAGGGAACAGGACTCAGAAGGATTCGCTATCTCTTCGCAGAGATGAACGCAATCCACAAACAGGACCAGGAACAGGATTCAGAAGGATTCGTTATCTCTTCGCAGAGATGAACGCAATCCACAAACAGGACCAGGAACAGGATTCAGAAGGATTCGTTATCTCTTCGCAGAGATGAACGCAATCCACAAACAGGACCAGGAACAGGATTCAGAAGGATTCGTTATCTCTTCGCAGAGATGAACGCAATCCACAAACAGGACCAGGAACAGGATAACTAGCTCAGCACGGGTGTTCACGATACGCGCAAACTACCAAAACGTGCTGGAAAGCTGACTAACTGAACACAGGAAATAAACAGTTCGTGTACGTATATATCAGCGACACTGATATATTAACGTAACACGAATACAAGGAAAATAACAAAATGCGCAAGTATGCGTATATATTGGCGATGAACCAATATATGACACAAGACAAGCAAGTAGCAACTTCTAGAACAAGAGCAGAACTAGGAGGACTCGCTGACCCCTTCGCAGGAGTCAGCGCAGTCCACACGGACCAGGAACGAGGTGGGGCACGAGCAGAGTAACAGATAGAGTCTGAAACTATGATAGCCCATGAGGCATTGCAGGAAGCAGTTCTTTATACTGAGGTCATCCAATGGGAGCAGACCTGCAGATTCCCACACAAGTGAATGGTAATTAATCACAGGCTGATAGCAGGAAAAGGCAGACAATGATATGCAGCCTGCAGGAAAGGGACCGCCCCTCCACTGCAGCAGACAATGTTTGTTTACACAAAAGCATATTAAACTGTCATAAACTTCAGAGCGACTGCAGATGGAATCAGCAACTAGTTTAAGTGCAAACCAAACTATGCAAGCAAATGCATGTAATGACATTAGAACTGCTTGGTTTGCAATACCAGTGCAGTCAGCAGTAAACGCTGCAGAAGCGATCATAACAATCACAGGGCAATCACGGGACAATCAAAGCCAATCACGGGACAATCAACTACAATTACAGCACAATCAAATTGAATGTCAGCACAATGAAATTGAATGTCAGCACAATCAAATACAATTACAGCACAATCAAATACAATGCACTGGGAAGGTGATTGGGGGGGGGGGGGGTCTAAGGGGGATCTGAGGGTGTGGGGGGTTGATTAGGTGCCCGCACAGGGCAGACTGGGTCCTGATCTGGTGGGTGGCAGACACAGGGGGTGACGATAGGAGATCAGTGAGGGATTACAGGGGAGAATAGATGTAAACAATGCACTGGGGAGGTTATCAGGAGGGGGGTCTGAGGGCAATCTGAGGGTCTGGGTGGGTGATCAGGTGCCCCCAAGGGACAGTTTAGGGTCTGCGCTGATGGGTGGTGGTGACAAGGGGTGATAGACAGGAGATAGATGGGTGATAGACAGGTGATCAGTGGGTAAGGCAGCTATATAGCTGTATACAGTATACAGGGAGGTGGTCTGGGAGGGGGGTCTGGGGGGATCTGAGGGTAGGGGGGGGGGGGGTGATTAGGGGACCCTAGGGGGCAGTTAGGGACCTAACCTAGGGAATAGCGTCCCTAGATAGTGACAGGGAGTGATTGATGGATTTTTAGGTGGGTGGTGGGGTGCAGATACTGGTGTGCTGGGGTGTTCAGGGGGGGTTCTGAGGGCTGGGGTGGGCGATTGGGGGGTCTGGGTGGGCTAAAGAGTGTTTTGTTTTGTACTTAGCTGATGGCTGCCGTCCTCTCTGATGGTCGCACGACGAGTGACCATCAGCGGAGGAGGCAGCCAGTATAAAACACTTTGTTACAATAATAAAGTGTATTATACTGCTCTGATTGGCCGGATCGCCGCATTTGAAACCCGCCGGCGCTGCTAATTGGCCGGCGGGTTTCCGAGCAGGATGGGCGGAGCCTATTGCCGGCGGCGATCGCGTCATTGATGACGCGATCG
This sequence comes from Hyperolius riggenbachi, assembly GCF_040937935.1. NCBI lineage: Eukaryota > Metazoa > Chordata > Amphibia > Anura > Hyperoliidae > Hyperolius > Hyperolius riggenbachi. The sequence continues at coordinate 395,172,038 of NC_090647.1, read as the reverse complement.
CCGCACAGCCACCGCTGATGCCGCCCCCGCCGATGGGCGTATTGCGGTCGTTTGGGCCCGGTCTTTGCCGCCGCCCATCGGCTGGGGGCGGTCCTCAAGTGGTTAAGTTGTGTATGTTGGGTGTGGTGGATGATGTGGCCTGTTCTAAAAATCAGCTAATTTTGATTAGAATATTATTATTTTATGCGAGGAAAAACATTATTCTAAGTTGAATAAACCCCATACCTCCAACTATAGCTGATTGGAAACGTCTGATTAATGTAGTCTTACCATTATAAAAACTTACGTAACAGGCAAGAAATCAATTTAAAAAATTGGGCAAAATTTGGCCCAAGTGGGTAGATGCCTTGGAATCCGCCATACCCAACCTGGACATAACTATTTTGGTTCAAGACCTTAACTGAAACTGACTTCAGGTATCATAAGATCTGTTAATAGAATGTGTGCATTGTTGTTCAGATCTACTCTTTTTCCAACCACTATATATACAAACAAGTAATGTTCAAGGACTCATATAATATAATACTGTTTATTTCATCTGACATTAAGTGGTCACTAACCGGACGACTCCCTCCCCCCCCTTTTCTTTATGTGTAGGTTCTGTTTGTTTATGTAAAGTTATCTTTACCTGTTAATCCTGAATACATTACATGCTGTATAGTATAATGATTCGATGACAAAACTTCAATAAAAATTCTCGTTAAAAAAAAAAAAAAAGATGGCCGTCACCGTGGCTCCTGATCTGCCTCCTCTGATTCCGGTAGGCCTCGGAGCCGAATGTTGTTTTGGCGGCTCCGATTTTGTAGGTCTTCCATGCCAGTTTGCAGCATCGTATTAACGGTTGTCTGGCGCTTCTGGGATTCACGGAGGGCTGCTAGTTCTGCCTGTACGGCTTTCAGGTCTACCTCCGCTGCGGTGATGGGGCTGCTGTTGTCCGACACCGCCGAGGCTAGGGATTGGAGTTCGGCTCTTGTATTAGCGGTGATCTTCTCCGCGAGCTCTGTGAGGTCACTTTTCGTAGAGAGACTATGGAGATAGTCCCAGATTGTGTTTAGTGAGCGGGTAGTAGCCTCGTTGGAGTCTTCTTTTGCTTCAGCTCCCTTCATGGCATGTGTTTCGGCCATGTGTTTCTGTCATGCTGCCCCTACGTTTTGGAACTCCTTACCTCAACAGATCAGGACAGCCCCATCCCTGGACGTGTTTAAATCCAGACTGAAAACCCCCCTGTTCAGTTTGGCATTTGCAGAAATATAACTTTTGTTGTGTGAATACTTCATCCTACTAATTATTGAATCTGAGAGAGCCTAAGCGCTTTGAGTCCTATGGGAGAAAAGCGCTATAGAAATGTTATTGTATTGTATATTGTATTGTATCTTGGGTTCGGGTGGAGCGGGACGAGTTCGAAACTTCGACACGGATTGCTGGGTCAGTTTCTCTCTTTTAGGTATTTGTTTGTGGTGTTCTTCTTCCTAGGCCCTCCAGGCATACTTTGGAGGGATTCTACTTCGCCAGGCTCAGTAGAACGGGTAGTTAAGGCTTTTCAAGTGAGGAGCTCCGTCAAGACAAGTCTTTACGCCACCATGGCTAGCTCGGCCCCCCGTACTATATGTTTTTTGATATATTTTTTGGTATATATGTTTTATGTGCTCTTATGTATTATTGAGTATGTCATTTTGTACTTATGTACACTGCAGACATCTTCTTGTATGTAATATTCACTATTTAATAGATGCAATTCCAGATTACTACTACCGGATGGCAGCAACATACTAGCCAATTGATAAACTGTGCAACCTGTCCAACTCTTGTATTTATTTTCGTTATAGATTTCTAACACTATATCCACAACACATCTTTCCCTGTCCCATGTACATAATATTCGACCCTAATTATTATTCACAGCTTACTATGTTTTCCCCCCCTTTTCCACCTTACAGATTTACGTTGCCCACCCTATATGCCCTGACCCAATATGGCCGCCTCGGACGCTCTCGCTCTACAGCGCATGCGCCCGCTTTGTTCTACCCACTCCCGGCCGCACTGGCGGCTCAAAACATGCATTTCTATTCCCTGAATCTACACGTCAGATGCGCCTTTTAGGTCGCACCCTCCGCACCTCTCAAAATAGTATTATTCATTCTGAATAGTGCGCCGTAATCGGCGCATGCGTGGGCTGTTGATACACTTGTCAGCAGCCTGCTGACACTTCCCTCCACACGACCCGGCCCTGCCCATCTCTCCCCTGTGGCCTTCCGTGATTGCGAGCTCTCCTGCTGGCCATATCACTTAAGGCAGCTAGCGTCCTCAACGCCTCACAGAGGCACTATATGTGCTGCTGAACGGCTACTGGTAAGTTATCCCCCTTATGCCTATGATCTCTTTTTGCAGCACTATATCATCCCCCCTTTGTATTTTAGACTAAAATCAATTTAATTACACGTGACTTTTCTTTTACTGATAGCACTTATTTATATTATATTATATGGGTTGGTCTAAAATGTATTTTGTATTATATACATAAGCATTTGCACTTTGCATACCCAGAGTCCTTACACATATAATATATTTTAACCAACAGTATGCTATTTTTGCACCACTGCACTTTAGGCAACTACCTTGTACTTGCCACTCTGGCACCCTATTATAATGTGTGCACCTTACTATACATTGCACCGCATTGTCTTCATTGAGGCACCCGCCTCTTTACTTTTCTACTCATACAGTGGTACTATTAAATAATCATTTACTCGATTTTGATCACTCAATAAGATCACATACATTTAATTTTGATCTAAATACTTCATGCAACCTCTTTTTAATTTTTGCATGAATTTGCACTTTGTACAATGTACTAGGATTTTTTTTTTTGTTTCTTTTGATCATAAATGTACAAATTACTGCAAATTTGTAGCCCACTACAGCAATGCACTCTGTGCCTTTGTCTACAGTTTGTCCTCTGCCTATTGCCTGATGAAGCGGGCTTTGGCCTGCGAAACACGTTGCATCCATTTGGGGTACCAGTAAAGCATTTATTTGATTTATTTGTATATGTCAGACAGTTGTCTTGTCTGCTTTTGGAGGTAAGTCCACCACTTCCTCCCTGCATATTTTAAAAATCTTTTGTGATTGTTTTTATCCTGCTGGCGCCTCTGTCTACCTACAAGTTTGCAGTGTCTACCCTTGGTGGAGCGGTGAACCCACCTCTATCTTTATTCCTATCTACAGAGAGTGACATCTTAACCCTGAGTGAGGACAGGTCTAATCTCCTCACCTGCATCTACAGTGGTTGCCTTAGCGGTAACCCTTGTTTGTGAGTATAAATTTCTCACACTACATTATACCATTTGTACCTTCCGCATACTACACTATATTGGGCTCTCGGTATCTCCCTTTTTATTTAAAAATTCAATTTGTTTGTTATTGTAAAGATCCTGCCCCTAAAAAGTATTCCACTACATCCAAACCTGCTTTCTGTTCAATCACAGTATATGGGGAGGAGATGTCTGCTGTAACCAGGATATACGGTACTGCTAAATTGTCCCAATCTGGAAGTAACCCGATTGGATCCCACTAATAATTGGCCTCCCAGGTGGTTTAGAACTATTGTTATGAATCTGTGGTAGGCAGTATAGAACTGGAGTCCTATAATAAGAAGGTATAATATATCCTGCTTCTTTCTGTATAATGATGTTGTTATTAACACTGTTCGAATTTAAGTATGCTTGAATTCGTAGGCCTCAGTTACTTTAGCTGAGTTTAGTTAAAATACTTGATTTGCAGAGTCTCCCTTTAAGGAGGATTTCTAGAATCACTGCAGAACAGTGTGTTTCTGCTTACACAAAGCCAGAGGGTTTATCTGTCCACTGATGTGCAGACATAGAGGCAGTCGTTTCTGTAAACATTAAGTGTTTTCATATTTCCTAAAGGTAAACAAAAGCTAAGTACATTAAACAACTGTTCTTCTTAGATTAAGGGACAGGTCACTGGAACATGGAATTTTCCAGGGCATGCACAGTAAAGACTGTGCTTGTCATGATATCACGGGTTCTTATCAGCCAATAGCAGGCAATGAGTTATTGATCCGTCCCTGCTCAGATGATGTAACATTTAACTCTTCAGAGGTCAGTATAAGAAGAGCCAACATGGGCTCCCAAGCTGCTACTTCTGACTGAGGACTTTATTCACTCCTTTTCCTACTTTCATTCTACATGATCTGTATGCCGTATATATGCCTAGCATAGATGTAACTAAGAGAGGCCTGATTTAGCTATTAGGGATAGATCAAGTATGCAAGGAATGCACAAGATTCTACAGACAGTTTGCTTTGCTGAGGTTAGATATTGCTACTGAACATATCTGTATATTTGTTTTACAAATAAACTTTTGAACTTTGACAACGTCTACGAAGTCCTATCTCCTATGCTCTATGCTGTGATGAAAGTCAAGTTATCACACTTTTTGTGATATGGTGCCGAATGAAGGTGTAGTGTTGTTGCCAATAGCAATCAACCTATAGGTTCTTACAAGTGGTGCCGTGAAACCCATGGCTCTCTCGCAGAAAAATTCAGAAAAGGTCCTGGGCAAGAGATATCAGTCTATCAAGGACTTTCGCAGCAAAAAAAAGCGGAGAGGACGCTGGAAGCTTATTGAGAAGAGATAAGTGAGTGCGGGGCTGCAAGGAGCCTGGAGCACAGAGTAAGTTCAAATACTACAGCGGCGAATCTCTAGGACGTCTGAAGCTGTACCGTACACACAGTTAGTGCCAAAACAGTATCCAGAGGAGGAGCAATCCCGGGCACGGCCAGGCAAATTGCCGTGAGAGGAACACATGGATCTACTGAGAGAGGTCTCAGAGCTCCAGGGGAGACGTCAGAAGAGAGATCCGTGAGAAAATTTGCCACAGCTGTATGAACTGTCATTCAATTCAAAGGAACGTCGGGATGTTCAGGCAAGTTATTATTTGTTTGTTAATATACAAGTTTTTTATAATGCATTCTGTGCTGCGTTGTTGTGTGCTATGTTTTTTTGGATGCAAAATCCTCACCCCCTCGCCGCGAGTATTGGGGGGGGGGGGGGCTAACGCGGCAGCAGCTCTCCGCTCCAGTGTGGGTTTAGCTCAAGTGTGAGTTTGCAGCTTATGCATGAGTAGAATGTGTGGTAGAGGTTTAGGCAGCGTAAAATGCATAGTTCTTGTCACTTACAGTTTGTTTATGTGAGAAGGCAGTGTTACAATTGAGTTGGTGAGTGAAAGAAGGCTATGCCGGGGGTATGGAAGTTTGCTGAAGGGTTCTATTTCAGTTTCAAGGTCTGCTGTCATTTTTTAAACAGGATCACAGAGTTGTTTTTTTTGTGCTGGGCGAAAAGGAAAGGAATGCAGCATGTCCCTGTGTGTGCCATTCTAAAGTGTGTGTTTTTTTTGGGCTGTGAGAACATAGCAGTAGGAGTACGTGTGTATCTGTCCGAGAGTTTGAGCGAAGTTTGAAGATGCAGGATTTGTGTGTCTGAATGCTGCATGGGTTGTAAGATGTCCTGCAGGGTAAATCATGTTTTACAAATGTAAATGTATTTGCATTGTTTTTTGTCAAAGTCTTGTATTATGATTAATGTCTGGCAGTTTCCAGTTTCCAAGATGGTGACACAGCTCAGGGTAGGGGCGGCCCCAACATTCGTGAAGTATGAAGCTCCCGTAGGTTGCTGGGGGGGGGGTGCTGGAAGAGCCCACGAAAAGGCACGCCCTCAATGCTCATAGCAGCTGTCAAGCTAGAGTCATGTCAGCAAGGGAGGGGGCCAGGGATCCACATCAGGGCTGTGCAAACAGGCACCTTGCACGGAGCAGCTGATCGGGGGATCCGTAGGGGGGACAAAGACATTCTACTGAGTATCTGCTTCCAGATTATTTTCCCAAAGTCTGGGCATGGGAAAAAAGAATGCCAGAATATGTGAAACAAGCAGTTGCTATGAGACAATCATGGTTACTATGGTCATAGGAAGTGTCTTCAAGCAAGGTACATGGAGACACATAGATGTCAGATATTTCCCGGGGAATGATTTGCAAGAGTGGATCAGGGGGTATCTGGACAGGGTTACTTATGGGATTATTCCTTTAAGTGATGCACCTTAAAAAGTGGTGCAACATGAGTTCCCAATAGAGGAAGGGGGGAACAGTACATAAGGATGTACCGGAGGTGGGAAAAAAAAGGAGTTGACCAATCCAGGTGTCCGTTGCCGCGGCTGCAGAGCGGTAAACATTTATTTTCGGTTTTTGCTGTGGACAGGACCAGAGATTGACAAAGATGTCGATGCTGGGCTGGTTGTGTGTTTTTCCTCGTCCACTGATTGGTCAAATATATTTTTTTTCCAGCTCCTACCAAGTTTAGCACAAAGAACAGAACTGAAAGCAGTTCAAGAGGCAATTAAAAAGATGCAGGGAGTTGCCATTTACAGATTCACAGGGTACCAGTAGAATGTTTGCCATAGGACTACCTACCTAGTGGGCATTCAGTGATTCTCATGCAGGTGTATGAAGCTGGCATGCGTAGCCCTGAACCCTGTGTAGATAAAGTGCAAAGCACACCTTCCTACAGGGAGGTAGCCATTTTTTGGGCAAGGATAGAGGTAGTAGCATTGGCAAACATTGGTCAGAGGGTGCTACAAACAGGACTTCTAGGAGAGCTGATTGCGATCAATGAAGTTCTAGGTAAGTAAAAATGAAAATGTTAATGTTTTGTTTTGTTTTGCTTTGGCAATGCTAAATGTATTTGGATCTTGCCAATAAAGCTTTTTTGGATTTGGAATTGGTTCTAAATTGTAGAGGAACAATCAGTAAGTGTCAATTCTCCTCCAGGAGAGAAGCAGGGAACAATATAACACTCTGGAGCAACCAACAGAGGGTGTCTCTGAGACAACTATACACACGTAAAGGCTGGGAAGCAGAAGGGTTTTGGTTCTCGAAACAAGAAGTATAAATCGAGACCCAGCCACATTTTTAGGTGACACAGAGGGTGGGGAGAGCGATCCCAGGAAAGGTAGAGCCAACACAGGTAACACCATCCTCACTACATGGGACACAATACGAGACAATTCCACACAATCCATATTCAGCCACTTATCCTCATTCTAGATGGGTAAGTGAGGAGGTACTCTTAATTGAAAGATTACAGAGAGTACATTCTAAAGTACACATTTTGCCTCAGGACATAAGGGGGGCAAAGGTCCAGTCAGGACAGTTGGGAACATCTTTTGTCATTGAGATGCTAATCAATTTCCCAGAAGAAAGAGTACCAACATTATTCTTCCCGGCCACAGACCAAACTGCGTCACAGGCGTTCATTAAGGAGATCCTATTTTCATTCTGATCCTCTCTTCTGACTGACATAGCTGCTATCTCCTCCACATTACACAATAACCTAAGTGATCTGGGAGACAGAGTGGACGATATAGAGCATAATTTGTACACAATGTGACTACAAGCGCTCCTCTCACTGTATACAGCAATGATAATAACAATAAAAAGTTCCTAAAATTATATCTCTATGGGTCGCCACACACTGGAAGAGAGAAACCTCCCTGTTAACAAATTAAAATAAAAGTGTGCAGACGCTCAACATACGACATATACACAAAGCCATCAATACAATACAAGTCAATAAAAGTCAATAAAAAGTCAATAAAAATCAGTGAAAAGTCTCTTGGTGTCACAAATTCAACTGCATGCAATGGTTCCACTATATCCCTCACCGGATAAGATGGCTGATTGAATGACAGATCAGCATATCAGGCAATAAATAATCCTCCAGCAATCTTCTACCGTGCTCAGTATCTAGGACTCAAGCAGATGGTACAACATAGCGTAATCCAGTTTCAATTTAGCAGCGTGCTATGTAGAATCCCTCCACCTCACACTGGTACTGGCTGCCAAACACATGCAATGTGCCCCACTACCTAATGTGACAGAGGAATCACTTAACCGCTCACCAGACTGAGATGCTGAGGCCTCTGATGAGTCACGACGTGACGAAACTAGTAAGGCGTGGCCTCTGGCGGAAGTCGCACTGGGAGACAGATGCTTTACGTTATTAGAGTTAGTGTTTCTGCCTCTCAATCTGATCTTAAACCTCTCCTTATAAGAATTGCTGGGAAACTAAATATTAACAATGTGATTAATAACGTATCTCTATAGGTGGTTATATTCTGAAATCTCAATGCCTGATTTATTCTTCTCTTATATGTCAATCCTACTATACAACTCTACCAAGTGGTCACTATTAGCATGTCATTAAAACTTACGTCTATTAATGTACGAGGGCTAAATTCCCCCTATAAAAGACATCTCTTGTGGTGGAATGAGGTCAAACAGCACAACTCCCAAATTTTATTCGCCCAAGAGACACATTTGGTGGAAAAAGATACCCATCTATGTGTTAATGAAAACTTTCCAGTGATCTTCCATAGTACCTTCTCTAAGAAAAAACGTGGTGTTTTGGTGGCATTCCACAAGGATCTTAAAATAAACTCCTTTGAGACTATAATTGACACCAATGGTAGATATATAATTTTTATTGGACAAATCAATGATCAAACTCTTACCCTGGTAGCAGTATACGGTCCCAATAATTCCCACAGGGCCTTCTACCAATTTTTTTTTGCAAAGGTCAAGTCTGTTCAGAAAGGTCAATTACTGCTAGGTGGTGATTTTAATGCCTGCCCCTCTATCGTAGACTCCACTTCTAAAGCCCGGCACCATGCAATCACTATTGATAAACAATTACAGTGGCACGACCTATATGCCTGGCGTATTTTCAACCCCTCAGCTAAGGATTACACCTATTTCTCCCCAGTACACAAAATGTATTCCAGAATAGACCTCTTTTTAACGGACAAAATACTTCTGCAAAAAAGTTTCTTATCCCCTCATTAAGACATGGTCAGACCATGCCCCAATACACATTACACTCGATGGCAATATTTCTGACACTAGACCATCTCTTTGGAGACTCAACACCTCTCTTCTCACAGACACAGTCTTCTCTGAAAAATTAAAGGGAGATATCCAGAATTTTATTCAGGAAAAATCGCACCCCTGGTATGGGGTTGGCCGTGATTTGGTCTGCACTAAAAGCATTTACAAGGGGTATTTTGATAAGGCAAGGTTCCTTTCTGAAAAGAAAACAAACCGAAAAAATCTATTGTTAAAACAAATTCAGATGCGGGAAAGACAGCATAAGCAATCCCCTTCTTCAGATCTAGAGAGAGAACTATTCCATCTACGACAAGAGTTAAACATCATTCCCCAGTCCAAATATGAATTCTTCAGACAAAAACTAAAACTAGATACCTACACTTATAGCAATAAAGCAGGCTACTATCTAGCCAGACTCATAAAATTAAAACAGGCTAAAATGAAAATCCACTCAATTAAACACCCTATCACCAAAAAGACAGTGTCCAATCCCAAACTAATTGCAGATGCGTACTGTGATTATTACGCTACTCTATATAACCTCCAATCAGATGACACCTTAACACACCCCACTGAAGTCTCTATCTCTAATTTTCTAGAATCCATAAATCTCCCATCTTTGACCCTTTCACAATTAGATAACCTCAATTCTCCCTTCAAATTAGACGAAATTATCTCTACAATTAAAACCCTCAAACGCAATAAAGCATCTGGCCCAGACGGGTTTGGGAATGAATTCCTGATAGCCTTCAATCCCACCATATCCCCCCTTCTGACGGACTTATTCAATGAATTTGCCACATCAGGCTTAATCCCAGAGGAACAATTGCAGGCTATAATCACGGTCATCCCCAAACCGGGGAATGATCAATCCTTAACAACCAATTATAGACCAATTTCGTTGTTAAAGATAATCTGTACTCTAACATTTTTACAGCAAAAAGCATACCATTCTATTCATTATGTTCTCCTGGGCCCCTCTGTGCTGTTTCTGCCACTCTCTGCTGCAAACCTGGCTTGTAATTGCCAGTTTTAGGCAGTGTTTACAAACAAACTAACCAGCTTGTGATAGGCTCACATAAGCAGAGTGTGTGAGTCATACAGAGCCTGCAGGGGGCCTGGAGGGGGTGTGTATAGCTTCTACCAATCACAAGCAGCCCTGCACATTCCACACATTCCAGCCTTAGCCCGACTGTGCCGACAGAAGAAAACAGATTAGATCATTGTTAGGCTTGGTGGTGTATTCTCCACAGTCAGCATGCAACGCATGAGCTGACGTGAAGGAGGTACACACACTAGCAGAAGGAAACAGGCTATCCCTAGTATAGTGGAGGGGAGGACTGACTCCAATAGGAGATTGTGGCGCACAGAGCCGGTGTAGATCCGACAGCCACAAACAATACTTTCGCGATAACGTCTCAGCGCAAGGTAGCGCTGAGCGCATAAACCAAAACTGAGGAGATCAGGACAGGTAGACAGAATGAACACTTGCTAGCTAGCCGCTACTTAGTGACAGCAAGCGTCCACAACAAGACAGACTGGAATGAGGCAGCCAATGCGTTGCAGCGATGGCGTGCCTCACAAAGACAGGACAGGATAGTCAGGAAATAGCAGGATCAAGATAGATGAACGTAACACAGACAAATATACAATAAGTATGTTTTCCTAGCGTATTACAATTACAGCTATCAATGAAACTATTTGTAACGTCTGACTAACATATGTATATATCGGCAATGAACCGATATATGACATAAGCAGGAACACTGACTAGGACTGGAGCAATACAGGGAACAGGACTCAGAAGGATTCGCTATCTCTTCGCAGAGATGAAAGCAATCCACAAACAGTAACAGAACAGGATTCAGAAGGATTCGTTATCTCTTCGCAGAGATGAACGCAATCCACAAACAGAACCAGGAGCAGGAAAACTAACTCAGCACGGGTGATCACGATACGCGCAAACTACCAAAACGTGCTGGAAAGCTGACTACCTGAACACAGGATATAAACAGTTCATGTACGTATACATCAGCGACACTGATGTATCAACGTAACTAGATTACAAGGAAAATAACAAACGTGCTGGTATGCATATATATTGGCAATGAACCAATATATGATGCAAGACCAGCAAAGTATCTTTAGAACAAGAAACACGATCTGGGGCTGAAGCAACAGCAAGACAGGCTTAAACTGAAGCTATGATAACCCGAGGAGTCCTGCAGGAAGCAGATCTTTATACTGAGGTCATCCAATGGGAGCAGACATGCAGATTCTCCCACACAGGTGAATGATAATCAGTCACAAGCTGACAGCAGGGAAAGGCAGACAAAGCTATGCAGCTTGCATGGAAAGAGATCAGAACTGCCTGAGCTGCAACACTACTACTGCCAGCAGTACCTGCTGCAGCAGCGATCATGACAGTACCCCCCCCCCCCCTTAAAGGCGGATACCAGACGCCTCTCAGAACTGACATTCCCAAGGAGACAACCTAACTGATAATTCATGATCACCGGGACAGCCCGGCAAGACCAAATTCCAGAATCAGTCATCACAAGACTGGACCCATCAGAACCAGAACCTACAGAACCATGCCCATCAGTACTACAAGTCTCAGTGTGACACCCATCAGAACCATGATTTCCAGAAGAAAGCCCCCCGAAGCTCTCTGAGCGATACCCACTGCCTTCCAGGGACCGTCCAAAAATGCCAAAGCCTTTGCAATGTCCACCGGAACTGTCTTTACCAACACAAAACCCACTGTTGAACCAGTCCAAGGTACCAGGACAAGCTTCCTCAGAGATCTCCCAGAACACTTTGAAGCTCCAAAGAGATCCCAAAAGGTCAGAACGCCCTTTAGGCTCACATGGAGAACTATCAAGAACCCTAATGGAACCTATGGCAATTCCCGAGTCAGGGTTACAAGGACAAACATCAAGATCAGGGCTTTCAGGGACCAGAACCATCTCTGGGCATGCAGGCAGACTGGCAACATCAGAACATGTCTCCCCTAAGGAAGCATCTGAGTACGCTAACACCTTAGACACACTTGGGCATTCTGGCACATAAAGCACATCTGGGCACACTGGCACAAGAGAAACCTCTGGGCATGTCAAGGAACTGTGAACCTCAGGGTCAGCCATGATAGGACCAAAACCAGGACTGGACAAAAATTCATCATGACTAGACTTCACAAGCACTGGACTCTCACTAAAGAATGCAGGAACAGACTTGGATGTCGCTGATTCTAGCAAGGTTATTAACAAATCAGGTTCAGGGGCATAAACAAGACAGGACAAGTCTTCTGATGTATGAACTGAGCTAGATAGGGATTCCACAACTTCCTCTGGACTGGACAGAGACTCATCTAGTACCTGGGATTGGGGCTCCAAAGTAGCTGCAAAACAAATCAACATTACAGCATCCCCCACTGAACTGGGCAAATCTGAGGAATTCCCTGGACAGGAAGGGAACTCCGGAATCTCTGCCACACCGGCCAGAGAATCAGAATTTTCCAAGATACCAGGCAGGTTTTCAGGAACACTTACTAAATCAGACTGAAATTCTGAGACTTCTGTTATTTTGACCAGAGAATCAGAATTATCCATGTTACAGGGCAAGACTTCTGAAACATTCAGAGGACAGGGCTGGAGTTCCTCGGCTGTTACAACACTGGAGAGGGACTCAACAACATTGGTTAAATCAGACTGTGTACAGGGCAAGGTATCTAAGACACTTGCTGACGAGAACAATATTTCAATGACTTCTGCTTCATTACACAAAGATTCATCAAGTTTATTTAGAGTGGACTTTAATTCTAAGACAGCTGCTAAACAAGTGAATATTGCTGCAACACCCACTGAGGTAAGCAGTGCCTCAGAGTCTTCTGCTAGAGGGTTTGAAGTATCCAAAGTACTGGGTGAAGCATAGGACTCTGCGACCCCAGCCTCACTGGACAGGATCACTGAACAGTCCATATTGCAGGGCAAAACCATGGAAGCACCTGCTGGACAGCATAAGGATTCTGTGACCTGAGCTTCATAGGAGAGATCTACTGCACAATTCATGGTACAGGGCAAATTTACTGGAACATTTTCTGAACAAGGTAATAATTCTGTGATTTCAGGTTCACATAGCAGATGCTCTGAGCTATTCACGATACAGGGCAAATTTACTGGAACATTTTCTGAACAAGGTAATAATTCTGCGATTTCAGGTTCACATAGCAGATGCTCTGAGCTATTCACGAAACTAGAGCGAGGTGTAGAAACAGGAAGATCAAGACACAATGTTTGCGCATCTGAATCACCATTCATTTGTAAAATTGGGAAATTCAGATGCTGGGGTTCTGAGGTTTCTAGGCAGGATTGTTGGGACTCAGAAGATAATGTAATGCATCTATTGGCATCTGCTGGATCAGACAGGAGTTGAACTTTATTAACACAGGTAATTTCTGCAGAAGTGTTTGCAGAGGCAGGCAAGATTTTTCTGATGTCTGTTTCACTGAACAAAGAGTCATGAGTACTGGCTAGGCTGGACTCAGAAGTCAGCAGGACCTCTGGATTCTGTGCTGAGAAATTTGTGCAGGGCAAGGTTAAGAAAGTATCAGTGGCTTCTGTTTTACTGGGAAGTAACACTGAGTTATCCATGGTACAGGGTGGAATTGCAGGAACTTCAATTTCACACAAAAAGAGCTCCGAATCACCTGCTGAATCAGCCAAAGGTGTTGAAGCAGGCGGGTCAGAACGCCAAATTTGCAAATTCGGAGTCACATAAAAATCATCCAAAATCAGTTCCCACACATCAATCAATGGAGCCACAAAGTCATACCTACACACACCAATCTCTATTAGGTTGTAGGCCGACTTAATGCATGCATTCAATACTAATTCACGTTTTGCACTGTAAAATTGACAAAATGAACTTGAATCATTCTTCCATTCACAGACCAGGGCTTCCATCTCTCCCTTCTCGAATGGAGGATTCCATGCATACTTAACAGCTGAACATTCAGGCTGATCACAGTTTGCAGATATGATTGTAGCAGGAACATGTATTGGGTTAATTAGCAGGTGATTGGCAGATTCCTTATTCTTAAGAATCTCCAATACCTGTAGCAAGTGTTGAACTGTAGAGTATGCAAACTTCCCTTGGTTCACAAATAAGTTGATTTGTTCAATACTCTGTAATATCTCCTCATAATCATACTCAGATAATTCTTTTAAACAAAAATCTTTATTTTCCCCAGCCAGGGATGAAAGTTTATTAGTAGTTTCATAAGTCCATTTAACTCCCCAGAAAGACAATTGCATTTCATTATCCGTTAATGGCAGAATCTCATTACAGGTCTGATGCGCAGTCGCTAAAGATAACGACTCTGCAGATCGGACACGTTTCTTATAACGTTTGCGTTTGGCCTTAGACCCTGCTGCCTTTGGTGATTTATTCAAAGCTGCAGGAAAATTATCAGTAATACTCTCTGCTTGCTGATCATTTTTGCAAGCAATTGAAGGAGCAGCTGATTGGACTGCTGCCAGGAGTTAATTAAAAGGGTAAGGCAAATTAGTTTTGCGCAGCCAGTTATGGATCACAAACGCTAGAAATTCCAGCGGTCTCTCTTTCAAATTGGTATGATCGAAGACATCATAAGCCCACTGAAACAATTCCCCTTTAAACAAGATATAACTTAGCTGGAGTGCCCAGGTTGAAACAGGAGTCTCTTGGAGATCGGGATTGGCCAGGAACCTGGCACATTCAGAGAAAAACTCATTTTCTGTTTCATAGTTAAGTTCTTCAAATTTCTTAAAGGAACAGGAACCATAATTAGCAGTGTCATACTTTCTGGGAATCCCCCCCCCACAATGGGGATTGGTAATGGGGTTATCATAATGTTAGGCTTGGTGGTGTATTCTCCACAGTCAGCATGCAACGCATGAGCTGACGTGAAGGAGGTACACATACTAGCACAAGGAAACAGGCTATCCCTAGTATAGTGGAGGGGAGGACTGACTCCAATAGGAGATTGTGGCGCACAGAGCCGGTGTAGATCCGACAGCCACAAAAAATACTTTCGCGATAACGTCTCAGCGCAAGGTAGCGCTGAGCGCATAAACCAGAACTGAGGAGATCAGGACAGGTAGACAGAATGAACGCTTGCTAGCTAGCCGCTACTTAGTGACAGCAAGCGTCCACAACAAGACAGACTGGAATGAGGCAGCCAATGCGTTGCAGCGATGGCTTGCCTCACAAAGACAGGACAGGATAGTCAGGAAATAGCAGGAGCAAGATAGATGAACATAACACAGACAAATATACAATAAGTATGTTTTCCTAGCGTATTACAATTACAGCTATCAATGAAACTATTTGTAACGTCTGACTAACATATGTATATATCGGCAATGAACCGATATATGACATAAGCAGGAACACTGACTAGGACTGGAGCAATACAGGGAACAGGACTCAGAAGGATTCGTAATCTCTCCGCAGAGATGAACGCAATCCACAAACAGTAACAGAACAGGATTCAGAAGGATTCGTTATCTCTTCGCAGAGATGAACGCATTCCACAAACAGAACCAGGAGCAGGATAACTAACTCAGCACGGGTGATCACGATACGCGCAAACTACCAAAACGTGCTGGAAAGCTGACTACCTGAACACAGGATATAAACAGTTCGTGTACGTATACATCAGCTACACTGATGTATCAACGTAACACGAATACAAGGAAAATAACAAACGTACTGGTATGCATATATATTGGCAATGAACCAATACAGTGGTGTGAAAAACTTTTTGCCCCCTTCCTGATTTCTTATTCTTTTGCATGTTTGTCACACTTAAATGTTTCTGCTCATCAAAAACCGTTAACTATTAGTCAAAGATAACATAATTGAACACAAAATGCAGTTGTAAATGATGGTTTTTATTATTTAGTGAGAAAAATAACTCAAAACCTACATGGCCCTGTGTGAAAAAGAAATTGCCCCCTGAACCTAATAACTGGTTGGGCTACCCTAGCAGCAATAACTGCAATCAAGCGTTTGCGATAACTTGCAATGAGTCTTTTACAGCGCTCTGGAGGAATTTTGTCCCACTCATCTTTGCAGAATTGTTGTAATTTAGCTTTATTTGAGGGTTTTCTAGCATGAACCGCCTTTTTAAGGTCATGCCACAACAATTCAATAGGATTCAGGTCAGGACTTTGACTCTGCCATTCAGAGGTGGATTTGCTGTTGTGTTTTGGGTAATTGTCCTGCTGCAGCACCCAAGATCGCTTCAGCTTGAGTTGACAAACAGATGGCCGGATATTCTCCTTCAGGATTTTTTGGTAGACAGTAGAATTCATGGTTCCATCTATCACAGCAATCCTTCCAGGTCCTGAAGCAGCAAAACAACCCCAGATCATCACACTACCACCACCAGATTTTACTGTTGGTATGATGTTCTTTTGCTGAAATGCTGTGTTACTTCTACGCCAGATGTAACGGGACACGCACCTTCCAAAAAGTTCAACTTTTGTCTCGTCGGTCCACAAGGTATTTTCCCAAAAGTCTTGCCAATCATTGAGATTTTTTTTAGCAAAATTGAGACGAGCCCTAATGTTCTTTTTGCTTAAAAGTGGTTTACACCTTGGATATCTGCCATGCAGACCGTTTTTGCCCCGTCTCTTTCTTATGGTGGAGTCATGAACAATGACCTTAATTGAGGCAAGTGAGGCCTGCAGTTCTTTAGATGTTGTCCTGGGGTCTTTTGTGGCCTCTTGGATGAGTTTTCTCTGCGCTCTTGGGGTAATGTTGGTCGGCCAGCCACTCCTGGGAAGGTTCATCACTGTTCCATGTTTTTGCCATGTGTGGATAATGGCTCTCACTGTGGTTCGCTGGAGTCCCAAAACTTTAGAAATGGCTTTATAACCTTTACCAGACTGATATATCTCAATTACAGTACTTTGTTCTCATTTGTTCCTGAATTTATTTGGATCTTGGCATGATGTCTAGCTTTTGAGGTGCTTTTGGTCTACTTCTCTGTGTCAGATAGCTCCTATATAAGTGATTTCTTGATTGAAACAGGTGTGGCAGTAATCAGGCCTGGGGGTGACTACAGAAATTGAACTCAGGTGTGATAAACCACAGTTAAGTTATTTTTTAACTAGGGGGGCAATCACTTTTTCACACAGGGCCATGTAGATTTGGAGTTTTTTTTTCTCACTAAATAATAAAAACCATCATTTAAAACTGCATTTTGTGTTCAATTATGTTATCTTTGACTAATAGTTAACGGTTTTTGATGAGCAGAAACATTAAAGTGTGACAAACATGCAAAAGAATACGAAATCAGGAAGGGGGCAAATAGTTTTTCACACCACTGTATATGATGCAAGATCAGCAAAGTATCTTTAGAACAAGAAACACGATCTGGGGCTGAAGCAACAGCAAGACAGGCTTAAACTGAAGCTATGATAACCCGAGGAGTCCTGCAGGAAGCAGATCTTTATACTGAGGTCATCCAATGGGAGCAGACATGCAGATTCCCACACAGGTGAATGATAATCAGTCACAAGCTGACAGCAGGGAAAGGCAGACAAAGCTATGCAGCTTGCATGGAAAGAGATCAGAACTGCCTGAGCTGCAACACTACTACTGCCAGCAGTACCTGCTGCAGCAGGGATCATGACAATCATATAACAGAGATAACACAGCCACTGTGCAATTAGGAAAAGCTGCAGTAAGCCAGAGCACATTAGAACAGGCAAAGGAACTTTTAGGATAGAAGAACTAAGGCTGAACATTTTGTTACAGAGTCTCTTTAAACTCAGACGTAAAGTTATATGCTAAATCAATAGCAAACAGACTGATGAGATACACTCCCTCTCTTTTAGCCCAAGACCAGGTGGGCTTCACCTCTGGCCGCCAAACCTCAGATGCAACAAGACAGATGGTTACAGCTCTCGGCCATGTGCAGCTCTGTCGGGTTCCTTCTCTGCTCCTAACTTTGGATGTGGAAAAGGCATTCGACAGAGTTCACTGACAATTCCTCAGGGCCACTTTGACCAAGTTTGGTTTCACCAGTCCAATACTATCAGCCATTATGGCTCTCTATTCTGCGCCATCTGCATTGGTAAACGCGGCTGGTTTTATCTCGAAATCCTTCCCCATCACTAATGGTACCTGTCACGGAACAGCCGTGAGAAACGAGAACGCAATCGGTTTATTGCGCCGATTGCCCTTGATTGTAGTCGGGCCAGCAATTAGAGACTGACATTCCTGTTTTTTTAAATAGGCAGTTTTTTTTCCCCTGTTAGCAGCTGACAGGAAGACTGGCCCTGTGACTTGCTGATTAAGCCAGAGGGGTAACATTTAGATGTTAAATAGCCAGCAAAGAGCTCACTCTGCCCTTTTGGGAATATTAATTATTATTATTATTATTATTATTATTATTATTATTTATTGTATTTATAAAGCGCCAACATACAGGATGAGCTCACAGCAGGGGGCTATTCAAAAATCTGCTCTGCCCAGACCGGCCGGAGCCATATAAGACACAATAAGAAAGCATGGAGTTTAGGATTTTGAGCATGTTTAAGCAATACAGTTCAGGTGAGAAATGTGAAAGTTATATCATTCTGCTGGTCCGGATCTTGTGAGTATTTTGATATTAAATTTGGGCCACTGGCATAACCAGAACTCTGGGAATTCCACCGTTTTTTTAACCGGGCATGCAAACATGCCCAAGTTTAATATCATATTAATCGGTAGGTTCTAGGGATCGAGATTATGTAATTATTATTTGTGAGCCGGCCGCGTAGGTCTGTCTAGAGAAGTGTCAGGATTATGAGGTTGCTGAAGCCCCTGCCCCAGATGTGATTACCATTGTCCGGCCCGGGGGCCGACTCTGGAAGCCCGCCTCTGAACTCAGCTCCATTAAAAGTGAATGAGCTGCCTGGGCAAAGGATTCCTCCATTTTAACATCTTCATGAACACACGGCCACTGTGAGGAACAAGTGGTGGCCATCTTGCCGGAGCTGAAACAAAGGACATCCTCCATTTTGTTTGGATTTTAAACCTTGCTGAACTTTGAATCTATCTCTGGAACAAAGAACTTTAAGAACTTGAAACCGTTTGCTTGGACTTGATGATTTTCCCACAAAAGGACATATTTCCACAAACCCTAAGTATTTTCTCCCTTTTTATTTCATACTGGCTATTACTGTTTTAATAATTGTTGATTTTAATAATTGTTTGTATATATTAATTATTTATATTGCTGTGAATAAAAGACTTCCTCCAAGTCATTCACTGTTTCTCTACCCTGCTTTTCAGCCGTACACAGGAACTGATCCCAAGTCTCTGGAGAGACGCTACTATTGGTTGTTTTTGGCTAGACAGAATACAGCGTGTTTTAACCGTTTTTATTCGCAGGATCAGTCAGGCAGTCGGGTCCACGGGCCCCTACCCGTGGTGGTGGCAGTTATACCCTGAATCGTGTGTGAGTTGTAATTACCCGTATCTCACAGGCTCCCTTCTGGTTTGTCTGTGGCCAATTCCCAACGGTTCCTGCGCATTGACTGCGACCAGAGTTCGCACGATCCGTGCGCTGGCGCCGTTTGGAGGGCCATTTGCGGTCTGACCACCAGGGTTCCTGTGACAGTACCCATCAGGGCAGTCCCCTCTCACCTATCATTTTTGTTCTAATTATGGAAACCATGGCTCAAAAAATCAGGTCTAACCCCTCCATATCGGGTATATCTATTAAGGTCACTAACCACTTAATCAGCATGTTTGCAGATGATGTAGCACTAGTAATATCCAACCCACTAATCTCGATCCCTCAACTTTTGAATGAACTGGAGCAGTTTTAAGCTGTCTCTCTATATAAGTTAAATCACACCAAATCTTTCGTGTTACCCTTAAATATTCCCCCTGAAATGGAAAAAATCTTAAAAAGACCTTCTCGATCGCCTGGGCAGATGGCGCAGTCGCATATCTTGGCATACAACTAACAAAATCAACATCAGATTAACCGATATAACTTTGCCCCACTTTTAGCAGAGGTAAAAAAATAATGCACTGCTATGTCTAAATATTGGTTATCCTGGTCAGGACGAATAGCGGCCTTCAAACTATTCTTATTGCCTAAAATCCTATACCCCCTTAGGACGCTACAAATTTTAATCCCAAAGCCCTGGTTTACAGCAATAAAGAAATGTATCAACACCTTTATTTAGCAAGGAAAATGTAAGGCTTGGTGGTGTATTCTCCACAGTCAGCATGCAACGCATGAGCTGGCGTGGAGGAGGTACACACACTAGCACAAGGAAACAGGCTATCCCTAGTATAGTGGAGGGGAGGACTGACTCCAATAGGAGATTGTGGCGCACAGAGCCGGTGCAGATCTGACAGCCACAAACAATGCTTTCGTTATAACGTCTCAGCGCAAAGTAGCGCTGAGCGCACAAACCAGAACTGAGGAGATCAGGACAGGTAGACAGAATGAACGCTTGCTAGCAAGCGGCTACTTAGCGACAGCAAGCGTCCAAAACCAGACAGACTGGAATGAGGCAGCCAATGCGCTGCGGCGATGGCGTGCCTCACAAAGACAGGACAGGACAGTCAGGAAACAGCAGGATTAAGATAGATGAACGTAACACAGATAAATATACAATAAGTATGTTTTCCTAGCGTATTACAATTACAGCTATCAATGAAACTATTTGTAACGTCTGACTAACATATGTATATATCGGCAATGAACCGATATATGACATAAGCAGGAACGCTGACTAGGAATGGAGTAATACAGGGAACAGGATTCAGAAGGATTCGTTATCTCTTCGCAGAGATGAACGCAATCCACAAACAGTAACAGAACAGGATTCAGAAGGATTCGTTATCTCTTCGCAGAGATGAACGCAATCCACAAACAGAACCAGGAGCAGGGTAACTACCTCAGCACGGGTGGTCACGGTACGCGCAACCTACCAAAACGTGCTGGAAAGCTGACTAACTGCACACAGGATATAAACAGTTCGTGTACGTATACATCAGCGACACTGATGTATCAACGTAACACAAATACAAGGTAAATAATAAACGTGCTGGTATGCATATATATTGGCAATGAACCAATATATGATGCAAAGACCAGCAAAGTATCTTTATAACAAGAAACACGATCGGGGGCTGAAGCGACAGCAAGACTGGCTTACACTGAAGCTATGAAAACCCAAGGAAACCCTGCAGGAAGCAGATCTTTATACTGAGGTCATCCAATGGGAGCAGACATGCAGATTCCCACACAGGTGAATGATAATCAGTCACAAGCTGACAGCAGGGAAAGACAGACAAAGCTATGCAGCTTGCATGGAAATAGATCAGAACTGCCTGAGCTGCAGCACTACTACTTCCAGCAATATCTGCTGCAGCAGCGATCATTACAGTACCCCCGCCCTTAAAAGCGGATTCCAGACGCTTTTCAAAACTGAAATTCCCAACAAAACAGTCTGACTGATAATTCATGATGACCGGGACAGCCCGGCAAGACCGAATTCCAGAATCAGTTCTCACAAGACTGGACCCATCAGAACCAGAACCTACAGAACCATGCCCATCAGTACTACAAGCCCCAGTGTGACACCCATCAGAACCATGATTTCCAGAAGAAAGCCCTCCGAAACTCCCTGAGCGATACCCACCGCCTTCCAGGAACCGTTCAGAAACGCCAAAGCCTTTGCAATGCCCACCGGTACTGTCTTTACCAACACAAAACCCACTGTTGAACCAGTCCAAGGCACCAGGACAAGTTTTCTCAGAGACCTCCCAGAACACCTTGAAGCTCCAAAGAGATCCCCATAGGTCAGAATGCCCCTTAGGCTCACATGGAGAACCATCAAGAACCCCTATGGAACCTAGGGCAATTCCCGAGTCAGGGCCACAAGGACAAACATCAATATCAGGGCTTTCAGGGACCAGAACCATCTCTGGGCATGCAGGCAGACTGGCAATATCAGAACGTGTTCCCACTAAGGAAGCATCAGAGCACGCTAACACCTTAGACACACTTGGGCATTCTGGCACACAAAGAACATCTGGGCACACCGGCACAAGAGAAACCTCTGGGCATGTCAAGGAACTGTAAGCCTCAGGGTCAGCCAAGACAGGACCAAAACCAGGACTGGCCAAAAAAAAATCATCATGACTAAACTTCGCAACTACTGGACTTTTACACGAGAATGCTGGATCAGACTTAGATGTCGCTGATTCCAGCAAAGTCAGTAACAAATCAGATTCAGGGGCACTAACAAGACAGGACAAATCTTCTGATGTATGCACTGAACCAGATAGGGACTCCACAACTACCTCTGGACTGGACAGAGACTCATTTAATACACTGGATTGGAGCTCATGAGGCGCTGCAGAACAAGTCAGTATTGCAGCAGCCCCCACTGGACTAGGCAAAACTGAGGAATTCCCTGGACAGGAAGGGGACTCTGGAACCTCTGCCACAGCGGCCAGAGAACCAGAATCTTTCAGGATACAGGGCTGGGTTTCAGGAACACTCATCAGACCGGACTGAAATTCTGAGATTTCTATTATTTTGACCAGAGAATCAGAATTATCCATGTTACAGGGCAAGACTTCTGAAACATTCAGAGGACAGGGCTGGAGTTCCTCGGCTGTTACAACACTGGAGAGGGACTCAACAACATTGGTTAAATCAGACTGTGTACAGGGCAAGGTATCTGACACACTTGCTGACGAGGACAATATTTCAATGGCTTCTGCTTTGCTGGGCAGAAATTCATCAAGTTTTATTAGAGCAGACTGTAATTCCAAAACAGCTGCTAGACAAGTGAATATTACTGCAACACCAACTGAGGTAAGCAGTGCTTCAGCCTCCTCTGCTAGAGGGTTTAAAGTATCCAAAGTACTGGGTGAAGCATAAGACTCTGCGACCACAGCTTCACTGGACAGGATCACTGAACAGTCCATATTGCAGGGCAAAACCATGGAAGCACCTGCTGGACAGCATAATGATTCTGTGACCTGAGTTTCATTGGAGAGATCTACTGCACAATTCATGGTACAGGGCAAATTTATTGGAACATTTTCTGAACAAGGTAATAATTCTGCGATTTCAGGTTCACATAGCAGATGCTCTGAGCTATTCACGAAACTAGAGTGAGGTGTAGAAACAGGAAGATCAAAACACAATGTTTGCGCATCTGAATCACCATTCATTTGTAAAATTGGAAAATTCAGATGCTGGGGTTCTGAGGTTACTAGACAGGATTGCTGGGACTCGGAAACTGATGTAGTGCATCTATTGGCATCTGCTGGATCAGACAGGAGTTGAACTTTATTAACACAGGTAATTTCTGCAGAAGTGTTTGCAGAGACAGGCAAGATTTTTCTGGTGTCTGTTTCACTGAACAAAGAGTCATGAGTACTGGCTAGGCTGGACTCAGAAGTCAACAGGACCTCTGGATTCTCTGCTGAGAAATTTGCGCAAGGCAAGGTTAAGAATGTATCAGTGGCTTCTGTTTTACTGGTAAGTAACACTGAGTTATCCATGGTACAGGGTGGAATTGCAGGAACTTCAATTTCACACAAAAAGAGCTCTGAATCACCTGCTGAATCAGCCAAAGGTGCTGAAGCAGGCGGGTCAGAACGCCAAATTTGCGAATTCGGAGTCACATTAAAATCATCCAAAATCAGTTCCCACACATCAATCAATGGAGCCACAAAGTCATACCCACACACACCAGTTTTTATTAGGTTATAGGCAGACTTAATGCATGCATTCAATACTAATTCACTTTTTGCACTGTAAAATTGACAAAATGAACTTGAATCATTCTTCCATTCATTGACCAGAGCTTCCATCTCTCCTTTCTCAAATGGAGGATTCCAAGCATACTTAACAGGCAGTTAATGGTTTGCAGATATGATTGTAGCAGGGACATATATTGGGTTAATTAGCAGGTGATTGGCAGATTCCTTATTCCTAAGAATCTCCAATACTTGTAGCAAGTGCTGAACTGTAGAGTATGCAAACTTTCCTTGCTTCACAAATAAGTTGATTTGTTCAATACTCTGTAATATCTCCTCATAATCATACTCAGATAATTCTTTTAAACAAAAATCTTTATTTTCCCTAGCCAGGGAGGAAAGTTCATTAGTAGTTTCATAAGTCCATTTAACTCCCCTGAAAGACAATTGCATTTCATTATCTGTTAATGGCAGAATCTCATTATAGGTCTCAGTCGCTAAGGATAACGACTCTGCATATCGGACACGTTTCTTAGAACGTTTGCGTTTGGCCTTAGACCCTGCTGTTTTCCCTGCTGTTCTTGGTGATTTATTCAAGGCTGCAGGAAAATTATCAGTAACACTTTCTGCTTGCTGAACATTTTTGCAAGCAATTGAAGGAGTAGCTGATTGACCTGCTGCCAGGAGTTCATTAAGAGGAAAAGGCAATGGATCTATGCGCAACCAGTTATGGATCACAAACGCTAGAAATTCCAGCGGTCTCTCTTTCAAATCGGAATGATTGAGAACATCAAATGCCCACTGGAATAATTCCCCTTTAAACAAAATATAACTTAGTTGGAGTGCCCAGGTTGAAACAGGAGTCGCTTGGAGATCAGGATTGGCCAGGAACCTGGCACATTCAGAGAAAAACTCATTTTCTGTTTCAGAGCTAAGTTCTTCAAATTTCTTAAAGGAACAGGAACCATAATTAACAGTGTCATACTTTCTGGGAATCCCCCCCACAATGGGGATTGGTAATGGGGTTTTCATAATGTAAGGCTTGGTGGTGTATTCTCCACAGTCAGCATGCAACGCATGAGCTGGCGTGGAGGAGGTACACACACTAGCACAAGGAAACAGGCTATCCCTAGTATAGTGGAGGGGAGGACTGACTCCAATAGGAGATTGTGGCGCACAGAGCCGGTGCAGATCTGACAGCCACAAACAATGCTTTCGTTATAACGTCTCAGCGCAAAGTAGCGCTGAGCGCACAAACCAGAACTGAGGAGATCAGGACAGGTAGACAGAATGAACGCTTGCTAGCAAGCGGCTACTTAGCGACAGCAAGCGTCCAAAACCAGACAGACTGGAATGAGGCAGCCAATGCGCTGCGGCGATGGCGTGCCTCACAAAGACAGGACAGGACAGTCAGGAAACAGCAGGATTAAGATAGATGAACGTAACACAGATAAATATACAATAAGTATGTTTTCCTAGCGTATTACAATTACAGCTATCAATGAAACTATTTGTAACGTCTGACTAACATATGTATATATCGGCAATGAACCGATATATGACATAAGCAGGAACGCTGACTAGGAATGGAGTAATACAGGGAACAGGACTCAGAAGGATTCGCTATCTCTTCGCAGAGATGAACGCAATCCACCAACGGTAACAGAACAGGATTCAGAAGGATTCGTTATCTCTTCGCAGAGATGAACGCAATCCACAAACAGTAACAGAACAGGATTCAGAAGGATTCGTTATCTCTTCGCAGAGATGAACGCAATCCACAAACAGAACCAGGAGCAGGGTAACTACCTCAGCACGGGTGGTCACGGTACGCGCAACCTACCAAAACGTGCTGGAAAGCTGACTAACTGCACACAGGATATAAACAGTTCGTGTACGTATACATCAGCGACACTGATGTATCAACGTAACACAAATACAAGGAAAATAATAAACGTGCTGGTATGCATATATATTGGCAATGAACCAATATATGATGCAAAGACCAGCAAAGTATCTTTATAACAAGAAACACGATCGGGGGCTGAAGCGACAGCAAGACTGGCTTACACTGAAGCTATGAAAACCCAAGGAAACCCTGCAGGAAGCAGATCTTTATACTGAGGTCATCCAATGGGAGCAGACATGCAGATTCCCACACAGGTGAATGATAATCAGTCACAAGCTGACAGCAGGGAAAGACAGACAAAGCTATGCAGCTTGCATGGAAATAGATCAGAACTGCCTGAGCTGCAGCACTACTACTTCCAGCAATATCTGCTGCAGCAGCGATCATTACAGAAAAAAGATTAGACCCTCATACCTAATAATGACTCTTCCCAAACAACAAGGAGGTATGGGTTTACCTGATATAGAAAGATACTACCATGCATCCAACCTGGACATGGTGAAACACTGGTGGAATCCTGCCTCTCTAAAACCGTAGGTCCAGCTTGATTGTGCTCTTTTGGGGTCCAACCTAAGAGATATTCTAATCAGCATTCTGATGGGCGACTAAACCCCCCCAATCTGTCTACCCTTCCATTCAAGCATCTCTAATCCTGGGAATACTTTGTCAAAAAAAAACCACCTCACAATAATACAATCCAATGTCCAACTCCTATATCAGTCCTCGAAAACTTCACCAAGGATCTGGATCTCTGTGCTATGTCTACTCCGTGTATATCTACTTGGTAGAAACAACTCAGATATGACGACATATCTCCTCTAAATAGATATACCAGTTTGGTCATTAGACCTCAGCTGTGACATCTCAGTCGCGAATTCACTAACAGCTAACAAGCTTGTGGCTAAAACATCACGCTGCAACTCTCACTGGGAAATTACTAAGAAAATAGAATATAAAAGGTACAGAACTCCCAGACAATTAGCCTCTTTTACATCCTCAGCTTCTCCAGTTTGTTGTCATTCTTACTTAGGCACGTACCTTCATATGTTTTGGCAATGCCCTCTAGTTTCCAAACTCTGGTCACTAGTAGAAAACCGTATCCACAGTATCTTTAAAAATGACTTTAAGCTATCGCCAAAATTCGCCCTCCTAATAAGTGATGATCATATACCGTATTTCGCGCCGTATAAGACGCTCCGGAATATAAGACGCACCCAGGTTTAGAGGGCAAAAACCAGGGAAAAAAAAATATAAACTAAACCTGGTGCATCCATGTTCCAGGAGCGTCTTGTACATGACCTCCCCCAAATGGTGCCCTCCTGTGTCCCCATGTCTCTCCCAGGTGTCCCTCTGTCACCCCCAGGTGTCCCTCTGTCACCCCCAAGTGTCAGCAGCCTGTCAGCCCCCCAAGTGTCAGCAGCCTGTCAGCCCCCCAAGTGTCAGCAGCCTGTCAGCCCCCAAGTGTCAGCAGCCTGTCAGCCCCCCAAGTGTCAGCAGCCTGTCAGCCCCCTAAGTGTCAGCAGCCTGTCAGCCCCCTAAGTGTCAGCAGCCTGTCAGCCCCCTAAGTGTCAGCAGCCTGTCAGCCCCCTAAGTGTCAGCAGCCTGTCAGCCCCCTAAGTGTCAGCAGCCTGTCAGCCCCCTAAGTGTCAGCAGCCTGTCAGCCCCCTAAGTGTCAGCAGCCTGTCAGCCCCCTAAGTGTCAGCAGCCTGTCAGCCCCCTAAGTGTCAGCAGCCTGTCAGCCCTATGTGTCCTCCTCCATTCTGTGTCCCGCTGTGAGGTGTCCTGCTGTGAGGTGTCCCGCTGTGAGGTGTCCCGCTGTGAGGTGTCCCCACGCCCCCCCGTCTATCCTGCCCTCCTGTGTCGCCGGGTCCCCCCCATGTAAGAAGCGGCAGAAGCTTACCTCCTCCATCTTGCCCGCGGCGATTGAAGACATCCGGTTCCTGTGTGCGGCTTCCTCTAGTGCCGGCTTGTAATGACGCGTCATCAATGACGCGTCATTACAAGCCGGCACTAGAGGAAACCGAACACAGCCGGATGTCTTCAATCGCCGCGGGCAAGATGGAGGATGTAAGCTTCTGCCGCTTCTTACATGGGGGGGACCCGGCGACACAGGAGGGGGGAATAGACAAGCGGGGGCAAGGGGGAACGCAGACACAGGCAAGGCAGGGAATCCCCGATGACGGCGGGTCGGCGGTTCGTATCGGCGAGCGTCCATAAGTCGGGGATTCCCTGCCTTTGCCGTATAAGACGCAGGGACTTTTTCTCCCCATTTTTTGGGGAGAAAAAGTGCGTCTTATACGGCGGAAAATACGGTACCTTCCAACTTAAGACCTCCCATTTATCATATAATACTCACTGCTCTATACTTGATAGCATGAAACTGGAAATCAAAGGAAGAAATACCACCTTAACACACCAAAAACAATATACATACAGTGGGTTGCAAAAGTATTCAGCCCCCTTGAGGTTTTCAACATTTTGTCATATTACTGCCACAAACATGAATCAATTTTATTGGAATTCCACATGAAAGACCAACACAAAGTGGTGTATACATGACAAGTGGAACGAAAATCATACATGATTCCAAACATTTTTTACAAATCAATAACTGCAAAGTGGTGTGTGCATAATTATTCGGCCCCCTTTGATCTGAGTGCAGTCAGTTGCCTATAGACATTGCCTGATGAGTGCTAATGACTAAATAGACTGCACCTGTGTGTAATTTAATGTCAGTGCAAATACAGCTGCTCTGTGAGGGCCTCAGAGGCTGTCTAAGAGAATATTGGGAGCAACAACACCGTGAAGTCCAAAGAACACACAAGACAGGTCCAAGACAGGTCAGGTATCAAGTTATTCAGAAATTTAAAGCAGGCTTAGGCTACAAAAAGATTTCCAAAGCCTTGAACATCCCAAGGAGCACTGTTCAAGCGATCATTCATAAATGGAAGAACAGTATGGCACAACTGTAAACCTACCAAGACAAGGCCATCCACCTAAACTCACAGGCCGAACAAGGAGAGCGCTGATCAGAAATGCAGTCAAGAGGCCTTTGGTGACTCTGGACGAGCTGCAGAGATCTACAGCTCAGTTGGGAGACTCTGTCCATAGGACAACTATTAGTCATGCACTGAACAAAGTTAGCCTTTATGGAAGAGTGGCAAGAAGAAAGGCATTGTTAACAGAAAAGCATAAGAAGTCCCGTTTGCAGTTTGCCACAAGCCATGTGGGGGACACAGCAACCATGTGGAAGAAGGTTCTCTGGTCAGATAAGACTAAAATGGAACTTTTTGGCCAAAATGCAAAACGCTATGTGTGGCAGAAAACTAACACTGCACATCACTCTGAACACACCATCCCCACTGTCAAATATGGTGGTGGCAGCATCATGCTCGGGTGGTGCATCTCTTCAGCACGGACAGGGAAGCTGGTCAGAGTTGATGGGAAGATGGATGGAGCCAAATACAGGGCAAACTTGGAAGAAAACCTCTTGGAGACTGCAAAAGACTTGAGACTGGGGCGGAGGTTCACCTTCCAGCAGGACAATGACCCTAAACATAAAGCCAGGGCAACAATGGAATGGTTTAAAACAAAACATATCTATGTGTTAGAATGGCCCAGTCAAAGTCCAGATCTAAATCCAATCGAGAATCTGTGGCAAGATCTGAAAACCGCTGTTCACAAACGCTGTCCATCTAATCTGACTGAGCTGGAGCTGTTTTGCAAAGAATAATGGGCAAGGATTTCAGTCTCTAGATGTGCAAAGCTTGTAGAGACATACCCTAAAAGACTGGCAGCTGTAATTGCAGCAAAAGGTGGTTCTACAAAGTATTGAATCAGGGGACCGAATAATTACGCACACCCCACTTTGCAGTTATTTATTTGTAAAAAATGTTTGGAATGATGTATGATTTTCGATCCACTTCTCACATGTACACCACTTTGTATTGGTCTTTCATGTGGAATTCCAATAAAATTGATGCATGTTTGTGGCAGCAATGTGACAAAATGTGGAAAACTTCAAGGGGGCCAAATACTTTTGCAACCCACTGTATATGGAACAAGAGCCAGATCAGGTCTCGAAACTTCCAACGTTTATATGCCAACAGAGTGATGTCTATAAAAGATTCAAATACCTGAGTTCTATCCAACCTAGATGAGCTCTAGATCCGTGGTACTCCTCCCCTCCCCCTAAATCAGGTACAACTACAAACTATTATAACTTTATTTTCTGCCACGTATGGAGACAGGTTATATGCTTAGACAGCTACTATTATTTAAAACTAGTTCATGGTTTATGTTCGGTTTATAGTTTGATAACAACATAGCTAACAACAGCATATTGCTATTCTCTTAATCAGGTTCGGAGATTGTTTTTATTACCATTGAATACTTCATGCTATCCACTCCTGGTTATTATTCTAGTGAAGGCCCATTCTGGCCTACTGATTTCACTGGAATGTTTACAAACCCGACTATGTCATAGATATCCTCTTCCCGGCTACCTAATAGGTTCTGTAAATGCCTGGATTGAGAGTATCTCAGGTCTGATTGGTCTCTCAGACCCTAATACCGTTCAAGAGATTCATCTGTAACCGTCTAGTCGTGTAATTTGACTCTCCCATGTAATAATGATTTTAATAATGATTTTACTATGTTAATGTCAATACTCTGAACCATTTGCCTTCACCACATTTTCTTGTTTGTTCAATTTTTCAAAGACTCAATAAAATTCTTTGATGATGAAGATTACAAATGCTGAAAACCCTGATGGGTGTCATATTCATATAGCTAATAAAAAGGGTGTGGAGTCTTTTTGTGCACAATGTGGTACAATCATCTAACTGCACTACACTGTGTGACTGTATCAGAGCAAAATACTTCTGAGACTGTACTGTTAAACCTAGTAGATTCCTAAGAGCATTTTTTTTATTTTACTGCATTTGTTATATTATTTATATTATATTATATATTATATATTATATTATTTATTATAGTAATGCGACTTGATGGCTATGTGCCCCACACCTTATGTGCAGTGCTGTGTGGAAAGATTATCAGTGATAGCTGTGAGCTGTGCTTCCCCTCTGTCATCATGGAGCAACACATGTATCTGTGCCCCCCACCAAGCACACACACTCGGTGGGGGGGATGTCCTGCACATGACTCGAGTATATGCCAAGAGACCCACTTTTTGGTCTCAAAAACTTAATTTATATTTGAGTTTATATGGTAAATACTAAATAATAATTTTTACTTCACTCAGATGTTGCTGTTTCACTTTGTGTAGTGAACATGAAATGGCAAATCACATGTATAATGTTTTCACTGTAAGAGTAGTAAGATTAGGGTTACTTTAAATCAAACCTGCACTGAAATTAAATTGTTGAGATAAACAATTATCATTATCATTATTATTCATTTATAAAGTGCCAGCATATTATTATTATTTATTGTATTTATAAAGCGCCAACATATTATGCAGCGCTGGACAACAAATAGGGATACATAGATTGCAACAAGAGGTGACAGACAGAGAGGTAGCAAATGTTAATACAACATAGCACAAGGTTATACATGCAATCAGGGTATAAAATGCGTTTTACATAGACCCAGCAAAACAAGTCCGAGTTAGTCTATGAGAAGGGTGTCATTGCTGGGGTTTCAAGATTAAGAAGGACACACTAAGGGAGGGGGGAGGCCCTGCCAAAGGCTTACAATCTAAAGGGGGGAGGGGACATATTACATGGAAGAGAAAAACATGGGGTACTTACTAATACAGACAATGGTATAGACAAAATATAGAGGTTGGTCAACTTTAGGATCAAAAGAAAAAAGGGACACCGAGAGCCCAATATAGTGTAGTAAGTTGGGTGATGGGTAAATGGAAGTGTATATGATAGATATACTCACAAGTCAGGGTTACCAATTAGGCAACCACGGTGTAGGCAGGCGAGGAGATTAGGCCTGTCCTCACTCAGGATTAAGATGTCACTCTCTGTAGATTAGGAGAAGAAAGGGAATTCAACCCCTCCACCCGGGGTGGATGCTGATATTGTAAGGACAACAGCGCCTCTGAGAGGCGCTTATCGTGACCTTAAGACTGCACTGTGTGTACTCCTGTTCATTATTGCCTGAAGAGGCGGGAATATACCCGCAAAACGCATTGCACTGTATGTTGGAGTATATAAATAAATTTGTTTGTACTAAAACCGACAGTATCATGTCTATTTCGGGGAGATGAGTCCACCACCACCTCCCAAGGAATTTTTTTTTCAGAAAGTGCGGTTTCCATACTTTTTCAAATAGTGGAAGGGTATCTTCCACTATGGCCTTCATCCTATCGAGACAAAGTGCGTGGCTAAGATTTCTTTTGAAAGTGTCAAAAATTAATGTGGGAGTCCTCCAGGAACATGAAATTACTCTTTTGGCTGCTAGACAGATATGCATTAGTAGCTTATGTTGAGAATTTGATAGTTCTGGGGGTCTCAAGCCCAGTAAGACCACCTCTGGGAGTTTTGGGACCTGAAACCTGGCTGTAGAATAGATAACTTGATAGACTCTATTCCAAAACCTGTGCGCTTTTGGACACGCCCACCATACGTGTAGATGAGTGCTCCCCTGACCACATGCCCTAAAACACAGGCCTTTATTTTCAGGGTTGAATTTTGCAATACGGTTGGTGTGAGATACCAACGCATTAAAACCTTGTAATGTGTTTCTACTATAGCGGAGCTGATAGAACACCTTGCTTCCACACGTGCAGCAAGTCCTCCATCTCAAGGGGGGTGCCGAGTTCCTGCTCCCATCTAAGGATGTACAATGGTTTTGGAAGATTCATGGGGGAGGTTGCATTTTTATACAGTAGGGAAAAATGCTAGCACAAATGTGTTCAAAGCATGTCCTAATGAGCAGAGACCCACAGGATTTAATATATTTCTTGATAAAGTGAGAGATCTGCATGTACCTATATAATTCTGTGACGGAAAGCTGTTTCAGGGAGGAGAATGATTTTATAGATTAGTCGGTAACAAAGCTATAAATTGTAGTTAGCTTATTTTGACGCCACCACTTAAAAGCTGCTAAATTCTGAAGGCCAGGAAGGAAGTCGGGGTGTCCCAGAAATGACATTAGTGGAAGATGGTGAGACTGGAATCTACCCTATTTTTTGGACTATAAGACGCTCCGGACTATAAGACGCACCTAGGTTTAAAGGGCAAAAACTGGGAAAAAAATACACTAAACCTGGGTGCATCCATGGTCAAGGAGCGTCCTATGGACCTTTCCTCCCCCTAAGATGTCTCTGTCACATTGTCAAGCTACATTAACCCCTGCTGCCATTACAAACTATACTAAACTACACTTCACTAACCCCTGCTGCCCCCCTCCCCCCAGCTACACTAACCAATACAATTACATAAAACATGATCTCACCAGCCTGGGTGGCAGTAGCTGTGTCTGGTCAGGGTGTCCATGCGGTCTTAATGAAGTGCACAGTAGGATGACATCAGCAGCACCCACGTGATCCACAGTGTTCTTAACCAGCATAGGAGCAGCTTCTGTAATTATATACAATGCTGTTCCTCTGATCTATAATCCCCCCGAGCGTGCCCCACAGCAGCGTGATACACCTGACATTGTTATTAAACACAGGGCGCTTGCTTTGATCTATAATCCCCCCCCCAGCGTGCCCCACAGCAGCACGATATACAATGACTCTAGGGGGCATAGGAAAAGCCGCTGTGATCATTAACAATGTTCTTTCAACTTGTCCAGCGTTAGCCCGCAGCTCGATCCCAGCTGACAAATGATGATACACTTCAGCTGCTATAGCGGCAGCCCCGTTAGCCCGCAGCTCGGTCCCAGCTGACAAATGATGATACACTTCAGCCGCTATAGCGGCAGCCCCGTTAGTGTTATAATTTAAGTAGGCCTCAGTTACTTGGCCTGAGTTTTATGTAAAAGGCTTGTCCGCAGTGTATGCCTTTAAAATCAATAGAGGTTTTGTGATGCAGGCAGAGGCATCTCAGGGTCTGCGTGTAGCAGAGGATACACGCAGATACTGAGAACATGTTCCTAAAAGAAGGCCATCGGCCTACTCTGACCTCCACGTACACCACAGGAACAGTAAACATCGGCCATATTTACTAAACATCCACATTCCTGCATTTAGGTCAAATGCCTCATTGATTATTAATCAAGTAGGTGGGTATGATGACACCACGAGTGGGTCCACCAATAATCTGATCTAGGGGGTGGCGAAGATGATGTCATATTTAACTCTTTCCTAGTTGGTATTAAACCCGGAGTGAGCGATGGAGAGAGCATTCTGCTTCTTCCTTCCGCACTAGCTCGCAAGGCCGACTGGGACCTCTAAGCATGTTCTTCCTTTCTGTAATCTGATATAATGTATGCTGTACATAGGTAGTTTAGTGTAACGTAGTTAGGAAGAAGGTACCTGATTGACTTCAGCAGGGAGTCTAATCACGAGCTTGTAACGCAACATGAAGATTGGCATGGCTAGGATATGATGAATGTAGCTATCTGTATTCCTGTTTCCTGAATAAATAATGTAAACATTGAAGAAGCCTGAGAAAGTCTATCTCCTGTTTGCTGTGTGGAGAGTCAAGTGATCTCACAGTCTGTGAGACGGTGGTGTCGAAGCAAGGTGATATAAGAACAGTTTATAACAGTTAGCCCGCAGCTTGATCCCAGCTGACAAATGATGATACACTTCAGCCACTATAGCGGCAGTCCTCAGAGGCTTCCGTACTAACATTGTTTACTTGCACCCCCGGGTGCAAGTAAACAATGTTGCGGTTTACTTGCACCCGCCGGGTCATGTGATGACAATGCAAGTACGGAAGCCTCTGAGGACTGCCGCTATAGCGGCTGAAGTGTATCGTAATTTGTCAGCTGGGATCGAGCTGCTGGCTAACGGGGCTACGTCTATAGTGGCTGAAGTGTATCATCATTTGTCAGCTGGGATCGAGCTGCGGGCTAACGGGGCTGCCGCTATAGCGGCTGAAGTGTATCATCATTTGTCAGCTGGGATCGAGCTGCGGGCTAACGGGGCTGACGCTGGGCAAGTTGAAAGAACATTGTTAATGACCACAGCTGCTTTTTTCCTATGCCGCCTAGAGTCATTGTGTATCGCGCTGCTGCGGGGCACGCTGGGGTGGAATAGATCAAAGCAAGCGCCCTGTGTTTAATAACAATGTCAGGTGTATCGCGTTGCTGTTGGGCACGCTTGGGGGGGATTAAAGATCAAAGAGAGCGCTGTGTGTAATTACAGCGGCTTCTCCGATGCCGCTTAGAAACAATGTCCATCACGTTGCTGCTGCTTCCACCCCACTGCGGACCACAAGGAAACAAGCATTCGGACTATAAGACGCAGTCACTTTTTTTTCCCAACTTTTGGGGGAGAAAAAGTGTGTCTTATAGTCCGAAAAATACGGTATATCTCTAAATTGAACCTGGTTCCAGATCTTCAAAAAATGTAAAAGAATTGGATTTTTAACAAATTTGTGCTGTGTACTTGAGAGCCATAGTAAATTGCAAATAGATACAGGGGAACAAATTGCACTCTCAATATCGCGCCATATAGGGGGGTGATTTTCTTCATGCCAAATTGTTAACTGAGTGACTTGTGCTGCTTTGTAATAGGTTATTACATTGGGGACACCCAGGCCTCCGTCAGCTGTGAGGCGGAACAATGTAGCTCTTGAGATTCGAGGACCAGTTGTTTTCCAAATAAAAGAGCAGAGAGCTGATTGCACTTTTTTTTGACAAATGAAGAGGGGACAGGTATTGGTAAAACTCTAAAAGCATACAGAAAGTTAGGAAGAATTGACATTTTGATCGCTACTATCCGACCCAACCATGATATCATGTATCACTTCCAACACTCATTTGCGTAACCTCAGGTAAGAGGATTGGGGTAGTTAGCCTTAAATAAGGAATTGTAGGAGTTAGTTAGATAGATTCCCAGATATTTTTTTTATTGTTTTTGGGGTTCCCATTTGAATTCATATGTTTTCTGCAGATCAAGGACAGAGTCCTCTGATAAAGTAATATTTAATGCTTTGGATAAGTAATATTTAATGCTTTGGATAAGTCTTCAAAGGTCAAAAGTACGTCCCAAGATTGGAGAGGGATTCACGAGGGCTTGTAAGCTCACAAAGAATTTTAAAGTTTTTAGATATAGTTTATTCTGTTGGCGCCTCTGTTCTCCTTACAATAACTTTAGGATCAATATTATTTTATAACAACCTAAAGACCAACATTGCAGAGCAGTCTTCCATTTGCATACCTGAATGTTTTCCTTTCCTTTTAAAGTTTGAAGGTTCTCCCTGTGTCCTCTGAGTTTTGTCTGTGCACTACAGGTTTCTTCCGAATCCCCAAAACGTATTGATGTTTATTGGTTCTCCCCAAAATTCTGAGCTCCTCTGAAGAGTAGTTAGTGACATGACTATAGGCTCTGTAAAACACTTTGGAACTTTCAATGCTGGGTAGTGTAAGGGTTAGGGACATCACCTCTGATGTAAAAAGCCAGGGTTTGAAACCTGGGTGGAGCCGGTACCTAACCAGTAAGGAGTCCTTGTGTGAAGCTGTCTAACACCCCTTGGTGGTCTCTTGAGTGGCTGCAGCTCCTAAGTGTTTGACTTTATGAGGAGGAAGGCACTATGTTAATGTGTGCATTTAATTTTTCTAAAAGTAGTAGAGTGTTGTACCGTGTTAGCCATCAGTAAAAGCAAGCAAACCATCCCGATTCAAAACTTCTTGCTTTTCATTTTTCTATAAATAAGTAATAATTAGCACAGGAAAGGCTTTGTATTGCACCTGTTGCTACTTAGATTGCATAATCCTGCTGTTCAGAGATCAAGGTCCTTCTACAGTCCGAATGAAACTGGCAGTTTGCCTAAACTGCCTGATGGCAGTTTTATGCACGAAGTGGGCTGTCATGTGTTCATCACCAGGTAAAGTGATATACTTGGCATTGGATAATGAATGAAGTAAGTTTACACAGGGCTAGAAATTTTTTGTCTGGATTAAATAACAAAAATTAAATATTAAATTAATATTTTAATGTGTTCATGTGTTAATGACTAAGGGCTTGATTCACAAAAGGGTGCTAACTGTTAGCACGGCCGTTTCCGCGCGAATTTTCGCATTGCGCGCGATCGTGAATTTTTGCGCGAAACGATAACGTTTTCGCGCGCAAACGCGAATTTTACCGCAAGATCGATATCGTTTTCACGCGAAAATTCGCGTTTGCGCGTGAAAACGTTATCGTTTCGCGTGAAAATTCGCGCTCACGTGCAATGCGAAAATTCACGCGAAAACGGCCGTGCTAACAGTTAGCACTCTTTTGTGAATCAAGCCCTAAGTATGTGCTATATCTTCATATATGTATTTAATTATCAACTGTGTTTTTTTTTTTGTACTAGGACTGCCCACAGCTTATACCAACAGAAGAAATCCTGATACCAGTTGGGGAAGTAAAGCCAATCACTCTTAAGGCCAGAAACCTGCCTCAACCACAGTCAGGCCAGAGGGGTTATGAGTGTATGCTCAACATACAGGGTGTGATTCACAGGATGCCTGCCCTTCGTTTCAACAGCTCCAGTGTGCAGTGTCAGAACAGTTCAGTAAGTATTATAAAATCAGGTACAACTTAAAGCAGAAGGGAAATTATTACATCATAGCTACCAACTGTCCATCCTTTGGAGGAACAGTCCCTCTTTGAGAACCTAATTCCTCTGTCATTGTTTCTTCCTCATTGTACCTCTTTCAGGACACATGTACAGACCTATGTAAATACTTGTATTTTTCTACTGAAATTGTGTTTAAGTGACTTTATCCCCATCATTTTAATTGATATATTTCTTATTTTCAAATGGAACTATGAATAAAAATTAACCAGGGATAGAAAGGACCAGTGTGGTTTGAATGACAAAACAACATATTTTTCTTATGAAACCTTTATTGTCTGCCTGACTATGGGTGTGTCGTACGGTGTGATTAGGGGTGTTACAGGGGCATGGCTTAAGTGTCCCTCTTTCTTTTCTCAAAACATTGGGAGATATGATTACATTTATTAGGTATTGACAGAATTATGAGAAGCAGATGTACTTGGAGTCTTTGCTCACTCTTGACTGAGTTCGCAGAAAACAGTGTTACAAGAAGCAGGGAAGGTGTCTCATTTAATGCATCATCTGTTCACCCTCCCTGGGTCATACTGTACTCTCCACTCCTACTTTGAAGCACTACACCTTCCAATTCTGCCCAATTCTACTTTCCTTATTGTGCGTCTCACATGGCTAGAAGGTCTCCACACTAAAATATTATGGACAATCTTCCTCTTATAAAATCATCAAAACAGACATTAATTAATCACATTCCAAACAGCCTCCAAAAGTCCAGTTTATGTAATAACGATGGCTCGCTCTCTATCTTTGTTAGTTTCAGACAAAGTTCACAGTAATTATACGTATAGAAAAGCACGCTATGCCTTAGGAGTAAGGGAATGAGCATATGAATCCAACAGTTGACAGTGCATCCTGTCATCCACCTTCACCATGAATTAGTTACACCATCCGTGCAGCCCCCCTCTACTTGAAGTGCACAGCAGGAGAAGTCGCACACCACTGGTGAGGTGCTGGACCAATGTTTGTAACACACAAAAAATTCCAGAAGGTCCGCACACTCTAAAGTGCCATGTCCTGTTTATTCAAAACACGTGACAAACCATTCTACAACCAGTGAGCCGTTTAGGGCCCCCGTAGGGTCCCCTTTGTCAAGGCTACAGCACAGAATGGTGCTCTACTTCCCCTCTACTTGAAGACTCACCAGATCCAATGACCTCATGATCTAATCACGCATACGGGATCAATGGCCCCCTTTGCCTCTTTGGCACTCTGCTCACCTGGTTTACTTGTTACCGGGTACATGGGAGATAAGACTAGATAAAATTGAATCAATTTGGGTTAATCTCAAATTACAGTGGTGAATATAGACTTGGTTTCAGTCAACACAGGCTCAGAACTAATAGAGGATCCATTGGCATGATGGATATGAAATGGAATTTCGCGGTTTGGTTTTGTATTGGAAAAATTAAGGTGGAGTGAAGAGGGGAGGTACCCACTGGAAATTTGAGGAGTTCAATTTTTTCATCTGTTGCTCCCGAAACCTATGGTCAATCTGGATTGCCAGCATAACCAGTCCTTCCAATGCATTGAGAAAACCTGCTCAATCCAGCTCATCCTTAAGTGTTGTTGTATCTGCCGTCCATCATCGAAACTCAGAAGTGTAATCTTCCACTAGTTGATGGCATTGATGAAGGTTCCGGAGCATTCCTTATGCTGTAGCTACCCTCTGGGGGTCATCACAGAGGATTGTTATAGCCTCAAACAGGATTACTACTGTGGACAGGACTGTATCCTTTCTACAAATCCTACTTTAGTGGTCACTGTGGAGAAGGTACGTGAATGTAGTAAAAATATGATTCACAAGCGCAGAAATGCTCGGAATTTAGTGCGGTCTCCTGAAGATCGATCTGGAATCGTAAACAACGGTTCAGGAACCAGTGCTGCTGCTATTGTAGGAGGTTATTCAGCAGGAATCTAAGCCACTGAGACTACTGGGGTTGGAGCTCCCACTGCAGACATTCTCAGACATTTCATTGAGTCAGCCTTCCAGATGGACATCTGGAAGGATGCATCTGTCAATGCTGCCATTTGTTTGTATGGTGTGTTTAACACACTAGCTGCCACAACAGAAATTACTGGGTCTTCACCTGGATTTCAGGCCGATTGACAAATTTATTGCAAGTAATACAGAGCACAGCACAACGTTTCAACCAATGCAGTCTTTATCAAGTGCTTACAGATCCATAGCACAGCAATCACATTTAAGTGCATAAATTAGCATAAAACACATTCATGCATGGGTGGGCACAAAACTTAAAGAGACAGGTTAATTGGTATTGCAAAGAAATAAAGAGGTCTAGGGGTCCACCCTCAACACAAAAGACCATTTTCTCCTTGCGTCCTCCCGGACGGCCGATAGGTTGAGAGAGTACACTGGATACCTATTCCAAGGAAACACAGAACATCATCACATTTACATAATGAAATGCCACCCCTTCAATAGTGAACACCTCTACCAACATTCAGTTTTCACTGTGTTTCCTGATTTCAGGACACAGACTATTCATGGATTAGGGGTCTCCTTGTGCTGCAGTCGTGAAGGACTCTTATCCCTCAGCTTCTGCCGGTGGGATACACTGATCAGGTGCTATTGGCGCGTTGGGGGCAATGGCAAGCACAGGTGAAACGCTGGTTGGCTTACCTTGTGGGTTTGAGAGGCAGAACGGCTGTGGCAGGCTCTGTCCGTCCCCGACCATGATGGCTCTCACTGCAGGGAGTGTTGGCATCCTGGAGCTCCGTGTGCGCAGTAGCGCGCGCTTCCTTGTGTGATGTAGGTCCGCCGGAAGTGACGCAGGGGCGCCTCCTCCATTATCGCCGGGCAGAGCTGGGCTTCTCCGCTGACTCCAGGCGTCCTGATGGTCTCTGTAACAGAGACGGGGAGCAAATCAAGGGGCCCCTCAGCCACTCCAGAACACAAGGCAGGGTCTCGGGTGACTGCAATCACCGCCAGCAGACTCATGCCAATAGCCAATATGGCGGAGGCAGTTTCAAGGGGGGCGGAGTCGGCAAGAGGCAGTCTATTTAAGGACTGTGCTCCAAAGAAAAAGGGTTCTCAGGGAAAATGGAGCAGGCAAGCATTCCCCGGCAGAACCTCCAAAGAAAACTGCTGCAGGATCCACAACAGCTATTCCTCTGGCAGCAGGACAGGTATTATCACCCTTTCTCACCAGATGCAGGTAACACTGG
Source organism: Hyperolius riggenbachi (assembly GCF_040937935.1). NCBI lineage: Eukaryota > Metazoa > Chordata > Amphibia > Anura > Hyperoliidae > Hyperolius > Hyperolius riggenbachi. The sequence continues at coordinate 395,131,495 of NC_090647.1, read as the reverse complement.
TAAGGAAGTGGGTGTTTTGATTACTAATATACATTTATTTCTTTGCTGTGTTGAATTGTAGGCTAAACCAGAGGATAAGCTGCCATCTTTAAAACACAAGAACAAGTCTAAAAGATGCAATGGTTGTGATACGGGGGCACTAAAAGAGACTCTGAAGCCAGAATAAAACTCACTTTTTCCCTTATATTCAGCAGGGGCATGTTTGCCCCTGCTAAAACACAGCTATCCCGCGGCAGAACGGGAGTTCTTTACCACCCAAATCCCACCCTGCAAAATCCACAACCAACTTGGTCGTAGATTTTGCTGCTCATGGAGGCAGAGCTATGAGCTGTAGCTCTGCCCCATGCGCATCTATCAGCGGCGGATCTCCGCCTCTCCCCGCCCCTCTCAGTGAAGGAAGAGGGAGATGGGCAGGGAGAGGCAGTGATCAGCACTGATAGACGCGCTGAGAGACAGGGCTGCGGCCGTTAGCTCTGCCTCAAGCAGGAAGCGCTCCCCGCACAGCACGGAGGGGATTTGGGGGGTAAAGGACCCCCGTTCTGCCGCGGGATAGCGGCGTTTTAGCAGGGGCAAACATGCCCCTGCTGAATATAAGGGAAAAAGCGAGTTTTATTCTCGCTTCAGACTCTCTTTAAAGATCCCTTAGATTAGAAGGTAGAGATTAATTCTAAGTGGGCTTGGGAGGCTATTTCCTGCATATTCAAGCTGGCTATTTCTGCGGTGTGCGTATCAAGGAACCTTATTTCTTGGGTTGATGAGTTGCAGGAACTCATAACCATAGGATCCCCTCAGGAACAACTTTTAGAAGCCATTCCTATCATTGCTAGGGCCCTAGCCTTTATTGCAGATGCGGCTGTGGAGACTCTTAGGGCCCGTTCTCACCTGAGCGGGATTCGAGCGATTCCCGCTCACGGTAAACCGCTAGCAGTTCTGCAAGAACCGCTACACAATGTAGCGAGTGGCAGTGTTCTTACTGCCGCGGTTGCGGTTAGCGATAACTGCAACCGCGCTGCATGCAGCGGTTTGCCGGCGACGAGCGTTCTGCGATTAGCAATCGTGATTAGCGTGCACAGCACGCTAATCACGATCGCTCCAAAACCACCGCAGTGTCCAGCGATTTTTCCGCGCTAATGGCAGGAAAATCACTCCCGCAAAACGCCGGCGGTAATCGCCGGCGTTGTGCGATTGCAGATGTGAACGGGCCCTTAGGGCAGCTGCAAAAGCTGTTGCCCTGTTAAACTCCATTCGCAGAGTAATATGGCTCAGGACATGGGAAAGTGATTTTACCTCAAAAAGTCGCTTGTGTGCCATGCAATTTGAAGGGGATCTGCTGTTTGGAAAAGGATTAGAAACGGTTCTTTCAAGGTCCACGGATAGACGCAACAAATTTCCAGATAAAAGGAAAAAACTCCCAGCTAGAAGATTCTTTCGGGGCAGGGGATTCTCGCAGGCCAGAGGTAGAGGCCAGGAGATAGAACATAAAACTTCTTTCCCTAGGGGTAGGGGCAGAGGAAGTGTCACTCCTTCCAAACCCCAAGCCCCTGGAACAAAGGACAATAAATGACATTGACAACAAAGTGGAGGGAAGATTAATGTTTTTTCTGGAAAATTGGAAACAGATTTCCCAAAGCAGTTGCATTCTGAAATTGATAGAACAGGGTTACAAGCTGGAGTTCAGAGAACTTCCCCCTACAAAATTTTGCTTAACAAGAAGTCCCAAAAATTGAGAAATCAGGCTTTAAAGCAGGCTGTTACTTCCCTATTTGAACAGAACGTCGTGTGTCGCGTCCCGCCCGAAGAAAAGGCGAGGGGGTTTTACTCCCATATTTTTGTTGTTTTAAAACCGTCAGGAAAATATCGGTTGATAATAAATTTAAGTCAGCTAAATTTATTTCTGAGAGAAAAAAAGTTCAAAATGGAAAGCATTTATTCGGTAAGGAATCTTTTGTTTCCCCTGGTGTGGATGGCGACAATAGATTTGCAGGACGCTTATCTGCATGTGCCATTCATCCAGAACACCAAAGGTTCCTGAGATTCGCCTTAAGGTTCGGCGACACGGTTTGCCACTACAGTTTCGAGCCCTGCTATTTGGGCTGGCGGCATCTCCTCAAATTTTTACAAAGGTGATAGCGGAAGTAACAGCCTACTTACATCAGGCTGTTACATAAGAGTCGTCCCTTATTTGGACGATTTTTTTATTTTAGCACAGCCAAGGATAGATTTAGAGAAGGATCAACATCTATCCCTTTAAATTTTGAAGTTTCTTCTGGAAAATAAGCTGGGAAAAATCCAATCTCAGTCCTTCCCAGAGAACGACATTCTAGGTTACGTTTTGGATACAATACACAAAAGGATTGTATTGCCTCCCGAAAAAATAGACAACATTTCAAGAAAGGTTTCCGCAGTACTTTCAGCTCCTAAGATTTCGTTAAGAGAAATTATGTCCATGCTGGGGGTCAATGTCCTCCACGATCCCAGCAGTTCAATGGGCGCAATCTCATTCAAGAATGCTCCAACAATGGTTTCTTCAGAATGGGGGAAGAGATAAAGCGATGTGGGATCACAAGAGAGGCTTAGACCAAAGAGTAAAGGACTCTCTTCTTTGGTGGTTAAATGTACAAAACCTGTCACAGGGTCGGCCTTGGGTGATAGACAAAGTTGTCCGCATCACCACAGATGCCAGTGCTTGGGGATGGGAAGCTCACATCCCAGGCTTTCAGGTCCAGGGGAGGTGGCTGGACAGTATGGCAGAGAAATCCTCAAACTACAGGGAGTTGGCAGCAGTAAAGGAAGCACTTCTAAAGCTAGCAGGACAGATTACAGGTTACCATGTAAATGTTTTATCAGACAGTATGGTAACAGTGTCGTATCTAAACAAATAAGGGGGCCCCAGGGCCCCAGACCTTCTTTTTCTTTCCTTAGAAATTATGGCTTGGGCAGAAACGCATCTGAGATCGATTTCTGCCACACACATAAAGGGGACACTAAACAGAGTAGCGGACAGTTTGAGCAGGACTCCAATTCTAGAGGCAGAGTGGGAGTTGTGCCAGGAGGTCTTCCAACTCGTCACTCAGAAGTGGGGGATACCCAAATTAGACCTTTTTGCTTTTCCGGGAAACCAAAAGGTTCCGGACTTTTGTTCGCTTCACTCATCTTCACCAATTCACAGATTAGACCCCCTTCAAGTTTCCTGGGGGAAGGGTTACTTTATGCATTTCCCCCGTTCAATCTCCTGTCAAAAGTAGTGCAGAAGATTCAACTAGAACAGGCTACAGTAATTCTGATCACTCCCTGGTGGCCAAAACGGTCATGGTTTCCGATAGTCAGAGCACTGTCCATGGAGGACCCAGTGTATCTTCCGATTCAGAGGGACTTGCTCTCACAAAAAGGGCTGTTACATCCCAACCCACAAATTCTAACGCTCACAGCATGGATCCTGAAAAGGAACTCTTAATCAGTAAAGGGTTTTCAGAAAAGGTAATCAGCACACTTTTAAACTGCAGAAAGGAGGTAACCAAGAAAATTTACGGAAAGGTGTGGAAATTCTTTGTGGGTTGGAAGGAAAGGAAAGGGATTTCTGAAGATAATAATAGTGTTGCTATAATCTTAGAATTTTTACAGGATAGGATAGACATGCATCTGGCAGTGAGCACAATTAAAGTTCAAATAGCAGTGCTATCTTTATTTTTAGATATAACACACACACACCACTTCAGATCTTTCAGTTGCATTGATAGAAGTGTCGACCTACGGGAGATTCAAATTGGTCTTTAGATTTTTCAGATTTCTCTGCCTTGTATGTTCTGATACTGCTCCTATGCTCATTTAATTGTGTCCTAATTAGAGATGGCCAGAACAGTTCGCCATAGAGTTGGCCGGCGGTGGTTTCGTGTTCGCGGAGAACCTCAAACTTTTCCGGAAGTTTGGTTCGCCCCATAATGCACCATTAGGGTCAACTTTGACCCTTTACATCACAGTCAGCAGGCACATTGTAGACAATCAGGCTACACTCCCTCCTGGAGCCACTCCCCCATTATAAAAAGCAGGCACTGCCAGCCATTTTACTCACTTGTGTGCCTGCAATAAATAGAGAAGGGACAGCTGCTGCTGCTGCTGCTGCAGACTCTCATATGGAAAGATTAGTTAGGCTCTTGTAGGCTTGTTAGCTTGTTCCTTGCTGATTTTTATTGCTAAAATAGCAACAGCTCTTTTGAGAGCTAATCTTGTTCTTGTGATCTATTTTTTTTCTGTGTGTCCCACTGAAACTTGTGTTGCATAAACAGCCTTGATAATTCATACTGTTGTGTGCCACTGCCAGGCCCAGCACATTCAGTGACTACCTGTGTGTGTGACAGGTGCACATTGTAATACCCATTACTGCATATACCTACCTACCTAGCTGTTGTTCACAGTGCACCCACCCACCTACCTACGTGAGTTGAGCGCACGCAGTGTCACTGTGCCTGTCCACTACCTGTGTGTGTGTGACAGGTACACATTGTAATACCCATTGCTGCATATACCTACCTACTTGTTGTTCACAGTGCACCCACCTACCTACAAGAGTTGAGTGCACGCAGTGTCACTGTGCCTGTCCGCTACCTTTCTGTCTGTGACAGGTGCACATTGTAATACTCATTACTGCATATACCTACCTATCTGTTATTCACAGTGCACCCACCTACCTATGTGAGTTGAGCGCATGCAGTGTCACTGTGCCTGTCCGGTACCTGTCTGTGTGTGACAGGTGCAAATTGTAATACCCATCACCGCATATACCTACCTACCTGTTGTTCACAGTGCACCCACCCACCTACCTACGTGAGTTGAGCGCACGCAGTGTCACTGTGCCTGTCCGCTACCTGTCTGTGTGTGACAGGTGCACATTGTAATACCCATCATTGCATATACCTACCTACCTGTTGTTCACAGTGCACCCACCCACCTACTTACGTGAGTTGAGCGCACACAATGTCACTGTGCCTGTCCGCTACCTGTCTGTGTGTGACAGGTGCACATTGTAATACCCATCACCATCTGAGGCCAGATGAATATAAGCTAATGCAAAAGCTATGGGTGGGCACAGTAATTGGGGCTCCTGCTAAAGGCAGAAAATCGGGGACACTGTTTTTGCTTAACAAATCATTACAATGTAAAATCATCCAACAGAAGTCGGGTGAATTAAAGGGGAGATGGATACAATTAGATCTGGAAATCATAGGGACACAGCTTTCTATTCTCAATTTATATGGCCCCAATTCGGCCAATGGGCATTTCTTATCAGAAATGACATCCCTTCTATCCACTGTAAGCCCATTGGCTATGTGTGTACTCGGAGGAGACTGGAATGCTGTTCTTAACCCACCTGAGGACAGAAAACAGTCAATAAAATCCTTATCTAACACAAATATCAATGAAAATGATAAAAGGTTAGCCACATTCGTAGATTCCCTTAATCTGTTGGATGTATGATGATTTTTGAATCCTTTTCAGAGGAACTTTTCTTTCTATTCACCAGTCCACAGGTCTCTCTCACGAATAGATGTTTCTGGTGACTTGGATCACAATGCGTTCGATTTCTAAAACCTCAATTGGTGAAATCACTATATCAGATCATTCCCCAATATTGTTGCAGATAAATCTGGCAGGTCAGAGTCAAGTGTCATTTAAACAATGGAGATTCCCCACTTATTTAGCTAATGATGAGGATTTTCTGAACCAACTCCTAATGTGGTGGCTAGATTATGTTCGTAATAATATTTGACATGTAAAAGACCCTGTGCTGTTTTGGGAAGCGGGTAAATCAGTGATGCGGGGGGAGATTTTGGCATATGTCAGTAGACGGAAAAAAAAAAGCATTTGATGAATATTCACAAGCGGCTATCACAGCCAGATATACGTATACTGAATATATCAAATCCATGTCCATCCCTCTAGACGAAAATGGTTAGATGCTAAGCAAGCCTTAGATTTATTATATAATAGATATGCAATGTTCTGGAGGTCACAAAACGAGTGGACCTTTTTTAAATTTGGTAATAAAGCGGGCAAACTTTTGGCAAATATAGCACGGGGTAAACACAAATTCCAACATATTACTCACATTAGAAACAAAAAAAGTGAAATCTTCACTGATCCTGCTGGCATTGCGAAAATATTCCATGAATATTACCAAAAATTGTATGAGAGCCCCTCGGATACCAGCCCCGGTGCCATTGACTTCCTTGATAAATTACACTTACCCGACTTTCAGATGACGATATAGATATGCTTATTGCCCTGATGACTGAAGCAGAGATAATGGTAAGACTAAAGGATAGTCCTGGTGGTAAAGCACTAGGACCTGATGGGTTCTCGTTTCAATTTTTTAAGGGTCTCAAAAAAGACATCGCTCCATACCTGGGTAATTTATACAACCATATTTTAAGAAAGGAACAACTCCCTGCTACAGCTCGAGAAGCCTTTATTAAGATTATCCCCCCAAAAAACAAAGACTTACTAGACCCTGGCTCATACCGCATTATATCTTTACTCAACTGTGATGTCAAACTGCTTTCCAAGATCTTAGCACAACGTCTTACTCTTCTCCTTCCTGGATTGGTAAAAGACTCTCAAGTAGGGTTTGTACAGGGAAGATCAACAGTCTTAAATATTAGAAAGGTCATGGCTGTTCTGGAGAATGCACGTCTGGGGGGGCCTTCTCTGCGTCGGGGGGCTATTTTGTCCCTGGATGCGGAGAAGGCCTTCAACAGCATTAGATGGGATTGGTTGGATCAGGTTATGGTAAGAATGGGGTTTGGGGGCGCTTTCTTAAATTATATTCATGCAATATATGACTCCCCAACGGCCAAAATAATAGTGGAAGGAGTCGCGCCTTCTGTCATATATCTCCGCAAAAGCACACCCCAAGGGTGCCCGCTTTCTCTTCTATTCAACCTAGCCATAGAACCACTGGCAGAACTGATTAGAACAGGATAAATCTTCCAAGGGTTAACACTAGGGACTAAGTCTATTCATTGCTCTCTGTTTGCTAACGATATATTATTGTTCATAGGGAACCCCAAAAGAGACCTACATAAAGTTTTTGAAATGCTAGAACACTTTGGAACGTTTTCTGGTCTCCATATAAATAAGTCAAAATCAGAAATTCTGTTTTTAGATCCTCACACTCCTCATTCAGTAATAAGGTATTTGATGGAAAGTGTGGGAATACAGATAGCTAGAGAATACATATACTATTTGGGAATAAAAATACCTAGAGATGCAACCAAACTCTACTATCTTAACTTTACCCCTATTATCACAAAAGTAACTACGGAACTAGAGCAATGGAAACACTTAGCTTTGTCCCTCTTGGGTAGGTCCCATCTTATTAAGATGATTAGTTTTGGCAGACTTCTCTACCCGCTTCAGACTCTGCCAATACTATTAAGACATAAGGATGTTCAAATTTCGACCCGTGCCTTCAAAGTCTTTTTATGGAAAGGAAAGAGAGCCAGGAAACCATTGAGGCTTTTACAGAATCCAAGGAAAAACATTGGGGCTAACTTTCCAGACATCAGGGCATATAACTTGGTCTCTATTCTTAGACATGTCAGAGATTGGCTGGGCTATACAAGTTTCTTTACGAACACTAGTCTCAAGTAGGAAATATGCTCTCCATGGTCTTTACCCAGAATCCTACACTCAAAAATAACCAAGCTACCTGACAAAATAAAAAGAAATATTTTGCTACAGACACATGTTTAGCCTTCAGAGAATTTCATAAATTTCTGTCCCTTACCGGCCATATTACCCCACTGATGCCTTTATGGTCGTCCCCAGATTTTCCGGGGGTCAGGGTACAACTATTTCTAGAATATGGGAAAAAAAGGGATATCAACTCTTGCTGATGTATTGGATTCAGACGCATGCCTGCTAAGCTTTCCTTCATTACAGAGAAAATATAAACTTCCAAATAACTCAGTTATGGTCTACCATCAGGTGAAGCACTATGTGGACTCATCTATAGGCCCAAGGGCCTCCCTTTCCTCACACGAGAAATTTTATAAGATTATAGCCCCTCTACAAAAAAAAAAGTACATTTCTGACCTGTATACAGAATTGAGGTTATTTAAACTTGACATTGCCCCCTTTAAACACCCCTCCTATTGGGCAAAAATGTTACACACTACTATAGAAGTAATAGGCCCATTGATAGAGAAAGGTTTGGCACTAGAGATGGCCGAACCTCCGATTTTCGGTTCGCGAACTTCCACGGAAGGTTCGGTTCGCACGAACTTTTGCGAACCGCAATAGACTTCAATGGGGAGGCAAACTTGGAAAAGTAGAAACACTTATGCTGGCCAGAAAAGTGATGGAAAAGATGTTCCAAGGGTCTAACACCTGGAGGGGGGCATGGCGGAGTGGGATACATGCCAAAAGTCCCGTGAAAAAATCTGGATTTGGCGCAAAGCAGCGTTTTAAGGGCAAAAATCACATTGAATGCTAAATTGGAGGCCTAAAGTGCTTTAAAACATCTTGCATGTGTATACATCAATCAGGGAGTGTAATTAGTGTACTGCTTCACACTGAAAGACCAAACTCACTGTGAAAGGCACCGCAAACAGCTGTTTGTGTAGTGATGGCCGTGCTGGACTACTGCGCACCATGGCGAGATTGCTCTTCCTCACTCAGTGATGTCAGGTAATGTCTGAATACCTTATCAACTTTTGATGGTTCTTTCTCTACCATTGTTAAAGCTTACATCTATTTTTTTAATTTACTTTTTCTGCTGGTTCTACAGTACTCTTGTTCTCTGGTTGAACTCGATGGACGTATGTCTTTTTTCAACCAAAATAACTATGTAACTATGGAGGACAAGTCTGCCATTGTGACCACGGGTAATGGCTGGGGAATGAGGGTTCCATTGCAGCCCGAAGTGGGAGCCTGAGACCAATGCTGTATAAGTCCTGTACCTGCCCTGACCACGCTTTGCAGACCAAGGCATCTGTGGTCAGATGGACACTTGACCCAGCGTAAGACAAACCAATTCGAAAGCATTTGCCAAAAATGTGTTATGGAGGGCAAGTCTACCATTTATTCAACTGTGTGAAACTTTCTTTGGTACTTTCTCAGTACCATGGTGTCCACAGCGGGTAACAAACAGGCCGGGGAATCCTGCTTCGATTCCGTTCCGGAGTTGGAACCTAAGAAACGGCTACCACAAGGAAGGCAGCAGGCTAGGCAGGGGATACACTGGTCCTGACTGTAAAAGTAAAAGAAAGAATCGACAACCAGGACTTTTTCGAGGCCCTGCTGTAATGAATCATCTTTAAATCCTTTAACGAGACTCTGTTATGGAGGTCTAGTCTGCCATTGTGACCACTGACCATGGGTAATGGCCGGAGAATCCTTCATGGTCTGATTCCGGTCCGGAGTTGTAGCCTAAGAAATGGCTACCACCACACATCCAGGCAAGGAGGGCAGTAGGCATGGCATGCACGTCCAGAGGTAGTGACCAAAAATAACAATACAGGAGGACTTTCGAGGCCCTGATGTGTATGTGAAATGAATCAACTTTAAATCCTTAAACAAGAATCTGTTATGGCGGACAATTATTACACTACTTGCCGTCAACGAGAATCTATTGGAGGGCAAGTCTGCCATTGTGACCACGGGTAATGGCTGGGGAATGAGGGTTCAATTCCGTTAAGAGGAGACTGTGTGAATCAGGCCTTCATGGTAGAATATCTGCTAGGAAACCACTGCTATGGACAGGCAACAAGCAGAAGAGACTTGTTTGGGCTAAAAATAACAATACAGGAGGAGGACTTTCGAGGCCTTGCTGTATATTAGATGAATCAATTTTAAATCCTGTAACGAGAATCTGTTATGGCGGACAATGACGACACCACTTGCCTTTCAGGAGAATCTGTTCTGGAGGGCAAGTCTGCCGTCCATTCAAGTGAAAGGTATGCACTGACTGCCAGGTATAATACAATGTGCAGTCACAGATGCAGTGAAAGGTATGCAGTGACTGCAAACATCCGTTTGTGTAGTGACGGCCGTGCTGGACTGGTGCGCACCATCACGAGAGTGCAGGTGATGGTGGCTTTACAGCCCATATGGTCTCCCGACTGATGTAGCTGAATGACAGAACAGTGACGTCGCATCAGTGTCCAGTTTGGTGGCCAGAACATCCTCATCTTCCCAGATTTTGTCCTTTTACTGTAATTGTGCAGGTACTGGGTGACGGCTTTCTCCTGTTCTAGCAGGTGAGAGAACATGAGTAGGGTTGAATTCCAGTGAGTCGGGCTATCGAATATCAAGCGTCTCACCGGCAAGTTGTTTCTCCGCTGAATGTCCGCAAAGCGTGCCATGGCCGTGTAAGACCGCCTGAAATACCCACACAACTTCCTGGCCTGCTTCAGGACGTCCTCTAAGCCTGGGTACTTTGACACAACTCTTTGAATGACCGGATTCAGCACATGTGCCATGCAGGGTACATGTGTCAGCTTTCCCAATTTCAAAGTGGAAAGGAGATTGCTGCCGTTGTCACACACCACGTTGCCAATATCCAACTGGTGTGGGGTCAGCCATTGTTCCACCTCTTTGTTAAGAGCAGCCAGGAGAGCTGGTCCAGTATGACTCTCCGCTTTGAGGCAAGACATGTCTAAGATGGCGTGACACCGTCGTACCTGGCATGCAGCGTAGGCTCTGGGGAGATAGGGCTGTGTAGCTGGAGAGGAGGAGATGGCAGCACCACTAGAGTCGAACTGCCACTCAGGCAAGGAGGAGGAGGAGGATTACAGCGAAGAGGATGTAGCAAGAGGAGAAGGAGAGGAGGTGGCAGGAGGCCTGCCTGCAAGCCGTGGAGGTGTCACAAGTTGGTCCGCTGCGCAGCCACGTACTCCCTGCTTGCCATCGTTCACCAGGTTGACCCAATGGGCTGTGTACGTAATGTAGCGGCCCTGCCCGTGCTTGGCAGACCAGGCATCCGTGGTCAGGTGGACCCTTGACCCAACGCTCTTCGCCATGACACCACTTGCCTCTCAACTTCACGGTACAGTTTGGGTATGGCCTTTTTAGAAAAATAATTGCGGCCTGGTATCTTCCACTGCGGTGTCCCAATGGCCACAAATTTACAGAAAGCCTCAGAGTCCACCAGCTTGTATGGTAATAGCTGGCGAGCTAATAGTTCCGTCAGGCCAGCTGTCAGGCATCGGGCAAGAGGGTGACTGGCAGAAACTGGCTTCTTCCGCTCAAAGACTTCCTTCACGGACACCTGGCTGCTGTGGGCAGAGGAGCAGGAACCGCTCAAGGGCAGAGGCGGAGTGGAGGAGGGTGGCTATGAAGGTGCAAGGGAGAAAGCGGCTGAAGATGCTGCACCTGAAGGAGGAAGAGTAGAAGGAGGGTGGCTTCTCTTTTGTGTGCTGCTTTTCCTCAGGTGTTCTTCCCATTGCTGTTTGTGCCTTTTCTCCAGGTCCCTACGTGAGTGTTGGCCTTTCCATGGCTCAATTTTTGGAGGCAGAGACAACAGATGGCATTGCTCCGATCTGAGGCAGACACATTAAAAAATTTCCATTCCAATATCTAGGAATAGAAATTCCAAGACTGGCCACACAGGTCTATAAGTTGAATGTGACCCCAATAATAGACAAAGTTATACTGGAATTGGTGGGCTGGAGGAAACTACCATTGTCCCTTCTGGGACTTCTATACCCACTACAAACACTACCCCTTTTACTTAAACATAAAGACTGCCAGAGACTTTCAAAAGCCTTTAGAGTATTCTTATGGCAAGGTAAAAATGCCAGAATCCCACTAAGGCTTCTCCAAAGCCCAATAGATCATATAGGAATTAATTTCCCAAATATTCGTGCATATAATTTAGCAGCTATATTGAGACATTCCAGAGACTGGTTGGGAGGGAAGAAAACGGTGACCAATACAAGTTTAGAAGAAGAAATGGTTAAACCATGGTCTCTAGCGGGTATCTTACATGTTAAAGTATCTGGTCTTCCGGGGCATATTAAAAAAAATATTTTATTAAGAGATACATGTATCGCTTGGCGTGAATTTCGCAAATTCTTGGGTTTACAGGGACATTCATCTCCTCTCATGCCTCTTTGGTCTTCCCCAGATTTTTCCGGGGGCAAATGGAATGTTATGACAAATGCTTGGAAAGTTAAAGGTATAGAATGCTTTACACAAATCTTAGATAACACTGGAAAGGTGTATGATTTTGATCAGCTAAAAATTTGATATAATTTAAAAGACTCTCATGGATTCTTACATCATCAAATTAAGACATACGTCTCCCATGTATTGGGGGGTTCTAGGATGCCTGATCACAGCAAATTTGTGAGGGTTCTGGGAAATCTGAAAAAATATCAAACGATGATTAACAAAAAGAAGTCCTTACTCCTGTCTCACGAAATTGCAAATGCAGCCAACAGACCTGCCCAACTCTTCCGCACGGTTGACAGTCTCTGCAATCCATCTTGCAGGAAATCCAGCATCAGACCTTCACAGGAACTGTGCGAGAAATTTGCCCACTTCTTCTCAGACAAAGTCTCCTCCATATGATCTGCCATTCAATTCACAGCCCCAGAAACCCATGCAGAGCCATATAACAGGTGCAAAAATAGCCTACCACCATGGTCTGATTTTAATGTAATTACTGAAAAAGACATTTTGGATATCCTCTCAAACCTTCACCAGACTACCTGCGATCTGGCCCCTGGCCCCACTAAGTTCATGTTGAAATGCCCTGAACTATTTACATTGACATTCCACAAAATAGTCAATGGTTCCTTACAAGAAGGGTGGTTTCCCGCTACTCTGAAAGAAGCAATCGTCAGGCCACTACTCAAGAAACCATCCTTAGACCCAGATGCTCTAAACAGCTACAGACCTGTCTCAAACCTCCCCTTTCTGGGAAAAGTTATTGAAAAGGCTGTCTACCTCCAACTTGAAGCCAGGCTCTCCAGAAACAACATCTTTTGACCCTCTTCAATCTGGCTTCAGGAAATATCACAGCTGTGAAACAGCCCTCACCCAGATTTGCAATGATCTGCTCATTGCAAGAGACAAGGGTCAATGTTCCATCCATCCTGATTTTGCTCGACCTCTCATCGGCTTTTGACACAGTTGATCATGAAATCTTGCTCAACAGGCTACAAGAGTACTGTGGCATAGATGGCATTGTTCTCCGGTGCTTAAACTCCTTCCTGGCTGGCAGAACACAAAGGGTAGCCTTAGGGCCCTTCCTTTCCAACCCTGTACCACTAAAATACGGTGTACCTCAGGGCGCAATATTATCCCCTTTACTTTTCACCATATACATGCTGCCACTTGGAGAAATCATACAAAAACATGGCCTGACATATCATTGCTATGCTGATGACACCCAGCTATATTTGTCATTCAAACCTGGCGTCACAGACCCTACTCCACAAATAAACGCATGCTTAGCTAGGCTTCAGGAGTGGATGAATAATAATTGGCTAAAACTTAACGCTGACAAAACAGGTTCTTGTTATCTAGGGCCAGGGCTCATCAGCAAAGCAGCCCCAGTCTCAACCAACACGGCTAAGGATAGGGAGCTCAGACCTGAACAACTCAGACTGTGTGCGCAGCCTGGGAGTACTGATTGATGGGAAATTAAGTTTCAGGAATCAAATCTCAGCTGTTGTGAAACATTCCTTCTTTCATCTAAGGAATATTGCAAGGATTAAACACCTAATTCCTTCAGAGGATCTTCCAACCCTAGTTCATGCCTTCGTCACATCAAGGTGAGACTACTGCAATGTCCTCTACACAGGCCTGCATAAAAAAGACTTACGCCGCCTGCAATTAGTACAGAATGCCACCGCAAGGCTGTTAACGAGCCAACCGCGCCATTGCCACATAACACCAACCCTGTGCTCACTCCACTGGCTACCGATAAAATGGAGAATTCTGTTTAAGATTGGCTTACTGACATTCAAATCCTTGCACAATCTGGGCCCTGGATACCTGAAGGACTTGTTGCAACTGCATCACACCCTCCACAATCTTAGATCAAAAGGACGTAACACCTTGGTCACCCCCCAGAGTCCACCTCAAAACCTTTGGAGACAGAGCCGTTTTTCATGCTGCCCCTACACTTTGGAACTCCCTGCCACACCCAATCAGGACAGCTCCATCCCTGGAAGCATTTAAGTCTAAACTGGAAACCTACCTCTTCAGTCTGGCATTCATGAACATCTGACTATCTCCTCTGTAACACAACCCAGCCTGCAACCCTGTTTTAATCTGAGACACAACTATGCACTTTGAGTCCTATGGGAGAAAAAGTGCTTTACAAATGTTATTGTATTATTGTATTGTATTAAATCTGAAAAGCCACAGATCAATTTCAGAGCTATATAATGATCTTCGACTGTTTAGATCTATAAAATCTCCAACGCGTTATCTAAGATATTGGGCGGAATTTTCGGATTGTACAATAGAAAGATTGATCCCTGTACTGGAAACGGGCTGGTCAGATATGAGAAAACAAATAAAAGGAGAAACTTGGAGGGAGATGCAGTTAAAAATTATCACTATGGGCTATTACGCTTTTAATTTTCAACATCTCCCCCCAAATACTAATTATTTAACCTCATGCCCAAAATGCAACCTACAATCTCCAGATTTGGGCCATCTTTTATGGACTTGCCCTCAGATCAATCTGTTTTGGAAAAAAGTTGAGAAAATGTGTGTGGTAATCTCTCTCAAACGAAGAAACCTAATATATTGGGAGGCTTTATTTCATGCAAATGACCCATCAGATACGTCAAAGAATAAATGTATTAAACCTATAGAACATTTTATATTTATGGCAGCAAAAAAGTCTATCTTAAGACAAATGGGTACATTCCTCGCCCCCTTCCCAAAAACAGTTAGTGGACACTATGCTCTCCTTAATGTATATAGCTAAATTTGATGCAGAACAAAATAAGACAAAGGCAACAGCAACATTTCTCAAGCTATGGGGCCAATTTATTAAGAAATATGTCCGAAGATCAGCAATGTATGATCTTATGGAGCCGTTTAAATGGACGAGATGGTATTTGTTGTGTCGTATAGACGGATCTTTGGGAGTGTTTGATATTGGGGCGTTAGCTGGATTGTTTCTTTAAGATTAGGATGCTTACTGAAATTCAGGAGTCACTAGATTAATAGATATTCAGGTTTTTTTTTTTTTTTCATCATAAAAGATTTTAATTACAAAAATTCAAATAAACTTGCAGTTGAAAAGCTGTGAATCTTATATATGACTACAATATATGTAAGATAACAAATGTATTACAGTAAACATTAGGAACGATACAGAATAATGAGAATAATATTTAAATCACTCCAAAACCTAAGAACCCGGATTAGTTGTTTTAGCTAAACCTGTAACAGGTAACAACCAACTTTGGGGTTAAAAATAAAGTGTCGAGGCAGGTAGCCCAACAGGCTTACGACACTTATTAGTACTGTGACTCTGTTGTTAGAGTGATAGCAACAGTTCTATAAGGGTGACTATTCATCTACATATAACCGAGGTAATAGCTACTAGAAGGAATGAAGAGCATTAGTAGAGAAAAGAGCAAGAAGTAGGAATTGATTAGAAAAAGAGAAAGAAGAGAGGAAGAAAGGTACCGACAAGGCTAGAAGTATAGGGGTATCGGTTCACCAAGTTAAAGTCTAATTGGCTAGCGTAACTCAGCCAGTTTTTTGGGAGAACAAAATTATTGTGGTCTCCTAATGTCCTGCTTCTTATTTTGTATTCCATCGAGATGTTTCTATTAACCACAGATAACACTTGGGTTATGTTGATTTGGTTTGCTGATTTCCAATTTGTCACTATTAGGGATATAGCTGATAGTAAAACATGGGCTATTTGCGGTTGTATGGGTTTGGGTAGGAGATGGAGGTCAAGCAGTAGTAGTGCCAGCTTGGGTGAGATCTTAAAGGAGCTATAGAAGAATTTTTTAATCAGGGACTCTACTTGGAGCCAAAACTTATTTATTATAGGGCAATCCCAGAGCATGTGCAGAAGCGTTCCTGTATTAGATGAGCAGTGCCAACAAAGGGGGGAGCTATCGGGTTGGAACGAGGCCACTCTTCTTGGTGTTAAGTACCATCTAAAAACTATTTTACGGGAAGTTTCCCAGTGAGAGTTATTTTTAGAGAGTTTTAATACCTTGCCTGAGGAAATTATTAAATCGTGTGCTGAAATAGGCGTTTGCAAATCATTGGACCAAACTAGTGCATATTTTTGTAGAGGTGAGGAATCCTGGGCGTTGATGGCCTTGTACCAAGTGGAGATTCCCCTTTCTGTGCCTCTTTATTATTTAATACAATACAATACAATAACATTTCTATAGCGCTTTTCTCCCATAGGACTCAAAGCGCTTAGGCTCTCTCAGATTCAGTAATTAGTAGGATGAAGTATTCACACAACAAAAGTTATATTTCTGAAAATGCCGGACTGAACAGGTGGGTTTTCAGTCTGGATTTAAACACGTCCAGGGATGGGGCTGTCCTTATCTGTTGAGGTAAGGAGTTCCAAAACGTAGGGGCAGCATGACAGAAGGCTCTGGGACCAAAAGTTTCCAAGTGGACTCTGGGTATGACTAGATTATTAGAACCTGTGGATCTGAGAATGCGGGGATTGCTACGCAGCTGTAACATATCTTTCATGTATCCAGGGCCTAGATTATTCAGGGATTTAAATGTCAGTAGGCCGATCTTGAATAGGACCCTCCATTCTATAGGTAGCCAGTGAAGGGAATGCAGGACTGGCATTATGTGGCAGTGACGGGGTTGGTTGGTTAGCAGTCTGGCAGCAGTATTCTGTATCAGCTGTAGGCGGTACAAGGCCTTTTTTGGAAGGCCAGTGTAGAGAGCATTGCAGTAGTCCAGTCGGGATGTGATGAAGGCGTGGACTAAGGTTGGCAGATCTTCTGGGGGTAGGAGGTGCTTGATTTTTGCAATGTTCTTCAGGTGAAAATAGAATGATTTCACCACAGCAGAGATTTGAGTTCTGAAGTTTAAATCCCCATCAATTAGAACTCCCAGGCTACGCACATGATCAGAGCTGCGTAGATCCGTGCCTCCTATTCCCAGTGGTGAAGACTGCAAGTTAAGTTGTTTTGTTATCATGCTCTGCCCTCCAATCAGAAGGACTTCAGTTTTGTCTGCATTTAGTTTCAGCCAGTTGTCATTCATCCATTGCTGTAGTTCACGTAAGCAGGCGTTTATAGTTAGAGTTGGGTCTGTCACACCAGGCTTGAAGGAAAGATATAGTTGGGTGTCGTCTGCATAGCAGTGGTATGTCAGGCCATGTTTTTGGATTAGTTTTCCCAACGGTAGCATGTAAATCGTGAAAAGCAGGGGAGAGAAGATTGAGCCCTGGGGCACCCCATACTTAAGTGTTACAGGGGTGGACAGGAAGGGCCCCATAGACACTTTGTGGGTTCTGCCACTCAAGAAGGATTGGAACCACTGAAGTACTATGCCATCAATGCCGCAGTATTCCTGTAGCCTGTTTATCAAGATGTCATGGTCAACTGTGTCAAAGGCTGCAGTGAGGTTTAGTGAGGTTAGGAGCTGGCTTGGTAATTGAGGAACCCTTACTTTTCTAGATTTAATTAGATTCAATATTCTGTGGTATGTAAACAGTTGTGAGTGGGGACGGTTACAATATATTCCCTTTGTAAATCTGCAAATGTTTTCAGTTTACTGCCAGAGAAGAGCATATTGAGAGATTTCAGGTTAACTTTATACCAAGGGAGGAGGTTAAGGTTAGGAGTGAAAAGGTTTAAAGCTGTTAATGGAATGATAGGTTTAAGAAGATCTTGAGTTTTAGGTGGGTATTTGATGAAGTGTTCCCATGCTAAGAGCAAGGATTGAATGGTAGGAAATTTAGAGGGAGGGGCTTTAGCACCTAGGAGTACACCCGCCAAAACATATCTTAGGCTAGTTTTCATTTGATACTGTTCAAATTTAACCCATGGTTTTTGTATGGAAGTGTTCCACCATTGTTTGGCTAAATCTAGAGAGGAAGCATAATAGTAAGCTTCTAATAGATATTCAGGGTTTAAGGGGACATGTAACATGGTATTTTCTCAGATACTTTGTGTGTATTAATGGGTGCCTGCGATATTACACAGTGTGATTTTTTATGCTGTGGCTTCCTCATGTTGAGGTTATGCCATAAAATGTTAAAAATTTTATAAAATGAGCTAGCTTTAACTTGTATAGGTGTTGCAAATGCGTTAACTCTATTTTATCGTTTGTCTTTTTTTTCTGTTCACTGCATACCTATGAAAAAAATGTGATGTACTCTTTTTCATACATCTTAGCTCAATAAAAACTTTCTTTACATTTTTTTTTTCCAAACCGCTGAGCCCCCCTGGGGTGATGGCACTATGGTGGCATCAGCAGCTGACGTTGAAGGGCATGTTGGCTGGCTGTCCATAGCTGGCAATACATGGCGGCGGACACTGCCACCAGCTGTTTCTGAGGACGAGCTCCCTCTGCTTCTTTCAGGGACTCGTCTCCTCCTACTCCTCTCTGACTCCCCCTCTGAACTGTCCCCCTGGTCATCTCCTCTATTGGGAACATACGTGGCATCCGTATAATCATCAACATAATCATCCTGCCCAGCTTCGCTTTCCTCAGACACCTCCAAAACTGCACCAACACCAGGTGCTTCATCATCCCCCTTCTCCCACGTTACGTTCATAGTATCGCCACCTAACTCAGACGTATGAGGTGCTGTAACTTGCTTAGCGCCTTCATCTTGTTGTAGCAGTATTGGCTGTGAATCAGTGATTTCCACACCAAATAACTCCTGCAAAGTGTCAAATGCAGCGGATGTGGTGTTTGTAGTAGCGCTGGTGGCTGCGGAAGATGAGGTGTTCTGTGTTAAATAGTCAATCATGTCCTGACAATCTTGGGAAGTGATGGGACGTGCCTTCTTCTGAGCACTGTACTTTGGGCCAGGGCCGCACGAAATCACATCAACACGACCTCGCACAGACCTGCCAGGTAGCTTTCCTCTGGGTCTGCCTCTACATCTTCCTCTACCTGTTTTGTCCGTTTTGTCCATATCGGGGGGGATGAAGTAAAAGGTATACACTGATTTGACTAATACAATGTGCAGTCACACAGATGCAGCAGTTAACAGGTATGCACAGAGTGGTATATCACACTGTGTGCACTTACGTAGGTAGGTGGGTTCCCTGAACACAGCAGTCAGGTATATGCTGTGATGAGGTGGCTTCACTAAACACAACAGCTAGGTATATGCTGTGATGAGGTGCTTTCACTGAACACAACAGCTAGGTATATGCTGTGAAGAGGTGGTTTCACTGAACACAACAGTCAGGTATATGCTGTGATGAGGTGGTTTCACTGAACACAACAGTCAGGTACAGTGGCTTGCAAAAGTATTCGGCCCCCTTGAAGTTATCCACATTTTGTCATATTACTGCCACAAACATGAATACATTTTATTGGAATTCCACATGAAAGACCAATACAAAGTGGTGTACACGTGAGAAGTGGAACGAAAATCATACATCGTTCAAAAGTTTAACAGAGGCGCCAATCAGATTAAAATATGCTAAAATTTCATAAAATGGGGGGTCTTGGATGGTTTACCACCCCAAGCAACAGACACTAATATTAGGATTAATAATTAATAATTTATTAATTTCACTCCCACAATTTTTGAAACGCGTTTCGCGGATCTATAGCCCGCTTTCTCAGGCAGTATAAAACAGGAGCACTGTAAAAAAAACAAACAATATATTTATATATACACACACATATATCACATATCTGCAAGTTCTATACAATACACAAATTAGGTATCCACATTATTTGGTCCATAATTTATAGAAGATGATCCGTGTATATGTACACCACACAAACCATATTATTCTATAAATACAGGAAAATTGCATATGTACATATACTCAAACTGACACATCAAAGAACCAGATTCATACCCCTCATGTGTATATATGCACATATCCCTATGTACATATATATCCATCCATGCACAACGCCTGTGTACAACTCAATTTAGATACAATATAAGAAACCATATAAAAGTCATAAAAACCATAAAAACACCCTATCCCTCACGTCTAGAGTAATCCTCAAACATACCATATTCTCTATTGTCATGTTCCATATTACTCCTCTAATTTTCTATCATATAATATCTTAGGGTGATGATACCATATAATCTCCTAATACCTATGTATATACGTATCCTCATATCCCATATATATATATATATATATATATATATATATATATATATATATATATATATATATATATATATATATATATATATATATATATATATATATATATATATACACATGTAAACACAAGCGTGGAGCCTCACAAATATGATTCAAGGGACTAATGTGTTTTGCCCACAAAACCAATCAAAATCAAAACCAATCAAATGTATTTTTTTCACAAAAACCATCAAAGACACCAGTCTCCAAGTTACTATCTGAATCAGAATCAGAATTTATTTCGCCAAGCACGGTTGGACCGTGCCCGGAATTGGATTTGGCACATTGATTGGCATAGAGATAGTAATAATACAACAGACAAGATGATACAGAGTAATACAACAGAACACGAGCAATGCAACAGAACAGGAGTAATACAACACGAGCAATGCAACAGAACAGGAGTAATACAACATTTGCAGTAGCGCAATTGCGGGTCTATCAGGAATAACAGAGTGTAGCGGAGGATAGTGATTCTGGTATAACCAGGTAAAGCAGTAAGCAGGTAAGCAAGAGCGGCCGTAGCCGAAGTCAGGTATTAGTCCGTAGGTGGCAGCAGAGAGTGGGGTCAGAGGAATGGGAAGAGTTCAAGAGTCTAACGGCTGTGGGAAAAAAAGTGTTCATGCGCCTGTTAGTCTTGGCAGGGATGAACCGGAACCTCCGGCCCAGTTTGAGTCGGCTGAAGGAACTGTGACCAGGGTGAGAGGGGTCGCCCACAATTTTCAATGCTCTGTTACGCAGTCTGGTGTTGTAGATGAGATCTAGAGGGGGGAGGGGTTTTCCAATAATCCTCTCCGCTGAGCTGATGACCCTCTGGAGTTTATATCTGTCGCTGGCGGTGCAGCTAGCGAACCAGACCAGGATGGAAGAGCAGAGGACTGACTCGATTGTAGCAGAGTAGAAGGACCTCAGAAGTTCATGGTCCATACTGAACTTCTTAAGTTGGCGAAGGAAGAAGAGTCTTTGTTGCGCCTTCCTCTGGGTTGCGGTAGTGTTTGCCCTCCAGGTCAGGTCATCAGAGATGGTTGTCTATACGACATACAACAATATAAGAGGCCCCTAGCCTCAATGTCAGCCTGTGAGGGCCCTAAGCTCAATGTCAGCCTGTGAGGGTGCAAATGATGCGGGCAGTCGCTTACCTGAAGTGTCACAAGTTTAGGCGTAGCACCTCTGTGCTCTGCCGCCATAGCGTCCTGTCTTTTAAATGATCGTACGCTGTAAGAGTTGACAGGGAGCTTCCTGCGGACGTGTCGTCATGCGGAAGTCGTGGCTGCGCTCCACGACCAGCTGCATGCATTCCACAGGGAGGTAGTGTTTTACTTCCTTGTTATCGGAAGGATGATTATTCGAATGGGCATGCGCGCAGCTATGCGGAAGTCATGGATGCGCTCCGCGACCAACCGCATGCGTTCCACAGGGAGGTAGTGCTTTACTTCCTTGTTATCGGAAGGATGATTGTTTTGATGGGCATGCGCGCAGCTAAGAGTTGCGTTCCACAGCCGAGCGCGCTGGGTTTCCTATATTTATCAGAAATCTGGCTTATATCAAAATGGATGGGCTAAAAAAATCTACATATTAACATTTTTTTCTTTTGTAATCATTCTTTTTTCTTTCATGTGGGCAATTATTGGGAGTGTATAAGAAACAATTTTCATTAGTGTGTCCGGAATGGATACACACCTATGTACCCATAATCATATATACACCTAATGTAATATTAAATCAAGATTAATTATGTGTTGATTTATGGAGAAAACACCAATGATCAATTCATTAAAAATTAGTTGAAAATATGATATAATAATAGTAAAAGTGATGAATTAATAAAATAAAATCCATGAGCAATAAATTAGTCCTATAGATTTGGTTTTTCTGGACAATTTTAAAGGGGTAATTTTCCACTAGGGGACCATTAATGCGCATTGTTATGTTATTCCATTTTAATGTTTGAAACCCACTTGAAGCAATAAATTAGTCCTTTTGGGTGTATGTGTGTATATATATGTGTACATACATAGTGTGTGCATGTGTGGGTATATGCACGTGGATGGGTGGGGGGGGGGGGTTGTGGATTTCAAACATAAAAACGGAAAAAAATAATAATAATGCACACTAATGGTCCCCTAGTGGAAAATTACCCCTTTTAAATTATCCACAAAAATTAAATCCATAGGACTAATTTATTGCTTCAATTTTTCACACCTCGTATATAAATGCACATCCCCATATCCCACCACGTTTTATATTCCCCAACTTGCATCATAAGGGAATAGTGGGGGGGGGGGGGGGGAGGGTGCCCGGAGGAGGGGAAGGGGGCGGAAGAAAGGAAGGGAGGGGGGGGAGGGAACGGACAGGGGGGGGATAGAGAGGATAAGGAAAATAATTTGTTAAAAAGGAGTCATTAAAAGAGAGTGACTTGCAAGTACTATCCTTTACAATAATTGACCACTAGAGAGGCCTGGGGATGATGCAGAGGATTCCTGTTTAATTAATATGTTTTTTCCAATTGTTCATTTAAATCATACGGTTCTTTAATTTATTGAAAGCATCATGTATAAGAGGATTGATAGCTTCCAAAGCTATAAAAGAGATCCCTGCAGGATCACTATTGTGAGCCTGCAGAAAATGTCTGGATAGTCCATGTGTAAGGAGGCCTTTGGAAATGTTCCGTTTGTGCTGGCCTATCCTTTCCCGTAATAACTGGGTTGTACGGCCCACATATTGCAATTTACATTGACAGAAGGCCACATAAATTACAAATCTGGATTCACAATCTATGTGTTTTAATATTGGATAAATTATTTTATTTGTGTGGGCTTCCACGTGGTCGGTTTGTGTCAGGAATGTGCAGGCAAGACAGCGTTTCTTAAGACAACTATAGGAGCCAACTGGTAGTTTGTGTGTTTTTGAAATGGGGTTTTTTAATTTGCTCGGGGCTAAAAGGTTTTTCAAATTTGGTGCCCTCTGAAATGTAACTAGAGGTTTACTGGTAATGTCATTCCTTAAATATGGATCCTGTTGTAATATGTCCCATCTATTCTGTAAGATACTCTTAATGTTTTTTTGTTGTGTACTATATTTTGTGATGAATCTCAACACGGAGCTGGTGTCTGTTTTTGAATCCACTGTGTTTTTGTGTTGTCTATTAGCAGGAAGTTTTGCTTTCATGCGTGCATCCTCAATTAGGGTTTTTGGATATTTACGTTCTTGAAACTTATTCACCAATATTTTAGATTGTTCATCATAATCATCTATGTTTGTACAATTTCAAAAAATCCGCTTAAATTGATTATATGGTGTATTTGTGGTCCATAGTTTATGGTGGAAACTGTTAAAATGTATGTATCCATTGGCATCCACTTGTTTAAAATGAGTCTTGGTTTTGATTTTGCCATCCTCATGGAATAGTATCAGAACTAAGAATTCCATGGAATTTTTGTCGTATTTGGAGGTAAAGGACAAACCCGCCACATTTCTGTTTAAATGTTCAAGAAAACATGGAATCAGTTCTGGGTCCCCTTTCCATATAATTATCAGATCATCTATATAGCGTTGGTATAGAGCTATATGTTCCTTAAAGGGATTATTATAATATATATGTATGACTTCCAAATGACCCATGGCTAAATTTGCATAGCTGGGGGCAAAGCTGCTCCCCATAGCCGTGCCCCCGACCTGTTGATAAAAATTATCTAAAAATGAAAAATAATTGTGAGTAAGTATAAATTCTACACAATTTATAATAAACTGTTTCTGGCTATTTGGCATTTTGTCATCTGTTTGTAAATATTGTGACACAGCTTGTATTCCAAACGTGTGTGTGATGTTTGTATATAATGCTGAAACATCACACGATAGCCAGATAAAGTCTGGATCCCAATTTTTATTTTCTAAAATTTTAATTAGGTGTTGTGAATCCCTTGTGTAGGATTTGAGTTCATGTACATGCTTCTGGAGATGTTGATCAACAAATTTAGACAATTGGCTGGTAACCGAATTGATCCCCGATATTATCGGTCTCCCAGGTGTATTTTCCAGATTTTTATGGACCTTTGGAAGGTGATACATAAACGGTATATTAGGGTTTTCAATGAGAATGACGTTTTTTTCATGTTTTGTGATGAGGCCGTCTAAAAAGGCGTTATTTATAAGTTCCTTTAAGGCCTTGTTGTATTCCATTGTCGGATCACTGGGTATGATCCTGTAGTGTACAGGGTCATCAAGTAGGCGTAGAGCCTCACCGATATAGTCCTTCCTATTTTGTAGCACAATTCCGCCCCCCTTATCCGCAGATTTTATTATTAATTCATGGTTATTCTTTAGGTTATTTAAAACTCTTTTTTCCGATTGGGTTAAATTGGATGGATACACAACATCATCCTGACATAATTTTTGCAGGTCCTCAAGTACAAGTGCATAAATTGTTTCTATAAAATTACCCTTCGATGCAGTCGGATAGAATCAAGATCGCCCTCTTAGAGATGTGGTTATGCATCTTTCCAATGCAATCTCCCCATCATCAATCGTGACGATTGGCATTTCATTGTCCTGAGTGATAATAGCTTTACTCGTTCTCTCTATCTTTTTAAGTGCGAAATGTCTTTTCAAGGTTAATTTTCGCACAAATGCATTCAGGTCGGCATAAAGGTCACATAATTGTGATGTATTAGTTGGGCAATATGAGAGGCCTTTGCTTAACAGCCTAATTTCATCTTGATTCAAATTATGGCTGGATAGATTAAAAATTGATTTGGTCTGATTTAAAAGGGGCGGAATTGTGTTTTGTTTCTTTTTTCGCCCTTTTCCTCGTGATCCCCGTTTTTCTAGTTTGGGAAGGGGCGTTTGGGGATACTTCGAGGTTGAAGTATTGTATGGGAAGGTTTTGGACTCGGTAGTTGATTGTGAAGTGAATCTGATAAAGTGTTCGTAAGTGTTGGTGGTAAGTCTAAAAAAGACTGTTCACTTGGATTCTCTATTAATGTCGCATTGGTCGGCTGTAATGGATCGATGTCGGTTACATTTTCACTGCTTGTGCTTATGGGTGATGTTTGAGTATCATAAACACTGAGTTGAGAGTGGTTTAATTCTGTCGGTGATGGGGACTCAATAGTGTCTATCTGGTTGACACTACGTTGAGAGGGGTTTACTTCAGTCGGTGATAGGGATTCAATAGTGTCTATCTGGTTGCACACCGCTATATTCCCAATTTTTACTTCAATCTTGGGTGGTGGATTCGAAGTGTGCCTAAAAAGAGTGGGAAGTGGTGGACCTTTACAAAAATTACATTTGGGTGAGTTTAAGGACAATACTGTGGATCTATGAAAAGGCGACGAGAAAAACACAAACAGGTCCGGGTGCCCACTCTGGTGCAATATTGTTAGTATATATGGGTATGATAAAAACAATAGAGTATATACTCACAAACGTGGGTTGCAGTAAAGGCAACCACTTGTGTTCGCAGGTGGAGAAGTACCGGCTCCACTCGGCCTTTTGCTTCCCAGCTGGTCGCTGCTCCTGGTAAAAAATGATTTTTGTCGGGGTACTCGACTAAATCACCCTCAGTATACGGTATATATGAGGGAAGGCAACTATATTCGAATGGGGTAGGAGGCGCCCGGTCTAGGAAGCATAACAGTATGAGATAACACTGTAATAGATAGTTACTCCAATCACTATAAAATATGGAATAATAAAATTGTCCTACCTCACGGGTGTTTGGCAGGATATAAAAGCTCATAGGAGTCACGATTAGGTATTCGAAATTTTATTGTTATAAATGGTGCACTTCGACAACGCGTTTCTCGGCTCACAGCCGCTTCCTCAGGTCAATACAAGTGCCTTTAAAAACACATGGCAGCTCTCAGATAACATTACCACAGGGTATATCTAAATATCATAGTACATTTTGAATATAAAAGATATAAAACAATTCTATCAGGAACATAAAAGAAATAAAATGGATTATACACATAAATACATCCATCAGTCAATAAATGGCATAAATACAGTCTTACAGTATAGTGCACACTCCAATATACATGTATTATTGTGACCAAATGAAATAACGCAATATGCGCTTTCGCATCGTAGTATATGCATATATATGTGTGTGTATATATGAATGCACACACATATGCACACCTCCACTAGACACTGCATCATTGACTCTATGTGGAGAAAGTTATCTGGGGCTGATAGTATAATATACAGGGTATGGGGGATAGAGGGGTTATAGCTCCCTTACGTAGCACACATGAGCTTCACACTTACGCCCACACAGGTATACAGATACGTGCATACTCTATTTCTATTTTCTTTTTCCCCCCCTTGGAGAGACCTGTCTGTCAGCTCTCCTGATTAATATAGCCTGCAATACAACCATGTCATGCTGCACGCAGACTGCTATAAGACCAGAGTTTCATACTGGTCCTATGTAACACAGCCACACAGTGATACCAGCCCCTTAAACGCTGCATTTTTCAAGGGAGCTATAACCCCTCTATCCCCCATACCCTGTATATTATACTATCAGCCCCAGATAACTTTCTCCACATAGAGTCAATGATGCAGTGTCTAGTGGAGGTGTGCATATGTGTGTGCATTCATATATACACACATATATATGCATATACTACGATGCGAAAGCGCATATTGCGTTATTTCATTTGGTCACAATAATACATGTATATTGGAGTGTGCACTATACTGTAAGACTGTATTTATGCCATTTATTGACTGATGGATGTATTTATGTGTATAATCAGCGCTGCGTAATATGTTGGCGCTTTATAAATACAATAAATAAATAAAATAAATAAATAATCCATTTTATTTATTTTATTTCTTTTATGTTCCTGATAGAATTGTTTTATATCTTTTATATTCAAAATGTACTATGATATTTAGATATACCCTGTGGTAATGTTATCTGAGAGTCGCCATTTGTTTTTAAAGGCACTTGTATTGACCTGAGGAAGCGGCTGTGAGCCGAGAAACGCGTTGTCGAAGTGCACCATTTATAACAATAAAATTTCGAATACTTAATCGTGACTTCTATGAGCTTTTATATCCTGCCAAACACCCGTGAGGTAGGACAATTTTATTATTCCATATTTTATAGTGATTGGAGTAACTATCTATTACAGTGTTATCTCATACTGTTATGCTTCCTAGACCGGGCGCCTCCTACCCCATTCGAATACTATGGATCTGTTTTCTTTAGGATCTGTATTATGCAATGTGTTCTTGGTTTTTTTCTTAATTTTTGGAGTAATTGGTTGAAGACGGGTAGTGTCTTTCACTCCCTTGATCTTAGTAACTGTTTTTGTTGGTGGGGATTGAGAAGACATTTTTAAGAGTTGAGAATTTCGAAAAAGACGATTTTGATTGATCCTGTATACTTGGAATTTGCGTTGTAATTTCCAGTACGGGTTTTGGGACATGTTGAGTGAGTGAGGTATTTAGTTGTGCCACAATTGCCATATTGGGTTGTGCCACAATTGCCATATTCGGTTTTTCCAATATTGGCTTTTTTTGGATCCAGGGGGGTTACTACACTAAGTGAGGTGTCTGGTTGTGCCACAATTGTTACATTGGGTGTTTCTGGTGCTGGCTTATTTTGAGCTATTAAATTTCGTAACTCGTAACTCCAAGGGTGGTGGGGGAAAATTTGGATATAAAAAATGGGGGGGGGGGGGGGTATGTTTAGGTTCATTAGTGCTGGTATATTGTGGGTTGGTACTAGGGGTGTTTGTAATGGAACCCTGAAGGGTTGTGTAGGAACCGGGCCAGGATCATGTGCTTTCTTTTCCCTTTCCCTGAGTGTGATTGCCCAATCTGTCTACGGAGAGCGACTTCTTAGCCTGAGAGGGGACAGGCCTAACATCCCCGCAAGCCTTTTTAGTGGTTGCCTATGCTCGGCAACCCATCTTTGTGAGTATATTTCCTTCTTCTGAAATTTGACTATCAACTGAATACAGTAACACACTATTGGGGCTCTCGATTTTGGAATACAAGCTGTGTCACAATATTTACAAACAGATGACAAAATGCCAAATAGCCAGAAACAGTTTATTATAAATTGTGTAGAATTTATACTTACTCACAATTATTTTTCATTTTTAGATAATTTTTATCAACAGGTCGGGGGCACGGCTATGGGGAGCAGCTTTGCCCCCAGCTATGCAAATTTAGCCATGGGTCATTTGGAAGTCATACATATATATTATAATAATCCCTTTAAGGAACATATAGCTCTATACCAACGCTATATAGATGATCTGATAATTATATGGAAAGGGGACCCAGAACTGATTCCATGTTTTCTTGAACATTTAAACAGAAATGTGGCGGGTTTGTGTAATGATCGCTGCTGCAGCAGCTATTACTGGAAGTAGTAGTGCTGCAGCTCAGGCAGTTCTGATCTATTTCCAAGCAAGCTGCATAGTTTTGTCTGTCTTTCCCTGCTGTCAGCTTGTGACTGATTATCATTCACCTGTGTGGGAATCTGCATGTCTGCTCCCATTGGATGACCTCAGTATAAAGATCTGCTTCCTGCAGGGTTTCCTTGGGTTTTCATAGCTTCAGCTTAAGCCTGCCTTGCTGTCGCTTTAGCCCCCGATCGTGTTTCTTGTTATAAAGATACTTTGCTGGTCTTTGCATCATATATTGGTTCATTGCCAATATATATGCATACCAGCACGTTTATTATTTTCCTTGTATTTGTGTTACGTTAATACATCAGTGTCGCTGATGTATACGTACACGAACTGTTTATATCCTGTGTGCAGTTAGGCAGCCTTCCAGCACGTTTTGGTAGTTTGCGCGTACCGTGAGCACCCGTGCTGAGCTAGTTATCCTGTTCCTGGTACCGTTTGTGGATTGCGTTCATCTCTGCGAAGAGATAACGAATCCTTCTGAATCCTGTTCTGTCACTGTTTGTGGATTGCGTTCATCTCTGCGAAGAGATAACGAATCCTTCTGAATCCTGTCCTGTTACCGTTTGTGGATTGCGTTCATCTCTGTGAAGAGATAGCGAATCCTTCTGAGCCCTGTTCCCTGTTTTGCTCCAGTGTTAGTCAGCGTTCCTGCTTATGTCATATATCGGTTCATTGCCGATATATACATATGTTAGTCAGACGTTACAAATAGTTTCATTGATAGCTGTAATTGTAATACGCTAGGATAACATACTTATTGTATATTTATCTGTGTTACGTTCATCTATCTTAATCCTGCTATTTTCTGACTGTCCTGTCCTGTCTTTGTGAGGCACGCCATCGCCGCATCGCATTGGCTGCCTCATTCCAGTCTGTCTGGTTTTGGACGCTTGCTGTCGCTAAGTAGCCGCTAGCTAGCAAGCGTTCATTCTGTCTACCTGTCCTGATCTCCTCAGTTCTGGTTTGTGCGCTCAGCGCTACTTTGCGCTGAGACGTTATAACGTAAGCATTGTTTGTGGCTGTCAGATCTGCACCGGCTCTGTGCGCCACAATCTCCTATTGGAGTCAGTCCTCCCCTCCACTATACTAGGGATAGCCTGTTTCCTGGTGCTAGTGTGTGTACCTCCTCCACGCCAGCTCATGCGTTGCATGCTGACTGTGGAGAATACACCACCAAGCCTTACAGTTTGTCCTTTACCTCCAAATATGACAAAAATTCCATAGAATTCTTAGATCTGATACTATTCCATGAGGATGGCAAAATCAAAACCAAGACTCATTTTAAACAAGTGGATGCCGATGGATACATACATTTTAACAGTTTCCACCATAAACCATGGACCACAAATACACCATATAATCAATTTAAGCAGATTTTGAGAAATTGTACAAACATAGATGATTATGATGAACAATCTAAAATATTGGTGAATAAGTTTCAAGAACGTAAATATCCAAAAACCCTAATTGAGGATGCACGCATGAAAGCAAGACTTCCTGCTAATAGACAACACAAAAACACAGTGGATATAAAAACAGACACCAGCTCCGTGTTGAGATTCATCACAAAATATAGTACACAACAAAAAAAACATTAAGAGTATCTTACAGAATAGATTTGACATATTACAACAGGATCCATATTTAAGGAATGACATTACCAGTAAACCTCTAGTTACATTTCGGAGGGCACCAAATTTGAAAAACCTTTTAGCCCCGAGCAAATTAAAAAAACCCATTTCAAAAACACACAAACTACCAGTTGGCTCCTATAGTTGTGTTAAGAAACGCTGTCTTGCCTGCACATTCCTGACACAAACCGACCACGTGGAAGCCCACACAAATAAAATAATTTATCCAATATTAAAACACATAGATTGTGAATCCAGATTTGTAATTTATTTATCTCCTGTCAATGTAAATTGCAATATGTGGGCCGTACAACCCAGTTATTACGGGAAAGGATAGGCCAGCACAAACGGAACATTTCCAAAGGCCTCCTTACATATGGACTATCCAGACATTTTCTGCAGGCTCACAATAGTGATCCTGCAGGGGTCTCTTTTATAGCTTTGGAAGCTATCAATCCTCTTATACATGATGCTTTCAATAAATTAAAGAACCGGGAGACATTTTGGATACAAACCTTAAAAACATTAGTACCGTATGGTTTAAATGAACAATTGGAAAAAACATATTAATTAAACAGGAATCCTCTGCATCATCCCCAGGCCTCTCTAGTGGTCAATTATTGTAAAGGATAGTACTTGTAAGTCACTCTCTTTTAATGACTCCTTTTTAACAAATTATTTTCCTTATCCTCTCTATCCCCCCCCCCCTGTCCGTTCCCTTCCCCCCCCTCCCTTCCTTTCTTCCCCCCCCCCCCCTCCTCCGGGCACCCTCCCCCCCATATTCCCTTATGATGCAAGTTGGGGAATATAAAACCTGGTGGGATATGGGGATGTGCATTTATATACGAGGTGTGAAAAATTGAATGTAAGTAGAGAGTTAGAGGGAGAGGTGTGTGTGTGGGGTGCGCATATGCGCACAGCCAGTATGTGAATGTGTAGAGGTGTTTGTGGGTGTATGTGTGTATATATATGTGTACATACATAGTGTGTGCATGTGTGGGTATATGCACGTGGATGGGTGGGGGGGTTGTGGATTTCAAACATAAAAACGGAAAAAGATAATAATAATAATAATAATAATAATGCACACTAATGGTCCCCTAGTGGAAAATTACCCCTTTTAAATTATCCACAAAAATTAAATCCATAGGACTAATTTATTGCTTCAAGTGGGTTTCAAACATTAAAATGGAATAACATAACAATGCGCATTAATGGTCCCCTAGTGGAAAATTACCCCTTTAAAATTGTCCAGAAAAACCAAATCTATAGGACTAATTTATTGCTCATGGATTTTATTTTATTAATTCATCACTTTTACTATTATTATATCATATTTTCAACTAATTTTTAATGAATTGATCATTGGTGTTTTCTCCATAAATCAACACATAATTAATCTTGATTTAATATTACATTAGGTGTATATATGATTATGGGTACATAGGTGTGTATCCATTCCGGACACACTAATGAAAATTGTTTCTTATACACTCCCAATAATTGCCCACATGAAAGAAAAAAGAATGATTACAAAAGAAAAAAATGTTAATATGTAGATTTTTTTAGCCCATCCATTTTGATATAAGCCAGATTTCTGATAAATATAGGAAACCCAGCGCGCTCGGCTGTGGAACGCAACTCTTAGCTGCGCGCATGCCCATCAAAACAATCATCCTTCCGATAACAAGGAAGTAAAGCACTACCTCCCTGTGGAACGCATGCGGTTGGTCGCGGAGCGCATCCATGACTTCCGCATAGCTGCGCGCATGCCCATTCGAATAATCATCCTTCCGATAACAAGGAAGTAAAACACTACCTCCCTGTGGAATGCATGCAGCTGGTCGTGGAGCGCAGCCACGACTTCCGCATGACGACACGTCCGCAGGAAGCTCCCTGTCAACTCTTACAGCGTACGATCATTTAAAAGACAGGACACTATGGCGGCAGAGCACAGAGGTGCTACGCCTAAACTTGTGACACTTCAGGTAAGCGACTCCCCGCATCATTTGCACCCTCACAGGCTGACATTGAGCTTAGGGCCCTCACAGGCTGACATTGAGGCTAGGGGCCTCTTATATTGTTGTATGTCGTATAGATAGTAACTTGGAGACTGGTGTCTTTGATGGTTTTTGTGAAAAAAATACATTTGATTGGTTTTGATTTTGATTGGTTTTGTGGGCAAAACACATTAGACCCTTGAATCATATTTGTGAGGCTCCACGCATGTGTTTAAATGTGTATATATATATATATATATATATATATATATATATATATATATATATATATATATATATATATATATATATATATATACATATATATATATATATATATATATATATATATATATATATATATATATATATATATATATATATATATATATATATATATATGGGATATGAGGATACGTATATACATAGGTATTAGGAGATTATATGGTATCATCACCCTAAGATATTATATGATAGAAAATTAGAGGAGTAATATGGAACATGACAATAGAGAATATGGTATGTTTGAGGATTACTCTAGACATGAGGGATAGGGTGTTTTTATGGTTTTTATGACTTTTATATGGTTTCTTATATTGTATCTAAATTGAGTTGTACACAGGTTGTGCATGGATGGATATATATGTACATAGGGATATGTGCATATATACACATGAGGGGTATGAATCTGGTTCTTTGATGTGTCAGTTTGAGTATATGTACATATGCAATTTTCCTGTATTTATAGAATAATATGGTTTGTGCGGTGTACATATACACAGATCATCTTCTATAAATTATGGACCAAATAATGTGGATACCTAATTTGTGTATTGTATAGAACTTGCAGATATGTGATATATGTGTGTGCATATATAAATTTATTGTTTTTTTTTTTTTTTACAGTGCTCCTGTTTTATACTGCCTGAGGAAGCAGGCGATAGACCCGAGAAACGCGTTGCAAAAATTGTGGGAGTGAAATTAATAAATTATTAATTATTAATACTAATATTAGTGTCTGTTGCTTGGGGTGGTAAACCATCCAAGACCCCCCATTTTATGAAATTTTAGCATATTTTAATCTGATTGGCGCCTCTGTTAAACTTTTGAACGATGTATGATTTTCGTTCCACTTCTCACGTGTACACCACTTTGTATTGGTCTTTCACGTGGAATTCCAATAAAATTTATTCATGTTTGTGGCAGTAATATGACAAAATGTGGAAAACTTCAAGGGGGCCGAATACTTTTGCAAGCCACTGTACCTGACTGTTGTGTTCAGTGAAACCACCTCATCACAGCATATACCTGACTGTTGTGTTCAGTGAAACCACCTCTTCACAGCATATACCTAGCTGTTGTGTTCAGTGAAAGCACCTCATCACAGCATATACCTAGCTGTTGTGTTTAGTGAAGCCACCTCATCACAGCATATACCTGACTGTTGTGTTCAGTGAACCCACCTACCTACGTAAGTGCACGCAGTGTGATATACCACTCTGTGCATACCTGTTAACTGCTGCATCTGTGTGACTGCACATTGTATTAGTCAAATCAGTGTATACCTTTCACTTCATTCCCCCCGATATGGACAAAACGGGCAAAACAGGTAGAGAAAGATGTAGAGGCAGACCCAGAGGAAAGCTACCTGGCAGGTCTGTGCGAGGTCGTGTTGATGTGATTTCGTGCGGCCCTGTGTATAGGGATATGTGCATATATACACATGAGGAGTATGAATCTGGTTCTTTGATGTGTCAGTTTGAGTATATGTACATATGCAATTTTCCTGTATTTATAGAATAATATGGTTTGTGCGGTGTACATACAGTATACACGGAACATCTTCTATAAATGATGGACCAAATAATGTGGATACCTAATTTGTGTATTGTATAGAACTTGCAGATATGTAATATATGTGTGTGTGTGTATGTATATATATATATATATATATATATATATATATATATATATATATATATATATATATTTTATTTTTTTTACAGTGCTCCTGTTTTATACTGCCTGAGGAAGCGGGCGATAGACCCGCAAAACGCGTTGCAAAAATTGTGGGAGTGAAATTAATAAATTATTAATTATTAATACTAATATTAGTGTCTGTTGCTTGGGGTGGTAAACCATCCAAGACCCCTCATTTTATGAAATTTTAGCTTATTTTAATCTGATTGGCGCCTCTGTTAAACTTTTGAACGATATTGTATCCACCTGTTGGATGGGTGTGATTGCCCAATCTGTCTACGGAGAGCGACTGAGAGGGGACAGGCCTAACATCCCCGCAAGCCTTTTTTAGTGGTTGCCTATGCTCTGCAACCCATCTTTGTGAGTATATTTCCTTCTTCTGAAATTTGACTATCAACTGAATACGGTAACACACTATTGGGGCTCTCGATTTTTCTTTGTGTTTTGAAAATCATACATCATTCCAAACATTTTTTTTACAATAAATAACTGCAAAGTGGGGTGTGCGTTATTATTCAGGCCCCTGAGTCAATACTTTGTAGAACCACCTTTTGCTGCAATTACAGCTGCCAGTCTTTTAGGGTATGTCTCTACCAGCTTTGCACATCTAGAGATTGCAATACATGCCCATTCTTCTTTGCAAAACAGCTCCAGCTCAGTCAGATAATATGAACAGCAGTTTGTGAACAGCAGTTTTCAGATCTTGCCACAGATTCTCGATTAGATTTAGATCTGGACTTTGACTGGGCCATTCTAACACTTGGATATGTTTTGATTTAAACCATTCCATTGTTGCCCTGGCTTTATGTTTAGGGTTGTTGTCCTGCTGGAAGGTGAACCTCCGCCCCAGTCTCAAGTCTTTTGCAGACTCCAAGAGGTTTTCTTCCAAGATTGCCCTGTATCTGGCTCCATCCATCTTCCCATCAACTCTGACCAGCTTCCCTGTCCCTGCTGAAGAGAAGCACCCCAAGAGCATGATGCTGCCACCACCATACTTGACAGTGGGGATGGTGTGTCCTGAGTGATGTGCAGTGTTAGTTTTCCGCCACACATAGCGTTTTGCATTTTGACCAAAAAGTTCCATTTTGGTCTCATCTGAGCAGAGCACCTTCTTCCACATTCTTCCACATGTTTGGTGTGTCCCCCACATGGCTTGTGGCAAACTGCAAATGGGACTTCTTATGCTTTTCTGTTAACAATGGCTTTCTTCTTGCCACTCTTCCATAAAGGCCAGCTTTGTGCAGTGCACGACTAATAGTTGTCCTATGGACAGATTCCCCCACCTGAGCTGTAGATCTCTGCAGCTCGTCCAGAGTCACCATGGGCCTCTTGACCCCATTTCTGATGAGCGCTCTCCTTGTCGCCTGTGAGTTTTAGGTGGACGGCCTTGTCTTGGTAGATTTACAGTTGTGCCATACTCCTTCCATTTCTAAATGATCACTTGAACAGTGCTCCGTAGGATGTTCAAGGCTTTGGAAATCTTTTTGTAGCCTAAGCCGGCTTTAAATTTCTCAATAACTTTATCCCTGACCTGTCTGGTGTGTTCTTTGGACTTCATGGTGTTGTTGCTCCCAAGATTCTCTTAGACAACCTCTGAGGCCATCATAGAGCAGCTGTATTTGTACTGACATTAGATTACACACAAGTGCACTCTATTTAGTCATTAGCACTCATCAGGCAATGTCTATGGGCAACTGACTGCACTCAGACCAAAGGGGGCTGAATAATTATGCACACCCCATTTTGCAGTTATTTATTTTTAAAAAAAATGTTTGGAATCATGTATGATTTTTGTTTTACTTCTCATGTGTACACCACTTTGTATTGGTCTTTCACATGGAATTCCAATAAAATTGATTCATGTTTGTGGCAGTAATGTGACAAAATGTGGAAAACTTCAAGGAGGCCGAATACTTTTGCAAGCCACTGTATATTCTGTGATGGTGTGCTTTCACTGAACACAACAGCTAGGTATATGCTGTGATGAGGTGGTTTCACTGAACACAACAGTCAGGTATATGCTGTGATGGTGGTTTCACTGAACACAATAGCTAGGTATATGCTGTGAATTCAGCTACCTCAGCCCGGCGACCATATGGGCTTGAAAACCGCCACGGCCTTCACTCTCGCCGTGGTGCGCACCAGTCCAGCACGGCCATCACAACACAAACTGCTGTTTATGGTGCGTTACACAGTGAGTTTGGTGTGTCAGTGTGAAGCAGTACTCTAATTACACTCCCTTATTGATGTATACACATGCATGATGTTTTAAAGCACTTTTGGCCTGCAATTTAGCATTTAATGAGATTTTTGCCCTTAAAATGCTGCTTTGGGTCCAATCCAGATTTTTCCCCAGGACTTTTGGCTACCTATTGAAGTCTATTGCGCTTCGCAAAAGTTCAGGCGAACCGAACTTTTGTGGAAGTTCGCAAACCCGGTGAATACTCTGGCTTTAAATACCCAGGAGGCAGAGCACAAGCCCAGCCCCCAGAAATGACAGCACCTCCTGCAAAAAGGTGTCAGCTGATGACATCACCGCTGACACCCCATCAGACATGCCTCCTCAGCCTATAAAGACTGCTCTGAAGATTTTCCCAATTGCGCTCCCCTTCTCTCCCACTCCCCTCTATCCTACGGCCTGCTGCAACTCAAACACAGATGCCACATGTACATCTCAAAATTCAATAAAATACACAAAGCGGAGTGCGCTATCCCCCTCCCAGTGTCCAAAAACCTGTTCGGACAGTCCTTATGAGCAATTGCTTTGTTGTTCAGCGTCCAATGTCCAGACACTCCAGATTAGTTATCCGTGGTGGAGGTTTCACATGTATGGAGAGAAAAGCAAGAAGAAGAAATTCATAGTGCAGTCCTGTATGTATCGGAACACCTTCACCCTATGGGGCCCGATTGTGCGACTTCTATTACGGATTCACCTCTATGTGAGTGACCATCAGCCAACAATTGGCACGCTCACCTTATTGTAAGGCTGCCCAGCCCTACAGACAGCAACTGCACTTTCTGAGGTTTAGCCGACCTCCTCCCAACAATCGGATCATATTCAATCTCAAACAAACCAATAGAAAAATATCATAGTGCAAGTATGTTTGTAATACAGCTAGTTTTCATAGCAACATATCTATTGATCTCCTGCTCACCCTTTGCTGCTGCTGCCCACACTCACAGACAGCTGTCCTCACTTTATGGGTGTGCAGTCTCAGCCACAATCCTTGCAGGTATAGTCCACCTTCTTATAGCACGATATCAGGCACACATCTAAAACTGAAAGGCTTCTGATAGTGTAAAAACCCACAGTTTTATTTATATAAAACAAGTATTGTACTCACAAACACAAGTATAAAAAGCGCATTTAGGTTTAAAATGATCAGGGGACGTCTCCTCCTGCTGCTGGTCGCTTCCCTTCCAGGCTCCGCCCTACGCGTTACGTCATACGACTCATCAGGGGCTGGCTGGCTTACTGAACAGGCAGAGCTGAGATTCGAACCCAGGTCTCCTGTGTCAG
Organism: Hyperolius riggenbachi; assembly: GCF_040937935.1. Classification (NCBI taxonomy): domain Eukaryota; kingdom Metazoa; phylum Chordata; class Amphibia; order Anura; family Hyperoliidae; genus Hyperolius; species Hyperolius riggenbachi. The sequence continues at coordinate 395,093,602 of NC_090647.1, read as the reverse complement.
AGGCAGAGCCCTTAACCATTACACTATCCAGCCACAGCAGCCACAAGGTATCTCCTGTACACTTTCTAAACTCATAATCTTGAACCGTTTTTTTTCCCTTGCCGCAGGTTTTGTAGTACATTTTCTGCATAAGCTCCTTTGCTTTTATCCTCATACAGATCAGATAATGCTTCGAAGAATGTAGTGGTATTGACAAGGGCAGGATGTTGTTGATCTAACAAGCGCAGAGCCCAAGCTTGAGGTTCACCTTGTAACAAAGAAATAATTGTTCCTACTCAAATATTTTCATTAAGAAATGCCCTAGGTAGCAAGGAAAAATGTAAGTAACAAGCACTTTGGAACAGTTTGAATTTAGCTCTGTCTCCAGAGAATTTTGCAGGTAGTGAACGTTTAGGTTCTGGAACAGGGTTACTAAGAGTAGGGTTAGACACTGAACTTGCATACTGTTTGCATCAACAGGAGTGGGAACAGGAGTAGATGCAGGATTATTGAGTTTTTGCTGAATCCGGGTATGAACTTCTACAGAAATATGTAATTGAGCAACCAGTTTGCAGAGAATTTAAATTTGAAAACACCCCCCCCCCCCATTAGCATCCATCTTGCAAGTTTTGGGGATTCTGGCCCGTGATACTGTTAGGCTTGACAAGTTATATCCTCACTCAGTCTCTATGCCCCAATCTATTACCATGGCTCTGAGCCCGGCCCACGTCTTCACCTATAGACAAGCCCCTGCATGAACAGGACATGTTATTTGACTCCTGACTATGGTTAACCCCCAGGTCTTAACGTGCAAGGCATACAGACTGAAGTAGAGAGGAATAACCTGTTAGAGCCCTAATGAGGCTAGTAACACAGTTCAACAGTTCAGTAGTATCACACAGGGTTATTACCTGGAGTCAGAGGAATGAAGCAATCAGCGTTGTTTGTCAGTAGTGGCAGAGATATCGATTGCAGATTATCCAGTATCAAGAGAGGGATCAAGCAATCCACAGGCAAAGTTCAGGACGTGAGTAAACCAGTATGATACAGTTCAGACAAGTCTTCATGCAAAGTTATTCAACAAGTAATGGATGATCCAGGTTATGAGATAGTTCAAGCAGGTCTGCATGCAGTGTTATGCAACAGGTAATAGATGATGCAAGTTATGGCACAGTTCCTATTAGTCTGCATGCAAAGTTATTCAACAGGTAACAGATGCTCCAGGTAGTATGTGATAGAGTTTATATGAGACTGCATGCAAACTGTTCAGATGACTGACAAGGATAGTAGGATTATACTTATTGTCCAGTTTAGGTGTAACACCTCTGAAATGCTTTAACTGTAAAGAAATCCTCCAGACACCAATCAGGTTCTTTTTAAGAAATATTTGTATTAAATCATATGGATAAAAAAGTTCAGTGACAAAACACATTCATAAACTTCTTCTTAGCAGATGAGTATAGGTAAGCCTCTTGTATACATCCGCCTGCTAGGATCAGGGCTAGCTCAGGAAACATATATGTGATACACTTTATTAGCATTAACTTGCCAGAATTTTCCTCACACAACACTCCGCTGTCTGCAACTTCTTCACAGCTGTCTTTTTAAAGTGGACCTGAATTCTTGCACAGGACAGAAGGAAACGTAGAGAAATGTCTGGCGGTTACCTAGCAACATCCAGGATGGGACAGAATATGTGAAATTGATGATTGTGAATGATCACTTAACATATAAGACGCACTGCTGTCTCCTCTGTATTTTGTCTGCCAGCTGTTATCACAAATCTCTTCAGACACTGCATTGCAGTCTTCACTCCTTTTCTTTAATCCTGTCACTTGTTTCTCTGTCTCACTCTTGTATGCTTTGCTGTCCTGACTCCTGTTGTCTCTGTGTCACTGTAATGTCTCTGCTGTTTTCTGTTCTCTCTCTCTGTTACAGGTACATTTTAATGTCCTTGTCTTTCTTTCTTATTGCTTACTGTGTCTCTTCTGGCTTATCTCTCCAGTATCGCTGCTCTTTACTGGCCTGTAGCTGTGAGTGGTCTCTCTCCTCTCATGTAATGTCTGCAGCTCTCTTTCTCTTCCTTAGTTTAGTTTTCAGTAGTGCTCACTTGTCTGTGGCTCTGCCTTGCTCAGACTGTCTCACCAATGGCTGGTCTCTTCTTGTGTCTCTCCTCAATTTCCTCGCAAATCAAGCGTATTTCTTGCTGCAGTACAGTGTAGTATCGTGACACAATTTATTTCTGCTGCATCATCAGCTCAGTCTCCACGGCTACTTGGCTCCTCCCCCTCACTAGCCTTCAACTGTCAAACTCAACTGTTACTTCCTCCCTGCACATGCCCAGCTTCTCTCTCCTCTTTCCTGCTCATTGGCTCCCCCTGGCGGCACCTGCAGGCTCCCTTTACAGCAGCACTTTCCACAAAAAGTAAATGCATCTGTAACCCTTGGTGTGTGTGTGTCTGTTGCAATGACACACACACAGGGTTACATTCACCCCCTTTTTTTCAAATTGTAGTCCCTACAATTTTTCTTTTAACCAAGTCAAAGTGTCTACATATAATCCGAACTGTTCAGGAAGCGGGGAATGTTGAGTATTTTTCCATTTTGACTCGTGGTCTAGTTCTGTTTGTGTAGAGCACCTTTGCTCTCCCTTCTCTGACTTCTCAAACTCTTTGTCTTGAGCTACCTTGACGTTTGTAAGCTGAATGGTTTCCAATGAACACTGTGTCCGTTTAGAACGCTTGAGCCGTTGAGGTTGTGGCATCGGTTGCCAATACGATTCCACTTCCTTTCTTTGAGAAGTATCTGTTCTATGTTGTAATACTTCATCTCCTACTAAGAAGTCATTAATCATTACTTTCTGACTAGGTCCTGGTATTTCTTTATTTATCCGACTACTTTCTTCAGCCTTCTCATGGCCTAAATCTTCTGGTGCTCTACTCTGAGCATGAATAATAGGTTTCTCTGGAGTCTTATTTTTCTTTCCTTCATTAGTTTCAGCTTCCAGAAATCTTCCAGTATCACTTGTTGTTCTTCCTGGTTGAGGAACAGATGAGTCCTGATCACACCTCTGTCTAAATTCTTCATATAAAGTAGGTTGTATAGGGTATTTTGCTCCTCCTTGTTTCTGGCTGTACAAGAAGCTCTTCACTTGATAATCACCATAGTTTCCCTGAGGCTTATATGGTCTCCAACATCTTGCATCCTTGCTACCTTGAACTGGAGTTCCACCAGGGCCAGTTAAATTAGTGGCTTCTGTACCTTTCCTTCCTTCCACAACGTCAAATTCAACCAATTCTCCATCTCTTACACTGTGAAGATAATGCCTGGGGTTGTTCTTCTTTATGGCAGACCAGTGCACAAACACATCTTCTTTGGTGTCATTCCGATTTAAAAATCCATATCCATTTCGCACATGAAACCATTTGACAATGCCTAGAACTTTGGTTGCGATTACCTTATTTTTTATCTTTAGCTTATCTTCCTTCCATTTCTCTGAGGCCTTCTTGTCTTGTCCTGCCATGCGGACCACCACTGCAGAATTCCTTGATTTTCTCTGAAAGCCTCTTCCACAGTCTCTTGCAGTGTGATCACTATGGTGACAGATCCAACATCCTGATTCCTCTGTGTTTCTATATCTCCACCTTGGATTTTCTGTTCTGAGTTCAGTTTTCTCCATGTTTTGTTTCATTTTGGCTAACTCTTCACTTAGTTCTTTGAGTGTTGTTTTTATTTTTCTAAATTCCCCCTCAGCATTATTGGTTATGAATTCAACTGCTGAATTTTTATGAGTAATCATAGTGGTGTTTTGTTGCAGTGTTCCCAGATGATTGGCTTCTTCCTCCTGACTGAGCTTGATAGCTAAGCTTTGAAGTTTCCGGAAATTCAAACTTGGATAATATTCTACTTTCTGTTTTAAGGATCTTTTAATAAAGTTGCTCCTTAATCCCCATATAAACTGATCTCTCAGCCACACAGCAGAATCTGTGGTAGTTTGTCCTCTTTCCTTTTCCTCTTTTATCTGTAGTCCACTCATTATTTCTTGTAAGGCATTGGCGAACTGAGGAATATTTTCGTTATCCTTCTGAATTCTGTCAACAAATCTCTTTCTCCACAAATGCAGCTCTGTAGGATCTCCATATATGTCTTCCAATACCTCGATAATTTGTTTCAGCGATACTGGTGTGGGCAGTTTAGCATTAATTACTGTTCGTTGAGCATCTCCCTCCAAAGTTATAACCGCTATTTCCATATGCAGCTCTCTGGGCACTTTATAAGCCTGCACAGCACTCTCTATTCTTTCACTCCACTCTCTCAGGGCCATATTATAACCATTGAACCTTGGTAGGTATGCAGCTAACATCCCTATAGCGGTCATGGTAAACACTGATGTGTAGCTTGCTGACCATTCTCCTGCAGCCTGAGTAGCTGAAGCATCATTTCTGGAGGGTAGTGTAGGCTGAGACTCCATCTTCCAGTTTTAAGGCACTTAGGTAATATCCTGCTGACTGTACGCCAAATGTAACACCTCTGAAATGCTTTAACTGTAAAGAAATCCTCCAGACACCAATCAGGTTCTTTTTAAGAAATATTTGTATTAAATCATATGGATAAAAAAGTTCAGTGACAAAACACATTCATAAACTTCTTCTTAGCAGATGAGTATAGGTAAGCCTCTTGTATACATCCGCCTGCTAGGATCAGGGCTAGCTCAGGAAACATATATGTGATACACTTTATTAGCATTAACTTGCCAGAATTTTCCTCACACAACACTCCGCTGTCTGCAACTTCTTCACAGCTGTCTTTTTAAAGTGGACCTGAATTCTTGCACAGGACAGAAGGAAACGTAGAGAAATGTCTGGCGGTTACCTAGCAACATCCAGGATGGGACAGAATATGTGAAATTGATGATTGTGAATGATCACTTAACATATAAGACGCACTGCTGTCTCCTCTGTATTTTGTCTGCCAGCTGTTATCACAAATCTCTTCAGACACTGCATTGCAGTCTTCACTCCTTTTCTTTAATCCTGTCACTTGTTTCTCTGTCTCACTCTTGTATGCTTTGCTGTCCTGACTCCTGTTGTCTCTGTGTCACTGTAATGTCTCTGCTGTTTTCTGTTCTCTCTCTCTGTTACAGGTACATTTTAATGTCCTTGTCTTTCTTTCTTATTGCTTACTGTGTCTCTTCTGGCTTATCTCTCCAGTATCGCTGCTCTTTACTGGCCTGTAGCTGTGAGTGGTCTCTCTCCTCTCATGTAATGTCTGCAGCTCTCTTTCTCTTCCTTAGTTTAGTTTTCAGTAGTGCTCACTTGTCTGTGGCTCTGCCTTGCTCAGACTGTCTCACCAATGGCTGGTCTCTTCTTGTGTCTCTCCTCAATTTCCTCGCAAATCAAGCGTATTTCTTGCTGCAGTACAGTGTAGTATCGTGACACAATTTATTTCTGCTGCATCATCAGCTCAGTCTCCACGGCTACTTGGCTCCTCCCCCTCACTAGCCTTCAACTGTCAAACTCAACTGTTACTTCCTCCCTGCACATGCCCAGCTTCTCTCTCCTCTTTCCTGCTCATTGGCTCCCCCTGGCGGCACCTGCAGGCTCCCTTTACAGCAGCACTTTCCACAAAAAGTAAATGCATCTGTAACCCTTGGTGTGTGTGTGTCTGTTGCAATGACACACACACAGGGTTACATTGGTAGCATGCAAGAAGTATACAGTAACAGGACACAGGTTGGTCCATGCGGCAAGCAAGGGCTATCCAGTAACTAGGAGAGGTTGGTCCAGGTGGCAGGCAATGGTGTTCAATAACAGGCAAGGTCAGTTCAGGCAGCAGGCAAGGATTTCCAGGGATCAAGCAGAGGTTAATCACAACAGACAAGAATAGTCAAATACAAGCCAAGGTCAATATCCAGCTTATCAGTAATAAGTGAGTGCGCACCCTGCAACTAGCCTAAGCTATGCTTATCACGGGCGATGACTGGGAGCACTCGTCAGGTTTAAATACAATACATCATCCAATCAGTGGCTGGCCACACTCCGCACATCCAATCACACAGCAAGGCCCTGCCTAGGTGTCTACTGTAAAGTCAGCTGACACCACTCTGTCAGCTGACCGGAGTCAGCTGACTATTGTTTACCTTTACCTTTGCAGAGGGCGTACTAAGAACGTGCCCTCCGCCTATCAGAATGTGCGGCCTTTGAGCCACCGGCAGTGGTGGAACAAGCTATGAGACCCGGAAGTGGCTGATTCGACCAGGACTTGGCGGAATCAACAATAGCAATGAATTCCTTATAACAATCATCCATACATAGGCCATCCAATGTGTTTGTATGCAAACAAATTGAAAACATTATCCAGTTATAAAAATTAGAAAAAAAGTATAAGAAAAAAATATAAAATGCATACCTACATGGCCATTATCCATGATCAAAAATGTTATGGTGTAATGTCCTGTCTTGTAACATCAGTGGATTAATATCCTGATAATTTCCAAGCTGCTCCTTTGAAAAGTCCACTGATATTGAGCCCAATTAAGTATACTCTTTATCAGGAATCATTATGTAGTAAATAGATCAGCAACAGTTAGTCCATATGTACACACAATATTTTGTATATAAAGCTGATTGTTAGTGTCCACCATTTTAATAAATCACATACAATACAATTTTCCAATTACAATACATCACATACACATGCTCCCTTCAGACTGTAAGTGCAGTTCTGTCCTCTGTAGGTATGAGTCGGAGCTCCGGCCGGTAGCTCTACAACTCCTTCCACCTCCCTCGGATGGTTTTGATGCTCTACGTTCCAGCGCTTGTGGCTACTACTTCCGGGTTGTTGTGGTTCACTTCTGGTGACGTCACCTCCCTCTTGCATCTCCGATAGATTGAAATGTAGTTTAATAGCCACAATTCCACTATACTTCAAGCGCAGCAGGGTGTGTTGGGCTGATGCGTTTCAGCGGGCACAGCCATCTTAATCAAAGCCAAGTATGAAGCGAGCTGCCATCATGGCTATTTATATAGGATTTGGACTCCTCCTAATCCTCCTACTCATCATTCTGGGTCCTAAAATGAGCACATCATGTTAGGCTGCTCAAACTATACTATAGATTTTAACCACTTGCCGACCGCCCATAGCCAATTGGTGGCGGCAAAGTGGCATGCCCAGGGCCGCATAACGCCAATTGGCAGTGGTTCCTGGGACACTAGCTGGCCGAGGATCGCTGACAATAGGCTCCGCCCACCCACAACGTCACCCTGCTGGCCGTTCGGTAGCGCCGGTGGGTTGTTAACCCCCCATCCGCCGCATGTAAAACGTAAAATACACTTTGTAATGTATACAAAGCATATTATACAGGCTGCCTCTTGCCCTGGTGGTCCCAGTGATCGAGGGACCACCAGGGCAGGAGGCAGCCCTCCTGATATGCACACAAACACACTGATCTGCCCCCCCCGCCCCCTGATCGCCCACAGCCCCCCTCAGACCCCCCCTGCCCACCCCCCTAGACCCCTGTTTGCACCCAATCACCCCCCTAATCACCCATCAATCACTCCCTGTCACCACCTGTCACTGCCACCCATCAGAACAGACCCTAACCTTCCCCTTGTGGGCACCTGATCACCCTCCCACACCCTTAGATTGCCCGCAGACCCACCCTCAGATCCCCTGCAAAACTGCATTGTTTACATCTGCTCTCCCCTCTAATCACCCACTTATCACCCATCAATCACCCATCAATCAACCCGTCACCACCTGTCACTGCTACCGATCAGATCAGACCCTAATCTGCCCCTTGCGGACACCCAATCACCCACCCACACCCTCAATTAGCCCCCCAGACCCCCTCTGATCAACTCGCCAATGCATTGCTTGCATATATTCTCCCCTGTAATCACCTATAGAGAATATAGTGGAGCACCTCCTCTGCTTCCTATTCGATGTGCCACGGCCAGATCCGGCAGCACTCCAGATCGATTATCAATATACAGCAAGAAGCCGGCACCATCCGTATTAATGCTCTTTTATTTGATCAGATGCTTGTAAACCATTGTAGCAACGTTTCAAAGCATACACGCTTCTTTGTCAAGCTAGGTTACAAGGCAAATACAATAAATGCATACAAAACTTCCTTTTATACTACATGGGTCTGTAAGCAACCAATCACATTCTCCGTTATAAACCACCTATCGGTGAAGCTCCTCATGGAGCGGACCTGATGGGGAACTGCTAAGGTACTTACAGATTGGTCAGCAGTATGTGTCATCACCTCTACGTATTTCAAAATCCCCTTCATTTAGCTCTGCTGCGACGGTTAGAGGAGAGGCCATCCGCAAACAACTGATCAAGATCGCTAAACTGCATGTTAATTTTGAATTACTGTATATTCCTGCGTATAAGACTACTTTTTAACCCTTGAAAATCTTCTGAAAAGTTGGGGGTCGTCTTATACGCCGGGTGTCATTGATGCTGGGTGATACGCCCTATCCTGTTACCGCCTCTCAGATCTCCCTGCTGAGGGAGCGCAATCTATTCTTCCATACCACTCTGATAAACAGGTAGACAAGGAGAGCTGACCAGTCTACTTAAGGAGAGTTGACCAATGCAACAAGTCAATTGACTATATACTGTTATATACTGGGTAACACATACAGTACAGCGCTAGTATCTGTTCATACACAGCACCAGTACATGATTTTTTTATTTTTATTTTAATTTGGTGTGCGTTGGAAGAGGGGTAGTCTTATACGGCGAGTATATCTCAAATTCTATATTTTAACTGGAAAAGTTGGGGGGTCGTCTTATATGCCCAGTCGTCTTATACGCCGGAATATACGGTACATGCTAAAACTCTTGCAGAATATTACAGAACCAAACGTATTCCTCGTGGGATGAGATCAAATGTAGCACCAATTATGTTCCCCACAGACCAGACGTTCTGCCACAAGTGGAGCTTAATCTGGAATAAGGCTTCATTTGATGCCATGGTACTAACAGTGGAGAGAATACAACAAGAGCTTCCAAAGCTTATGACTCAGCAACGAGAACTTAAAGAGAAATTACGTGCACTGATCTCCAAAGATGACTTTGACAAATTTGAACTTGAATTGATCATTATATTAGATTGGCATCAACAGCAGACTGAAGTCACAAAAAGAGACAAATACCAGAGAAATGCATCTGACTATAGCTCTGGCTATATATATCAGTGGCAGAGACCTATAAGGAGTGGGTGACCCGTCAGGAAACCTCGGGCAGGTGGTACAGGAGGTGCTCCACCCAATGAACCACGGCAGGAATCATCTGATTTTTAAACAAGTTCCTCCCAGGAGGGATTATCAGAACACTGATCAAACCAAGGAGGAGACACAGGGGCGGCAGGAAGCGGAGGAGGCATGAAAGATCGCCAGAGATCACGGCAAAACAAACCATACAGGAGAACATAGTTGTTAACATCTCTTCTGTCGAGCTCAGCCCACCGCAGCTATCAGCACTAAATCATGGCCTGTCTTTTGCCCCAGTTTACTGGCCGGACCCATTGGAGATCGACATAGATCTACAAAAGTTTTTTCGATCAATTAAACTTAAGTATTTCTTTTCAATACCTAGAGAATTTCCCACTAATACTGCTAATGCGAAAGATGATGATTGTCTACAGTTAGCTGAGTCAGGTTTAAGAATTAAGAGCAAGTTTCAACCCTCTTCTTGCCAAGTTATTGATAGCTTCATGGAGAAAGTCCAGGATGAGATTAACCAACTATTTAGGAGAAACAATGCTACTGGTTCCATAATCCATAGGAACATGTCAAGATTGGAGCAAAGGGCTATACAAGAATTGGTGGACAATCCTAATATTACGATTAAACCGGCCGATAAAGGCGGAGCGATAGTAGTGATGGAAATTGAGAAACACTGGAAGAAGGATTGATAATCGATCTGGAGTGCTGCCGGATCTGGCCGTGGCACATCGAATAGGAAGCAGTGGAGGTGCTCCACTATATTCTCTATAACGTGAGTTTCCTCAGCACACAGTGAGTGCACCTTCTGCATCAACATGGAGGACAGCAGCATGGACACTTTGATCCTCTCATATACACCAGAAGAGGCTGATAAGATTATGTCTCAGGTTTCAACTGAGGTGGCCTACCTGAATATGGCGGATGAGAAAGCCATCCGCAAACAACTGATCAAGATCGCTAAACTGCATGTTAATTTTTAATTACATGCTAAAACTCTTGCAGAATATTACAGAACCAAACATATTCCTCGTGGGATGAGATCAAATGTAGCACCAATTATGTTCCCCACAGACCAGACGTTCTGCCACAAGTGGAGCTTAATCTGGAATAAGGCTTCATTTGATGCCATGGTACTAACAGTGGAGAGAATACAACAAGAGCTTCCAAAGCTTATGACTCAGCAACGAGAACTTAAAGAGAAATTACGTGCACTGATCTCCAAAGATGACTTTGACAAATTTGAACTTGAATTGATCATTATATTAGATTGGCATCAACAGCAGACTGAAGTCACAAAAAGAGACAAATACCAGAGAGATGCATCTGACTATAGCTCTGGCTATATATATCAGTGACAGAGACCTATAAGGAGTGGGCGACCCATCAGGAAACCTCGGGCAGGTGGTACAGGAGGTGCTCCACCTAATGAACCACGGCAGGAATCATCTGATTTTTAAACAAGTTCCTCCCAGGAGGGATTATCAGAACACCGATCAAACCAAGGAGGAGACACAGGGGTGGCAGGAAGTGGAGGAGGCAGGAGAGATCGCCTGAGATCACGGCAAAACAAACCATACAGGAGAACATAGTTATTAACATCTCTTCTGTCGAGCTCACCCCACCGCAGCTATCAGCACTAAATCATGGCCTGTCTTTTGCCCCAGTTTACTGGCCGGACCCATTGGAGATCGACATAGATCTACAAAAGTTTTTTCGATCAATTAAACTTAAGTATTTCTTTTTAAATACCTAGAGAATTTCCCACTAATACCGCTAATGCGAAAGATGATGATTGTCTACAGTTAGCTGAGTCAGGTTTAAGAATTAAGAGCAAGTTCCAACCCTCTTCTTGCCAAGTTATTGATAGCTTTATGGAGAAAGTCCAGGATGAGATTAACCAACTATTTAGGAGAAACAATGCTACTGGTCCCATAATCCATAGGAACTTGTCAAGATTGGAGCAAAGGGCTATACAAGAATTGGTGGACAATCCTAATATTACGATTAAACCGGCCGATAAAGGCGGAGCGATAGTAGTGATGGACACTGAGAAATACCGGAAGGAGGATTGATAATCAATCTGGAGTGCTGCCGGATCTGGCCGTGGCACATCGAATAGGAAGCAGTGGAGGTGCTCCACTATATTCTCTATAACGTGAGTTTCCTCAGCACACAGTGAGTGCACCTTCTGCATCAACATGGAGGACAGCAGCATGGACACTTTGATCCTCTCATATACACCAGAAGAGGCTGATAAGATTATGTCTCAGGTTTCAACTGAGGTGGCCTACCTGAATATGGCGGATGAGAAAGCCATCCACAAACAACTGATCAAGATCGCTAAACTGCATGTTAATTTTGAATTACATGCTAAAACTCTTGCAGAATATTACAGAACCAAACGTATTCCTCGTGGGATGAGATCAAATGTAGCACCAATTATGTTCCCCACAGACCAGACGTTCTGCCACAAGTGGAGCTTAATCTGGAATAAGGCTTCATTTGATGCCATGGTACTAACAGTGGAGAGAATACAACAAGAGTTTCCAAAGCTTATACCTCAGCAACGAGAACTTAAAGATAAATTACGTGCACTGATCTCCAAAGATGACTTTGACAAATTTGAACTTGAATTGATCAATATATTAGATTGGCATCAACAGCAGACTGAAGTCACAAAAAGAGACAAATACCAGAGAGATGCATCTGACTATAGCTCTGGCTATATATATCAGTGGCAGAGACCTATAAGGAGTGGACGACCCATCAGGAAACCTCGGGCAGGTGGTACAGGAGGTGCTCCACCCAATGAACCACGACAGGAATCATCTGATTTTTTAACAAGTCCCTCCCAGGGGGGATTATCAGACCACCGATCAAACCAAGGAAGAGACACGGGCGGCAGGAAGCAGAGGAGGCATGAGAGATCACCTGAGATCACGGCAAAACAAACCATACAGGAGAACATAGTTGTTAACATCTCTTCTGTCGAGTTCACCCCACCGCAGCTATCAGCACTAAATCATGGCCTGTCTTTTGCCCCAGTTTACTATAAAGATTTTTTCGATCAATTAAACTTAAGTATTTCTTTTCAACACCTAGAGAATTTCCCACTAATACCGCTAATGCGAAAGATGATGATTGTCTACAGTTAGCTGAGTCAGGTTTAAGAATTAAGAGCAATTTCCAACCCTCTTCTTGCCAAGTTATTGATATCTTCATGGAGAAAGTCCAGGATGAGATTAACCAACTATTTAGGAGAAACAATGCTACTGGTCCCATAATCCATAGGAATAGAGTTGGGCCGAACGGTTCGCCTGCGAACGGTTCCATGCGAACTTCAGTGGTTCGCGTTCGCGTCCCGCAGGCGAACCTTTGCGGAAGTTCGGTTCGTCCCATAATGCACATGGAGGGTCAACTTTGACCCTCTACATCACAGTCAGCAGGCCCAGTGTAGCCAATTAGGCTACACTAGCCCCTGGAGCCCCACCCCCCCCTTATATAAGGCAGGCAGCGGCGGCCATTACGGCCACTCGTGTGCCTGCATTAGTCAGAGTAGGGCGAGCTGCTGCAGACTGTCTCTCAGGGAAAGATTAGTTAGGCTTAGCTTGTTCCTGTCTGGCTGCATACCTGTTCTGTGAACCCACCACTGCATACCTGTGCTGTGAACCCACCACTGCATACCTGTGCTGTGAACCCACCACTGCATACCTGTTCTGTTCAGTGGACCCGCCACTGTATACCTGTTCATTGAACCCACCACTGCATACCTGTGCTGTGAACCCACCACTGCATACCTGTGCTGTGAACCCACCACTGCATACCTGTGCTGTGAACCCACCACTGCATACCTGTGCTGTGAACCCACCACTGCATACCTGTTCTGTTCAGTGGACCCGCCACTGCATACCTGTTCTGTTTAGTGAACCGCCACTGTATACCTGTTCTGTTTAGTGAACCCGCCACTGCATACCTGTTCTGTTCAGTGGACCCACCGCATCAGTGCGCATACCTGTGCAGTTAAGTGAACCCGCCACTGCATACCTGTTCTGTTCAGTGGACCCGCCACTGCATACCTGTTCTGTTTAGTGAACCGCCACTGTATACCTGTTCTGTTTAGTGAACCCGCCACTGCATACCTGTTCTGTTCAGTGGACCCGCCACTGCATACCTGTTCTGTTTAGTGAACCGCCACTGTATACCTGTTCTGTTTAGTGAACCCGCCACTGCATACCTGTTCTGTTCAGTGGACCCACCGCATCAGTGCGCATACCTGTGCAGTTAAGTGAACCCGCCACTGCATACCTGTTCTGTTCAGTGGACCCGCCACTGCATACCTATTCTGTTTAGTGAACCCGCCACTGCATACCTGTTCTGTTCAGTGAACCCACTGCATCAGTGCGCATACCTGTGCAGTTAAGTGAACCCGCCACTGCATACCTGTTCTGTTCAGTGGACCCGCCACTGCATACCTGTTCTGTTTAGTGAACCGCCACTGTATACCTGTTCTGTTTAGTGAACCCGCCACTGCATACCTGTTCTGTTCAGTGGACCCGCCCCAAGACTAAGTCAGTCCCCACACATACAGCATCTCTGCCTGCACGCCGTGTGACTGGCTGCCTGGCCTGCCCCAAGAAGACTAAGTCACTCCCAGTCCCTTCACACAGCATGTCTGCCTGCAGGCCGCTTGACTACCTTCTCCGCCACCACCAACAGGGTCCGGGACTCCAGGCGGATTGCTGAATTTTTTAGGCCGCTGCTAGCAGCGGCCGCTGTAATAATTTTTCGGGTGCGTGTACATGACTGCCTAATTTTTCTGGCTGCACTGCGGGCAGCTGCAACAACAAAAGAAAAGGCATGTACATGCGCCCATTCCCCTTCGTGATCATTACCTTGCCGTGGTGAAGGGGCTTGCGTATCACAATGGAGCAATGACCGGCGCCTAGATGAGTGTCTCGGGGGGCACACCCACGATAATAAGGTCGTTGCCTCATTGTGGTCAGACCAAATTTGATCAGCTGGACAGTCACTGTTCTGTCATTCAGCTACATCAGCCAGGTGACCATATGGGCTGTAAAGCCACCAAAACCTGCACTCTCGCCATGGTGCGCACCAGTAAAGCACGGCCGTCACTACACAAACAGCTGTTTGCGGTGCGTTACACGATGAGTTTGGTGTGTCAGTGTGAAGCAGTACCTTAATTACACTACCTGATTGATGTATACACATGCAAGATGTTTGAAAGCACTTTAGGCCTGTCATTTAGCATTCAATGTGATTTCTGCCCTTAAAACGCTGCTTTGCGTCAAATCCAGATTTTTCCCGGGGACTTTTGGCATGTATCCCACTCCGCCATCCCCCCCTCCAGGTGTTAGACCCCTTGAAACATCTTTTCCATCACTTTTGTGGCCAGCATAATTATTTTTTTTTTCAAAGTTCGCATCCCCATTGAAGTCTATTGCAGTTCGCAAACTTTAACGCGAACCGAACCTTTCGCGAAAGTTCGCGAACCCGGTTCGCGAACCGAAAATCGGAGGTTCGGCCCAACACTACATAGGAACATGTCAAGATTGGAGCAAAGGGCTATACAAGAATTGGTGGACAATCCTAATATTACGATTAAACCGGCCGATAAAGGCGGAGCGATAGTAGTGATGGACACTGAGAAATACTGGAAGGAGGTTCTGAGGCAACTACAGGACCAAACGACATATCAAGTACTACTAACAGACCCCATACAGGACATACAATCTAGAATAGCTCGGGCGGTCTCTAGAGCTTTAGGAGAGAAAATAATCGATAATAAATTGGCTGAATATCTGATCCAGACACATCCTATTACACCAGTGATTTACATCTGTCCCAAAATCCATAAGAGTCTTGTGGACCCCCCAGGAAGACCTATTGTGGCGGGGGTAGATTCAGTGTTTGCCCAAATTGCAAAGTACCTCAATAAGATATTGAGACCTTATGTTACAGCCCAAAAGTCCTACTTGAGAGACACACCTATGTTTCTTAATATGCTACGTAACATTCCTCCGATTGATGGAGAGTGTCTTTTGGTTACTATGGATGTGGAGAGCCTCTACACCTCCATCCCACATGATGGGGGTGTGGAGGCTGTCCGGTATATGCTTGAGATAGCCTCTGATTATTCTAGAGCGCAGGTGGATTTTGTGTGTTCTCTTTTAGAAATTGTACTCAGGCTTAACTATTTTCGTTTTGAGGATACTTTGTATATGCAAATTAGGGGTACTGCGATGGGGTCGAACGTGGCCCCATCCTATGCAAACATCTATATGGGCGTGTATAAGCAAATGTATGTTTATACCAATGAGTTATTTAAGAAATATGCTCTGCAATGGTTTCACTACATAGATGATATTTTTTGCTTGTGGGCGGGGCCACGTTCGACCCTTGACACCTTTGTGTCAGAATTGATGGACAGATGTAGACAGATTAGATTGACAATACATAGCTCTGTAGAGAGTGTGAGCTTTCTTGATACTGTGGTGAAGCGACAAGGAGAGCAATTGGTCACCGATCTCTATGTTAAGTCCACGGATGTGAACTCCCTTCTTCATTACGGGAGTTTCCATCCGTGGGCTACGAGGAGGTCGGTGCCAATAAGTCAATTTCATAGGGTAAGGACGATAGTTGAGGGGGGTGATACTCAGGACAGGAGACTAGATGAAATGCAACACAAATTCATGCAACGGGGTTACCCCGTGGAGGTGGTTTGGAGAGCTAGAGAGAAGATGCCAAGACATGGACATAGAAAGAAAAAAGATGTGGGTAACAGGATCCCATTTGTTTCTAAGTATAGTCTTATGAGTGATGACATTGCAAAGATAGTCAAAAAGCATTGGCATTTTCTATCAGATAGCTTCCCTCACATTGAACAATTCACGAATCCCCCCATATTTTCTTATAAATCTGCGGGACCGGTTGGTCCATGCAGACAGGGCCAAAACGGGATCTCATATCAGGCTTTCACGTAGGGGCACATTCCCGTGTCTGAACTGCATGCACTGCAGTTCGGTCATAAAAGGTGATCAAATCACCCACCCCTACAAGGGTACCAAATTTAAGATTCAGGGTTGCCACACATGTGATTCCACATATGTGGTATATGCACTAAAATGCCCATGTGGCTTATAATATATAGGTCAAACAACACAAAAAATGAAAGTGAGACTGTCATCTCACAAGCATGCCATACGTGAAGGCCTGATAGATCAAGCTGTGCCCTACCATTTTAGACAGGCCAGACATAATGTAAGTCAACTTAAATATATGATTATTGAGCAGATACTGCAAACTAGAAGGGGGGGGGGGATAGGCTGAAGCGGCTATTGTGCAGAGAGGCACATTGGATTAAGAAACTTGACACCATGGAGCCAAGGGGACTGAATCGGGAATTAGATCTGGCTCCTTTTTTATAGTATAGCCTGTATAAGATCTTTTTGTATCCTTATGATTAAATTTGTCTCAAGTTTCCCCTTGCCTCCATGGTGTTAGAGATGTATGTGATTTGGCTGGCAGCTGTGTCTTGTGCTCTCTGGCCCACCTCGGTGGATGTTGATCCATGATATGTGTATGTATATGCAGGGTGGATACATGCATGCATACAATGTTGCCACTGTGTGGCATTATATGTAGTGGGAGGAATAGGTTTCGCTTACAGGACAAACTATTTTCGCTATTAACCTGCTCCTCTGTTGTCTCCTCTTTTTTATGTGATGCTTTATGTGATGATCTGCACTATCATATAGTTATGTGTAAGGCCATATACATGTACGCTGACACTGCGGAGGCTTTGTTTACATCGTCAGTGGGCGTTGCGCCGTTCATGACGCACCGCACACTAATAGGTCTGCGCTACGGGGGAGGGCGGTGACTGGCTACGTCATGCCCGACCCACGTGACTCCGACGTTCCCCATCTGGTCCGCCGATGACGGCGGCGCAGTGGGAGGAGGCGGAGGCGGGACGCAGTCCTCTAAGCGCCACAGCAGAGCTAAATGAAGGGGATTTTGAAATACGTAGAGGTGATGACAAATACTGCTGACCAATCTGTAAGTACCTTAGCAGTTCCCCATCAGGTCCGCTCCATGAGGAGCTTCACCGATAGGTGGTTTATAACTGAGAATGTGATTGGTTGCTTACAGGCCCATGTAGTATAAAAGGAAGTGCTTTGTATGCATTTATTGTATTTGCCTTGTAACCTAGCTTGACAAAGAAGCGTGTATGCTTTGAAACGTTGCTACGATGGTTTACAAGCATCTGATCAAATAAAAGAGCATTAATACGGATGGTGCCGGCTTCTTGCTGTACATTGATAATCCCCTGTAATCACCTACTGATCACCTATCAATCACCCCGTCACCCCCTGTCACCACCTATATACTGGTAGGTGAACAGAGGCGCCAGAAGGATAAAAGTACATACAATTTTTTAAAAAATTGCTGGGAGGAAGTGGTGGACTCGCCTCCGTTTAAGCAGACACCAAGGACTGTAAATATATAGATATACACATTTATTGAAAAATCCCCCAAAGATGCAATGCGTTTCACGGGCACAGTCCACTTCTTCAGGCAATAAGCAGGGGATAAACAACAGCAATTCAGTTATAGCAAGCAGAGCACCTCAAAGATGCAACGCGTTTCGCGGGCACAGCCCACTTCTTCAGGCAATAAGCAGAAACATACATATATCCAGGCACATCGCCTCTAGTTAGGACATTAAATAAATTATTAGATAAAGGGAGGTGCTGAAGGGGGTGTGGCTAGAAACAGCAAAAATCAATTAACCCTTCGCACACTCACATGCAAATGTTCAAACAAATGCATTCACAGATTTACTCATCCAGGCACAACTGTTATCCCTACAGCTAAATTAAAAGCCAGGGTTTTAGTTCACAGAAGAATGCATTCTTATGCTTAGTCACCTATACTGCGTAGAAGTACCCAGGTAAACATAGGTGTCCTAACTCTGGCCCTGTAACATGCATAGTGCAGACATGCAAACACATTCATTGCATCAAACCTATCAATGGATTAGGAGCACACATCCTAACTTCCTCTCCTGGGAAAGACAGTGCATCTTACCAATCGCACAAGGGAGCTAATGTTATGTGTCCATGTGCACCATGCGCATACACCAGCATAAGCTGTCTGCATGCTGACAAACATACAGGGGAAGGGGGGAGTGCACCGAATTGGACCCTAGCCACAGGGGTCAATGATAAGAATAAACATACATATATCCAGGCACATCGCCTCTAGTTAGGACATTAAATAAATTATTAGGGAAAGGGAGGTGCTGAAGGGGGTGTGGCTAGAAACAGCAAAAATCAATTAACCCTTCGCACACTCACATGCAAATGTTCAAACAAATGCATTCACAGATTTACTCATCCAGGCACAACTGTTATCCCTACAGCTAAATTAAAAGCCAGGGTTTTAGTTCACAGAAGAATGCATTCTTATGCTTAGTCACCTATACTGCGTATAAGTACCCAGGTAAACATAGGTGTCCTAACTCTGGCCCTGTAACATGCATAGTGCCAACATGCAAACACATTCATTGCATCAAACCTATCAATGGATTAGGAGCACACATCCTAACTTCCTCTCCTGGGAAAGACAGTGCATCTTACCAATCGCACAAGGGAGCTAATGTTATGTGCACCATGCGCATACACCAGCATAAGCTGTCTGCATGCTGACAAACATACAGGGGAAGGGGGGAGTGCACCGAATTGGACCCTAGCCACAGGGGTCAATGATAAGAATAAACATACATATATCCAGGCACATCGCCTCTAGTTAGGACATTAAATAAATTATTAGGGAAACAGGTGCTCTGCTTGCTATAGCTGAATTGCTGTTGTTTATCCCCTGCTTATTGCCTGAAGAAGTGGGCTGTGCCCGCGAAACGCGTTGCATCTTTGGGGGATTTTTCAATAAATGTGTATATCTATATATTTACAGTCCTTGGTGTCTGCTTTAACAGAGGCAAGTCCACCACTTCCTCCCAGCAATTTTTAAAAAATGTTATGTACTTTTATCCTTCTGGTGCCTCTGTTCACCTACCAGTATATTTGAGTCCACCCTAGGTGGAGGGGTGATCTACCCCCTTTCTTTCTATCTACAGAGAGCGACTTCTTAATCCTGAGTGAGGACAGGTCTAATCTCCTCACCTGCCTAATGAGTGGTTACCTAGGTGGTAACCCGTGTTTTTGAGTATTACCATCTCACTGTTTCATTTATCCAATCAATTTTGACATACTACACCATATTGGGCTCTCGATTTCTCTTCAACTTTAGTTTCCCTGTCACCACCTGTCACTGCTACCCATCAGATCAGACCCTAATCTGCCCCTTGTGAGCACCCAATCACCCGCCCACACCCTCCGATAGCCCCCCCAGACCCTCTTTGATCAACTCGCCAGTGCATTGCTTGCATATATTCTCCCCTGTAATCACCTACTGATCACCTATCAATCACCTCATCACCCCCTGTCACTGTTATCCATCAGATCAGACCCTAATCTGTCCCTTGCGGGCACCCAATCACCCGCCCACACCCTCAGATAGCCCCCCAGACCCCCTCTGATCAACTCGCCAGTGCATTGCTTGCATATATTCTCCCCTGTAATCACCTACTGATCACCCATCAATCACCCTGTCACCACCTGTCACTGCTACCCATCAGATCAGACCCTAATCTGCCCCTTGCGGGCACCCAATCACCCGCCCACACCCTCAGATAGCCCCCAGGCCCTGTCTGATCACCTCCCCAGTGCATTATTTACATCTGTTCTACCCTTTAATCACCCACTGATCACCCATCAATAACCCCCTGTCACCACCTGTCACTGCTACCAGGGGCATAGCTACAACTCACTGGGCCCCATAGCAAATTTTATGGACAGCCCCCCCCCCCCCCCTTTCGGACAAACCCCTTCTTGCCAGTGGTCTCCCTTTGGTGGTGCTAACAGCCTACTAACTAATAATGTCTATAAAGCATAATGTGTGGGCAGCATGGTAGCATAGTGGATAACACTCTTGTATTGCTGCACTGGGTCCCCAGTTCAAATCCCAGCCAGGACCCTATCTGCATGGAGTTTGTATGTTATCCCCACGTCTGCATGGTTTTCTGCCGGTCACTCCAGTTTCTCCCACATTCCAAAAACATACAGATAACTTAATTGGTTCTCCCCTAAAGACTATGATGGGCATATGACTACGGTAGGATTAGATTGTGAGCTCCTCTGAGGACAGTCAGTGACATGACTATGTACTCTGTAATGTGCTGCAGAAGATGTCAGTGCAATATAAATACATAATAATAATATGGTAGGACATTAGACTATGACTATAGTAGGATTAGATTTTGAGCTCCTCTGAGGGACAGTCAGGGACATGACTATGTACTCTGTAAAGTGCTGCAGAAGATGTCAGTGCTATATAAATACATAATAATAATATGATAGGACACTAGACTATGACTATGGTAGGATTAGATTATGAGCTCCTCTGAGGACAGTCGGTGACATGACTATGTATTCTGTAATATGCTGCAGAAGATGTCACTGCTATATAAATACATAATAATATGGTAGGACATTGGACTATGACTATGGACAGGATTAGATTGTGAGCTCCTCTGCGGATAGCCAGTAACATGATTATGTACTCTGTAAAGTGTTGCAGAAAATGTCAGTGCTGTCCTCTGAGGGCAGTTAGTACTGTATCTGGAAAACAGGAAGTCATGTAGTCTGTATTTTAATGTAACACATTGAGCCTCCAATGCTTTCTGTAGCAGTGGGATTCCAGTAGTCACTGACATTATATGGACCAGCGCTGCTTTGGAGAAAAAGCAAGCAGCTCTGCATTTTCACATTGCAATGCTGCTCAGCACATAAAAGTATGAGCTATGTATCATCTGATCTATAGGGAGAGAGAGGCAGAATGATGGACAAGAGAGGAGGAGGGAAGGATATACTGTACTGTATAGCTTCCTCACCAGGACTGCAGGCTTTTCTAGCTGTCCCCTTGCCAGGGGAGATCAGGATCACACATCCAGCGTGTGGGGGAGATAGGGGAGAAAAGCGCTATAGAAATGTTATTTTATTGTATTGTATTATAAAGAGTGGAGACATTAGGCAGCAGCCTGAGAGCTTTTAAAAGAGTGAATTTCAGCAAATGAACTTATTTAACGACTTCCATAAACATATCAAAGATCTGCTCCTGTCATTTTCCTCCGTGTACACTCCCTATTGCAATACCTCTGCTCCCCCATTACATGCTGATCAGTGTGTGCTGGGCAGGGGGTTTGTGGCAACCAGTGTATACAGCGTACAATAACATCAAGACCCCCATAGCTATACAAATAAACACTCCTCTTCCCTGTGCCACCCCTTCCCTGCAGCTGCTGCCTGTGTCCCACAACGTCCTCTCCACATACCTTAGTTAGTTACCAGTCCTCAGCACTCTTCCACTTCCTCGAATCTCCCGGGTCTTTGCTCAGCCCCGCCCCTCAGAGTCAGAGAGAGGGGACGGGGAGGATAGCAGAGCGTGCAGGAGAGAATCCAGTATGAGAGAGTTCTGACATGTAAACCACACATCTCTGGCTCTGATTACTGCCAGAGGGGCCTGTGTAGTGCTACGACTGACAGGGCCTCCGACTCTCTATGGGCCTGGCAAAGGAGTACCTCCTGTACCCATCTGAAGGCAGCCCTGTGGGGCCACCTAGTGGCCATGGGCCCCATAGCAAGGCTATGGCTGCTATCCTTATTTCTACACCAGTGACTGCTACCCATCATACCCATCAGATCAGACCCTCATCTGCCACCTTGTGGGCACCCAATTACCCACCCACACCCTCAGATCGCCCTCAGACCCCCCCCCCCCCCCCCGATCACCTCCACAGTGCATTGCTTGCATCTATTCCCCCCTCTATTCACACCCTGAGACACCCATCAATTACCTCCTGTCACCCCCTAGCACACCTACCCATCAGATCAGGCCCTAATTTGCCCCGTGTGGGCTCCTGATCACTCGGCCAAACCCTCAGATCCCCCTCAGACCCCCTTCCGATCACCTCCCCAGTGCATTGATTGCATCTATTCTCCCTTCTAATCACCCCCTGAGACACCCATCAATCACCTCCTGTCACCACCTGTCACCCCCTAGCACTCCTATCCATCAGATCAGGCCCTAATCTGCCCCCTGCGGGCTTCTGATCACCCGGCCAAACCCTCACCCGCCCCACAGCAGGGACAGATTTTTTTTTCTGATCACTGCTGGTCTCTATGACTTAATTGTGGCTGAGACCAACCGTTATGCCACACAATACGCAACCGCCAATCCAAGAAGCTACTATGCCCAGCCTTTTCGGTGGAAGCCACTCCAAGTTTCTGAACATAACATTTTTTGGGGCCTTCTCCTTAACATGGATCTAGTCAAAAAGAATGTATTGCGGTCTTATTCGTCTACGCACACAATACATCACATGCTCATGTTCTCTGCTGCCATGCCCAGGTCACTATTTGAGAACATCCTGCGCTTCCTGCACTTCAGTGCCAATACAACCTGCCATCTAAGAGGCCACCCTGCTTATGACCGGTTCCACAAAATCCGGCCCCTCATAGACCACCTGTCATCAAAATTTGCAGATGCTTATACCCCTGAACAGTCATTTTGAGGCATTTGGTTTTCAGACGACTACTCACGGTTTTGGGCCCCTAAAATGCCAGGGCAGTATAGGAACCCTACAAGTTACCCCATTTTAGAAAGAAGACACCCCAAGGTATTCCATTAGGTGTATGATGAGTTCATAGAAGATTTTATTTTATTGTCGAAAGTTAGCGGAAATTGATTTTTATTGTTTTTTTTTTTCACAAAGTGTCATTTTCCACTAACTTGTGACAAAAAATAAAATATTCTATGAACTCACCATACACCTAACGGAATACCTTGGGGTGTCTTCTTTCCAAAATGGGGTCACTTGTGGGGTTCCTATACTGCCCTGACATTTTAGGGGCCCTAAACCATGAGGAGTAGTCTAGAAACCAAATGCCTCAAAATGACCTGTGAATAGGACGTTGGTTCCCTTAGCGCACCTAGGCTGCAAAAAAGTGTCACACATGTGGTATCGCCGTACTCAGGAGAAGTAGTATAATGTGTTTTGGGGTGTATTTTTACACATACCCATGCTGGGTGGGAGAAATATATCTGTAAATGGACAATTGTGTGTAAAAAAAATCAAAAAATTGTCATCTACAGAGATATTTCTCCCACATAGCATGGGTATGTGTAAAAATACACCCCAAAACACATTATACTACTTCTCCTGAGTACGGTGATACCACATGTGTGACACTTTTTTTGCAGCCTAGGTGCACTAAGAGGCCTAACGTCCTATGAGTACCTTTAGGATTTCACAGGTCATTTTGAGGCATTTGGTTTCTAGACTACTCCTCACGGTTTAGGGCCCATAAAATGCCAGGGCAGTATAGGAACCCCACAAGTGACCCCATTTTAGAAAGAAGACACCCCAAGTTATTCCATTAGGTGTATGGTGAGTTCATAGAACATTTTATTTTTTGTCACAAGTTAGTGGAAAAAGACACTTTGTGATAATAAAACAATAAAAATCAATTTCCACTAACATGTGACAAAAAATAAAATCTTCTGTGAACTCACCATACTACTAACGGAATACATTGAGGTGTCTTCTTTCTAAAATGGGGTCACTTGTGGGGTTCCTATACTGCCTTGGCATTTTAGGGGCCCTAAACTGTGAGTAGTAGTCTAGAAACCAAATGCCTCAAAATGACCTGTTAAATCCTAAAGGTACTCATAGGACGTTGGGCCCCTTAGCGCATCTAGGCTGCAAAAAAGTGTCACACATGTGGTATCGCCGTACTCAGGAGAAGTAGTATAATGTGTTTTGGGGTGTATTTTTACACATACCCATGCTGGGTGGGAGAAATATTTCTGTAAATGGACAATTGTGTTTAAAAAAATCAAAAAAAATCTCATTTACAAAGATATTTCTCCCACCCAGCATGGGTATGTGTAAAAATACACCACAAAACACATTATACTACTTTTCCTGAGTACGGCAATACCACATGTGTGACACTTTTTTGCAGTCTAGGTGCGCTAAGGGGCCCAAAGTCCTATGAGCACCTTTAGGCTTTACAGGGATGCTTACAATTTAGCACCCCCCAAAATGCCAGGACAGTAAGCACACCCCACAAATGACCCCATTTTGGAAAGTAGACATCCTAAAGTATTCAAAGAGGGGCATGGTGAGTCAGTGGCAGACTTCTTTTTTGTTTGTCACACGTTAGCAGAAATGGAAACTTTTTTTTATTTATTATTTTGTCACAAAGTGTCATTTTTCGCTAACGTGTGACAAAAAATAAAATCTTCTATGAACTCACCATGCCTCTTAGAAAATACTTTGGGATGTCTTCTTTTCAAAATGGGGTCATTTGGGGGGTATTTATACTATCCTGGAATTCTAGCACCTCATGAACCCTGACAGGTGCTCAGAAAAGTCAGAGATGCTTCAAAATGGGAAAATTCACTTTTTGCACCATAGGTTGTAAACGCTATAACTTTTACCCAAACCAATAAATATACACTTATTGGATTTTTTTTTTCAAAGACATGTAGCACAATAAATTTTGACAAACATGTATATAGAAATTTTACTTTATTTGAAAAATGTCAGCACAGAAAGTTAAAAAAATCATTTTTGTGACAAAATTCATGTCTTTTTTGATGAATATAATACAAACTATAAATTACAGCAGCAATCAAATAGCACCAAAAGAAAGCTGTATTAGTGACAAGAAAAGGAGGTAAAATTCATTTAGATAGTAGGTTGTATGACTGAGCAATAAACCGTTAAATCTGCAGTGGTCTGAATGGAAAAAAAAGTGTCTGGTCCTTAAAATGACACTTAAAGGGATACTGTAGGGGGGTCGGGGGAAAATGAGCTGAACTTACCCGGGGCTTCTAATGGTCCCCCGCAGACATCCTGTGCCCGCGCAGCTACTCATCGATGCTCTGGCCCCGCCTCCGGTTCACTTCTGGAATTTCTGACTTTAAAGTCAGAAAACCACTGCGCCTGCGTTGCCGTGTCCTAGATCCCGCTGATGTCATCAAGAGCGCACAGCGCAGGCCCAGTATGGTCTGTGTCTGCGCAGTACACTCCTGGTGACATCAGCGGGAGCGAGGACACGGCAACGCAGGCGCAGTGGTTTTCTGACTTTAAAGTCAGAAATTCCAGAAGTGAACCGGAGGTGGGGTCGGAGCATTGGGGAGTGGCTGCGCCAACACAGGATGTCTGCGGGGGACCATTAGAAGCCCCGGGTAAGTTCAGCTCATTTTCCCCTGACCCCCCTACAGTATCCCTTTAAGTAAAAAAAATGAGTTTTACTCACCTGGGGCTTTCCTCAGCCCCCTGCAGCTGATCGGTGCACTCGACGTGTCCCTCCGATCCTCCTGTTCCCTCCGGCGGCTACTTCCTATTCAGCCTTCACCGGCCGTCAGGCTGGGAACGCGAGAGATTCTTCGCGTTCCCAGCCACAATAGCGCCCCCTATGCTGCTATTGCGGCCTTCCTTTCCACAATAGCAGCTTAGGGGGCGATATTGTGGCTGGGAACGCAAAGAATCACTCACATTCCCAGCCTGACGGCCGGTGACAGCGAGACAGGAAGTAGCCGCCGGCAGGGACAGGAGGATTGGAGGGCACGTCGAGGGCACCGATCAGCTGCAGGAGGCTGAGGAAAGCCCCAGGTGAGTAAAACTTTTTTTTTTCTACACTTAAGGTTCACTTTAAGGGGTTTTATGACTGCAGTCCTTAAGTGGTTAAAATTCACCTGCCCATTGAAGTCTATGGCGGTTTGCCAGATTCGCCTGTTCATGAACATTTGTGGAAGTTTGCGTTCGCAAATGGAAAATTGTCACTGACAAGAGAGGCATTGACTTGGCTCTGCACATGTATGTGCAGGCTTTGTAATTTGACAAAAAAAAAAAAGTTCTGGTGGTGACCACAACTTTTCCTCTTCCTGATCATGCTCATCTACAGCCAGATCCAGTACTGTTTGGAGGGCACGTTCCAGGAAGAAAGTGTATGGGATGAGGTCGCTGATGGTGCCTTGGGTCCAATTCACCTGGTTTGTCACCTCCTCAAAAGGACACATGATCCTACAGGCATTGCACATGAGTGTCCAGTAACTCGGCAAAAAAAATCCCTGGCTCTGCAGAGCCTGTCTTAGCGCCATGGTCATACAGATAGTCGTTGATGGCTTTTTATTGTTGGAGCAGGCATGCGAACATTAGGAGCGTTGAATTCCAGTGAGTTGGGCTGTCGCAAATCAAGCGCCTCACTGGCAGGTACTTTTGCCGCTGAATATCTGCAAAGCGCACCATGGCTGTATAGGAATGCCTGAAATGGCCTCACTTTCCTAGACTGCTTAAAGAGGAATTCTAGCAACAATAATGTAATAAAATAAGTGCTTAATTTTTACAATAATTATTTATAAATTATTTAGTCAGTGTTTGCCCATTGTAAAATATTTTAAATCTCTCATTTACATTCTGACATTTATCACATGGTGACATATTTACAGCTGGCAGGTGATGTAGCTGCTGCTTTTTTGGCAGTTGAAAACAGCTGTAAACAGCTATTTCCCACAATGCAACAAGGTTCATGAACAGTAAACTGCCAGGACCATGGTCCTCAGAGTTTCTTGTGGGAGGGGTTTCACCACAATATCAGCCATACAGAGTCCATTAATGATTCGTTTGTGAAAAGGAATAGATTTCTCATGTAAAAGGTGGTATCAGCTACTGATTGGGATGAATTTAAATTCTTGGTCACATCTTTTCTTTAAGGACCTCCTGTAAACCCAGGTACTTACTTACAAAGTGTTGTATAATAAGATTTAAAACATGTGCCATGCAGGGCACATGTGTTAACTTTCCCAAATTCTAAGCCACCAACAGATTGCTTCCATTGTCACACACCACTTTGCCAATCTCCACTTGGTGCAGGGTCAGCCACTGATCCACCTGTGCAGTAAGAGTGGCCAGAAGGGCTTGTCCAGTGTGACTCTCGGCTTTCAGGCAAGTCAGACCCAGGATGGCATTATACCGTCATATCTGGGATGCGAATAGGCCATGGGGAGCTGGGGGTGTGCATTTGTAGTTGAGGAGGACACAGCAGCAGCAAAAGAGGACCCAGCCGAGGAAGATAGCGAAAAGGAGGGAGGAGGAGAAGAGGAGGTGGCAGCAGGCCTGCCTGCCATTCGTGGCGGTGTCACCAACATCAGTGCAGAGCCATGCATGTCATGCTTGCCAGCAAGCAGCAGGTTTAACCAATGTGTGGTATAGGTGATATACCTGCTCTAACCGTGCTTTGCAGACCAGATATCAGTAGTCAGATAGGCCCTTGCCCCAACACTGTGTACCAGAGATGCTTTGACGTGGCTTTCCACATTACAGTACAGGTTGGGGATTACCTTTCTGGAAAAATAATTTCTTCCGGGTACATTCCACTGCAGTATCCCAGTCCACTGCGGTGTCCTGATCTTCCCCGCTTACAGCTAGTTTCCTCCTCTTCCTCTCTTTCTCTCCATCTGAACTGTCCCCTCTTTTTCATCTGTTCTTGCGGGCACCCACGTCACATCCATTGACACACCATCATCAGCTTCTTCTCTTGTTTCTGACAACTCACACTAGGCACCAGCAGCGGTACATCTTCATCAGCATCACACCTTACATCCATGTTTGTAATGACGCCTCACTGATACATATCAGGTGGTGTAACATCCTTATGTGCTGCATCTTCTGGCAATAATGCTTGTGCATCACTAATTTCCTCAAACTGATGTGTGAATAACTCCTCTGACACATCAAGTGAAACGGCTGTGGTGATGGGGTGAGTGGTAAGTCCTGGGATGCCCAAATCAGAGCAAGAAGAGGATAGTTCATCAAGGTTCCGAGATGAAGCAGTAGAAGATGGGGTTTGCTGTGTAAGCCAGTCACATACTTCCTTAGCATTTTGAGAGTTCAGGGTACATGGCCCCTGAACACTGGGCATCATTCTAGGGCCACAGAAAATCACACCGCTATGACCCCTATGACCCCTACGGTGTGGCCTGTCTCTGCCTGTCATTTTTTTTAAATATTTAAAAATACAAAGAAAAGACCTTGCCAGTGAGGAGGAACTGGATCGGTTTGCAAAGATCTGCTCTATATAACACAATCAAAATACAAAAAGCACTTATGATGTTGGGGTGTATTCTGCACACTGAATCACTAGGAGTGTGCACCCATCTGATTGTGACGTGCACCTCAATAGACACTGCACATTGGGTGCACTGGGTGCTCTGTCAGGACACTGTACAAACACAACCTATGTCTGTCAGTACCAGCCCTGTGAGAACTGAAGGGCCCTTTGATGCTCAGTCAGTAGTCAGAAGTCTGTACAAATACAACCTATGTGTGTATATACCAGCCCTGAGAAGGTCCCTTTGATGCTCAGTCAGGAGGATTCAGGAGGAGTCAGGACGCTATACAAACAGAACCTATACTAGTACCAGTTCCGCGAAGGACTCTTTTTGCCTGTTCAGGACACGGTTTAAACAATTAGAAAGGCAGAACAGAGGCCTAGTTTACTCCTTCTTTATCTTTATTTTTTATCGGGCAGCACGGTGGCGTAGTGGTTAGCTCTCTCGCCTTGCAGCGCTGGGTCCCTGGTTCGAATCCCAGCCAGGGCACTATCTGCAAAGAGTTTGTATGTTCTCTCCGTGTCTGCGTGGGTTTCCTCCGGGCACTCCGGTTTCCTCCCACATCCCAAAAACATACGGATAAGTTAATTGGCTCCCCCTAAAAATTGGCCCTAGACTACGGTACTTACATTACATAATATAGACATATGGCAATGGTAGGGATTAGATTGTGAGCTCCTTTGAGGGACAGTTAGTGACAAGATATATATATATATATATACACTGTACAGCGCTGCGTAATATGTCGGCGCTATATAAATACTAATTAATAATAATAATAATAAATAATATCTCAGCAATTATCTCCCTTCTCTCTCTAACAGCAGCCGCATAATGAATCTAAGATAGCTGCCACACTGGTGTTTTATAGGGTTCCGGGAGGGAGTGCCAGCTTATTGGCTGCTATGTGTCTGCTGACTGTGAGATAAGGGGTCAACGTTTAGATCAATGATGATGTATAGGGGCGGATCGAACACGCTATGTATTTGCCTAAGGGGGCGAGTTCAAATATTCTTTCTTCGGCGCAAAGTATTCGCTGGGTGAATACTTTGGGCCATCTCTAAAACAAAGTAGATAGACAAGGGGATCATGGGAATATAAAGGCTGGAGAGGAGGGTATGGGAAGCTCAAAAAGTAAGGAGGTGATTACACCTTCTACTGCTTCAGTATGTACTACAGAAAAAAAGAAAGTGTGCGGGTTATAATATAAAATGCATGCTAACCAATGCTAGAAGCCTTTCAAAAGAAAGAGGTGAACTAGAGTTGCTGATGATGACAGATAAAGACTATGATATTGTAGGCATAACAGAAACACGGACAGATGCTAGCCATTATTGGATAGTGAATTTGGAAGATTACAGTATTTTTAGAAAATGTATCGATTGCCCAGCAAGCTCATGGTGAACCAGCACTCCTAGGAGTATGTAAGGGGCTGAAAGAGACCAAAAAGCCTCCATACTAAGATGAAATGAAAATCAGAAGTTTGCCTTTTTTAACCACCCTGGCGTTCTGATTAAATCGCCAGGGTGGCTGCGGGAGGGTTTTTTTTAAATAAAAAAAAAACTATTTCATGCAGCCAACTGAAAGTTGGCTGCATGAAAGCCCACTAGAGGGCGCTCCGGAGGCGATCTTCCGATCGCCTCCGGCGCCCAGAATAAACAAGGAAGGCCGCAATGAGCGGCCTTCCTTGTTTTGCTTATATCGTCGCCATAGCGACGAGCGGAGTGACGTCATCGACGTCAGCCGACGTCCTGACGTCAGCCGCCTCCGATCCAGCCCTTAGCGCTGGCCGGAACTTTTTGTTCCGGCTACGCTGGGCTCAGGCGGCTGGGGGGACCCTCTTTCGCCGCTGCTCGCGGCGAATCGCCGCAGAGCGGCGGCGATCAGGCAGCACACGCGGCTGGCAAAGTGCCGGCTGCGTGTGCTGCTTTTTATTTCATTCAAATCGGCCCAGCAGGGCCTGAGCGGCAGCCGCTGGCGGTGTTGGACGAGCTGAGCTCGTCCAGACCGCTCAGCTGGTTAAAACACAAGGTATTTGTGATTATTCAGGTTTGAGTGAGCTCTCTGAGGTGTCCCCAGTGCATCAACTTTTGTATCATCTCTTTGTTGTCCTTGATAGCTAAACATACCTCCAGATCCGCTGGAATGCATTGATGTGTCAAGTTATTAAAGTGTAACTGTCGGGCATAAAATCAAAAATCAATTCTTTATTTTTATTTTTTTTATCTGGTAAACAAGTAATAAGGATGCTTACCAGGCAATCCAAAAGTTAAAATCACTATTACTTTGCTGATAAATGATCATTCCCCAGTTTACCTGACTCTTATTTGTTACATAGTTACATAGTTACTTTGGTTGAAAAAAGACATACGTCCATCGAGTTCAACCAGTATAAAGTACAACACCAGCCTGCTCCCTCACATATCCCTGTTGATCCAGAGGAAGGCGAAAAAACCCTTACAAGGCATGGTCCAATTAGCCCCTAAAGGGAAAAATTCCTTCCCGACTCCAGATGGCAATCCGATAAAATCCCTGGATCAACATCATTAGGCATTACCTAATAATTGTAGCCATTGATGTCTTTCAACGCAAGGAAAGCATCTAAGCCCCCTTTAAATGCAGGTATAGAGTTTGCCATAACGACTTCCTGTGGCAATGCATTCCACATCTTAATCACTCTTACTGTAAAGAACCCTATCCTAAATAAATGGCTAAAACGTTTTTCCTCCATGCGCAGATCATGTCCTCTAGTCCTTTGAGAAGGTCTAGGGATGAAAAGCTCATCCGCTATTATATTGCCCTCTGATGTATTTATACATGTTAATTAGATCCCCTCTAAGGCGTCTTTTCTCTAGACTAAATAAACCCAGTTTATCTAACCTTTCTTGATAAGTGAGACCTTCCATCCCATGTATCAATTTTGTTGCTCGTCTCTGCACCTGCTCTAAAACTGCAATATCTTTTTTGTAATGTGGTGCCCAGAACTGAATTCCATATTCCATATGTGGCCTTACTAGAGAGTTAAACAGGGGCAATATTATGCTAGCATCTCGAGTTTTTATTTCCCTTTTAATGCATCCCAAAATTGTGTTAGCTTTAGCTGCAGCTGCTTGGCATTGAGTACGATTATTTAACTTGTTGTCGATGAGTACTCCTAAGTCCTTCTCCAAGTTTGATGTCCCCAACTGTATCCCATTTATCTGCAAAAACAGCAACATTGCTCACTACTGCATCTACTAGGTCATTAATAAATAAATTGAAGAGCACTGGACCCAGAACAGACCCCTGTGGGACCCCACTGCTAACAGTCTCCCATTTTGAGTACGATCCATTGACCACAACTCTTTGTTTTCTGTCCATTAGCCAGTTCCCTATCCATGCACACAGACTCTTCCCCAGTCCTTGCATCCTCAACTTTTGCACCAGACTTTTGTGGGGAACAGTGTCGAAGGCCTTTGCAAAGTCCAAGTATATCACATCTACAGCATTCCCAATATCCATATTAGCATTCACTACCTCATAAAAGCTGAGAATGTTAGTCAAACAGGACCTGTCTTTAGTAAACCCATGTTGATGCTGAGAAATAAGATTATTTTCTACTATGAAGTCATGTATAGTATCTCTTAGTAACCCCTCAAATAGTTTGCATACAACTGATGTTAAACTTACAGGTCTATAATTTCCTGGATCAGATTTTTTGCCCTTCTTAAATAATGGGAAAACGTGGGCTGTACGCCAATCCACTGGGACTCTGCCAGTTGCAAGAGAGTTACAAAAGATAAGATAAAGGAGTTTATCTATAACTGAACTTAATTCCCTTGGTACACACAAAATTTGGTACACAAAAAGGAAGTTGCAGGGCATGCTGGGTTGTGCTTTTTTGCTTTACTACTTCTCCCTCAGACTTAACTAATGCAGCCTGATTGGCTGAAGCCTCTTTCCCTCCTGTTTTCCTCTCCCACACATTTGTTCCTCTCTGATTGGCCAATATTTCTCATGCTGAGACAATGTACTTTCTATAGTGGATGGTGGGCAATGGATACACAATAAGGCAGAGGTGAGTAAGGGAGGAAATGACATCAGTATTGGCTTCAAAATAGCCACAGTTAAAATGGGAAATGCTAAGAAGGATTTTCTCTTTTTTTATTGTAGAAAAATCACTAAAATAAAAATGTGGACAGTGCAATACATAAGTTATGTAAGTAGTATATATGTTTTTTTTTTCTGAGATAGTATGTGTTAAATGTGGGATTTGTTGTTTAAAAACAAAGTCTTTTGGAGACCATAATAAATCATTTAAAAGGATGTGGTTGTTTAATTAAGCATTATTGATTTCCCTAAATATTCAAAAATTCAATAAGGTACAGTTCTTAGTTGCTTGAAAGCAGTTACAAAAATATAAAAAAACAGAATTGAAAAGCTAAATAGTTTGTATGTATATATTAAGGCTTATGTGGGAGTATGTGAATGTGTGTGTGTGAGTGAAGCTGAAGAATGAATGTCTGAATGCTGACTCTTTCCCACCTAAGCTCTTTACATAAGAAATGGGGTGGTCCTACAATACATTATGATACTATCTGTGATTGGTCTGATCAAATAATGCTATAGTCTCTATTCGCTGACTACCAAACCTAGCTGCTTTAATTAACTCTTCATTTATCCCAGAGAAAGCACATGGTGTATTCTGGTTAGAACCAGTATTCTAACAGCCTCATTGTACTGCTTTGGCCAGACATAATGAGATACAGCTGTTTAACCTAGCTCGCATTACACTATGGGGGGGGGGGGATGGCTAACATATACATTCCATGCTTTTTACAACTCAACCCCTGTTCTCCTGACCTAGACACTGAACAGAACACTCTGTTGAAATATAGCAATGACAAAACCCTCACTAAAAACCTTTATTTCAATCAGATTTAACAATGCGACATATAGATTAATTGATTGGATCCATAATCAATTAAACCTCATTAAAATATATATTTCATTCTCCCCCTTGAAAATATTATAATATTTTTATCACTTACATATCTCACATTCCTATCACATTCATGCTGGTTTAAAGAGATTTATCAAAACTCCTCTCCTCAGAATGCTTGTCCACATTGATCAAATTGATCAATTTTCAAAATTTTAATTTTAAATGCTAGAATTATTTGACGTATAATGCAAAATACTACTATTATAAACAAAATGATTGTAGGATGTAATAATACATTTCTTGCATTCAATGTCACTGAAATTTTTCCTAAAGTACTTATCAATTTAATCCTTTATCTCTCATTATTTAAATTTTTCATTCCATGAAAATGTATTAATTTATGTAAAACATTATATTTTATAGAGAAACCATTAACTTTTATTTAAACTAATTGTATTTATATGCTCTTCATACATCCCTTGTGAATGAACTTTAAGAGGGAAAAAACTTTTAACCACTCCCTTGCTGGACCTAATTTAACAGCAAACCTTCTTTGTTCTTCATGTGTAATTGAATCAGTGTGTGTAAACCCTTTCACTTCTTGTTGTACAGAAAATTTTACATTTGACAAAAATAGTAGATTCTTCTTAAAATTCAATTAATACCCTTAAACTAAACATGCAAGCATGACGACAAATCTAAACTTTGAATTTCATTACTTTTTCTTCCATTTTAAAATTGTCATAAAACCCTTTTTGATAAAACAATCATAATCCATTGGACCACCTATTAATGTTAAATAACCATAAAATGTATTGCTTTCCAACTACTAATATCATTAAGATGTTATTCATTTATCTTGATAGAATTCATATCACTTATCTATCCCAAATCACTATGAATTAATGTATACCTGTATTCTTCAATTATGTTATATATCCTTAAAAAGTTTGTATTATTGTTTGGAAATATCTATAATATATACAGTTTGAACTTTAAAACATATCCTAATCAAATATGTTTTTTCCATTTTTAATCAAAATTAAAAAGATTAAACCAAAAAAATGTATCATTTAAGGACATGATACAGATGCAATGTGTATAATAATACCTTCCCATCATCTGATTTACATTGACATTTTATTATTATTATGCTATCTATCTAGCCCTTTGCTCTCTGACAAGCCTTATTATCTTTAAATCAGACTTCAAAGTTTCTTAATACAACCCATTAATTGTATAATCAATGACTTTTCCTTTCATAATGTTAACAATAATCAAAAAATTACCTTATTTTTTTAAAAAAACTATTGGAACTATATGTTATTGGATAAAAAAAATTCCTTAGAGAACCTTTTCTGTTCTTACCAATATTTTTTCCTAAACTTTTCATTATTTTATGAAAACGTCACATATAACCTAACCCTGTTCTGTAACAAACAAAACATAAACAATTGAACATTAAGACATCAAAACAAAAAAGAAAAATTCTTCCTCATGTGTGTCAAATTGTATGTGTATAGAGAGATTAGATTTTCAGTTCAGTGTAACTCAGTTCATGAAAGGAAAAAAAACATCTACAATGTCTTAAGGCCTCGTTAGCTTGTGAAAGCCTTGTAATCTTGTCATCTCTGCATGTGACCTTTTTCGTCAATGGATCATTTAGAAATACAGCTATAATCAAGAAATATGGCATCATTAATCTTGTCTCAAGAAAATAACTTTAAACTTTTGTTCCACCTTTGAACAAACAAATATCTCATATGACATTGTCTAAACAATTGCAATCCTTTGATGAGGACACAACTTTTACCATGAACTTTAAAGGGACTCCGAGCTCATAAAAAAAATGAAAGTTGTACTCACCTGGGGCTTTCTCCAGCCCAGTGCTGGTCGGGAGGTCCCATGACGGCGTCCTGGCTCTTCTCCTTCTCCCCGCTCCGGAATGGCTGACAGGCCGCAGCCCGGGCGACACTCTCCCAAGTGTCGGGCTGCTCCTTCCGCGTATGACGCGGATTACGTCACACGCCGGCCGCCTCGCGTCATCACGGGGGCCGGCGTGGCAGTACGGCGCATGCGCGCTTTAATCGCGCATGCGCAGTACTTTCACGCCGGCCGCTGTGATGACGCGAGGCGGCCGGCGTGTGACGTAATCCGCGTCATACGCGGAAGGAGCAGCCCGACACTCGGGGCACTTTTGTGCTCGACAGCAGAGTGGCTAACAGTATCGTTCAGAATGACTGTTAGTGGTTTTGCTGCACTACCATGTAACTTGCATTACAAGTCAGTGCCTGGTTGTGCTGTGTTACTGTACAACTGTACTGTGTGTGTGTGCCCGTATTCAGCCTAAAGCACAAAGCTGACCCGAATACGAAAACGCGGATTGCGTGAGCACTCGACAGCAGTGGACGTTTTTAGCAACAGCTAGTGGTGGCAGTGAGAAGTGTTTAAGGGGTCCCAGCCTTGTTTGTAGCTTGAATAAAGCTGCTCCCAGCTTGATCTGGTCAAACCCGCAGTTGGGAACCGTATACGCAGGCGTGCCGCGGGCCGGTTCTTGACACATAGCAACTGATGTAACCAATTACTAGTATCCAAAATAAACTCAAGAAACATGAAATTCACTTTTCTATAAACAACTGATACTCGAATTACTTTTACATTCCAATATCCCAATCAATATTGTACCTCAATTTTCATCAATTTACAGAAAGGAAGGAAAATCATCACCATCTCTGATCTTCTTCACATACTTCTCAGGAAACAACATTTAATAATTAAGGAGATAAAATACATGTCTACACCAAATCATAAAGGGGAAATAAAAAATGTTATCACATAAGCACATATAGAATAAACAAACAATAACTTTTATCAGAGTTCTGCTTTAACTTGTTGTCCTTTAAATGTTTAATTTTTACATTTTCCTTGAATTTGAATATATTGTGTACAGACTAAAATATCAGTGCATACGTTACTGTACTAATAATCTACAGCAATGATCAAAGTATACAATTTATTTCAGATATCTGATACACCAGCACCAAGTCCCCTGTATACCTATAATTTGAACTGGTACATCTGAATTCACACCTCTGACCGGAAAAAGATATGAAAACATTTGTCACCGTTCATCAATTATATTTTCATAAATTTCCACTTTTCTTCTGGTAAAGAAAAATAGACCCATACGAAAATACAGTATATAGATATACTTATTCATGACAAATCACTTATGGGATAGAACATTCAGCATATCATAACCAGCTCATATTACAAATCATCAATCACTGATCACATTAGACTGAACACACATATAGACTTTCAAAATATATTTTTCCCTTATAAAGTGTCAAAATCATCTAAATGTAATAACTATAGCCATGAGCTACAAAATTTACCTTATACATTACAGATCAAATTTTTATGTCATTGGTGCAATCGTTAATTGCAACAATTCAGCTTTATTTCATCAAAATTAAACCAAATCCCTTTATTTCACAATAAACTCACTAAGAATATCCTCCTGACTAAACCTACAACTTAAAAAAACTTATTTTATCAACTTTTGTGTAAATCGATTCTTACAATATCTGTCTGCCGTCTGTGGACACAAGCAATCACATCTTACTTATAATTGCTGACCCTTATCACAATATCCTCATCAATCATCTGATACAGAAACAGATATGTCTATCAGCAAACTATGATGATCAACAATCCTATGCAAAATTATAATATGCTCATTTTAATTAATTACATTTTTTTTAATATCAATTATAATATTGACTATATTTTATGCTTTTTATCAATACTCAAATGAAAATATAGGACAACAACTCTGAAACTTGAATGAACTGTTTCATAACATATATAGCTTGCCATACAAATACATTTATGTGAACTTATGCAATGATTTTAGCTGTAACATGATACATGCTGCTGCAAAGAATTCATGTCATTTTGGTAACCACTTCATAAAATATCACTTTTAAATATTCAGAAACATTTTTATTTTTCCCTGGCTTTCAAGATTGCTGCACTTCTAATAAACCACTATTACAGATATATTTCCTTTTTATATAAACTGTCACTTATTCATGGTCTATACATTTTCTTTTACACAAGTGGCCAATTAGACTAAATATAAAACCCTTACTTTACTTTTAGAAGCTAGTATGCTAAGTCTGCTTCTATGATCCAATTACAATCTTAAACACATTTTTTCCTACGTTTACCTTGCAGCTATGTACACAAGAATGTCTCCATCTTTAAATAAACATCACCATTGACAAGGTCTGCATACTATCTGCCAATAAAACTACTTTTTACATAGGAATAAGAATACAATTTATTTTGCATGCTGTTCATTTTAGCAAACTTTAACCCATTCAGGTTCCGTGGTTTTCACGAGAGAAATGTTCACCTCTCATTCATTAGCCTATAACTTTATCACTACTTATCACAATGAACTGATCTATATCTTGTTTTTTCCGCCACCAATTAGGCTTTCTTTGGGGGGTACATTTTGCTAAGAGCCACTTTACTGTAAACACATTTTAACAGGAAGAATAAGAAAAAAAATTGAAAAATTCATAATTTCACAGTTTTCAGCCATTATAGTTTTAAAATAATACATGCCTCCATAATTAAAACTCACGTATTGTATATGCCCATATGTCCCGGTTATTACACCGTTAAAATATGTCCCTATCACAATGTATGGCGACAATATTTTATTTGGAAATAAAGGTGCATTTTTTCCATTTTGCATCTATCACTATTAACAAGTTTAAAATAAAAAAAATATAGAAATATTTCATCTTTACATTGATATTTAAAAAGTTTAGACCCTTAGGTAAATATTTACATGTTTTTTTTTATTGTAATGTTTTTTTTTCTTTATAGTAAACATTTTATTTGGGTAGTTTTGGGACGGTGTGTGTGTGTGTGTGTGTGTGTGTGGGGGGGGGGGGGGGGGTAAACAATAGATTTATAATGTAAATGTGTGTTCATTTTAATTTATTTTTATTTTCAGTTGTAGTATTACTTTTGAGTTTGTTTACATGACGTCACTCTAAGCGTAACACACGCTTAGAGTGGCACATCTGGGAGGAAACGGCCAGAAAAGGCGCAGCTTCTGAGAGAAGCTGTCGCTTTTTCAGCGGGGGAGAGGAATCAGTGATCAGGCACCATAGCCCGATACATTGATTCCCTGGCTACCGAATCTGCAGCCGGGAGTGCGTGTGCACGCGCGCGATCGGCCGCGGGGGCGCGCAGTAGCGCACATGGTTCCTGGACGTAGTTTCTACGTCCAGGAACCAAAATAGGTTAAGTAACTATTTCCCTTATTAACTGACAAATAATCTTGACTATCTTTGATCATTTTGGATAACGCAATCTGACTTTTAACTTAAAACCTTTAGCCAATTCAACAGAAAATAAACATGATCACCTTATGCAGACAGACTTTTCACATCCACATCTTATGGAGGTCAGTCATTCGCCTTTGGTCTGGTCTCCTCGTCCCTTTCAACTTCAGGTTCAACATAAAAAGAGTTTCACAAGTACCTAGCTTTCTCTCTTCTCCTCGTTCCCCCATTGAAACGATTTTGCGATCTGGCTGATTTAATATTCGTGAATGATTTACGACTGGCTGGCACTCGCCAAATGTTAAATGTGGGATTTGTTGTTTAAAAATAAAGTCTTTTGGAGACCAGAATAAATCATTTAAAAGGATGTGGTTGTTTAATCAAGCATTATTGAGTTCCATAAATATTCAAAAATTCAATAAGGTACAGTTCTTAGTTGCTTCAAAACAGTTACAAAAATATAAAAAAACAGAATTGAAAAGCTAAATAGTTTGTATGTATATATTAATTATTATATTAAGGCTTATGTGTGAGTGAGTGTGTGTGTGTGTGTGTGTGTGTGTGTGTGTGTGTGTGTGTGTGTGTGTGTGTGTGTGTGTGTGTGTGT
The DNA here is from genome assembly GCF_040937935.1 of Hyperolius riggenbachi. Classification (NCBI taxonomy): domain Eukaryota; kingdom Metazoa; phylum Chordata; class Amphibia; order Anura; family Hyperoliidae; genus Hyperolius; species Hyperolius riggenbachi. Next base: position 395,054,161 of record NC_090647.1, on the reverse strand, counting down.
GTGTGTGTGTGTGTGTGTGTGTGTGTGTGTGTGTGTGTTTGTGTGTGTGTGTGTGTTTGTTTGTGTGTGTGTGTGTGTGTGTGTGTGTGTGTGTGTGTGTGTGTGTGTGTGTGTGTGTGAAGCTGAAGAATGAATGCTGACTCTTTCCCGTCTAAGCTCTTTACATAAGAAATGGGATGGTCCTACAATGCATTACAATACTATCTGTGATTGGTCTGATCAAATAATGCTATAGTCTCTATTCGCTGACTACCAAACCTAGCTGCTTTAATTAACTCTTCATTTATCCCAGAGAAAGCACATGGTGTATTCTGGTTAGAACCAGTATTCTAACAGCCTCATTGTACTGCTTTGGCCAGACATAATGAGATACAGCTGTTTAACATAGCTCTCATTACAATATGGAGGGGATGGCTAACATATACATTCTAAGCTTTTTACCACTCAACCCCTGTTTGTAAGGCTTGGTGGTGTATTCTCCACAGTCAGCATGCAACGCATGAGCTGACGTGAAGGAGGTACACACACTAGCACAAGGAAACAGGCTATCCCTAGTATAGTGGAGGGGAGGACTGACTCCAATAGGAGATTGTGGCGCACAGAGCCGGTGCAGATCCGACAGCCACAAACAATACTTTCGCTATAACGTCTCAGCACAAAGTAGCGCTGAGCGCATAAACCAGAACTGAGGAGATCAGGACAGGTGGACAGAATGAACGCTTGCTGGCTAGCAGCTACTTAGTGACAGCAAGCGTCCAAAACAAGACAGACTGGAATGAGGCAGCCAATGCGTTTGCAGCGATGGCGTGCCTCACAAAGACAGGACAGGATAGTCAGGAAATTGCAGGATCAAGATAGATGAACGTAACACAGACAAATATACAATAAGTATGTTTTCCTAGCGTATTACAATTACAGCTATCAATGAAACTATTTGTAACGTCTGACTAACATATGTATATATCGGCAATGAACCGATATATGACATAAGCAGGAACTCTGACTAGGACAGGAGTAATACAGGGAACAGGACTCAGATGGATTCGCTATCTCTTCGCAGAGATGAACGCAATCCACAAACAGAACCAGGAGCAGGGTAACTAACTCAGCACGGCTGGTCACGATACGCGCAACCTACCAAAACGTGCTGGAAGCTGACTAACTGCACACAGGATATAAACAGTTCGTGTACGTATACATCAGCGACACTGATGTATCCACGTAACACGAATACAAGGAAAATAATAAACGTGCTGGTATGCATATATATTGGCAATGAACCAATATATGATGCAAAGACCAGCAAAGTAACTTTAGAACAAGAAACACGATCGGGGGCTGAAGCAACAGCAAGACAGGCTTAAACTGAAGCTATGAAAACCCGAGGAGTCCTGCAGGAAGCAGATCTTTATACTGAGGTCATCCAATGGGAGCAGACATGCAGATTCCCACACAGGTGAATGATAATCAGTCACAAGCTGACAGCAGGGAAAGGCAGACAAAGCTATGCAGCTTGCATGGAAAGAGATCAGAACTGCCTGAGCTGCAGCACTACTACTTCCAGCAATACCTGCTGCAGCAGCGATCATGACACTGTTCTCCTGACCTAGACACTGCACAGAACATTCTGTTGAAATATAGCAATGACAAAACCTTCACTAAAAACCTTTCAATCCAAACATTTTCAAATGAGAGAATATATTTCAATCAGATTTAACAATACGACATATAGATTAATTGATTGGGTCCATAATCAATTAAACCTCATCAAAATATATATTTCAGTTTTCAGTATGGCTTACATCTCCTCTATAATATTACAGAGCCACACTAATCCAACATGCATACAGACTGTTTTGGATTGGGTGATCCTCATCAATGCATGGCATGGATTAATATGGCTCTATGGGGTAGAACTTAGAAAAGATAGATCCTATAAAAAGGATGAGGTGGGGTTTTATGTTTTTTAAAACTTCTAGTTTTGATGGATGACATGGCTGAGGACTGTGACAGCATGGAATCTGTATGGGTAAGTGTTCATGCTGGAAATAAAAGTTGCCAATTGCTTATTGTGGTCTCTTACATAGTTACATAGTTAGTTTGATTGATAAAAGAGATCCGTCCATGAAGTCCAACCAGAAAAAAAAATGATCCTCTACAATAAAACCTAACCGTTCCTGCGCCATCCACTTTCCCTGTCTGTCCAAAGCTTTTTTGTGCACAGTACAGAAAGCCGTTGGGATGGGAGGTGAGGCCAGGGAACAGGGCGGCCATGTGCGTGCGCGTGGCGTGCGGGTGCGTGCGAACGGGCGGAAGTGCAGCGGGGGCATGCGCGGCGGGCACGCGGGCGGCGGGCGGGCAAGTTAAATCACCTAGTAGTAATAATAATGTTATAAACGTCCATGCATAAATCACATGAAGGAAGTGCAATTACTGCAGCAGATTGAAGAAGTTGCAAACAAAAGCAGAGTCATACTGTAATTATGCGTGATTTCAATTATCCAGACGTTAACTGGGAAAATGAGGCTACTCGCGCTAGTAAAAGTGACAAATTTATATCAACATTGCAAGACAATTACTCAACTCAGATGGTAACTGAACCAACCAGGGGAGTTGCGCTGCTTGATTGGGGCATTTCATGTAGACCAAATGTTATATCTATTGTGCAAGTGTGAAAACATTTGGGAAATAGGCGTGCATGAAAAAAGGGTGCTGTGAAAAAAGCACCCGGCTGGATTACGAAATGGCGCCGGTGGGTAACGAAATCTGATAACGATAAACATAGTTGTCGAACTTGGTTAACCATAAATACCGTTGTAAAAACAGAAGGGAAATAATGAGTGATGATCGTAATCAGCAAAATTACAATTTCGCTAATTTTCACGTAAATTTGCGCAATTACGCCTATACGTAATTATGATTTGCAAACTAAATTGATTTCGTAGTCATTCGTACTTTCACATAAAAATTAGCGTAATTTTCATTTTGTGCCGACTTTGGAGGTTAATAGCAAAGCCCCCATATGTGCTATTGACACCAAAATTGCTACCTATGTTAAATGGAATAGTGGGTACAAGAGAAAAAATAATAATTTTCTAAATAGGCCATATAGTTTTGGAGAAAATCGATTTAAAAAATGCAAAGAAAACATGGTATTTAAACTTGGAAAAATTAGTTTAAAAGGGTCTACATGAAAAGGGCGCCGGTAAAAAAGGGCGCCTGGTGGAGCCCATATATATACCAACTTCGGCTACAAAAAAGGCGCCTGGTGTAGCCCATATAAACTTCGGCTACAAAAAAGACGCTTGGTGTAGCCCATATAAAAACTTCGGCTACAAAAAAACAAGGCGCCTGGTGTAGCCCATATAAAATCTTCGGCTACAAAAAAACTCCGGGATGTGTTCATTACTATTCCCCCTCCAGGCCGCCATGGATAGTGGGGGAATGAAATAATTTGGCTTCCAGTGCTTGTAGCCCATATACAAACTTCGGCTAGAAAAAAACTCCGGGATGTGTTAATTACTATTCCCCCTCCAGGCCGCCATGGATAGTGGGGGAATGAAATAATTCGGCTTCCAGCGCTTGTAGCCCATATACAAACTTCGGCTAGAATAAAACTCCGGGATGTGTTAATTACTATTCCCCCTCCAGGCCGCCATGGATAGTGGGGGGATGAAATAATTCGGCTTACAGTGCTTGTAGCCCATATAAAAACTTCGGCTACAAAAAAAAGTCAATAATATGGGCTACAGAGGGGCACCTTACTGTAGCCAAAAAAAATATGGGCTACAAAGGGGAGCCCGCTTGTAGCCGAAAACCTTGTAGCCGAAAAAATATGGGCTACAAAGGGGAGCCCACTTGTAGCCTATATCAAAACTCGGGCGCCCTTTTCTACACCTTGTAGCCCATATTTCCAGAAATAACATTGATGTCTATGGCGGCGCCCTTTTCATACAGGCAGCTCGGGCGCCCTTTTCAACCGATCCCGTTTAAAAACCATTTTTCTTTGCATTTTTAAAATCGATTTTCTCAAAAACTACAATGTCTTTTTGAAAAATATTTTTTTTTTACTTGTACCCACTATGATCCTTAACATATGTACCAATTTTGATAGCAATAGCATGTATGGGGGCTTTGCTATTAACTGCCAAAGACATGTTAAATTTCGGCCCATCACTGACAAAAGATATTAACGTTAAAAATCATTACGTAATTCAACAACACAGCTTAACCAAACCCTACTCTCACACAGAACCCTCCCCTGGTGGTGCCTAAAACTAACCTCTCTCCTGGTGGAGCCTAACCCTAATCCCCCCCTCACCCGGTGGTGCCTAATCCTAATGCCTCAGTGGTTCCTAACCCTAACCACAACCCTGGTGGTGCCTAACCCTAACCACTCCCTCTGGTGTTGCCTAACACTAACCACTCCCTCTGCAGAACCTGTCTCTGCAGAACCTGCCTCTGCAGAAGTCTGTACATACAACAAAATAATATGACAAAAACTATAAAGTTGCAAGCTTCCAAAACAAAAACATACTTCAAAAACTTTAATGTTCTAATGTTGTTAACGATTTTTATCGAGGTGCCCTTTTTTCGGCTGTTTTTCGCCATATTAACGATAATTGCGTTAAAGTCTATGGCGGCGCCCTTTTTGTCCACACTCAGCCGGCGCCCTTTTTTCCTGCTACCGGAAATAGTGACCATTATATGGTAACAATCGACCTACTACTCAACAGGGTGGTGAACAAGGGGACAATTAAAACTATGAGTTTTAGAAAGGCTAACTTCAACAAGCTCAGGGACTCGCTAAGACTGGTAGACTGGGAGAATAAATTACATGGCAAGGGCACAGAAAGTAAATGGCAAACTTTCAAACAGATTTTTAATGACTAATGTAGAATATATGTATCTTACGGAAATAAAAATTCTATATCTAAAAATAGGCCAGTATGGATAAATAATACTGTTTTAGACATGATTTGGTATAAAGGAATGCCTTTAGTGCCCTAAAGAATAAGGGGATTGCATCTGCACTGCATCTGAACTAAAGAATTATAGGGAATGTAACAAAAACTTAAAAAAAGTAATCAGACTTGAGAAATTGGAATCGGGAAAAAAATGGCTAGTGATATTAAGTCAAACCCCAAAAAGTTTTATAAATATATAAACTCTAAAAGAAAGCAGGTAGAGAATATAGGACTTCATTGTGGAGGACTGAGCTAAAGGGGAAATTTTCAATTCTTGCTTTGCTTCTGGAGGGCCGGCGCTATGATAGGGGCAAACAAGGCAATTGCCCCAAGGCTCCAGAGCCTGTAGGTGCCCCCCAAGTTGCCGTTCTTTGGACCTCTCACCACACAGGGGCCCGGCCGCCCTAATTGATCAAAACAATATCGTGCTTGATGCAGGGGGCTGATCTAAGCACTTAGGCTACCTTCCTAATAAGCTACTGCCACTTTCCTTTCTATGCCCTTTTTTGGCTCAAAATGATTGTGCTGTATCTCTGCCCCTAATTTGATCCCTAGTCCCCTTCACGTGGTTACTAGCTGCCCCATAGCTCTGTGCAGGACTGCCCAGGACTGCTGTGTTTGTCAGACTGCTTAAAACTGGGGGAGAAGATCAAAGCTCCTGACTAAGCCCCGCCCCTAGCTCTCGCTCCTGCAGACCCCAGTAGCCCTCCTGTTCTCCCCCCCCCCCCGCACCCTAACTCCTCTGCAGACCCCAGTTGCCCCCTGTTCATCCCACCTGCACCCTCACTCTCCCCCTACACACCCTAGTAGCCCCACTGTTCTCTCGCACCCTCACTCTCCCTCCAGTAGCCCCCTGTTCTCCACCCCTGAACACTTGCTCCCCCCCAGTAGCCCCTGTCTCCCCCTGCACTCTTGCACACAGCCCCTGCAGACCCCAGTAGCCTCCTGTTCCCCCCTGCACCCTCACTTCCCCCCCTACAGACCCCATTAGCTCCCCTGTTCTCCCCATCTGTACCCTCACTCTCCCCTCAGTTGCCCCTTGTCTCCTCCCTGCACACACCCCAACAGGCCCACAGTTCTCCCAACCTGCATTCTCTCCCCTAGAGACCCAGTAAATCTCCTGTTCTCTACCCCTCTGCACCCTTACTCTTACCCCCTACTGACCTCAGTAATCCCCTGTTTGCTACCCACCTGCACCATCATTCTTACCCCCTACAGACCCAAGAAATCTCCTGTTCTCTACGCCCCTGCACCCTCAGTCTTATCCCCTGCAGACCCCAGAAATCTCCTGTTCTCTACCCCCGTGGACCCTCATTCTTTCCCACTGCAGACACCAGTAATCCCCTGTTTGCCAAACCTCTGCACCCACTGTGCCTTTCCCCTTTCTCCCTTCAGCATTCCTTCCGTCTCCATTTCTGCAGCGTCTCTGTCCACATGACCCTCTGGCATGTTATGTAAGTGTGTAAATGTCTGTGTGGAACAGAGGCACCAGCAGGGATAGAGGCAGACACATACTGAAGGAAGAAAGAGGTGGCACACGAACTGGACAAGTGAGATCATGCTCCACTGCTTGCAATCTATAGCAAATTGGGGGTGGGGTCCCCGGTTGGGCCCGACCACAAGCTCAGGTGCCCTGGAGAAAGAATTTCCCTACCAGGTTGTGTATTAAGTAAATTTTGCCCCAAGGCCCCATTGTAGCTAGAACCGGCCCTGTGCTGTCTTTACCAAGGGGTTGCTTTTAGCTCATAATATGGCCCTGTGTTCTTCCAGCATTACCTCATTCATCATAATTTGCCTAACACAGGAAGATGTGCAGGCATGTTTAAATAAGATTTAAGCCCAATCTACACGATACAATTCTTTGTACGATTCGATTACGATTCTATTTACGATCCGATTAAATCCGACATGTCCGATCGGGATTTGATCCAATTCAATTTGATTTGCCATTGCAAAACAATGGCAAATCGAATTGCATCGAATCTCGATCGGACATGTCGGATTTAATCGGATCGTAAATAGAATCGTAATTGAATCGTACAAACAATTGTATCGTGTAGATGGGGCTTAAGATAGACAAGGCACCTGGCCCAAATGGAATCCACCCCTGGGTATTGAGGGAGTTAAATCTAGTTATCGATAAGCCTCTTTATCTGATTTTCTGTGATTGTCTTTCAAGTTGGTTACTTCCTTCCATCAGAACCTGGAAACTATAGACCTGGATGCTTAGTATCGGTTGTGTGTAAACTGTTTGGAGATATCCTAAGGGGTGCTATACAAAATTATGTAACACAGAATAATTTTATTTCAGTTCGACAGCATGGTTTTACAAAAGCCAGGTCCTGTCTCACCAACATGCTCAGATTTTATGAAGTGGTGAATGGAAATTTAGATCTTAAGAAAGCTATAGATAAAGTATATAGTACTTTGAATTTGAAAAGGCTTTTGACACTGTTCCCCACAATAGGCTGGTGCAGGAGCTGAGGATACAGGGATTAGGAGAAAATTTGTGTAGGTGGATAGAGAACTGGTTAAAGTGAACCTCCAGACTAAATATCTAATTAGCAGCACTGAAAAGGCTTGGTGTTTCTTTAACAGTTTCACAGCATCAGAACTTTTGTTTTTTTACCCAAGCCTCATATTTAGCTGCACAGAAGCTAAGCTTCGCCCCATCAAAGAAATCTACCCAAGGATTTTTCCCCTGATGCTGTGCAAAGCATGATGGTATTTCTGATGTTGTTGTTCTTGTTCTGCTGTTTTGGCGCAAATTCGGTTTTATTTATTTTGAATTTGAGATTTGAAACCTAGCGCGCACAGCTGGGAGGGGTAATCAGGACACAGGACAGTTGTAATTGTGTCTTAAATCCCTGTCAGCTCCTTTCAACCAAAAATATGGCTGCCTCCATGAAATCACAAACATTTGCCTGTTCTTTTAAAACAGGGTGAGTAAGAGATTATGTTACCTATCTATTTTCATTTACATAACTAATGTAACTTAATGACAGTATGTTTGTTAAGGCTGAAGTTAGTCTTTAAGGAATAGAAGTCATTGGGCTTAATTCACAAAGCCGTGCTAACTCATAGCACAGCCACGCTATGCTTTGCACGCGTTTTACCGCGCATAAAACTATGCGTGCTATAACAAATGTGTGCCTGCGCTATACCAAATGTTTGAGCGTGTTCACCTGGTGCAACGCTTACTTTTGCGCGCGTTGTGCCGCATGAACGCATGCAAACATTTGTAATAGCGCGCGTAAAGTTATGCGCGGTAAAACACGTGCAAAGCATAGCGCGGCCGTGCTATAAGTTAGCACAGCTTTGTGAATCACATCCATTGAGTGGTGGTAAATGCAACACACTCAATATAGAAGGAATAGATCACAAACCACACCACCAGGAAAATCGGACCAATCAGCAACATCCCTGCAGCAAGTGTCAGCTGACCACAGGAATCAACTGACATACCTTAGACACGCCTCCTTAGCCTATAAAGGCTGCGCGCGTCCTCCTAGGGAGACTGCCAGAAACAACACGCTGACTCACATCTACAGGGGAGCCGGGGATGTGTCTGAACAAAGAGGAAGAGGAAGTTTCTTGCAGCTGCTCAACATTGTCAGAGCAGCCTCCAGAGACAACACCAGGTACGTTTGTTACATTACCCCTCCCCCCCAAGGGGTGGACTCCGGACACTCCCTACCTGGCTTATCAGGATGTTGACAATGAAATTCCCGAACTAAATCGTCGGCATTAACCTGCCGTGCTGGAACCCAACTCCTCTCCTCAGGCCCATAACCTTTCCAGTCCACCAAGTACTTGTGAAGAAACTCGGAAAAGCTGTCGCATGGACGCAGGATGAGGCGGCTATTTCCGCGGCTGGCATAGCGGAACGCGGAAAAACCGCCGGTCTGCGCGCACAGGCTTGCTACTGACGGCCTGACCAGGCGCGGGGAGGCCACCGCATGTGCAGATAGCAGTGCGTCTCACCCCGCGTGCAGGCCAGCAGAAACATTGCAAAACGTGACTGGTGTGGCTGGGACTGATAGTCCACACAGGTTCAGAATGACGCGTGCGCGCTGAGAGTCAGAGTTTATATGACAGCCAGAAGAAGGTCAGCTGACCAAGCTGGTCAGCTGACATCTCCACCACTTTTCATTGGTCCAGCACTTAGGGTGGCGCTGGAGAGCACTATAGTATATATACTGGGTGCTGGTCATTCTCTGGTTGTCTGTCGTTGCGATCACTACGTGGTAGCACTCAGGCCTTGTCTGTTTCTGTGTTCTAGCATAGTTTCCAAAGTTTCATTTGTTATGACCTTCTGCCTGCCTGACTATTCCTCTGAACTCTGATCTTGTACCTTGCTATTTCTGATATCCTGTTGCCAATCTCTGCTCATTCCTGGACTCTGTACCTGCCTCCTGATTCTATACCTCGTTATTCTGATTCTCCGTTGCCTGACCCTGCCTGTTATTGGATTCCGTATCTGCCTTCTGATTCTGTACTTGATCTGTCTGTGTGTTGACGACCTGGCTTGGCCGACCTCGAGAACTAGCCTTACTGTTAGAGGCAGTTCCCAGATCTGTTAGTGACACCCGCACATTGGTGTCACTCACGCTCTGTCCTTCCCACAATCTGCTTAGCTCCTCCCCTGGGAGAGTCTAGGCTTACGGAAGGAGCATACTTCTGTGCAGTATTCCTTACTGCCTCTGTACCTACTACTTAGGTACAGTCCACTGTGCTACTGTTACACCCAATCACTCACTTCTCTTCTCTCTCAGGTGTCCAGAGGTTAGTATATATATATCTGATTATCGGTGATACTGCAGATCATCAATAATCGGGTATATTCTGCATTCTCGGTGATACTGCAGATCACCGGTAATCAGACCCTCTCTGTTTTACACCGATCGTTACAGAACGACAGACCAAAATGCAAATGGACGCACACACTGACCATCTGGGCGCACTTGCCACTTCCGTGGAAAACATCAACCAAGTGCTGGGTAGCCACAAGACTATGATTGAAGCCTTGTCTGGTTCTTTACAAACCCTCCAGACAGCAGTGGATGAGGTGTGATCCCCTCCTAACTCTGACATACGTTTGCCTGTACCTGAGAAATTTTCTGGTCACAGATCTGACTTCCGAAATTTTAGAAGTAGAGTGTTATCTTATTTTGAGTTGAGACCCCGATCTTCTGGAACTGTGGCCCAAAGGGTCACATTTATTAACACTTTGTTATCAGGCGATTCTCAGACGTGGGCGTACAGTTTGCCCACCGGAGACTTAGCCCTCACTTCAGTGGATGAATTTTTAAGGCTATGGCGGTAATTTACGACAACCCAGACCTTGCTGCGACTTCTGAGCGGAAGCTCAAGCTTTTGCGTCAAGGCAAGGGTCCGGTCGAGGATTACGCAGCGGAATTTAGGAGGTGGTCAGTTTCAGCCAGGTGGGACCTTTATGCCCTCTTAGATTGTTTCTTATCAGGACTGTCAGATGAGGTCTCAAATCTTATGTTGAGTCTGCCTGAACCTAAAACAGTCGATGAGGCCATTTCATCGGCCATTCGAGTCGACCGCAGGCTACGTTATCAGAAACAGACCCGGGGTAGTAGTCATGTAAAGATGGAGTCCTACGCTGCGCCCCCAGTAACTCCACCTCCTCCCGTCTCGCCTCCACCCGAACCAATGCAGATTGGTTGGTCAAAGCTATCCCAAGTGGAGCGAAGACGTAGGATGTCTGAGCAGCTGTGTCTTTACTGCGCAGAGGGGGGTCATAGAGTACGTAATTGTCCTAACAAGCCGGGAAACGCTACCGCCTAGGAGTTGTACCCTAGGCGCGCGTCTCTTACCCCTAGAAGATAAACTGTTACTTCTTCCTTGTACCTTTACATGGGAAGATAAAACCGAGGATTCCGAGGCCTTTGTTGATTCATGCTCTGCAGCAAATTTTATGGATTTCGAATTTGCAAAGAAATTAGGTATTCCGCTCACCCCGGTGAAACCACCCATTCAGGTTATGGCAGTAGATGATTCCCCCCTGCAAAGTAATCATCCGCTGTCTCAGACACCAGAGGTGGAAGTCACTATAGGGGTACTACACACCGAAAAATTACAGTTTTTTGTATTACACATGACCACCTCCTCAATCATCCTTGGCATGCCATGGTTGCACCTTCACTCCCCACAGATCGATTGGACCACTGGGCAGTTAACTAGCTGGTCAACCTATTGTTTCCAGCAATGTTTAGGGAAGGTGACATTGGGCCAGACCAGAATTCAGGTGGAGGGGGTACCAGTACAATATTCCGAGTATTCAGATGTGTTCTGTCCCAAGGCTGCTGATATGTTACCTCCACATCGCCCGTTTGATTGCCCCATCGATCTCCGATCTGGTTGTATGCCCCCAAGGGGTCATCTCTACAATTTATCTGGGCCAGAGAAAGTGGCCATGCAGGAGTACATTCGTGAGAATTTAGCCAAGGGGTTTATTCGCCCCTCTCGGTCGCCCGCTGGCGCAGGGTTCTTTTTTGTTAAGAAAAAAGACGGAGGCCTGCGGCCATGCATAGATTACCGGGGCCTGAATAAAATCACAGTGAAGAATCGATACCCTTTGCCCCTGATAGATGACCTGTTCACACAAGTTACCAACGCTAAGATCTTGAGTGGTGGTAAATGCAACACACTCAATATAGAAGGAATAGATCACAAACCACACCACCAGGAAAATCGGACCAATCAGCAACATCCCTGCAGCAAGTGTCAGCTGACCACAGGAATCAACTGACACACCTTAGACACGCCTCCTTAACCTATAAAGGCTGCGCGCGTCCTCCTAGGGAGACTGCCAGAAACAACACGCTGACTCACATCTACAGGGGAGCCGGGGATGCGTCTGAACAAAGAGGAAGAGGAAGTTTCTTGCAGCTGCTCAACATTGTCAGAGCAGCCTCCAGAGACAACACCAGGTAAGTTTGTTACATTACCGCTCCCCCCCAAGGGGTGGACTCCGGACACTCCCTACCTGGCTTATCAGGATGTTGACAATGAAATTCCCGAACTAAATCGTCGGCATTAACCTGCCGTGCTGGAACCCAACTCCTCTCCTCAGGCCCATAACCTTTCCAGTCCACCAAGTACTTGTGAAGAAACTCGGAAAAGCTGTCGCATGGACGCAGGATGAGGCGGCTATTTCCGCGGCTGGCATAGCGGAACGCGGAAAAACCGCCGGTCTGCGCGCACAGGCCTGCTACTGACGGTCTGACCAGGCGCAGGGAGGCCACCGCATGTGCAGATAGCGGTGCGTCTCACCCCGCGTGCAGGCCAGCAGAGACATTGCAAAACATGACTGGTGTGGCTGGGACTGATAGTCCACACAGGTTCAGAATGACGCGCGCGCGCGCTGAGAGGCAGAGTTTATATGACAGCCAGAAGAAGGTCAGCTGACCAAGCTGGTCAGCTGACATAGTTACAAAGTTAAGGAAAGGTGGGGGGGGAAGGCTGCACATCGCTAAACACATGCTGCAATTGAATGGTTAATCGCACAGGCATACACCGCCCCTGCCAGACTGAAAAATGCATGCCCTGCATCCAAGACAAGTGCTAACATTTATTAAACTAGGAGGTACTTTAGCTTCCAATATGGTTTGCATGCAAAGTATATTATACTAGACACTTGCGCCACGGTGAGGCAGACCTCCGGGCAAGTGACCTAACCTAAATTTAAAACCTCGGGTGCAGCTAAGCAGAAAAAAAAATGTAACTTACATTTGGTGGAACAGCGAGGAGAACGCCAGCGCATACCACTAAGGCTGCATCTGAAATGACCACCAGCTCAGTGTGTAGCACCTATATAGACTTTCTACACACTTCGCATTCAATTCGGATGCAAATCATATGCAAATCTGCTACTATTTATCATGCAAACAGGAAACTCAGGAGGAGGGGCTGGGAGCAGCTAACCTGACAGTTACATAGTTACAAAGTTAAGGAAAGGTGGGGGGGAAAGGCTGCGCATCCCTAAACACATGCTGCAATTGAATGGTTAATCGCACAGGCATACACCGCCCCTGCCAGACTGAAAAATGCATGCCCTGCATCCAAGACAAGTGCTAACATTTATTAAACTAGGAGGTACTTTAGCTTCCAATATGGTTTGCATGCAAAGTATATTATACTAGACACTTGCGCCACGGTGAGGCAGACCTCCGGGCAAGTGACCTAACCTAAATTTAAAACCTCGGGGGCAGCTAAGCAGAAAAAAATGTGTAACTTACATTTAGTGGAACAGCGAGGAGAACGCCAGCGCATACCACTAAGGCTGCATCTGAAATGACCACCAGCTCAGTGTGTAGCACCTATATAGACTTTCTACACACGTCACATTCAATTCAGATGCAAATCATATGCAAATCTGCTACTACTTATCATGCAAACAGGAAACTCAGCTCCTCCCGAGGTTTTAAATTTAGGTTAGGTCACTTGCCCGGAGGTATGCCTCACCGTGGAGCAAGTGTCTAGTATAATATACTTTGCATGCAAACCATATTGGAAGCTAAAGTACCTCCTAGTTTAATAAATGTTAGCACTTGTCTTGGATGCAGGGCATGCATTTTTCAGTCTGGCAGGGGTGGTGTATGCCTGTGCGATTAACCATTCAATTGCAGCATGTGTTTAGGGATGCACAGCCTTTCCCCCCCACCTTTCCTTAACTTTGTAACTATGTAACTGTCAGGTTAGCTGCTCCCAACCCCTCCTCCTGAGTTTCCTGTTTGCATGATAAGTAGTAGCAGATTTGCATATGATTTGCATCTGAATTGAATGTGAAGTGTGTAGAAAGTCTATATAGGTGCTACACACTGAGCTGGTGGTCATTTCAGATGCAGCCTTAGTGGTATACGCTGGCGTTCTCCTCGCTGGTCAGCTGACATCTCCACCACTTTTCATTGGTCCAGCACTTAGGGTGGCGCTGGAGAGCGCTATAGTATATATACTGGGTGCTGGTCATTCTCTGGTTGTCTGTCGTTGCGATCACTACGTGGTAGCACTCAGGCCTTGTCTGTTTCTGTGTTCTAGCATAGTTTCCAAAGGTGTTGACATCAAGGAGTTCACACCTTAGCATTAGGAATATTGTATTGTATTATTTGTTATGACCTTCTGCCTGCCTGACTATTCCTCTGAACTCTGATCTTGTACCTTGCTATTTCTGATATCCTGTTGCCAATCTCTGCTCGTTCCTGGACTCTGTACCTGCCTCCTGATTCTGTACCTCGTTATTCTGATTCTCCGTTGCCTGACCCTGCCTGTTATTGGATTCCGTATCTGCCTTCTGATTCTGTACTTGATCTGTCTGTGTGTTGACGACCTGGCTTGGCCGACCTCGAGAACTAGCCTTACTGTTAGAGGCAGTTCCCAGATCTGTTAGTGACACCCGCTCATTGGTGTCACTCACGCTCTGTCCTTCCCACAATCTGCTTAGCTCCTCCCCCGGGAGAGTCTAGGCTTACGGAAGGAGCATACTTCTGTGCAGTATTCCTTACTGCCTCTGTACCTACTACTTAGGTACAGTCCACTGTGTTACTGTTACACCCAATCACTCACTTCTCTTCTCTCTCAGGTGTCCAGAGGTTAGTATATATATCTGATTATCGGTGATACTGCAGATCATCAATAATCGGGTATATTCTGCATTCTCGGTGATACTGCAGATCACCGGTAATCAGACCCTCTCTGTTTTACACCGATCGTTACAGTACTGCAGAGAGTTATGAAATTTCCGAGAGTCGATAATCCTTTCCACCTCATACTTAGGTTCACCATCCACCTCAATTGATCGGAGGTGGGGGTGGGGGGGGGGGGGGTTGGATGACAGGGAAACATTGGCCGCAGGCTTCAATAAAGACACATGAAAAGAACTTACTCCTCTCGTAGATTGGGGCAAGGTGTTTCGATAAACGACGTCATTATTTTTTTTCTGAAACGGGATAAAGGCGGATGTACCTGGCCCCCCGCTTGGCAGAAGGCTGACGCAGAGGAGTGTTACGAGTTGAAACCCAAACAAGATCCCCAGGTGTAAAATCCCACTCAGGGGTTTGATGATGATCAGCATGATGTTTTTGTTGAGACACTGCCTTTTGCAAATTCTGGATCATCAGAGAAAAGAAAAAGTTCCATCAGGCACTGCAGTGGATTCAAATTTAATCATGTTTTTAGTGTGATATAAATCACAACATGTAAATATCTTGCATTCAATGTGGTAGGTACTAAAGTCATGTGCAGACAACTTGTGCTTTTAAGATTATTGCATGAGATAGATGTCCTAACATATCAGAGGGTGGTGGTGGTGGGTGCAGGGCAAAAAAAATCAGTGGATCAGCCTTGGAATTAGCACCGCAGTGCGAAACGCCATTAGGCTACCGTTTTTGCCCTGCACCCACCACCACCACCCTCTGATATGGTAGGACATCTATCTCATGCAATAATCTTAAAAGCACAAGTTGTCTGCACATGACTTTTGCACCTACCTCATTGAATGCAAGATATTTACATGTTGTGATTTATAACACACTGAAAACACGATTACATTTGAATAAACTGCAGTGCCTGATGGAACTTTTTATTTTCTCTGATGATCCATGTTATATACACTTGCTAGCAACATCATGAGCACGCAGTTTCTTTAATCAAGGTGGCGTTTGAATGTCTGTCATTATCTACCTCTAGTGATACGACTGCATGCCTTGTAGTGGCGGTAGACCCTACACTTTCTGACTTTTGCAAATTCTGCCTGACCTGAGACCAGACTGACTGCATATAAGAAATCCAATCTTCCAAAGCCAGATAACTGGAATGTGGTGAACTTAGGACTCCGGCCAGTAACCACCTGAAAGGGTGACAACTTGGTAGAAGAACTTTGAAGATTGTTGAACGCAAATTCAACAAAAGGTAGAAATTGCAGCCAGGTTTCCTGACGGTCAGACACGAAACACCGGAGATATTGTTCCAGGGATTGGTTGGTTCTTTCAGTCTGACCGTTGGTCTCAGGATGAAAACCAGATGAAAACGACAAGGAGATACCTAAACGAGAACAGAAGGACCGCCAGAATTGGGAGATAAACGGAACTCACCTATCAGACACGATGTTCACAGGAATACCATGCAAACGAAAGACATGATCTATAAACAATTCTGCCAATTCATTGGCAGAAGGGGACAAAATGAGCCATCTTACTTAACCTGTCCACAATCACCCAAATAACACGTTTCCCACCAGAAGAAGGCAAATCAACCACAAAATCCATGGAAATACACTTTATAGAGAATTTATGTGTGCATCAAACCAAGTAACACCGGACAAACCTGGCTTTCCAAATTTGGCCTAATTAGCTACTTACGAGACATAGCTCAAGCAAATATGCATTTGCTTTCGCATGCCAAAGTTTGCAGGGTTAAAACCAATACCACAAAGCGGTTGTCCTGCGGGAATTAGTTCATGCTACATTAGCACTATCCAGGAGCTCCACGGGGAGGCTTCCCAATTCCCCCATACAACCGGGGTGCTGTGGGGCCCCAAGCTCTCTCACTGCCTGGAAACCACAGTGGCATCCCGGAGGGAAGGCTGGGAGGTGCAGGCGACCCCCCCCCCCCCAAGCGTGGCCAGCACCGGGAAGAGCCGCCTGCACCTGCCTTCCAAAATTAAAAAATAGGCACTTACCTTAACGTCCATTGCATTCTGCTACATGAGTGCGACTTGGGAGCGAACACATGAGAAAGGAGTGAAGCATGGGCCACTCCAAGCTTTTGGAGCTCAGAGCTGGCTTTCACACAACACTCCAAGGGGGAAGGGCAGGCGCAGAGAGCTCGCTCGAGGGCTCTCACCTCCTAGAACAAGCCATCCACCACCCACCTCCAAAGGGGATAGAAATAAAACTACACTTTATAGAGAATTTATGTGTGCATCAAGCCAAGTAACACCTGACAAACCTGGCTTTGCAAATTTGGCCTAATTGGCTACTCACGAGACATAGCTCATGCAAATATGCATTTGCTTTTGCATGCCAAAATTTGAATGGTTAAAACCAATACCGCAAAGCGGTTGCCCTGCGGGAATAAGTTCATGCTACAAGTCGTGCTCATGTAGCAGAATGCAATGGACGTTAAGGTAAGTGCCTGTTGTGAGAAAACGTGGAAAAGCCGCCGCTAGTACTCAGAGTAAGGCGGCTGATTCCGCGCTCAACATGGCAGGTTGCGCGCAGAGACCTGCATTCACTGGCTGGACAGAGCGCGGAAAAACCGCCGCATGCCCAGAGAACAGGGCGGCGGATTCCGCGTCCGACGCGGCGGTTTGCACGCATAGGCCTACTTCTGTCAGTACTGCTGAACGCAGAGAAAACGCCGCACGCTCGGACAGCGATGCGGCGGATTCCGCATCCAAAACAGTAGAGGCATTACAACACACGTCTGGTGTGGCTGGGACTGATTGTCCACACAGGTTCAGAAGGACGTGTGCGCGCGCGGAGAAGCAGAGCATTTATGACAGCCAGAAGGGTGTCAGCTGACCAGGCCGGTCAGCTGACAATTCTTTCAGTTTTCATTGGTCCAGCACTTAGGGGAGGTGCAGGAGAGCGCTGGTGTATATATACTGGGTGCTGGTCATTCTTCTGGTGTCTGGCGTTGCGATCACTACGTGGTAGCACTCAGACCTTGTCAGTATCTGTGTTACATTAGACCAGTTTCCTAGGTGTTGATGAACAAGGAGCTCACACTTTAGTCTAGGAATCCTGTTATTATCTGTGTTATTATCTAGACCAGTTTCCAAGGTGTTGATGACCAAGGAGCTCACAACTTAGTCTAGGAATCCTGTTACCATCTGTATTATTATATAGACCAGTTCCGGGGTGTTGATGATCTTGGAGCTCACACCCAAGTCTAGGCATTGTTGATTATTTGTTATGACCTTCTGCTTTCCTGACCACTCTTCTGATCTCTGATTAGGTACTTCACTATATCTGATACTCTGTTGCTGAACCCTGCTTGTCTCTAGATTCCGATTCTGTCTCCTGTCTCTGTATCTGATCTGTCTGTCTGTTGCCGACCTGGCCTGTCCGACCTCGAGAACTATCTTCCCTCTTTGGAGATAGTTCACAGACCTGTCAGTGACACTTCACCATTAGTGTCACTCACTCTCTGGTCCTTCCCACTCTCAGCCTGGCTCCGCCCCTTGGGGAGCATCAGACCATTGGAAGGAACCTGTTCTCTGTGCAGTATCTCTTACTGCCTGGCACCCTATATAAGGGTGCTCTCCTCAAAGTATTACTGTTGCACAAACACTCATATTACTCAGGTGTCCAGAGGTTAGAGATATATCTGATTATCGGTGATACTGCAGATCATCAATAATCGGGTATATATCTGCATTCTCGGTGATACTGCAGATCACCGGTAATCAGATCCTCTCTGTGTTACACCGATCGTTACAGACCGCCAGACCAAAAAATACTAATGGACGCACACACTGACCGTCTGGGCGCACTTACCACTTCGGTGGAGACCATCAACCAAGTGCTGGGTAATCACAAAGTGATGGATGACGCTTTGTCCGGTTCTTTACAAACCCTTCAGACGGCTGTGGATGAGGTGCGATCCCCTCCTAGCACAGACATACGTATGCCTGTACCTGAAAAATTTTCTGGTCACAGATCTGACTTCCGAAATTTTAGGAGTAGAGTGTTGTTATACTTTGAGTTGAGACCTAGATCTTCAGGAACCATGACCCAAAAGGTCACATTTATTAACACTTTGTTATCAGGCGATTCTCAGACCTGGGCATACAGTCTGCCCACCGGAGATGTAGCCTTAACCTCCGTAGATTAATTTTTTAAAGCTATGGCAGTAATTTACGAAGATCCAGACATTGCCTTGACTTCTGAGCGGAAGCTCAAGTTGTTGCGTCAAGGCAAGAGTCTGGTCGAGGAGTATGCCGCCGAATTTAGGAGGTGGTCAGTTTCAGCCAGGTGGGACACCTATGCCCTTTTAGACTGTTTCTTATGAGGATTATCAGATGAGGTCTCTGACCTTATGTTAAGTCAGCCTGAACCAAAAACCGTCGATGAGGCCATTTCATCGGCCATCAGGATTGATCGCAGATTACGCTATCAAAGGCAGACCCGGGGTAGGAACAATGTTAAAATGGTGTCCTACACTGCTCCTCCTGTGACTCCATCTCCTCCCGTTTCACCTCCACCCGAGCCAATGCAGATTGGTTGATCAAGACTGTCTCAAGTGGAGCGGAGACGCAGGATTTCTGAGCAGTTGTGTCTTTATTGTGCAGAGGGGGGTCATAGAGTACGAAATTGCCCTAAGAAGTCAGGAAACGCTACTGCCTAGGAGTAGTTGGGGGTAATACCCTAGGTGTACAGCTCTTACCCCTAGAGGATAAGCGATTACTTCTTCCTTGTATGATTACATGGGATGATAAATCTGAAGTCTCTGAGGCCTTCATTGATTCAGGCTCAGCGGCTAATTTTATGGATTACGAATTTGCTAAGAGATTGGGTATTCCGCTCACCCCGGTAAAACCACCCCTCCAGATTACGGCAGTGGATGATTCACCCCTGCAGCGTAACCATCCTCTGTCCCAGACACCAGAGGTGGAAGTCACTATAGGGATGCTGCAAAGAGAGAAATTGCAGTTTTTTGTGTTGCACATGACAACCTCCACAGTCATCTTTGGCATGCCGTGGTTACACCTTCACTCCCCTCAGATAAATTGGGCTACTGGTCAGCTAACGAGCTGGTCAGCCCATTGTTTTCGTCATTGTTTAGTGAAGGTGACCTTAGGCCAGACCAGGATTCATGTGGAGGTAGTTCCGGAACAATATGCTGAGTTTTCGGACGTGTTTTGTCCCAAAGCTGCCGATAAACTACCTTCACATCGCCCTTTCGATTGCCCCATTGATCTTCGATCGGGTTGTATGCCCCCTAGAGGTCATCTCTACAATTTGTCTGGGCCAGAAAAGGTGGATGCAAGAGTACATCCGTGAAAACTTAGCTAAAGGATTCATTCGCCCCTCCTGGTCGCCTGCCGGAGCAGGTTTCTTTTTTGTAAAAAAGAAAGACGGAGGCCTTCGGCCATGCATTGATTACCGGGGACTGAATAAGCTCACAGTTAAAAATCGCTATCCATTATCTTTGATAGACGATTTATTCACTCAAGTCACCAATGCTAAGATTTTTTCGAAATTGGATTTGCGGGTGCATACAACCTGGTGCGGATCAGAGAGGGCAATGAATGGAAGACGTCCTTTAACACACCCGATGGGCATTACGAGTACCTGGTGATGCCCTTCGGGTTGTGTAACGCCCCGGCCGTCTTTCAGGAACTCATCAATGAAGTTTTCAGGGAGGTGTTGGGTAAATTTGTCCTAATATACCTGGACGATATACTAATCTTCTCAGACAACCTCTCTGAGCACAGGTCTCATGTCAAATTCGTGCTGCACAAGCTTAGACAAAACAGGCTTTATGCCAAATTGGAGAAATGCATTTTTGAGGTGACATCTGTCGCTTTTCTGGGATACATAATTTCCACCTCGGGCCTTTCTATGGATCCTGCCAAAGTCTCTGCTGTCCTGGAATGGCCTCAGCCAGTAGGACTCAAATCTCTCCAGAGATTTTTAGGGTTTGCTAATTACTATAGAAGGTTCATAAAGGGGTACTCCACAGTCGTAGCACCCCTCACCAGTCTCACAAAGAAAGGGGCAGATACCAACCACTGGTCCCCCGAAGCTCTGGCTGCTTTCTCCACTTTGAAAGAACTGTTTTGCTCTGCACCCATTTTGAGACACGTAGACACCTCTTATCCATTTATTGTAGAGGTTGACGCCTCTGAAGTTGGGGTAAGGGCTGTGCTGTCTCAACGCTCTGGGCTGCAAGGAAGATTACACCCGTGTGCCTATTTCTCTCAGAGGTTTTCACCAGCAGAGAAAAACTACGATATAGGCAACAGGGAGCTCCTAGCCATTAAGTTGGCCTTTGAAGAATGGCGTCATTGGCTAGAAGGAGCAGAACATACGATTACCGTCTACACTGATCACAAAAATTTGGAATACATTGAGGGGGCTAAGAGATTAAGCCACCGTCAGGCTCGGTGGTCACTGTTTTTCTCGAGATTTAGATTTGTAATTACGTACACTCCGGGTAGTAAAAACATTAAGGCGGATGCCTTGTCCAGATGTTTTGAGCCGGAGACAGCACAGCCCTCAGACCCAGAGACCATTGTCCCACAGAAAGTAGTGCTGGGAGCCACAGAGACTTGGAAGGACTGGACGGAGACTTTAAGGCCCTTCCAGCAGGATGTCCCTGAGGGAAAGCCTGAAAGGGTTATGTTTGTACCACTTCCATTTCGTCACCAGATTTTGCAGATGTTCCACTCGCACAAGAATGCTGGGCATCCGGGGGCCTCCAGAACACAAGACTTGGTTGCTAGGTGTGCTTGGTGGCCTTCTCTGGCAACAGACTTCAAGGAGTATGTTAGAGAGTGTGCAGTGTGTGCTAAAAGCAAACCCTCCCGTCTGGCACCTGTGGGAACGTTGCAGCCTTTGCCCACCCTGAGTGAACCGTGGACCCATTTGTCCATGGATTTTGTGGGTGAGCTTCCAAGGTCTGAAAGCAGGTCGGTCATTTGGGTGGTAGTCGACCATTTCAGTAAAATGGCCCATTTTGTGCCCTTGAAAGGACTCCCCTTGGCCCAGGAGTTGGCCGATCTTTTCATCATCAACGTTTTCCGACTACATGGCATTCCAGAAAACATAGTGTCAGATCGGGGAGTCCAATTTGTTTCTAGATTTTAGAGGGCATTTTGTCATCAAATGGGCATGGAACTGTCATTTTCGTCGGGCTATCACCCACAGACCAATGGTCAGACGGAGAGGGTTAATCAGTCTTTGGAACAATTTTTAAGGTGTTATGTTGCGGATGCGCAAAATGATTGGGTCAAGTTCTTGCCATATGCAGAATTTGCGCACAATAATTTGAAAAGCTCTTCCTCTGGATTTTCTCCGTTTCAGGTGGTAACCGGAAAGTTGCCCAAGTTCTCCCCATTACCAGTAGCTTCCACTCCGTTTCCAGCTCTGGAGGCTTGACAAAAATCATTTAAAGCCGTTTGGGGAATCGTGAGAAATAATTTGGAGAAGGCTTTTCAAAGTCAGAAAGGTCAAGCTGACAAGAAACGATCTTTGGAGTGGAAATTCCGACCAGGAGACCCGGTCTGGGTGTCCACACGTCATTTGACCCTGAAACAACCCTCGCCCAAGTTAGGTCCCAGGTTTGTGGGCCCTTTTTCCTGTAACCAGGAAGATCAACAATGTTACTTATGCCATTGATCTTCCTGCCAGCATGCATGGTGTAAGATCTTTTCATGTGTCTCTGCTTAAACCAGCAGTCCATATGGGTACCACTCCTCCTCCTGTGATGGTAGACGACCAACCTGAGTACGAAGTAGAAAAGATTTTAGACCCACGTGTAGTGCAGAACTCGATACAGTATCTAGTGCACTGGAAGGGTATGGTATTGAGGAGAGAACATGGGTACCTGAGTGTCGCATGCATGCGGACAAATTAAGAAGGGAATTCCACGCTTTATATCCTGAGAAACCGGGTAGGAGCTGTCCGGAGTCCACTCCTCAGGGGGGGGGGGGGGGGTACTGTGAGAAAACGCAGTACTCAGAGTAAGGCGGCTGATTCCGCGTTCAACATGGCAGGTTGCGCGCAGAGACCTGCATTCACTGGCTGGACGGAGCGCGGAAAAACCGCCGCATGCCCAGAGAACAGGGCGGCGGATTCCGCGTCCGACGCTGCGGTTTGAACGCATAGGCCTACTTCTGTCAGTACTGCTGAACGCGGAGAAAACGCCGCACGCTCGGACAGCGATGTGGCGGATTCCGCATCCAAAACAGTAGAGACATTACAACACACGTCTGGTGTGGCTGGGACTGATTGTCCACACAGGTTCAGAAGGACGCGTGCGCGCGCGGAGAGGCAGAGCATTTATGACAGCCAGAAGGGTGTCAGCTGACCAGACCGGTCAGCTGACAATTCTTTCAGTTTTTATTGGTCCAGCACTTAGGGGAGGCGCAGGAGAGCGCTGGTGTATATATACTGGGTGCTGGTCATTCTTCTGGTGTCTGGCGTTGCGATCACTACATGTTAGCACTCAGACCTTGTCAGTATCTGTGTTACATTAGACCAGTTTCCTAGGTGTTGATGACCAAGGAGCTCACACCTTAGTCTAGGAATCCTGTTACCATCTGTATTATTATATAGACCAGTTCCGGGGTGTTGATGATCTTGGAGCAGCTCACACCCAAGTCTAGGCATTGTTGATTATTTGTTATGACCTTCTGCTTTCCTGACCACTCTTCTGATCTCTGATTAGGTACTTCACTATATCTGATACTCTGTTGCTGAACCCTGCTTGTCACTAGATTCCGATTCTGTCTCCTGTCTCTGTATCTGATCTGTCTGTCTGTTGCCGACCCGGCCTGTCCGACCTCGAGAACTATCTTCCCTCTTTGGAGATAGCTCACAGACCTGTCAGTGACACTTCACCATTAGTGTCACTCACTCTCTGGTCCTTCCCACTCTCAGCCTGGCTCCGCCCCTTAGGGAGCATCAGACCATTGGAAGGAACCTGTTCTCTGTGCAGTATCTCTTACTGCCTGGCACCCTATATACGGGTGCTCTCCTCAAAGTCTTACTGTTGCACAAACACTCATATTACTCAGGTGTCCAGAGGTTAGAGATATATCTGATTATCGGTGATACTGCAGATCATCAATAATCGGGTATACAGTATATCTACATTCTCGGTGATACTGCAGATCACCGGTAATCAGATCCTCTCTGTGTTACACCGATCATTACACCTGTTTTTAAATTTTGGGAGGCAGATGCGGGCGGCTCTTCCCGGTGCTGGCCAGGCTTGGGGGGGTTGCCTGCACCTCCCAGCCTCCCCCTCCGGGATGCTGCTGTGGTTTACAGACAGTGAGAGAGCTTGGGGCTCCCGCGGCACCCCGGTTGTATGGGGGCATTGGGAAGCCTCCCCGTGGTGCTCCTGGATAGTGCTAATGTAGCAGGAACTAATTCCCGCAGGGCAACCGCTTTGCGGTATTGGTTTTAACCCTCCAAACTTTGGAATGCGAAAGCAAATGCATATTTGCATGAGCCATGTCTCGTGAGTAGCCTATTAGGCCAAATTTACAAAGCCAGATTTGTCAGGTGTTACTTGGTTTGATGCACACATAAATTCACTATAAAGTGTAGAAATCCATGGAAATATGAGTCCAAGGAACCTGAGGAATGTGCAAAGGCATCAGACTCCCTCTAGGGGCATTCCTAGAGACTTTACTTCTGGCACAGATGTTGTATGCACCAGCAAAAGCCTTACAGTCTTTTCTTATAGTTGGCCACCAAACATGACGTGTTACTAATTCCAAGGTTTTGGTCTCACCCAGATGTCCTGCCAATTTGGTGTCATGAAATTGATGAAGCACCTGTAGACGAAGGTGAATCGGTACATAGTATACGTCTAAAGCACAGGTGTCGAACTCCAGGCCTGGAGGGCCAGATCCATGCCAGTGTTTAGGATGGACTGAGAAAGAAAGGAATGCGGTCTACCTGACAGACCACACCTTTCCTGATTCAGACCCATCCATTCATTTGAGCTGTGTCAAAAATGTGTGAGGAGCTCGGCCCTCGTGGGACCGGTTTGACATCCCTGGTCTAAAGGTTTTCCAGGTGGACAGTCTTCCTGAAAGGAAGATAATAATTCGGGCAGATCAGAGAAATCATAAGTGTCTGTGGCGGCAACCACACAGTGTTTAGGTATTATAGGAACAGGAGTCTTAGGCTGTGATAGTGTAATGGTTAGGGAGTGGCTGGATAGTGTAATGGTTAAGGGCTCTGCCTCTGACATGGGAGACCAGGGTTCGAATCTCGGCTCTGCCTGTTCAGTAAGCCAGCACCTATTCAACAAGAGACCTTAGGCAAGTCTCCCTAACACTGCTACTGCCTATAGAGCGCGTCCTAGTGGCTGCAGCTCTGGCACTTTGAGTCCCCCAGGAGAAAAGCGCTATATAAGTGTTTGTCTTTGTCTTTTTTTTTTTTGTGAAATATCAGAATCAAAACATCTGGACAAAGCATTGGCCAGATGCGGCCTTAGAATATGCGGGGCCTGGGGCGAGAGTCATATGCGGGGCCTTGAGACATATGCTGTGGATACACACATGCACACACTGTGGAAACACACACTCTGTATAGGTTAGATAGGTAGGTGCCCCGCAGTATAGTTTAGCTAGGTAGGTGCCTGCAGTATAGGTTAGATGGGTAGGTGCCTGCAGTATAGATTAGATAGGTGCCCACAGTATAGATTAGATAGGTGTCTGCAGTATAGATTAGATAGGTGCCTGCAGTATAGATTAGATAGATGCCCCGCAGTATAGATTAGATAGGTAGGTGCCCCGCAGTATAGATTAGATAGGTGCCTGCAGTATAGATTAGATAGGTGCCTGCAGTATAGATTAGATAGGTAGATGCCCTGCAGTACAGGTTAGATAGGCAGGTTCCTTGAGTAAAGGTTAGATTGGCAAGTGACTACAGTGGTGGGGAGAGATAGGTAGGTGCCCCACAGTATAGATTAGTAAGGTAGGTGCCCGGCAGTATAGATTATAGGTACCTGCAGTACAGATTAGATAGGTAGGTACTCCACAATATAGATTAGATAGGTTCCTGCAGTACAGATTAGATAGGTAGGTACTTTGCAGTATAGATTGGATAGGTGACTGCAGTATAGATTATAAGTGCCTGCAGTAGAGATTAGGTAGGTAGGTGCCCCACAGTATAGATTAGATAGGTGCCTGCAGTATAGATTAGATAGGTGCCTGCAGTATAGATTAGATAGGTAGGTGCCCCGCAGTACAGGTTAGATAGGTATGTGCCTTGAGTAAAGGTTACATTGGTGAGTGGCTGCAGCGGTGGGGAGAGCGGGCATTGACGTTAAAACTCACATTTCTTCTGCCGATCATCGCAGCTTCCATCTTCTTCCTTTCCTGGCATCTGTGTATTGGTAACAGAGCCCCCCTGTGGTGACATGCGGTCACATCATCACAGGGGGCGCTGTTACCATTACGTCAGATGCTGGGAGAGGAGGAGATGGAAGCTGCGATGATCAGCAGAAGAAATGTGAGTTTTAGTAACTATGACTGCTCTCCCCACCGCAGCAGAGGGTGCAGGGCCTCTTCAGGCGCGGGGCCTGGGGCGATTGCCCCACTTGCCACCCCCAAAGGCCAGCTCTGGCATTGGCCTTTACATTCTTACTTCCTGGTTTAAACGTGATAGTGAAATTGAAACGTGAGAAAAATAATGCCCATTGTGCCTGTCTGGGATTGAGTCTCTTAGCTTTGTCTACATATTCTAGGTTTTTATGATCTGTGTATACATTGACAGGATGTTCAGCGCCCTCCAGCCAATGCCTCCACTCTTCAAATGCCATCTTGACTACTAGGAGTTCCCTGTTCCCTATGTCATAATTACGCTCTGCCGGTGCAAACTTCTTGGAAAAGAAAGCACATGGATGCAAACGTTCAGGTTGTCCTGAGTACTGTGAAAGAACTGCCCCTACTCCTACCTCAGAGGATGTGACGTACCTTAGGAGCTGGAGAACGATGTGCTGAGGGCAGCAACTCTTGCAACTTACTAGCTTTGTACCCTGGAGTGGGAACAGGGTCCCACAGTTAGTATGGGGCAGGAGTGCTAGCAGATCCAATGGAGTGATGCCTAAGCGCGTGACCAGGCAGGAACCGAAGGGCTCCCACGTGCTGAGTCTGGAGGTGCAAGGACTCCAGACAGATATGAAGTTGAAGACTTGATTCCACTGACAAGCAGGAGAAGATACTGAGGCAGATCCGTGAACAGGCAGAAGGTCAGCAACAAGGCGGGTACTCAGACGGACAGAGGTCGGTAACAGAGCAGGTAGTCGTACGTAGCAGGAGTCAATAGCAAGTCAGGAAGTCAGCCAGGCCCGGGTCAGCAACATAGAATCAGGAACAGGCAGATGCAAGGATCACGCACGGGAACACACACCAAACTAGCTGCAATGCTACAGCACTGAATGATGGCGTTCTCCAGACTTAAATAGGCCATTTGGCGGGAAAACGCGTACGTCCGCACACGACGCATCAGGTGCACGCGATGACACGGACGCACGTCATGACCAGTGCTGCTCATCAGGATTCCGGATATCCGGGTAGACCTGGATATCCGAACTTTTTAGGCCTATCCGACCGGATCCCAGATACCTGGGCCAAAATCCGGATAGCTATCTCCGAATAGTCGGTCGCATGCCCGGATATCTGCAGATATCATGCGGATATCCAGATCCGGGTACTGTTACCATGGAGATGACGTCCATGACGTCATTCAGCCAATCAGAGGGCTCCCAGCATGAGCCCAAGCAACCAATCACAGCGGGAAACCTTAGCCAGTCCCTCCTGTATATAAGGGGCAGCCATGTTGAGGAGAATCATCCTTGCTTTGAGACTGCCACTGAGATACATTCTCCACTGTGTTTGGCTGAAGCAGGTGCACCATCTGAGTGAGAAACCCAGCGTTTTTACACTTAAACACCTTCTCTACACTATTGTTTTACTGTGTTGTAGTTAGCTAGTCTGTGTAATTTGTTAGTGCCAGTCAGTCTGTCAGTCAGTCAGTCTTTCAGCTGCAGCAGCTGCCTGTGCCTGCTAGTTAGGTCCTGTGTCTTTGTCTGTGTGTGCTGTGTGTGCACACAGTCCAGGCTCATTGCTGCTGGCTGGCCTGCTATTAGCCTTAGTAGTTAGGTAGTTAGTATTACTGTGTTATATTGTGTAGTAGCAGTGTTATTAGTTGTTAGATTGAGAGTAGTACTACTACTTTGTTAGCTGCTAGCCTGCTACTACAGATTATTGCAGAGCTGCAGCTGCTGTGCTGCTGAATGAGCAGTGTCAGTGTGTCTTGTTGTACTCTGCTCCTGTCTGTAACTCCATGCTGATTCACAGTCCAAGCCCGCCGCCAATAATAAAGTACAAGTACCCCACACATCATCTGTGACATCACATATCTTAACTGGTACTATGTCTGGCACTGGCAGCCGGGGGAGGGGCAGCAAGGCCAAGAGGAGAGGGAGCAACATTGCGGCCTCCGGCAGCAGTTCTGCCGCATCAATCTCCATTCCGCCGCTACCCACTGGCCGTTCAGCTGTTAGGGGGAGTGACGCTGCAGAGACGCAGCAGCGTGTTGCGTCCATTTTCAAGCAGGGTCAGCAGCGGCGCAAATTGGAGGAGAAAGACGCCGCGCCTGTGATGCAGCTGATGGTGGATGACGATGAGCAGGCCAGTGAGGCCACCACCAGCCCTAGAGAAAACATTCTGAGCAAAATTGGCTTTGCGGAAGAGTCTGAGATGCTGACAGTAATTTTTTGGGGGGGGGGCTTTCCATGATGTGTCAGCACAAGAGGAGTTTGAGGCGGGGGAGTTTGATGTTGATAATTGTTATAAACTGTTCTTATCACCTTGCTTCGACACCAGTAATTTCTTACAGTTACGTCTCACAGACTATTGAGATCACTTGACTCTCCACACAGCAAGCAGGAGATAGACTTCCTCAGGCTTCTTCAAGGTTTACGTTATTTATTCAAGTAACAGAAATACAGATAGATACAGTTTATCATCTCCTGGCAAAGCAGACTTCCATGTTGCGTTACAGCGGCGTGAGTATCTTCCTACTGAAGATACCCAGGTCTTCTTGTATCTACTCTATGTTACATCTAGACTACCTATGTACAGCAGACATTATATCAGATTACAGAAAGGAAGAGCATACTTAGAGGTCCCAGTCAGCCTTGCGAGCTAGTGTGAAAGTAAAGAGCAGAATGCTCTCTCCATCGCTCACTCCGGGTTTAATACCGACTAGGAAAGAGTTAAATATGACATCATCTTCGCCACCCCCTAGATCAGATTATTGGTGGACCCACTCGTGGTGTCATCATACACACCTACTTGATTAATAATCAATGAGGCATTTGACCTATATGCAGGACTGTGGATGTTTAGTAAATATGGCTGATGTTTACTGTTCCTGTGGTGTACGTGTGGAGGTCAGAATAGGCCAATGGCCTTCTTTTGGGAACATGTTCTCAGTATCTACGTGTATCCTCTGCTACACGCAGACCCTGAGATGCCTCTGCCTGCATCACAAAACCTCTATTTATTTTAAAGGCATACACTGCGGACAAGCCTTTTATATAAAACTCAGGCCAAGTAACTGAGGCCTACTTAAATTATAACAATCCTCCCTAAAACGGCTTGACCCGCAGATCCCAGCATCTGAACCTCCCAGTACCTGGTTTCTTTCTTTTATGTTTCACTTTTCGATGTTCGTGCTCACACAAGAGAGAGAGCACGACCTCTTGGTCTTCCTGTAACCAGGCTCTCTGGGGAGGCCCTACTTCTAAATCCCTCTATACCACATGCTCAGCATTTGCGTCACTTGCGTATCACTCACAAACTTGCATGACCACAGAAAAGTGAAACTCGTTTGGTTGTTACTCAAGGGAGCAGTGCCAGGTGCCTTCTAAAAGAACGCCTTTATACAATCAGCTCCATCACAGGTACTACTAAACCTATACCCGTAACCCTGTATATCCCTTAATTTGAAAATATCGGTTCAGGAGATTGTTTATGAGGCACCAATCTCTGGACCAGGTTAATTTGTTTTACGTAATTTTAACACGCAACCTCACCTGGATAATGATGCCTAACGTTGTCATCCCCATCCAGACGACCAGTGGGTGTAGAAAAAACTTTGGAACTGCAGAGGCCCAGTCCGAGTGTCCCTGGAACATCACCGGAACCTTTGTCCACCAGGTCAGACTGGCACTCACCTGCTCATTTTTGTGTTCTACCTCGTTAAGATCACCTGTATCATGGTGAAATCTTACCTCTAACTTAGTGTACTGTTTGTTTAACCTTTGTAACAAAATGTGGTCGTCTTGGATCAAACCCTGTTCCCCTTTGTCCCATGTCGTGTTCTCTTTCAGGACGGGAACTACCCGTGAAACTTTGCACTTTAGAGTTCTCTTAACAATTTGAGAAACAACGTCATCCAACCTGGATGACTGGATCCATATGGGATCTCCGCTCCCACAATATGTTCCCCTTGGAAAATCTCCCTTATCGGAACAATTATGAGAATATACCTTGAATGTATCCTTAGACACTATGTTAAAAAAACAAACCTTTCCTTCAGCCACCGGAACTATCGGTTGGGCTTCAGGGTGGATCTTTTGAATGGTATCCTCGCATTCTGCGTTCTTGAGCCTGCAGGCTTCTTCACTACATTTGACTTGCCCCGGCCAACGCAGGTACTTCTGCAAGAATTGCCTGCATGAGGACAACTCTACTTGCTTCACCTCCCCGTCTAGCACCAAAAAAGGTTGACCTCTCAGGTCCTGGTGTGAGACACGGGTTGAGGTGGGAACTAAAGAAGTGGCGGTGCCTAAAGGAATGTTGCACCGTTTCCCTTTGTTCACCCAAACATCTCGAAGCTGCCATGCAAAAGATCCTTCTCCAGAAAAATCGCTATACCTAACCTTGTCCAATCTCAGTTGGACAGGATCTTTAAGCATCTCCCTGACAACATATGCCCCCAACTGTCCTGATTGGACCTCTTCCCCCCTTACGTCCTGAGGCACAATATGTACCTGAGGTCGGGAAGACAGTACTCTCTGCAATCTTTCAATTAAGAGTACCTCTTCACTTACCCACCTAGCATGAGGATAAGCGGCTGCATATGGACTGTGTAATATCGTCCCCTGTGGTGACCCGTGTGGTGTGAATGAGGTTCCCTGTGTTTGCTTTCCCTCCCCCGGGACCGCTCTCCCCACCCTCTTTGTCACCTGGAAATGTGGCTTGATCTCGATTTTTACTTCTTGTTTCGAGAACCACCCACCCTCGGCTTTCCAGCCTTTACGTGTGTATAGTTGTTTCGGAGGCACTCTCTGTTGGTAGCTCCAGAGTGTGATGTTGTCCCCCGCGTCTCTCCGGCAGGAGAATTGACGCCTCCTACTCGTTCCTCTCCAATCTGGAACCATCTCACTCTGCATAACCAAGACAAGGTACCCCTGAATCACACACTCCACCTTTTGCACGCACCCATTGTACTGCAATGTACCTTTTAACAAACCTTTGGATCGGTGCGTCGATTCTGGGAGTGTGACCTTCAATAGCAGATTTACACTGCCTTTCCAGTCACCCTGCCAGCACACCTGACCTTTCAGACCTTTCACCCACATTGTGCCATGAAATTTTTTTTCTCCTGGCACAAGTGCTCTTTTCCTCCATCCCTGCTTGGTCCATCTGTGCCAATCAGAGGGAGGTGTGAAAGGATCAGTACCTTTGTCACCCAACATCAACATGTTTGGGCCTTGCATTCTCATTAACCCCTTATTATACATGAGAATGTCCTCTCTTTGTTCTCCTAGGATGAAATGGCAACCTAGGATCACCATCAGCACGGTACTCTTCATTATAAAAGCACCACCTTGGGAAAGAAAAACATTGGCAATTTGCACTATGCTTTGCTCAGTCAGTTTTTTTAGACGTTTTCCGATCTCAGGAACCTCGGTTTTTAGTCTCTTTCCAATTTCAGAAATCTCGTGTTTTAGTCTCTTTCCAATTTCAGGAATCTCGTGTTTCTCCAAACTTAGATTGGCATCTGGAACCTTTCGCTTATCCGACTGACATCTCCATCTTTGCTGCCAGCACTGCAGCTGTCTCGAGTCCATATTGCCCAACTCCTGAAATCAAAATACAAACAAATCAATTCTTATTAATGATTTGGGATTCGCCCTGCGGCTTGTACTCTTTACACTTTAAATTGATCAATATATACCGTAATTGATCTCGTTGCTTTATGGTTCTCATGAACTCTGTTTACTCTTATTGGTAGATTGGAGTTAAACTTCACCCCCCTACCTCAGTACTATCCTCAGTACTTACCTGTTTAAAATATGCTCCCGCAGACTTCACCTTTGGAAGCTCTCACCTCATTGCAGCTCCTTCCACATCCCCCCCTATCTGTCCATGCGCGGCCGTCGCATGCACAGATTATGGATGCCACACCTGTTGCTGCTTTGCAGGTGAGCCTGCAATGCTCTTACTCATTTTCGCATAAACTTATCTAGAACTTCATCGCAATACCAGCTCTGCTAGAAGTTCTGTGTGTTGTACCCTCTGATCGATGTTTGCCGTGCCACCACCCCCAGACTTAACAAAAAAAATGGCTGCCTCCCTGTAGGAAGGAGCATTTAAAC
The DNA here is from genome assembly GCF_040937935.1 of Hyperolius riggenbachi. Classification (NCBI taxonomy): domain Eukaryota; kingdom Metazoa; phylum Chordata; class Amphibia; order Anura; family Hyperoliidae; genus Hyperolius; species Hyperolius riggenbachi. Next base: position 395,021,801 of record NC_090647.1, on the reverse strand, counting down.
AACACAGGGTGCAGGGCTAAGCATACCAGCGTCACATGCCCGTATGCAGATCCCTGAATGCCCACGTGGTAGGTAGTCACATGGCAAACACCGTACTGATACACTGTCACTCTGTACTTGGCAATTCTATCATCTGTATAATTGCCCCATGAACTGCGGTCAGTTTTTGTTCTTTGTGCTACAATTGATAGGAGCTGGAAAAAACATATTTGACCAATCAGTGGACGAAAAAAAACGCACAAAAAACAGCCCCAGCCCAGCATAGACCTCTCAGTCAAGCTCTGGCCCTGTCCACGACAAAAACCGGAAAAAAGCGTTACCGCTCTGCAGCAGCGGCGACGGAAACCCGGATTGGTCAACTCCCTTTTTTCCACCTCCGGCACCCCCCTGATGCACTGTCCCCTTTTCCTTCTATTGGGAACTCATGCTGCACCACCCATTAAGGTGCCCCACTTACAGGAATAATCCCGTAAGCAACTCAGTACAGACACTTTCCTGACCTGCACTGCTACGTGTGTCCCTTCACCTAGCTGGGACACTCTTCCTATCCGTGCTCCAGCTAATCTTACAATAATAGCTTGGTGCACGTATTCTGGCATTCTTTTCCATGGACCCAGGGAAAAGCTTCTGGGGAAATACTTCGAGAACCGAGACACTCAGTAGAATGTCTCTGTATTTCTACCCCCCTCCCTTACAGCTGCTCTGCCCGGAGCCGCGAGCACAGCCTGACGTGACGTGGATCCCCCAGCCCCTCCTCCCCCCTGCCATGACGTGTGGGGGCCATGACTCTCGGGGGCGGGCTCTCTCCACTGCCGCCATTTTGAGTCCTGGACTGCCAGCTAAGATGGCTGCTCCCATAGCAGCCTCTCGTTCCTATACCTTAGGAGAGAAACAAACTCACACAGAACATACATTTTTTATGCATAGTTACACACAGCATCGATACATTTTACCGAGAGTCAGCCTTCCGCTACCTATACTCTCTGGGATGCTTGCCAAACTTGAGACAAACCGCGTCACAGCTGCAATGCTAAATATTTTACATCTTAGCATCACCCAGGAACGTAGAAACCTCTCTCTCCTCACAATTCATCTGCAGCATATCTCCGCCATAACCCAGAACTACTCAAGCGCACAGCGTAACTCTAAACCATATTAACAGCTAATACTTCTGAGACGCACATTTATCAGTCTGACATGACTACAACATTAAACCTATATATACATTTAGAACTTTTAGCGGCCCTGACTGGAACTAGATAAGCTTGCACCTCTCACTACGCTATCCACTACGGACAGAGAGGAAAAAAAACACGCTGATCGGCTCTGGAAAAACGCCAGCTCACCGAAGAAAAAACTTACTTCTAAGTTTTACAACTGTCTCAACTCCCCTCTCCTGTCTACTCAGCTATCTCTCTCTTTCTTCTCTCCCCTCTCCTCTCCCTCCATCCATTCCGCAGGGCGCTCTCTTCTAGGCTAAAACACAGCTGGCATCACTCCCAGTCTCTGGACGGGGAGAAAAAAAAACAAAACCAACATAGAAGGAGGAACAAAAAAAGAAAAAATGAAGCACGCAGCCTCCACGCTGCAATTAACACAGAATGTACATATGACCACATTATCCTCTCCTTGTTATAACACCAAATACAACACAGATAACGCCATATAACAACGTAAATCATACTTGCCTGAGCAGAGGACTTTGTAACCCTGCCAATTCGACCAGCTTTTGGCAACTCCACGAAACTGAGTGGATCCCTGGAACTACTGAGCGTCATCTCTGTGTACCCACACTGGCTCAGCGGATCGATCTCCAGCGGCAGCTGCCAGCCGGCCTCGGAGCCTTCCAGTCACCTGCGATCCGGTTTAGGCTATGACTGCGTGCACTTACAGTCAAAGTTTAACATCCACGAGTTTCGCCGCTGGTTTCCTCGAATTGCAGCCCGTGTGCTCGGCTCCCACACACTCACACCAGCTTATCAGTCTCAGCTTGATAAGCTTAACAGTCCGCGTCTATTCCGCTTGTTTTGCTGTGGAATATCTTGAAAACTACTTCGGCCCCGGCCCTGTCTGCCTGTTTTGCTAGGCAGGGAAGGGTTTCAGCACCACTGTTATAAACTGTTCTTATCACCTTGCTTCGACACCAGTAACTTCTTACAGTTACGTCTCACAGACTATTGAGATCACTTGACTCTCCACACAGCAAGCAGGAGATAGACTTCCTCAGACTTCTTCAAGGTTTACGTTATTTATTCAAGTAACAGAAATACAGATAGATACAGTTTATCATCTCCTGGCAAAGCAGACTTCCATGTTGCGTTACAGCGGCGTGAGTATCTTCCTACTGAAGATACCCAGGTCTTCTTGTATCTACTCTATGTTACATCTAGACTACCTATGTACAGCAGACATTATATCAGATTACAGAAAGGAAGAGCATACTTAGAGGTCCCAGTCAGCCTTGCGAGCTAGTGTGAAAGTAAAGAGCAGAATTCTATCTCCATCGCTCACTCCGGGTTTAATACCGACTAGGAAAGAGTTAAATATGACATCATCTTTGCCACCCCCTAGATCAGATTATTGGTGGACCCACTCGTGGTGTCATCATACACACCTACTTGATTAATAATCAATGAGGCATTTGACCTATATGCAGGACTGTGGATGTTTAGTAAATATGGCTGATGTTTACTGTTCCTGTGGTGTACGTGTGGAGGTCAGAATAGGCCGATGGCCTTCTTTTGGGAACATGTTCTCAGTATCTGCGTGTATCCTCTGCTACACGCAGACCCTGAGATGCCTCTGCCTGCATCACAAAACCTCTATTTATTTTAAAGGCATACACTGCGGACAAGCCTTTTACATAAAACTCAGGCCAAGTAACTGAGGCCTACTTAAATTATAACAATAATGAGGTGAAGGACCCGGACTACCAGTGACCGGAGGGGGATGTCAGTTCTGACTCTTAGGAGGAGGATTCAGTGGGTCTGGCACGCAGGATCAATATTGCAGGGATTGGCAGGAGTAGCAGTGGGCATGGAATGCGTGACCCACAGCCTGCTGCTCCATCTGCCAGTGGCACTACTACCACCAGCCGCACCACTCAAACCCAGGCCCCAACCACCACTTGGAGAAAATCCGCATCAGCATCCCATTCTGAGCGACGTAAGGGCAATCTGCAATCCCCAATATGGCAGTTTTTCCATCTGCCCTCACTTGATAGCAAGTTTGTAACTTGCAAATTATGCCATGTGAAGATGAGCAGAGGGTCTAACCCCTCCACTTATGGCACCTCTAGCTTCATAAATCATCTGGCCAATAAGCACAAACCTGAGCATGAGGAATTCAAGAGGCTGAAGGAAGCTATCACTGGCCCTTGCAGAGGTCAGAGCACCATAACCCCCTTTGCCACTCCTGCTGACACTGAGGCCTGTTCAGGCAGCCAGTCCTCCTCAGTGGTCTCCTCTGCTCCCTCCTCGGCTTCCCGTGCAAGCCTAAAACGCCACCACCACCAGACCCTGCTGAGTGACTCGTTCGTGGTCAGGGCTCAGCCTCCCGGCATTGCATACGCCAGCTGAACGCCTTGCTTACATGGGCCATGTCCTCCCAGCTCCTCCCGTACTCGTTTGTGCAGGAGGGGAGCCAGATGCGTGCGCTCCTGCAGTGCGCAGCGCCGGATTGGCCAATCCCCAGCCGGCACTACATCGTGGAGCGTGGGCTGGATCATGCGGTGGGTGCGTGCGTCCATGTGACCACGGACTCATGGTCAAGTCGGTTTGGAACAGGTCGGTACCTCTCTTTCGCCGCGCACTGGGTCAGTTTGGTGGAAGGGGGTAAGTAGGGGACAGCAGCATCATCACCCCAATGGGGTGGTGCCACCCCGCAGCAGGGTCAGGGGAAGTGCAGCAGGTTCCAGCTCTGATCCAGTTCCATCCGCCGCCAAACACCCCCGCCTCAGCAGCAGCATGAAGGCCCTCCACTGCCAAGCGCTGCTGCAGATGGTCACCGTGGGGAAGAACAAGCTTACGGCAGACCACGTCCTGGCCAAGCTCCAAATGCAGGAGAGGAGTTGGCTGACCCCCAGAGGCCTCAGAGTCAGAGAGGTGGTGGCCGACAATGGGGCAAACTTGAAACCTCACCCACATCCCCTGTCTGGCACACGTCCTGAACCTGGTGGTGCAGAAATTCCTGCGCACCTACCAGGGGATGACAATCTTTTGGGAGCGGCAAGGAAAACCATGGGTCATTTTCGCCGCTCGGGTGGTGCCTCAGCGTCCCTGGAAGCCATGCAGCTGGAGCTGAACCTCCCACGGCACCGGCTCATTATAGACGTACCAACACGTTGGAATTCCACCCTGGCAATGTGTGAATGTCTGGTTGAACAGAGGCAGGCTGTCAACCTCTACCTGGCCAAAGCCACCATGGAGGCCAACTTGTTGGGGACCGGCACCACCCACCTCCCGGACATCATCCGCCCTGCTGAGTGGGGAAAAATGCAGATGGTGTGCTTGGTGCTGGCACCGTTCCTGGAGGCCACCAACATGGTCAGCCGGGACCATGCGTCACTGTGTGAGTGGGTGACCATGGTGTGCATGCTGGAAAAGCCCCTTGATGCTCTGCTGGAAGTGGGAGAGGAAGACTTGATCCAGCAGGAGCAGCAGCAACAACCTTCGCAGTCCACATCTGTGCAGCAGGAGGAGGAGTTGGAGGAGTTGGAGGTCCCTGACCTTGAAGAGGAGGGGGCACAGCGGAGGGCAGCTGCAGTAGTGCTGGGGTGAAGAGAGCAAGATGAGCCTCCGGAATCAGAGGAGGTGGACAGCACTGTGTGCGGTGCAGAAGATGATGGGTCAGCAGAGATGGCAGCCCTCTTCGCCATGGCAGCGCACATGCTCCAGTGCCTACGCAAAGACCCAAGGGTGAAGCAGATGCGTGCTCGGGAGGACATCTGGATCACCCTGATACTGGACCCATGGCTGAAGGGGAAGCTGGCTCAGTTCCTGCCTGTAGGAGGAGACCCTGGGACTTGCAGCGGATTCTGGTTCGGCGCTTGGAGGAAGCCTTCCCCCAGACCTTCTTTCTGGACAAGATTAGATTTGACATCCTCTGAAATAACTGCTGGGGTTAGTTGTAACTGTTTTACAATATCTGGTTGCATGATCAAGACATTTTTGTTGGACAATATTGTATCTGAACCGACTTGAGGCTGATCATAGGGAACATACAGGAAAGGGCATCAGGTTTGGTATTCTTTGACCCAGGTCTGTAAGTAATATGAAATGAGAATCTAGAGAAAAACAAAGCCCACCTAGCCTGTCTGGGATTTAATCTTTTAGCAGTCTTGAGATATTCCAGATTTCTGTGGTCTGTAAATATGAGTATAGTATGTAGAGCACCTTCCAACAAATGGTGCCACTCCTCTAATTCATCTTTGATGGATAACAACTCTCTTTCGCCCACATCATAATTCCTTTCTGGTTCAGACAATTTCCTGGAAAAAAAAGACACAGGGTGAAGGAGAGCCTTAATTCCATGTCTCTGAGAAAGTATTGCTCCAACTGCAGATTCGGAAGCATCCACTTCCAAGATAAAAGGTAAGGCAGGATCATGATGTTTCAGTACAGGTGCTGTGGTGAAATGTCTCTTTAATTCGTCAAACGCTATTTGAGCTTCTTGGGTCCAGGAGAAGCGATGGTTTTGACGAGTAAGTTGTGTAATGGGAAGAATAATAGCTGAAAAGTTCTTAATAAATTTTCGATAAAAATTGGCAAAACCAATAAACCTTTGCACTGCTTTTTTATTGTCTGGAGATGGCCAGTTCAGGATGGCTTGAATCTTCTGAGGATCCATAACAAGTTTGTTAGCAGAAATGATCAACCCCAGAAACTGAATCGACTTTTTCTCAAATTCACATTTTTCCGCCTTAACATATAACTTATGCAGACATAGACGTGAGAGTACCTGTCCAACTTGATGACAATGAGTCTCCAGAGATGTAGAGAAAATACGAATATCATCCAAGTAGACAATGATGAATTGGTAGAGGAAATCACTGAGTACATCATTAATGAAATGTTGAAAAGTGGCTGGGGCGTTGCACAGACCAAACGGCATTACTAAATATTCAAAGTGTCCGTAGTGTGATCTAAAGGCCATTTTCCACTCATCTCCCTCTCTCATCCTGACCAAATTATAAGCATCTCGGAGATCCAACTTTGCAAATATCCTAGCTTCCCGTAATTTTTGAAAAAGTTCTGGTACCAGTGGAAGGGGATAGTGATTCTTAACTTTAACTTTATTCAAAGCCTGGTAGTCGATACATGGTCTGAGTGTACCATCTTTTTATTGAACAAAAAATATTCCAGCTCCAGCAGGGGAAACTGAAGGCCGAATGAATACTTTCCTCAAATTTTCCTGAATACATTGCTTTAGCACCTCCTGTTCAGAATCGGAAAGTGGAAACATTCTACCAAAAGGTATGGTAGCTCCTTCTATTAAATCGATTGGGCAATCGTATGGGCGGTGTGGAGGAAGTTGATCACCTTTCTTGTCGAACACGTCAAGATAGTCGTGATACAGTATTGCACTGGAATTTCATCTGCCAGGGTAGAAGTACAAAGTAACGGGCCAGATGCTTCTGAGGCTTGTTGAGAACAACAACTATTACAATAAATGGAGGTGAATTTAATTTCTTCTGTGGCCCAATTGATGGCTGGGTTGTGAGCACGGAGCCAAAGTAGGCCCAAGATAATAGGATATATCGGAGAAGATACTAAATCGAATTTAAGCCATTCTTGATGAACTTTGGAAGTAGAGGTAAGTATTGACAGAGTCTCAGTGTTTACAGGTCCAGAACTGATTGTGGAACCATCTGCAAGGTGAATATGTAATAACTCCTTTCGGGATTGAACTGGAATTTGATGAGTTGTGGCAAATGTTTTATCCATGAAGCAGCTGCAGGCCCCAGAGTCTATTATAGCAGAAGTCTTAAGGGTTCTTCCGGGAAACTGAAAAAGATTAGGGATATTAAAATGAGTATGAACCGTGGATGGAGTGTAATTAGATGAAGTTTGAGTCTTCTGATGATAATCCTTACCTGATGGACGAAACTGGGAAATTCCTCAAGAAATGTCCTGAATTTGCACAGTAAAAACATAGATTTCCTTATCGTCTGCAGGTTCTTTCTTCGTTGGTCAACGGAGCACCCATGACACCAAGTTGCAAAGGCTCAGGCTGATCATCAGTGGAAGCAGGGATTGGAGAGGGTAACTGATTTATAGGAAGCCAAGAAGTACGGGCAGAGCAGGACATCGATTTCTCCAGTTGTCGCTCCTGAAAGCGTCGGTCTATCTGAAGAGCAGTTGTAATCAAATTGTCCAAGGTAACTGGCACTCCCACTCGAGCCAGCTCATCTCTCAAATACTCTGATAGTCCTAGACGGTATTGATGTTTCAGAGCTGACTCATTCCAGTCGGTATCTGACGCCCAACATCTGAACTCAGCAGTATACTCTTCCACAGGTTTACAGCCTTGTTTTAAATTGCGGATTGCAACTTCAGCTGTAACACTACGCTGGGGGTCATCATACAAGACAGCCACAGTGGTGAAAAAATTGCTCCATAGAACTTAAACACTGGTATTTTTGCTCCATTAATTTATGTGCCCATGACTGAGGTTCTTCTTGTAATAAGGAGATGATGAAACCTACTTCTGTTTCTTCATTGGAAAAGGTGCAAGGTTGAAGTGCAAAGTAGAGCTGACAAGCATGGTGGAAGGAGCGGAATTTGGATCGATCTCCTGCAAAGCGTTCTGGTGTAGGTACTCGGGGTTCCGGAGTTACTGCAGGGATTACAGGAACAGGATCCTCCGAAACAGGTAGGTGCCGGAGTTACTTGAGGTGCAGGAGCAGGAAGTGACGGAGATTCCTCAGTATACATAGTATTAATCCGGCCTTCAAGTTGAGCGTGACCAGCTTGTAATTCTTTAATGGCGGCTGTTAGTGCAGAAACTTGCTTGCATAAGGTACGCAATATGTTCGCTGCCTCAGCGGTCTCCATTTTAGGCTGTAGTATTTTTGTGACGTACCCTAGGAGCTGGAGACCGATGTGCTGAGGGCAGCAACTCTTGCAATTTACTAGCTTTGTACCCTGGAGTGGGAACAGGGTCCCACAGCTAGTATGGGGCAGGAGCGCTAGCAGATCCAATGGTGTGACGCCTAAGTGCGTGACCAGGCAGGAACCGAAGCGCTCCCACGTGCTGAGTCTGGAGGTGCAAGGACTCCAGACGGGTATGAAGTTGAAGACTTGATTCCACTGACAAGCAGGAGAAGATACTGAGGCAAATCCGTGAACAGGCAGAAGGTCGGCAACAAGGCGGGTACTCAGACGGACAGAGGTCGGTAACAGAGCGGGTAGTCGTACGTAGCAGGAGTCAATAGCAAGTCAGGAAGTCAGCCAGGCCCGGGTCAGCAACATAGAATCAGGAACAGGCAGATGCAAGGATCACACACAGGAACACACACCAAACTAGCTGCAATACTACAGCACTGAATTATGGCATTCTCCAGACTTAAATAGGCCGTTTGGTGGGAAAACGCGTACGGTGCACACGATGACGTGGACGGACGCACACCATGACGCATACATCCATACGCGATGACGAGGACAACCAGACGCAATCACGCTGACAAACGCGCGCATAAACCCATACATTATGCATAAACAGGCGGCCCTTCAGGCGCGCATGCGCACAGTATCACACCAGCGTCGGCGGGTGCCAATGTCTCCACTGCCACATACGGAACCCCATGTACACACTGCCAGGACCCGCAAAGGACCCACCAGCATGCACTAGGACACCTGCAGCATCAGTGAGTGCCAGCCGCCTCGTCCAGACAGGTAAGTGACCGTGATAGAGGCATCAATCTTCACACAGAAAGGTAGTGATATATCAGGATGTGTCAATATGGGAGCTGAACAAAAGGCTGCCTTCAGTGTGGCAAAGGCTTCACAAAGCCGACAATGGCCAGTTGGAAGGATCAGCTCTTTTCTTGGTCAGATCTGTCAATGGTGCTACCAGAGTGGAGAAATTCCTGTTAAATTTGCTATAGTAATTTACAGATCCCAGAAACCGCTGCAAAGATCTCTGGGTTGTGGCCAGTCCAGAACTGCGGATATTTTCTTTTTATCCATAGATAGACCAGAGTCAGAAATTATATATCCAAAAAATGGTACCTGAGTGACCTCAAAAAGACATTTTTCTAGTTTTGCAAATAGGGAATTCTCTCTTAATTTCTGAAGCACCCATTTCACATGTTCACGATGTTCTGATAATGAATTGGAGTAGATCAGAATGTTGTCCAAATAAACCACAACAAATTTGCCCAAAACATACCTGAACAAAGTCCTGAAAGACGGCTGGGGCATTACATAGACCAAAGGGCATCACGAGATACTCGTAATGTCCATCTTGAGTGTTAAAAGCAGTCTTCCACTCATCCCCCTGTCATATCCTGATCAAATTACATGCTCCCCTCAAGTCCAATTTACTGAAGATTCTTGCGCCAGATACCTGAGAAAACAAATCCTCGATAAGAGGTTACGGATATCTGTTTTTTACAGTAATTTTATTCAGGCTCCTGAATGCACGGACAGAATCTACCGTCTTTTTTCTCTACAAAGAAAAAACCTACTCCAGCTGGAGAGGTAGATGGTCGAATAAAACCTTTATCAAGGTTCTCTTTAATGTACTCTCTCATAGCCTGTTTTTCAGGGCCAGAGAGGTTATACAAAGGTCCCCGGGAAGGCATAGTACCTGGCAGCAAATCAATAGGACAGTCATAGGGGGCCATATGCAATTCACTTTTTCACCGGAGTTTTCTCCTAGGAGATAATTTTTTATTTTCAATTTAAAATAACTTCCCAGCACTTTTCAACTAAAAAAGTACCAAAAAGTAGTTGGAAAGGTACTATCAAAATTATTTTGAGTATTTTGTTGCTTTCTGGTGGTTTACAAGGCATTTTATTGACAAGTTTAAAAATATCAACTTGGAGAAAATGAAGGAGGAAAAGTGAATTGCATATGGGCCAGGGTCTGTGAGGAGGCAATTTGTCAGCAAACTGAGGAGAAAAAACATCCATAAAAGATCTATACTAATATGGTAACTTGTCAGACACAATTTCTACATTGTGAAGAGAAATCTTTTTTAATCCGTTTTCGGAACACAGAGAAGACCAATTGGTGAGTTGACCAGAACACCAATCAATGTGGGGCTTGTGCGTCTGCAACTATGGGAGTCCTAGAACCAAGAGACTATATGGCATTCTGAGAATAAAAAACTGCAGTTTCTCAAAATGCAACACTCCAATCTGTAGAGAAACCTCAGGAGTAATAGCAATGGGTTGGCCACTCTGAAGAGGAGAATTGTCTATAGCAGTGACATAAAGCTTGTTCAGCAACGGCAAGATTGGAATTCCTAAGCTAGCGACAAACTCAGAATAAAGAGCCTGAGCAGAACTAGACTGATTATTTCAAACAATAGTTAAAGGCAGTAATATTTTTTTAACTTTAAGGGGAAGAATCCTACACCTCGGCGCGGAAATTATCCGCCTTCCTCTTTTGCTGGGCAATTTTGAACAAAATGCCCCTTTTCAACACAATACATGCACAACCCCTCATGACGTCTTCTAAGTTTCTCAGAGAGCGACAATCTGGAATAACTCAACTGTATGGGCTCTTCACCAGAGGATGTAGCAGCACTAATAGGATGAGGAGTGGCCGTGGAAGATGAATGAGTACCACCATGACAGTGATATCTAATTCTCCTATCCACACGAATAGCGAGGCAATAGCCTCTTCGAGAGTTTTAGGTTCAGGATGACTGACCAGAGCATCGTTTACAGAGTCAGACAAACCTAATAAAAACTTTATCAAGGAGTGCAGCCTCCCCCCACTTGGAGGAAACTGACCAACGCCTAGATTCAGCGGCATACTCTTCTGCAGTATGATGGCCCTGCCAGAGTTCGCAAAGTTTACGAACTGCAGTAGAAGCTACATCTGGATCAGCATAAATCACAGCCATAACTTCAAAGAACTTTTTTACAGATGTAAAGGCTTCATGCTCGGGAGGTAACCCATACGCCCAAGTTTGCGAATCACCTTGTAACAGAGTCTTAATGAGCGATATTTTCTGGAAATCAGAACCAGATGTTTTCGTTCTAACCTCAAAATACAGTATGTCAAACATCGATTCATAAAGTTACTAAAATCAGATCTGGAACCAGAGAATTTATCAGGCAGGCTCAATGATAGGAGGAACTACAAACTGCTCTCTACGACCTGCTGAGTGCTCAGATTGAGGTGCGTTAGCAACTGTGTCAACTGATCTTGCTGAGCAGCGACTGTTGTATTGAGTTGATTCACAGCAGTCGCAAGAAGCAGAACCTGACGTTGCAACTCCTTTGCAGATGATACAAAATTATGCAGAATTATTAACACTTAGACGGATTGTGACATTACAATAGGATCTTGACAACATGGCCATATGGGCAGGCACATGGCAGAATAAATGTAATGTTATCGTAAGAAAACAGATGCGCCAGCAGGATGAAAGGTAATAAAAGTTTTAAAATTTGTTGGAAGGCAGTGGTGGACTTACCTCCGGAAAGTAGACTCAAAATACTGCCTGAATTAAACAAATAATAGTGGTACCCCAAAAAATGCAATGCGTTTCGCAGGCACAGCCCGCTTCATCAGGCAATAAGATAGGGGACAAACAGTAGCTCGTCAGTAGCACGAATAGCACCTCTGTGGAGGCATTATGGGGACAAACAGTAGCTCGTCAGTAGCACGAATAGTAGCACAAATAGCGCCTTTGTGGAGGCGCTATTCGTGCTACTGGCGAGCTACTGTTTGTTCCCCATCTTATTGCCTGATGAAGCGGGCTGTGCCTGCGAAACGAGTTGCACACTAACAAATCTGGCTTTGCAAATCTGGCCTAATTGGCTTATCATGAGGCATTGCTCATGCAAATATGCATTTGCTTTCGCATGCCAAATTGTGCAGGATCAAAAACCAATACCGCAAACCGGTTGCCCTGCGGAAATTAGTTCATGCTACATTAGCACTATCCAGGAGTGCCATGGGGAGGCTTCCCAATGCCCCCATAAAACTGGGGTGCCGCGGGGCCACACGCTCTCTCACTGCCTGAGGACCACAGCGGCACCCCAGAGGGGGAGGCTGGGTGGCGCAGGCGACCCCCCCCCCAGCATGGCCAGCACGGGGGAGGGCCATACACACCCACCTCCCAATATTAAAAACAGGCACTTACCTTAACGTCCATTGCATTCTGCTACATAAGCATTAACTTGGGGGCACCACATGGGAAAGGAGTGAAGCATGGGTCACCCCAAGCTTTGGAGCTCAGGGCTGGCTTACACACAACACTTCAGAGGGGTGGGGGACAGGCGTAGACAGCTCACCCCAGGACTTACTATAGAAAGGACATTGACTTTCTAGAATGGGTACAAATTCTGTTGTTTTTTTTTTGTGTGTGTGGCCCACTGACACTTGCATATACAGCCCTGTCAGTCAGTTGCAGCTGGCCCTTGCTTATTTTGACTTAGCCACTGCCAGGCCTAGTACATTCAGTGCCTACCTTTTCACTGCACAAGTGCGACAGCTGCACATTTGTAATACTAGTCACTGCATACCTGTTCACGGTACCTGTGTGTGTGACAGCTGCACATTTGTAATACTAGTCACTGCATACCTGTTCATGGTACCTGTGTGTGTGACAGCCTCACATTGTGTTGATACCAGTCACTGCACCTGTTCACGGTACCTGTGTGTGTGACAGCTGCATGTTTGTAATACTAGTCACTGCATACCTGTTCATGGTAGCTGTGTGTGTGACAGCTGCACATTTGTAAATTGGAATACTAGTCACTGCATACCTGTTCACAGTACCTGTGTGTGTGACGGCTGCACATTTGTAATACTAGTCACTTCATACCTGTTCACGGTACCTGTGTGTGTGCCAGCTGCAAATTGCATTGATACCAGTCACTGCATACCTGTTCAGTGCACCTGCGTGACAGCACGCAGTGTTATATTATATACCAGTCACTGCATACCTGTTCACGGTACCTGTGTAACCGCACATTGTTGTACCAGCAGTCACTGCAACCTTTTCACTGCACCTGTGTAACCGCACATCGTATTAGTCAAGTCAGTTCATACCTTTCACTTCATTCCCCCTAATATGGTCAAAACAACAGGCAGAGACAGAGACAGGCCACCCGGCAGGTCTGTTCGAGGTCATGCTGTTGTGATTTTGTGCGGCCCTCGACCAAAGTACAGTGTTCAGAAGAAGGCACGTGCCATCAACCCCCAATATTGTCAGGACATAGTTGACTATTTAACTCCCTCCACAGTCAAGCCAGCACCATCCGTAGTATTCAAAGCTCTTTATTTTTCTTTAAAAAGCATGACAAGCTTATCACAGCGACAGCAGCGCTGTTTCGATCACCAGATCTTTCTCAAGCTGTACAAAGTTATGTCACACCATATCAGCAACTACATGCCTTTAAATAACCCCCTCGATATCCCTTCACCAATCAGAGTCAAGTACCTGTAGCCTATCGGATCGCTCAGGCAGCAGTGTGGACCAGAAGGAAGACTACAACTTCTAATATTCAAATCCGGACATCCCATAATGATGTCCACAACGTAACCTAAACCCACCCCTTCCTTGAACGGACTCAGAGGGAAACCGCTCATATCCTATGCAAATCTTATGCGCATCTGCGCATTCACATATTCAGTTTACCCCACAGCGTATGGCAGCATGTGAGCCCAGCCGAGGCCACCTCCCGAAGATCTTGCGTCACTATGACGCGCAATCACATGTTCCTCCCGTCAGGAGGGCGTATACAACGCTCTCCTCTTAGCGACCTACGTAGCGTGGCCATGGTTACATAGCAACAACTGTTTCCCAGACAGACGCCGTCACCACGCCACATGGTCATGCGCATCACAGGGAGCGTGAAAGTCGCTCACCTCATTGCACAGATGCGCATGGCCACAATATAACAACAAAAGAGTGTGCATAACGCTTACTTAAAGCAACATAAACGCGACACCGGCAACCAAGCCAGCGTCTCGTATAAACATCAAAAAGGAGGCAGCCACGGCTGATCACTCACCAGCCCACCCACACTGTTGAAACAAATGGGATGGGGAATAAAGTTGCCTCAGCGTCCTCCGGTCACAGGTACCTTGAACATCTGAAAGATAAAAATAAAAGTAAAAATAAAAACAAACAATTCAGACACAATATTAAAGTACAACCCACCCATTTAACAGATGAGGACACCTCCCACTAAATCATAACATTACATTCATATGCATGGCAATAAATTGTATTCCCTATTTAGGCCACCCCTCCCCAAAGTTCCCAACCTATGGATCCATTCCGCCTCCTTCATAAGTAACATTCTCTGGCGGTCACCTCTCTTAGGACTTAAAGGGACATGGTGAATTACTTGTACCCTCAACTGGGCAACTGAATGACCGCACTGTTTAAAATGACAGGAGACTGCCTGATCCTCATCCCCCTTTCTTATTGCACTCTTATGTGATGAAATCCGATCTCTAAGGGGTTGTGTTGTCTGTCCCACATACCCTAAACCACAAGGGCATTTAAGAAAATAGACAACAAAAGAGGACTCGCAGCTAAAATACCCGTTGATAAAACATTTTTTACCGCTAGAGGGATGAGTAAAGCAGTCCCCTTTATTAACTGACCCACACATGTGGCAATGCAGACACGGATAGGTGCCCCTCCTGACACTCCTTTCTTTGTTACATCTGTAAGTACTCATAACCTTATCCCTAATCGTAGGTGGTCGTCTATATGAAAAGAGAGGTGGATGTCTAAACTCCTCTACATAAGGGAAGGCCTCCTGTAAGATCTTCCAGTGTTTCCTGACTGCTATCCCAATGCGATCACTCCAGCTACTATATGTGGTCACTAAAGGAATTCTAGATCCAATTGAACCCCTATTTCTAGCTCGTTTCGGCCTAGTTAGTGTCTCCCTTGGATAACCTCTTTTTTCAAATTTAGCTTGCATTTGTTCGTATCTTCTGCAAGCAAGCAGTTCAATAAGGGGACACACTACAGCTGATAGCAGATAACTCGCTTGCAGAAGATACGAACTATTCTGCACAGATGCCGTCTGGTTGCCGGGCAACTATGTAAACATTTGACGTACTCACTGAATAGTTATCGGCATGTGCTTTAGCCATTCCTGCAGGGAGGGGAGGGAGGGGGGTGGGTCCTTTCTCTGTGTGTGTGAATACAAGAAGAAAATATGCAGAGATCAGCCATTATCACTGTAACTGCAACTGATGGCAATAGATTACTCAACTGAAAACTAGGCAGCAGTTATGTTTGTGAAATGCAAGTAAAAAAAAAAACCCCTATCAAATGGATTAGCCTCCCAGTCTGTCATTTACATTACATGTTGCTTTGAGGAATCCATTCATTTTTTTGAAAAACTTTTTACACTATTTTAAAAGGATGTTAATAGTTTATGCATAAACGACTTTTTATTTTTTTCATAATTTGCGAAAGAACCCCTTTAAGGTTGAGGTGTGCTTGATTTATAATACTATTTATTGAAGGAGGTATGGGGTCTTTCCAGTTAGAGACTATAGCTTGTCTAGTAGCGCAGAGTAAATGGGTAACTAAGAGTTTATGCTCAGGTGGGATATTTAATATATCAATGTGAAGGAGGGCTGTTTGGGGGGAATGAATCAGTGTCCATCCGATTAGAATTAAAGATTTCTATAAAAATGTGAGACCACACCGGAACTATTTTGGGGCATTGCCACAAGATGTGGTATAATGAGCCTGTTTCTCCACAATTTCTCCAGCAATATTTCGAGGCTTCTTTACTAAACTTGGAAAGTTTTATAGGCGTATAGT
This sequence comes from Hyperolius riggenbachi, assembly GCF_040937935.1. Taxonomy (NCBI): domain Eukaryota; kingdom Metazoa; phylum Chordata; class Amphibia; order Anura; family Hyperoliidae; genus Hyperolius; species Hyperolius riggenbachi. Next base: position 395,005,816 of record NC_090647.1, on the reverse strand, counting down.
ACCAGTTTAAGAATATTTTGTGGAGAGTTTCCCAATGTGAGGTGCACTTGGAGAATTTGGATAAATAATGTGTTGCTTTTTGCTATTGTTCAATGGTTATATTGGTGTTCATTTCTACAGTCCAGAAATGAATATATCTGTAATGATCCCTGAGGATACAGCTGCGGACACTTCCGCAGTTGCCTCGGTTTCCTCGGCGAGGGGTTTGCCCGCTCCTCCGGTGTCTAGCACGCCGAGGACGGGATTGTCAGTTGCTCATAGGGTCGCCGTATTGGTGGGAGGAGGCACGTCAGCTGACCGGCCGGTCGGCTGACGTCAGAGGAGACTCACGGCGCTCCGGATTGGTTGATTGGAGTGGGTGTGGCTGTGAGGTCTCTTCTGCTTCATAAGCCTCCGGGATTCACTCGCAACCTGTCTGCTGTTGCGAATACTCTGTGTTAGCGCTCAGACCTTAGGCAGTATCCGGTGTGCTTTGATCCGGGAGGAAACCGGGGATTTCACACAAGTAGGATTATTGTATTATTGTATTACTTGATATTCTGTGTATGACTCTGGCTCACCTCTGACCTTGCTCTTTCTTATCGATTCTGTACTTCTGCCCATCTGACTCTGTTGCTGCCTGATATATCACTACTCTCTTGCCTGCCGATTTTGTACTGTACCTGCCCGTCTGTTGCCGATCCTAGCCTGTCTGACCACTCTACTCACCAGTGAGCCCTTGTCACTGGTGAGGTGCTCACTGATAGTACCCACCAGCTCCTCTGGTGAGGTCTTGTCAAACTAATCAGTACTGTTGCACCAAGCACGATACACTCTGTTATTCTGCTAGCTATACTTGCATTATTGGTAATTCTGCAGATCACCACATAATCAGGTATAGTGTCTGTATTATTGGTGATACTGCACATCACACAATAATCAGACGTCTGTGTTGCTACAACGATCGTTACAGAACAGCAGACCAAAAATGTTGATGGATGCACTGTGCAATCATGTTGAACTGTTAATCACGGCTGTTAACCATTTGACCCTTACGGTTAACACCCAACAGACTCAGATTAGCCAATTGTCTGAGGTGGTGCACACCATTCAAGCACCTAATGCACCAGTGCCATCCCCTCTAGTGTTGGAGCCCAGACTGCCTCTCCCGGAAAGGTTTTCTGGGCATAGGGCCAATTTTCAGAATTTTAAAAATCGGTGCCTTTCATACTTTGAGCTATGTCCTACCTCTTCAGGGTCTGAGAGTCAGAGGGCCATCTTAATTAAGACATTATTATCTGGAGATTCGCAGTCTTGGGCCTACAGTCTCCCAGATGATCATGAGGCCCTAACATCTGTTCAAGAATTTTTCAAAGCTATGGCAGTTATATATGATGATCCCAATTTAGCTATGACATCAGAAAGGAAACTTAAGACCCTCAGACAAGGGCATAACACTGTTGAAGCATACGCTGCAGAGTTTAGAAGGTGGGCAGTGTCAGCCAGATGGGGGCAACATGCTTTTCTTGATTGATCTTGTTTTTTTATCGAGGTTATCTGATGCTGTTGCTGATTTGATGCTAGGTCACCCAGAGCCTAAGACTATGGATGAGGCAATATCTCTAGCAATTAAAATTGATCGGCGAGTCTGATATCAAAAGCAGACTCAGGGTAGAGCACCAGGGAGATCTTCCTTTATTACTTTTCTTGCTCCTTCCCCTCCTCAGGATGAGCCGATGCAAGTCGGACAGACCAGGTTCACTGAGGTTGAGAAAAACGAGAGACGTTCTGAGAGACTCTGTTTACATTCTGCAGAGACGGGGCATATGGTCCAGAATTGTCCCAACGAAACAGAAAAACTATACCGCTCAGTTGTTGTTGGCAGTACCTCTCTAGGCGATCTAGTCTTATCCTTAAGGGATAATCGCCTACTTCTCCCGTGTTCTATTACTTGGAAAGACCAAGTTCAGGCTACTCAGGGCTTTATAGACTCGGGCTCCGCGGCCAATTTTATGGATTATGATTTTGCGGTTAAGTTTGGTTTTCCTCTCATTTCTTTGGGACGTCAGCTCGTTGTTACTGCAGTGGACGATTCACCACTACAGGGGAAACGATCTCTCTCTCAGACTCCTGTATTGTTATGTCAGGTAGGGGCTCCACATAAAGAACAAATACAATCATTTGTCCTCAAGATGGCTACCTCCACTGTTATCCTTGGTATGCCGTGGCTTCAAATACACTCCCCTCAGATTGACTGGAGTTCCAGACAATTGTTAAGTTGGTCCCCATTTTGTCATCATCATTGTTTGGAGAAAGTCACGGTATGTGCCACCAAGGTCCAAGTGCAGGGGTTGCCTTCTCAGTACTCTGACTTTGCTGATGTCTTCTGTCTCAGAGCAGCAGACAAACTTCCACCCCATCGAAGTTTTGACTGCCCCATTGAGTTGAGATCAGGTTGTATGCCCCCTAGGGTCCATCTGTATAATCTTTCTGGGCCTGAAAAACTTGCCATGCAAGAATATATGAAAGAAAACTTGGCCAAAGGGTTCATTCGTCCTTCTAGGTCCCCGGCCGGGGCAGGGTTCTTTTTTGTACAGAAAAGGATGATGGCCTTGGGCCATGTATTGATTACAGAGACTTGAACAAGATTACTGTGAAAATTCATTATCTTCTCCCCCTGATTGATGACTTATTCTCTCAGATCACCGATGCAGGTGTCTTCACAAAACTCGATCTCAGAGGGGCATACAACCTGATTCGCATAAGAGAGGGTGACGAGTGGAAGATGGCGTTCAACACACCCGACGGGCACTATGAGTATCTTGTTATGCCCTTCGGGTTGTGCAACGCACCCGCTGTCTTCCAAGAACTGATCAATGAAGTTTTCAGGGAAGTCCTGGGGCGGTTTGTCCTCATTTACTTGGACGATATACTAATTTTTTCATCTAGTTTAGAGGAACACAGGGAACACGTGAAGTATGCTTTGAGAAAGCTACGACAGAATTCCTTGTACTAAGATTGAAAAATGTCTTTTTGAAGTTTTGAGGTTCCTTTTTTGGGGTACATAATCTCTACTGCAGGATTGTCTATGGACCCCAAGAAGGTGTCTGCGGTCCTGGAGTGGCCGCAACCTTTGGGATTGAAGGCACGCCAGCGATTCCTTGGTTTTGCCAATTATTACAGAAGGTTCATAAAGGGTGTAACGATTGTGGAACTTTCCCCGTGATCAGCGCACAACGCGTGTGCTGACACGGCGGAAATCCTCCACAAGCGTATAATTTGCAGGAACCCAGCAAAAGGTGCTACGCACGCGTAGAGGGAAAATTCCTGTCGGCAGATGGCGCTGGGGAGTGCAGAGGAACTAATCCTCTGTACCTCCTCAAATGCCAGACAGGAATTGTACAAAACGCAGAACGCAATCGCAAGAGAGGCGAATGAGAATGAGAATGAGCAAAGGGACAGGTTGTATGTGTGTGTGCCAATCCAGTCGCCACCCCGCAACCGCACACACACAACAGCAGATATGAAATAGGAACGCGATCGCGAGAGGTGCGATCGCCAGACAAGACACAAGGCAGATCAGAACAGAATACGAGGTTAGCAAAGGCACAGCAAATAATACAATGAGGAGATACGGAAAATAACAAATGCTAGCTAACCGCGAACACCGCACTCATTCGCAACAGTGCACGCGGTTATGCGTGGTCTCCACGTGATAAGCACAATAGAGACAAGCACGCCTAACTAACCATTAACAGACAAACATGAAACAGAGGACGCGAGCGCTTGCTTAACGGTTACCTCACCGAGCCTCCAGCAAGCGTAGCAGACAGACACACGAAAACAGGGACAAGCGAGAGATAGGATCCACAGCACTAGCGAAAAGTGGCTAGCGCGATCCAAGTACAGAGTAGCAGAACAGAAGGATCCCCAGCGCCAGCGAAAAGTGGCCAGCGCGATCCCAGAAGACAGAACAGAAGGATCCCCAGCGCTAGCGAAAAGTAGCTAGCGCGATCCCAGGAGACAGAACAGAAGGATCCCCGGCGCTAGCAAAAAGTAGCTAGTGCGATCCCAGGAGACAGAACAGAAGAGATAGCTGGTAGCAACCGCTGCACCAGCTATACTCCAAGAACAGAGATCAGAACCATTTCCTGTCAACCACCATAGGGACAGGACAATGGCAAACAGGCAAGACAAGACAGAACAGGCAATACAGATAATACAATCCTAACAGCACTAGGGAAATCTGCCTAGCGCAGATTTAGGAATTACTCTAAGCTGATGTTCAAACAGAGAGCAAGGCTGACACCCCACCAGGAGTGTTACATAGGACGAAATCCTTATGAACAGCGAAGCATTGTGGGAAAGACATAGTACTTATAGTACACGCCTCCAATGAATGTGGCCAGGCAATTTGCATGACAACGTATGCAAATTCCTCTGCAAGCACAAGCTGCAAAACTGACAGAAGCTGTTCTTTCCAGAGTCCTGCAGCATGCAAACCTACACAATGGTCAAAAGGCTGGCTGCCTGCACAGGCAGCTGAACAAATCATCACAAAGGGGTTTTCTTCTGTGGCGTCGCCCCTTACTGAACTCACCAAAAAGGGGGCAGATACCTACAACTGGTCATCAGAAGCACAAACTGCCTTTTCTTCACCTAAACAATTGTTTTGCTCCGCCCCCATTTTGAGACATGTGCATGTTTCTCTCCTTTTTGTTGTTGAGGTGGATGCCTCAGAGATAGGGGTGGGGGCTGTACTGTCTCAACACTCCGGTCTACAGGGCAGGTTGCACCCATGTGCATTTTTTTCTCTGAAGTTTTCTCCCTCCGAGAGAAACTATGACATCGGGAATCGAGAACTGTTGGCCATCAAACTTGCGTTTGAGGAATGGCGACATTGGCTCGAGGGGGCTGAACATACTATTACAGTCTATACTGATCACAAAAACTTAGAGTATATTGAAGGAGCTAAACGTCTCAATCCCAGACAGGCTCGCTGGTCCTTATTTTTCACGAGATTCAGGTTTATTATTACTTACAGGCCGGGTAGTAAAAACATTAAAGCAGATGCTTTGTCTAGATGTTTTGAGCCCGAGACTGTGCAGCCTGCTACCCCGGTAGGCATCCTTCCCGAGAAAGTGGTCCTTGCTGCTGCTGGAATTCGGGAGGATCAAGCTTCTACTTTAGGGCCATTGCAGCAGAAGGATAGGAGACGGTCTGAAGAATGGGAGGTTGTACCAAGTGACAATGTGGGCCCTGCCTTCCAGAATGAGAGGGGTTAGATATTCCCACGTGTCCCGGTTTAAATCTGTTGTGCAAGGGGATTCCTCTCCCTCCCTCCCTGTGATGATTGATGCAGAAGAACCTATGGAAAAGGCTCATGACAAACCTGGTAGACCGTGTCCGGAGTCCACGCCTCAAGGGGGGGGGGGAACTGTAATGATCCCTGAGGATACAGCTGCGGACACTTCCGCAGTTGCCTCGGTTTCCTCGGCGAGGGGTTTGCCCGCTCCTCCGGTGTCTAGCACGCCGAGGACGGGATTGCCAGTTGCTCATAGGGTTGCCGTATTGCGCGGGCGCGCGCACAGACGGACCTTTATGCTAGGAGGAGGCGCGTTAGCTGACCGGCCGGTCGGCTGACGTCAGAGGAGACTCATGGCGCTCCGGATTGGTTGATCGGAGTGGGTGTGGCTGTGAGGTCTCTTCTGCTTCATAAGCCTCCGGGATTCACTCGCAACCTGTCTGCTGTTGCGAATACTCTGTGTTAGCGCTCAGACCTTAGGCAGTATCCGGTGTGCTTTGATCCGTCAGGAAACCGGGGATTTCACACAAGACTAGGATTATTGTATTATTGTATTACTTGATATTCTGTGTACGACTCTGGCTCACCTCTGACCTTGCTCTTGCTTATCGATTCTGTACTTCTGCCCATCTGACTCTGTTGCTGCCTGATATATCACTACTCTCTTGCCTGCCAATTTTGTACTGTACCTGCCCGTCTGTTGCCGATCCTAGCCTGTCTGACCACTCTACTCACCAGTGAGCCCTTGTCACTGGTGAGGTGCTCACTGATAGTACCCACCAGCTCCTCTGGTGAGGTCTTGTCAAACTAATCAGTACTGTTGCACCAAGCACGATACACGCTGTTATTCTGCTAGCTATACTTGCATTATTGGTAATTCTGCAGATCACCACATAATCAGGTATAGTGTCTGTATTATTGGTGATACTGCAGATCACACAATAATCAGACGTCTGTGTTGCTACACCAATCGTTACAATATCTAAGCAACCCTTCTTGGTAGTGGTGCATAGCATGTTGAAATCCCTTTTTAGGAGACCTTTTTGAAATAGGGAGAGTAATGTTTTTATGAAGATGATTTTGTCACAGAAAGCACAGTTCTTTTTAAAGAACCATGGAAGAAAGTGAACAGTCAGAAACTCCACATACTTTTCAGAAGTAATTTTCACACCTTCTGAGACCCTAAAGGGGCCAACTAGCTTTCTTCCCATGATTCCAACTCAAACCAGGACTCTGCCACCTTTTTGCTGATGTCCCAGCCTTGCTGTGACATGATGGCTGTCCACCAACCATCCACCGTCCATCTTGACCATCCAGGGTTGAACAGAACTGATCAGTAAACAAGACTGTTTGAAAAAAAATATTCTTGTAGTTCCCAGCCCACTGCAGCCATTTCTGCTAGTGAGCATTGGTTAGGAGAGACTGAATAAAAGGTTTATGCATAACTGCATTGGAGGATCCTGCATCTTGATGTTCACAGGACTCCAGAGGCACCAGCAGCTTCAAATGCTGGTGGCTCTGGAGTCCTGTGAACTTGATCATACAAAATCTTACAGTGGGTTGCAAAAGTATTCAGCCCCCTTGAAGTTTTCCACATTTTGTAACATTACTGCCACAAACATGCATCAATTTTATTGGAATTCCACGTGAAAGACCAATACAAAGTGGTGTACATGTGAGAAGTGGATTGAAAATCATACATCATTCCAAACATTTTTTACAAATAAATAACTGCAAAGTGGGGTGTGCGTAATTATTCGGCCCCCTGAGTCAATACTTTGTAGAACCACCTTTTGCTGCAATTACAGCTGCCAGTCTTTTAGGGTATGTCTCTACAAGCTTTGCATATCTAGAGACTGAAATCCTTGCCCATTCTTCTTTGCAAAACAGCTCCAGCTCAGTCAGATTAGATGGACAGCGTTTGTAAACAGCAGTTTTCAGATCTTGCCACAGATTCCCGATTGGATTTAGATCTGGACTTTGACTGGGCCATTCTAACACATAGATATGTTTTGTTTTAAACCATTCCATTGTTGCCCTGGCTTTATGTTTAGGGTCATTGTCCTGCTGGAAGGTGAACCTCCGCCCCAGTCTCAAGTCTTTTGCAGTCTCCAAGATGTTTTCTTTCAAGTTTGCCCTGTATTTGGCTCCATCCATCTTCCCATCAACTCTGACCAGCTTCCATGTCCCTGCTGAAGAGATGCACCCCCAGAGCATGATGCTGCCACCACCATATTTGACAGTGGGGATGGTGTGTTCAGAGTGATGTGCAGTGTTAGTATTCCGCCACACATAGCGTTTTGCATTTTGGCCAAAAAGTTCCATTTTGGTCTCATCTGACCAGAGCACCTTCTTCCACATGTTTGCTGTGTCCCCCACATGGCTTGTGGCAAACTGCAAACAGGCCTTCTTATGCTTTCTGTTAACAATGCCTTTCTTCTTGCCACTCTTCCATAAAGGCCAACTTTTTACAGTGCATGACTAATAGTTGTCCTATGGACAGAGTCTCCCACCTGAGCTGTAGATCTCTGCAGCTCATCCAGAGTCACCATGGGCCTCTTGACTGCATTTCTGATCAGCGCTCTCCTTGTTCGGCCTGTGAGTTTAGGTGGATGGCCTTGTCTTGGTAGGTTTACAGTTGTGCCTTACTCCTTCCATTTCTGAATGATCGCTTGAACAGTGCTCCGTGGGATGTTCAAGGCTTTGGAAATCTTTTTGTAGCCTAAGCCTGCTTTAAATTTCTCAATAACTTGATCCCTGACCTGTCTTGTGTGTTCTTTGGACTTCACGGTGGTGTTGCTCCCAATATTCTCTTAGACAACCTCTGAGGCCCTCACAGAGCAGCTGTATTTGTACTGACATTAGATTACACACAGGTGCACTCTATTTAGTCATTAGCACTCATCAGGCAATGTCTATGGGCAACTGACTGCACTCAGATCAAAGGGGGCCAAATAATTATGCACACCCCACTTTGCAGTTATTTATTTGTAAAAAAATGTTTGTGTAACGGTTGGGTGTTGCAACTCAAACGTCTGATTATTGTGTGATCTGCAGAATCACCAATAATGCAGACTCTATACCTGATTATGTGGTGATCTGCAGAATCACCAATGATGCAAGTATAGCTAGCAACGATACTGTGTGAATAGTGCTTGGTGCAACAGTGAGTAATGGTTAGATAGACCTTACCAGAGGGGCTGGAAGGCCTATCAGAAACAGTAACAGATAGTTTGGCTAGACCTTACCAGAGGAGCTAGTAAGGTACTATCAGCACAAGTAACTGTATAGTTTGGCTAGACGTCACCAGAGGACAGGGGTGCAGCTAAGGTTTTTGTGGCCCCAAGCGGACTGTAGGAAGTGGCCCTATCCTGCGCCACGGCGAAAAATGGGCGTGGCTATCCCGCATAAATGGGCGTGGTCATGACATGTGGGTGGAGCTGGGGCGGATTGGGGCGGGGCTGTTTGCGGGGAAAATGGATGTGGGGGTGATTGAGGCGCGCGCAGCGCGCCGCGCCAGAAAGATGGATTTGGCCATGACGTTGTATGGGCGGAGCTTAACCGCAGCACAGCAAATATAGCCAACTATGACCATTAAATAATAAATGCAGCAACAGTTACCCCAGACACCAGAAAATAAAAACGCAATTTGTGCAACATTTCAGCAGAAAACAAACGCAATTTGTGCAACATTTCAACAGAAAACAAACAGAATTTGGGCCACATTTCAGCAGAAATCAAACGCAATTTGGGCCACATTTCAGCAGAAATAAAACGCAATTTGGGCACATTTTCAGCTGAAATCAAACGCAATTGGGGCCACATTTCAGCAGAAATCAAACGCAATTAGGGCACATTTTCAGCAGAAATCAAATGCAATTAGGGCACAGTTCAGCAGAAATCAAACGCAATTAGGGCACAGTTCAGCAGAAATCAAACGCAATTAGGGCCACATTTTCAGCAGATATCAAACGCAATTAGGGCACATTTTCAGCAGAAATCAAACACAATTAGGGAACAGTTCAGCAGAAATCAAACACAATTAGGGCACAGTTCAGCAGAAATCAAACACAATTAGGGCACAGTTCAGCAGAAATCAAACACAATTAGGGCACAGTTCAGCAGAAATCAAACACTATTAGGGCACAGTTCAGCAGAAATCAAACACTATTAGGGCACAGTTCAGCAGAAATCAAACGCAATTAGGGCACATTTTCAGAGCTGCAAAAAGAAAATAATTTACTCACCTGGCACTGGCAGAAGTCTTCTCTCCTGGCCGGCTCCTCAGGCGCTAAGTTCCCACGGAGCTCCCTCCCTCCTCCAATCTCCCGCGCTGATTGAATCAGGGCTACGGGAAGATGGCCACCCGAAGCCCTGTACTGGAGACATAGTCTCCAGAGCAGGGCTTCGGCGGCGGCCATCTTCCCGTAGCCCTGCCCTACTCTGCTCTGCCAGCCCCGCGGGGCTGCGGGAAAACAGTGACGTCACGCCGACGTCACTGAGCCGCCGAGGCCCCTACGATCTTGAGGCCCCAAGCGACCACTTGGTTCGCTTTATGCCTCGCGGCGCCCCTGCCAGAGGAGCTGGTAAGGTACAATCAGCACAAGTAACTGTATAGTTTGGCTAGACCTTTCCAGAGGGGCTGGCAAGGTACTATCAGTACAAGTGACTGTATAGTTTGACCAGACGTTACCAGAGGAGCTGGCAAGGTACTATCAGTCACAGTAATTGTTTAGATCTAACAAAACCTCACCAGAGGAGCTGGTGGGTATTCAATCAAAGAGCACCTCACCAGTATAGCCAGAATCATACACAGGTAATCAGCAATAACAATATAACAATAGTCCTAGTCTTGTGTGAAATCCCTGGTTTCCTCCCAGATCAAAGCACACCGGATACTAGACTAAGGTCTGAGCGCTAACACGTATGTATTCGCAACAGCAGACAGGTTGCGAGTGAAGAATGAAGGCTTAAGAAGCAGAGGAAAGCTCTCAGCCGCGCCCACCATGTAATCAGCCAATCCGAGCGGCGAGAGTCACCTCTGACGTCAGCCGACCGGCAGATCAGCTGACGCGCCTTCTTCCAGCATAAAGGTCCTGTCTCCGCGAGACAGCGACCCTGTGAGCAGGAGACAATACCGTTCCCGGCATGTTAGACGCTGGCGGAACGGATGAGGCCTGAGAACAGGGGAGAAAGGCGGCTGCGGGTATACCCTGCATGTCCGCAGCCGCCATGCTTGCAGATGTTACAGTTTGGAATCATGTATGATTTTCGTTCCACTTCTCATGTGTACACCATTTTGTGTTGGTCTTTCATGTGGAATTCCAATAAAATTGATTCATGTTTGTGGCAGTAATATGACAAAATGTGGAAAACTTCAAGGGGGCCGGAAACTTTTGCAACCCACTGTATATCTACTTTAGAGGATGTGTATGTCTCAGCACTCTTTTGCACTTGTGGTGGTCTTCTCATGGGACAAAGAAATTCTGAAGAGCCATTTAGAACAAAGCTACAACAATCCTCTCATGACAAATTCTATGTTATCCACACACAGTCTTGCTGGGTAATAAAACCTATAAGATTAAATTCCCTGCTCATAGGCTATCTCAACATATTTTTTGACTGCTAAGAGAGTTCTGGCTCATAACTGGAATACTCCATTCTTGTCCGTTGATGGTGTGTTAATTGTATTATCTGACATTATGGCTGCTTAACATATCTCTGAAAAGATCTTGGTTAATATGAAAAGTTTCTTTAAAACATTGTCCCCTTGGATCTCCTGGTGGGAGAATGCTGGCCTTAATCATAAATTGCATAGGTTTTGATATTACACTTCTTACTGTCCCAATATTGTGGGAAATATGAGGACTGAGCACTTGGTTTTGGCGCTAACTAACTTAAGATGTTTGTGTTTTTTTTTCTTTTGGTTGCTACATTACAATTATACAGGGGCGTTGCTAGCCCCAAATATCAGTGGCATGTGCCACAAATCTATTCTGGGGTGCCCCGGATGTCCCCCAGGCAGAGTCAGGCTCTACTCACCTCCGGCCACTTGGTTTCCAGATTCTGCAAACATCTTTTCTTCTGGGCTTCTCCCCCATTATCTTTTTTTTTATTATTAATGGAGAGGGGGACTTAATTTAGCATTTTACTGGGCAGTCGTACTTAGACCACTTTTAAGCTCATGTAAATTTGGATCCACAAATAGCCACACCCACATTCTGGTGCATGGCCTCACCCATTTTTTGGCTGGAGTCCCCAAAAGTGCCCCAGATCTCTTAGGAGCCTAGCAACGCCCCTGCAATTATACAAAGCTTTTTCCTGTTAGTCCATTTTGCACCTTCTACTTAAAAGTATCTTTTAAGTTCACTTCTTCAGCATGTAAAATGTCCATAAAAACCTTTTGAAATTAAAGTAATTTGGGTAGAAAAAAACATGTACATGTATAAAAAGAAAAGCATGTGTTTGCACCATATTATTAGTAAAATAAGTTGCAAATGGGCTTACATCAGGATGAAATAATTATGGTGACACTTTACAAAGTATTTTACAGTGGTTTAAGTTGTCCTTATTTGTTAAATTTGTCTTAGCTCTGCACATCTCTTCCAGCGGTTCTAACTTACTAATATTCTTACTTTGTTCTCAGTATGCCTATGATGGAATGGATATTAACGAACTATCTGTGGCCTTCTCTGTTGTTTGGAATGGAAATTTTATCATTGACAATCCACATAATATCAAAGGTAAAGCTCAATAAAATATTGCTAGATGTAGCTTAAAGGAGAACAATACGAACTGACTTTGGTAGTGTTGATGTAAATAAGTGCAAGTTGCAGCAAAATTGAAATAGACTCTGTAACCAATTTTACCACCCTTATCTTATCAGCAACATGTAGTGTTACCTCTGCAGACCTCCTCCTGTTAATCTTGGTGGTGTTGTGTCACCCATCTCTCTGTTATCCCCCCTTTTCATAGCTTTGTCTAGGCTTGTCGATGGGGGCGGCGGCATCTTCTGCAATGGGGACGCCTAGTGCACGCCCATTGCAGATCAAGATGCTGCTTGTGTAAAGTCCGTTCCTGTCTCTCCCATCTCTGTAAATAAATCAGCGTCCCTGTGCAGAGCATGTCTGCGAGCGATGGAGCCGCTAAACAGTTGATCGGAGCTGCCGTCTCTGCTCCCATCTCTCCCATCTCTGTAAATGAATCAGCATCCCTGTGCAGAGCATGTCTGCAAGTGAGGGAGCCGCTGCACAGCTGATCGGAGCTTGTTCACGGCTCCAGACTGGAGTGCCCATCTCCCGTATATGCCACTAGTTCCAGGGTTGCGGCCATTTTGATTGTTTTGTAAACAGTTTTTAAAACATTTTTTGGGGGGCCAAAATAGCGATGGGGAGCGGCGAGAATAGGGCAGATGGGACCAGGAGAGCAAGGTAATTCAAATAATATTATTATTTCAACTTATTTTTAAACTTACAGATTCTCTATAAAGGAACTTTATCTCAAGCTTAAAGCTTACATGAAGTCAGATAAACAACCCTATTTCAAAATGAGGTGCAAGCAATGATCAGCACATCAGAGCACCAGATAGGACACTAGTACATTGACAAACCATCAACAAGCCTACTGGTAGCATTGTCCATTAAGCTGTAGGAAGATCAGAGTCCATAGTCCACAGCAGTGTCGATTAAATCATGGTGACAGACACTGGCCTAGAGCTGTTTCGTGCGTCTTGCCTCTTCTGAAGCCAATAAATGTGCACTCATTATAAAGCCCAACACATGCTACTTAAATACCCATAGTGAACCAATCACCGTAATCCTCAAAATTCAAATCCACCAATAAAATTATCTTACCTCAAAGAGGACGACTGCAAACATCGAGGGAGTCACCTGATATTGCAGTCAAATGAATATGTATGATCCAGGTGGGTAGAAAAGGATACACCCACATGGCAAACACACAATGAGATCCACCAAAAGCAAAGGACAGGAGTTGTAAAGATACAAATTGGTTGTCATGACAACCTGACCACCGCATCCATACTGCAAGAAAAAAGTCCCCAAACCTTGCCTAAAAAACCATCCTGGAGAACACCTTAATGAGGCTGTAAACAACCTTAAAAAATGTTATGCCAGCAGATGAACAATGTCTCAAAATGAGCGCTGCATGGCCCGCATTGTGCATACGAAGTGCCGATTACATGACCCGAAGTCATCTGATCATATAAAGCGTGCGCATATGCACAAAGAGTTGGCCCAACTATTGGACAAAAGTCACATGAACGCGGAAAAAGCAACTCATACTTTGTACTGTGGTGGTGAAAAAAGAACCCTGCCCCCCCATTGCACAGTGCAGACCATGTGACAGCCATCACATGACCGCGCCTCTCAATGTCAAGTGAATTATGGTTGGCTGCCGAACTAAGATATCTCAATAGAGAGGGCATGATCAAGTGAGGAAAGTCATACGACCATACCTCCGTGTGCGGAAAAAACAATGCGTACATCTGCATAAAACCTAAATTATGCGAACGCATACCAACCTACATATAGTAGGTCTTCCCATCCACTAATAGACCTCACCCTCCTTAGAAAGGAATAGGGCCTAAAAATAACTGATTCAATTCATGCGGTATGGGCTGTTGCTCAGTAACCAAAGAGATACTGAATTAAATGCAAAAATATGCATTTTAATCTAATCAAACCTTCCATATGCGAAATCTCCATGTGTGGGCCAGGCAATCGTATAACAAACACCACAACATAAATATTACACTTTTTTATAATACAATAATACAATAACATTTCTAAAGCGCTTTTCTCCCATAGGACTCAAAGTGTCTCATTCCATTACAGTGTTGCAGGCTGGACTGTGTTACAGAGGAGATAGTCAGGTGTTCATAAATGCCAGACTAAAGAGGTGGGTTTTCAGTTTAGACTTAAATGCTTCCAGTGATGGGGCTGTCCTGATTGCGTGTGGCAGGGAGTTCCAACGTTTAGGGGCAGCATGACAGAAGGCTCTGTCTCCAAAGGTTTTGAGGTGGACTCTGGGGGTGACCAAGGTGTTACATCCTTTTGATCTAAGATTGTGGGGGGTGTGATGCAGTTGCAGCAAGTCCTTCAGGTATTCAGGGCCCAGATTGTGCAAGGATTTGAATGCCAGTAAGCCAATCTTAAACAAAATTATCCACTTTATCGGTAGCCAGTGGAGTGAACACAGGGTTGGTGTTATGTGGCAATGGCGAGGTTGGTTCGTTAACAGTCTTGCGGCGGCATTCTGTACTAATTGCAGGCAGCGTAGGTCTTTCTTATGAAGGCTTGTGTAGAGGACATTGCAGTAGTCCAACCTTGATGTGACGAAAGCATGAACTAGGGTTGGAAGATCCTCTGAAGGAATGAGGTGTTTAATCTTTGCAATATTCCTTAGGTGAAATAAGGAATGTTTCACAACAGCTGAGATTTGATTCCTGAAGCTTAATTTCCCATCAATCAGTACTCCCAGGCTGCGCACACAGTCTGAGTTGTTCAGGTCCGAGCTCCCCATCCTTAGCGGTGTTGGTTGAGACTGGGGCTGCTTTGCTGTTGAGCCCTGACCTTTTTAACACTATACATACCACTCAAGAGGATCATTCACAACAACCCCCCAAGTCACCAACCAGGTCCAATAAGGAAAGAGAAACTACTGTATTTTCCCTGTATAAGATGCACTTTTTCTCTCCCAAAAATCGGTAGAAAAAGTGCGTCTTATACAGCTAAGGCAGAGAATCCCCAACTAACGAATGCCCACCGATACGAACCACCAACCTGCCGCCTTGTCGGGAATTCCCTGCCTTTGTGTGCCTGCTCCCCCGCGTGCTTCCCTCCCCCTTGTGTCTCCTGGTCCCCCCGGGTGTAGAGTGATTAGCGGCAGCTTACCTTCGCCATGCTCCCACGATGATCGCAGACTAGAGTAATTTTTTACTACCCCCCCCCCCCTCCTGGGGCATACCACTTGTTGTAATACACACAATTTTAAATCCGATACAAGATTGTAATGTGTGCAGCCGCGGCGGACTGCATCGCCACCGCGGCTGCCTCTGGCTCCCTGTCCGTCTCTCCAGCGTCTAGGACGCCGGGGACGGAACTGTCTGTTCCCAGTCAGGTCATGTCTCGCGCGGGCGCGCGTGTAGACAGGACCTTTATGCGGGGAGAGGGGTCGTCAGCTGACCTGCTGGTCAGCTGACGGCAGAGGAGACTCACGGCGCCCTGGATTGGCCGGCTGCAGGGGGCGTGCCAGTGAGGTCTCCTCTGCTTCTTAAGCCTTCGGGCTTCAGTCTGGCGCTGTCTGTTGTCGTGAACGTTTGTGTGGCAGCCCTCAGACCAAGCCCAGGAATCCTGTGTCATAGCTGTGTTATACTTTAGATCAGTTCCAGGGGGTTGAGACCAAGGACCTCACCCCCAAGCCTAGGAATCCTGTGTCATAGTTGTGTTATACTTCAGATCAGTTCCAGGGGGTTGAGACCAAGGACCTCACCCCAAGCCTAGGAATCCTGTGTCATAGTTGTGTTATACTTCAGATCAGTTCCAGGGGGTTGAGACCAAAGACCTCACCCCCAAGCCTAGAAATTCTGTGTCATAGTTGTGTTATACTTCAGATCGGTTCCAGTTGGTTGAGACCAAGGACCTCACCCCCAAACCTAGGAATCCTGTGTCATAGTTGTGTTATACTTCAGATCAGTTCCAGGGGGTTGAGACCAAGGACCTCACCCCCAAGCCTAGGAATCCTGTGTCATAGTTGTGTTATACTTCAGATCAGTTCCAGGGGGTTCAGACCAAGGACCTCACCCCCAAGCCTAGGAATTCTGTGCCATAGTTGTGTTATACTTCAGATCAGTTCCAGGGGGTTGAGACCAAGGACCTCACCCCCAAGCCTAGGAATTCTGTGTCATAGTTGTGTTATACTTCAGATCAGTTCCAGGGGGTTGAGACCAAGGACCTCACCCCCAAGCCTAGGAATCCTGTGTCATAGTTGTGTTATACTTTAGATCAGTTCCAGGGGGTTGAGACCAGGGACCTCACCCCCAAGCTCAGGATTGTTGTGTCATTGCTCTGTTATACTTTAGACCAGTTCCAAGGGGTTGAGACCAAGAACCTCACCCCCAAGCTTAGGATTATATCGTAGGCTGCAGTTCAGTATTACTCACCCGCACCTCGGGTGTTCATTTGCCTGCAGTATAGTCTGAATCACCCGCTCCTCGAGTGATTCAGTCTCTTCAATATTATTTCCCCAGCTTGCTGGAGGTGGTACGTTTGTATACACGCAGTGTACTGTTTATACCTCACCAGCCCCTCTGGTGAGGTCTCTTTAAAGCGTTATAGTGATGATTACACCAATCACTACACACTCTGCTCTCAGTATTGCTATACTGGCATTATTGGTGATTCTGCGGATCACACATAATCGGGTATAGCGTCTGCATTCTTGGTGATTCCGCAGATCACCAACAATCAGACGTCTGAGGTGTGGCACTCACTCGTCACAAAGATGTTGTTTCTCACAAAAATGCGCCAAAACGGCCAAGTCTTTTTTTCGGGGACCTAATGGTAGATTTGTGAGTGAAAATTCGGTCCCTGGCACACTGTGTGGTTTTACCAACGTATAAAGCCCACAGGGGCACTTGATACAATAAACCAAATAATAAAAACTGCAATCAAAGTGTCCATTCATTCTAAATTTCTTGCCACTCAGTGGGTGAGAGACAGAATCCCCCCTCAGTACATTAGTGCATTGAGCACATGACATGCACGGAAACATACCCGAGCCCCCCACAGTCGGTGCTGTTTTGTTAGTACTACCATGTCATATCTAACCAGGCGGTCCTTGATTGATGGAGCTCTCTTAAAGTAGAACAGAGGGGAATCCCTGATTTCAGGGACCCTGCTGAGCCCCTCCCTAAAAAGGCGCCATCTTTTTTGAATTGTATTCCTCAACTGCCCTGCAACTGTGGAATATTTTGTAACAAAAGGTAGTCTCCCATCAGGTCCTCTTTGAGGTAAGAGAATTTTATTGGTGGGTTTGAATTTCTAGTATTACTGTGATTGGTTCACTATGGGTATTTTAGTAGCATGTATTGGGCTTTATAATGAGGGCACATTTATCGGCTTGAGGATGGGCAGGATGCCAAAAACAGCTCTAGGCTAGTGTCTGTCACCATTATTTAATCAACAATGTTGTGGACTATGGACTCTAATCTTCCTACAGCTGAATAGACAATGCTACCAGCAGGCTTGTTGACAGTTTCTGGGAGTTTCCAATGCCTATCTATTGCCAGTGACCGGTACTTGTCATCACGTTTTAAACTGTTTGGATATCTATTGCAATAAAAGAGCAAGAAGATTTGCATTTAAGGGAGTGTGCTGATCTATTTAGTTCAATGTACATGAAGTCAGATAAACACAGCACTTCCAAAAATCTAATATTTGCTGGTTCTATTAGTCCACAGACTTGTGGCCAAGCCTTAATGCCAAGACAAGTCTGGCCTTATTTCAAGGCCCCTATTCTTGCAGTGACTGCAAATACATCATATGTGAATAATGAGCATACCTGCAATGGTACACACAGTGCATGTGAAAAATCTAGATACCAAACTATCCTGATGTTGCCAGCAGGGCCATAGACCCCCAACTTCATGGAGTGTCACCAACTTCAGTGGGATGTCATTGCGCTGTTGCATTAACTGCATCACATATACCATATTTTTCAGACCATAAAATGCTCCTGATCATAAGACACAATATCAGTTGAAAGGGCGCCTGCATGGGCTTCAATGTTATTTGCTGCTATAAGGTGTTGAAAAGGGCGTCCAGTTTTTTTTTTTAAACTATAAAAGGGTCTCCTTTTATAGCCGAGATATTTTTTTTTTTGCCTAAAAAAAGTGTCTCTGGATAAACATTAGGTTTTTTATTTTTTCGGGAGGGGGGGGGCTATAAAAAAGTAATGGATATAGCCAAGATTTTTTTTTCGGCTATAAGGGCTTGTTCACACTAAGGGCACTTTTGTTTTTGTTCACAAAATCAATTTATGCGGCGATTTTGTGCATGCTTTTTGTACCGTGACTATTTAAATGTGAAGTGTTTCCAGGTCAGCCTGCACTTCCCGTTTGGACAGAGAGCAAACGGAGAAAAAAAAACAAGATGAGTCGCAGGAGCTGGTTTACCACAGAGGAGCTAATCTCCAAGATCCAGGATCACCCTGAATTATTTGTCAAGAAGCATCCTGACTATAAAGACAAACCCAAAGACAAACCCAAGACCAATATGGTGTGGGCTGATATAGCTGCATACTTTCGTGAGGACCTATGGGACTAATTGTCTGATAGAACCAAAGCAGATAAAAGTAAGTTGACTCTTATGCTGGCATTAATCTTATTTTTGCTTCAATCGTGTTATTTGTGTAGTTAAGCTATGTAATGCTAGGGTATTTAATGTAGAAGGCAATACTCTTCTTCTGATATGCATAACTACAAAACTAGGCCTCAACCCAACACAGACATGTGTGCCTTCTAATGCTGTGTGTTTCTTGCATCAATGCTTATTCCAATGTAATTTTTAGCAACCAAGAACAAATCTATGGAGTGTTTTTTTTTTGCTTGTTTTTTTATTAATAGTCCGAAATGAGAAATATGTGTTGGTAAAGATATTTTTAATTGTAAAAAAAATAGTGGATACTTCTCCAATCATACAATAACAAGATAATTTATTTGTCAAAAATCACAAGCTAATGCTAGTAATGCATGTGGTATTGCACCCTCTGTAGTGAGGAAATACTGAGCCATCAGCTCTCTAATATTTAGTGCACTGTGGGTTCCTCTTAACATAGCACCACCAAAGTTAGAAAATGTGGAGGGATGACATCCTCTTCAACTATGTTTCCTTCCATAGTTCGCACATAGTTATGTAGGTGGCAGGTAGCCTTTACAACAGTCACTGCAATTGTTGGTTTCATTTTCACAGCAGTGTGGTAAATGTGCCACTTGTTTGCTAGGATGCCAGAGGTGCATACCACCACTTTCCTGGCTTTGCTTAGTCGCAAATTAAAATGTATTTTTTCTGCTGCCATGCCTCTTTGGGAGAAAGGCTCATCACATTCTCTGAAAGGGCAAAGGCCTCATCACCACTAAAGGTGCTGGGATAGGCAGGTGACTGGGTGTTAGACCAAGGGAATGGTCCAGAGATGTGAGGTTGGCCCAGTTGCAGTTTCATCCCAAACCGACTGTGGCGAAAGATTGCAGAGTCACTATTGCACCCATAGGCACCCACATACATATAATCAAATTTATATTCTGCATCAACCACAGCCATTAGCACTATCGAGAAGAACCTACGATAGTTTAAATATTGGCTGCTGGATAATGTTGGCATTACCATCCTCACATGCTTGCCATCGACCGCCCCCTGGTAATTTGGGAAATTGTGCTTCTCCCAGAACAACTCAATGTTTTTTTCCCCCCATTTTGCATGATCTGGGGGGGGGGGGGGATTTATGACATCAGGTTGCAGTTCCAGCCAGATGTTTCTGCAGGCATCCAAAACAATGTTCTGAATAGTGGACTTCTCCGACCTATATTCGAAATGTAGTGCTGCATAGGTATATCCTGTTGCAAAGAATCTGCAAGTGTAAACAAAAAAAACAACATTTATGTATTGTTCTTTTGCAGTTGATCAGTTAAGAACAATATGGAAATCTGTTTGAGACAATAACAAAAGGGAATTGGAGAAACAAAAAATTAGCTAAGTTGTGCCGGGTCCACAAATCGACGCAAATACAAGTTTACACCATTTATGGACTTCCTCAAGCCACATACGGATACTGAACCGTGAGTATTGACACTGATGAATGACAAAGCCATGGATACTTATTCAGAATAGGGTGAGCTTTATTTTTATTATCCTTTCTTAACAGTACTGAAGACAATCTACCTACTGAAGAAACCACAGAAACACAAGCTACAAATGTGGACATTACTGACCCTTTCTCAGTGGATACAAGTGCAACATGTGTACAAGATTCTGAGGAGAATATTGCTCTACACTCCCCAGAGAGTCCATCCACTCATTTTAGTCCACCATGTTCCCATAATGTTTCATATAGGTACAGACAAAGTTTTAATGTTAGAAGAGACAGTGGTAGAGCAATGTCAAGGGCTGATTATGATCAGAAAGTGATAGCACCCATTGAGAAGGCAGTTATCCACTAGAGATGGCCCGAACCGTTCGCCGGCAAACCTCGAACACATAGCGAGTTTGACCCACCCCCTATATCACATAATTGGGCTAAACTTTGACCCTCTACATCACAGTCAGCAGACACATGGCAGTCAATCAGGCTGCACTCCCTCCTGGACCCCCGCCCCCCTATAAAAACGCTGCTTTGTCTGCCATTTTCTCACTCTGTCTGCTGCCTGCTTAGTGAGAGAAGGGAGAAACATTGCTGCAGAGATTAGGGAAAGCGTTTGTTAGGTCTTGTTAGCTTGCTCCTTGCTGATATTTTTTGCTGAAAAGCACCACATAAAAAGCTCTTATGAGAGCTAATGTTCTTGTGATTTGTTTTTTTTGTGAGTGTGCCACTGACACTGCATATACAGCCCTGTCTGTTGCAGCTGGCCCTTGCTAATTGCTATACTGTGCCAGGCCCAGCACAGTCAGTGCATACCTTCCACTACATCTGTGTGACTGCACATTGTATTATACCAGTCACTGCATACCTTTCACTGCATCTATGTGACTGCACACTGTTTTATATACCAGTCAGTGCATACCTTTCGCTGCAACTGTGACTGCACATTGTATTATACCAGTTACTGCATACCTGTCACTGCATCTGTGTGACTGCACACTGTTTTATACCAGTAACTGCATACCTTTCACTGCATTGTATTATAACAGCAGTCGGTGCATACCTTTCACTGCATCTGTGTGACTGCACACTGTTTTATACCAGTAACTGCATACCTTTCACTGCATACCTTTCACTGCATTGTATTATAACAGCAGTCGGTGCATACCTTTCACTGCATCTGTGTGACTGCACACTGTATTATACCAGCAGTCAGTGCATACCTTTCACTGCATCTGTGTGACTGCACACTGTATTGTACCAGTCACTGCATACATTTCACTGCATCTGTGTGACTGCACATTGTATTATACCAGCAGTCAGTGCATACCTTTCACTGCATCTGTGTGACTGCACACTGTATTATACCAGTCAGTGCATACCTTTCACTGCATCTGTGTGACTGCACACTGTATTATACCAGTCACTGCATACCTTTCACTGCATACCTTTCACTGCATTGTATTATACCAGCAGTCAGTGCATACCTTCCACTGCATCTGTGTGACTGCACATTGTATTATACCAGCAGTCAGCGCATACCTTTCACTGCATCTATGTAACTGCACACTGTATTATACCAGTCACTGCATACATATCTTGCTCCTCCTGCTCTGATTCTGGCACCCCACTTAACACTCAGCCTGCAGCCACCAGCGCTACTACTAGCACCACAGCTGCTCCACATCAGATGTTGCAGGAGTTTTTCACACGTTTGTGGGGAATTAACTGATTCACAACCATTATTGTTACAAGAAGATGAAGGTGCTCAGGATGTTACACCACCTCACATGTCTGAGTTAGGCGTCAGTATGGATGTAAGGTGTGAGGATGATGAAGTACCTTTTGTTGGTGCAGTTTTGGAGGTGTCTGATACAAGCGAAGCTGTGGAGGATGATTATGATGATGATGATCCTGCCATGGATGTCACGTGAGTTCCCAATAGACGAGATGAACAGGGGGGCAGTTCAGAGAAGAGTAGGAGGAGACGAGTTCCTGAAAGAAGCAGGGGGAGCTCGTCATCAGAAACAGCTCGTGGCAGCCAGCCAACATGCCCTTCAAGGTCAGCTGCTGCCGCCACCACCAAAGTGCCATCATCTCAGGGCTCAGCGTTGTGGAAATTTTTGTGTGTGTCTGCCTCAGATAAGAGCGATGCCATCTGTACTTTCTGCCACCAAAAATTGAGTCATGGAAAGAGCTAGACCCACGTAGGGACAACTGCCTTATGAAGGCCCATGATGAAAAAGCACAAACAGCAACGGGATGACTACCTGAGGAAAAGCAGCACACAAACGCAAAACCCTCCCCCCTCCTCTTCCTCTTTCAGGTGCAGCATCTTCAGCCGTTTTATCCCTTGCACCTTCACAGCCACCCTCCTCCAATCCGCCTCTCACCTTGAGCGGTTCCTGCTCCTCTGCCCACAGCAGCCAGGTGTCTGTTAAGGAAATCTTTGAGCGGAAGAAGCACATTTCTGCCAGTCACCCCCTTGCCCGGCATCTGACAGCTGGCTTGGCAGAACTGTTAGCTCGCAGGCTGTTACCATACCAGCTGGTGGACTGGGACACCACAGTGGAAGATACCAGGCCACAATTATTTTTCTAAAAAGGTGATACCCAAACTTTACCGTGAAGTTGAAAGGCAAGTGGTGTCATCTGACCACGGATGCCTGGTCTGCAAAGCACGGTCAGGGCAGGTACATTACTTATACAGCACATTGGGTCAACCTGGTGACTGCTGGCGGCAAGCAGGGAGTCTGTGGCTATGCAGCGGACCTAGTCGTGACACCTCCACGGCTTCCAGGCAGGCCTGCTGCCACCTCCTCTCCTTCTCCTCCTACTCCTCCTGCTACATCCTCTTTGCTGTCGTCGTCCTCCTCCTCGGCTGAGCAGTGCTACTCTACTGGTGCTGCGATCTCCTCTCTAACTACACACCCTCAGCTCCCCAGGGCCTATGCTGCATGCCAGGTACAACGGTGTCACACCATCTTGTACATGTCTTGCATCAAAGCCGAGAGTCACACTGGAGCAGCTCTCCTGGCTGCTCTGAACAAACAGGTGGATCAGTGGCTGACCCCGCACCAACTGGAGATTGGCTATGTGGTGTATGACAACGGCAGCAATCTCATTTCGGCTTTGATTTTGGTAAAGTTGACACATGTACCCTGCATGGCACATGTGCTGAATCTTATAATCCAAAGATTTGTGTGTAAGTACCCAGGCTTATAAGAGGTCCTGAAGCAGTCCAGGAAGGTGTGTGGGCATTTTAGGCATTCCTAGACGGCCATTGCGTGCTTGGCCGATATTCAGCAGAGAAATAACTTTCCGGTGAGGCGCTTGATTCACGATAGCCTGACTCGCTGGAATTCAATGCTCCTCATGTTTGACCGCCTGCTTCAACAAGAGAAAGCCATCAATGAGTATCTGTACAGCTACGGTGCTAGAGCAGGCTCTGGGGAGCTGGGGATTTTCTTGCTGAGGTACTGCAGGCTCATGCGTCCATTTGAGGAGGTGACAAACCTGAGTGAGTCGCAATGAAGGCGCCATCAGCCACTTGATCCCATATGCTTTCTTTCTGGAGCGTGCCATGCATAGAGTGGTGGATCAAGCTGTAGAGGAGCATGAACAGGAAGAGGAGGAAGAGGTAGGGGTAGGAGGAGTCATCTGGGGAAGAGGAGTCACATGAGGAAGGGTTTTTTTTTTTGAGGAGAAGGCGGAAGAACAACCGCAGCAGGTGTCGCAGGGGGCTTGTGCTGCTCACCTTTCCTGTGGTATTGTTCATGGCTATGGGGAGGAGGAGAACTTGCCTGACATCACTGAGGAAGAGCAAGAGGAGATGGATAGTAGGTCGGCATCCAACTTTGTGCAGATGGGGTCTTTCATGCTGTCCAGCCTGTTGAGGGACCCCGTATAAAAAAACTCAAGGGGAATGACCTGTATTGGGTGGCAACGCTACTAGACCCTTGGTATAAGCACAAAGTGGCGGAGATGTTACCATATTTACAGAAGGTAGAGAGGATGCAGCACTTGCACAACAAGCTGGCAAGTATGATTTACAGTATGTTTAAGGGTGATGTCACAGCACAACGGAATAAAGGTGCCTCCTCCCATGTCCACGCAGGCAAGGACAGAACGCTCTAGCGATCTCATGGTTATGTTAGACATGCGGACAATCTTTAGTCCAACGCCTCGCCTTAGCCCTTCTGGACCCTTGAGGTTGATGTCACAGCACAATGGAAAAAAGGTGCCAGTAATCCTCTTCCCCCTCCTCCTCCCATGTCCATGCAGGCAAGGACAGGACGGTCTAGCGATCTGATGGTGATGTCAGACATGCGTACTTTCCGTAGTCCAACGCATTTCCTCAGCCCTTCGGGATCCACCCTCTAAGAACGCCTTGACTGGCAGATAGTCGACTACCTGGCCTTAAAGGACTTACAAGGTGACATGTGACATGATGAGATAGACATGTGTACGTACAGTGCCAAGCACACAAATAACTAGGCTGTGTTCCTTTTTTTTCTTTCTCTGCCTGAAAAAGTTAAACTTCAAGTATGCAAGTGACAATTTCTGTCTGGGTCAGGACCGGGTCGGACTGGGTCAGACTATAGCATAACCCTCACTGATAAGTAATCACAGCCATAAAACACTTTCCTGTCAGTAAATGACTTTTAAGAGCAGAAAAGAGATAAAAAGGGTCAATAATTCATACGTTTGAGCTCTGGCATACTGCAATGAATGTGCCATTGAGCAGAGACAATGAAACAGTAAAAACTTAAAAACTAGATTTAAATATAAAATAAAACTGTGATATATCTAAAAAAGTCATTTTTAGGAGAAGTAGGATAGATATAATTGTTTTTCTCAGAAGTTTATTTTCACCTCGTAAGTCCTTTAAGGGCAGATATAGACACTCTGACCAGCGACGAACCCCTGGACTACTGGGTGCACAGGATTGGCCTGTGGCCAGAGCTGTCACAATTTGCCATCCATCTTCTGGCTTGCCCTGCCTCAAGTGTCTTTTCAGAAAGGACCTTCAGCGCAGCTGGAGGCATTGTCAGTGAGAAGAGAAGTCGCCTAGGTCAAAAAAGTGTTCGGTACCTCACCTGTATCAAAATGAATGAGGCATGGATCCCGGAGGGCTACTGCCTGCGCAAAAGACTATGTCAGTCCCCACACACAGCATCTCTGTCCTAGTGTACAGTCTTGTGCTCAGCGGGTTTTGGGGGATGGAAGGGCTGGGGTGCGGCAGCATAGCTAGCATAGTTGTCCCAGAATAGGGAGTTTAGTTGCCTCAGTGTGGCTACTATAGTTACCCCAGTATAGCTAGTATAGTGCCCCAGTATAGCTAGCATAGTGCCCCAGTATAGCTAGTATAGTGTCCCAGTATAGCTAGTATAGTGCCCAGTATGGGTAGGTAGTGCCTCAGTATAGCTAGTAAAGTGCCCAGTATAGCTAGTATAGTGCCCAGTATGGGTAGTTAGTGCCCCAGTATAGCTAGTAAAGTGCCCAGTATAGCAAGTAAAGTGCCCAGTATGGGTAGGTAGTGCCCCGTTATAGCTAGTACAGTGCCCAGTATAGCTAGTATAGTGTCCCAGTATAGCTAGTATAGTGCCCAGTATGGGTAGGTAGTGCCCCAGTATAGCTAGTAAAGTGCCCAGTATAGCTAGTATAGTGCCCAGTATGGGTAGGTAGTGCCCCAGTATAGCTAGTAAAGTGCCCAGTATAGCTAGTATAGTGCCCAGTATAGCTAGAATAGTATAGCTAGTATAGTGCCCCAGTATACCTAGTAAAGTGCCCAGTATAGGTAGTATAGTGCCCAATATGGGTAGGTAGCGCCCCAGTATAGGTTGTATAGTGCCCAGTATGGGTAGATAGTGCCCCAGTATAGCTAGTATATTGCCCAGTATAGCTAGTATAGTGCCCAGTATAGCTAGTATAGTTCCCAGTATGGGTAGGTAGTGCCCCAGTATAGCTAGTAAAGTGCCCAGTATAGCTAGTATAGTGCCCCAGTATGGCTAGTATAGTGCCCAGTATGGCTAGTATAGTGCCCAGTGTAGCTAGTATAGTGCCCAGTATAGCTAGTATAGTGCCCCAGTATAGCTAGTAAAGTGCCCAGTATAGCTAGTATAGTGCCCAGTATAGCTAGTATAGTGCCCAGTATAGTGCCCAGTATGGGTAGGTAGCGCCCCAGTATAGCTAGTATAGTGCCCAGTATAGTGCCCAGTATAGCTAGTATAGTGCCCAGTATAGCTAGTAAAGTGCCCAGTATAGCTAGTATAGTGCCCCAGTATAGCTAGTAAAGTGCCCAGTATAGCTAGTAAAGTGCCCAGTATAGCTAGTATAGTGCCCCAGTATGGCTAGTATAGTGCCCAGTATAGCTAGTATAGTGCCCCAGTATAGCTAGTATAGTGCCCAGTATAGCTAGTATAGTGCCCAGTATGGGTAGGTAGTGCCTCAGTATAGCTAGTAAAGTGCACAGTATAGCTAGTATAGTACATAGCAAGGAAATGAGCAGCACTACAGACCAGTGCCTACCTGCAAAAGAGTGCAAGCCCCACTTGTGGGGTCAAATACACACCGAGCATACACATGACCTGTCTACCACTGGAGGAGGATGTTGGTTTCCTGTAACAGCTTGCATGCAACCTATTAAGTACTCGTCTCTCCCACTGCGAAGAAGTCAATCCTCCATGGGAGGGGCCTAACACTAACTAAATCTTAACCTATGTATATGCATAACCTGGGTGCGCTACCAAATAAAATTGAAAAATAGAAAATTGCGCAAAAGGTGGATCAGCGCAACACCAGGCCGCCTCCGAATGGCCTCCAATCAGAGATGCGCTGAGCCCCCCCAGGAACTACAAACGCACCTTGAACCCAAACAGAAGCTCTGCATATACACCAAAAGCATGGCTGTTAAGTGGGAGCAGCTGACCAAAAACAAATTAAATTAGTACATAGCAAGGAAATGAGCAGCGCTACTTAAAAACAGACCAGTGCCTACCTGCAAAAGAGTGCAAGCCCCACTTGTGGGGTCGAATACACACCGAGCATACACATGACCTGTCTACCACTGGATGAGGATGTTGGTTTCCTGTAACAGCTTGCATGCAACCTATAAAGTACTCGTCCCTCCCACTGCGAAGAAGTCAATCCTCCATGGGAGGGGCCTAACACTAACTAAATCCTAACCTATGTATAGTGCCCAGTATGGGTAGGTAGTGCCCCAGTATGGGTAGGTAGTGCCCCAGTATAGCTAGTAAAGTGCCCAGTATAGCTAGTAAAGTGCCTAGTACGGGTAGGTAGTGCCCCAGTATAGCTAGTAAAATGTCCAGTATAGCTAGTATAGTGCCCAGTATAGCTAGTATAGTGCATAGTATAGCTAGTATACAGTAGTTCCCCAGTATAGCTAGTAAAGTGCCCAGTGTAGCTAGTATAGTGCCCAGTATGGGTAGGTAGTGCCCCAGTATAGCTAGTATAGTGCCCAGTATGGGTAGGTAGTGCCCCAGTATAGCTAGTATAGTGCCCAGTATAGCTAGTAATGTGCCCAGTATAGCTAGTATAGTGCCCAGTATGGGTAGGTAGTGCCCCAGTATAGCTAGTATAGTGCTCAGTATAGCTAGTATAGTGCCCAGTATAGTGCCCAGTATGGGTAGGTAGCGCCCCAGTATAGCTAGTATAGTGCCCAGTATAGTGCCCAGTATAGCTAGTATAGTGCCCAGTATAGCTAGTAAAGTGCCCAGTATAGCTAGTATAGTGCCCAGTATGGGTAGGTAGTGCCCCAGTATAGCTAGTGAAGTGCCCAGTATAGCTAGTATAGTGCCCCAGTATGGCTAGTATAGTGCCCAGTATAGCTAGTATAGTGCCCAGTATAGCTAGTATAGTGCCCCAGTATAGCTAGTATAGTGCCCAGTATAGCTAGTATAGTGCCCAGTATGGGTAGGTAGTGCCCCAGTATAGCTAGTACAGTGCCCAGTATAGCTAGTATAGTGTCCCAGTATAGCTTGTATAGTTCCCAGTATGGGTAGGTAGTGCCTCAGTTTAGCTAGTAGGGGGGGGGGGGGGCGAGAAGACAATCCCGCGGGCCAACTGCAAATGTCCCACGGACCAGCAGTGGGCCGCGGACCACAGGTTGGGGATCCCCGAGCTAAGGAAACACAAGAGCCATACTATTATGGGCAGACTCATATGACTCAACCCCCTGCTCCATGTTGACTCCCAGCACAGCAACCATATTATGGTCAACATATATATGAGCATCACAATTATTCTTATCCAAGTATGCAGCATTATGCTCAGAGGCCTACAAACCCCTACTATTCTAACGTACCACCACCTATGCCTCAAAGACCATCAAGTCCACAAGACACCTCTCCTGACACACAAGTCTTTACAGACTTAAGTGGTAAACCTAGTGTACAGTAGAGTTTGCTCTAACCTCAGATTTTGGGTTCGCGGACGCATGCTTCTGCAAAAGTTTGCATTCGCATGAACCGCCATAGACTTCAATGGGCAGGCGATTCTTAAAAACTACAAAGACTGTTTCTGGCCACAAAAGTAATGGAAAAGTTGTTTGACAGGGTCTAACATCCGGGGGGGGGGGGGGGGCATGCCGGAGTGGGATACATGCCAAAAGTCCCTGGGAAGATTACGTATTTGACACACATTAGGGTTATAATCCCTAAAGGGCAGATAACTCACTTTGCATTCCAGCTGGTGGCGAGAGTGCAGGCAATGGCGGTTTTACAGCCCATATGGTTGGGCAGAGGTAGCTCAATGACAGAACAACAGTGACTGTCCAGCTGATCGAATTTGGTCTGTCCACAATAAAGCAACGACCTTATTATCTTGAGTGTGCCCCGCAACACACTCACATAGGTAATTGCTTCATTGGGATATGCAAGACACTTCACCGTGGCAAGGTAACGATCATGAAGGGAAATTGTAGATGTGCATGCCTTTTCTTTTGTTGTTGCAGCCACAGTGCAGCCAAAAAATTAGGCATGTACACGCACCAGAAAAATTATTATTCTGTTTGGTAGTGGCCATTGCTAGCAGCGGCCTTAAAAATTCAGGAATCCACCTGGAGTGTTGGTGGTGGCAGAAAAGGCAGTTAAGCGACCTGCAGGCAGAGATGCAGTGTGGGGACTGACTTAATCTTCAGGCAAGCAGCTGCGGTGTGCAGGCAGAGATGCTGTGTGGGGACTGAGCCTGCAGGCATTACTCATGAGTGTCCAGTACCTCGTCAAGAAATTCCCCAGCTACCCAGAGCCTGCCCTAGCACCGTAGCTGTACAGATACATGTTGACTGCTTTCTCCTGTTGTAGCAGGCAGTCAACTATGAGGTGTGTTGAATTCCAGCAAGTTGGGCTATGACAAATCAAGCGCCTCAATGGCAAATTCTTTCTCTGCTGAATATCGGACAAGCGTGCCATGGCCGTGTAGGAGCGCCTGAAATACCTGCACACCTTCGTGGACTGCTTCAGGACCTTCTGTAAGCCTGGTAACTTACACACAAATCTTTGGATTATACGATTCAGCACATGTGCCATGCAGGGCACATGTGTCAACCTGCCCAAACTCAAAGCCGAAATGAGATTGCTGCTGTTGTCACACACCACGTTGCCTATCTCCACTTGGTGCGGGGTCAGCTACTGATCCACTTGTTTGTTCAGAGCGGTCAGGAGTGCTGGTCTGGTGTGTCTCTCGGCTTTAAGGCAAGACATGTCCAAGATGGCGTGACACCGTTGTACCTGGCATGTGGAATGCAGTTTGAGAGGAGAGCGCAGCAGTACAGTAGCACTCAGCCGAGGAGGAGGACGACAACAACGAAGAGGATGTAGGAGGAGAAAAAGAGGCGGTGACAGCAGGCCTGCCTGCCTGCAAGCTGTGGAGGTGTCACCACCAAGTCCGCTGCACAGCCACGTACTTCATGCTTACCAGCGGTCACCAGGTTTACCCAATGTAAGCAGGTATATAAGTAATATACCTGCTCTGACCGTGCTTTGCAGACCAGGCATCCGTGGTCAGATGTACCCTTGACCCAATGCTTTTTGCCAGAGATGAAACCACTTGCCTTTTAACATGACGGTACAGTGTGGTTATCGCCTTTTTGGAAAAATAATTGCGGCCTGGTATCTTCCACTGCGGTTTCCCAATCGCCACAAATTTTTGTATGGTAACAGCTGGCGGACTAACAGTTCCGACAAGCCAGCTGTCAGACGCCGGGCAAGGTAGTGACTGGCAGACATTTGGCTTCTTCCGCTCAAATAATTCCTTAACGGACACCTGGCTGCTGGGGGCAGAGGAGCAGGAACTGCTCAAGGTTAGAGCCGGAGTGGAGGAGAGTGGCTGTGAAGGTGCAAGGGCAATAGAGGATAAAGAAGCTGCAGATGCTGCACCTGGAGAAGGAAGAGGAGGTGGAGGGTGGCTTTGCATTTGCGTGCTGCTTTTCCTCATGTGCTCATCCCATTGGTGTTTGTGCTTCTACATCAAGTGCCTTCGTAAGACTTATGTCCCTAGGTGGGTGTTGCTTACAGATGGCATAGCTGTAATCCAGGTATGTCAAACCGGTCCTACGAGGGCCGAGATCCTCACACATTTTTGATACAGCTCAAATGAATTGATGGGTCTGAATCAGGAAAGGTGTGGTCCGTCAGGTAGAACACATTCCTTTCTTTCTCAGTCCATCCTAAATACTGGCATGGATCTGGCCCTCCAGGCCTGGAGTTCGACATATGTGCTGTAATCTGAGACAAACACACACAAAAATGTCCACACTAGTGAGCTGTTGGATGACGGCATTGTGGTGGTGGCAGCAGCAGCAGCAGCTGATGTTGAAGGGCATGTTTGCTGGTTGTCCCTAGGTGGCGATACATGCTGTTGGACACTGTCACAAGCTGTTTCTGACGAGCTCCCCCTGCTTCTTACAGCAACTCGTCTCCGGCTCCCCCTCTGAACTGTCCCCCTGTTCATTCTGTCTTCCGTGATCCCACGTAACATTTATGCCATGATCATCATCATCATCCACAGCTTTGTTTGTATCAGACGCCTCCAAAACTGCACCAACAACAGGTACTTCATCATCCTCACACCTTAAGTCCATAGTGATGCCTAACTCAGACATGTGAGGTGTTGTGACATCCTTAATGCCTTCATCTTGGAGCAATAATAATTGTGGATTAAATTCTCCACAAACATGTGTGAATAACTCCTGCAACATCTCAACTGGAGCGGCTGTGGTGTTAGTAGCAGCGATGGTGGCTGCCGGCTGTAGTTAAGTAGTTGTGGGGTGGAAGAATCAGAGCAGTAGGAGAAAGATATTTCACGGTTCCATGCGGAAGCTAAGGAAGATGAGGGGTTCTGTGTTAAATAGTCAACTGTGTCCTGACAATCTTGGGGGTTGAGGGTACGTGCCTTCTGAACACTGTACTTTGGCCGAGGGCCACACAAAATCACGTCAGCACAACCTCGAACAGACCTGTGGAGTGGCCTGCCTCTGCCTGTTATTTTTTCCATAAGGGGAGGGGGGTATGTGCAGTAGTACTAATAAAATGTAATAGTGGTAGACAGTATGTGTAATCACAAAGAGGCATGCGATCAGTGTCAAATACACAGCAGGTGTGTGTGTGTGTGTGTGTGTGTGTGTGTGTGTGTGTGTGTGTGTGTGTGTGTGTGTGTGTGTGTGTGTGTGGCACAGGGCTGTGTTCTTTAACACGCACAGAGAGATATCCTATAGTACTTTCAATCACAAATACAGTTGCAAGCTAAGCACTGCTTATGATACACAGTGTGGGCCAACAAAATCACGATGTCCCTTTTTAAATGCAACACTCACTGGGAAACTACGAGGAAAAATTTATTTAGGTGGTATATGACCCCCAGACAAATTGCAGCCTTTTCACCTAACTCCTCCAATCTATGCTGGAAATGCATGACGGATGTAGGCACATATATACACATGTTTTGGGATTGCCCTACAGTCTCCCGCCTGTGGTCAAATGTGGAATCATTAATTAGACGCACTGTGTGGACCAGTTTCAAACTCACCCCTAAATTGGCCTTGCTCTTTATAGGCGTGGGCGAATTGCCTGAGCAACACAGAAGCATCATCAGTCATCTCATTTTTAGTGCCCAACATTTAATTCTCTCAAATTGGAAATCTGTAGATGACTTCTCCCCAACACACCTCCTAAAAAATACTAAACTCAACCTACACATGGAATATAGGATCAGAGGCAGGCTCGGCATCTCTAGAGAAAATTACTCTATCCCTGTTCTATGGTAATATACACAGAACCACCAGCCGCTAAGGCCTCTTTTAGAATAGGGAATGCAGGATCTGAATAAGTTCCCCCCCCTCAACTCCCTACCACCTTTATGATTTAATAGAACACGTGACTAATCTGTCCCCAAACTAAGTGGATATACTCTAGAGAAGAGAGGAAAGTAGTTAGTTAGATAGTTGTAGTCTGAGTTAGACCTGTGTTTATGGGTATTGTACAGGTTTTTGTCTATGCCTGGTTCACGGGTCCCAGTGACCCTTCACTATTATATTTAGATATGGTTTTAGAGCAGTTACTCCTAGCAACCTACAAGATGACAAGCTACAAAGTCTTTCCTTTGGTGACGGCAATGGCCGTCTGATGTCACCAGAGACTCGCATTATGAGGAATTGCTATTGGATACCTTAAAGGTTCTGTAAATTCCAATGGACATTATCCACACTGAAGACTCTTTATCAGCTTGCCCTATCATTGTAACTCTTCCTTTCATTATTGAAATTTGTTTTTGCAGTTACCTGTCTTTGCCGAAGTTGTAATTTTTGAACAATTTGCTCAATAAAAACTTTATTGATGGAAAAAAAATGATACACAGTGTGCTGGCTTGCTTGCAATAGTTAGAAAAGTATAGTATAACTACAAGGACCAGCAACTGACTGTGACCTGTATGCATTGTGTAATCCACACAGATATCAATAACAAATACTGTTGCAAGCTAAGCACAGCTTATGATGATAAACAGTGTGCTAGCTTGTAATAGATAGAAGAGGATAGTAGAACAGCAATGACTGTGGCCTGGCCTGTATGCAGTGCCTCATACACACACACACACACACACACACACACACACACACACACACACACACACACACACACACACACACACACACACACACACACACACACACACACACACACACACACACACACACAATAGAACAATATGAGCCCTCAAAAGGGCTTTTGTTTTGGGGTGCTTTCAGCAATAAAGAACAGCTTAGCTAACTGTCCCTTTCCCACCATGGGCTGTATCTACGGAGTGTCACCCACAAAGAGAGTTATGGTATAGTAAGTTAAATCACACAAATACAGTGGAAAGATATGCACTGGTGGTAATACAGCAAGGGCCAGCTGAGACTGTGGGCTGTATCTATGCAGTGTCAACCACAAAGAGAGCTATGGTATAGTAGGTTAAATCACACAAATACAGTGGAAAGATATGCACTGGTATAATACAGTGTGCTGGTATAATACAGTACAGAAAGGGCCAGCTGAGACTGTGGGCTGTATCAATGTAGTTTCACCCACAAAGAAAGCTATGGTATAGTAAGTTAGATCACACAAATACAGTGGAAAGAGATGCACTGGTGGTAATACAGTGTGCTGGGCCTGGCACAGTACAGCAAGGGCCAGCTGCGACAGGGCTGTATCTATGCAGTGTCACCCACAAAGAGAGCTATGGTATATTAAGTTAAATCACACAATACAGTGAAAAGATATGCACTGGTATAATACAGTGTGCTGGCGGGCGGACAACAAATGCCAGCTGGCAACTGTGGGCTGTATCTATGCAGTGTCACCCACAAAGAGAGCTATGGTATAGCAAGTTAAATCACACAAATACAGTGGAAAGATATGCACTGGTAATACAGTGTGCTGGGCCTGGCACACCTACGTTTGAGAAAGTTTGGGACAGCCAGGCGAAACATGTCACGTGACAGGCAGCTAATCCACGCACTCTGCGCACCGCGATGTAATCCATGCAACAGCCGGCATTAATTAAGCAAGCAACCCGGCCTATCTACAGAGGAGTGACCGGACCACAAGCAGACAGCGGGCTATGGGCGACATTTGAGGAGACACAAGTCCAACATCCTGGTGATGGTGAGAGCCCAATCGGGCAGCTGTATGGTCCCTCTCTGCTTCACATGTGCCTGCAGATTCTTTTGCATTGATGCAGAGCAAGTCCACAGGTGTGGATGAAGGGAACAATCGATTGTCTGTTGCAAATCAAAAGTATAACCCTTATCATCTGTAACATATGGACTGCTGAGGATATATGCTAAGGACTGACATATGCTTTGCTCTGCTTTAATCCGTGACAGGACTCCGGCATATAGTGCATGAATTTGGGGACTGCTTTAGCATTATAAGCCATTAACGTTGATGATAAGTTTGCATTGCAACAGGACTGCCTAACTAACTAGTGAGACTACAGCATCTGGACATTGGGACATATATGTTCAAGGGTGATGATTCATCCAACCATCAAATATCCAGTTAGTACTTAAACTAGTTAGGTGGTGTATGTGAGTGAGTGGTGTCAGCTGACCTTCAAAATACCCGGCCGTATATAAACATTTTTAAGGGGGGATAAGGGCTCTCATGTGGTTGTCCTGATATTTTTTGTAATACATTTTGATACTGTTTGCAGACTCTTCTTGAAAGGGTTTTTTCTGGCGGACTATAGTGTCTTGAAGTGGCTCCCCAAATTTTGGATTGCAGTACTGTTATAAGCCCAGCGCTTCTCAAATACTTTTGTCTTACAGTACAGCAAGGGCCAGCTGCAAGTGCGACAGACAGGGCTGTATCTATGCAGTGTCAGTGTCACACGCACACACACACACACACAAAAAAAATCATAATAATATTAGCCCTCAAAATAGCTTTTTTGGGGTGCTTTCAGCAACAAATTTTAGCGAGGAGCAAGCTAACAAGAGCCTAACTAACGCTTTCCCTATCTCCAACAATGTCTCTCCCTTCCTCTCATTACAGCAGCAGACTGAGAAAACGGCCGACATTTTTATAGGGGATCGGGGGTCCAGGAGGGAGTGCAGCCTGATTGGCTGCCATGTGTCTTCTGACTGTGATGTAGAGGGTCAAAGTGTAGCCCAATGACGATATATAGGGGGCGGGTCGAACGCACTATGTTCCTATGTACCTTCACTGATAAGATATTCCAACTATAAAACACTTTCCTAGAAGAAAATGGCTTCTGAGAGCAAGAAAGAGATAAAAAAAGGGGGAAATTCTTATCAGTGAGGGTCACACTGTAGTCACTTCCTGTCTGAGTCAGGACTGAGTCAGCCACTTACATACCTGATATTTACCTCTTTCAGGCAGAGAAAGAAAAAAAGGAACACAGCATAGTTATTTGTGTGCTAGGCACTGTACATACCCATGTCTATCTCATTATGCCACATGTCAGTTGTGGTATCCTTTAAAGGTCTGGGCCACAATTTCTCCAGGGGATAGTCAAAACTGTTGAGAAAAGTCATTATGTTACAATTTGTAAACTTCAAAGGACTACTGTAGGGGGTAGGGGGAAAAGAGTTTAACTTACCTGGGCTCCTAGTGGTCCCCCTCAGATGTCCTGTGCCCGTGCAGTGACTCACCGATGCTCCAGTCCCTGCCTTCAGTTCACTTGTGGAATTTCTAACTTTAAAGTCGGAAAACCACAGCGCCTGCGCGGCCATGTCCTCGCTCCCGCTGACGTCACCAGGAGTGTACTGCGCAGTCACAGACCGAACTGGGCCTGCACAATATGCTGTTTTTCTCCCTCCCCCCCTACAGTAGTCCTTTAAGTGTGACCTGTGCAAGATACACATTTTTCTGTGTCTAAAATTGTCATTTTTTTAATTAAAAAAAATATATTTTTTGCATCAAAACATTAAGAAGTCAGTTACTGACAGACAAAAAAAATAAAAACAAAAGACACAAACCACAAAAAGACTATTTGCTTTTATTAATACATAAGGTTAACAATTACCGGTTGATGCATTGTTGAAAGAGATGGAAAATGTGAGTTACAAATACTTAGAACTTTTGGTATAGTGGGTGCAAATTGATTGCCTATTGCTGTTGCTAAGGACATTGGAGACATATGTTCACATCTGAGTAAATAAACATATCTCAAGACAAAATACCTTTGAGGGGATAATATATAACTTAAACATGGTATTACACAGACAATTGCAAAAAAAACCAAAAAAACACAGTTAACCCTCATGGCGGTTTGCTAAAAAATCGCCAGGGCGCAGCAAAGTCCCGCTACATGATAGCCGCTGCTCAGCGGCATCCCCCCAGCCCCTCCGATCGCCTCCGGCGATCAGGAGATCCCGTTCAAACAACGGGATCTCCTGGAGGGCTTCCCCCGTCGCCATGGCGACAGGGCGGGGTGACGTCGCCGACGTCATCGACGTCGTGACGTCAAAGGGGATTCCGATCCACCCCATAGAGCTGCCTGGCACTGATTGGCCAGGAAGCGCACGGGGTCTGGGGGGGGGGGGCGGCTGCGGCGCGACAGATAGCGGCGGATCGGCGGGTAGCGGCGGCGATCGGGCACTGCACGCAGCTAGCAAAGTGCTAGCTGCGTGCAGCAAAAAAAAAATTATGCAAATCGGCCCAGCGGGGCCTGAGCGGTACCTTCCGGCGGCATAGCCCGAGCTCAGCTCGGGCTTACCGCCAGGAAGGTTAAACTTACCTGGCTATATTCATCCTGGTGTTAGCAAAGAATTTCTCTGGATGAGCACGCAAATCTTGGTAAATAGACTGGAAATGGCCCTTCCAATCTCAACTCACATTCATGGGATGTACCCAGTACCAATGAGGCCTGGATCTTCCCCTCAGGAAAGCAACAGCAGACAACAACAACACAAACTCTTCCTCTATCACTATACTCCTCTCTACAAACCCACAAAACATTGCAGGTAACACTTATCATTAAATCGTTAAAATATTAATTATGCTAATTGCAATTATTTAGGTAAGGGGTTCTTTAAATCAGGCCAAAATCTAGTTAAAAATGAAAAATGCAAAAAAACAAAAACAGAAAATGCTTAGAAGAATGCCAGCCTAAAAGTGCAATGTGCAGTAAGGCACCAGGAGGCGCTAAAAAAAAATGCGCACAAAGTCCCAAAACGCCGGCGTCAGTGATTGTGATTTTAGATGTGAACAAGGCCTAAGATATCACTAAAAATGAGCACACGTGTGGCTCAGTGCCAGTGTGCTGTCTGTATACTATTAGACACACTGAGAATATGCTGCAACAGTTTAAACACAGTTTAGTGATAATAACAGAGGCCCTGTAGTACTATTGTGCTTGTAGTGGGCACTGGGAACAATGGTGGGTGCTTGTGGGCTGTGGAGTGTCGCACACACACACACACACACACACACACACACACACACAAAAAACAGCAGAAGGATGAAGTAGCCCTCAGAAGGGCTGTTTAGGGTGATTAAACAGCAAAAATGTCAGTAAGGATCAAAATAATTAGGCATAGCTAACGCTTTCCCTATCTCCAGCAAGCTCTGTCCCTTTTCTCTCACTATTCCAACTGCAGACAGACTGTAAGATGGCCGACTGTAAGGCCTGGCAGATCTCTCGTCTTCCTTCAGTCTCTATACCCCAATCCAATACCATGCTCTTCACCTTTATGCTAAGCCCCCGCCTGAACAGGAGGCCAGTGCGCCTACCTGACTATGGTTACCCCGCAGGACTTCAGCGTGCAAGGTATAGAGACTGAAGCCGGGAAGACAAGAGTACCACCAGAGCTCACACAGCAAGACTATGGGGCTGGGTAATATCACGTGATAGTGCGGAATGCACTTGTGGAGAAGTAACACAGATCAAAACAGGAGCTATGAACTAGGGTGCAAGATTGCTCAAAGTGACCGCAGCTCTGAGTTTCCGATAACGGCCACAATAAACTAGACACAATGGTTGCTCAGTGTGACCGCATCACTGAGCATCTGATGTCCACCACACTGAATAGACAGGGACAAACAAACAGACAGGAAGGAATACTTGTCAATCTAATCGCAACCACAGTGATAGCAAACATTCACAGGCGCAAACAAGACAAACAGGAAGGAGCTGTTCCCCCCAGGTGTCCCCTTCTGTCCTCCCAGGAGTGCCCACTTTGTTCCCAGGTGTCCCCTTCTGTTCCCCCAGGTGTCCTCCTGTTCCCCCCAGGTGTCCTTCTGTTTCCCCCAGGATTTCCCACTCTGTTCCCAGGTGTTCTTCTGCTCCCCCCAGGAGTCCCCAGTCTGTTCCTAGGTGTCCTTCTGTTCCCCCCAGGTGTCCCCACTCTGTTCCCAGGTGTCTCTTTCTACCTCCCATGTGTTGCCATTTCTCTCTCCCATATCCCCGCTACAGTTAGCGTGTGTCCCTGCTCCCTTTTTCAAATAGTGTATAGCAGTAGGCTTTGCCTCCCCCATGTCCCCTCTGCCAGTTTAAGTGTATATAGGCAGGCTTTGTCTCCCCCATGTTCCCGCTTCCTGTCCCCGTGTCCCCGCTTCCTGTCCCTGTGTCCCCGCTGCCAGTTTAAGTGTATATAGGCAGGCTTTGCCTCCCCCATGTCCCCGCTTCCTGTCCCCATGTCCCCGCTGCTCGTTTAAATGTATAATAATAATAATAGCAGTATTTGTATAGCACCTTTCTCCTGTCATACTCAAAGCGTTTGCGAGGCAGCCACTAGAGCGCATTCAGTAGGCAGTAGCAGTGTTAAGGAGACTTGCCCAAGAAACTCCTTACTGAATAGGTGCTGGCTTACTGAACAGGCAGAGCCAATATTTGAACCCAGGTCTCCTGTGTCAGAGGCAGAGCCCTTAACCATTACACTATCCAGGCACTGCTGTATAGAGGCAGTCTCTTACCTCTCCAGCAGCGTCCGCGGGGATAGCCAACCTCTTCACTGCCGCACTTCTCGCTCTAGTGTTGGCTTGTACTGATGACGCGTCAGTACAAGGCACGGTCACTAGAGCGAGAAGTGCATCGGTGAAGAGGTCGGCTATCCCCGTGGGCGCTGCTGGAGAGGTAAGAGGTCGGCTATCCCCCTGGCTATCCTGGCAGCGGGGACACAGGAACAGGAAGCGGTGACATGGGGGAGGCAAAGCATGGGCAGCGTGGACATGGGGACAAGAAGTGGGGACATGGGGGAGGCAAAGCCTGCCGCTATACATGGGCAGTGAGGACATGGGGACAGGAAGCAGCGACATGGGGGAGGCAACGCCTGCTGCTATACACTTAAATGGGCAGCGGGGACACAGGTTAACTGTAGCGGGGATACAGTGAAAGTAGCGGGGGCACAGAGAAGGGAAGCAGAGGCACGGGAGAGAGCAGGCAGGGAATCCCCGATGGCGGCGGGTCGGCGTTTCCTAACAGCGGGCGTTCATAAGTCGGGGACTCCCTGCCTTTGCCATATAAGACGCAGGGACTTTTTCTCCCCATTTTTTAGGGAGAAAAGGTGCGTCTTATATGGCGGAAAATACGGTAGCTTGAAAGCTAGCCAATCACCACCATGGTGAGGCTGCATCCAGGCTAGCAGAGCAGGAAGGACTTCACTGTACCCCTGCAGGTACAGCAAATGTCCACAAGAAAATTAGCCAATGAGAGCAGACATGCAAATTCCCACATATCTGAATGGTAATCACTCAATCCTGTGCCAGTCTGATTAAAAGCTGCAAGCTGACCGCAGAAGGAAAAGATTCTCATTACAAATGCAAGCAATATTATGCAACAATATGCATGCAGGAAATTCAGAACTGCCTTGTTGCAACTCCACTGCAACCAACAGGACAGGCTACAGAAGGGATCCTGACACCAATGCTGCAGCATTTTTATACGGAACAGGGGGGTCTGTGAGGGAGTGCAGGCTGATTGGTTGCCATGTGCCTGCTGACTGTGATGTAAGGGGTCAAAGTTTAGCCCAATGATGATGTATGTCGAATAGCGACAAATGCTCGCGGCGAGCATGAATACCGGATCTTTTCCAAATAGTTCTCGCCGGCGAAGCATTCGGGCCATCTCTACCTGGGGGTAGGAAAGCAGGACCCGCCAGAGAAGGCTTCAGGTCCAATCAAAATCACTTGCAGGAGACAGGGGCTATTTCTATTGGCTTCTGCTCTTGTCAGTCACAGGGAATCGTCTCTCCTTCTGTCAGGGGCGTCTATAGCCATTTTGTCACTCCAGGCAAGAAATCCTGTGGCGCCCCCCCACACTCCATGATTATCGCACCTGACAACCACATTGGCCCAAGATTTCCCAACATCTCAGATTGATACAATCAACCAATTTCCACCCAAAATTTTTTATCCGATTTGCTAATATCAAAACGGTTGGTCAATCGGCTGTCGAGTCAAAAGAAGTATGGCCACTGTAACTCCCTCAAGGCCAATCCCCCCACGCTCCCCCCCCCATACACCTACCTATGTCACCTACCTATGTCCTCCCATTCACCACCATTTCTACTAATCCCGGTTTTCACTACCTTATAGTGTGTTGATCCCTTATGCAGAGAAATAATGAGGAGAGAAAAAGCTGAAAGAAAGGGAAGAAGATATTTGCCTCACCAGGATTGCACTTTTATTTAGCTTTCCTGTATGACAAGAAGACACAGACACCCAGCACTAGGGAAAGAGGGAAACAAAGGTGAATGAAGGAGGCTGGTGCACACCAAGAGTACTTCAGAGCGCTTTTCAAATTTAGAGTGATTTGAAAAGCGCTGGGCTAATGTTACCCTACAAGGGTGTTCCCACAGCAGTGTTGTGATTTTTTTAAAATCGCAAACATGCTGCAGGTAGCATTTATTGGAGCGATTCTTTCAAAAATCACTTCACAAAGTCGCATTCGCGAATTGCTAGCGATTGCTATTGTGATTTTGTCGTGCACTAGCCCAGAAATAGGAGGAGTGGAGTGAGACTGAGAATAGCCTGAGATGGAGCAGAGAGCTTATCTGTATTGCAGTCCCACATTACACAGAGACTAGTTACTGGTAATAGAACTCCTGTCCCTGCCAGTCGCCCACACAAGTCAGCAAGCAGCCCTCCTGGAGTCTAGGGACTGTCAAAACTTTTCAACCTGTTTAACACCTTATCTGCACATGCTGTGTATATTTACCAGCTTGTCTGCCCTCTAATTGCACTTTTATCAGCTACCCTAGTGTTTTACATTGCCTTACAACAACAAACCTGAATACAGCAGACACAGGACCAACCCTAAATCACTGAATGAAAGGCGGCCTGGGGAGCAGTCAGTGCCTCTACATCCACACAGTTACCATTAGCAGAGAGAGAGGGACTGAATGAATCTCAGGACTCAGGAGCTGATGCTGTACTCGGATCCCTGACTAGGATGAGTGCCTTCTCTCACTGACTCATTCATTGCTGTGGTTCTTTGAATCATTGAGCTAAAGGAAATGAATGAATCAGTCTGTGAATCAGTTATGAGTCGAGTCAGGCGCTGCTGCTGCTGCTTCTGCTGCTGTATAACCTGATACCTGAGTGATCTGAGAGGCATTTCTTCTCTCACTACTCAGTGCAGAAGCGCCCTTCCCTCCTCCTGTCGCCCTAGGCAAGAATTTATACCTGCTGTAATAGCCGGCGGGGATAACACCGCGGCGGAGAGTGGCATGGACGCCGTCTCCACGAGTCAGCCGGCGGCGGTCCCCGCCTCGCTGCTACACACAGGTCCTTCGGCCGCAAACAGGGCACGCATTACGCGTGCGCACGCCCGGCGGCAGGACCTTTATGCAGCAAGACGGGGAGTCAGCTGACTTGCCGGTCAGCTGACTCCAACTAGACATGGGATTGGCTGGGTGGCTGGGTGGCGCTACAGATGCGCTCCCAGCATATAAGGAGCCAGGTATCACTTGCTCCTCGTCTGCTGTCGTGAATACATTCGTGTTAGCGCTCAGACCTTAGTCCAGTTGCCTAGGTGTTGATACCAAGGACGTCACACCTTAGATTAGGATTGTATTTATATATTTACCTGTGATTTGACTCTGGCTATCCCTGACTACTCTTTTCTCTTATCACTCTTGTACTTCTGCCTATCTGATTCAAGTTGCCGACCCTGCCTGTTTACCGACTCTGAATCAGCCTTCCGTTTCTTGTACTTCTGCCTATCTGATTCAAGTTGCCGACCCTGCCTGTTTACCGACTCTGAATCAGCCTTCCGTTTCTGTACTGCTGCCGCCCTCTCTGTTGCCGAACCTCGGCTTGTCTGACCTTTCTCCCTTCAGTGGAATGTCTCCCACTGTAGGGTTATCCCTGAGGCTTGCCTCTCCGAGACGCCTGCCCTAGCAGACGGTTACTGCCAGGAGCCGAGATTCCTCTCTTTGCCTGGGTTGAGGATCTCACACACGGGGTTCCCATTCAGAGGTAACCACACCTCTGAGGAATTGCCGTGTGGTGGATTTTTCCACGATAGTGTGAATACTTATTGCCGTTATTGTTTATTACTGTATTAGGTGTCCGGAGGTTAGTTACACTTGTATTATTGGTGATTCTGCAGATCATCAATAATCAGGTGATATCTGTATTATTGGCGATACTGCAGATCACCAATAATCAGATTCTCTCTGTGTGCTGACACCGATCCTTACAGAGCAGCAGACCCGATATTATGGATGCATTACGCAGCCAGGTTGAGGCTTTAATCACCTCTGTAAATAACCTCGTCGAGGTGGTTAATACGCAACAAAGCCATATCACTCAACTGTCTGGATCTGTGCAGGTCCTCCAGACGGCTGATGCTACTATGCAATGCCCTCCAGTCACAGATCTGCGTTTGTCAGTACCTGAGAAATTTTCAGGACACAGGTCTGACTTCCAGAACTTTCGCAACCGAGTGTTGTCTTATTTTGAGTTGAGACCCAATTTGTCGGGTACCGAACCTCAGAGGGTGACGTTTATAAAGACCTTATTGTCCGGGGACTCACAAACCTGGGCATATGGTCTCCCGCCTGAAGATGTGGCATTAACCTCCGTCCAGGAATTTTTTAAAGCAATGGCCATCATTTATGATGATCCGGATTCTTCGATCACTGCTGAGAGGAAGCTCAAAACTCTCAAGCAGGGTCGAGATACGGTTGAGGTTTATGCGGCAGAATTTAGAAGGTGGGCTGTGTCATCTAGGTGGGGACCCTACGCCTTGTTAGACTGCTTTCTTTCAGGCTTATCAGACGCAGTTTCTGAATTAATCATCAGGTCATCCTGAACCGAAGTCAATTGATGACGCTATTTCTCTGGCGGTGCGAGCAGACCGCCGGTTGCATTATCAGCGTCAATCCAAAGGAAGGAATGCTGTAAGGGCACTCTCCTATGCGTCCTCCTCACCTACCCCACCTACCGATGAACCGATGCAAATCGGACATTCCCGATTGACTCGGGCTGAGAAAGAACGCAGAAGGACTGAGAGGCTTTGTTTGTATTGT
Organism: Hyperolius riggenbachi; assembly: GCF_040937935.1. Classification (NCBI taxonomy): domain Eukaryota; kingdom Metazoa; phylum Chordata; class Amphibia; order Anura; family Hyperoliidae; genus Hyperolius; species Hyperolius riggenbachi. The sequence goes on along the minus strand of NC_090647.1, from coordinate 394,962,162 downwards.
GCTGAGGAGGGTCACATTGCTCAAAATTGCCCCAAGAAGTCGGGAAACGCTGCCGTCTAGGTGTAGTCAGAGGTAATACCCTAGGTGAGCAGAGTCTACCTCTAAATAAAAATAATTGTTTACTCCTCCCTTGTTCCATTTCTTGGGGAATTTGACCACTTGCACCGAGGCCTTCATAGACTCAGGGTCTGCGGCCAACTTTATAGACTACGAGTTTGTGAAAGGTCTGGGAATTCCACTACACCCTTTGGATCGACAAGTGGTAGTTACCGCAATTGATGACTCCCCATTACAGTACAGACAGCCTCTTTCTCAGACTCCGATGTTGTCTTGCACTATTGGCGTTCTACACAAGGAAAATTTACAGTTCCTTGTACTGCGCATGGCAACCTCCACTATTGTCCTCGGTATGCCATGTTTACAACTAGGTACAACAAGGTATTGGGGAAGTTTGTGTTGGTTTACCTTGATGACATATTGATTTTCTCTCCCAACCTTAGAGAGCATCGTAATCATGTCAAGTTCGTGTTGAAGAAATTGAGACAGAATTCTCTGTATGCAAAACTGGAGAAGTGTCTCTTTGAGGTCACTCAAATTCCTTTTCTGGGTTATATTATTTCGACTTCAGGTCTCTCTATGAATCCAGAAAAGGTCTCTGCTGTCTTAGAGTGGCCACAACCAGTGGGCTTGAAGGCACTTCAGAGATTGCTTGGTTTTGCTAACTACTACCGGACATTCATCAAGGGATTTTCTTCGGTAGTAGCCCCTCTGACTAGTCTTACCAAGAAGGGGGCTGACCCTTATCACTGGTCATCGGAGGCCCAGGCCGTCTTCAATACCCTGAAAAAATTATTTTGCTCTGCACCCATACTGAGACATGTTGATGTCACTCTCCCCTTCATGGTAGAGGTAGATGCCTCGGAAATCGGGGTGGGGGCTGTGTTGTCTCAGCGCTCGGGTCTGCAGGGCAAGACACATCCTTGTGCCTATTTCTCACGCAGGTTTTCCCCTGCTGAGAGAAACTACGATGTAGGCAACAGGGAACTCCTGGCCATCAAGCCCACGCCCTGAGGAAGCGTCTGATGACGCGAAATGCATCGGCAGGAGGGACCATCAAGTTCCGTGCAAAGTAGCACGTGACCCGCCAGGCCGTCCATACTCCCATGCTGCATGCAGGCATGCTGAGCACGCCGAGCCGCACAAATAAACACTGATGCCCACAGCCCAGGGATGAGAGACTGTATCTGTAAAGGGTAAACGTTGCCCGCTCATCAAGGGAAGGATCTGTGGAGAAAAAGCGCTCACATGAAGACGTCCACCTGGACATAGAGGCTGCAAGTATACTGTTGATCCAATGATTGTTTTATGCTGCATAACCCGCTGAGCTGCTTCATGCTTTGCTGCTGGTACAATTAAGCTTATTTAAGGCTGGATATGGCTAAATGGAGGAATTGATTTCCACTATGCCGGCCAACTGTACATGCATGTCCTGAATATATGGACTCGGTCCCTGTTAGCAGGGAGGCAGCTGCTGTGTGAGTGTAGTGTTATGCCTGCATGATTGAAACACTAGGAGAGGGACGCCTGACTACAGAGACGTATTGAATCAGCACGATCGCCGTCTCTGTAAGCAAGTGTAGCCTGAATAACATCTGGACATTGATGGCCCCATGTGGTTTTAATTAACTTTCTGCGCAGAAAATTATTTTAATATAGTACTGTAGTTGGTTCTTGATAAGGAGTAACTCTGAGAATTTTTTGTATGTGCAATAAACTTTTTTCACCCTCTATTACCAAAACGAAAAGTGCCTAGACCAATGTGTTCAAAGTGTCGTGTAAAGCATCAAGCTAGCCTTCCAGGAATGGCGTCATTGGCTTGAAGGTGCAGAACACACCATTATTGTTTATACTGACCATAAGAACCTGGAGTACATTGAGGGGGCCAAGAGGCTCACGCCTCGACAGGCCCGCTGGTCTTTATTTTTCTCGCGCTTCAGATTTGTCATCACGTACACTCCAGGTTCTGAGAACGTCAAAGCAGACGCTCCGTCCAGATGTTTCGAGCCTGAGACAGCTCAGCCCTCACTTCCCGAGAGCATTTTACCTCACAAGGTGGTGCTAGCGGCCACTGAGACCTGGGAGGATTGGGCAGTCACATTAGCTGCTCACCAGCTAGATACCCCGGAAGGGAAACCAGAAGGGGTTCTCTTTGTTCCGCTTCCGTTCCATTTACAAATCATGCAGCTGTTCCATGCCCATAAGAACGCAGGTCACCCTGGGGTCACCCGCACTCTGGATCTACTCATGAGGTGTGTTTGGTGGCCTTCATAGGCCTCTGATTGCAAAGAATTTGTCAGAGTGTGTGGTGTGTGCCAGGAGAAAACTTTCTCGCCAGGCTCCAGTGGGTACCCTACAATCCTTGCCAATGCCAAGTGAACCATGGACCCACCTGTCCATGGACTTTATTGGCGAGCTCCCAAGGTCCGAGGGTATGACTGTGATATGGGTGATCGTGGACAGGTTCAGCAAGATGGCCCATTTTGTTCCTCTTAAAGGATTTCCTTCAGCCCAAGAGTTGGCCGATCTCTTCGTACAACACATCTTCCGGTTACATGGGATTCCGGATGATGTGGGGTCTGACAGAGGAGTCCAATTTGTATCGAAGTTTTGGAGGGCCTTTTGCCGTAGTTTGGGTATGAACCTGTCCTTTTCGTCTAGGTATCACCCACAGACCAACGGGCAGACCGAAAGGGTTAATCAGGCACTGGAACAATTCCTTAGATGCTATGTGACAGATGCGCAAACTGAATGGGTTAAGTTTTTACCCTTTGCAGAGTTTGCACACAACAACCTGAGAAGCGCTTCAACAGGCTTGTCCCCTTTTCAGGTTGTGTCAGGAAGATCTCCTAAATTTTCCCCATTGCCGGTGTGTTCCTCTCCCTTCCCAGCCCTGGAAGATTGGCAAAAGGTTTTGAAGGAACTTATCATCAATAATCAGGTTATATCTGTATTATTGGCGATACTGCAGATCACCAATAATCAGATTCTCTCTTTGTGCTGACACCGATCCTTACACCTGCCTAATGGCTTAGACGCCTCTGGCTTTTGTGAGTTTTGTGAGTCCCGATTCCGACAGAGGAAAGCTGCCGGTAATCATCCAGAGCTTTACCACATGCTGTAACCTTGATGAATTGACATTTACTGACATTTGTTGAGGTATTTAACACAAAAGTTGGTAATTTACCTTACTACTCTGTAATTTGTTGGCGGGGGTGCGGGTGTATGTATATGTTTGCACTGGTCTCTCGATGTGCATGCATGTGCACGCGCCTGCATACTACAACAATCTTGGGGGCCCTATGGAACCTAGAGATATTATCATATAATGTGATGCACTGTATTCTGATCAGAATTATGTATATCGACCACTGATGATCTATTTATGTTGATTATGATTTTTGTTGGTTATTACATAGGTTTTTTATGTTTCAGTTGCTCCTGCCTGTATGTTTTTTTGCCTGAGGAAGCGGGCTTGGGACCCGTGAAACACGTTGCAAATTGTTTTTTACTGGGAGTATTAATTAAATTTATGTTTACACTCGAATCAGTGCTTGTGTTTTTGTTGGGCGGGTAAGTCCACCCTTACCACTCACAATTGTATTGATTTTAATTGGTACTGTTTTTACTCTACTGGCGCCTCTGTATACTAAAGCACAATCTGATCCACCTGGTGGATGGGTGTTGACACCCTCTTTTTTTTTTTTTTTTCCTACGGAGAGCGACTTTTTAACCTGAGCGAGGACAGGTCTAATCTCCTCGTCTGCGATTGAAGTGGTTGCCCTATTTCGGCAACCCAGACTTGTGAGTATAACTTGAATTGTCCTTCCACCTATGCTAATCGTACAAACAGTAATACACTATTGGGGGCTTTCGATTGTCTCTCTTCTTGTTACAATTAGCAAGTCTGTTAAAGTCTAGCCTGAGACTGCTGTCTCTCGGATCCAAGATTGCTTTAAACATACAGACTGAATATATTCTTTCTTCAAACAAACCTGGAGATGTGTACTTTCTCCGTATTGTCATATGTTCATTTCTGTGTGGACACCATCACTGTTAACAAGAGAATTACTGTTTACCCAAATCAAAAACCATGTATGACAAAAGAACTTATAGAACTCATAAGGAATAGATACAAAGCTTTAAAAATACAAGACAAAGAAGTGTATTCTGCAGCCAGAGCTAGTCTGAAAAAAGGCATACAATATGCAAAACTTAAGTACAAACAAAGGCTTGAGGAAAACTTTGAAACTGACTGAAACCCACAGAGGATGTGGCAAAGCATTCAACTATCCACAGATTACAAAAAGAAGAATGGCACGCAATACACACTGGACAATAACAACCCCAGCCTAGCAGAGGAACAACAACTTCTTTGCTAGATTTGAAGAAGACATCAATCAGCCTCCAGTCAACTTTGGGCCCACTACAGACTCACCACCTTTAACCCTTCATATACACCAGGAAAGGTCATGATGGTGTGCAAGGATGTGTGCTCCAGGCCTGTGCTGGTCAACTAGTGGAAGTTTTTACACAAATATTAAGCCTCTGTCTGTTGTTTGGTGTAGTCCCCTCATACCTTAAATCCACAACCATTGTGCCAGTACCCCAAATCTCCTAGGATAACCTGTCTTAATGATTACTGACCAGTTGCTCTAACCCCTGTTATCGCCAAGAACTTTGAATGACTAGTAGCCACACACATCAAGGCCCCCATCCCAGCAAATCTAGATCAACACCAGTTTGCCCACCGAACAAATAAATCGACTGAAGATGCCATCTGTGTAGCTCTCCATACTACCCTCTCACACCTAGAAAAAGCCAACTCCTATGTTAGGATGCTATTTTTTTGACTACAGCTCGGCATTTAACACCTTCTTACCTAGCCAGCTGACTAACAAACTCCATGCACTAGGTCCTGCTCCCTCCAAATGTACCCATATATGGTTATTGGACTTCCTTAATAATCACCCCCAAACTGTCAGATTAGGAAAACCGACATCCTCCACCCGTACCCTGAGCACTGGTGTGCCACAGGGCTGTGTACTAAGCCCTCTCCTCTATGCAATTTTCACATATGACTGCCAGCCTATACATACCTCAAACATAATTGTTAAGTTTGCAGATGATACGACTGTTATTGGGATTATATCAGACAATGAGGAAGGAATGTATACAGAGAAGAAGTTAGGAACCTGAATACAAAAAGACCACTCCCATACCGTTAATGATCAATGCAGAGGCTGTGTAGAGAGTTTCCAGCTTTATGCCAGAGAACCTGTCCTGGGCTGACAATGCTTTAGCTGTAACTGGCAAAGCACAACAATGCCTCTACTTTTCGAGAAAATTAAGGGGCACTAACCTCCCACAGAAGCTGCTGGTTAATTTCTACAGACGCACTATAGAAAGCATTTTGACCAATTGCACGACGACCTGGTACAACAGCAGCACCAAGGCTGCTAGAGAAGCTTGCAGCGAGTTGTTAAAACAGCAGTCATTATTGGCACTGAACTACCATCACTGGAACTTTTGTATAAGACTTGCTGTATGAGAAGGGCTAAAAACATTGTCCAGGACAACACTCACCCTGGATATGCCTTGTTTGAGCTCCTGCCATCAAGTAAACATTTTAGATCAATCCACATTAGAGATGGCCCGAACCTCTGATTTTCGGTTCGCGAACCGGGTTCCCGAACTTACGCGAAAGTTCGGTTCGCGCGAACTTTCGCGAACCACAATAAACTTCAATGGGGAGGCGAACTTTGAAAACTAGAAAAATGTATGCTGGCCACAAAAGTGATGGAAAATTTGTTTCAACGGGTCTAACACCTGGACGGGGGCATGGCCGAGTGGGATACATGCCAAAGGAAAAATCTGCATTGAACGCAAAGCAACGTTTTAAAGGCAGAAATCACATTGAATGCTAAATTGCAGGCCTTAAGTGCTTTAAAACATCTTGCATGCACTGCTTCACACTGACACACCAAACTCACTGTGTAACGCACCGCAAACAGCTGTGCGGGCCGTGCTTGAATGGTGCGCATCATGGCCGTGGCAGTTTTCAAGCCCATATGGTCGCCGGGCTGTGGTAGCTCAATGATAGAACAACAGTAACTGTCCAGCTGATCAAATTTGGTCTGTCCACAATGAAGCAACGACCTTATTATCTTTGGTGTGCCACCCCCCGAGACTCTCATATAGCCGGCGGTCATTGCTTCATTGTGATATGTAAGCCTCTTCACCGCGGCAAGGTAATGATCACGAAAGGGAATGGGCACAGGTACATGCCTTTTGTTTTGTTGTTGCAGCTGCACTACAGCCAGAAAAATTAGGCAGGCATGTACACGCACCAGAAAAATTATTATAGAGGCCACTGCTAGCAGCGGCCTTAAAAATTCAGGAATCCGCCTGCCTGGAGTCCTGGAACCCTGTTGGTGGTGGCGGAGAAGGCAGTCAAGCGGCCTGCGGGCAGAGATGCTGTGTGGGGAGCGACTTAGTCTTGGGGCAAGCAGCCAGTCACACGGCGTGCAGGTAGAGATGCTGTGTGTGGGGACTGACTTAGCCCTCCGGGATCCATGCCTTCATTTTGATAAAGGTGAGGTACTGAACACTTTTGTGACTTAGGCGACTTCTCTTCTCAGTGACAATGCCTCCAACTGCACTGAAGGTCCTTTCTGACAGGACGCTTGAGGCAGGGCAAGACAGAAGTTGGATGACAAATTGTGACAGCTCTGGTCACAGGTCAAGCCTGCGCACCCAGTAGTCCAAGGGTTCATCGCTGCTCACAGTGTCTACATCCACACTTAAGGCCAGGTAGTCGGCTACCTGCCGGTCCAGGCATTGGAGGAGGGTGGATCCGGAAGGGCTAAGGCGAGGCGTTGGACTAAAGAATGTCTGCATGTCCGACATCACCATGAGATCGCTGGAGCGTCTTGTCCTTGCCTGCGTGGACATGGGAGAAGGATTACTGGCAGTGGTACCTTTATTGCATTGTGCTGTGACATCACCCTTAAACGCATTGTAAAGCATAGTTGCAAGCTTGTTCTGCATGTGCTGCATCCTTTCTGCCTTCTGGTGAGTTGGTAACATGTCCGCCACTTTGTGCCTATACCGAGGGTCTAGTAGCGTGGCCACCCAGTATAGCTCATTCCCCTTGAGTTTTTTTATACGGGGTTCCCTCAACAGGCTGGACAGCATGAAAGATGCCATCTGCACAAAGTTGGATCCAGACGTATTATACTTCTCCTCTTGCTCTTCCTCAGTGACGTCAGGTAGGTCTTCCTCCTCCCCCCAGCCACGAACAATACCACGGGAACGTTGAGCAGCACAAGCCCCCTGCGACGCCTGCTGCGGTTTTTCTTCTTTTGCCACCTCCTCCTCCAAAGAAACACCTTCCTCATCATCCGAGTCTGACTCCTCTTCCCCACACGACTCTTCCTACTCCTCCCCCATCTGTGCTGCCGCAGGTGTTGAGGAAACATCTGATTCTGATGAAAATTTCTCCCACAACTGTTCCTGCCGTAACTGTTCCTGTTCACGCACCTCCACAGTTTGATCTACCACTCTACACACGGCACGCTCAAGGAAGTAAGCGTACGGGATCAAGTTGCTGATGGTGCCTTCACTGTGACTCACCAGGTTGGTCACCTCCTCAAACAGCCGCATGAGCCTGCATGCATTTCACATCAGTGTCCAGTTGTTGGGTCAGAACATCCCCATCTCCCCAGATTGTGTCCTTTTACTGTAATTGTACAGGTACTTGGTGACAGCTTTCTCCTGTTCTAGCAGACGAGAGAACATGACCAGGGTCGAATTCCAGCGAGTTGGGCTATCACATATCAAGCGTCTCACCAGCAAGTTGTTTCTCCGATCAATGTCCGTAAAGCGTGCCATGGCTGTGTAAGACCGCCTGAAATGCCCACACAACTACCTGGCCTGCTTCAGGACGTCCTCTAAGCGTGGGTACTTTGACACAAATCTTTGAATGACTAGATTCAGCACATGTGCCATGCAGGGTACATGTGTCGGCTTTCCCAAATTTAATGCGGAAAGGAGATTGCTGCCGTTGTCACACACCAGGTTGCCGATCTCCAGCTGGTGTGGGGTCAGCCACTGATCCACCTGTTTGTTAAGAGCAGCCAGGAGAGCTGGTCCAGTGTGACTCTCCGCTTTGAGGCAAGACATTTCTAAGAGGGCGTGACACCATTGTACCTGGCATGCAGCATAGGCCCTGAGGAGATGGGGCTGTGTAGCTGGAGAGGAGATCGCAGCACCAGCAAAGTTGAACTGCCACTCAGCCAAGGAGGAGGAGGACGACAACAGCAAAGAGGATGTAGCAGGAGGAGAGGACGTGGCAGGAGGCCTGCCTGCAAGCCGTGGCGGTGTCACAAGTTGGTCCGCTGCATAGCCACATACTCCCTGCTTGCCATCGGTCACCAGGTTGGCCCAATGGGCTGTGTAAGTTATGTACCTGCCCTGACTGTGCTTGGCAGACCAGGCATCCGTGGTCAGGTGGACCCTGGAACCATCGCTGTGTGCCAGAGATGACACCACTTGCCTCTCAACTTCATGGTACAGTTTGGGTATCGCCTTTTTAGAGAAATAATTGCGGCCTGGTATCTTCCACTGCGGTGTCCCAATGGCCACAAATTTATGAAAGGCCTCAGAGTCCACCAGCTGGTATGGTAACAGCTGGTGAGCTAACAGTTCTGCCACGCCAGCTGTCAGACGCCGGGCAAGGGGGTGACTGGCAGAAATTGGCTTCTTCTGCTCAAAGATTTCCTTCACGGACACCTGGCTGCTGTGGGCAGAGGAGCAGGAACCGCTCAAGGGCAGAGGCGGAGTGGAGGAGGGTGACTGTGAAGGTGCAAGGGAGAAAGCGGCTGAAGATACTGCACCTGAAGGAGGAAGAGGAGAAGGAGGGTGGCTTTTCTTTTGTGTTCTGCTTTTGCTCAGGTGCTCTTCCCATTGCAGTTTGTGGCTTTTCTCCATGTGCCTCCGTAAGGCACTTGTCCCTACGTGAGTGTTGGCCTTTCAACGGCTCAATTTTTGGAGGCAGAGAGAACAGATGGCATTGCTCCGATCTGAGGTAGACACATGAAAAAAATTCCAAACCGCTGAACCCCCCTTGGGTGATGGCACTATGGTGGCATCAGCAGCTGACTTTGAAGGGCATGTTGGCTGGCTGTACATAGGTGGCGATACATGACACCGGACACTGCCACCAGCTGTTTCTGACGACGAGCTCCCTTTGCTTCTTTCAGGAACTCGTCTCCTCCTACTCCTCTCTTATCTGTCCCCTTGGTCATCTCATCTCTTTGGAACCCATGTGGGATCCGTATCATCATAATCATCCTGCCCAGCTTTGCTTGCCTCAGACACGTCCAAAAATGCACCAACAGCAGGTACTTCATCATCCTCCTCCTCACACGTTACATCCATAGTGTCAACGCCTAACTCAGACATATGAGGTGGTGTAACTAGCTTAGCGCCTTCATCAAGTCTGCAACGATCTGCTCATGGCAAGGGACAGAGGGGAAGGTTCCATCCTAATCCTGTTGGATCTCTCAGCGGCTTTTGATACAGTTGACCATGAAATCCTGCTTAACAGACTGCAGGAGTACTGTGGTATCAGTGGATCAGTCCTCCAGTGGTTCAGATCATTCCTGACTGACAGAACACAGAGAGTATCCCTAGGACCTATAATGTCCAAACCTGCATCTCTACAATTCGGAGTGCCACAATGATCAATCCTATCCCCTCTGCTGTTTGCAATCTACATGTTGCCACTCGGTACACTTATCCAATGACATGGCCTGACTTACCACTGCTACGCCGATGACACACAGCTATACCTGTCCTTCAAACCTGGTGGAACAGACCCTACTCCAAAAATAAACTCTTGCTTAGCTGAGCTACAGGCATGGATGAATGATAACTGGTTGAAACTGAATGCTGACAAAACTGAGGTCCTCTTTGTCCAAAGCCAGTGCTCGCCATCAAAACAGCTCTATCCTAAAGCAACACCAATCAGGATTGGGAATTCAGACATAAACAGCTCCAACCTTGTGCGCAGCTTTGGAGTACTAATCGATGGGGATTTGAGTTTCAGAAATCAAATTTCATCTGTAGTTAAATCTTCCTACTTTCATCTGAAGAACATTGCAAAGATTAAACATCTGATTCCCCCAGAGGATCTTCCAACCCTAGTTCACGCCTTCATCACATCACGGCTGGATTACTGCAATGCCCTTTATGCTGGCCTCCCCAAAAAGGACCTGCGTCGCCTGCAATTAGTGCAGAATGCTGCTGCCAGATTGCTAACAAACCAGCCTCGCCACTGTCACATTACACCGATCCTTCGCTCACTGCACTGGCTACCAGTAGAATGGAGAATACTCTTCAAGATTGGACTGCTGACATTCAAATCTCTGCACAATCTGGGCCCTGGATACATGAAGGACTTGCTGAAGCTGCACCACACCTCTCACAACCTCAGATCAGCAAGTTCTATAAACTTGGTCACTCCCAGAGTGCTCCTCAAAAAATCTGGAGATAGAGCCTTCTGTCATGCTGCTCCTACTCTTTGAAACTCCCTGCCACACCCAGTAAAGACAGCACCATCCCTGGAGCTATTCAAATCCAGACTGAAAAGCCACCTGTTTAGCCTGGCATTTCCGGACTTATAAAATTCTTCCTCTATACCACGATGGTCTGAGCCATGCTTATGCGCTTTGAGTCCTATGGGAGAAAAGCATTCTACAGATGTTATTTGTTGTTGTTGTTGTAGGTAGGTATATGCAGTACTTGGGTATTACAATGTGCACCTGTCACACACACAGGTAGTCACTGAATGTGCTGGGCCTGGCAGTGGCACACACACAGTATGAATTATCAAGGATGTCTCTGCAACACAAGTGTCAGTGGGACACACAGAAAAAAAATAGATCTCAAGAACAAGATTAGCTCTCAAAAGAGCTGTTGTGGGGTGCTATTTTAGCAATAAGAATCAGCAAGGATCAAACTAAGAAGCCTACAAGAGCCTAACTAGTCTTTCCCTATGAGAGTCTGCAGCAGCAGCAGCTGTTGCTTCTCTATTTACTGCAGGCACACAAGTGAGTAAAATGGCCGGCAATGCCTGCCTTTTATAAGGGGCAAGTGGCTCCAGGAGGGAGTGTAGCCTGATTGGCTACAATGTGCCTGCTGACTGTGATGTAGAGGGTCAAAGTTGACCCTAATGGTGCACTATGGGGGCGAACCGAACTTCCAGTAAAGTTTGCGGTTCTCCACGATCGCGAACCCACGGAAGATCGCCGGGAACCGTTCACCGGCGAACCGTTCGGCCCATCTCTAATTCACATACATACAAACAAACAGACTGAAAACCAGCTTTCTCCCATCCACCATAAACTTGATGAACTCTGAATCCTTTCTGAAATATTTAACACTGTGTACAAATTGTTTAAAAATCTGTAATACCTGGCATACGTGTATAATTTATTTTCTTTCTACCTTTGTTGCTATCACTATGTTCCCTATATGCACCATGACCATGGGGTTGTCATGAAAGTAATTTTGTTGTATTACACAGTGACAATAAAGTGCTTGAATCGTGATGTCAGCTGTTTTCAGCATTACCGAATGTGATAATTAGAGATGGCCCGAATAGTTCACTTGGAAACTTATTCGCGCGAACTTCGCTGGTTCGCGTTCGCGATCGAACGCAAACTTTATGCGAGTTCGACCCGCCCCCTATACTACATCATTGGGCTAAATGTTGACCCTCTACATCACTGTCAGCAGACACATGGTAGCCAATCAGGCTACACTCCCTCCTGGAGCCCCCCCCCCCTTTATAAAAGGCAGCTGCGCCTGCCATGTTCTCAGGGAGAGAGTTGCTGCAGGGATTAGGGAAAGCTTAGTTAGGCTGTTGTTAGGCTTGTTAGCTTGCTCCTTGCTGATACTTATTGCTAAAAAGCACCCCAAACAGCTCTTTTGAGCGCTAATGTTCTTGTGATTGTTGTTTTTTTTTGTGTGTGTGTGTGTGTGTGTGTAGCCCACTGACACTTGCATATACAGCCCTGTCAGTCGCAGCTGGCCCTTGCTAATTGCTATAGTGTGCCAGGCCCAACACATTCAGTGCCTACTTGTTCACTGCACCTGTGTGTGACAGCTGCACATTTGTAATACCAGTCTGTGCATACCTGTACATGTTCATTGCAACTGCGTGACAGCACGCAGTGTTATATACCAGTCACTGCATACCTGTTCAGTGTACCTGTGTGCGTGACAGCTGCACATTTGTAATACCAGTCTGTGCATACCTGTACATGTTCATTGCACCTGCGTGACAGCACGCGGTGTTATATTTACTTGTTCACTGTACCTGTGTATGTGACAGCTGCACATTTGTAATACCAGTCCGTGCATACCTGTTCATGTTCACTGCACCTGCGTGACAGCACACAGTGTTATGTACCAGTCACTGCATACCTGTTCAGTGTACCTGTGTGTGTGACAGCTGCACATTTGTAATACCAGCCCAGCATGGTGCGCACCAGTCCAGCATGGCCATCACTACACATACAGCTGTTTGCGGTGCGTTACACAGTGAGTTTGGTCTGTCCGTGTGAAGCAGTACACTAATTACACTACCTGATTGATGTATACACATGCAAAATGTTTTAAAGCACTTTATGCCTCCAATTTAGCATGCAATGTGATTTCTGCTCTTAAAACCCTGCTGTGCGTCAAATCCATAATTTTCTCCGTAACTTTTGGCGTGTATCCCACTCTGCCATGCTCCCCTCCAGGTGTTAGACCCCTTGAAACATCTTTTCCATCACTTTTGAAGCCACAAATAATTTTTGAAGTTTTGAAAGTTTGCCTGCACATTGAAGTCTATTGCGGTTCCCAAGTTTGCACGAACGCAAACTTTTTCAGAAGTTCGCGCTCGAGGTTCGCGAACCTAAAATCGGAGGTTCGAGCCATCTCTAGTGATAATGCTTGGTGAATTGAATCCAATGTCTGACTTGGTAGAATCCAAAGTATTCTTATGTAGGATTATCATTAATTAACTTTTGGAGTGATATTTATTTAATTTATTTATTTTAAGTATTTATATATCGCCGACATATTACGTCAGCCCTGTACAGAGTATATTATTTTGTCACTAACTATCCTTCAAAGGGGCTCACAATCTAGTCCCTACCATAATCATATGTCTATGTATGTATCGTGTAGTGCATGTATCATAGTCTAGGGCCAATTTAGGGGTAAGCCAATTAACTTATCTGTATGTTTTTGGGATGTGGGAAGAGTCATGAGTGCCCAGAGGAAACCCATGCTGTAACAGGGGGAAAATACAAACTCCTTGCAGATGTTGACCTTGCTGGGATTCGAACCGGGGACCCTGCAAGGCGAGAGTGCTAACCACTATGCCACCGTGCTGCCTTTGCTGTTAATGATCAGATCTGAATGTCTAGCTAAGTCCATTTGTACCCACCATATAAAATCATTTTCCATCAGCCCCAGTCTAAACCTTGGATTCCTGAAGATTCTGCAGTGAAAGGAGGGGTTGGAGATTATTTTGTATTTGAATCTTAGGGAATTCCATAATGTAAAGGCTTCTATCATTATCTGGGATGCTGAGTTCAATATATTTTTAGGAATCTCAAGATTCTTGTGTTTGAAATGGATGAATAACTGAATTTTCCAGATCCCTTCATATAGCCCTGTAGTCCCTAAAGCAGTGATGGCTAACCTTGGCACTCCAGGTGTGGTGGAACTACAAGTCCCATGAGGCATTGCAATACTCTGACAGCTCTAAGCAGAACTCGGGGAGGCAGAGGCATGATGGGATTTGTAGTTTTGTCACAGCTGGAGTGCCATGGTTAGCCATCACTGCCCTAAAGGAAGTGCTTAGTAGTTGGGAAACCCTTGTTGCTTCATAATATTTTATTAAATGGAGTACTCTTAGACCCCCCTGGTATCTGCTCCTGTACATGGTATTCTCTTTGATCCTCATTTTTTTTAAACCCCAAATGAACTGCAGCATTTCCTTTTGCAATGTCCTGATTTAGAGTTTAGGGATATTGTAAGATCATCAGAGCACTTATGGCAGCAAAACGCTGAGAAACGGGCTGAGGCACAAGCTTCCAAGTCTTGGCAGGCCGCTGACATCACTGGAGAGCAGCCTCGCACTCAGCTCCCATTGGATAGGCGACGGATGTGCTCTCAGTACACGCTCCGCTGCTGTAAACATCAGCCACGTGTGTGTGTTGCGTGTCAACTGACCTGCTGACATGCTGGTTTGCCATTGGTTACTTTCGATTCTTTCGCTTTCTGGTTGGTTAGCCCTTGTTTTTAACTCAGGTGAGCACCCCCAGTTATCACCCGTGATAGCATTTAGCTTTTGGCTTGTTGCTGGGTATGCACTCACAAACTATTTGATTCCTGTTGCCGACTCTGTGTTGCATTTTTGATCACGCTTAACTCTAGATTCCACAGAGGTGCCTGGCTCTTCTACTGACCACATATGCTATTGCTCCGTTGTTATTGCCTGATGAAGCAGGATCAAACCTGCGAAACGCGTTGCATATTTGGAGTTCATAAATAAAATATATTGACTGTGTTTACTACAGTCGTTGTGTGTCTACTTGGAGGAGGTAAGTCCACCACTACCTCCTCTATTTACCAAGAATTTGGTTTTTAAGCTCATTTAGCTTCCTTTTATCCTTTTGGCGCCTCTGTTCTCCTGCATAATATTGAGTCCACCCTGGGTGGAGGGTTGAACCCCTTTTTCTCATCTACAGAGAGCGACTTCTTATTCCTGAGTGGGGTCAGGAAAATCTCCCCACCTGCCTTTACAGTGGTTGCCTAATGGTAACCCTAGTTTGTGAGTATTAATATTTACTCTATCTAGTAACCATTTACCAGTACATATTACACTATTGGGGCTCTTGGTGTTCCTTGTTTTTAACTCTAGATTGATTCCCTGTTGCTGACCCGGCCTTGTATCCTGACCATGCTCTGTTGGGTTACCGGTTACCGACTCTGCTTTGTATCTTGACCACGCTCTATTGGATTTCCCGTCGCCAACTCTGCTATTGTACCTGGACTTTGCCTGTCTGCCGCCTGGATCCACCTCTGCCTGGATAAGGACTTGAATGAACGCTGCCTGGACTGACATCTGGCTAGTACTGACCACACTATCTCTTAAGTGTCTGAACTGTGTAACCATTCTACCTTCTTGCAGTCATCTGATTCTCATCTGGATTGCCTCATCCTCCAGGCCTCAGGTTACTATTATATTTTGTGACACTGTGTATTATTACTATTGGTTCTGTTTGGTGAATACTATCTGTCAGTCTGTATGCTACATCTACCTGCAGGGTTATTGTAGTTCTGTATTAGGTAGGAGTTTGATGCAGGTGTTACGGGCTGGGCATACATCCTGACCTATAGTCATTGACCAGACAAGCAAGACAGATATTTAACAGAACAGATCTAAATAAACACAACATTTTGGGAAGGATTACCATCTTAGTTGTGTTTATTCTCCCTATCCAGGAAAGTTTGAGCCTGGACAAAGTGGATAGAGTCTTACTAAAGGATTTATTTAGGGGGACATAGTTATGGTTATACAGTTCTCTGAGGGATTTGGCCAGGTGTATACCTAAGTCATTTAGAGTATTATTCTTTCATATAAAGGAAAATTTCTCCTTTAATCGTTCTTCTTCTTCTAGGGGAAACAAGATACTGTAGGTAAGGCTTATCCTGATTCCCTTTTTAGTCCCTAGGCCACCCCAAAGTCCTTCAACACTTTCAGAATGTTTGGTAAAGAAATTAAGAAAAACAAAAGTTTGCTTTCCTAAAACAGAAAGAATTTGCGATAATTCAGGTTGGAGTAAACTTGAGATGTCTCCCAGAGCAACACTGCTGAATATATGCAAATTAACCATTGTACCCTTAGAAGCTAAACACACCTCCAGAACCGCTGGAATGCAATGGTGTGTCAGTTTGTTAATTTGTACAGAGCCATAATAATCCAACATGCATACAGACTGTTTCGGATTGCTTGATCCTCATCAGTGCATGGCATGGATTACTTTGGCTCTATGGAGTAGGGCTTGTGAATCCGAGAGGCACAGACTAACCAGCAAGCTCATGGTGACCCAGAACTCATTGGAGTGTGTAAGGGACTACAATGGTCCTAAAAGCCCCCTTACTGAGATGTTAAGAAAAACAAAAGTTTGCTTTCCTAAAACAGAAAGAATTTGCGATAATTCAGGTTGGAATGAGCTTGAGATGTCTCCCAAAGCAACACTGCTGAATATATGCAAATTAACCATTGTACCCTTAGAAGCTAAAGACACCTCCAGAACCGCTGGAATGCAATGATGTGTCAGCTTGTTAATTTGTACAGAGCCATAATAATCCAGCATGCATACAGACTGTTTCGGATTGTTTGATCATCATCAGTGCATGGCATGGATTAATTTGGCTCTATGGAGTAGGGCTTGTGAATCCGAGAGGCACAGACTAACCAGCAAGCTCATGGTGACCCAGAACTCATTGGAGTGTGTAAGGGACTACAATGGTCCTAAAAGCCCCCTTACTAAGATTTTGAGAAAAACAAAAGTTTGCTTTCCTAAAACAGAAAGAATTTGCGATAATTCAGGTTGGAGTGAGCTTGAGATGTCTCCCAGAGCAACACTGCTGAATATATGCAAATTAACCATTGTACCCTTAGAAACTAAACACACCTCCAGAACCGCTGGAATGCAATGATGTGTCAGCTTGGTAATTTGTACAGAGCCATAATAATCCAACATGCATACAGACTGTTTCGGATTGTTTGATCCTCATCAGTGCATGGCATGGATTAATTTGGCTCTATGGAGTAGGGCTTGTGAATCCAAGAGGCACAGACTAACCAGCAAGCTCATGGTGACCCAGAACTCAATGGAGTGTGTAAGGGACTACAATGGTCCTAAAAGCCCCCTTAGTAAGATGTTAAGAAAAACAAAAGTTTGCTTTCCTAAAACAGAAAGAATTTGCGATAATTCAGGTTGGAGTGAGCTTGAGATGTCTCCCAGAGCAACACTGCTGAATATATTGGAGCGGGGAGAAGAAGGGAAAAGGCCGGCACTACAGTGCACTATGCATGGAGGAGGGATCTTGGCAGTAACTGCAGCCTCTTTCCACGAAAACAGCGTGCTCTGGCTTGTAAATAGAGTCACTGTAATATAGATGGAGAGATGCACATAAGTCGGCACTGCTGTACAAATCGTGTCTTTAATCTTCACAGGTGGCATACATCAGAAGAGTTCAAAATTAGAACAACAAGTGAACATACCATATTCTGGAGGCTGTGAGCTGACGGTAGGCTCGCAGGGAGTGTCAGGGGCGGCCCCGAAAGGCGGAAACACGCCGCATGGAAGGGTATATGTACCTGGCCAGCCCACCTGCATTTTACAGCCTCCGTAGAAGCGCATTGCCAGCGTGAAACGGCCGTAAGGCTACTCTGTGCCCTGCACCCACCGTCAGCTCACAGCCTCCAGAATATGGTATGTTCACTTGTTGTTCTAATTTTGAACTCTTCTGATGTATGCCACCTGTGAAGATTAAAGACACGATTTGTACAGCAGTGCCGACTTATGTGCATCTCTCCATCTATATTACTGCTGTATATATGTCAACAACAAATCATCAGCAAAGGCTGAGCACTTGGTCACTATCTACCCTACCCTGGGACCCTTAATTGATTGATTATTTCTGATTGTCTCAAGGAAAGGTTAAAAAGCTAAAGCACATAGGGCAGGAGAAAATGGACACCCCTGCCTCATCCCTCTTTCTATCTGAAAGGAATTAAAAGTCCTGCCGCTAAAATGAAAGTTGAAGGGTTAAGGGGGCCATACACTAGGCAACCAACCAATCGACCATCCAATTCGATTATTGTAATCGAAATGGATGAAAATTGGTGCTGCCAAGTGCTTACCCGACCGACAAAGCGACCAATTTCAGGACAGAAATAGGCCGCACGGTCGATCGCGCATGCTGTAAAATTTCGGGTCGAGGTTGGTTGGTCGGATGCGCGGCGGTACGGATGCCGATTTGTGAACGATCGACGAGAAGACGAAACCCCGCCGCTGCTGCCACAATGTATAAATGTATGCAGTGTGTAGTGCATTTATACATTACCTGTCCGGTGTCAGCCTCCACGCGGTTTCTGTCCATCTCGCCGGGTTCCGTATACACGCTGGCGGCGCTCTGACGTCACAAAGGCGCATAGTGGCTGACGTCAGACGCTATGCGCCACTAGCGTGTATGTGACTTAGCCGGCGAGATGGACAGATGGACCCAGCGAAGTGCTTCAGAACAGGTAATGTATAAATGCACTACATAATTTACATACATTTTGGGTTTTGGGGGCAGCGGCGGGGTGGACAGCGGCGGCTCAGCCGATTCCCGGATGATTTCATGCTGAAATTGGACGGGAATCAGCCTGTAGTGTATGGGCAGATTCGATTAGAGACATATTTATCTCTAATCAGATTTGATTAGAGATAAATTTGGATCTTGATCAAATCTGCCCATATTTGTTCTAGTGTATGGGCACCTGTGGAGTATAACTTTTTCAAAGTATCAATAAATGGGCCAATAAATCCAAATTTGATCAATGTGGAATACAGGTGTCACGGAAGAGCCGTGAGAAAAGAGAACGCAATCGGGTTCCTGCACCGATTGTCATTGCGTTGCCAGATCAGAATCTTATGTCTGTGGATACCTGCAGCCCAGCTTGGGGTCTCTCCTTCTCTCAGCAGAGAAATAGTTCAGTAACCCAAGTGCAGGATGGCTCTGTTGACTTCTTAATTAGCATGTGACTGGAATCTGGGCCTTAGCAGAGGTGATAGTAGAGTCTTTTCATGAAGCCTGTTGTCTGCACTGTCCCAAGGTTGTTTAATTAGCAAGGAACAAAGGATTTCCTGTCGCAGGCAGATCACAGCTAGGTGTGAGCTGGCCATTTGAAAGAACACCATTTGGTGAGCATAGCAAGGACTCAGACTTACCGGCGCCATGTAGATAGGCTTAGGAATACATGGAGTTTATAATTTTTAGCATGTTTTAGGAATACCGTTCATATGAGAGGTACAAAAGTTATCTCATTCTGCTGGTCCGGGTCTGGTGAATATTTTTATATTAAATTGAGGCCACTGTCATAACCAGAAACCGAGGTATTCCGCTACTTTGTAACCGGCATGCTAAAGCACCTAAGTCTGATGTCATAGGAATTGGCATAATCTGAGGAATATTAATCTGTTATCAGCGCAAATGTGGCATTTATCAGTTTTGAATTACAGAGGTTTATAAGTTTAAACCTAAATCTCTCTCCGAGGGAATGAACTTTGATTGGTTTGTAATCCAGAGGGGGCAGGCGTTGCCACTCCCTCAAACCAGCTTCAGTCAAAAGTGTTTGCCAGAGACTCCTCCCTCAGTCCTCCAAATTCCATCTTCAGGAAAGCATGCTGCTGCTAGCCAGAGGACCACGTGGTTAGCGGCCATCTAGTCTGAACTTTGCTCTTGAACTGAAACAAAGGAACTTTATGAGTTTTCTCAGAAAGGACATATTTCCACCAACCTAAGTATTTTCTCCTTCTTTTTATTTTCATACTGGCTACGAATGTTTCTATAATTGTTGATTTTAATGATTTTCTGTATATATTAGTTATTCATATTGCATATTTAATAAACAACACTAACGTCCTTTATTTGTTCAGCTACCCTATTATTCAGTCGCACAAACTGAACCCTGGTTTCTGAAGAGTCGCTACTATTGTTGCTAGCTAGACAGAATAGTGTGTGTTTAACCATTTTTATTTGCATGTCTAGAATCAGCCAGTCAGTGGGATCCTCTGTCCCATGGTAACAGAGGTGGTGGCAGTTATACCCTGAAATAGTGTGTAAATTGTAGTACCGTAACTCACAGGCTCCCTTCTAGTCGGTCTGCTGCCAAAATTCCAGCGGTTTCTGTGCACCGATTGCAACCACAGATTGCATGGTCTGTGTGCTGAAACCGATTGGAAGGCATTTTGCGGTCCGGACCACAGGGGCCCTGTGACAACAGGTATTGCCAATTTAGAGAATGAAACACATTTTCTATTTCTACTGCCAATAAAAGCAGAGGTTTCTTGGACTGGTGGGTATGCCAGATCAGGTTACAGATTTTACGTATATTGTCTATTGACATCTTGGAGAAGAAAGGGGAGCAAAGGCAGCGACTGCGCGACATCAGACTGCTATTGGATCAGCTGCTATTTTCAGGACGGGAGAGGAGGCCCTGCAATGCTGTCCAAGATGGCCCCAGACTGAAACTCAGAGCGCGAGGAGCGTGAAGAGGACTCACCCGAGCCAGCTTCAGCCAGATAAACCGAGACTCCAAGAGCCTGAACAGCCGGAGGCAGCTCTACAGAACTGATTCTGAGGAGGAAGGAGACGGCAGACATTCAGAGGTGGGCGACATAGGGCAATCTGTGCAACACTCCCAGGCCTCCCCAGCCCGTGTCTATCAAAAAAGGGCGCCTGAAAAAAAAGGGCGCGGGGTATAGCCGAAATTGTAAGTTTTAATGCAAAACCATATTTTTCGTTTAAGAGGTTGTAAACGAAAATTTAGTGCTAAATAGGTTAAATAAACGGAAATGAAATGGCAAAATACCGTCTATAACAACAAACGAATTCTGAAAAAAACATCAAATTTCGGCTATAACAAAAACGATATTTACACTTGTATTAAGCATAGCAATGCAATGGTAGGTTTTACAGATATTTTACTGTAATTTTACCAAACTGTAGGCTCACACAGATTTATCCCTATCCCTAGACCCCTCTTTGTTTAAATATATATAATTTAATAAATTGTATATATTACATATATTGTGCTGTAACTATACCTAACCTTACTCTCACACAGAGCCCTCCCTGTACCTATCCCTAACCCCTAGACCCCCCTGGTGGTGCCTAACCCTAAGACCCCCATGGTGGTGCCTAACCCTAAGACCCCCTGGTGGTGCCTAACCCTAAGATCCCCCTGGTGGTGCCTAACCCTAAGACCCCCCTGGTGGTGCCTAACCCTAAGACCCCCCTGGTGGTGCCTAACCCTAACGACCCCCCTGGTGGTGCCTAACCCTAACGACCCCCCTGGTGGTGCCTAACCCTAAGACCCCCTGGTGGTGCCTAACCCTAAGACCCCCCTGGTGGTACCTAACCCTAAGACCCCCCCGGTTGGTGCCTGACCCTAAGACCCCCCTGGTGGTGCCTAATCCTAAGACCCCCCTGGTGGTGCCTAACCCTAAGACCCCCTTGGTGGTGCCTAACCCTAAGACCCCCCTGGTGGCGCCTAACCGTAATGACCCCCCTGGTGGTGCCTACCCCTAAGATCCTCCTCAGGGTGCCTAACCCTAAGACCCCCCTGGTGGTGCCTAAAGCTAAGCACACCCCTAGTGGTGCCTAACCCTAACCACCCCCTGGTTGCGTATATTATACTGTAACTATACCTAACCCTCCCTGTACCTATCCCTAACCCCTAGACCCCCTGGTAATGCCTAAACCTAACCATCCCCCTAGTGGTGCCTAACCCTAAGACCCCCCCCCCCTGGTGGTGCCTAACCCTAAGACCCCCCCGGTTGGTGCCTGACCCTAAGACACCCTGGTGGTGCCTAACCCTAAGACCCCCCCGGTTGGTGCCTGACCCTAAGACCCCCTGGTGGTGCCTAACCCCAAGACCCCCCTGGTGGTGCCTAACCCTAAGACCCCCCTGGTGGTGCCTAACTCTAATGACCACCCTGGTGGTGCCTAACCCTAAGACCCCCCTGGTGGTGCCTAACCCTAAGACCCCCTGGTGGTGCCTAACCCTAACGACCCCCCTGGTGGTGCCTAACCCTAAGACCCTCCTGGGGGTGCCTAACCTTAAGACCCCCCTGGTGGTGCCTAAAGCTAAGCCCCCCCTAGTGGTGCCTAACCCTAACCACCCCCTGGTTGCGTATATTATACTGTAACTATACCTAACCCTCCCTGTACCTATCCCTAACCCCTAGACCCCCTGGTAATGCCTAAACCTAACCATCCCCACCGCACAAACACTCTAAACACATATAAACAATAATATATTTAATCCTTAAAATACTTCGCCTTCTACTTCTCTACAAATAACATGAATAAAATAATTTATCTTCTCTACAAATAACTTGAATAAAATAATTTATATATTTGTAATAGAATAAATAGCCTTAAAATCACATATACATTAATATTATAAATAGAGAAAAGTATATATAAATATATATAATACAATAGATAGCCTTACAATCATGTACGCATTAGAAAACTTAAAATAACAGTAATATTAAAAGCGATATTTTAGTAACTATAATCACCGCATTATAAGAGTAAAAACAAAGTTAATACCAAAAGCGATGTATTTCTAATACAATAAGGTTGAAAACGGTATTTAAGCATTATACATATGAAAACAAATTTTTAAATGATGAAAGAAGTGTAAACGAAAATGTAGTTCTTATTCTTTTGTAAGCGAAATTTTAAAACTAAAAAATAAGTTAAAACTGATATAAGCGAAATTTAAAAACGAAAAAATAAGTGTAACACAAACTCAAAACGAACTTGTAAACGATATTTGTTATAAACCTTATTTTGTAAACAAAAACTTTTGTTAACACGATCCCTGTAACCGCTATTTCTCGGGCGCCCTTTTTTCGGCGCCGAATAGCCGATATTTTGCATTGCAGTCTATGGCGGCACCCTTTTTGTCCACTATCCCTGTGCGACCTTTTTTACTAGCCCGTCCCAGTCCACCCTAGGCCACAGCTTATAGACGCAGACCTTTGAGATTATATATATGATCTCCCCCATACTGAACAACTTGCTTTTGCTTTTGCAACACGGCTAAAAAAGTCCTTCCTTAGAGAACTACACAAAATACACAGAGACATTTCTGGGGTAGGGCATAGAGCAGTGGCCCTGGAAGAAAGAGAAGAAGCCTCCTGCAATACTATCTCTACGCTACATAATCATGCTAGAGAGCATGACCAAGAGATGGAACACTTAAAGATGCAACTAGATGATTAACAAAACAGGGCCAGACAGAAGTATATATGCATTAGAGGCCACAGAACAGGAAAATCTTTGTCCAACCATGACCTATATATTCAATCTGATCCTTCAAAGGCCTGCACAGAGCATGATAGACATTGAAAGAGTACACAGAGCGCTGATGCCTAAAAATTTCTGATCCCACAAAACCCAGGGATATTAATCTGCAAGCTTCTGCATTTCACCGATGTGGAGGAGATTTTCAAAGCTTTAAGAGACAGAGACTTTTTAGATTTTGATGGAGCCAAACTTTCCTTCTACCCTTATCTTTCAAGACACACTTTAATGCAAAGGAGGGCGGTTAAGCCTCTCCTGGAGGAGATTAAAAAAGCTGGGGGTACTTACAGATGGAGTCACCAGTTCTCCCTAATGGCATGTGCAGATGGTAGATCAGCAACACTGCACACAAAAGATGATCTTTCTGAATTTCTAAAGAAACTGGATCTCCCTAAAACTGATTTCACTTATTGGTGTGATATGCATCAGCCCCCACCCTTGCCACGAAGAGAGATGGAGAACACCCGGTTCCCAGAAGCAAAAAAAAAAACCTCGCTGAGATGTATAAAAATCAGACATGCTGCTGCATTCTTTTGGTTGGCTGGTCCCGATGGCCGTGCTCTTCACAATCAGACACCCATGCTCACTAACCCTCCATAGAGGTTACTGACCTGGACTTCACATGCTCAGACTGGCATTAAAGAGTCAAGGTTATATGAAGCTTATTATCTGAATCCAGCTACATGTTTAATATTCTAGACCCCCAGGTTTTACTACTAATGGGTTGTTACATATTTTCCTTTACTCGGGCTATATCACAGCCATTCTAGCCGTTAAATAGGAGTCAAGATATAGTTTGATCTCACACCACTCTTATCATGCAGTTCACCTACCCCCATAGGGTTTCCCTAGAATCAGGGAAAGAAAGAGCTGTGTGCTCAATAGTTTGCACAATTTGTTATATTTTGTTCTTATTAAATTGTGTATGTTTGACCTCAACTGTCAATATAGGCGACACGTGGTGCTTTATTTGTGAATGGCTGCAGGAACGTTAAACCTATTGTTTTATAATGTCAGGGGGCTGGGATCTACCTCCAAAAGACATAAATTGTGGTTAGAAATGACAAGCTACAGCCACAGATATTACTGCTCCAAGGGACGCATTTTAAAAAAAGATTATCCCCCAGTTGGATAGGTGGTTCTTAGGTTCATCCCCTATCTGCAGAGCTAGAGTGGTGGCAATAGCACAAAGTAAAGATTGCCCTATTCAAATTACTGATTCCATTATCAATGATCTAGGTCGGTATATTATGTTGAAAGGGGAATACCTTGGGCAGGAATATACCTGTCAGGCTTGCCTGGTCAATGACTATAGGTCAGGCTGTATGCTCATGTGGCTGACCTATAGCCCAGCCCGTAACACCTGCACAAAACTCCTACCTAATACAATTCTACAATACCCTGCAGGCACATGTAGCATACAGATTGACAGAGAGTATTCACCAAACAAAGAGTAAGAGTAATAAGCAGTGTAAACTCATATATAGTCACCTGTGGCCTGATGTTTGGAGATAGTCCAGATGATAGCAAGGGGATGACAGGCTATTGGTAGATAGGTTATAGGTAGTTACACACTTTCCAGAAGACGTGGTCAGTACAATCCAAGTCAGTCCAGGAAGAGTTCATAAGAATAGTCCTTTAACCTCCTTGCCGGTCTAATTCCCGCCGGCAAGGAGGCAGCGTAGAACTTTAATTTTTTTTTAAATCATGTAGCGAGCCCAGGGCTCGCTACATGATAGCCGCTGAGCGGCGGCATCCCCCCACCCACTCCGATCGCCTTCGGCGATCAGAGTAAGCAGGAAATCCCGTTCAGAACGGGATTTCCTGCAGGGCTTCCCCGGTCGCAATGGCAACGGGGAGGGATGACGTCACCGACGTCATGGACGTCGGGACGTCACAGGGAATCCCGATCCACCCCTCAGTGCTGCCTGGCACTGATTGGCCAGGCTGCGCAGGGGTCTGGGGCGGGGGATGGTGGCTCGGCGTGGCGGGTAGTGGCGAATCGGCGGGTAGCGGCGGCAATTGAATGTTACAAGCAGCTAGCAAAGTGCTAGCTGCATGTAACAAAAAAAAAATTATGCAAATCAGCCCAGCGGGGCCTGAGAAATCCTCCTGCGCAGGTTACCCCGAGCTGAGCTCGGGATAACCGGCAAGGAGGTTAAACGAGCGGGGTCAATCCAGGCAGCAATCAAATCAGAAATCCAGGAACAAGGCAGAGTCAGCAAAGGATGATCCAAACAGAGAGCATGGTCAGGAACAAACAGGAGTTGACATCAGGGAATCAATCTGAAAATACGCTTGGTCAAGATACAAAGTCAACACAAGATCAGCAGTTGTGGGCGTAGTCTCAGCAACAAGCCCAGCAGAGGCTATCACAGGAAATGACAGAGGGCGCTCACCTAACTTTTATACTAGGACTAACTAATTGACTAAAAGGAATCCAAAAGTATCCAATCATCCTGCAGCGTGTCAGCAAGTCAGCTGACACGCCGTGCATACATGCTGTCACTGTTTACAGCGGCGGAGAGCGTACTGAGGACACGTCCGCTGCTTAGCCAATGGGAACTCAACGCCGTGCACTCCACTGACATCAGGGCTTCGCCAAGACCCAGAGGCTTGTGCCTCAGCGTGGGTCTCGGCGTTCTGCCACCATGAGCGGTGAGATCTTGCAGTACTCCCTCCCTTAGGAGGGGACTCTGGACACTCGAACCTGGGTTTCCCAGGGTTCTTCTCATAAAATTCCCTTATAGCTAAATCAGCATGAACCTGTTTAGCAGGAACCCAAAAGCTCTCTTCTGGTCCATATCCTTCTAATCAATTAAGAATTGCAAAGACGAGAATCAAGAATTTTCTCAACCTCAAATTCTTGTTCACCGTCAACTACCACGGGTGGAGAGGGTGGGTCTGAACTATTGTACTTAGCTGCGGACTTCAACAGCGATACAAGTTAAATAATCGTACTCAATGCCAAGCCGCTGCAGCTAAAGCTAACAAAATTTTGGGATGCATTAAAAGGGAAGTAAAAACTCGAGATGCTAGCATAATATTGCCCCTGTTTAACTCTCTAGTAAGGCCACATCTGGAATATGGAATTCAGTTCTGGGCACCACATTACAAAAAAGATATTGCAGTTTTACAGCAGGTGCAGAGATGAGCAACAAAATTGATACGTGGGATGGAAGGTCTCACTTACCAAGAAAGGTTAGATAAATTCCGGGTACGACTTTGGTCGCACTTGGCGAAATAAAGATTCTGATTCTGATTCTGATTCTAAACTGGGTTTATTTAGTCTAGAGAAAAGATGCCTTAGAGGGGATCTAAATAACATGTATAAATACATCAGAGGGCAATATGATAGCTTGGCTGATGAGCTTTTTGTCCCTAGGCCTTCTCAAAGGACTAGAGGACATGATCTGCGCATGGAGGAAAAACATTTTAGCCATTTATTTAGGAAAGGGTTCTTTACAGTAAGATGTGGAATACATTGCCACAGGAAGTTGTTATGGCAAACTCTATACCTGCATTTAAAGGGGGCTTAGATGCTTTCCTTGCATTGAAAGACATCCATGGCTACAATTACTAGGTAATGCCTAATGATGTTGATCCAGGGATTTTATCTGATTGCCATCTGGAGTCGGGAAGGATTTTTTTTCCCTTTTGGGGCTAATTGGACCATGCCCTGTAAGGGTTTTTTCGCCTTCCTCTGGATCAACAGGGATATGTGAGGGAGCAGGCTGGTGTTGTACTTTGTTCTCTGGTTGAACTCGATGGACGTAAGACTTTTTTCAACCCAAATAACTATGTAACTATGATACATGGAAAGAGTTAACCCTCCCTAATGGATTTGAGCAATTTAACCTTATAGCTTACCCAATTGATTTTCTCTATTATTGGATATAGACCAATGAACTTGGGTCCCAACTTGGCAGAAGGTTGGCGTAAAGGAATGTGAGGGGTAGAGACCCAAGTGCATTGAACTTGGGGTTGTAACCATAAATAATCTGGAAAGGAGACATCTTGGTAGAACTATTAACCCGATTGTTCATAGCAAATTTAGCAAATGGCAAAAACTGAACCCAATCTTCTTGACAATCTGAAATACTGTAAAGCATCTCAAATACTGTTCCAATGACTGGTTCATTCTCTCGGTTTGCCCATTAGACTCAGAATGAAACCCACAAGAAAATGACAAAGAGACTCCCAATTTATCACGAAAAGCACGCCAGAACTGGGAAACAAATTGCACCCCTCTATCTGAAATAATGTTTTCAGGAACACCATGGATTTTGAAAATATTTTCAATGAAAATCTGGGCTAACTCTTTGGCTGAAGGTAGTTTAGGAAGAGGTACAAAGTGTGACATCTTACTAAATGTGTCCACTACTACCCAAATTACAGTTTTACCCTGGGAAACCAGAAGATCAACCACAAAATCCATGGATACATGAAACCAGTTTTTTTCAGGAATGGGCATAGGCAACAAACTACCCTGAGGTGCAAAATGTTTCACCTTACTTCCAGCACAAGCAGCACATGATTTCACAAAGGTTTCCACATCGTTGCTAAAAGAGGACCACCAAACATCCCTCCTCAGAAGTTTAATGTTTTTTTTTAACCCTAAGATGACCTTCAGACTTGTCTGCACGAAATTGTTTAATAACCTTTTTTCGTACATCTACAGGAACAAACATTTTCCCAGGGGGTTTATCTTTTGGTGCCTGGTTTTGAGCTTTGAGTAACTGGTTGGAAAGGTCAGGAGACAATTTACAAACAGAAATGATACACTTCCTCGGAATTATAGCAAGAAGTTTTAAATCAGGATGATACCATTTATTGGCTAACTAAAAATTAATAAGAATAAGCAAGCTTTCGGCCTTGCAGCCTTCGTCGGGCTTACATAATAATCAGAATTATAGATACAGGATCCATATCATTATTTTCTTTCAGAAAACATCTTGACAAGGCATCGGCCTTGATGTTTTTTGAACCAGGTTTATAAGTGATTCAAAAATTCAACTTAGAGAAAAATAACGGGCTTGTCGTGAATTCAACCACTTAGCATTCTCAATGTACTCAAAATTTTTATGATCGGTGTAAACTGTCACAGGATTTTCTGCACCTTCCAAACAATGTCTACATTCTTCTAGAGCGAATTTAATAGCTAATAACTCTATGTTCCCAATATCATAATTTCTCTCAGCAGGAGTGAATTTCAGAGAGGAAAACGTACATGGGTGTAGACGCTCAGGACATCCTGAAAACTGAGACAAAACAGCGCCAACTCCCACCTCAGATACGTCAACCTCGACAATGAACGATTTTTTTAATGTCTGGGTGAACCAAAATAGGAGCTGGACAGAAGGCCTGTTTTAATTTCTCAAAAGCCGCACCAGCCTCAGGACTCCAATTTGATGGGTCAGCCCCTTTTTTAGTAAGATCTGTGAGAGGAGCAGCTTTGCCAGAGAAATTACTAATACATTTCCTATAAAAATTGGCAAATCCCAAAAAACGTTGCAGGGCTCTAAGGCTGTTTGGCTGAGGCCACTCTAACACAGCTTTGACCTTCTCCAGATCCATGGTCAAACCGGTATCAGAGATTATATATCCCAAAAATGTGACTTGATTGACCTCAAAAATTCATTTCTCCAGCATACAATCAATTTTCTCTCAATTTGGTTAACACTTTTCTTACATGGTCATGATGTTCAGATAAGAAGGAAGAAAAGATCAAGATATCATCTAAATACACCACCATAAATTTACCCAGGAACTCATGAAATACATCATTAACAAAATGCTGAAAAACTGCAGGAGCGTTACATAACCACCATCTTTTTTCTCTACAAAAAAGAATCCTGCACGAGCTGGTGAGAAAGGGGTTCTGATGATCCCCTTCTGAAGGTTTTTCTGGATATACAGTGGAGGAAATAATTATTTGACCCCTCACTGATTTTGTAAGTTTGTCCAATGACAAAGAAATGAAAAGTCTCAGAACAGTATCATTTCAATGGTAGGTTTATTTTACCAGTGGCAGATAGCACATCAAAAGGAAAATCGAAAAAATAACCTTAAAAGATAGCAACTGATTTGCATTTCATTGAGTGAAATAAGTTTTTGAACCCCTACCAACCATTAAGAGTTCTGGCTCCCACAGAGTGGTTAGACACTTCTACTCAATTAGTCACCCTCATTAAGGACATCTGTCTTAACTAGTCACCTGTATAAAAGAAACCTGTCCACAGAATCAATCAATCAAGCAGACTCCAAACTCTCCAACATGGGAAAGACCAAAGAGCTGTCCAAGGATGTCAGAGACAAAATTGTAGACCTGCACAAGGCTGGAATGGGCTACAAAACCATTAGCAAGAAGCTGGGAGAGAAGGTGACAACTGTTGGTGCGATTGTTCGAAAATGGAAGGAGCACAAAATGACCATCAATCGACCTCGCTCTGGGGCTCCACGCAAGATCTCACCTCGTGGGGTGTCAATGGTTCTGAGAAAGGTGAAAAAGCATCCTAGAACTACACGGGAGGAGTTAGTGAATGACCTCAAATTAGCAGGGAACACAGTCACCAAGAAAACCATTGGAAACACATTACACCGCAATGGATTAAAATCCTGCAGGGCTCGCAAGGTCCCCTGCTCAAGAAGGCACATGTGCAGGCCCGTCTGAAGTTTGCCAATGAACACCTGAATGATTCTGTGAGTGACTGGGAGAAGGTGCTGTGGTCTGATGAGACCAAAATAGAGCTCTTTGGCATTAATTCAACTCGCTGTGTTTGGAGGAAGAAAAATGCTGCCTATGACCCCCAAAACACCGTCCCCACCGTCAAGCATGGGGGTGGAAACATTTTGCTTTGAGGGTGTTTTTCTGCTAAGGGCACAGGACAACTTAATCGCATTAACGGGAAAATGGACGGAGCCATGTATCGTGAAATCCTGAACGACAACCTCCCTCCCTCTGCCAGGAAACTGAAAATGGGTCGTGGATGGGTGTTCCAGCACGACAATGACCTAAAACATACAGCAAAGGCAACAAAGGAGTGGCTCAAGAAGAAGCACATTAAGGTCATGGAGTGGCCTAGTCAGTCTCCGGACCTTAATCCAATAGAAAACCTATGGAGGGAGCTCAAGCTCAGAGTTGCACAGAGACAGCCTCGAACCCTTAGGGATTTAGAGATGATCTGCAAAGAGGAGTGACCAACATTCCTCCTAAAATGTGTGCAAACTTGGTCATCAATTACAAGAAACGTTTGACCTCTGTGCTTGCAAACAAGGGTTTTTCCACTAAGTATTAAGTCTTTTATTGTTAGAGGGTTCAAAAACTTATTTCACTCAATGAAATGCAAATCAGTTGCTATCTTTTATTTAAGGTTATTTTTTCGATTTTCCTTTTGATGTGCTATCTGCCACTGTTAAAATAAACCTACCATTAAAATGATACTGTTCTGAGACTTTTCATTTCTTTGTCATTGGACAAACTTACAAAATCAGTGAGGGGTCAAATAATTATTTCCTCCACTGTACTCCCTCATGGCCTGCTCCTCTGGTCTAGTCAGATTGTACAGCCGAGTCAGCCGACCACGAGGAGGCATACTACCAGAGAGGAGCTCAATAGCACAATCATATGGTCTATAAGGAGGTAACACATCAGCTGCTTTTGGAGAAAATACTTCATCAAATTCCTGATATGCTGCAAGTGTACAGGAGCTCCAAACAAGGCTCAAAGATTGAAAGCTGGTGTGCCAAGGTCCTCACTCCAGTACCTGGGGGTCACAGTAATAAGTATTCCTCAAAGGACCGGCACCACACAGAGTAAGTATAGCTCTCTAAGGTTTTATTGAGATAAAACCTTAAAGAGCTATACTTACTCTGTGTGATGCCGGTCCTTTGAGGAATACTTAATCAAATTCCTGATACACATGAGGCAACTTTTGTTACATAGTTACATAGTTATTTGGTTGAAAAAATACATACGTCCATCGAGTTTAACCAGAGAACAAAGTACAACACCAGCCTGCTCCCTCACATATCCCTGTTAATCCAGAGGAAGGCGAAAAACCCTTATGGTCCAATTAGCCTCAAAAGGGAAAAAAAATCCTTCCCGACTCCAGATGGCAATCAGATAAAATCCCTGGATCAACATCACTGGGCATTACCTAGTAATTGTAGTCATGGATGTCTTTTAACGCAAGGAAAGCATCTAAGCCCTGTCAGGTCTGTGGATCTTACCAGCTCTGCAGCTGCCAGCAGCGTGTCCGCGACTTCCGGGTCGGCTGTTTGTGTGGCTGGGGATGATGTCAGCGGCGCTCCGGCTGGTCTTCCTATGCTTGGAGTGAAGGAGGGTGGATGCACGCGCTGTCAGCGTCGCTCCTCTTATTCACTCAGGAAGCGTGTCAGCTGACAGCCGGTCAGCTGACACGCATGGGTCCGGATCCGGATTGGCTGAGCGGTTTGGGGTTGTGTTCGCCTGCTTACCCGGGCTTCTTAAGCGCTGCTCTGACATATGCTCACTGTCTGCTCTAGCTAACACTTCACAGTGAAGGCTTCAGACCTTAGTTAGTTCGTGTGTGGCTTGAACTGGCAGGACCCCGGGGATTCCATACTAGCTCAGCTTATTATATTATATTGATTACTGTGTTTGACTTCTGCCTGTTTCTCTGACTACTCTTTGCTTACCAATTCTGTTCCTCTACCAATCTGATCTGTTGCTGACCTCTGCCTGATTACTCACTTAGATTTTGCCTGCTGACTCTGTACCTTTGCCTATCTGATCTGTTGCCAACCTCTGCCTGATTAACCACATTGTATTTGCCTGTCGATTTTGTACCTTACCAATCTGATCTGTTACCGACCCGATTTGTCTGACCATTCTTTATATCTGTACTCAGTGGCAGTACTCCCTTCTACTGACACTGTCTGTAGACGTTTCCCTTGTGGGAGCGCCTGATAATTGTCTGTCTGCTAGTGCTCACACACTAGCAGATCGTCACAAGCCCCCTTTAAATGCAGGTATAGAATTTTTAATAACTACTTCCTGTGGCAATGCATTCCGCATCTTAATCGTTCTTACTGTAAAGAACCCTTTCCTAAATAAATGGCTAAAACATGTTTCCTCCATGGGAAGATCATGGCCTCTAGTCCTTTGAGAAGGCCAAGGGACAAAAAGCTCATCTGCCAAGCTTTTATATTGCCCTTTGATGTATTTATACATGTTAATTAGATCCCCTCTAAGGAACCTTTTCTCTAGACTAAATAAAAGCAGTTTATCTAACCTTTCTTGGTAAGTGAGACCTTCCATCCCTCGTATCAATTTTGTTGCTCGTCTCTGCACCTGCTCTAAAACTGCAATATCTTTCCTGTAATGTGGTGCCCAGAAATGAATTCCATATTCCAGATGTGGCCTTACTAGTTAAGCAGGGGCAATATTATGCTAGCATCTCGAGTTTTTATTTCCCTTTTAATGCATCCCAAAATGTTATTAGCTTTAGCTGCAGCGGCTTGGCATTGAATACGATTATTTAACTCGTTGTCGATGAGTATTCCTAAGTCCTTCTCCAAGTTTGATGTCCCCAACTGTATCCCATTTTTTTTTTTGTGCTAGACCATTGGTACAACCAAAATGCATGACTTTACACT
Organism: Hyperolius riggenbachi; assembly: GCF_040937935.1. NCBI lineage: Eukaryota > Metazoa > Chordata > Amphibia > Anura > Hyperoliidae > Hyperolius > Hyperolius riggenbachi. The sequence goes on along the minus strand of NC_090647.1, from coordinate 394,929,243 downwards.
TTTCAACATTGAATTTCATCTGCCATTTATGTGCCCATATAGCCATCCTATCCAGATCCTGTTGCAATATGTCACTATCTTCCAGAGAGTTGATGATTCTGCACAATTTTGTATCATCTGCAAAAATAGCAACATTGCTTTCTACTGCATCTACTAGGTCTTTAATAAATAAATTGAAGAGCACTGGACCCATTGCAGACCCCTGTGGGACCCCACTGGTAACAGTCACCCATTTTGAGTATGATCCATTGACCAAAGCTCTTTGTTTTCTGTCCATTAGCCAGTTCTCTATCCATGCACACAGACTCTTCCCCAGTCCTTGCATCCTCAACTTTTGCACCTGACTTTTGTGGGGAACAGTGTCAAAGGCCTTTGCAAAGTCCAAGTATAGCACATCTACAGCATTCCCGATATCGACATTAGCGTTCACTACCTCATAAAAGCTGAGCATGTTAGTCAAACAGGACCTGTCTTTAGTTGAGTTTACTTCAAGATAACACCACTTTTTGTAAACATTCCCTATTACACTGAGTAGACCAGCTGATCAGCTGACCAGATTGTCAATCAAACACTGGGTTATGTTTTTTTTTTATCAATGATAACCCAAGGATGATTGGATAAGAAGGTAATTTCAAACAATAGACTTTCATGACTTCAAAATGCAGAGCCCCTACCTGCAAGGTAACTTCATTTGTTAATCTTAACCTCTGATCTTGTTGTAACACGGTATCATCAACTGCAGTGATGCGTATCGATTCAGACGCTGCAGTTGTCTGAATGGATAACGTTTCCGCTAAGGAAATGTCCATGAAATTGCCTACAGCCCCACAATCGATTAAGGCATGACAATTATACACCATTTCATCTCTAATAATGGCATCAGGTAGCATGATGAGATTATTCTCTGGAAATAAATTTTGACTGCTTAGCTGGATTCTTTCCAATCCAGCTAAGCATTGAAGTTTTCCAACTCCTTTTTTTTTTTTTTTTTTGGACAGGAGTGAACTACATGTTCAGGATCTCCACAATAGAAACATAACTTTTCATTTTTTTTCTGATTTCTCTCTGACAAGGAGAGTTTAGAAACTCCTAAATGCATAGGTTCCTCGTGGTGGTTGTAATGTTATTATTATTATTAGAAGAAGCAGTTGCAGAAAAAGATACAGTGGTGTGAAAAACTATTTGCCCCCTTCCTGATTTCTTATTCTTTTGCATGTTTGTCACACTTAAATGTTTCTGCTCATCAAAAACCGTTAACTATTAACCAAAGATAACATAATTGAACACAAAATGCAGTTTTAAATGATGGTTTTTATTATTTAGTGAGAAAAAAAACTCAAAACCTACATGGCCCTGTGTGAAAAAGAAATTGCCCCCTGAACCTAATAACTGGTTGGGCCACCCTTAGCAGCAATAACTGCAATCAAGCGTTTGCGATAACTTGCAACACGTCTTTTACAGTGCTCTGGAGGAATTTTGGCCCACTCATCTTTGTAGAATTGTTGTAATTCAGCTTTATTTGAGGGTTTTCAAGCATGAACCGCCTTTTTAAGGTCATGCCACAACATCTCAATAAAATTCAGGTCAGGACTTTGACTAGGCCACTCCAAAGTCTTCATTGTGTTTTTCTTCAGCCATTCAGAGGTGGATTTGCTGGTGTGTTTTGGGTCATTGTCCTGCTGCAGCACCCAAGATCGCTTCAGCTTGAGTTGACGAACTGATGGCCAGACATTCTCCTTCAGGATTTTTTGGTAGACAGTAGAATTCATGGTTCTCTCTATCACAGCAAGCCTTCCAGGTCTTGAAGCAGCAAAACAACCCCAGACCATCACACTACCACCACCATATTTTACTGTTGGTATGATGTTCTTTTGCTGAAATGCTGTGTTACTTCTACAGCAGATGTAACGGGACACGCACCTTCCAAAAAGTTCAACTTTTGTCTCGTCGGTCCACAAGGTATTTTCCCAAAAGTCTTGGCAATCATTGAGATGTTTTTTTAGCAAAATTGAGACGAGCCTTAATGTTCTTTTTGCTTAAAAATGGTTTGCGCCTTGCATATCTGCCATGCAGGCCGTTTTTGCCCAGTCTCTTTCTTATGGTGGAGTCGTGAACACTGACCTTAATTGAGGCAAGTAAGGCCTGCAGTTCTTTAGATGTTGTCCTTGGGTGTTTTGTAGCCTCTCGGATGAGTTTTCTCTGCGCTCTTGGGGAGGTTCATCACTGTTCCATGTTTTTGCCATTTGTGGATAATGGCTCTCACTGTGGTTCGCTGGAGTCCCAAAGCTTTAGAAATGGCTTTATAACCTTTACCAGACTGATAGATCTCAATTACAGTACTTTTGTTCTCATTTGTTCCTGAATTTCTTTGGATCTTGGCATGATGTCTAGCTGTTGAGGTGCTTTTGGTCTACTTCTCTATGTCAGATAGCTCCTATTTAAGTGATTTCTTGATTGAAACAGGTGTGGCAGTAATCAGGCCTGGGGGTGACTACAGAAATTGAACTCAGGTGTGATAAACCACCGTTACGTTATTTTTTAACAAGGGGGGCAATCACTTTTTCACACAGGGCCATGTAGATTTTGAGTTTTTTTTCTTACTAAATAATAAAAACCATCATTTAAAACTGCATTTTGTGTTCAATTATGTTATCTTTGACTAATAGTTAAAGTTTTTTGATGAGCAGAAACATTTAAGTGTGACAAACATGCAAAAGAATAAGAAATCAGGAAGGGGGCAAATAGTTTTTCACACCACTGTATATGAGATTGTCCTTGGCGACATTGTCTGACTCGCTTGTCAACCCTGATTGCCAGAGTAATAGCTTCTTCAAGAGAGGAAGGCACTGGATGACCAATAAGGATATCATTAACAATATCAGAAAGTCCAAAACAGAAATTGATCCATGAGAGCGGAATCGTTCCAATTAGTCGAGACGGCCCATTGCCTGAATTCTGTAGCATATTCTTCAACAGTGTGACGACCTTGTCGGAAGTTTCTTAATTTCTGTCCTTCAATAGAGGTAACATCAGTAGTACAAGACAGCCATGGCTTTAAAGTGAATGGGAACCACATTTAAAAAAAAATGAAGCAAATACTTACCTAAGGAGAGGGAAGGCTCTGGGTCGTATAGAACCTTCCGTCTCCTCTTTCGGTACCCTCTATCCTGTGCTGGCTCTCCCCACGTTTCAATCCCCCACCAAAAGGGTATTTGGAAGCAGGGGCGTCGCTAGCCCTATTTTGGGGGGGGGGGGGGGGGGCACGTGCCCCCAATCTGTCCTGGGGTGCCACGGATCTCCGCCCGCCGCTCACCCCCTCTGTCAGCGCAGCCGCCGCCGCCGCGTCACACTCAGTCAGACCTCAGCATCAGGCGGCGAGCCGGCGACCAATCGTGCGGGCGCTAGGACCCAGCGCCCCCACTGATATGCGGAAGTGACATCACTTCCACATATTGAGCGGGTGCGTCCGGCGCCCGCTGGTACTGGTCGGGTCGCCGCTGATCCTGAGGTCTGCTGCAAGGTAAGGGGGGGGGGGGGGGGTGGGAGCGGCGGCTAGAGGGGGGGCCTCCCTGTCACTCACTCACTCCCTCCCTAAAGGGGCTCCCTGGCACTCACTCACTTCCTAAAGGGGCTCCCTGTCACTCACTCACTCCCTAGGGGGCCTCCCTGTCACTCACTTACTCCCTAAAGGGCCTCCTTGTCACTCACTCACTCCCTAAAGGGGCTCCCTGTCACTCACTCACTCCCTAAAGGGGCTCCCTGGCACTCACTTCCTAAAGGGGCTCCCGGTCACTCACTCACTCCCTAGGGGGCCTCCCTGTCACTCACTCACTCCCTAAAGGGCCTCCCTGTCACTCACTCACTCCCTAAAGGGGCTCCCTGTCACTCACTCACTCCCTAAAGGGGCTCCCTGGCACTCACTCACTTCCTAAAGGGGCTCCCTGTCACTCACTCCCTAAGGGGCCTCCCTGTTACTCACTCACTCCCTAAAGGGCCTCCCTGTCACTCACTCACTCCCTAAAGGGGCTCACTGGCACTCACTCACTCCCTAAAGGGGCTCCCTGGCACTCACTCACTCACTCCCTAAAGGGGCTCCCTGTCACTCACTCACTCCCTAAAAGGGCTCACTGGCACTCACTCACTCCCTAAAGGGGCTCCCTGTCACTCACTCACTCCCTAAAGGGGCTCCCTGGCACTCACTCACTCCCTAAAGGGGCTCCCTGTCACTTACTCACTTCCTAAAGGGGCTCCCTGGCACTCACTCACTCCCTAAAGGTGCTCCCTGTCACTCACTCCCTAGGGGGGCTCCCTGTCACTCACTCACTGCCTAAAGGGGCTCCCTGGCACTCACTCACTGCCTAAAGGGCCTCACTGTCACTCACTCACTCCCTAAAGGGGCTCCCTGTCACTCACTCACTTCCTAAAGGGGCTCCCTGGCACTCACTCACTGCCTAAAGGTGCTCCCTGTCACTCACTCACTACCTAAAGGGCCTCACTGTCACTCACTCACTCCCTAAAGGGCCTCCCTGGCACTCACTCACTGCCTAAAGGGGCTCCCTGGCACTCACTCACTGCCTAATGGGGCTCCCTGTCACTCACTCACTGCCTAATGGGGCTCCCTGTCACTCACTCACTGCCTAAAGGGCTCCCTGTCACTCACTCACTGCCTGAAGGGACTCCCTGGCACTCACTCACTACCTAAAGGGCCTCCCTGTCACTCACTTACTGCCTGAAGGGGCTCCCTGGCACTCACTCACTACCTAAAGGGCCTCCCTGTCACTCACTCACTCCCTAAAGGGGCTCCCTTGCACTCACTCACTGCCTGAAGGGGCTCCCTGGCACTCACTCACTTCCTAAAGGGGCTCCCTGTCACTCACTCACTCCCTAGGGGGCCTCCTTGTCACTCACTCACTCCCTAAAGGGCCTCCCTGTCACTCACTCACTCCCTAAAGGGGCTCCCTGTCACTCACTCACTCCCTAAAGGGGCTCCCTGGCACTCACTCACTTCCTAAAGGTGCTCCCTGTCACTCACTCACTCCCTAGGGGGCCTCCCTGTCACTCACTCCCTAGAGGGCCTCCCTGTCACTCACTCACTCCCTAAAGGGGTTCACTGGCACTCACTCCCTAAAGGGGCTCCCTGGCACTCACTCACTCCCTAAAGGGGCTCCCTGGCACTCACTCCCTAAAGGGGCTCCCTGGCACTCACTCACCCCCTAAAGGGTCTCCTGGCACTCACTCACTCCCTAAAGGGGCTCCCTGGCACTCACTCACTCCCTAAAGGGGCTCCCTGTCACTCACTCACTTCCTAAAGGGGCTCCCTGGCACTCACTCACTCCCTAAAGGGGCTCCCTGTCACTCACTCACTCCCTAGGGGGCCTCCCTGTCACTCACTCCCTAAAGGGGCTCCCTGTCACTCACTCACTGCCTAAAGGGCCTCACTGTCACTCACTCACTACCTAAAGGGCCTCCCTGTCACTCACTCACTTCCTAAAGGGGCTCCCTGGCACTCACTCACTGCCTAAAGGGGCTCCCTGTCACTCACTCACTACCTAAAGGGCCTCACTGTCACTCACTCACTACCTAAAGGGCCTCCCTGGCACTCACTCACTGCCTAAAGGGGCTCCCTGGCACTCACTCACTGCCTAATGGGGCTCCCTGGCACTCACTCACTGCCTGAAGGGGCTCCCTGGCACTCACTCACTACCTAAAGGGCCTCCCTGTCACTCACTCACTGCCTGAAGGGGCTCCTTTGCACTCACTCACTGCCTGAAGGGCTCCCTGGCACTCACTCACTGCCTGAAGGGGCTCCCTGGCACTCACTATCGGGGTCCCTGTCACTCACTACCTAACTGGAGGCGCCTGTCACTCACTAGCTAACCTGGGGGTCCCTGTCACTCACTACCTAACTTGGGGGGCTACCATATTAAGGGGGCATTCTGCCTATTTATGTGAAATGCTGTCTATTTATGTGCCTCATGACTGCTGAATTTGTCTTGTTGGGAGCCTTATGATTTGTTGGGGGCCTCAAGATTGCTGAATTTGTCTTGTTGGGGGCCTCATGATTTGTTGGGGGCCTCATGATTGCTGAACTTGTCTTGTTGGGGGTCACATGATTGCTAACTGCGAGACTATGGGAAAAGCTGAATCCTTATCATATGAGACAATAGCATTAAACCTACTTTTTTAGCTTTTTAAAACAGAAAATAAAACTGGGAGGTTCTAAAAAATTGAATACATTTTTCAGGAGTAGGATGGATGAAATTGTTTATCTTCACAGTTTATTTTCAACTTGGATTTTCCATAATGTTCATGAATGAGTTAAAACGTTTGTACAGTATTTAGTTTAATGTGTATGGAGGGAGAGAGAGCACAAAGCCAGCACTGCAGTTGGGGTTCTTTATTGTAGCAAAAACGAACACTTACAGTTATGTAGCAGCCAGGTGTCAGGGCAGGTTAAGTGGGCGCCAGGTCTGTGTCCCCCTGCGGACGTCCGTTTCGCGCTAACCGCGCTTGTTCACCCCATTGCGGTGAACAAGCGCGGTTAGCGCGAAACGGACGTCCGCAGGGGGACACAGACCTGGCGCCCACTTAACCTGCCCTGACACCTGGCTGCTACATAACTGTAAGTGTTCGTTTTTGCTACAATAAAGAACCCCAACTGCAGTGCTGGCTTTGTGCTCTCTCTCCCTCCATACACATCATATCGCCACTTGACTTCCTGCCGGAGCACGCAGTTTAAAGGGACCCACACCTCTACAGTTCATTATATAGCAAAGCCCAGCCCAGTCCCCTGTTGCAATTGCAATCTCAGTTGAGTGCTGGAACTACATCTTTCCTTTATCCACATCAGTATTTAGTTTAAATTGCTGTTGCCACTTTGTGATAGATAAGTGACTTTTGGGTTGCAGTTTGGGCACTCAGCCTCCAAAAGGTTTGCCACCACTGTCATAATCTAATGTCCCACCATTGCTAGGTTCATGTAAATTTGTCTCCACCCGTTACCACACCTATATTCTGGTCCATGGCCTACCCATTTTTCGGTGCGGCGCGATAAGCACGCCGCACAACGTGATCCTCATATTTTTGGCACGCTAGCTGCAGTGTGCTGAATTCTGCTGCCTACAGTATGTACAGTATACGCTGTTCTCTAGTGCCTGCACTGTGTGCTGATTTACCTCCAGTGTGTACAGTGTAAGGTGTTACTCTGTGCTTTTACTGATTGTAAACCAGCTATATTGTATGCTGATCCCTGCTACTTTCAGTATGTACAGTATTAGCTGTAAAGCCTGGTACACACATACAATTTTGATTAGCCAATTTTAGCTCTGTTCATAAAATTCATTGTCTGTTGGCCCACTTACTGCACGGGGGTGGTAAAATTGGGGGTCAGTGATTGACCAATCAAAATAGTATGTGCGTATACATCTTTGATCTATGCCTGTACTGATTGTAAATTATCCAAATAAAGGACAGGGGGCTCCATCCAATATTTCGATGGGCAGGCCCGTTATCTGTAGCTTACACCGCTGCTAAGTTCATGTACATTTGGCCCCACCCATGGCCACGCCCACTCACCTCATGGCCACGCCCATTTTTTGCCGCAGCGCATATACCTCCCCGCCTGGTGCCCACAGGTGCCCCCGATCTCCAAGGACCCTAGAAACGCCCCTATTTGGAAGTCTTCGGGAGCCGTGTCCTCCCGAAGACATGCGGCTCCATACTGCACAGGCGTGAGTATGCAAGAGAGTGTGCTTGTGCAGGCGCAGTACAGGGCCGCCCTTCTTCAGGAGCACTCGGGCTCCTTGAAGACTTCTGAAGCCTCCTTCGGCCGGGTAAAGCAGTATTTGACTAAATTAGTCAAATACTGCTACTGGGCGAGCCAGCACTGGAACGAGGGGACCAGGAGAGGAGCAGGAAGGCTCTATAGGACCCAGAGCCTTCCCTCTCCTTGGGTAAGTATCTGTCTCATTTTTTTAAATGCGGTTCCCATTCACTTTAAACAAGTTATCCATTGAGGTCAGAGCATCATGTTCAGGAGGTGGGCCATAGTCCCAAGACTGTGGGTCACCTTGCAACAGGGAGATAACAAAAGACACTCTTTGGGATTCAGAACCAGAGAATTGAGAACAAACTTTGAAATATGACAGACCGTTATTCATGAAATTACTGAATTGAGATCTGGCGCCAGAAATTTTTTCCGGAATAGGCATTTTTGGAACCATAGGTGTTCTAAGTGGAGAAGCAGGAAGAGGCATAGCAGGAGCAGGCAATTCAGCACATGATATGGCACTGGACAATTGAGTTATTAAAAATAAAAAAGTAACAAAGTAAAAAACAGTGTGTGGCACATCCCAATTTATTACAAGTGAGCAGAAATACTACACTGGCAAATGGTGTTCCATCTTCCTGCAGCTCCAAGCCTGTATATGCTAAACTGTCATATAGACATGTGCACTGCTTCAGTACAGAGGAAATTCACAACAGCAATATGTCCATAAGAAAAAAGCATAAATGTGTGCACCTTCAGTCTTAATAGCATATATTGACAGTGTGCTTCACAACAGGCAAAAGCATTGCATTTCAATTACAAATCCACATGAAATGACATGAGAATGTGATGCCAGGCATCCCTTACGTATCCGGCAGATGTAGGGTGACTGGTGCAGGAGGTGGGTGTCAGGCTGTGAGCGGTAGAGCGGTGGCCATTTCACATCTAACTGACACTTGGTCACGCATACCACTGTGCTATGGTGGAGATAAACCCCGCTCCTTCTGGAAACGTCGCTTCCTGTGACCTAAGACTAGTTACCCTGTAGAGGGGGACGCCTCGCAGCATCATAGGGGGCGGGTAAATTCACGTCAACCTCTGTCACCTAGTGACTGCTGTAAACAAGCAGCATAGAAAACGTGTTTTCACACAGATCCCGTCTTCTCATCTACCGCCTGTGCAGCGCTTGCAGTGACACAAAATTTTGAAATGTGCCCATGCACAGAGATAACTCTGCATTAGGTCATGCTAACGGGCACCATACATCTCACAGAGCAAGAGCAGCAGAGAATTTAAAGTGACAGTGCCATAAAAATCAATGTTGCTGTGAAGGCTGAGTGATAGCCACAAAAGTAGTATTGTTTGGCCATCTAGTACCATAAATCGATTAAATTGTCCTGAAACGTCAATACACAGGGCGATAGTCGTTTCCACCAATCCGTGGCGGTCGCCCAGTTAGAGGGGGGAGAATTAAATTCTGCACATAATGAGAGGACCACTTAAAATTTCATGAACTCTCCCTCATATGCAAAATACTCCCTGTCCCTGTCAGCATCACTTATAACAATATCACACCGGATAACGAATTTTGTTTATACTGCTCGGCGGCCGTCACCATGGCAGAAAATATCAACCACATTTATCTGCACCAGCCCATAACAATAAAGTGTAACAATATATCATTAGCCATAGTTCTTCAGAATTTAAGCAAAGGTATGGATACAAATCACATTAGAAACATAACAGGCAATCATGAAAGATATTACGGGTCCAGCATACATGTCAGTTCAATTTTATCATTAAGGCCTAAAGGGCCCATTGCCTCTGTCTTCAGGATTAATTTGGTTTCTCTTCTCAATAATAGTCCCTCCCTGTCCCCTCCTCTACGGGGGACTTCTTGTTTTTCTAGTCCTGCAAAACGAACACATGTCCCATTCCCACTATGAACATCTCTCATATGAGTAATAAACCGAATACAGCCTTTCCCTGACTTAATAGAGTTAATATGCTCTCCTATTCTGACTTTCATAGGTCTGGTGGTTTGTCCAATATAAAAATATTCATATGGGCAAAGCATCACATACACCACAAAATCTGTTTGGCGGTAAATTTTTTTTTTTTAAATATTGTTTCCCACTATCTTTTTAACATATCCTGCAAATTTGGTGTTGCTAGGATGTAAGGGGACTTTGCTATTAACTGTTAGAGATGGCCCGAACGGTTCGCCAGCGAACAGTTCCCGGCGAACTTCCGGGGTTCGCGATTACGGAGAACCGCAAACTTTTCCGGAAGTTCGGTTCGCCCCCATGGTGCATCATGAGGGTCAACTTTGACCCTCTACATCACAGTCAGCAGACAATCAGGCTACACTCCCTCCTGGAGCCACTCCTCCCCTTATAAAAGGCAGGCAGAGTCAGGCTTTTCACTCACTCGTGTGCCTCCATTAATTAGAGAAGGTAGAGCTGCTGTGCAGAGACCTATAAGGAAAGTGTAAGAGTTGGCAGAGGCACCGCCGCCACGCTGGGCAACATGGCGGCAGTCTCCGCATCACAGCCGGCGGTTTCCGCCGCGCAGCCTTTTCCCAGCACGGCGCTGGTGTCACGGGGCAGTGGGGACACCGCCGCCGCGGCCGGTAACATGGCGGCGGGTCCCGCAACTCAGCCGGCGGAATTTGGTGCGCGTTCGCGTGCGGACCTGGGGCCTGGCCTCTCTGCTATACAGAGGCTGAGGGTCACGCACGCGCGAGGCGACAGGACCTTTATGGTTGTAGAAGGGCAGTCAGTTGACCGGCCGGTCAGCTGACTCCAGCCGCCCTTTTGATTGGTTGAATGAATGGGGTGGGGCTGGGAGTCTTCCAAGGGTATTTAGACCCTGCCTGTCAGTTGATCTTTGTCTGCTGTCGTGAATACTTTGGTGTTAACACTCATACCTTAGTTCAGTTCCTAGGTGTTGATACCAAGGACGTCACACCTCAGTTTAGGATTGTATCTGTATATTACCTGTGTTTTGACTCTGGCTATCCCTGACTACTCTTTATTCTAATCGATCTTGTATCGCTGCCTAACTGATTCAAGTTGCCGACCCTGCCTGTTTACCGACTCTGAATCAGCCTTCCGTTTCTGTACTGCTGCCGCCTCTCTGTTGAACGTCTCCCACTGGTGGGCTATCTCTGAGGCTTGCCTCTCTGAGACGCCTGCCCTAGCAGATTGTTACTGCCTGTGGCTGAGATTCCTCTTCTAGCCTTTAGAGGATCTCACACACGGGGTTCCCATTCAGAGGTAGCCACTAGCCACACCTCTGAGGAATCGCTGTGTGGTGGATATTTCCACGATCTCGTGAATTGACATTGTCGTTGTTGTTATCACTGTTCTAGGTGTCCAGAGGTTAGTCATACTCGTATTATTGGTGATTCTGCAGGTCATCAATAATCGGGTATACATCTGTATTGTTAGGGATACTGCAGATCACCAATAATCAGATTCTCTCTGTGCGCTTACGCCTATCGTTACAGAAAGCTTAATTAGGCTCCGTAGGCTTCTTAGCTTGCTCCTTGCTGATTCTTATTGTTAAAAAAACACCCCTCAACAGCTCCTTTGAGAGCTAATCTTGTTCTTCTGATCTATTTTTTTTTTGTGTGTGGCCCACTTGCATTATATACTGTACAGTCAGGCGCAGCTGGCCTTTGGCCCCTTGGTGGTATGATTATTACTAATGTGCCAGGTGCACATTGTAATACCCATCACTACATATACCTACCTGTTGTTCACTTCAGTGCACCCACCTACCTACGTGAGCGCATGCAGTGTCACTGTGCCTGTCCGGTACCTGTCTGTGTGTGACAGGTGCACATTGTAATACCCATCACTGCATATACCTACCTGTTGTTCACTTCAGTGCACCCACTTACCTACGGGAGCGCACGCAGCGTCACTGTGCCTGTCCGATACGTGTCTATGTGTGACAGGTGCATGTTGTAATACCCATCACTGCATATACCTACCTGTTGTTCACTTCAGTGCACCCACCTACCTACGTGAGCGCACGCAGTGTCACTGTGCCTGTCCGGTACCTGTCTGTGTGTGACAGGTGCACATTGTAATACCCATCACTGCATATACCTACCTGTTGTTCACTTCAGTGCACCCACCTACCTACGTGAGTGCACGCAGTGTCACTGTGCCTGTCCGGTACCTGTCTGTGTGTGACAGGTGCACATTGTAATACCCATCACTGCATATACCTACCTGTTGTGTTCAGTGCAGCCACCTACATACGTGAGTGCACGCAGTGTGCTATACCACTTCGTGCATACCTGTTAACTGCACCTGTGTGACTGCACATTGTATTAGTCAAGTCAGTGCATACCTTTCACTTCATCCCCCCCGATATAGACACAACAGACAAAGCAGGTAGAGGCAGAGGTAGAGGCAGACCCAGAGGAAGGCCACCCGGCAGGTCTGTGCGAGGTCGTGCTGATGTGATTTCGTGCGGCCCTGGACCAAAGTACAGTGCTCAGAAGAAGGCACGTCCCATCAACTCCCAAGATTGTCAGGAGGTGGTTGACTATTTAACACAGAACACCTCATCTTCCGCAGCCACCAACGCTACTACAAGCACCACATCCACTGCATTTGACAGTTCCCAGGAGTTATTTTGTGGGGAAATCACTGATGCACAGCCAGTATTGTTACAACCAGATGAAGGCACTAAGCAAGTTGCATCACCTCATATGTCTGAGTTAGGCGACACTATGTACGTAACCGAAAAAACAGTGAGATAGGGAAAGAAGTGGGTATGACCCGATTGAGCACAAATCACAGATGATTTTATCAATATATCAAAAAATACTTTATTAATCAAAGAGAATATAGACTAAAACACACAATTAAAAATGTGCCAGCCCCGCACCCCCAGAAATCCGCCCACACACCCTGACTCCCCCAACCCCTGCAATGACCCCACTATTGGATCTATGTCTCCTAGAGCGCTAATTTGGAGATGAAAATTAATTGATTGCATGCATTGATGATAACACAGGGACTCAAGTTCCTCCACATGAGTAAAGATCAAGCGCTTGATACAGGTAAAGTTCAGAAAAGCTCCAGCCAGTTGTAATGGTATACATCCATGTCAGAAAGCCAAGTATCCACCGCAACTCAAATAGACAAACGGCAAATATAATTAGTCTGTACAGAGCAGCCCGATTAAGTAGCAAGCAGGTACGTAAGCACATTTGCCATATGAGGCTAGGTTAATAAGCAAGAGTTCAGATGCAAGCATATAGCAAAAGCAGCATTCCGGTTCTTGAAAGCAAAAAAGCACATTTGCCAAATGAGACAGGATTGATAAGTCAAAGTTCAAATGCAGACAGATAGCAAAGGCAAAGTTCCAGCTTTTGTAGAAACAGACACTTGCTTATCTATAGAAGAGTCAGCAGTGGACCATGTGGCAAACAGATTGCTGCCTCAGCATAAGCTTACGTATTCCAAGAATAATCCGGGTAAGGCAGCGGCAGGATGCTTGTTGTGTCTCAGCTGAGGTACTGATATGCCTGTATGATCCAAGGCCGTGCAGAGAGAAGGCCAGGTCCTTGTGCAGGAAGATAATGGAGGCCGGGACGCAGCACATGCGTCCTCGACCGGTTTCGCCGGACTTCCGGCTTCAACTGGAGGTGTGCGTCACTCCCGACATCCCCCGTGTGGGGATCTTAACCCTCCGCCAGCCCGACGTCACAGATGGGCCGGCCCCGCCCCCCCCCCACAAGCGGCCAATGCCGGGCGGGCGGGGCGGGCAGACGCGACGGCAGGCCGCCATAGCAACCAGCCGGCGCGCCCACCCGCCCGAACGCCGCACACGGGGCGGGCAGGACGGACGGACACAGCAAGAGGGAGCGACCGGGCCAGACAAGCACCGCACCGCCCACCATCACAGCGTCCATCAAGCCCCAACCACAGCAGGCGGCACCACCAGAGGGGGCGGGCAAGGCCGGACCAAAAGGCACGCCCGACCGGAAAAGGGAGAACCACAACCACACAGGTATTAACCTCAAACCTATATAGCAACATACTTCCTACTACCCATATGGGGCCAACAAATTGTGCTGAATGTAATGACATTAATGCTATCAATGTTTTAGATAGTTGACGGCAAATAACATGTATATCTTAAAATATAGCACACGGGGGAAACACAGTGGAAGCCCCAACAAAGTGCAGATGCAAAAACATCCTCAGTAAAGATAATTTACAACTATAATATCTAGTGCCTGGCGATGGCTGCAATAAGGGGCACCCCAAACTACCACAAAGGTAGGCGGAGCGCACCAGAAAAAGGGCATTGCCAGACCAAGATGAATGAAACATCAGGCTGGCAGAAACGAGGCATAACTGGTATTTTCATTCAACCCTGGAGGCAACGTTGCCTCCAGGTCAAAAATCCACCTAGATTCACGCTGAAGTAACAATCTATCCATGTCCCCACCACGCTCAGATGCACGAATGCGGTCCAAACCAATGAACCTCATTTTGGCAGGATTACCTGCATGCATGGTCTTGAAGTGCCTGGCCACCGGGGTGAGATTGGACGCGTTCTTGCTCCTTATGTTAGTTACATGATCCGAGATCCTGGCACTATGTACGTAATGTGTGAGGAGGAGGATGATGAAGTACCTGCTGTTGGTGCAGTTTTGGAGGTGTCTGAGGCAAGCGAAGCTGGGCAGGATGATTATGATGATGATGATGATACGGATGCCACGTATGTTCCCAATAGAGGAGATGAACAGGTGGACAGTTCAGAGGGGGAGTCAGAGAGGAGTAGGAGGAGACAAGTTCCTGAAAGAAGCAGGGGGAGCTCGTCATCAGAAACAGCTGGTGGCAGTGTCCGGCACCATGTATCGCCACCTATGGACAGCCAGCCAACATGCCCTTCAACGCCAGATGCTGATGCCACCATAGTGCCATCACCCCAGGGGTGCTCAGCGGTTTGAACATTTTTTAATGTGTCTGCTGTAGACCAGAGCAATGCCATCTGTTCTCTCCGCCTCCAATAACTGAGCCGTGGAAAAGCCAACACCCACGATGGGACAACTGCCTTACGAAGGCACATGGAGAAAAGGCACAAACTGCAATGGTAAGAGGACAAGAGGAAACCATACCAGCTGGTGGACTCTGAGGCCTTACGTAAATTTGTGGCCATTGGGACACCGCAGTGGAAGATGCCAGGCCGCAATTATTTATCTAAAAAGGCGATACCCAAACTGTATCGTGAAGATGAGAGGCAAGTGGTGTCATCTCTGGCACACAGCATTGGGTCAAGGGTCCACCTGACCACGGATGCCTAGTCTGCCAAGCACGGTCAGGGCAGGTACATTACTTACACAGCCCATTGGGTCAACCTGGTGACCGATGGCAGTACGTGGCTGTGCAGCGGACCAACTTGTGACAAGTTGGCAGGCCTCCTGGCACCTCCTCTCCTCCTGCTACATCCTCTTCTCTGTCGTCATCCTCCTCCTCCTTGGTTGAGTGGCAGTACAACTCTACTGGTGCTGTGATCTCCTCTCCAGCTACACAGCCCTAGCTCCCCGGGGCCTATGCTGCATGCCAGGTACGACGGTGTCACGTCATCTTAGACATGTCTTGCCTCAAAGCGGAGAGTCACACTGGAGTAGCTCTCCTGGCTGCTCTGAACAAACAGGTGGATCAGTGGCTGACCCCGCACCAGCTGGAGATCGGCAACGTGGTATGTGACAACCTCATTTCCGCTTTGAGTTTGGGAAACCAGATGGCACATGTGCTGAATCTAGTCATTCAAAGATTTGTGTCAAAGTACCCAGGCTTAGAGGACGTCCTGAAGCAGGCCAGGAAGTTGTGTGGGCATTTCAGGCGGTCTTACACTGGCACGCTTTGCCAATATTTAGCGGAGAAACATGTTGCCGGTGAGATGGCTGATTTGAGATAGCCCGACTCGCTGGAATTCGGCTCTTCTTATGTTCTCTCGCCTGCTAGAACAGGAAAAAGCCATCACCCAGTACCTCTACAACTACAGTAGAAGGACACAGTCTAGGGAGATGGGGATGTTCTGGCCCAACAACTGGACACTCATGCGAAATGCATGCAGGCTCATGCAGCCATTTGAGGAGGTGACCATCCAGGTGAGTCGCAGTGAAGGCACCATCTGCGACTTGATCCTGTTCACTTACTTTCTGGAGTGTGCCATGCGTAGAGTGGTGGATCAAGCTGTGGAGGAGCGTGAACAGGAACAGTTACCGGAGGATGCGTTGAGGGATCAATTCTCATCAGAACCAGATGTTTCCTCAACATCTGCGGCAGCACAGAGGGGGGAGGAGGAGGAGGAAGAAGAGTCGTGTGGGGAAGATTAGTCAGACTCGGATGATGAGGAAGGTGTTTCTTTGGAGGAGGAGGTGGCCGCAGAAGAACAACCGGAGCAGGCGTCGCAGGGGGCTTGTGCTGCTCAACGTTCCCGTGGTATTGTGCGTGGCTGGGGAAAGGAGGAGGACTTACCTGACGTCACTGAGGAAGAGCAAGAGGAGATGGATAGTACGTCTGGATCCAACTTTGTACAGATGGCGTCTTTCATGCTGTCCAGCCTGTTGAGGGACCCCGTATAAAAAAAACTCAAGGGGAATGACAAGCTACTAGACCCTCGGTATAGGCACAAAGTGGCGGACGTGTTACCAACTCACCAGAAGGCAGAAAGGAGGCAGCACTTGTAGAATAAGCTGGCAACTATGCTTTACAATGCGTTTAAGGGTGATGTCACAGCACAACGCAATAAAGGTACCACTGTCAGTAATCCTTCTCCTATGTCCACGCAGGCAAGGACAGGACGCTCCAGCGATCTCATGGTGATGTCGGACATGCAGACATTCTTTAGTCCAACGCCTCGCCTTAGCCCTTCCGGATCCACCCTCCACCAACGCCTGGACCGGCAGGTAGACGACTACCTGGCCTTAAGTTTGGATGTAGACACTGTGAGCAGCGATGCACCCTTGGACTACTGGGTGCACAGGCTTGACTTGTGGCCAGAGCTGTCCCAATTTGCCATCCAACTTCTGTCTTGCCCTGCCTCAAGCGTCCTGTCAGAAAGGACCTTCAGCGCAGCTGGAGGAATTGTCACTGAGAAGAGAAGTCGCCTAAGTCACAAAAGTGTTCAGTACCTGACCTTTATCAAAATGAATGAGGCATGGATCCCGGAGGGCTACTGCCCAGCCGAAGACTAAGTCAGTCCCCACACACAGCATCTCGGCCTGCATGCCGTGTGACTGCCTGCCCCAAGACTAAGTCGCTCCCCACACAGTACCTCTGCCCGCAGGCCGCTTGACTGCCTTCTTTGCCACCAACAACAGGGTCCAGGACTCCATGTGGACTCCTGAATTTTTAAGGCCGCTGCTAGCAGTGGGCGCTTTACTACTTTTTCTGGTGCGTGTACATGCCTGCCTAATTTTTCTGGCTGCACTGCAGCTGCAACAACAAAACAAAAGGCATGTAAATGTGCCAATTCCCCTTCGTGATCATTACCTTGCCGCGGTGAAGGGGCTTGCATATCACAATGAAGCAATGACCGACGGCTATATGAGTGTGTCTCTCTGGCACACCCAAGATAATAAGGTCGTTGCTACATTGTGGACTGACCAAATTTGATCAGCTGGACAGTCATTGTTGTTCTATCATTGAGCTACCACAGCCCGGTGACCATATGGGTTTGAAAACCGCCATGGCCTGCACTCTCGCCATGGTGCGCACCAGTCCAGCACGGCCGTCACAACACAAACAGCTGTTTGTGGTGCGTTACACAGTGAGTTTGGTGTGTCAGTGTGAAGCAGTACTCTAATTACACTTCCTGATTGATGTCTACACATGCAAGATGTTTTAAAGCACTTTAGGCCTGCAATTTAGCATTCAATGTGATTTCTGCCCTTAAAATGCTGCATTGCGTCAAATCCAGATTTTTTTCCCCGGGACTTTTGGCGTCTATCCCACTCCTCCACCATCTCCACCATACCCCCCTCCAGGTGTTAGACTCCTTGAAACATTTTTTCCATCACTTTTATTTGTACATGGTGAGGAAAGGAACAGCGCTACTTAAAAACAGATTGCTTCCTTATGACTACCTGCTTGAGAGTGCAAGCCCCACTAGTGGGATAAAATACATACCCAGCATTCAAATAAAATGCACCTGTCTACCATTGAAGGATGTTGGTTTCCATAATAGCTTGCATGCAACTTATTAGGTACTTGTCCCTCCCACTGTGAAGAAGTCATCCCCCATGGGAGGGGCCCTAACACGAGCTAATCCTAAATTATGCATAGCCTGGGTGCGCTACCAAGTAAAAATTCAAAATTGCGCAAAGGTAGATCAGCGCATCACCAGGCCGCCTCCGAATGGCCACCAATCAGAGGTGCGCTAAGTAACTTTGGTTAGCTGCTCCCATGTAATAGCATTGCTTATTGATGTTTATGCAGAGCTCCTGTTTGGTTTCAAGGTGCGTTTGTAGTTTCTTGGGGGGACTCAGCGCACCTCTGATTGGTGGCCATTCGGAGGCGGCCTGGTGATGCGCTTATCCACCTTTGCGCAGTTTTGACTTTTTACTTGGTAGCGCACCCAGGCTATGCATAATTTAGGATTAGTTAGTGTTAGGGCCCCTCCCATGGGGGATAACTTCTTCGCAGTGGGAGGGACAAGTACCTAATAAGTTGCAGCTATTTTGGAAACCAATATCCTCCAATGGTAGACAGGTGCATTTTATTTGAATGCTGGGTGTGTATTTTATCCCACTGGTGGGGCTTGCACTCTCAAGCAGGTAGTCATAAGGATGCAATCTGTTTTTAAGTACCACTGTTCCTTACCTCGCCATGTGCAAATGTAAGTAACTTTGGTCAGCTGCTCCCATGTAATAGCATTGCTTATTGATGTTTATGCAGAGCTTCTGTTTGGTTTCATGGTATGTTTGTAGTTTCTTGGGGGGGCTCAGCGCTCCTCTGATTGGTGGCCATTCGGAGGCAGCCTGGTGATGCGCTGATCCACCTTTGCACAATTTTGAATTTTTACTTGGTAGTGCACCCAGTGCAAAAATAGGTTTAGGATAGGCACACCTTGCCGTGGATAATTGGGTGCACAGCCTTGATGTAGAAGCAACATCCATCCAATACAAGCGATTCAAGGTCAGCTGGCACACCAAAGTCAATTTCCAAACAGTTTTATTAAATGCACAGCATGGTAGTGCACCCAGGGTATGCATAATTTAGGATTATTTCGTGTTAGGGCCCCTCCCATAGGGGATGACTTCTTCGCAGTGGGAGGGACGAGTACCTAATAAGTTGCATGCAAGCTATTACGGAAACCAACATCCTTCAATGGTAGACAGGTGCATTTTATTTGAATGCTGGGTGTGTATTTTATCCCACTAGTGGGGCTTGCATTCTCAAGCAGGTAGTCATAAGGATGCAATCTGTTTTTAAGTAGCGCTGTTCCTTTCCTCGCCATGTACAAATGTAAGTAACTTTGGTCAGCTGCTCCCATGTAATAGCATTGCTTATTGATGTTTATGCAGAGCTTCTGTTTGGTTTCAAGGTGCGTTTGTAGTTTCTTGGGGGGGCTGGGCTCAGCGCACCTCTGATTGGTGGCCATTCGGAGGCGGCCTGGTGATGCGCTGATCCACCTTTGCGCCATCACTTTTATGGCCAGCATGAGTGTTTCTAGTTTTCAAAGTTCGCCTCCCCATTGAAGTCTATTGCGGTTTGTGAAAGTTTGCGCGAACCGAACTTTTGCGGAAATCGGAGGTTCGGGCCATCTCTATTAACTGCTAAAGTCGGCGGGAATTGTTTCCCTAAGAACTGTCATTTACACATTTAAATGTATACTATTTTTCTCAGTATGAGATCTTTAACCCATTTGCGTTCCGTCGTTTTCACTTGAGAAATGTTCACCTCCCATTCATTAGCCTATAACTTTATCACTACTTATCACAATGAACTGATCTATATCTTGTTTTTTCCGCCACCAATTAGGCTTTCTTTGGGGGGGTACATTTTGCTAAGAGCCACTTTACTGTAAATGCATTTTAACAGGAAGAATAAGAAAAAACTGAAAAAAATTCATTATTTCTCAGTTTTCACCCATTATAGTTTTAAAATAATACATGCCTCCATAATTAAAACTCACGTATTGTATTTGCCCATATGTCCCGGTTATTACACCGTTAAAATAAAAAAAAAAATATTTGGAAATAAAGGTGCATTTTTTCCGTTTTGCATCTATCACTATTTACAAGTTTAAAATAAAAAAAAATATAGAAATATTTCATCTTTACATTGATATTTAAAAAGTTTAGACCCTTAGGTAAATATTTACATGTTTGTTTGTTTTTTATTGTAATGTTTTTTGTTTTTTATATTAAACATTTTATTTGGAAAGTTTTGGAAGGGTGGGATGTAAACAAGAGATTTATAATGTAAATGTGTGTTTGAATTTTTTTTTTTTTTACTTTTAGTTGTAGTTTTATTTTTTGGCCACAAGATGGCGGCCATGAGTTTGTTTACATGACGTCACTCTAAGCGTAACATACGCTTAGAGGGACGCATGGGGGACGCTACAGCCAGAAAAAGTGCAGCTTCCGAGAGAAGCTGTCGCTTTTTCAGCGGGGGAGAGGAATCAGTGATCGGGCACCTTAGCCCGATTCACTGATTGCCTGGCTAACGAACCGCGGGCCGGAAGCGCGCATGGTTCCTGGACGTAGAAACTATGTCCAGGAACTAAAACACGTTAAAATTGATTTTCTCAAAAAGTATAAGGTCTTTTTTTAAATTTTCTTTATGTAGTTATTGTCCCCCTCTACATATGCTGTAAATTTGGGGTTTCTACTATGTAAGGGGACTTTGCTATTAACCGATAAGTCGACAGGCGTTTAATTTTCTTTTTGAAAAAAAAATGTTCCTCTTATACCCACTGTCCCTATTTACATACCCTGCAAATTTGATGTTTATAGCATGTAATGGGACTTAGCTATTAACCGTTAAAGTTGGCGCCATTAAAGTCTATGGGAAAAATATGAATGCGAACTTTTTGAAAAAAAACTTGCGTTTCACGCGAACGCGAACCGCTGAGATTCACCCGGACCGCTCGGGCCATCTCTAATCACGCCTGCGCTAGCGGTTTTGCGTTTTGTGTGCCTGTGTTCACGAAAATTCTTGATTGCACGCAAAAACAGGAAAATGCACACAAAATGCGAAAACGCTAGCGCGCCCGTGAGGTAGGTTGTCTTGGTTTAGTGAATCAAGCCCCAAATTTGAAACAAACAAAGTTTATTTCCAAGGCAATTAATAAATTGCAATCCTTTCTTAAGGGTTGCCTGATTCTGGGCGGAGACCATAATCTTATATGCCAGTGGTGGCGAACCTATGGCATGCGTGCCGGAAGTGGCACTCCAAGCCCTCTCTGCGGGCACGTGTGCTGCTGGCCACCACCACAGGTTTGTGTTTTTTTTTTTCCTTTATTAAAATAAATAATTCCCTCTTTATTCCTTCTCTCCTCCGGAAACTTTACATCCTTTACAGCGCAGAGAGATAGGCAGGTGAAAGATGATTACTTTCACCTGCCACCTCACACTGATTCCTCCTTTCCCTCCCGACAATTAACTTATAGTTCCGTCTGGAGCAGAGGAAACAGATTCGCTGGAGCACCGCCCCCATCCTCCAGTGAAGAGAGGGTGATACGCTATTTAAACAGCCATGTGCGTGAGTGTGTGTATTGTGAGGGGGAATAGGAGCAGGAATGTCTCAGAGCTGTCAGCTGAGCCTGAGCGGTGTTTGTCACTGCCCTATAAGCCAGAGAGCCCTTCACTTCATTGTAAGCGGAGCCATGGTCTTCTGTGCTCGTAAATCCCACACAAGAACCATAAATGAGGTGCCAACATGAAAGATAAGAGGAATGAGGACTGCAAGCTGGGCTGAGGCTGCTCCCCTGTTATGTGCCCCCCTCCTTGCTCTCCCAGAAGCCTAATTCATAGCCAGATACTGGCTTTCCTTTATGGGAGTTTAGGGCTACAATGTTAGAAGCTCTGCATACATGAATCATGTGTCCTGCAATCCATGCATTTTTTCTGTGCTCACAAGTATGAGCAGTGCACAGCCTGTACTTCATTCATACATGTATTCTGCTACAGACATGCTGTATGCACAGCATTGGGGATAGTGAAGAAAGGTACACTTCATACCTTTTTATTTAAGCAAACATGGTACAATGTAATTTATTTTGTCGAACCAGTGAGAATCCAGAACCTCATTTATTTTCCTAAAGCCACCTGTATAATCTGTAATATTATTCATTTATATATGAGCGAAATTTCAATGCAGTATTTTAAATGTAGAGTGGCCTCTAATGCAGGAGTTGTTTTCTTTTAACTCAAACAGCAGTATTCTGTATAAAATTACCGTGTTGGCACGTTGTGATAAATATGTGGATTTTGGATCGTGGCGTGGGCACTTGGCCTCTAAAAGGTCCCCCATTACTGTTATATGCAATCCAAGCATGGATTCGTCCACAGGAAAGATGGCAACACCAGTGTCACTGTTGGCTAGGTATTCTCAACTGCTTAAATCTATGCATCTGACAGATTGTTGGCATTATCTTCACCCTTTAGACTAATGCTGGGCATAAATGATTTTTTTTTCTCTTATCAATCGAGCCGCTGATGGCTCGATTGATAATTTCCGACAGGTCCAATGACCCGCCGGATCGACTCCCCGCTCGATCCCCGCGGGCGGAAAATAGCCGGGACTCGAGTGGAAGATAAGGAAGTGCCCGCAGGGACGAGCGGGAATCGATCCGGGCGGACGCGGGGACGCGGCAGGATCGCTCCATGTATACCCAGCATAAGATTACACTTATTTTTCATTGGTACACAACACCTACACCAGGATTGATAGAATCTATCACAGCATGTACAGTATCTATATCTTGCATTCAAAGAGGTAGGTACAAAAGTCATGTGCAGACAACTTGTGCTATATAATATTTGCATGAGATAGATGTCCTACCATATCAGAGGGTGACGGTGGTGGGTGCAGGGCAAAAATGGTTTCGCACGGCGGTGCTTCTTCTGAGGCTGATCCTCACCAATACACAAAAATGCACAGATTTTTATTTCCTGTGTCACCTTTAGGGGCGGGTACGCGATGACGTACGCGTTCCGGCCGTATGCGTAAAGACGTATGCGTCGACCAGACTTACACACATATTGGCGTGGATCAGCCTCGGAAGAAGCACCGCCGTGCGAAACGGGTGTTAGGCTACCGTTTTTGCCCTGCACCCACCACCGCCACCCTCTGATATGGTAGGACATCCATCTCATGCAAATATTATATAGCACAAGTTGTCTGCACATGACTTTTGTACCTACCTCTTTGAATGCAAGATATAGATACGCTAAAAATACAATTAAATTTGAATCAACTGCAGTGCCTGATGGAACTTTTTTCTTTCTTCTGATGATCTGTGACGTACATACCTACTAGCAACATCATGAGCACGTAGTTCCTTTAATCAAGGTGGCGTTTTAATATCTGTCATTTCCTACTTCCTGTGATACGGCTACAAGTCTCGCAGTGGCGGTAGACCCTACACTCCTTGACTTGATATAATCTATGTTGACCAATATTTCCTGGGAACATTGAATGCTTCAAATATTGAATCAATGACTATCTCGGATCATTCTGCCGTTTGGGTGGAAGTGACAATAAAAGACTTACCTGGCAGACAGTGGCACTGCTGTTTGAACGAAAGACTGTTAGATGATCCAGAGGTTGTAGGGATACTGTAGGGGGGTCGGGGGAAAATGAGTTGAAGTTACCCGGGGCTTCTGATGGTCCCCCGCAGACATCCTGTGCCCGTGCAGCCACTCACCGATGCTCCGGCCCCGCCTCTAGTTCACTTCTGGTATTTCAGATTTTAAAGTCTGAAAACCACTGCGCCTGCGTTGCTGTGTCCTCGCTCACGCTGTTGTCACCAGGAACATACTGCCCAGGCGCAGACTGTACTGGGCCTGCGCAGTACGCTCCTGGTCACATCAGCGGGAACGAGGACACGATAACGCAGGCGCAGTGGTTTTCAGACTTTAAATTCAGGAATTCCAGGCGGGGCCAGAGCATTGGTGAGGGGCTGCGTGGGCACAGGATGTCTGCGGGGGACCATCAGAAGCCCCGGGTAAGTTCAACTCATTTTCCCCCGACCCCCCTACAGTATCCCTTTAAGTCTTTGTCACTCTCATTAATTTTTTTAAAGAAAACTGCACTGAAGGGATGTCACGGGGTATAGTTTGGGAGAGCCATAAGGCAGTTATCAGTGGGGAATTGATGGTGATTGGGGCATGGAAAAAGAGAGAGGAGAGACGATGGATCCAACGCCTGATCATAAAAATTGGGGTACGAAAGAGAGGGGGAGGTTGGTGAAGTAGGCACGGGCGAAACTGCTTCAAGCTATGGCAGATAAGAGGCAACAACGACTGTGGATAGCAAAGGCTTATGAATATGGCAACAAAAGGGTTGCCCTCTATCCCTACTACTATTTGTACTGCCACTGGAACCCTTCTTACGCAGTGTAAGAAAATATTAGGGAGCCCTGGTTGGAAATACGGAGTATAACATTTCTACATTTGCAGATGATATATTGTTCTATATACAGTATCAGAGCCCCATATCTCACTACCAAATCTTCTAGATGCACTACAAGAATGTGGGGCCTTGTTTAACCTGGAGATTAACCTACCCAAATCTGAATTCATTATGATTAATATAGAATTACAAGTTATAGCACAGATTCAACAAAATTTGCCATTCCCATATCGGGATAAGGCTCTTAGATATCTTGGCATAAACCTTCCTTCTGATATTCACAACTTGTATAACTTAAACTTCCAACCACTACTGGACACTCTGGGGAAAGAAATTAGTAGGTGTGACCGGGACCTATTTATGTGGTTTAGATGTATAATCATCCAAAAAATTAACGTTACAGCGAGGGTCCTCTTCCTTCTGAGCACTTTATTCATCCCTTTACTGAAGTCCTTCTTCAATAAACTTAGGACCATATTTACTCACTTTGTATGGAGAAAACGCCCCCAAGACTGGCCTACTCGACCTTAATCAGGAGTAAACTATCTAGGGGTCTAGGCCTACCAGACCCAAGAACCTATTACAGAGCTAATGCCCTTAATAGATTACTAAACTGGGAATATGGGTTTACCTTAAAAGGATGTGTGGTGTTGGAAGAAACCCTTGCAGGAAGAGACCTAGCCAAGGCTCAGTGGGTACCTAAATCTTGCAGGGGATTTTAGGAATTCTGTCCCCCTTGGGTTATCCATGCTTTGAAAATTGGAGACGCAGCCAATGTGGAGTATAGTTGGTTCTCCCACATATCACTACTTTCCCCGTTAAAGGGATTTCCACTCGTCTTGCTCAGGTTAGAGAGGGGATTTTTTGATACATGGAGGGAACACATCACCTGTTTGGGACAGCTTTGGTCAGGGAACAGGCTTAAAACAATTGAAGAGTTAAGGGGATAAAATGGTAGATTCCCTTTTGATGATTGGAGATTAAGACAGGTGGAGGCATGGTGTCACTCCAACAAACTGCAGTACAATGATAGGCCCCTAAGGGCCTGGGAAAGGGAAATAGGAACACCACTAGAGAATCAGAATCAGAATCAAGTTTATTTCGCCAAGTACAACGTGAGTCGTACCCGGAATTGGTTTTGGCACAAAACAGGGTCGGTGATGGTACAATAGCAGCATGGTGCGTTTAGCATACAATATATACATACAGTACATACATACATACATACAGGTATATACAGTAAATACACACAGTAGGTACAGTGCAATACAAGGCATAGAGATATAGCATAGATAGAGTGGTGTGTGAGAGATGAACCCGGGGGTAGGACCAGGGGGGTAATCCGCTGCCGTCCATGGCACTCAAAACGCTTTGCAGCGATGCTTTGAATCAGATGCCCCCCAGTCTGACCCTAGGAAAGAGACAAAGAGAGGAGAGGGAAAAAGAGGTGAGTCCCCTTAGGATTGTGTCGTAACCTGGTCAGTCAAGTTAGTGTCCCGCTGGCTGGCTGCATCGCTTTGTCTGCTGTTGAGACTGGTGCCCGATGTTAGGGGATGTGTCTGCTGCGGATCCTGGTGGGCCTTGGAGTGGCTGGGGGCTGTATTGGACCTGCTGCTGGGGCCCTGGACTGAGACTGTGGCTTGATGGAGTGCTGGTCAGTCCCCTGGAGCAGGTTGTGTGACCTGAGCAGCAGCAGCAGCGGAGGATAAGGGACACAGCAGTGATGGTGGACAAGATGGTGGCAGCAGGCTCTAGGCAGAGGGCTCCAGGATGGAAGCTAGGGCTCCAACGTTAACAGGCAGCATGTGGCCGCATCCGCCCCTCTGCGGTGGTGAGGCAGTCCCTGTGCCTTTAATTGCGGGCGGCGGTGTAGCTGCCCACGTGGCGGCCCTGTGCGTGTAGGAGCCAGGGAGTACCGTGCATGCAGTCGGCAGTGGGGCGAGACGGACCGTTCCCTGGCCACAGCCAGCTCCGATGACAAGTGTGTCCTGTCCTCCCCAGAGCCGCCGCATCAGCGGCTGTCCCTCTGCGGTGGTTGAGAGGCCTGTATGTGGTCCTTAGCCAGCCTGGATGCGGCGATGCGGAGGCGGCGATGCGGAGGCGGCGATCCGGGGTCCTTAGCCCAGCCTGGATGCGGCGATGCGGAGGCGGCGATCCGGGGTCCTTAGCCCAGCGTGTCCAGGCTCCCCAGGATAGGGAGAGCAGGGGGAACTCCTCCAACCTCCCGGCATAGGTGAGCCACAGAGGAAAGGGGGGAAAAAGTATGAAGAGCCGGAGCCCTGTGTGCCGAGGCGTCCTACTCAGGCGCCATCTTAGATCTTAGAGGAAATGCAGAAGACCTTAATTCTACAACATACTCATACCTCGTCCAACTGGACTAGGATGCAATAATACAATTTTAAAATTCTCTCCAGGTGGTATAGGACACAGGATAAAATGTCTTATATTTTTAAGACTAATAATGAAAGACGGTGGAGGGGTTGTGGAAATAGGAGCATGATGCTACATTTATTCTGGACGTGCCCTAACATTTCAGGGTATTGGGCAATGGTAATTGAAATATGTAAGAAAGTAACTGCTCAAAAGGTGGAAGTGGATCCTTGGCAGGAGTTATTGCATCGAACTAAATCTAAAACTTATAAAAAATCACTTCCACACATACTGAATGCAGCTAAGAGCCTTACCCCAATGAAATGGAAGTTCTATAGAGCCCCCACAATAAAAGAATGGTTCCATAAGATTAACCCATTCGCGTTCCGTCGTTTTTACTTGAGAAATGTTCACCTCCCATTCATTAGCCTATAACTTTATCACTACTTATCACAATGAACTGATCTATATCTTGTTTTTTCCGCCACCAATTAGGCTTTCTTTGGGGGGTACATTTTGCTAAGAGCCACTTTACTGTAAATGCATTTTAACAGGAAGAATAAGAAAAAAACTGAAAAAATTCATTATTTCTCAGTTTTCAGCCATTATAGTTTTAAAATAATACATGCCTCCATAATTAAAACTCACGTATTGTATTTGCCCATATGTCCTGGTTATTACACCATTAAAATTACAGTGGTGTGAAAAACTATTTGCCCCCTTCCTGATTTCTTATTCTTTTGCATGTTTGTCACACTTAAATGTTTCTGCTCATTAAAAACCGTTAACTATTAGTCAAAAATAACATAATTGAACACAAAATGCAGTTTTAAATGATGGTTTTTATTATTTAGTGAGAAAAAAACCCTCCAAATCTACATGGCCCTGTGTGAAAAAGTGATTGCCCCCCTTGTTAAAAAAATAACTTAACTGTGGTTTATCACACCTGAGTTCAATTTCTGTAGTCACCCCCAGGCCTGATTACTGCCACACCTGTTTCAATCAAGAAATCACTTAAATAGGAGCTATCTGACACAGAGAAGTAGACCAAAAGCACCTCAAAAGCTAGACATCATGCCAAGATCCAAAGAAATTCAGGGACAAATGAGAACAAAGTACTGTAATTGAGATCTATCAGTCTGGTAAAGGTTATAAAGCTATTTCTAAAGCTTTGGGACTCCAGCGAACCACAGTGAGAGCCATTATCTACAAATGGCAAACACATGGAACAGTGATGAACCTTCCCAGGAGTGGCTGGCCGACCAAAATTACCCCAAGAGCGCAGAGAAAACTCATCCGAGAGGCCACAAAAGACCCCAGGACAAAATCTAAAGAACTGCAGGCCTCACTTGCCTCAATTAAGGTCATTGTTCATGACTCCACCATAAGAAAGAGACTGGGCAAAAACGGTCTGCATGTCAGATATCCAAGGCGCAAACCAGTTTTAAGCAAAAAGAACTTTAAGGCTCGTCTCAATTTTGCTAAAAAACATCTCAATGTTTTTTGTCAATTGGCAAGACTTTTGGGAAAATACCTTGTGGACCGACGAGACAAAAGTTTAACTTTTTGGAAGGTGCGTGTCCCGTTACATCTGGCATAGAAGTAACACAGCATTTCATCAAAAGAACATCATACCAACAGTAAAATATGGTGGTGGTAGTGTGATGGTCTGGGGTTGTTTTGCTGCTTCAGGACCTGGAAGGCTTGCTGTGATAGATGGAACCATGAATTCTACTGTCTACTAAAAAATCCTGAAGGAGAATGTCCAGCCATCTGTTTGTCAACTCAAGCTGAAGCGATCTTGGGTGCTGCAGCAGGACAATGACCCAAAACACACCAGCAAATCCACCTCTGAATGGCTGAAGAAAAACAAAATGAAGACTTTGGAGTGGCCTAGTCAAAGTCCTGACCAGAATCCTATTGAGATGTTGTGGCATGACCTTAAAAAGGCGGTTCATGCTAGAAAACCCTCAAATAAAGCTGAATTACAACAATTCTGCAAAGATGAGTGGGCCAAAATTCCTCCAGAGCGCTGTAAAAGACTCGTTGCAAGTTATCGCAAATGCTTGATTGCAGTTATTGCTGCTAAGGGTGGCCCAACCAGTTATTAGGTTCAGGGGGCAATTTCTTTTTCACACAGGGCCATGTAGGTTTTGAGTTATTTTCCTCACTAAATAATAAAAACCATCATTTAAAACTGCATTTTGTGTTCAATTATGTTATCTTTGACTAATAGTTAACGGTTTTTGATGAGCAGAAACATTTAAGTGTGACAAACATGCAAAAGAATAAGAAATCAGGAAGGGGGCAAATAGTTTTTCACACCACTGTATGTCCCTATCACAATGTATGGCGACAATATTTTATTTGGAAATAAAGGTGCATTTTTTCCGTTTTGCATCTATCACTATTTACAAGTTTAAAATAAAAAAAATATATAGAAGTATTTCATCTTTACATTGATATTTAAAAAGTTTAGACCCTTAGGTAAATATTTACATGTTGTTTTTTTTTATTGTAATGTTTTTTGTTTTTTTATATTAAACATTTTATTTGGGTAGTTTTGGGAGGGTGGGATGTAAACAAGAGATTTATAATGTAAATGTGTGTTTGAATTTTATTTTATTTTTACTTTTAGTTGTATTTTTACTTTTTGGCCACAAGATGGCGGCCATGAGTTTGTTTACATGACGTCACTCTAAGCGTAACATACGCTTAGAGAGACTCATGGGGGACGCTACAGCCAGAAAAAGCGCAGCTTCCGAGAGAAGCTGTCGCTTTTTCAGCGGGGGAGAGGAATCAGTGATCAGGCACCATAGCCCGATTCACTGATTGCCTAGCTAATGAACCGCGGGCCGGGAGCGCGCGTGCACGCGCGCGATCGGCCGCGGGATCGCGCATGGTTCCTGGACGTAGAAACTACGTCCAGGAACTAAAACACGTTAATGAAATTGAGACTATCGAGGATACAGTTATGTCCAGCAGAGACCAATTTCATAAACATTATATGAAGTGGGCTGTATGGCTAGATTACAAGGTATCAACAGAATATGCTTGCCTTTTGATGTAACGGTCAATATAATCTTTTTGCTGATGTTCTTTTAGCGGCTGTCTCTTTATGTGCCCTGCTGACATTAAAAGGTTGTGGTTTTTTTTGTGTTTTACTTTTATGGTTATGTTAATATTACTCTAGAGATGATTTCACTCTAGACTAGAGGTTATGTGTAACTATGTAGATGGATGTGGACCCTGACCCTAGGCCTTAAGGTAATCCTTCATACTTACTTGTGCTAGAAATGCTACCAAGCCAAGAGGTCAGGGTTGTAGATATGAAAGGCCCTAAAGGTGCATACACACATCAGACTATAGTCTTTGGAAAATGAAAGATCACAGACCAATCTTACCACCCTTCATGTACTATGAGAGCCATACCTACACAGTCTATTCTATGGAGCTGAACTCCCCATCAGACAGAAATCTTTGCAAGATGCTGCACACAAACATGCTGCACACACTCAAAAGATCTGTAGCTGCAAAAGATCTGTTCCTGTCAAAAACCAATTCCTGCAAATTGCAATGATAGTCTATGAGATCTGCAGATCATCATACACACATGATTTAACTGACATTCATCTGCAGATCAGATCCACCAGGATGGATTTTCAGATCTGCGGATGATTGCTTGATCTGCAGATGAATGTCAGTTAAATCATGTGTGTATGATGATCTTCAGATCTCATAGACTATCATTGCAATTTGCAGGAATGGATTTTTGGCAGGAACAGATCTTTTGCAGATACTAATCTTTTGTGTCTGTGCAGCATCTTGCAAAGATTTTTTTCATGTTGTGGAGTTCAGCTCCATAGAAAAGACTGTGTAGAGTATGGCTCTCATACTACATGAAGGGTGGTAAGATTGGTCTGTGATCTTTCATTTTCCAAAGACTATAGTCTGATGTGTGTATGAGCATTTAGGCTATTTTTGTAGGTTAAAGTGTCTGCTTCTTATTTTGCAATATGCTTCTCTTGAAACTTGACTCTTTGTATCCCCTACTTATGATACAATATCTGTAACACTGCCTTTCTTGAATAAAGGTTATGTTAGAAAAATATAGAAATAATACTAGGTACGAAAGTTTTAATTCTAACGGTTAACATTTTGGTGAGTAAACTGAGTTTATTTGTTGACAACGTTCTTCTGACATTGTTCCAACCTGTCGCAGGGCTTAAAATAAATTATGTTAAATTGGAAACTATGTTTTGCAACTTTCCAGCAGGTATGAGTGATTACATTGGTAGGTTATTCAATCTTAAATTCCAGACTCACTACTTTAAATATTTATGTGTATAGATACCTTGTAACCCATTCCTATTCTTTCACTGGAACTACTCTCCCCTTCTTAAAGGGACTTCTGCTGAATGGAGCTGCTGACTTTGAGAAAAAGTCGCCCTGTGTAATACAATGTAACTATGAAAAGATGGATATCATTTTAAAGCTCACTTTCTCCTCTTTCTGACGACCCCTAAATCGTCGCGCTAAGCCATTTAGTTTTCTCTATTTTCGTGATCTATATCGCAGCCGCGGCAATTTCAATAGCGAAAATAGCGAGAACTAAAAGGCGTAAGGCGGCGATTTATATATCATTGGAAAGAGGAGAAAGAGAGCTTTAAAATGATATGCATCTTTCCATAGTTTCTGCCCAGCTCGGCGCCTTTTAGTTTTCTCTATTTTCGCGATCGAAATTGCGGCCGTGGCAATTTCAATCGCGAAAATAGCGAAAACTAAAAGGCGCAGGGTGGCGGTTTATATATCATTGGAAAGAGGAGAAAGAGAGCTTTAAAATGATATGCATCTTTCCATAGTTTTTGCACTGCTCTGAGTCCCTTTAAAGAGACACTGAAGCGAGAATAAATCTTGCTTCAGTGCTTATATATAGCAGGGGCATGTGTGCCCCTGCTAAAACGCCGCTATCCCGCGGCTAAACGGGGGTCCCTTCACCCCCAAACTCCCCCCTGCAAAATCAACGACCAACTTGGTTATAGATTATGCTTCTGCTGGAGGCAGGGCTAACGGCTGCAGCCCTGCCTCACAGCGCGTCTATCAGCGGCGCATCGCTGCCTCTCCCCCGCCCCTCTCAGCGAAGGAAGACTGAGAGGGGCGGGGGAGAGGCGGAGATACGCGCTGATAGACGCGCGTGAGGCAGGGCTGCGGCGGCTAGCCCTGCCTCTATGCGGAAGAGGGGATGCGCTGCACGGAGGGGGATTTGGGGGTGAAGGGACCCCCATTTAGCCGCGGGATAGCGGCGTTTTAGCAGGGGCACACATGCCCCTGCTATATATAAGAGCTGAAGCGAGATTTATTCTCGCTTCAGACTCTCTTTAAGTCTCTGCATCAGCTACTGCAGTCATGGATGAACAATATTATCTTATGGGCAGGTCGAGTAACTACAGTCAAAATGACACTACTTCCTAAAATCTTGTATTTCGTTAGGACTTCGCCTATTCTTATCACTAAAAAAGCATTGGAACCTCTCCAGCAACATATCTTCCTTTTTATATGGGCTAGAAAGAAGCCTAGAATTACTGTAGATGCTCCAAAATGCTCTTGCACAAAAAAAGACTGTATCTGTTCCTCACTTATACAAATATTATGAGGCTTCACAACTCTCATTTATCCCAATGGTCTACTCTGGTGACCATGCTCCGAAGTGGATGCACCTGGAAAATTCTCTAAGGGCTTGTTCAAATCTAGGGCGTTTTCGGCCTTTTTTCAAGCGCAGGCGATTTTCAAAATGAGAAGGTTCATATCAGCATGTTTAGTCCGCTTTGCGTTCCGCAAAGAGGTGCCTGTACCATTTTTCGGGCGATTTTGGTCTAATGGAAGATATAGGAAGAGCGTTAAACACTTCACAAAATCTCTTTGTGCGGCGATTGCATTCACGATTTTAAGAATAAATGCATTGTATTTATAATTTTCCGGTCATAGAGTTAACTTCCTGAATTGTGTCAGGGAGTGAATTAAAAATTGCTCCACAAAAGCGCAGGCAAGGGCCGGGAGGCACTAAAAAATTGTGCACAAAATCGCAAAACGCTTGCGTTTGGGATTTCGATTTTAGACGTGAACAAGGCCTTAATGGAGGGATGTGTTGTGGGCGCAACAGTGGAAACACAGAGTCAGATTTACAGTGGCTTGTAAAAGTATCATTGATGTTTTCCACATTTTGTCACATTACTGCCACAAACATGAATCAATTTTATTGGAATTTCATGTGAAAGACTAATACAAAGTGGTGTACACGTGAGAAGTGGAACAAAAATCACACATGATTCCAAACATTTTTTACAAATCAATAACTGCAAAGTGGAGTGTGCGTAATTATTCGGCCCCCTTTGGCCTGAGTGCAGTCAGTTGCCCATAGACATTGCCTGATGAGTGCTAATGACTAAATAGAGTGCACCTGTGTGTAATCTAATGTCAGTACAAATACAGCTGCTCTGTGACGGCCTCAGAGGTTGTCTAAGAGAATCTTGGGAGCAACAACACCATGAAGTCCAAAGAACACACCAGACAGGTCAGGGATAAACTTATTGAGAAATATAAAGCAGGCTTAGGCTACAAAAAGATTTCCAAAGGCTTGAACATCCCATGGAGCACTGTTCAAGCGATCATTCAGAAATGGAAGGAGTATGGCACAACTGTAAACCTACCAAGACAAGGCCGTCCACCTAAACTCACAGGCCGAACAAGGAGAGCGCTAATCAGAAATGCAGGCAAGAGGCCCATGGTGACTCTGGACGACCTGAAGAGATCTACAACTCAGGTGGGGGAATCTGTTCATAGGACAACTATTAGTCATGCACTGCACAAAGTAGCCTCTTATGGAAGAGTGACAAGAAGAAAGCCATTGTTAACAGAAAAGCATAAGAAGTCCCGTTTGCAGTTTGCCACAAGCCATGTGGGGGACACAGCAAACATGTGGAAGAAGGTGCTCTGGTCGGATGAGACCAAAATTGAACTTTTTGGCCAAAATGCAAAACGCTATGTGTGGCAGAAAACTAACACTGCACATCACTCAGAACACACCATCCCCACTGTCAAATATGGTGGTGTCAGCATCATGCTCTGGGTTTGCTTCTCTTCAGCAGGGACAGGGAAGCTGGTCAAAGTTGATAGGAAGATGGATGGAGCCAAATACAGGGCAATCTTGGAAGAAAACCTCTTGGAGTCTGCAAAAGACTTGAGACTGGGGCGAAGGTTCACCTTCCAGCAGGACAACAACCCTAAACCTAAAGCCAGGGCAACAATGGAATGGTTTAAAACAAAACATATCCATGTGTTAGAATGGCCCAGTCAAAGTCCAGATCTAAATCCAATTGATAATCTGTGGCAAGATCTGAAAACTGCTGTTTACAAATGCTGTCCATGTAATCTGACTGAGCTGGAGCTGTTTTGCAAAGAAAAATGGGCAAGGTTTTAAGTCTCTAGATGTGCAAAGCTGGTAGAAACATACCCTAAAAGACTGGCAGCTATAATTGCAGCAAAAGGTGGTTTTACAAAGTATTGACTCAGGGGGCTGAATAATTACGCACACCCCACTTTGCAGTTATTGATTTGTAAAAAATGTTTGGAATCATGCATGATTTTTATTCCATTTCTCACGTGTACACCACTTTGGGCTTGATTCACAAAGCGGTGCTAACCTACTTAGCACGTCTAAAGTCTTTAGACGTGCTAACCAGTGTGCTAAGTAGGTTAGCACCGGATTTCTCAATCAGATCGCGCACTAACTTTGCGTGCGTAAAGTTTTACGCGCGCTAAGTCCTATAGGCTTTAATGGGCACTTCGCGCGGTGCGCCCTGCGCTCTGTGCAGTACGCGCGTAAACATTTACGCGCATAAAGTTTTATGCGTGAAAAGCTTGTTTAGACGTGCTAAGGGGCTTTTCACAGGCGTGCTAACAGTTAGCACCGCTTTGTGAATCAAGCCCTTTGTGTCTTACATGTGGAATTCCAATAAAATGGATTCATGTTTGTGGCAGTAATGTGACAAAATGTGGAAAACTTCAAGGGGGCCGAATACTTTTGGAAACCACTGTAAGTACAATTTGCAGTCTCAGCTCTTTCGGCTCCTGGAGTTTTTCCAGAACCCTCATTTTCCAGAGGGTTTAAATGCTGGTGCTTTTCACTGTTAGGTTCACAATAATATCACTTCTTTGAAGGTTATGTTGGATAGAGGTTGGATTAGTCTCAGGCATTTTATCATGGAGCAATTTCATTTCCCAGCTAGTGAATACTTTAGAGTTTGTCAATTAAATAAATATATACTATCCCTGTCCAAACCTCACCAGGAGATTAAGCTTAGTTCTTTTGAGTCCATATGCCTCTCTGACTCGCTGCATAAGGGTACTTTGTCCTTTTTATGCTCTGTGTTGTATGGTAATCCAGTAGACTCAAAGTTCCCATTTCAACTTGAATGGGAAAAAGACTGTCACATCACAGAAGACTCTGAGCAGTGACTGCAGTGTTTTGATACCCTATCTAATGCCTAGTACACACCATACAATTTTCTGTTAGAATTTCTGTAAGATTTTGTGTAATTAGATTTTTTTACTGTAAAGTACTGGTAGAGACTGGTCATTATCTCTGGTGCATTGTCTTCTGGTTAGAACAATGCTTAAGGTAGCCATACACTGGTCGATTTACCATCAGATTCGAACAACAGATAGATCCCTCTCTGATCGAATCTGATCAGAGAGGGATCGTATGGCTACCTTTGCTGCAAACAGATTGTGAACCAATTTCAGCCTGACACCGTTCACAATCTGTTGTGGTGGTGGTGCTGGTGTTGCTGCTGCCACTGCTCCCCCCGCCGCCGCCATACATTACCTGCTCCGCCGGCACGACTGCCCCCGTTCACCGCTGCTCCGTCTCCGCTCTGGTCTCCAGCGCCCTCTACTGTTTAAACTTCCTGCCGGGCTAGAAGAAGTGAAGCATGCCGGACCCGGAGACCAGACCAGCGCGGAGACGGAGCAGCGGTGAACAGGGGCAGTCGTGCCGGCGGAGCAGGTAATGTATGCGGGCTCTATTGCGTCGGTCGTCGGGTACTCGAACGCCGCTAGCGACGCGCTCCCTACCTTCGGGCGATTGACGGTAATTTTCCGCATGGAGCGATCGACGGGATCGGACGGGATAGATCGAAATTTGGCATGTTGCGGGAACGATGTGACAGCAGATTCGATCCCAGTGATCGAATCTGCTGTCGATCTGGCGGGAGTCGGCCTAGTGTATGGCCAGCTTTAATTGCTAGGCAGATAGATGGTTAGATAATTTCCAAATTATCTATCTGGCAGGTAAATCTTACAGAACATTTTACAGAAACTTGTATGGTGTGTACTAGGCATCAGGGAAGTCTGCAGGTAACTCACATGGAGGTCTCAATAAAAGTGTGTACACACGCACTTCTATAAGAAACAACGGGTCTGCCAGACCCTCCCGCTGGGCGGGCGTTCCAGCGATAGTAGGGCGTGTGTACAGTCTGTTGGCAACCTGATAACACTGTTTCTGAACGATCCGCTCAGAAACAGTGTTATCAGTCTGCCGACAGACTGTACACACACTCTACTATAGCTGGAACGCCCGCCCAGCGGGAGGGTCTGACGGACCCGTCGTGCCTTATAATAGTGCTTGTGTACGCACCTTAAAGGATACTGCAGCCGAAAGGCTGCATAGAGATAAAACCTGCATTGTATAGGTAAAGAAAAGGACATACTCATCGTTCCCCTCGCTCCCTGCCGTCGGGTCCCGCTCGTCAGCCACAGCTCCCGGTACTGGCCGACTCTCCTGACCCCTGACCCGGACATACTGCGCCGCACATGCGCAGTATGTCCTGTAATCTTCGCTTCTGACGTCGCATCATGACGCCAGAAGTACGGACACTCCCCTGCCTCCTGCGTGTGTGCTCCAGCGGCTCCACTATAAAGCTAGCATAGTGGAGCCGCTGGAGCGCACACGCAGGAGGCGGGGGAGTGTCCGTACTTCTGGCGTCATGATGCGACGCCAGAAGCGAAGATTACAGGACATACTGCGCATGTGCGGCACAGTATGTCCGGGTCAGGGGTCAGGAGAGTCGGCCAGTACCGGGAGCTGTGGCTGACGAGCAGGACCCGACGGCAGGGAGCGAGGGGAGCGGTGAGTATGTCCTTTTCTTTACCTATACAATGCAGGTTTTATCTCTCTGCAGCCTTTCGGCTGCAGTATCCTTTAAAGAGAACCTGAGGTGGGTTTGAAGAATGTTATCTGCATGCAGAGGCTGGATCTGCCTATACAGCCCAGCCTCTGTTGCTATCCCAAACCCCCCTAAGGTCCCCCTGCACTCTGCAATCCCTCATAAATCACAGCCACGCTGCTGACAAACATCTTGTCAGAGCTGGCTGTGTTTATCTCTATAGTGTCAGTCTGCTGCTCTCCCCGCCTCCTGCAGAACTCCGATCAACGCCTGCATCCCTTCCCTCCCTGCTGATTGGAGGGAAGGGATGGGGGCAGGGACCGGAGCTATGCAGGAGGCGGGGGAGCAGCCGAGACTGACACTACAGATGTAAACACAGCCTCACAGCACGGCTGTGATTTATGGGGGATTGCAGAGTGCAGGGGGACCTTAGGGGGGTTTGGGATAGCAACAGAGGCTGGGCTGTATAGGCAGATCCAGCCTCTGTATGCAGATAACATTCTTTAAACACACCTCGGGTTCTCTTTAAGGGCCCGTTCACACTTATAATCGCAGATTACCCCAGGCGTTTTGCGGGAGTGATTTTCCCGCGATTACCGCGGAAAAATCACTGGACACTGCGGCGGTTTTGGAGCGATCGCGATTAGTGTGCTTTGCACGCTAATCACGATCGCTAATCGCGGAACGCTGGTCGCCGGCAAACCGTTGCATGCAGCGCGGTTGCAGTTATCGCTAACCGCAACCGCGGCAGTGAGAACACTGCCACTCGCTACATTGTGTAGCGGTTTTTGCTAAACAGCTAGCGGTTTGCCGTGAGCGGGAATCGCGCGATTCCCGCTCAGGTGAGAACGGGCCCTAAAGCAGGATTGTCACCGTAAAAAAATCAAATTTCAACAGCAACTGGTCTGAGTGTATTAAGTGATAAAGATGCTAATGCTGCATTCAAAACTTTTTCTGCTGTTATGATTTGGAGTTATCACATACCTTAGGAGCATATTCAGTTGCATGCTGGGGGTTCTTTTTATCTATAATTTATTCCTCCTCTTCCCTTTATTTCCCTGCCTAGCTGAAACATGATACTCTGCTCACTTGTGTTTACAAGCAAGGCTGAGGTGACTCAGCGACTGGAGGAGAAAATAAAAAAAAAGTTAAGGGAAGAAATGATATCAGCATTTAGCCTCAAACTGTGGTCAAAATACATGGTTCCCACCAGGAATAGAATTCTCTTTATTTACTATATAAAATTCACTGAAATCAAAACAGGGACAGTACAATACATGTGTTATGTAAGTAGATCAAGTATTTATCTACCTATATATGTGTTTTTTTCCCCTGGCACAGTATGGCTAATCCTCCTGCTTTAAGGGTGTTGCATATGTCTTATATGGTTCCTGAGAAGCTCCATCAGATCTATCTAGACAGGGAGGAGACGTGTTTACGTGGATGCCAGAATACAGGCTCCATGTATCATATTTGGTGGTCTCATCCGATTGCAGCTAGATTATGGAATAAAATCATTAATTTGTTTAACAACATTTTATCACGTCATCTTAATTTAGATCCCACTATCTGTTTGTTGGGTTTGCAACCTGAAAATGTACGGATTGCTAAACACAACTGATCCAGTTTATTGCAAATGCCACAAAAACCTACATTGCCTCCCAATGGCTGCGTAATTCACTGTCATACAGTATAATGATCGAATACCATGATATCATGATTAACAAAAAAAAAAATTAAGGCCAATTTAGCAGATAGAAACCATCATTTTGATAAAACATGGCTGCCTTGGGCTCAGAATGTCTCCTTCCTTGGGGTTGATGTGCTCTCTTACAGTTTTAGAGGGCTTCCCTTACAAATGTTATATCTGAACGTGTGCTCTGAATGTGTGCTCTGAATGTGTGCTCTATCGTGGCCAGTAATATATCTATCAGTGACCATTGTGAATGTAGTTTTTGTTGTCTGTCCTGTTATGACACCTGTTTATTTAACTTTGCCTAGTTATTGCTAGCTGTTATCAGTGGAACTTCTCTCCAGCTACTATGCTGTATTACTATGTATTGGCTATAGAAGTGTGATGAAACGCGGAAAAGCAGCCGCCTCTGCTCAGCGTGAAGCGGCTGCTTCTATGGAGAGCAGGGCGGAACGCGGAAAAACCGCCGCGTCTGACGCGGCGGTTAGCGCGCATGGCCCCGTTACTAACACTCTGTCCCTGCGCGGGGAGGCCGCCACATGTGCTGTGAGCGGTGCGACCAACCCCGCGCATGGGACCACAGAGACTTTGCAAGACAGTATCGGTGTGGCTGGGACTCATAGTCCCTCTAGGTTCAGAATGACGCACGTGCGCGCGGAGAGTCAGAACTTATATGGCAGCCAGAAAAAGGTCAGCTGACCTGGTCGGTCAGCTGACGACTCTGCTCCTTCCCATTGGTCCAGCACTTAGGGAGGTGCTGGAGAATGTCTGTGTATATATACTGCCGGCTGTTCAGTTGCTGGTTGTCTGGCGTGCGATCACTACGTTGTAGCACTCAGACCTGAGTCAGATCCTAGTGTGCCGGGACCAGCTGGAGCTGTAATCCTACACTTAGCTAGATTCTATTGATAGTCTAAAGCAGTGCTGTCCAACTTCACGGGCATGGAGGGCCGTTTTTTTTTTCCAGGCCACATGGTGGAGGGCCGGAATACCGCCCCCCCCCCCCCCCCCCCCCGGGAAAAAAAATCCTAGCAGCAGTTTCCCCACAAAATGCAACCAGATTGGGAGCAGATTTCCCCACAAAATGCAACCAGATTGGGAGCAGATTTCCCCACAAAACGCATTCGGATTGGCTGCAGATCTACCCACAAAACGGATTTGGATTGGCTGCAGATTTACCCACAAAACGCATTCAGGATTGGCTGCAGATTTACCCACAAAACGCATTCAGGATTGGCTGCAGATTTACCCACAAAACGCATTCAGGTTTGGCTGCAGATTTACCCACAAAACGCATTCAGGATTGGCTGCAGATTTATCCACAAAACGCATTCTGGATTGGCTGCAGATTTACCCACAACACGCAGTCTGGATTGGCTGCAGATATACCCACAAAACGCAGTCTGGATTGGCTGCAGATATACCCACAAAATGCAGTCTGGATTGGCTGCAGATTTACCCACAAAACGCAGTCTGGATTGGCTGCAGATATACCCACAAAACGCAGTCTGGATTGGCTGCAGATATACCCACAAAACGCAGTCTGGATTGGCTGCAGATATAACCACAACACGCAGTCTGGATTGGCTGCAGATATACCCACAAAACGCAGTCTGGATTGGCTGCAGATATACCCACAACACGCAGTCTGGATTGACTGCAGATATACCCACAAAACGCAGTCTGGATTGGCTGCAGATATACCCACCAAACGCAGTCTGGATTGGCTGCAGATATACCCACCAAACGCAGTCTGGATTGGCTGCAGATATACCCACAAAACGCAGTCTGGATTGGCTGCAGATATACCCACAAAACGCAGTCTGGATTGGCTGCAGATATACCCACAAAACGCAGTCTGGATTGGCTGCAGATATACCCACAAAACGCTGTCTGGATTGGCTGCAGATATACCCACAACACGCAGTCTGGATTGGCTGCAGATATACCCACAAAACGCAGTCTGGATTGGCTGCAGATATACCCACAAAACGCACTCTGGATTGGCTGCAGATATACCCACAAAACACACTCTGGATTGGCTGCAGATATACCCACAAAACGCAGTCTGGATTGGCTGCAGATATACCCACACAACACGCAGTCTGGATTGGCTGCAGATATACCCACAAAACGCAGTCTGGATTGGCTGCAGATATACCCACAACACGCAGTCTGGATTGGCTGCAGATATACCCAGTATTCTCCCCAGAATTTTTTTCCAGCTGGGTGGCATGAAATAGTAGCCGGGTGGCATGAAAAAGCAGCCGGGTGGGGCGAGATGAAAATGCAGGGCAACTCTGCTTACAGCATAGGAGGAGGTGAGGAGGTGAGGAGGTGAGCCGATGACAGCCGGGTGGTCTCCAAATCTAGCCGGGTGGAGCACCCGGCTAAAAGAGCCTGGGGAGAACACTGTATACCCACAACACGCAGTCTGGATTGGCTGCAGATATACCCACACAACACGCAGTCTGGATTGGTTGCAGATATACCCACAAAACGCAGTCTGGATTGGCTGCAGATATACCCACAACACGCAGTCTGGATTGGCTGCAGATATACCCACAACACGCAGTCTGGATTGGCTGCAGATATACCCACAACACGCAGTCTGGATTGGCTGCAGATATACCCACAAAACACAGTCTGGATTGGCTGCAGATATACCCACAACACGCAGTCTGGATTGGCTGCAGATATACCCACAACACGCAGTCTGGATTGGCTGCAGATATACCCACAACACACAGTCTGGATTGGCTGCAGATATACCCACAACATGCAGTCTGGATTGGCTGCAGATATACCCACAACACGCAGTCTGGATTGGCTGCAGATATACCCACAACACGCAGTCTGGATTGGCTGCAGATATAGCCACAACACGCAGTCTGGATTGGCATGGCGTCAGATCGGCTGCTACAATGTAAAATTACAGCCCCCCTGCATTCCGCTCGTTGCCCCGTGCTGCTGCTGCCGCCGCCTCACCTTAGATCGGCTGCTACATTTCTCAGCCCCCCTCCGCTAGTTCCCCCCATGCTGCTGCCGCCGTCTCTCCTCAGATCAGCGGCGGGCAAGAGATAGCAACCAGCCAGACCAGCGCACGGCAGCCGCGTGTTGAATTTAAATGCAGAAAGTGACATCATCGGTCACGTCCTGCATTTAAAGTCCCCCGTGCGGCTGACGTGCGCTGGTCTGGCTGGTTACTATCTCCTGCTTGCCGCCGATCTGAGGTGAGACGGCGGCAGCAGCACGGGGGGAACGGAGCGGAGGGGGGGTACATTTAAATTATAGCACCCGAGGCATGGGGGAAAAAAACAAAACAAAAAGTCCCCTCAGCTCTGGGGACTCGGGGCTAACACTGCCACAGCAGGGGGGGCCGCAGCAGAAGGCCTGGCGGGCCAGTTCCTAGATCTGTTAGTGACATCCCCTCCAAGGTGTCACTCCCGTTCTGTCCTTCCTACCTTCAGCCTGACTCCTCCCCCGGGAGATTCCAGGTCTTCGGAAGGAATCTGTATTTGTACTCCTTGCTGTACGGAACTTGTTCCTGAGGTTCAGTCCTCAAAGTATTACTGTTACACCAAACACTCTTACTCTACTCAGGTGTCCAGAGGTTAGCTTATATATCTGATTATCGGTGATACTGCAGATCATCAATAATCTGGTATATATCTGCATTCCCAGTGATACTGCAGATCACCGGTAATCAGATTCTCTCTGTGTTACACCGATCGTTACAGAACGCCAGACCAAATACAAAATGGACGCAAACACTGATCGTCTGGGTGTACTTGCCACAGCGGTGGACAACATCAATCAAGTACTGGGCACCCATAGAACTCTTATTGATGCCCTATCAGGGTCTGTACAAACCCTCCAGACATCAGTGGATCATGTGCGATCCCCTTCTAGCTCTGACATACGTATGCCTGTACCTGAAAGATTTTCCGGCCACAGATCTGACTTCCGGAATTTTAGGAGTAGAGTGTTGTCCTATTTTGAGTTGAGACCCCAATCTTCAGGTACTGAGACCCAGAGGGTCACGTTTATTAAAACTTTGTTGTCCGGCGACTCCCAGACTTGGGCGTATAGCCTGCCCACCGGAGACAAAGCTCTTACCTCTGTAGAGGAATTCTTTAAAGCCATGACAGTAATTTACGACGATTCGGACCTTGCCTCGACTTCTGAGCGGAAGCTCAAACGTTTGCGTCAAGGCAAAGGTCCGGTCGAAGATTACGCGGCCGAATTTAGGAGGTGGTCAGTTACGGCCAGGTGGGACACTTATGCCCTGTTAGATTGTTTTTTGTCAGGGCTGTCCGATGAGGTCTCTGATCTGATGCTAAGTCAGCCCGAGCCCAGAACAGTCGATGAGGCCATCTCAGCGGCCATCCGAATCGAC
This sequence comes from Hyperolius riggenbachi, assembly GCF_040937935.1. Taxonomy (NCBI): domain Eukaryota; kingdom Metazoa; phylum Chordata; class Amphibia; order Anura; family Hyperoliidae; genus Hyperolius; species Hyperolius riggenbachi. The sequence continues at coordinate 394,886,165 of NC_090647.1, read as the reverse complement.
CGCAGGCTGTGCTACCAAAAACAGACCAGGGGTAGTTCCCGTGTCAGAATGGTGTCTTACACCACAGTCCCAGCGACTCCACCTCCTACTGTCTCATCTTCTCCTGCCTTGCCTCCACCCGAGCTGATGCAGATTGGTCGGTCAAAACTGACCCAGGTGGAGCGAAGACGGAGAATGACCGAACAGCTGTGTCTGTATTGTGCTGAAGGGGGGCATAGAGTACGAAACTGCCCTAATAAGCCGGGAAACGCTACCGCCTAGGAGTTGTAGGGGGTAACACCCTAGGCGCCCGACTCTTACCCCTAGAAGATAAACGGTTGCTTCTTCCTTGTATTGTTACATGGGAAGATAAGACCGAGGTCACTGAAGCTTTTGTTGATTCTGGCTCTGCAGCTAATTTTATGGACTTTGAGTTTGCTAAAAGGTTGGGTATTTCACTCACCCCGGTAAAACCACCCGTCCAGGTTACAGCAGTGGATGATTCCCCCCTGCAGAGGAATCACCCATTATCACAGACACCAGAGGTGGGAGTCACTATAGGGGTGCTGCACAGAGAGAGATTGCAGTTCTTTGTGCTACATATGACAACCTCCACCATTATCCTTGGCATGCCATGGTTGCACCTCCATTCTCCACACATCGATTGGGCCACTGGTCAGTTGACAGGCTGGTCGGCTCGATGCTTTCAGCAGTGTTTAGGGAAGGTGACTTTGGGTCAAACCAGGATTCATGTGGAGGGTGTGCCAGAACAATATTCGGAATATGCTGATGTATTTTGTCCCAAAGCAGCAGACAAGTTACCCCCACATTGCCCTATCGATTGTCCCATTGATCTCCGTTCAGGTTGTATGCCCCCCCCCCACCCCCGGGGCCATTTGTACAATTTGTCTGGGCCTGAAAAATTGACCATGCAAGAATACATCCGTGAAAATTTGGCCAAGGGCTTCATTCGCCCGTCCCGGTCACCTGCTGGGGCAGGTTTCTTTTTTGTTAAGAAAAAAGACGGAGGCCTGCGGCCCTGCATTGATTACCGGGGCCTAAATAAAATTACGGTAAATAACCGCTATCCGTTGCCACTGATAGACGACTTATTCACGCAGGTCACCAACGCTAAGATCTTTTCGAAGTTAGATTTACGGGGTGCGTACAACCTGATACGAATTAGGAAGGGCGATGAGTGGAAAACGGCCTTTAATACGCCCGACGGGCATTACGAATACCTGGTGATGCCCTTCGGGTTATGTAATGCCCCGGCCGTTTTCCAAGAGCTCATCAATGAGGTCTTCAGGGAGGTGTTGGGGAGATTCGTTCTCGTGTATCTTGATGATATACTTATTTTCTCCAACAACCTCTCTGAGCATAGGACCCATGTGAGATTCATGCTGGACAAACTGAGGCGGAACTCACTTTACGCTAAATTGGAGAAATGTATATTTGAAGTAACATCTGTCACCTTTCTGGGGTACATTATTTCCACCTCGGGCTTGTCTATGGACCCTGCCAAGGTTTCCGCTGTTCTGGATTGGCCTCAGCCGGTTGGGTTGAAGTCTCTTCAGCGGTTTTTGGGCTTCGCAAACTACTATAGAAGGTTCATTAAGGGGTACTCCACGGTCATTGCACCCCTCACCAGTCTCACTAAAAAGGGGGCAGATACTACGCACTGGTCTTCTGAAGCTCTACAGGCATTCTCCACCCTGAAGGATTTGTTCTGTTCAGCACCTATCCTTAGACATATGGACACTTCTTTCCCCTTTATTGTTGAGGTAGATGCCTCAGAGGTCGGGGTGGGGGCTGTGCTGTCTCAGCGATCTGGCTTGCAGGGTCGAATGCACCCATGTGCCTCCTTCTCTCGTAGGTTCTCCCCAGCAGAGAGAAACTACGATATTGGCAACAGGGAGCTCCTGGCCATTAAATTGGCTTTTGAAGAATGGCGACATTTGTTAGAGGGAGCTGAACATACGATCACGGTTTACACTGATCACAAGAACCTGGAATACATCGAAGGGGCTAAAAGGTTGAGCCCCCGTCAGGCTCGATGGTCGTTATTTTTCTCTAGGTTCAGATTTATTATTACTTATACTCCAGGTAGCAAAAATATTAAGGCGGATGCTTTGTCCAGGTGCTTTGAGCCAGAGAGAGCACAGCCCTCCGTCCCAGAGACTATTGACCCACAAAAATTGGTGCTGGCTGCAACTGAAACTTGGGAAGACTGGAAGGAGACTTTAAGTCCCTTTCAGCAGGACATCCCGGAAGGAATGCCTTAAGGGGTCATGTTCATTCCTCTGCCTTTCCGTCTCCAGATCTTAGAGATGTTCCATGCGCACAAGAATGCTGGACATCCTGGGGCATCCAGAACACAAGATCTTGTGGCCAGGTGTGCCTGGTGGCCTTCCTTGTCGGCAGATTGCAAGGAATTTGTTAGGGAATGTGCAATATGTGCAAAAAGCAAGCCCTCCCGGCTGGCACCTGTCGGTACCTTGCAGCCTTTACCCGCCCCGAGTGAACCGTGGACCCACCTGTCCATGGATTTTGTGGGTGAGCTTCCCAGGTCAGAAGGCATGTCGGTCATTTGGGTGGTAGTCGACCGCTTCAGCAAGATGGCCCATTTCGTGCCCTTGAAAGGACTCCCCTCAGCCCAGGAATTGGCCGATTTGTTCATAGTCCACGTTTTCCGGCTGCATGGCATTCCGGAAAACATAGTGTCAGATCGGGGAGTCCAATTCGTCTCTAGATTCTGGAGGGCATTTTGCCACCAAATGGGCATGAAGCTGTCATTTTCGTCGGGCTACCACCCACAGACCAATGGGCAGACTGAACGGATCAATCAGTCTTTGGAGCAGTTCTTAAGATGTTACGTTGCGGAGGCACAGAATGACTGGGTAATATTTCTACCCTTCGCAGAATTCGCACAGAATAATTTGAAGAGTTCTTCTTCTGGTTTTTCTCTGTTCCAGATTGTGACAGGGAGATCGCCCAAATTCTCCCCTTTGCCAGTAGCCTCTACTCCGTTTCCAACTCTGGAGGCTTGGCAGAGGGCATTTAAAGATATTTGGTGGACGGTAAAGAGTAATTTGGAAAGGGCATTTCAGAGTCCATGTGGGTCCTACTCCTCCTCCTCCTGTGCTGGTGGATAGTCAACCGGAGTATGAAGTAGAAAAAATGTTGGACTCACGTATAGTGCAGAACTCAGTACAATATCTAGTGCACTGGAAAGGGTATGGTATTGAGGAAAGAAGGTGGGTACCTGAGAATCGCATGCATGCTGATAAATTGAAGAGGGAGTTCCACACTTTACATCCAGAAAAGCCTGGAAGGAGCTGTCCGGAGTCCACTCCTCGGGGGGTGAGGGGGGGTTACTGTGATGAAACGCGGAAAAGCAGCCGCCTCTGCTCAGCGTGAGGAGGCTGCTTCTATGGAGAGCAGGGCAGAACGCGGAAAAACCGCCGCGTCTGACGCGGCAGTTAGCGCGCATGGCCCCGTTACTAACACTCTGTCCCTGCGCGGGGAGGCAGCCGCATGTGCTGTGAGCGGTGCGACCAACCCCGCGCATGGGACCGCAGAGACCTTGCAAGACAGTATCGGTGTGGCTGGGACTCATAGTCCCTCTAGGTTCAGAATGACGCGCGTGCGTGCGGAGAGGCAAAACTTATATGGCAGCCAGAAAAAGGTCAGCTGACCTGGTCGGTCAGCTGGCGACTCTGCTCCTTCCCATTGGTCCAGCACTTAGGGAGGTGCTGGAGAATGTCTGTGTATATATACTGCTGGCTGTTCAGTTGCTGGTTGTCTGGCGTGCGATCACTACGTGGTAGCACTTAGACCTGAGTCAGATCCTAAAGTGTGCCGGGACCAGCTGGAGCTGTAATCCTACACTTAGCTAGATTCTATTGATAGTCTAAAGTACTAGTTTGATTGTGATTATCTGTTATGACCTTCTGCCTGCCTGACTATTCTTCTGAACTCTGATCCTGTACCTTGCCATTCTGATACTCTGTTGCCGAACCCCGGCTCGTCCTTAGACTCTGCATCTGCCTCCTGATTTTGTACCTCAATATTTCTGATACCCTGTTGCCGAACCCTGCCTGTACTTTAACCACTTGCCGACCAGGGCTTTTCTGAATGATCTGTGCTGCGTAGGCTCTCCAGCCCGCAGCACAGATCAGGTTTTAGCCAGGGCGATCAGACTTACCCCCTTTTTTCCCCACTAGGGGGATGTCCTGCTGGGGGGGTCTGATCGCCGCCGGCTCTCTGCGCTTTGCGGGGGCTCTTCACAGCCCCCCTCTGCAGCGTTTTCAGCGCTCCGTCCCTCTCCCTCCCTTCCCCTCTGAGCCGCGCAGGACGGATATCCGTCCTGCGCATTGTAGGATAGGCTTCAGCCTATCAAATGACGGCGATCCCCGGCCAATCAGAGGCCGGGGAACGCCGATCTGCCTTACGGCGCTGCTGCGCAGCAGCGCCGTATGATGTAAACAGCGGGGATTTCTTCCCCGCGTGTTTACATTTTGCCGGCGAGCCGCGATCGGCGGCTCTCCGGCTGTTCACAGAGACAGCCTCCGTGAACGGACATGGAAAGGCCGCTCGAACGAGCGTCCGTTTCCATGGAAACTTGCAGACGACCAGTTTACGCCAATCGGCGTTAGCTGGTCGTCAAGAGGTTAGACTCCGCCTCTGCCTTCTGAATCTGTACTTTATCTGTCCGTGTGTTTTCGACCTGGCTTGTCCGACCTCGAGAACTGACCTTACTGTTAGAGGCAGTTCCTAGATCTGTTAGTGACACCCCCTCCAGGGTGTCACTCCCGTTCTGTCCTTCCTACCTTCAGCCTGACTCCTCCCCCGGGAGAGTCCAGGTCTTCGGAAGGAATCTGTATTTGTACTCCTTGCTTTACGGAACTTGTTCCTGAAGTTCAGTCCTCAAAGTATTACTGTTACACCAAACACTCTTACTCTACTCAGGTGTCCAGAGGTTAGCTTATATATCTGATTATCGGTGATACTGCAGATCATCAATAATCTGGTATATATCTGCATTCCCAGTGATACTGCAGATCACCGGTAATCAGATTCTCTCTGTGTTACACCGATCGTTACACGAAGTCTCTACATTTTGACCCCACTTGTTTATTACATTCTGTATGTACTATTTACGTGGCTGGCAAATAAAAGATTTTGAAACTAAAATTTTGGTGAGTAATTTGTGGTCCACATTAATCAAATAAGTGGGGCGGTGGTTTTTGCATATGTGAAGGTCCCTGTTTTATTTTGCTAGGACCACAATAGTGGATCTATTGATGCCTGTCCTTAATATATTCCCTTCTCTGATAGAGACAAATTATCTAACCAGGTGGCTAATATCTCACAAGATATCTTGTAGTAGGAAGCTGGTAACCCATTTGGGCCAGGGGCTTTGAATTGCTTCTTTTATAGCCTTGTTTACCTCTTCCAATGAAATGGGAGCATTCATTAAATCATTATGCGCTGTTGTGATGTGGGGTAAATTTAATCGACCAAGAAAGTCCTCTATTGTTTTGTCTGTTGACGACTTGTTGTTACTATACAGGGTTTTGTAAAAATCCACAAAAAACAGGTTGGATATCTCGGATGGATTGCAGGTTAATCCCCCCCCCCCCCCCCCCCCAGGAAGTTTCAGTGGGTGGAATTTGCTCGCCTTTTGTCTGCCCGATAATTTATTAGGTAGTGGCCTATGAAACTTGTTTGCCAGGTAATCATTTTTTTGGCCCAGTCATCTAAATGAGCATGCTACCTCCTCAGATGTAATGATATCCAGTTGTTCTCTCACAGATTGAATCCATCTCAAGTCTGCTATTGTCACATCTGAGGGAAGATTTGACACTAGTTTTCTATGAAGCAATTTTGTCCTTTTTAATGTGTAAGGCCATGCTTATCAATTAACCCATAATGTATGTTTTATGGACATCCCACCACACATTGACAGAAGTGTTGTTTGGATCATTGTTTAAGAAGTATTCCTCCATAAAGGTTTTTATCTTATTAACATTCTCTGAATTTGTCAGTATAAATGGGGGCAGTTTCTATTTAGATTTGCTAGAGGTAGCATGGTTTGAGGCAAAGGTGGTGAACATCAAGGAATGGTCAGATAGTAGTGAGTGTATAATAGTGAGTGTATAATAGGATAGTAGTGAGTGTATAATTCTAGAATTCTCGAGCTCTTCATACCCACTATGAGTGCTCTAGATCCAAAGATGTAATCAATCCTTGAGGAGCTCATATGCTGATGGGAGAAAAATGAGTACTCTGTCCTGTTGGGATGAGCTTCCCTCCAGCAGTCTACTAGATTTAATTAATTTCATAATGTGTAGAATGACTTTGGGGGTGGGAGGCAGGAACTTGAACCTGGGCCCTTTTGACTATTTCTTTGTGTTGTATGCAGCGTTCATATCTCCCCCTAAAATTACATTGTTCTGCAGTAGACAGTGGGATGTGGGGGGATGGGTGGAAAAACAAGGGGTGGGGGAGAGCGCACTCAGGTTGTCATTCAATGAAAATGGCCAGCCGGCCGTGGAATATTCTCACCTGGATCTGTGGCTGACGGTCCCATACGGGGTGGCCAGCAGAAAGGCTTTGTCCCACTTGGACCGGGGACCAAGTCTTGGCAGAAGTCCTCCTCCACAAGGCGTGAAGACGATAGCTTCCTTCAGAGCTGTAGTAGCAGGCTGCTGTTCTGGTATATTTTCCACCTAGCCTGAGTGCTGTGATGCCACTATAGGCGGCTGCACTGTCAGGCAGTCGTGGGTGGATTAAGAAATTTGAGTTTAAGCGATTTGCCAGTGCAAGTGTATGCAAGTAGGAAATAGACGGCGGCTGCCGTGTGAATCAAAAGTAAATACTTTTATTGTAGCTAAGCAACACATTTCAGAGGGCTCAACCCTCTTTCATCAGGCTAAAATATTGTTACAATTGAGATGAGTTTATATACAATGCACTCTTCATTGATTGGTGTGACATGGAGTGGGAGATTATCCAATCCCACGTCAGTATGCTGATATGCTGGTGGACCATGATGCATTGTAGTTAAAATGAAGTCGCTGTGAGTGGGTTATTCTCATCGCAAGAAGGGTTTAAAAGGAAAGGAAGGGATGCTCTCAAATAGAGATCCATGGGTAAATGGATGCTTTGAATACTTAATTAGATAATTGAGGAACGTCCCACTTTATATGGATTATGTCATGTGTTAGTGTCACATCATTAAACTGTATAATAATACATCTATGGCTCATAATACATAGAAATGGGTCATGCCATAATATTGTCACATATTATTAAAATTACATTGTTGACTATATTTCCTTAATTTCTCTAGGACCCCAGCAAAGAATGTACCGTTTCATACAGAATTATTATTATCATTATTTATTGTATTTATAAAGTGCCAACATATTATGGACAATAAATAGGGATACATACATTGCAACAAGGGGTGATAGACAGAGCATAGCACAAGGTTATACATGCAATCAGGGTATATAATGCGTTTTACAGAGACCCGGCAAAACCCGGCAAAACAAGTCCGAGTTAGTTTGCTGCCCTGATTGGAACGCAAGCCTCCAGCCCATGATGTCTCTTTGCCACCTTTAACTCCCTACATTAACCCCACTCCTTCCCCCCTAGCTCCACCATCTCAGCCAATGACTTTGCCGCAGCTATCCAGAATGAACTCTCCCTCCTACATTCCTCAATTCCCTCCAACTCCCACCAGGCCACTGCCATGACTCACCTTCCAGGCGTCTCCCATGCCCCCCCCCCCACCACCTCCTCCATCCAGACTGTATCAATGCACCCACCCTTTCTAACCTTCTTCACTCCTGCCACCATTGAAGAGGTGAAACTATTGCTTGCCACTTCCCCTGCCACCTCCTCCCCCCTCGACCCTGTCCCCTCTGACACCCTCGACCCACACTTCCCTGACCTGGCCCGTGTCCTCACCTTCTTGTTCAACATTTCCCTCTCCACCAGCACCTTCCCCTCAGCTTTTAAAGAGGCCACTGCGGGGGGGGGGGGGGGCGTGGCCAGCCAGCAATGTGAGTGCACGCACCTCGCAAAGCTCCCGCGGTGATCCTGGCTAAAGTGATCCTGTGAGCCGGATATACGTGCCCATACTCCGCTCAAAGGCTGCCGCTGCGGAGAGGAAATCTTAGTGCCCCTGCAGACGCTGTTCGGGGACTCTGGAGGCAACGATGCTGAAAGGAGAGGGCAAAGAAGAGAGAGGCCTGATAGAGACGGCGAAAAAGTCTGTGTTTGGTGCAAATGCCTTTTCTAAGTTACATGTGATTGAGCGGGCGCATCGTGTTCCTGCGAGGCCTCCCAAGCCAGGCACTCCACCCAGACCAATGCTAGCTAAATTACTCCACTACCAAGATCGTGAAGTTATTCTTAAGCAAGCAAGGTTGAAAGGCAATATTATGTATGGGGAACGCAAAATCTCATTTTATCCGGATTTTTCAGCGGAAGTCCAGAAGCAGAGAACAAAGTTCTATGACGTCAAACAGCGCTTGCAGAAGTTAAATCTTCAATATGCCATGCTTTATCTCTCTAAACTGAAAGTTATTGCGCAAAATGAGGCTCACTTTTTCTAACGCCTAAAGATGCTATGCAGTGGCTTGACGAAAATAAGCAACATCTGCGCTGGAAGTCTTCATCTGAAAAAGACTAATTGTCAAAGGTTCATATTGACTTGCTATCTCAATGTCGTTATACTCATTATAAAGTTTTGTCACTCAGTCACTCTTTTTGGGTTTAAGGGCAACGCAAGTAACCCTCTGGTTTATTTTTTCAGGCACTCTCAGTCATAAGGAACATTGATTGTTTATACAAGTATCAGTAACTATCAGTATACGCTCTACTCTATTCTGTTTATATACTATTTTGTAAGTAAGGGCTACCGGTTACATAGGATCACATCATCCTACTAGTGATAATTATTGGGTATATACCAAAGAAGGGAGTGGAAACAATGTTGTGTTTCTGCTCCAGGGTAGTATCTCCTCTCATTGAGCAGTAGATTACTACTACAGATCACAAGTGTTACTATTGAGTACAAAGAATTCTATTCAAATATGGCATTTGAATCTATGTTTATTATGTGCTCCATTGATAAGGGGGTTTACACCCTGAATATTAGGTTTTGTTATAGGTCTCTTTCTTTGTTTTGGCGGATCCAGTACAGCAAACTATACTTTGACACAAAGCAGTGTGATTGCTCGAAATTTCCATTTACAATACAGTAAAATATGGCAAACTCAGTTGCTAGCTGGAATGTGAGAGGGTTAGCTGATCAGACTAAACGTCATGCAATATTATCTGTCTTGCTGAAACAAGGCCCAGCTGTGTTCTGCCTGCAAGAAACACATCTGACTAAAAATATTCTTGCCTTGCTTTCTAAAAGATGGATCTCCTTTGGGTTCCATTCTACCCACACATCTTATTCTAGAGGTGTTTCTGTCCTCATTCATGCAAAATTGCAATTTCAATTAATAATCTCCCATGTTGACACTGAAGGTCGATTTGTAATAATACATGGCCACTTCAACTCAGTTGAATGTTTAATAGCAGTTATATACAGTGGCTTGCAAAAGTATTCGGCCCCCTTGAAGTTTTCCACATTTTGTTACATTACTGCCACAAACATGAATCAATTTTATTGGAATTCCCCGTGAAAGACCAATACAAAGTGGTGTACACGTGAGAAGTGGAACGACAATCATACATGATTCCAAACATTTTTTACAAATCAATAACTGCAAAGTGGAGTGTGCTTAATTATTCAGCCCCCTTTGGTCTGAGTGCAGGCAGTCAGCGGACTGCGCGCAGCCGTGCGCAGTCCGCTTCGGCCCACGTGGCGGTGATTGACAGCACCGCTCGCGCAGGCGCAGTACAGAGCAACCTGGAGGTCGCTCTGACGTCATCGCCGGGGACCGGGACGGAGCTCCGGCGAACGGCTGCGCGCAGAGGTGCGGCGATGGAGGTCCAGGGAGCTTGGGGCTGGAGGAAGCCCCCGGTAAGTAGCATTTATTTTCTTTCTATAGCCCGGATAACTCCTTTAATGCGGACGTTAAAGAGACACTGAAGCGAAAAAAAAGATGATATTATGATTTGTATGTGTAGCACAGCTAAGAAATAAAACATTAAGATCAGATACATCAGTGTAATTGTTTCCAGTACAGGAAAGGTCCGTACACACGCCGGACTTTAGGCAACGACGGGTCCGTCGTTGCCTCCCGCTGGGTGGGCGTGCCAGCGACAGTCCGGCGTGTGTACGCTCTGTCGTCAGACTGATACGGCTGTTTCTGAGCGATCCGCCCGGCGGATCGCTCAGGAACAGCCGTATCAGTCTGGCGACAGAGCATACACACGCCGGACTGTCGCTGGCACGCCCACCCAGCGGGAGGCAACGACGGACCCGTCGTTGCCTAAAGTCCGGCGTGTGTACGGACCTGAAGAGTTGAGAAACTCCAGTTGTTATCTCTATGCAAACAAGCCATTAAGCTCTCCGACTGTGGAGAGGGCTGTTATCTGACTTTTATTATCTCAACTGTTCCTGGACTATTTACTTTTCCTCTGCTAGAGGAGATGTCATTACTTCACAGACTGCTCTGAAAGACTCATTTTGAATGCTGAGTGTTGTGTAATCTGCACATATTATAGAATGATGCAATGTTAGAAAAAACACTATATACCGTCCTGAAAATAAAAGTATGAGAATATTTTCTTTGCTGCTAATCTTCTAGTAATTATTCATAGTACACAACCAATTCACTATATCATATTTTTTTCTCGCTTCAGTGTCTCTTTAAGATAGTGTCGAAGGTCTTGGCAAACAGGCTGGCTAAAATTATAACTACAATTATAAAATCGGATCAATCGGGTTTTATACCCTCGAAATCTACAGCTATTAACATTAGACGTGCCTTTTTAACCACTTCAGCCTAACTGGACGAAAATTTTCATCCAGGTAGGCTGCACGCACTCCCGCGGGTCGCGCGCGCTCCCGCGGGCCCCCCCGTGCGCGCTTCCGCTGGGGGCCGTTAGCCCAGCGAACAATGAAAGGGATTATAAATCCCTTTCACTGATCGGACCCCCCCCCCCCCCCCCCCCGGAGAAAAGCCGACAGCGTCTCTTCAGACGCTGCGGCTTTTCTGAGCTAAAAAAGTTCCTTTGCTACAATCTTCTTCCTGGGAGTGAGCTCGATCGCTCCCAGGACTTTTTGACTGTGGCCATCTTGACCAAAAACACTTAACACTGAATAAAATACATTTGCAAACATTTACAATTCCAAGTTTACCTCCCACACCAAAAAATACCCACATACAAGTTTCAATTTAAAAAAAAAAAAATTACAATAATAAAAAAAAACAAAAAACATAAATAGTTACCTAAGGGTCTAAACTTTTTAAATATTCATGTCAAAGGAGTATATCAATATGATGTATTAAATTATGGGCTTCTAAATAGTGATGGACGCAAATTGAAAAAATGCACCTTTATTTCCAAATAAAATTCTGTCGCCATACATTTTGATAGGGACATAATTGTAACGGTGTAATACCCGGGACATATGGACAAATACAATACGTGAGTTTTAATTGTGGAGGCATGTATTATTTTAAAACTATAATGACGGAAAACTGAGAAATAATGAATTTTTTCCATTTTTTTCTTATTCTTCCTGTTAAAATGCATTTACAGTAAAGTGGCTCTTAGCAAAATGTACCACCCACATAAAGCCTAATTGGTGGCGAAAAAAACAAGATATAGATCAATTCATTGTGATGAGTACTGATAAAGTTATTGGCAAATGAATGGGAGGTGAACATTGCTCGGATGTAAAAAATTCTCAACCCTGTAGGCTGAAGTGGTTAAATATGCAGCTGAAAGCTGATAATGTGGGGGATAGAGCTATTTTGTCTCTTGACATTGCCAAGGCCTTCGACAGTGTAGAATGGCAGTACCTCTACGCAGTATTGGAAAGAATGCGATTTGGACCTTCCTTCAGTCGATGGATTAAAATTCTTTATAGGGCCCCAGTAGCTAGTCTCCGGGTCAATGACTCAATGTCTGCATATTTTAACTTAGAGAGGGGTACTAGGCAGGGTTGTCCCCTGTCTCCCCTGCTTTTTGCAATAGCTATAGAGCCGCTGGCTGAGTTGATAAGGACTAATACATTGATTGGGGGATTTAAATTTGGAGATATAGAAGAAAAAGTCGCTCTATATGCGGACGACACACTATTATTTTTGCAAGATACCAATGACACTTTAAAAAATGTTATGAGCACTTTATCGAATTTTGGTAGATATTCTGGTCTCACAATAAATTGGGACAAATCCTCAATATTACTTCTAGATAGACCGGACACTATACTGCCAAACTGTTGCGCTCAAATACAAAAAGTTAGTACTTTCAAATACCTTGGTATAGTTCTCTCCGCAGATATTGAGTCATATGAGTCCCTTAATATTACTCCCCTATTATCCAAGATTAGACAAAAACTTAAGGTCTGGTCCAAATTGCCTTTATCCCGGTAGCTAGAATAAATCTAATTAAAATGGTAACTATGCCAAAGTTATTGTACCTTTTACACAATGCTCCAATATGGCTCCATCTGAAACTGTTTAAAACCATGGACAAGATATTTAGGGATTTTATCTGGGGTCAGGGTAGAGTTAAAATCAAGCTTCGGGGGCGGAGCCAGCGATGGAGGAGTGAGGACGTGTATCTGCCGAGCTCCCGGGCCCGCATGTTCCTGAAGCAAATGTATGCAAACTTCCGGCCACTAATTCCGCTCCAAGGGCTTGATTCACAAAGCGGTGCAAACTGTTTAGCACGGGTGTGCTAAACAGTTAGCACGTGAAGTGCTTTTTACGGACTTTTGCGCGCGCAAAGTGCCGCGATTCGTGCGATCGCGGACTTTTGCGCGCGCAATTTGCCGCAAATTGCGCGCGCAAAAGTCTGCGATCACGCGAATCGCGGCACTTTGCACGCGCGAATGTCCGTGAAAAGCACTTCACGTGCTAACTGTTTAGCACTCCCGTGCTAGACAGTTTGCACCGCTTTGTGAATCAAGCCCCAAATGGAATGGATAGAAAGAAGAAGGGTACAGGCAAACACCGACAGCCTCAAACCCCTTCCCAACGACCCATGACACGTTATTTTCAGACGGTTAACCCGAGCTCTGTGGCCTCCAATATGGCCGACCCTGAATCCTCATCTCCGCAGCGTGACACCCCTCCTAGACCAGCAGCAATGTGCAATCTGGAAGATATTTGGAAATACCTCCGAACTCACCCCACTAAGCATGACCTTGACGAGCGCACCAAGCACATTGTCTCCTCCACGAGAACGGAGATTGCGACCATCCACACAGACATCTCGGGCCTCACAGATCGAGTAACCACAGCAGAAGCTGACATTACACAACTACGTGCTGAAGTGGCTTGTTTAAGGGAGACGAGTGAGAAGTAACAGACTTCTTCCCAACTTATGAGATCGCAAATGGAGGATCTCCAGAACAGAGGCCGCCGCAACAACATCAGAGTGTGCGGGGTCCCTGAAACGATCCTGGCGGAAGACATCTTGCCTACTCTGAGATCCCTCTTAAACGGACTTTTGAACCGTCCAGCGACTCAGAAAATCAAATTTGATAGAGCGAACAGAGCCCTGCGGGCTATGCCTACAGACCATGAGCAACCACGAGATATCATATGCCGCCTGCACAACTTTAGAGATAAAGAAGACATCATGACTGCTGCACGTGATAGGGGACCGCTAGACTGTGATGGAGCTCAAGTCACATTATACCAAGATCTGGTGCCCTTTACTCTCGCCCAGTGCAGAGCACTGAGTTCTCTTATGCAGGCTTTGAAGAAGGAGGGAATCTCTTACCACTGGGGTTTCCCCTTCCAACTGATAGCTACGAAGAGATCCAAGTCCTGTACGCTGCGCCATCCTCGAGACCTGCTTTCATTCATGGACACAATGTCGCTGCCCGCAGTAGACCTCACAGAGTGGGACCCAGACTCACCTGATTTTGGCCGGCCGCAGAAATCTAAGAAAAAATGTTAGCCTCCCTGATTGTAAGTACTCTTGCCTCTTTTCCACCTCCCGAACTCCTCGGATAGATAAGCACTCTCCCACAGGAAGACAGACTCTTCTGCCCCTGCTAACTCCCGTGCCCTCAAATACCCATTTTGCAAATGGAGTCGCTTTGCCTGAGAACTCTTGTTTGAGATCTGATCCACCGAAACAACGTATGTTCTCTGCCTTTCATGCCCCCCCCCCCCTCGCTCGAGGATGGGCCGCTGCCCTCCCTCCCAGACACATGAGCCTTAAAATGTCTCGTCCACTACAATCCGCTTTGATGATCAGAGCCTGCACATGCCTGCATTTCTTATAAGGTTTAATGTCACTCTGTAAATGCTTTGTCTGTTACTGCACTGTATTGATTTATGCGAATGGCTTGGGGGTGGTGGGTATTGGCTCTAGGTTGGGGGGGACATGGGAGGTGGGCAGATATGCCTTACTATGGACGCACAGGGAACTCATGGACAACCTAAATATAAAGAGGTGGGTGGGGACTATGGTGGATAGAGGGAGTTGAGGATCTGCAGATGCAAACCTTGTGAACACACTAAGAGTGAGGTGGAGGCCTACCTATACCTAACACCCATTTAAGGTATGAAAGTGCACAAGCTATCTCTGAGGGGGAAGGGGAGAAAAAAAGAAAATGGGAGGGGGGAGGGAGGGCATATCTGCTTGATTAATGATGGGGGAGTACACTATTGAAATCTGATGTGTTATAGGATTTTCCTCAGATATAGTTTGCCTTCTACCCTACTGATTATCTAGTTTACTTCTTGAACCTATGCATGCTACTATAGGGGCGTTATTCCCTTTTCTGGCTTGTTATAGCTATACATGCGGTAACCCAGGGGTCGGGGGCTCACCCACTGGTTTGTTGCGGGCCTTCTTACCCCATGGCGTATCGCCAAAGATAGCTGGGAATCCTCTAGGATCCCAGGTCACTGAGCTAAAGCTCACTCTGGATCTGGTCTTACCTAGTCCAGTTCAGTTAATATGATTACAGCTTACATATTACACATTTGTTTTAAGTGGCTTCTTACACGTTCTCTTCTTTCCTGTCCTACTTACTCTCCATTTCACTCTACACTATCTCTCTGTTTAATTTTATTCTTTGGGATGAGATCTGTATCACGCCGGTGCTGCTTCCTGACTGTGGATATTCCAGCAGTCACTTAAATTGTTATCTCTAAATGCCAGAGGGCTGAATGTACCTGAGAAGAGGTCGTCTGTGCTTCATCTGTGTCATAAGGAGCTAGCCAATGTTGTCTGTCTCCAAGAAATGCACTTTAAGGGCCCAACAGTTCCCAAACTTCTAAACAGATATTACAAAACAGCCTTTTTTAGCTCGCCTCAAATGTCAAAAATCAAAGGAACTGCCATACTAATCTCACGGGATACACCCTTTAAGGTCCGTACACACGCCGGACTTTAGGCAACGACGGGTCCGTCGTTGCCTCCCGCTGGGTGGGCGTGCCAGCGACAGTCCGGCGTGTGTACGCTCTGTCGTCAGACTGATACGGCTGTTTCTGAGCGATCCGCCCGGCGGATCGCTCAGAAACAGCCGTATCAGTCTGACGACAGAGCGTACACACGCCGGACTGTCGCTGGCACGCCCACCCAGCGGGAGGCAACGACGGACCCGTCGTTGCCTAAAGTCCGGCGTGTGTACGGACCTTTACCCTGATTGATCAATACCAAGATCCGCAAGGCAGGTTTAATTTGATCAAGGGTACTGTATACACCCAAAAGATTACCATTGGCTCCTTCTATGAACCTAATTCCCAGCAGGCGACCTTTTTTCAGACGTTCTTATCTAAGCTACATTTATTCGCCGAGGGCAGTGTATTATTGGAGGGAGACCTGAATGTCACCCTGGATCCAGAATTAGACTCCTTTTCGAGGAATTCCTCTGTCTCCCATGCAATGTTACGACAATGCAAATCACTCCTACGCTCTATGCAGCTGGTGGACGTCTGGAGGTTGATAACCCTTCGTCGATAGACTATATGTACTACTCTTTCCCTCATAACACGTATACCAGAATCGACTATGTTTTCATCTCCCATAATCTACTTTCGCTTTCAGCGGCCCCATCAATTTTCAATATCTCTTTGTCCGACCATGCACCAGTCACAGTGGAACTTGCCATTGGAGAACATAGACGAGGCCCTGCTTGTTGGAGGCTGAATAACTCGCTTCTGGAGGACAAGCACGTCCTCTCGAGGGTCAAACGGGAGATAGAGGAGTTCTTTGAATTAAATGTAAAAGAGGATTCGCCCCCCTCCTGATCTGGGAAACACATAAATGCTTCATAAGAGACCTCCTGATTAGAGAAGGAGCTAGGAAAAAAGAGAGAGAGAGAGACAAGCAGATTAATGATACTCTGATATCAATTGGTGAGTTGGAGCAGAAACACAAATGAGACAAATCCCCTACAACGCTTTCCTCACTCACGAAACTGAGGGAGACGCTTAAATCACTGCTATTATTTAAGGTTAAATATGCAGCCTTGCGTTGCCGCCAAAACTTTTATGAATTCAGCAATAAATGTAGCCCTATTCTGGCCAGGGCTTTGAAAGCTCAACAATCCGCCAACTATATCACTTGTATCAAGGATAAGCACTCAGTAATGCATCATAAATATGAGGATATCGCGAAAATCTTTAAAGATTTTTACTCTAACTTGTGTAATCTACCACAACATCCTTCTACAGCCTCTAAAAAAGCTAATGTGAGAGAACGCGGAAAAGCCACCACGTTTGGTGTTGAGGAGGCGACTGTTTCCGCGTCCAATGCGGCGGTTTGCACGCGGACGCGTGCGTCTGGTGGCAGGGCAGAACGCGGAAAGGCCGCCGCTTGTGACAGCAGTGAGGCGGCCGATTCCACGTCCAGCGCGGCGTGTGGCTGGGTCTGTTAGTGCACACAGGCTGAGGAAAGCGCGCGCGCGCTGAGAGGCAGAACTCTTATGCTAAACAGGAGCTGATCAGCTGACGCCAGGGCAAGATTCTATTGTTTGATCATTCAGGGGTGGTGCTGGGAGCACTGCTCCATATATACTTGCTGCTGGCCAGTCTCAAGTTGTCTGCCGTTGCGATCACTACATGGAAGCACTCAGACTTTTGTCAGATCCCACAGTGTGTTTGAACCAGGAGACCCTGGGAATTCACACTGAGCCAGAAACTTTGTATTATTATTCTGTTTATGCTTATACTAGTTCCAGGGTGTAGAGACCATGGACCTCACACCCAGATTAGGGAACTGTATTATCATCTGTGTTATACTCCAGACTAGTTCCAGGGTGTTGAGACCACGGACCTCGCACTCAGATTAGGGAACTGTATCGTCATCTGTGTTATACTCCAGACTAGTTCCAGGGTGCTGAGACCACGGACCTCGCACTCAGGCTAGGCATTATTTGATATCCGTTATGACTTATTGCTTTTCTGACTACTCTTCTGTCATCTGATTCGGTACCTCGCATATCTGATACTCTGTTGCCAAACCACGCTAGCCTTGGATACCGAATCAGCCTTCTGTCTATGTACTTTATCTGACCGTGTGTTGCCGACCTGGCTTGCCCGACCTAGAGAGCTATCTCTCCCATTAAGAGGTAGTCTCCAGATCAGATAGTGACACCCACCTACAGGTGTCACTCACCTTCTGATCCTTCCGACCTCCAGCCTGACTCCACCCCTTGGGGAGCCTCAGGCTGCTGGAAGAATCTGTGTTCTCCGGAGCAGTATTCCCATACTGCTTACTTTCACCTGCTCAGCAGGTGCACTGCTCAAAGTATTACTGTTACACCAAACACTCACATACCATAGGTGTCCAGAGGTTAGCAATATATCTGTATTATCGGTGATTCTGCAGATCATCATTAATTAGGTATATATCTGCATTCTTGGTGATACTGCAGATCACCAATAATCAGATTCTCTCTGCGTGCTGACACTAATCGTTACAGAACGGCAGACCAAACCCAAATGGACGCACTCCGCAGCCGTCTTGATGCACTCACCACCTTGGTGGAAACTTTCACCTCAGTGCTGGGCAATCATCAGACTCAGATCAATGCCTTGTCTGGGTCTGCACGAGCCCTACAGACGGCTGTGGATACCGTGCGATCTCCTCATAGCACAGACATACGCATGTCTGTACCTGAGAAATTTTCTGGTCACAGATCTGACTTCAGGAATTTTAGAAATAGGGTGTTTTCATACTTTGAGTTAAGGCCTAATTCATCAGGAACCATAGCACAGAGAATAACCTTTATTAAGACTCTATTGTCAGGGGATTCCCAGACTTGGGCATACAGTCTTCCCACAGGGGATAAGGCCTTGACCTCGGTAGAGGAATTTTTTAATGCTATGGCTATAATTTACGACGACCCGGACATTGCCTCTACCGCTGAGCGGAAGCTCAAGTTGTTACGGCAGGGCAAAGGTCCGGTAGAAAACTATGATGCGGAGTTTAGAAAGTGGGCAGTGTCAGCAAGGTGGGACTCATTCGCTCTTTTAGACTGTTTCTTATCAGGGTTGTCAGATGCAGTTTCTGATCTGATGTTGGGTCATCCTGAACCCAAATCTATTGATGAGTCCATATCATTGGCCATCAGAATTGATCGGCGTTTAAGATACCAAAAACAGACCCGGGGTAGGAGCAATATGCCATACATGTCTTATACAGCCTCTCCTCCAGTTTCATCACCACCAGCGTCCCCTCCACCGTAACCAATGCAGATTGGTCGGTCGAGATTGTCCCAGGTGGAACGGAGACGTAGGGAAAAAGAGCAGCTCTGTCTATACTGTGCAGAGGGGGGTCATAAAGTGCAGAATTGTTCCAAGAAGTCGGGAAACGCTGCCGCCTAGGTGTAGTCGGAGGTAATACCCTAGGCGTGCAGGCTTTACTTCTAGATGATAAACGTTTTCTTCTCCCTTGCACTATATCCTGGCAGGATAAGACAGAGACTACTGAGGCCTTTATAGATTCTGGCTCAGCAGCTAACTTTATGGATTATGAATTTGCTAAAAGATTGGGGATCCCGATCTCTCCATTGAAACAACAGATCCGGGTCACTGCAGTGGATGACTCCCCCCTGCAAAGTAATCACCTCCTCTCTCAGACCCCAGACTTGGGGGTCCAATAGGGGTGTTACATAGAGAAAGTTTATCATTTTTTGTGTTACGAATGGCAATCTCCACGATCATTCTTGGCATGCCATGGTTACAGATTCACTCGCCTCAGATCAATTGGGCTACTGGTCAGCTAACGAGCTGGTCTACCCACTGCTATCATCATTGTTTAGCGAAAATAACCTTTGGTAAAACCAAGATTCATATGGAGGGTTTGCCAGATCAGTATTCAGATTTTGCGGACGTGTTTTGTCCCAAGGCAGCAGATAAACTTCCTCCACACCGTCCTTTTGATTGCCCCATTGATCTCAGGTCTTGTTGTATGCCCCCTAGAGGTCATCTCTATAATTTGTCTGGGCCAGAGAAATTGGCCATGCAGGAATACATACGAGAAAACTTAGCTAAAGGTTTTTTTTCGCCCTTCTCGGTCCCCGGCAGGGGCAGGGTTCTTTTTTGTGAAAAAGAAGGATGGAGGCCTCCGTCCATGCATTGATTATCGGGGCCTAAATAAGATCACAGTAAAAAATCGATATCCCTTGCCTTTGATAGACGATTTGTTTACTCAGGTCACCAATGCTAAGATTTTCTCGAAACTGGATTTAAGGGGTGCATACAATCTTGTGAGAATCAGGGACGGTGATGAGTGGAAGACGGCCTTTAACACACCCGACGGGCACTACGAGTACCTGGTGATGCCCTTTGGGTTGTGTAACGCCCCGGCCGTCTTTCAAGAATTAATTAATGAAGTCTTCATAGAGGTATTGGGCAGATTTGTCTTAGTATACTTAGACGACATACTAATCTTCTTGTCCAGCCTCTCTGAGCACAGAAAACATGTTGAGTTTGTGTTATGGAAATTGAGACAGAATATGCTCTACGCTAAGCTGGAGAAGTGCATTTTCGAGGTAACATCTGTCGCCTTTCTGGGGTACATTATTTCAACCTCCGGTCTCTCTATGGACCCTGGGAAAGTCTCAGTTGTGCTGGAGTGGCCTCAACCTGTGGGTCTGAAGGCACTCCAGAGGTTCCTGGGGTTCGCCAATTACTATAGGAGGTTTATAAAGGGGTACTCTACGGTGATTTCACCTCTCACCAGTCTCACAAAGAAAGGGGCAGATACTCATCACTCGTCTCCTGAGGCCCATGCTGCTTTCTCCACCCTAAAGAAGTTGTTCTGTACTGCACCCATTTTGAGACATGTCGACACCACTTTCCCCTTTATTGTAGAGGTAGATGCCTCAGAGGTAGGGGTGGGGGCTGTGCTGTCTCAGCGTTCTGGGCTGCAGGGAAGGTTACACCCTTGTGCCTATTTTTCTCGTAGCTTTTCGCCCGCAGAGAAAAACTACGATATAGGCAATAGGGAACTTCTAGCCATTAAGTTGTCCTTTGAGGAATGGCGACATTGGCTAGAAGGCGCAGAACATACCATTACTGTCTATACTGACAACAAGAATTTGGAGTACATTGAAGGCGCTAACAGACTTAGCCCCCGACATGCTCGGTGGTCATTATTTTTCTCGAGATTCAGATTTGTAATCACGTATACCCCTGGTAGTAAAAACATCAAGGCTGATGCCTTGTCCAGATGTTTTGAGCCCGAAACAGCACAGCCCTCAGACCCAGAAACCATTCTGCCTCAGAAAGTGGTTCTGGCCGCCACTGAGACCTGGGGGGACTGGACAGAAACGTTGGCTCCGTTCCAACAGGATGTGCCAGAGGGAAAGCCTGAAGGGGTCATGTTTGTCCCCATGCCTTTTCGTCTACAGATACTGCAGTTGTTCCATTCTCACAAGAATGCGGGGCATCCTGGGGCCACCAGAACTCAGGATCTAATTGCGAGATGTGCTTGGTGGCCGTCATTGGCTATTGACTGCAAAGAGTATGTAAGAGAATGTGCAGTATGTGCTAGGAGCAAACCCTCCTGTCAGGCACCTGTTGGGACTTTGCAACCATTGCCAGTTCCCAATGAGCCATGGACCCATCTGTCCATGGATTTTGTGGGTGAACTCCCCAGGTCTGAGGGCATGACGGTCATTTGGGTGGTAGTCGATCGCTTTAGCAAGATGGCACATTTTGTTCCTCTGAAAGGACTCCCCTCGGCCCAGGAGCTGGCCGATCTTTTTATCAAACATATTTTCCGACTGCATGGGATTCCGGAAAATATAGTCTCAGATCGAGGAGTCCAATTTGTCTCTAAATGTTGGAGGGCATTCTGCCATCAGTTAGACATGGGGCTATCTTTCTCATCAGGCTACCACCCACAGACCAATGGCCAGACCGAAAGAACCAATCAGTCTCTGGAACAGTTCTTAAGGTGTTATGTGGCGGATGCTCAAACCGACTGGGTCAAATTCTTGCCCTTTGCAGAATTTGCACACAACAATCTGAAAAGTGCCTCCTCAGGTTTTTCCCCATTCCAGGTGGTGACGGGGAGATCACCTAAGTTCACCTCATTACCAGTGGCTGCCACCCCGTTTCCAGCCCTGGAGGATTGGCAGAAGTCTTTAAGACAAGTTTGGGGAATGGTAGAAAGAAATTTGAGGAGGGCTTTTCAAAGTCAGAAGAAACAGGCTGATAAGAGACGTTCCATCGAGTGGGAATTTCTTCCAGGAGACTTGGTTTGGGTGGCCACACGACATTTGGCGCCGAAACAACTCTCTCCCAAGTTAGGTCCCAGGTTTGTGGGCCCGTTTCCAGTAACCAGGAAAATCAATAACGTCACCTATGCCATCGATCTCCCTACCAGCATGCGAGGTGTGAGATCGTTTCATGTGTCCTTGCTCAAGCCGGCAGTGCACGTGGATTCCACTCCCCCCCCCCCCGTGTTGATTGATGATCAACCTGAGTATGAAATTGAGAAGATTCTGGACTCCCGACTTGTGCAGAACTCCGTGCAGTATTTAGTGCACTGGAAGGGGTATTGCATTGAGGAAAGAACTTGGGTGCCAGAATGTCGCATGCACGCAGAGGATTTAAAAAGGGAGTTCCATAACTTGCATCCTGAGAAGCCGGGCAGGAGATGTCCGGAGTCCACTCCTCGGGGGAGGGTACTGTGAGAGAACGCGGAAAAGCCGCCGCGTTTGGTGTTAAGGAGGCGGCTGTTTCCGCGTCCAATGCGGCGGCAGGGCAGAACGAGGAAAGGCCGCCGCTTGTGACAGCAGTGAGGCGGCTGATTCCACGTCCAGCGCGGCGGTTTGTGTGGAGCGGCGTGGGTCTGGTGTGGCTGGGTCTGTTAGTGCACACAGGCTGAGGAACACGCGCGCGCGCGTGCTGAGAGGCAGAACTCTTATGCTAAACAGGAGAAGGTCAGTTGATCGTGCTGATCAGCTGACACCAGGGCAAGATTCTATTGGTTGATCATTCAGGGGTGGTGCTGGGAGCACTGCTCCATATATACATGCTGCTGGCCAGTCTCAAGTTGTCTGCCATTGCGATCACTACGTGGAAGCACTCAGACCTTTGTCAGATCCCACAGTGTGTTTGAACCAGGAGAACCTGGGAATTCACACTGAGCCAGAAACTTTGTATTATTATTCTGTTTATGCTTAGACTAGTTCCAGGGTGTAGAGACCACGGACCTCACACCCAGATTAGGGAACTGTATTATCATCTGTGTTATACTCCAGACTAATTCCAGGGTGCTGAGACCACGGACCTCGCACTCAGATTAGGGAACTGTATTGTCATCTGTGTTATACTCCAGACTAGTTCCAGGGTGCTGAGACCATGGACCTCGCACTCAGGCTAGGCATTATTTGATATCTGTTATGACTTATTGCTTTTCTGACTACTCTTCTGTCATCTGGTTTGGTACCTCGCATATCTGATACTCTGTTGCCAAACCCTGCTAGCCTTGGATACCGAATCAGCCTTCTGTCTATGTACTTTATCTGACCGTGTGTTGCCGACCTGGCTTGCCCGACCTAGAGAGCTATCTCTCCCATTAAGAGGTAGTCTCCAGATCAGATAGTGACACCCACCTACAGGTGTCACTCACCTTCTGATCCTTCCGACCTCCAGCCTGACTCCACCCCTTGGGGAGCCTCAGGCTGCTGGAAGAATCTGTGTTCTCCGGAGCAGTATTCCCATACTGCTTACTTTCACCTGCTCAGCAGGTGCACTGCTCAAAGTATTACTGTTACACCAAACACTCACATACCATAGGTGTCCAGAGGTTAGCAATATATCTGTATTATTGGTGATTCTGCAGATCATCAATAATCAGGTATATATCTGCATTCTTGGTGATACTGCAGACCACCAATAATCAGATTCTCTCTGCGTGCTGACACCAGTCGTTACAGCTAAGCAGAGAAAGATAGTGGAGTACCTCAAACAATCGCAGATGTCCAAATTGTCCTCAGACGACATCAAAACACTAGAGGAGGGGGGCGGAGCGTGCCATGGACTGGTGAGGACGTGCCTGTACAGAGCTCCCGGCCACAGGCTATGAACTATCACTCATAATACCCCTTTTTCTCTCTATTGTTCACCCTACATGGTATGGCAGGTCGAGGGAACCGAAAGAAACAACAAAAAAAGGCTTCTAACAACTCCAAGAAATCCTTAGAGCAATTCGTCCAGCCCCGCACGACCCGAAGTACTGCTTCCAAGATGGCCGACGAGACTTCTGCCCGTCACCTTCAAGCTCTCCGGGCTCCTCTAAACAGAATAAAGCGATGGAAGAGCTATGGTCCTACCTGAAAGGTATGCCGACGAAGGCAGACATGAACCAGCAGACGGAGCGGATTGTCTGCTCTACTAAAGAGGAAATCGCGGCACTGAGGGCCGACATCTCATCCATGGTCCAGAGAGTCATGGGCCTAGAGGCTCAAGTTACTGAACTACAATCCGAGGTAGCGCGCCTAAAAGAGAGCCGAGAACAGCAAACCCTTCTTCAGAGCCTAATGCGATCACAAGTAGAGGACCTCCAGAACCACAATCATCGGAATAATGTGAGGGTCCGGGGCCTTCCTGAGGCCATGAGGTCAGAGGATCTAAAACCAACCCTCCAAGCAATCTTCAACGGCCTTCTTAACAGACCCGTTGGCACAGCTATCAAATTGGATCGTGCACATCGTGCCCTACGCGCGGCCCCTCGTGGATCTGCTCCCCCTAGAGATGTAATTTGTCGCATCCACGACTTTGCTACGAAAGAGGCTGTGATGAATGCTGCACGCGAAGCAGGAACCGTTGATTTTGACGGAGCGACCATCTCCCTATACCAGGATTTGGCGCCCTCAACACTGGCGCAACGGTGGGCGCTGAAGCCCCTCATAGCAGCTCTACAACAAGCTGAGGCGGAATATAGGTGGGGTTTCCCATTTCAGCTGCAGGTGCGCAAGGGAGATAAGTCCTTTACTCTCAGGCACCGAGGGAGCTACCGGAATTCTTCAAGACCATGGGCCTCACTACAGTGGCCCTGCCGGACTCTATTGAATTTGCCCTACCACAAAGAACGCGCCGTTTGCACACCTCTACCCCCTCTGAGGTTGGCTAGTGAGTATCACTCAAGGTGAACTGCCTATACGCCCCCCTGTCTACCATGTCACCCCCCCCCCCCCGCCATTAACTCTTACAGACATGGACCCCCCCTTTTAGTACACTACTTTGATGCACAATGAACCTGCATACCTGACACTTGTGCCCTAGGGAATGGTCCCCGCATGGATATTGCAGTATTCACTCTTGTCAGCATGTGAAGTGGCCCCCCCCCTCCCCCCGCCCCACCCATGACTCTGCCTACGGTCCGCTCACCACAACAGACCGAACCTGATATTGGACACTTTATGTGCTGTTAAGTCGCTTACCAGAGTACCCTACTCGCTAGCAATACCGCTTCTTGATATATCTGATGTCTGATATTATTGTTTGTCACCTGCATTGCTATCATCGTATGAAGATCTGACTTAATCTATAGATAAAGCTATTTCCAATAATATATAATGGGTGATGGGGGAGGGAGAAATGTCGCAACCTCGTACGGGTGGAGGGGGCCTACTCGTTGAACACTTATACTTAGCGGAATCCCTGGGATTGACGGGGCTGCGGTCCAGCAATATATAGCCGAGTTTAAGCCCTTTTTAGGAATGCTGAGGAGCGGCCGTACGTCACACATGGCATAGATATACTCTAGTGGGGTGGAGGACATAGGAGGCCCCCCCCCTTTTCGGGGATTGATAGGGACCTAATTTAGACAACATAATTGGCGGGAGATTGTACACCGCGTTGGCGGATGTTTGTGGGGGGTGGGATCGGGGTGAGGGGGTGCTTGTAGTAATAAGAGTTACTCATGCTTTACACTCTATAGCACAGCCTTTCTCAACCTTTTTACCCTGGAGTAACCCTACAAATAACTTTTGGGTCTCAAGGAACCCCTGCAAACAATTTTTTAATCTCGAGGAACCCCTGCATTTATTTTTCCGGAGGCAAGTAAATGTCCCTAACTCCTATTACACTGCCACTCATTCTACTGTGCTCATGATTATGCTGATCCCCAATTGAGTGCTTCTTTTTACAGTACCCCCTATTATAATATGCTCTATTATACTTCCCCCACGATGGGGGAAAATGCCAGGTAACGCCTGCAGAGAACCCTGGTTGAGAAAGCCTGCTATAGCATATCTAGAGGGTATTGCAATGTTTTTGGTTTCTGTCTTCCCATGACTTATATATATATATATGCTTATTCAAGTTTGATTACTGATTTTATTTCCTAAAGGGGATTAATGAATATATTTGGCATGTGTAGTGACCGGGAGTTCTGGAGCTTTCTGCTACGGTGGGTCGCTCCTTATCTCTCTCATCCATGGCCAGAACACGGCATATCCTCTCTTCCAGCCGGAATGAGAGGACTGGCCTAATGTGGATACTGTGGACCCTGGGATTCTACTCCCGGTGCCTACTCTATGTGGAGCTTAGGCTCCATTATGTTATTTTTGTTTTTTTTGTTTTTCTCTTTCTTCTGTCTTTCTCTTTCTCTACCTGGTTCTTCATGGTGGCGGGGGTGGCGGGGCCTGCGTTGGTCCCTTTATCTTTAAGAACTAATGGCATCACTTAAGGCGCAGAGGCTGAACGTCAGGGGACTGAACATCCCTGAGAAACGCTCTGCCCTGTTAAACGATCTCCATAGGTCTGGCATCCAGGTTGCTTTTTTACAGGAAACACACCTGAGGGGAGACAGACACCCAAAACTCAGCAATAGACGCTATCCACAAGCGTATTTTAGTAACTCTCCTTCTACAAAGACAAAAGGCGTGGCAATCCTGTTCTCTAGCTCGATCTGTATGACTCAAGTACAGCACCTGAGTGACTCCGATGGCAGATACCTGCTGGTGAAGGGTATGCTAAATAATCAGATGATGACCTTTGGCTAATTTTACGCCCCCAACAGTAAACAGCATATCTTCCTGGAACAATTCCTGAGCGAGCTAGACTCTTTTGCTGAGGGGAGCATGATACTAGGAGGAGATATGAATGTGGCACTAGACCCGTCATTAGATATATCATCAGGAAGATCTGCGCTACCATATAGGATTTCTAACAAATGTAAACATGCACTTCGCTCACGTCAACTTGTGGACGCGTGGCGCATCTCTCACCCCTCAGAGAAGGATTACACCTTCTTCTCCAGCCCGCATGGAATATATTCCAGGATTGACTATATTTTGGTTTCCCAGAATTTGCTCTCGATGGTCTCTGACATTCGCATAACTATGGGAGCTCTTTCCGACCATGCTCCTGTAGTGGCTACACTGGATGTGCTCGGAAACAGGAAAAAATCTTCTACCTGGCGCCTAAACGTCTCTTTATTAAAAGATGAAGCTGTGGCAGCTAAGGTAGAGAGGGCAATTGAGTCTTATTTTGCAACCAATGATGTCGACGGAATGTCCCCAATGTCCCTATGGGCCGCACACAAATGTGTGATACGGGGCGTTCTGATTCAGGAGGGCAGCAGATTGAAGAGAGAGAGAAACCATGCCATAGAGAGCTCATTCCAGGAAGTTCATAGACTGGAGACGCTCCACAAGGGGTCATTGTCTCCCATTGACTGCCCTAACTACGGAACGCGAAAAATTAAAATCACTATTATTCTTTAAGGCGAGATATGCTGCCACCCGCTGCAAAAGACATTACTTTGAGTATGGTAACAAGTGCAGCAGATTGTTAGCCCGTGCCCTTCGCACTCAGCAAACGTCCAACTATATACCCAGCATTAATGACGGGAGCTCGGGCAAACATCATAGAACCCAGTCAATTGCACGCATATTCCGAGAATTTTATGATTCTCTATATAATCTCCCTAGCAATACCTCAGACTCTGCTCGCTCTCGACTGTCCACCAAGATCAAAGATTATCTTAGAGACTCTGGCATATCAACACTAAGCGAGGCTGATGCAAAGGCCTTGGAGGAGATCACATATGAGGAACTTAAGATGGCTGTATCCCAGACTCCCACTGGCAAGGCACCTGGCCCGGACGGCTTTTCACTAGAATATTAAAAAAAAATATTTGAATTTGCTACATCCCACTCTGCTGAAAGCTTTTATTTCCATATCAGACCCAGCAAACCACACTGCTTTTCTGAGAGACATGCTCATGTGTCACATCACAGTGATACTGTAACGGTTGGGTGTTATAACTCAGACGTCTGATTATTAGGTGATCTGCAGTATCACCGATAATACAGATACTATACCTGATGATGTGGTGATCTGCAGAATCACCAATAATACAAGTATAGCAGGCAAGGATACTGCATGAGTAGTGTTTGATGCAACCGTAACTTTAATAGTTTTGCGAGACCATACCAGATGTGCTGGTAAGGTACTATCAGTGAGAGTACAGAAATAGTAAGCAAGTCAGACCAGAGGAGCTGGCAAGGGACTAATGGCAATACAGAGTAACTATAACACAGACCTTTCCAGAGGGGCTGGAAAAGGTACTAACAATGGTAAAGTACGACTAGTCCTCACCAGAGGAGCTGACAAGGTACTAGCAAGGAAGTCGACTGGAAAGGCACTAACAGTCACTATCAGAACAATGAGGCTACACCTCACCAGAGGAGCTGGTGGGTCATAATCACCTCACCCGTGGCGAGGGCCCACTGGTGAGTAGAGAGGTCAGACAGGCAAGGTTCAGCAACAGAGAGGTAAGTATCAGTACAGAATCGTGAGGCAGAAGAGTAATGAGTAATCAGGCAGGGGTTCAGCAACTAGTCAGATAGACAGAAGTACAGAACGTTAAGCAGATGCAAAGTCAGAGAATAGCCAGAATCATACACAGGTAATCAATAACAATATAAGACAATAGTCCTAGTCTTGTGTGAAATCCCTGGTTTCCTCCCAGATCAAAGCACACCGGATACTAGTCTAAGGTCTGAGCGCTAACACAAAGTATTCACGACAGCAGACAGTGAGTGAATGAAGACTGGAGGCTTAAGAAGCAGAGGAACGCTTCCAGCCACTCCCACCTCGGAATCCGCCAATCCGAGCGGCGAGAGTCACCAGTGACATCAGCCAACCGGCAGGTCAGCTGACGCGCCTTCTGCCCACATAAAGGTCCTGTCTCCGCATGCGCCCGCGCGAGACAGAAACCCTATGAGCTGGAGATAACACCGTTCCCGGCGTACTAGACGCCGAGGGAACGGATGACACTTGAGAGCCAGGGAGAAAGGCGGCTGCAGACACCCCCTGTGTGTCAGCAGCTGCCAAGTCAGTATTCGTTACAGTACCCCCCCCTCTAGACGTGGACTCCGGACACGATCCACCCGGCCTATCTGGATGCAACCTATGAAACTCCTCCCTGAGTTCCTCTGCATGCATGCGAGAGACTGGCACCCATGACCTTTCTTCTGCACCATACCCCCGCCAATGGACTAAGTACTGTACAGAATTACGCACCAGCTGGGAATCCAAGATCTGCTCTATCTCATATTCTGGTTCCCCATTAACTACAACGAAGGGGGGGGGGGGGGGGGGAGTCTACATACACAGCAGGCTTCAGGAGGGACACATGAAAGGTTCTACCACCCCTGAAGCTGGGTGGAAGCAACACAACATAGGTAACATTGTTGACCTTTCTGGAAACAGGGTATGGTCCTAAAATTTAGGACCGAACTTGGCAGAAGGCTGCCTTAAGGTCAAATGTCGAGTAGAAACCCACACCAAATCGCCTGGTGCGAATTCCCACTCTACTGAGCGTTTCTTACCTGCCTGTTTATTCTGGGTAGCAAAGACTCTTTTTAAATTCTCTTTAACCATTCCCCAAATTTCCTTCAAAGTCCCTTGCCACTGTTCCAAGGCCGGAAATGGTGACGACACCACCGGCAGTGGCGAGAATTTCAGTGATCTCCCTGTAGCAATCTGAAAGGAGGAGAATCCCGAAGAGGCACATTTCAAATTATTATGGTCAAATTCTGCATAGGTGTAAGGAAACGCGGAAAAGCCGCCGTGTGTACTGACAGCGGGGCGGCTGATTCCGCGTCCGGCGCGGCGGTTTGTCCGCGCAGCAACACATGTCTGGGTTGGCTGGGATCTCTAGTGCACCTGGATGGAGAGCTACGCGCGCACGCCAGAAGTCAGGACCTTTATACCAGCAGGAGATGTATCAGCTGATCAGGACGATCAGCTAATTCCTGCTGGACTCCTGATTGGCTGAGTGGCTCGGGCGGGGCGGCAGAGTCCTGCAACTATTTATACTGCTTGCTTGCCAGTTGCTGGTTGTCTGCCGTTGCGAACACTACGTGGAAGCACTCAGACCTTAGTCAGATCCAACAGTGTGTTTGAACCAGGAGGACCTGGGAATTGCACACTGAGCCAGAGTACTTGTATTGTTATACATCAGACTAGTTCCAGGGTGTAGAGACCACGGACCTTACACCCAAGACTAGGGAACTTGTGTTATCATTCTGTTATACATCAGACTAGTTCCAGGTTGTAGAGACCACGGACCTCACACCCAAGACTAGGCATTGTTTGATATCTGTTATGACCTATTGCTCTTCTGACTATCCCTCTGCTTTCTGATTCGGTACCTTCGCATATCTGATTAACTGTTACCAGCCCTGCCTGCCTTTGGATACCGAATCAGCCTTCTGTCTTTGTACCTTATCTGTCCGTGTGTTGCCGACCTGGCTTGCCCGACCACGAGAGCTATCTCTCTCCTTAGGAGATAGTTCCCAGACCTGCTAGTGACATCCACCTTCAGGTGTCACTCACACGCAGGTCCTTCCTACCTTCAGCCTGGGACTCCACCCCTTTGGAGGTCTCAGGCAGCTGGAAGGTTTTGGTACTTTTCAAAAGGCGGTATTGCCCATACTGCCCAAGACCATCTGCTCCTCAGGTGGTCTCACTCGAAGTATTTACTGTTACACCAAAACACTCACACTTTACAGGTGTCCAGAGGTTAGTTATACTTGGATTGTCGGTGATTCTGCAGATCATCAATAATCAGGTATAATCTGTATTCTTGGTGATACTGCAGATCACCAATAATCAGATTCTCTCTGTGTGCTGACACCGATCGTTACAGAACGGCAGACCAAAACCAAATGGATGCACTGTATAGTCATGTTGAAGTCCTGACCACCGCGGTAAACAATCTTTCCGGGGTAATTTTGAACCAACAGACCCAGATCAGCCAGCTATTTGGGGATATTCAGGAACTTCAATCAGCTATAAACTCAGTGTGATCTCCTCCTAGCACAGACATACGTATGCCAGTACCCGAAAGGTTTTCTGGTCACAGATCTGACTTCCAGAATTTTAGAAATAGAGTGTTATCATACTTTGAGTTAAGGCCTAATTCATCTGGAACCGTGGCACAGAGAATTACGTTTATTAAGACTCTGTTGTCAGGGGATTCCCAGACCTGGGCATATAGTCTCCCGACAGGGTATGAGGCCCTAGCCTCGGTTGAGGAATTTTTTAAAGCAATGGCTATAATTTATGATGATCTGGACATTGCCTCTACCACTGAGCGGAAGCTCAAGACGTTGCGGCAGGGCAAGGATCCGGTTGAAAATTACACAGCTGAGTTCAGGAAATGGGCAGTGTCTGCAAGATGGGGGTCATTTGCACTGTTGGACTGTTTTTTGGCAGGGTTGTCGGATGCAATTCATGATGTGCTGATTGGACATCCTGAGCCCAAATCTGTAGACGAGGCTATTTCTTTGGCTGTGCAGATAGATCGCCGTTTGCGCTACCAGCAACAAGTTCGTGGTAGGAATGCTAGAAGGTCTGTCTTATTCGACTCTTCTCGATCTCGATCACCCTCAGACGAGCCGATGCAAATCAGGTATTCAGGGTTGAGTCAAGCGAAAAAGAGTCGCAAAAGGCCAAAGAAAAGCAGTTTATATAGTGCTAAAGGGCCGGAAGAACGCTGCCGCCTGGGGTTAGTCAATACCATAGGCAAGCGGTCTTTGTCTTTAAACAATGATCGTCTGCTCCTTCCCTGCGTTATTACATGGGAGGGTCAGACTAGTTCCGCAGAAGCAGTTGTGGACTCTGGTTCTGCGGCAAACCTCATTGATTATGATTTCATTAAAAAATTGGGGATACCCTTGGTCCCATTAGACCGGCAGATTCTGGTCACTGCAGTGGATGACTCTCCTTTGCAGAGTGGTCAGACTACTTTCCAGACCCCCTTGTTGTCATGTTGTTTAGGGGCCTTACATGAAGAGAGATTACAGTTCCTGGTGATGCCCATGGCAACCTCTGTGACAATCCCGCCCCGCGATCCCGTCGAGATCTGCTCCCGTTAGCGTACACAGGAAGTACGGGTGCAGACGGACAACGAGACCGGTTGCTGGATCGTCAGAGGTAAGAAGAAAAGGGCGGCGACAGAGCGTGCCAATCCTGTCTAATCTGCTCCCGTTAGCATACGCATGAAGTACGGTGAACAGACTGACAATAAAGATTGGTCGCGCAGCTGCCGACAATATGTAATGGGACAAACATCCACCAATCCCGTATTACTAGGCCACTGTTGTCATGCAGGTCTCATGCACTAGAGACTGCTGGAGGCAAATTCACTGCGTGCGTAGTAAACGGTTAAGATTGGTTGGAGGTGCCCATACATGTACAATTCTGATTGTGTATACAATCGGTAAACTAAAAATATCGATTTCGCGCTGGAAATCTGGTAAACTGCCACCACTGTCTGATTGGATGAATGGAGCAGACAGTCTCCAACTGGGCGAAGAGACCCCAACGCTATCATAATAAGGTAGCCGGCCCAATCACGTTCAACACGCTTCAGTCACCGTTTGGGGAATAGTCCCTTCCGACGGCTTAAAGACTGTGAGCAATGTGACGTTAAAGAAAGGTTACTGGGTCCCTATATGATGCAATCTCAAATTGTGTTTACAATCGAGAAACGAAAGTTATCGATTTCGCACAGGAAATCTGGTACTAGCTAATCCTAGAAGGAAGAAACGGTTATTTACAACCTAGCTAGCAAATCAACAATTTATAAGCAAACCATAAAACAATGCGGTAGTATGACTGACTCTTCAGAGGGCAGATTCGTTATAGCAGCAATCAGATGACCAGAACAGGCACAAGACTGAACGATAAAAATCGTTAGTTTATTTCTAAACTACATACACACAGCTTATTTTAGAACAGATTGATTGACAGAGAGAAGAGAGGAAAAGGAACAGAATGTCTGAATATACACAGTTCAAATACCGTTATTGGTAGTCCATGCGGCAATCGCAAGTCTTTGGCATAATGTCCAAAATGGCGGTTGCCATGCGGCCAACAGGCCTTTGTTAGAAAGTTCCAAGATGGAGGTTTTGGCCCGTGTCCTTGCGGGATGCCAGGATGTTACTAGGCATCAGATTGAAGGTAAAAGGACTCAGAGCTTTCTGGGCTCTGTCTGGTTATAGCCCCCACTCCAGCAAGGAGGGGTTAGGGGGCGTGAATCACACACCTCTTTGGAATAGGAGATCTCTGCCCCTCTCATAGAGACACAAATTTACCTGAATCATGATAAGTGTGCTCATCTGCAAACCGTACAAGTTAGGTTAAATCTAATAACATTTTTAGGTTTGTCAGAATTTATCAAGAACGTTGATACCAAACTTGGGGGATCAGACCCCTGGGGTATTAGAGGGTTATTTTAAAACAATCTTACGCTAGATCTGGCAGTCCGATTGGTCTGTAAACCTGTCAGAACCAGCGCCCTGTGGAATCCCATAACCTGTGCAGATTTCATGGCCAGGGAGATCTGCTATGCCAGGAATTATGAAGGAAATATGGAGAACATATGAATATTGGGATTCCTGAGGTCACAGCAGGTTTTCCTAAGGTCAGAAGTCTTTTGAAGCTCAGGGAGCAGCCGAGGTGTCAGATCTCATGCTAAGACTGGGGCCGATCAGGCTGGAGAAAGCTACACTTTATGAGCTTCTGTCAACTGATATCTACACTTCACCTGATGGATGAGGTCATAAACACCTCAGGGGGTCCCCTGTGCTGGCATAGAATCTTTTCACAGGAGGCTAATTAACTGACCATGAAAAGATTTCTCCAGCCCTTTGGCGAAGGGAAAAAAAAGTGTATTTAAACCAAAAACTGTCAGTTTGGTTGGTTTGCGAAGAACTGGCGTTCGTAATTCCATGACGCATTCGATAGGTCATATCGACGGCGTCACATTTCCCCCCTTTACAAGATTGGGGAAGGATCGGTTAGCAGGACCTTGACTGAAGCAATACCAACTTGCTACTTGGGCTCATTACAGCGGGAAAGCCCATCGGCATTCTGATGCCGGATTCCCGGTTTGTGCTGGATGGTGAAATCGTACTGTTGGAGCGCTAAGCTCCAGCGGAGGAGTTTCCCGTTGGTACCAGCAGTCCGCTTCAGCCAGCTGAGGGGGTTGTGGTCGGTGATGACCGTAAAGGATCGCCCATATAGGTACGATTGCAACTTTTGGAGGGCCCACACTATCGCTAAGCACTCCTTCTCGGTTGTGGAGTAGGCGGCCTCCCTAGGAAGTAGCTTCCTGCTCAGGTATAGGACAGGATGCTCATTCCCGGTTGCATCTACCTAGCTAAGTACGGCGCCCAGACCATGGTCGGAGGCGTCCGTTTGAACAATGAATGGGCGGGAGAAGTCGGGAGCTTGGAGGACAGGAGCGCTAGCCAGCGCCTCCTTCAAGGCCCGAAATGCCTGCTCTAGTGCTGGGTTCCACGTGACCTTGTTGGGTTGTTTTTTACCCGTTGCGTCGGTCAGTGGTTTAGCCAAAGTACTATAGGATGGAACAAACTTCCTATAGTACCCCGCTGTTCCCAGAAAAGCTTGGATTTGTTTTTTGTTGGTAGGTTGAGGCTATGCCACAATGGCGTCGACCTTCCCTATCTGGGGTTTCAGGGTCTGACTGCCCACTCTGTGCCCTAGGTAGTGAACCTCAGTCATGGCAATCTGACATTTGTTGGGCTTAACGGTCAGATTGGCAGCGGGCAGTCTTCCCAGTACCTGTGACAAATGGTCAAGGTGCTCTTCCCAGGTGGGGCTGAATACAGCGATGTCATCGAGGTAGGCTACTGCATAACCTTGCATTCCTTCCAGCAGTTCGTTCATGGCCCGCTGAAAGGTGGCTGGCGCATTCTTCATCCCGAAGGGCATACGAGTAAACTCATAGAGCCCAAAAGGGGTGATGAATGCAGATTTCGCTCTCGCCTCGGGCGCAAGCGGAATTTGCCAGTATCCACGGCTCAAATCCATGATTGTCAGATAGCTGGCGGAAGCCAGCTGATCCAGCAATTCATCGATTCGTGGCATGGGGTATGCATCCGTTGTGGTGATGTCATTCATTCTCCGATAGTCAACACAGAACCGGGTCGTCTTGTCCTTTTTGGGGACTAAGACAACCGGGGCGGCCCATGGGCTAGCGGATTTCTGGATGACCCCCAGTTGCAGCATCTCCTCAATCTCTCGCTTTATCTCGGCTTGTACTTCTGGTGAGGTGCGATATGGGCCCTGCCGTAGGGGCGTGTGGGTCCCTGTGTCAACTCGGTGAGCCGCTAGGTTGGTTTGGCCAGGGAGTCCTGAGAAGGTGGCGCTGTGCGCACTCAGGAGGGCGGTGAGCTGGCATCGCTGTGGGTACGAGAGGTGGGGGTTGATGTCCCAATCCTCCGCCACTTCTCGTAAATCTGCTAACAGGTCTATCAAGGGATCTGGCTCTCCTGGCTCTAGCTGGCTACACACTGCCATCACATATTGCTCTCGCTCCTCATGTGCTTTTAACATGTTCACGTGGAACAGTTTCTGTCGTTTACCTCCCAGGCCTACTAGGTAGGTGACTGGGTTTACCCGTTTCAGAATAGTGTACGGCCCCTCCCATGCGGCCTGTAATTTGTTGTGCCTGACAGGGAGTAGGGCGTAAACCTTCTGGTCGACCTTGTATGACCGATCCCTAGCATGCTGGTCATACCAGGCCTTTTGTTTGGCCTGTGCCCTGGACAGATTTTCCGTCATGAGGGCGACAAGGGACTCCATTTTGTCCCGAAATTTTAGGACATACTCCACCACGGAGACTTCCGAGGGGTCATCTTTCCCCTCCCAAGTCTCCCGGATCAGTTTTAATGGCCCTCGGACGTCTCGGCCATAGAGGAGCTCAAAAGGCAAAAACCCAGTGGACTCCTGTGGCACTTCTCGGTAGGCGAACAGCAAATGAGGCAAGTGCCTCTCCCAGTCCTTCCCCTGCGATTCTACGAAGGTTGCCAGCATTTGTTTCAACGTTCCATTGAATCGCTCACACAAACCGTTGGTTTGAGGGTGATAGGGACTGGAAGTGGTGTGCCTGATTTGCATTCGCTCACAGAGGGCTTCCATTAGCTCCGACATGAAGCAGGAGCCCTGATCGGAGATCATTTCGGCGGGAAACCCCACTCGCGAGAAGACCCCGATTAAGGCATCTGCTACAGTGGCAGACCTAAGGGAAGACAGTGCTACCGCCTCAGGATAACGGGTGGCGTAGTCCTCAACCGTTAGAATGTAGCGCTTGCCAGAGGTGCTAGGAATGGGTAGGGGCCCAATTATATCCACTGCCACCCTCTGGAAGGGCTCAGTGATGACAGGAAGTGGCTGCAAAGGAACTTTGCGGGTGCCCCCTGCCTTCTTAACCCTCTGGCAAGTGGAACATGATCGGCAGTATTTGGCTATGTCCTTCCCCATCGCGGGCCAGAAAAAATGGTTCTGCACACGGGTTTGGGTCTTTTTGGTACCTAAATGTCCGGCTAAGGGAATGTCATGAGCTATGCGGAGTACCTGCGCACGAAATTCCCTAGGGACTATCAGCTGGCGGGTGTTCCCACCGCATCACCTGTGATAGGCTGCACCGGTTTGCAGTACAGTCTATCGTTTTCCCAGTATACTTTGTACGGAGTGCTCTCATCTGGAGGCTGGCCGGCTCGAGCCCTAAGCGGTTCCAGACTGGAATCACTCCTCAAGGCCTGCACGAAGGCAGTGCCACCGGTCTCCTCCAGCTGACCGGTGATGTAAGAAGTCAGTTGCAGAGAGTTACCCTCACTGCTGGGGTCAGATGTTATTGGAGGGACAGTTGGGACTGCCTCTCCCGCATCACCTGAGCCCAGGTTACTGGCGACACTGGGAGTATCTGCCAGCTGAGTTGTACCATCAGCATCACAAACATTAGGATTGTATGACACGATTTCCTTTTCTTGATTGTCATCCGCCTGAAGGTCAGAGCAGCCAGAGGGGGTCCCTGCTGTCGGCTCTGAGTTCAGGTGGCTGGCCATAGCCCGTGTAATCAGGCATATCACAATTATTGACATCGACACATGCATCTGGGTCAACAGTGATAGGTACAGGCATAGTAAAAAGACATTCAGTTGCTTGTACATTTAAGTCTGATACCTCGCGCCTAGATGCGGTCGGTATGGCAAAAATAGCAGGTAAAGGGTTCCCCTCACCCTGTTTTCCTAAAGGTTGGTACAGTACCTGGTTGTCAGGGAGTCCGGCTTGGGTCACCTGCGGGTCCGCAGGGTATTCATAGTGGCAAACAAGTGTGCCCAAATCAGTGCCAAGCACTGTGGCCACGGGAAGATCATCTAGAACCCCAACCACTCGCTTTTGACACCCCACACCCCAATCGATGGTGACTTGGGCTTGGACCACGTTGGTTCGAGTACCTCCGATGCCTGTCAGTGTGAGGTACTTTCCTGGGAGAATATCCTCTTCCGAAACAAGATGTGAGCGGACAAGAGTGACATCTGCGGAGGTTTGCGGCTGTCAGGTACCAGGGTTTTGCGAGAGTCTGGTACTGCAGGCCTGCGAGTGTCCGGTACCCGGGTCGCGACATACATGTCGGCCAGCTCAACGGCTTCTTTCGCGGACTTAGGCTTTCGCTCCAACACAAACTGTCTCACGTCTGTAGCGCAGACAGCAAGGAACTGGTCGTGGAGCATCAAATCCACAATAGCATCATAAGTCTTGTCTTCCAGGACTCGGAGCCATTGATGCAGCGTGGTGCTTAAACGGCTATACACGTCTGCGTGAGAGTCTGCGGATCCTTTCTGGATCAGGCGGAATTTTTTTCGGTAGACCTCTGGCGTGAGCTGGAACTTAGCGAGAATGGCCTTCTTGATAGCCTGGTAGTCGCTGTCCTGGTCTGTGGGTAGCTCCGCAAAAGCATCCAAGGCTTTACCAGTGAGCTGAGGTGTCAAGTGGAGTGCCCACTGAGCCTCAGGGATGCGGAACTGGCGACATGCTCTTTCAAACGAGCGTAGATACAAGTCAATGTCCCCATTTTTCTCCATAACAGGAAACTTGGCTTTAGGGATTGCAGGTAGAGGTGTGCCTCCTGCAGCAGGAGGGTTAGGAGAAGCTGGTCCCGCCCGAGCAAGTTCTAGGGCATGCCGGTGCCGCCGCTCCTCTTGCTCAACCTGGAATTGCTGCTGTCGCTCCTGGAACTGGCGCTCCTCTCGTTGTGTCTCCAAGTATAAACGTAAATCTAGCAAAGAAATGAACAGCGCTACTTAAAAACAGATGAGTGCTTACCTGCAAAAAAGTGCACACCCCACTCATGGGATTCAAATATACAATGAGCATACACATGACCTGTCTACCACTTGGAGGATGTTAGTTTCCACTAACAATTTGCAATTTGTTAGGTACTCGTCCCTCCCACTGTCGAACTTTGCGGGTGCCCCCTGCCTTCTTAACCGTCTGGCAAGTGGAACATGATCGGCAGTATTTGGCTATGTCCTTCCCCATCGCGGGCCAGAAAAAATGGTTCTGCACACGGGTTTGGGTCTTTTTGGTACCTAAATGTCCGGCTAAGGGAATGTCATGAGCTATGCGGAGTACCTGCGCACGAAATTCCCTAGGGACTATCAGCTGGCGGGTGTTCCCACCCGCATCACCTGTGATAGGCTGCACCGGTTCACAGTACAGTCTATCGTTTTCCCAGTATACTTTGTACGGAGTGCTCTCATCTGGAGGCTGGCCGGCTCGAGCCCTAAGCGGTTCCAGACTGGGATCACTCCTCAAGGCCTGCACGAAGGCAGTGCCACCGGTCTCCTCCAGCTGACCGGTGATGTAAGAAGTCAGTTGCAGAGAGTTACCCTCACTGCTGGGGTCAGATGTTATTGGAGGGACAGTTGGGACTGCCTCTCCCGCATCACCTGAGCCCAGGTTACTGGCGACACTGGGAGTATCTGCCAGCTGAGTTGTACCATCAGCATCACAAACATTAGGATTGTATGACACGATTTCCTTTTCTTGATTGTCATCCGCCTGAAGGTCAGAGTAGCCAGAGGGGGTCCCTGCTGTCGGCTCTGAGTTCAGGTGGCTGGCCATAGCCCGTGTAATCAGGCATATCACAATTATTGACATCGACACATGCATCTGGGTCAACAGTGATAGGTACAGGCATAGTAAAAAGACATTCAGTTGCTTGTACATTTAAGTCTGATACCTCGCGCCTAGATGCGGTCGGTATGGCAAAAATAGCAGGTAAAGGGTTCCCCTCACCCTGTTTTCCTAAAGGTTGGTACAGTACCTGGTTGTCAGGGAGTCCGGCTTGGGTCACCTGCGGGTCCGCAGGGTATTCATAGTGGCAAACAAGTGTGCCCAAATCAGTGCCAAGCACTGTGGCCACGGGAAGATCATCTAGAACCCCAACCACTCGCTTTTGACACCCCACACCCCAATCGATGGTGACTTGGGCTTGGACCACGTTGGTTCGAGTACCTCCGATGCCTGTCAGTGTGAGGTACTTTCCTGGGAGAATATCCTCTTCCGAAACAAGATGTGAGCGGACAAGAGTGACATCTGCGCCGGTGTCTCGAAGTCGGACGACAGTCTGGCCGTTCACCGTGACTGGCTGGTGGTTCTGGGAGATGCGGTGTACCTCGGATCCTCCAACCAGCAGTGCAGTAGACGAAGCAGGTGCGGATGGGTTGACCCTTCTAGGCCTTGATGACGCTGCGGTGCTAGCCGCCTGGCTAGGTTGCTGGGCTGGCTTGCCTGCGTAGCAAGTTTGCTTGGTGTGGCCAGGCCGTTGACAGCGCTCGCACCAGGGCTTGGCCCACTCCCGGTTCGCAGGGCCAGCGGGCCTGCTTTCTCTCCATTTCTGGGACATAGCTCTGTCCTTGTCAGGGGCTGGAGGTTTGCGGCTGTCAGGTACCAGGGTTTTGCGAGAGTCTGGTACTGCAGGCCTGCGAGTGTCCGGTACCCGGGTCGCGGCATACATGTCGGCCAGCTCAACGGCTTCTTTCGCGGACTTAGGCTTTCGCTCCAACACAAACTGTCTCACGTCTGTAGCGCAGACAGCAAGGAACTGGTCGTGGAGCATCAAATCCACAATAGCATCATAAGTCTTGTCTTCCAGGACTCGGAGCCATTGATGCAGCGTGCTGCTTAAACGGCTATACATGTCTGCGTGAGAGTCTGCGGATCCTTTCTGGATCAGGCGGAATTTTTTCCGGTAGACCTCTGGCGTGAGCTGGAACTTAGCGAGAATGGCCTTCTTGATAGCCTGGTAGTCGCTGTCCTGGTCTGTGGGTAGCTCCGCAAAAGCATCCAAGGCTTTACCAGTGAGCTGAGGTGTCAAGTGGAGTGCCCACTGAGCCTCGGGGATGCGGAACTGGCGGCATGCTCTTTCAAACGAGCGTAGATACAAGTCAATGTCCCCATTTTTCTCCATAACAGGAAACTTGGCTTTAGGGATTGCAGGTAGAGGTGTGCCTCCTGCAGCAGGAGGGTTAGGAGAAGCTGGTCCCGCCCGAGCAAGTTCTAGGGCATGCCGGTGCCGCCGCTCCTCTTGCTCAACCTGGAATTGCTGCTGTCGCTCCTGGAACTGGCGCTCCTCTCTTTGTGTCTCCAAGTATAAACGTAAATCTGCTCCGGTCAGTCCTGGAAACAACTGCTGGCTCATATGGCCCAAAGCAGTAAAGTTCAGTCCAGAGCTGCTTGTTCCTGGCTGTAGGTTAGCCGAAGCTGGGAGCATGGCGTGATCCTGGGTATCCACATCACCCGGAGCTGAAGCAGCAACGTCAGCACTCACAGAGCTCATGGTGCTGGGCGACTGTGTACGAGGGGGTGGCGAGGCTTCCTGTAGGGAATCGGAAACTTCCATCGCCTGGCCGTTCCTCTCCGTCAAGGCTTGGATCAGTTGTGTGCGGTTCCAAGCGGTGATGCCGTGCGACTCGCACAGTGTTCGCAAGTCAGAGACAGCCCAATTCTGGTAATCCAGAACTGAATCAGACATTCAGAAGAGAAGAGTACAAGAAAGAGTAGGGTATAGCAAAGAAAAGTTAGGAAATGTAGACCAATCTATTCGCTATCAATGTGTACCGTTTTGTGCCCAGAACTTCGGTTCTGCAAGACAGGATACTTAGCGACCACTGTCTTATTATTCTGGTTGCAAAGACTGAGTTTGTCAGATCTTTGCGCTCTGATTTCCCAAAAGCTGGCTTTGCCTGGTTTTGGGGTGTGCTATCACCACCACTGCCAACCAATGTGACAACCCCGCCCCGCGATCCCGTCGAGATCTGCTCCCGTTAGCATACGCAGGAAGTACGGGCGCAGACGGACAACGAGACCGGTTGCTGGATCGTCAGAGGTAAGAAGAAAAGGGCGGCGACAGAGCGTGCCAAACCCGTCTAATCTGCTCCCGTTAGCATACGCAGGAAGTACGGTGAACAGACTGACAATAAAGATTGGTCGCGCAGCTGCCGACAATATGTAATGGGACAAACATCCACCAATCCCGTATTACTAGGCCACTGTTGCCATGCAGGTCTCATGCACTAGAGACTGCTGGAGGCAAATTCACTGCGTGCGTAGTAAACGGTTAAGATTGGTTGGAGGTGCCCATACATGTACAATTCTGATTGTATATACAATCGGTAAACTAAAAATATCGATTTCGCGCTGGAAATCTGGTAAACTGCCACCACTGTCTGATTGGATGAATGGAGCAGACAGTCTCCAACTGGGCGAAGAGACCCCAACGCTATCATAATAAGGTAGCCGGCCCAATCACGTTCAACACGCTCCAGTCACCGTTTGGGGAATAGTCCCTTCCGACGGCTTAAAGACTGTGAGCAATGTGACGTTAAAGAAAGGTTACTGGGTCCCTATAT
The DNA here is from genome assembly GCF_040937935.1 of Hyperolius riggenbachi. Lineage (NCBI taxonomy): Eukaryota > Metazoa > Chordata > Amphibia > Anura > Hyperoliidae > Hyperolius > Hyperolius riggenbachi. The sequence continues at coordinate 394,844,308 of NC_090647.1, read as the reverse complement.
GATGCAATCTCGAATTGTGTTTACAATCGAGAAACGAAAGTTATCGATTTCGCACAGGAAATCTGGTACTAGCTAATCCTAGAAGGAAGAAACGGTTATTTACAACCTAGCTAGCAAATCAACAATTTATAAGCAAACCATAAAACAATGCGGTAGTATGACTGACTCTTCAGAGGGCAGATTCGTTATAGCAGCAATCAGATGACCAGAACAGGCACAAGACTGAACGATAAAAATCGTTAGTTTATTTCTAAACTACATACACACAGCTTATTTTAGAACAGATTGATTGACAGAGAGAAGAGAGGAAAAGGAACAGAATGTCTGAATATACACAGTTCAAATACCGTTATTGGTAGTCCATGCGACAATCGCAAGTCTTTGGCGTAATGTCCAAAATGGCGGTTGCCATGCGGCCAACAGGCCTTTGTTAGAAAGTTCCAAGATGGAGGTTTTGGCCCGTGTCCTTGCGGGCTGCCAGGATGTTACTAGGCATCAGATTGAAGGTAAAAGGACTCAGAGCTTTCTGGGCTCTGTCTGGTTATAGCCCCCACTCCAGCAAGGAGGGGTTAGGGGGCGTGGATCACACACACCTCTTTGGAATAGGAGATCTCTGCCCCTCTCATAGAGACACAAATTTACCTGAATCATGATAAGTGTGCTCATCTGCAAACCGTACAAGTTAGGTTAAATCTAATAACATTTTTAGGTTTGTCAGAATTTATCAAGAACGTTGATACCAAACTTGGGGGATCAGACCCCTGGGGTATTAGAGGGTTATTTTAAAACAATCTTACGCTAGATCTGGCAGTCCGATTGGTCCGTAAACCTGTCAGAACCAGCGCCCTGTGGAATCCCATAACCTGTGCAGATTTCATGGCCAGGGAGATCTGCTATGCCAGGAATTATGAAGGAAATATGGAGAACATATAAATATTGGGATTCCTGAGGTCACAGCAGGTTTTCCTAAGGTCAGAAGTCTTTTGAAGCTCAGGGAGCAGCCGAGGTGTCAGATCTCATGCTAAGACTGGGGCCGATCAGGCTGGAGAAAGCTACACTTTATGAGCTTCTGTCAACTGATATCTACCCTTCACCTGATGGATGAGGTCATAAACACCTCAGGGGGTCCCCTGTGCTGGAAGAGAATCTTTTCACAGGAGGCTAATTAACTGACCATGAAAAGATTTCTCCAGCCCTTTGGCGAAGGGGAAAAAAAGTGTATTTAAACCAAAAACTGTCAGTGTGGTTGGTTTGCGAAGAACTGGCGTTCGTAACTCCATGACGCATTCGATAGGTCATATCGACGGCGTCACAACCTCCACCATTGTTCTTGGTATGCCCTGGTTGCAACTCCATTCCCCACAGATTGACTGGGCTTCAGGACAGTTACTGAAATGGTCAGCCCATTGTCATCGGCATTGTTTGGGGAGAGTTGGGGTTGATGCTACCAAGATACAGGTTGGAGAAGTGGCAGTACAGGTCAAAGCAGAAGCTTTAGTTAAATGTTCCGAGCCTGAGACCGGCCTATCTCGAAAGGTGATCAGAGCACCTGCGGAGATGGTGGAGGACTGGATGCCTAATCTGGGCTCTTGCCAGCGAGACATTGAGAGGGTAAAACATCTCGTCAGACCTCACCGGATACATTACAATATTTACCAGTGTCAAGGAAATCCTGGATTCAGAAAGATCAGACTAGTAGGAGAAAGTCTGTAGAGTGGGAGTTTTTCCCTGGGGACATGGTGTACGTATCCTCTCGGCATGGGGCCCTGAAGCGAGTATCACCCAAGTTGGGTCCTACATTCATGGGACCATTCCCAGTGACCAGGAAGGTTAATTTTGTCACCTATGCTGTCGATCTCTCAGTCAGTATGAGAGGTGTAAGATCAGTCCATGTGTCTCTGTTGAAGCCAGCAATGCATGTGGATTCCCCTCCCTCCCTGTGATGGTAAAAGACCAATCGGAATGTGAGACCGAAAAGTTCCTAGACCCACATTCTGGGAACCCGGGTGGGAAGTGTCCGGAGTCCACTCCTCAGGGGGGGGGGGGGGGGGGAGGGGGGGTACTGTAAGGAAACGCGGAAAAGCCGCCGCGTGTACTGACAGCGGGGCGGCTGATTCCGCGTCCGGCGCGGCGGCTTGTCCGCGCAGCAACACATGTCTGGGTCGGCTGGGATCTCTAGTGCACCTGGATGGAGAGCTACGCGCATGCGCGCGCCAGAAGTCAGGACCTTTATACCAGCAGGAGATGTATCAGCTGATCAGGATGATCAGCTGATTCCTGCTGGACTCCTGATTGGCTGAGTGGCTCGGGCGGGGCAGCAGAGTCCTGCAACTATTTATACTGCTTGCTTGCCAGTTGCTGGTTGTCTGCCGTTGCGAACACTACATGGAAGCACTCAGACCGCAGTCAGATCCAACAGTGTGTTTGTGGGAATTCACACTGAGCCAGATTACTTGTATTGTTATACATCAGACTAGTTCCAGGGTGTAGAGACCACGGACCTCACACCCAAGACTAGGGAACTTGTGTTATCATTCTGTTATACATCAGACTAGTTCCAGGGTGTAGATACCACAGACCTCACACCCAAGACTAGGGAACTTGTGTTATCATTCTGTTATACATCAGACTAGTTCCAGGGTGTAGAGACCACGGACCTCACACCCAAGACTAGGGAACTTGTGTTATCATTCTATTATACATCAGACTAGTTCCAGGTTGTAGAGACCACGGACCTCACACCCAAGACTAGGCATTGTTTGATATCTGTTATGACCTATTGCTCTTCTGACTATCCCTCTGCTTTCTGATTCGGTACCTTCGCATATCTGATTATCTGTTGCCAACCCTGCCTGCCTTTGGTTACCAAATCAGCCTTCTGTCTTTGTACCTTATCTGTCCGTGTGTTGCCGACCTGGCTTACCCGACCTCGAGAGCTATCTCTCTCCTTAGGAGATAGTTCCCAGACCTGCTAGTGACATCCACCTTCAGGTATCACTCACACGCAGGTCCTTCCTACCTTCAGCCTGGGACTCCACCCCTTTGGAGGTCTCAGGCAGCTGGAAGGTTTTGGTACTTTTCAAAAGGCGGTATTGCCCATACTGCCCAAGACCATCTGCTCCTCAGGTGGTCTCACTCGAAGTATTTACTGTTACACCAAAACACTCACACTTTACAGGTGTCCAGAGGTTAGTTATACTTGGATTGTCGGTGATTCTGCAGATCATCAATAATCAGGTATAATCTGTATTCTTGGTGATATTGCAGATCACCAATAATCAGATTCTCTCTGTGTGCTGACACCGATCGTTACAATAGGGCAAGAATCTGGCCCAATCTGTCTGGGCATCAGCCACGTAACATCTAAGGAATTGCACCAGAGACTAGTTTACTCTTTCGGTTTGGCCGTTTGTCTGTGGGTGGTAGCCGGAGGAAAACGATAACTTCATTCCCAAATGATGACAGAAAGCCTTCCAAAACCGGGAAATGAACTGGACTCCCCTATCTGACACCACACTTTCAGGAATTCCATGCAGTCTAAAAATGTGGTGTATGAAGAGTTCTGCCAGCTCCTGTGCAGTGGGGAATCCGTTCAAGGGAATGAAGTGGGCCATCTTACTGAACCTGACGACTACCACCCATATGCCCTTTTTACCATCAGAACTAGGCAATTCCCCCACGAAATCCATGGACACATGGGTCCATGGCTGCTCAGGCACCGGAAGTGACTGTAAGGTACCCACAGGAGCTCGCCTGGATGCCTTACTCCTGGCACAAACGGAGCAACTCCCCACGAATTCTTTACAATCAGAGACTATCGAAGGCCACCAGACACAGCGGTCCAGCAACTCCTGTGTGCGGGCTATTCCTGGGTGACCAGCATTTTTATGGGTATGGAAAGCATGTAGAATTTTGAATCTGAACTGTAAAGGTACAAAGAGAACCCCTTCTGGCTTCCCTTCAGGGACCTCCTGTTGGAATGCGCTCAGCGTAGATACCCAATCCATCCAGGTGTCTATCCCAGGGGGTTCCAAGGTAGACTCAGAAGTTCCCTCCACTTGGATTTCGGTGGTGGCTATGGTAACTTTCTCCAAACAATGATGATGGCCGTATGGAGACCAGCTTAACAACTGTCTGGAACTCCAGTCGATCTGAGGAGAATTTTTTTTAGCCATGGCATACCTAAAATGACAGTTGAAGTGGACATCCTGAGCACCAGAAATTGTATCTGTTCCTTATGCAAGACCCCAAGCTGACATAACAATACCGGAGTCTGAGTAATGGTCTGTTTAATCGGTAGTAGAGAATCATCCACTGCCATAATCTTGACCACAGAAGTTAACGGAAACCCAAACTGACTGGCAAAATCTTGTGACATTACGTTAACTGCTGAACCCGAATCTATAAAAGCCTGAGTGGAGTGAACTTGTCCTTCCCAAGTGATAGAGCATGGGAGCAATAGACGTTTGTTGTTTAGAGGTAAGACTGGATCGCCTAGGGTAGTACCTCCAGCTACTCCTAGGCGATAGAGTTTTCCGCCTTCTTGGGACAACCAGAAACCACATGTCCCTTGTCTGCACAATACAGACATAATTTTTCCATACGTCTTCTGTTCCTCTCGACCTCTGAAAACTTGGCGTGCCCAATTTGCATTGGCTCATCAGACGGTGGAGAGGAAAGCACAGGAGCTGAAAATGTACAAGAAGCAAATCTTCCTGGTACCTTAGCCCGAGTTTGCTTCTGATAGCGAACTCGCCTGTCAATTTTAATTGCTAAAGATATGGCCTCATCTAATGATTTGGGTTCAGGGTGACCCAACATGAGATCAGCTACTGCAACAGATAACCCCGATACAAAGCAATCCAAAAGTGCGTACTGCCCCCACCTGGCTGACACTGCCCATCTCCTAAACTCAGCTGCGTAAGTTTCAATGGGATTGTGCCCCTGCCTGAGGGTCTTCAATTTCCTCTCTGACATTACTGCTAAATCGGGATCATCCTAAATCACTGCCATAGCTTTAAAAAAAAATCTGCAACTGAGGCCAAAGCCTTGTGCCCCGTAGGGAGACTGTAGGCCCAGGACTGGGAATCACCAGATAATAATGTCTTATTAAATGTGACCCTCTGACCTTCTGAACCTGAGGAGACTGGCCGTAGCTCAAAATATGATAAACATCGGTGTTTAAAATTACGAAAATCAGAGCGATGCCCCGAAAATTTCTCAGGAGGGGGCATCCTAGGTTCGATCACAGGAGGGGGTGACACTTGTGCAACAGAATCTTTTAAACAGCTCACAGTCTGAACTAGTTGGTCAATCTGGGTCTGCTGCACTTTCACCGTTTTGATGAGATCATTAACGGTGTTAGTCAGCAGATCTATCCGATCGCACAGTGTCTCCATATGTATAGATCTGGTCTGCTGTTCTGTAACGGTTGGGTGTTATAACTCAGACGTCTGATTATTAGGTGATCTGCAGAATCACCAATAATACAAATATAGCAGGCAAGGATACTGCGTGAGTAGTGTTTGATGCAACCGTAACTTTAATAGTTTTGCGAGACCTTACCAGAGGTGTTGGTAAGGTACTATCAGTGAGAGTACAGAAATAGTAAGCAAGTCCTTACCAGAGGAGCTGGCAAGGGACTAATAGCAATACAGAGTAACTATAACACAGACCTTTCCAGAGGGGCTGGAAAAGGTACTAACAATGGTAAAGTATGACAAGTCCTCACCAGAGCAGCTGGCAAGGTACTAGCAAGGAAGGTGATTTGTATAGTTTTGACCAGACCTTTCCAAAGGAGCTGGAAAGGCACTAACAGTCACTATCAGAACAATGAGGCTACACCTCACCAGAGGAGCTGGTGGGTAATAATCACCTCACCCGTGGCGAGGGCCCACTGGTGAGTAGAGAGGTCAGACAGGCAAGGTTCGGCAACAGAGAGGTAAGTATCAGTACAGAATCGTGAGGCAGAAGAGTAACGAGTAATCAGGCAGGGGTTCAGCAACTAGTCAGATAGACAAAAGTACAGAACGTTAAGCAGAAGCAAAGTCAGAGAATAGCCAGAATCATACGCAGGTAATCAATAACAATATAAGACAATAGTCCTAGTCTTGTGTGAAATCCCTGGTTTCCTCCCAGATCAAAGCATACCGGATACTAGTCTAAGGTCTGAGCGCTAACACAAAGTATTCACGACAGCAGACAGTGAATGAATGAAGACTGGAGGCTTAAGAAGCAGAGGAACGCACCCAGCCAATCCCACCTTGGAATCCGCCAATCCGAGCGACGAGAGTCACCAGTGACGTCAGCCGACCGGCAGGTCAGCTGACGTGCCTTCTGCCCGCATAAAGGTCCTGTCTCCGCACGCGCCCGCGCGAGACAGAAACTCTATGAGCTGGAGATAACACCATTCCTGGCGTACTAGATGCCGAGGGAAAGGATGACACTTGAGAGCCAGGGAGAAAGGCGACTGCAGACACCCCCTGTGTGTCAGCAGCCGTCAAGTCAGTACTCGTTACAGATACACAAGCCGGGCAAAGATGCAGCGGTTTGTTCAAATTATCGCCATATTTCTTTACTTAATTTGGACTTTAAATTATTTGCCAAGATTCTGGCCAACAGACTGTCCCCTTTAATGGCCGGCCTGGTCCATTTTGACCAGGTTGGTTTCATCCCTACTAGAGAAGCAAGGGACAACACGATGCGAACCCTGGCGGCTGTTCACTGGGCACGGTCGGAGGCCTTACCGCTTATGTTGCTTTCTACTGACGCGGAGAAGGCCTTCGACCATGTCCACTGGGACTTACTTAGGAAAACGTTGCAGCACATTGGTCTTCCCCAAAACATGCTGATGTTCATCATGGCACTTTACAAATCACCTTCGGCGCGCATCCGGATTAATGGTGAGCTGTCTGATGCTTTTGAAATATCGAACGGTACCAGACAGGGATGCCCACTATCCCCCTTTATTTTCGCATTGACTTTGGAACCTCTACTATGCAAAATTAGGTCTAACCCAAATATCAAGTGCATCCAATTCCCATCCTCCACCCACAAAATCGCAGCATCTGCGGATGATTTGTTATTCTACTTGACTGGCCCACATATCTCCGTCCCCAACCTCATTCAGGAGTTCTCTACCTATGGGAATATTGCTAATTTTAAAATAAACTACGATAAGTCGGAGGCGCTTGATGTAGGACTAGATCCTTCCCTACGAAATACATTGAAGGCCAATTTCCCATTTAAATGGGCAGCTAAGGCATTAACATACCTCGGAACCAAAATCCCCGATAATATCTCAGAGGTCTTCAAGCTCAATTATCTACCCTTGCTGACCACAATCAAGGCAGATTTGCAGAGGTGGGATGTGGCAAAATTCTCTTGGATAGGACGCACTAACATTATTAAAATGAATGTGCTCCCTCGTTTTCTTTATATCTTTCAAGCCTTGCCAGTACCTGTGCCCAATTCATATTTTAAAGAACTTAGACTGTGCTTTAGAAGATTCATATGGAAGAATAAACCTCCCCATCTAAAATACGCCCTGACTATACAGTATTACCAAAAGAACCCGTTGGGCTTGCAGTGCCATGTCTTCAACTATATTATACTGCAGCTGTACTGATTTGTGTTGTGGACTGGCACAGGCACGCCTCCCTTACGAGATGGATAGAGATGGAACAGGATATTACTCACTCCTCTTTAGCACACCTTCCCTGGTCTTTGGGGCCTTCGGCAATCTCTGGTTGTGGATATTCAATACTCAATAACACTGTCAAATTATATCACAAATTAAATAAACTCTCTTCCTTAGCTCCTGACCCTTCCCTGCTGACCACTATTCTCAATAACTGTAACGCTTGGTGGTGTATTCTCCACAGTCAGCATGCAACGCATGAGCTGACGTGGAGGAGGTACACACACTAGCACCAGGAAACAGGCTATCCCTAGTATAGTGGAGGGGAGGACTGACTCCAATAGGAGATTGTGGCGCACAGAGCCGGTGCAGATCTGACAGCCACAAACAATGCTTTCGTATAACGTCTCAGCGCAAAGTAGCGCTGAGCGCATAAACCGGAACTGAGGAGATCAGGACAGGTAGACAGAATGAACGCTTGCTAGCTAGCGGCTACTTAGCGACAGCAAGCGTCCAAAACCAGACAGACTGGAATGAGGCAGCCAATGCGATGCGGCGATGGCGTGCCTCACAAAGACAGGACAGGATAGTCAGAAAATAGCAGGATTAAGATAGATGAACGTAACACAGATAAATATACAATAAGTATGTTTTCCTAGCGTATTACAATTACAGCTATCAATGAAACTACTTGTAACGTCTGACTAACATATGTATGTATCGGCAATGAACCGATACATGACATAAGCAGGAACGCTGACCAGGACTGGAGTAATACAGGGAACAGGACTCAGAAGGATTCGTTATCTCTTCGCAGAGATGAACGCAATCCACAAACAGTAACAGAACAGGATTCAGAAGGATTCGTTATCTCTTCGCAGAGATGAACGCAATCCACAAACGGTAACAGGACAGGATTCAGAAGGATTCGTTATCTCTTCGCAGAGATGAACGCAATCCACAAACAGAACCAGAAGCAGGGTAACTACCTCAGCACGGGTGGTCACGGTACGCGCAACCTACCAAAACGTGCTGGAAAGCTGACTAACTGCACACAGGATATAAACAGTTCGTGTACGTATACATCAGCGACACTGATGTATTAACGTAACACAAATACAAGGAAAATAATAAACGTGCTGGTATGCATATATATTGGCAATGAACCAATATATGATGCAAAGACCAGCAAAGTATCTTTATAACAAGAAACACGATCGGGGGCTAAAGCGACAGCAAGACAGGCTTAAGCTGAAGCTATGAAAAACCCAAGGAAACCCTGCAGGAAGCAGATCTTTATACTGAGGTCATCCAATGGGAGCAGACATGCAGATTCCCACACAGGTGAATGATAATCAGTCACAAGCTGACAGCAGGGAAAGACAGACAAATCTATGCAGCTTGCATGGAAATAGATCAGAACTGCCTGAGCTGCAGCACTACTACTTCCAGTAATAGCTGCTGCAGCAGCGATCATTACAGTACCCCCGCCTTTAAAAGCGGATTCCAGACGCTTTTCAAAACTGAAATTTCCAACAAAACAGTCTGACTGATAATTCATGATGACCGGGACAGCCCGGCAAGACCGAATTCCAGAATCAGTCCCCACAAGACTGGACCCATCAGAACCAGAACCTACAGAACCATGCCCATCAGTACTACAAGCCCCAGTGTGACACCCATCAGAACCATGATTTCCAGAAGAAAGCCCTCCGAAATTCCCTGAGCGATACCCACCGCCTTCCAGGAACCGTTCAGAAACGCCAAAGCCTTTGCAATGCCCACCGGTACTGTCTTTACCAAGACAAAACCCACTGTTGAACCAGTCCAAGGCACCAGGACAAGTTTTCTCAGAGACCTCCCAGAACACCTTGAAGCTCCAAAGAGATCCCCATAGGTCAGAATGCCCCTTAGGCTCACATGGAGAACCATCAAGAACCCCTATGGAACCTAGGGCAATTCCCGAGTCAGGGCCACAAGGACAAACATCAATATCAGGGCTTTCAGGGACCAGAACCATCTCTGGGCATGCAGGCAGACTGGCAATATCAGAACGTGTTCCCACTAAGGAAGCATCAGAGCACGCTAACACCTTAGACACACTTGGGCATTCTGGCACACAAAGAACATCTGGGCACACCGGCACAAGAGAAACCTCTGGGCATGTCAAGGAACTGTGAGCCTCAGGGTCAGCCAAGACAGGACCAAAACCAGGACTGGCCAAAAAAAAATCATCATGACTAAACTTCGCAACTACTGGACTTTTACACGAGAATGCTGGATCAGACTTAGATGTCGCTGATTCCAGCAAAGTCAGTAACAAATCAAATTCAGGGGCACTAACAAGACAGGACAAATCTTCTGATGTATGCACTGAACCAGACAGGGACTCCACAACTACCTCTGGACTGGACAGAGACTCATTTAATACACTGGATTGGAGCTCATGAGGCGCTGCAGAACAAGTCAGTATTGCAGCAGCCCCCACTGGACTAGGCAAAACTGAGGAATTCCCTGGACAGGAAGGGGACTCTGGAACCTCTGCCACAGCGGCCAGAGAACCAGAATCTTTCAGGATACAGGGCTGGGTTTCAGGAACACTCATCAGACCGGACTGAAATTCTGAGATTTCTATTATTTTGACCAGAGAATCAGAATTATCCATGTTACAGGGCAAGACTTCTGAAACATTCAGAGGACAGGGCTGGAGTTCCTCGGCTGTTACAACACTGGAGAGGGACTCAACAACATTGGTTAAATCAGACTGTGTACAGGACAAGGTATCTGACACACTTGCTGACGAGGACAATATTTCAATGGCTTCTGCTTTGCTGGGCAGAAATTCATCAAGTTTTATTAGAGCCGACTGTAATTCCAAAACAGCTGCTAGACAAGTGAATATTACTGCAACACCAACTGAGGTAAGCAGTGCTTCAGCCTCCTCTGCTAGAGGGTTTAAAGTATCCAAAATACTGGGTTAAGCATAAGACTCTGCGACCACAGCTTCACTGGACAGGATCACTGAACAGTCCATATTGCAGGGCAAAACCATGGAAGCACCTGCTGGACAGCATAATGATTCTGTGACCTGAGTTTCATTGGAGAGATCTACTGCACAATTCATGGTACAGGGCAAATTTATTGGAACATTTTCTGAACAAGGTAATAATTCTGCGATTTCAGGTTCACAGAGCAGATGCTCTGAGCTATTCACGAAACTAGAGCGAGGTGTAGAAACAGGAAGATCAAGACACAATGTTTGCGCATCTGAATCACCATTCATTTGTAAAATTGGAAAATTCAGATGCTGGGGTTCTGAGTTTACTAGACAGGATTGCTGAGACTCGGAAACTGATGTAGTGCATCTATTGGCATCTGCTGGATCAGACAGGAGTTGAACTTTATTAACACAGGTAATTTCTGCAGAAGTGTTTGCAGAGACAGGCAAGATTTTTCTGGTGTCTGTTTCACTAAACAAAGAGTCATGAGTACTGGCTAGGCTGGACTCGGAAGTCAGCAGGACCTCTGGATTCTCTGCTGAGAAATTTGCGCAGGGCAAGGTTAAGAATGTATCAGTGGCTTTTGTTTTACTGGGAAGTAACACTGAGTTATCCATGGTACAGGGTGGAATTGCAGGAACTTCAATTTCACACAAAAAGAGCTCCGAATCACCTGCTGAATCAGCCAAAGGTGCTGAAGCAGGCGGGTCAGAACGCCAAATTTGCGAATTCGGAGTCACATAAAAATCATCCAAAATCAGTTCCCACACATCAATCAAGGGAGCCACACAGTCATACCTACACACACCAGCCTCTATTAGGTTATAGGCTGACTTAATGCATGCGTTCAATACCATTTCACTTTTTGCACTGTAAAATTGACAAAATGAACTTGAATCATTCTTCCATTCACAGACCAGGGCTTCCATCTCTCCCCTCTCGAATGGAGGATCCCATGCATACTTAACAGCGAAACATTTAGGCTGATCACAGTCTGCAGATATGATTGTGGCAGGCACATGTATAGGGTTAATTAGCAGGTGATTGGCAGATTCCTTATTCTTAAGAATCTCCAATACCTGTAGCAAGTGTTGAACTGTAGTGTATGCAAACTTCCCTTGGTTCACAAATAAGTTGATTTGTTCAATACTCTGTAATATCTCATCATAATCATACTCAGATAATTCTTTTAAACAAAAATCTTTATTTTCCCTAGCCAGGGAGGAAAGTTCATTAGTAGTTTCATAAGTCCATTTAACTCCCCTGAAAGACAATTGCATTTCATTATCTGTTAATGGCAGAATCTCATTATAGGTCTCAGTCGCTGAGGATAACGATTCTGCAGATTGGACACGTTTCTTAGAACGTTTGCGTTTTGCCTTTGACCTTCTGGTTTTTGGTGATTTATTCAAAGCTGCAGGAAAATTATCAGTAACACTTTCTGCTTGCTGCTCATTCTTGCAAGCAATTGAAGGAGCAGCTGATTGGCCTGCTGCCAGGAGTTCATTAAGAGGAAAAGGCAATGGATCTATGCGCAACCAGTTATGGATCACAAACGCTAGAAATTCCAGCGGTCTATCTTTCAAATCGGAATGATTGAGAACATCAAATGCCCACTGGAATAATTCCCCTTTAAACAAAATATAACTTAGTTGGAGTGCCCAGGTTGAAACAGGAGTCGCTTGGAGATCAGGATTGGTCAGGAACCTGGCACATTCAGAGAAAAACTCATTTTCTGTTTCAGAGCTAAGTTCTTCAAATTTCTTAAAGGAACAGGAACCATAATTAACAGTGTCATACTTTCTGGGAATCCCCCCCACAATGGGGATTGGTAATGGGGTTTTCATAATGTAAGGCTTGGTGGTGTATTCTCCACAGTCAGCATGCAACGCATGAGCTGACGTGGAGGAGGTACACACACTAGCACCAGGAAACAGGCTATCCCTAGTATAGTGGAGGGGAGGACTGACTCCAATAGGAGATTGTGGCGCACAGAGCCGGTGCAGATCTGACAGCCACAAACAATGCTTTCGTATAACGTCTCAGCGCAAAGTAGCGCTGAGCGCATAAACCGGAACTGAGGAGATCAGGACAGGTAGACAGAATGAACGCTTGCTAGCTAGCGGCTACTTAGCGACAGCAAGCGTCCAAAACCAGACAGACTGGAATGAGGCAGCCAATGCGATGCGGCGATGGCGTGCCTCACAAAGACAGGACAGGATAGTCAGAAAATAGCAGGATTAAGATAGATGAACGTAACACAGATAAATATACAATAAGTATGTTTTCCTAGCGTATTACAATTACAGCTATCAATGAAACTACTTGTAACGTCTGACTAACATATGTATGTATCGGCAATGAACCGATACATGACATAAGCAGGAACGCTGACCAGGACTGGAGTAATACAGGGAACAGGACTCAGAAGGATTCGTTATCTCTTCGCAGAGATGAACGCAATCCACAAACAGTAACAGAACAGGATTCAGAAGGATTCGTTATCTCTTCGCAGAGATGAACGCAATCCACAAACGGTAACAGGACAGGATTCAGAAGGATTCGTTATCTCTTCGCAGAGATGAACGCAATCCACAAACAGAACCAGAAGCAGGGTAACTACCTCAGCACGGGTGGTCACGGTACGCGCAACCTACCAAAACGTGCTGGAAAGCTGACTAACTGCACACAGGATATAAACAGTTCGTGTACGTATACATCAGCGACACTGATGTATTAACGTAACACAAATACAAGGAAAATAATAAACGTGCTGGTATGCATATATATTGGCAATGAACCAATATATGATGCAAAGACCAGCAAAGTATCTTTATAACAAGAAACACGATCGCAGGCTAAAGCGACAGCAAGACAGGCTTAAGCTGAAGCTATGAAAAACCCAAGGAAACCCTGCAGGAAGCAGATCTTTATACTGAGGTCATCCAATGGGAGCAGACATGCAGATTCCCACACAGGTGAATGATAATCAGTCACAAGCTGACAGCAGGGAAAGACAGACAAATCTATGCAGCTTGCATGGAAATAGATCAGAACTGCCTGAGCTGCAGCACTACTACTTCCAGTAATAGCTGCTGCAGCAGCGATCATTACAATAACCCAGACTTCCCGCCAGGTATGCACCCAAGAGCATATACAAATTGGAGAGGACCCTGTGTTCTTCGAGCCCTCCACTTATTGGACGGAGGTAGATGGGTGGAGCTGGCTAGTATACAATCTAGACTAAACCTGCCATTATTAGATCAATCGTCCCTTCTCCAGTTTCAACATTTTCTCCTGTCTAAAGGCACCAGACTCTCCTTTTCACGAGAAATCACCCCCTTTGAGAAACTCTGCATGACGGAGGGATGTGTAACTAAGGGAATATCGCAGATATACTCATTACTCGTATCTGATTATAGTCCCTCTCTCTCTCTGCGTACTAAATGGGAGGAAGACATGGGTTCACCCTTCACCGATGATCAATGGCAGAAGATCCTACTCTTCTCCCAGAAGTCATCGATATCAGTCCGCATCCAGGAATCAGGATATAAGATGCTCACCCAGTGGTATTATACCCTGGTCAGGCTCCATAGGATGTTCCCAAACACCAGCCCTCTTTGCTGACGTTGCGTCTTACGCAGAGACACTTTTTTACACATCTTCTGGAGTTGCCCGGGTCTTAACTCTTACTGGAACACAGTTAAATCTATAATGTCTCAGGTGACAGGTGTTGACCCTACTGATGACCCGACCTATTACCTACTACATAACACCCCAAGGAACATAAGGAAGTTCAAAAAGTCCCTGTCCAGACACCTGATCAATGCAGCTAGAATAATAATTGCCCGGCACTGGAAGTCTAACCAAGCCCCTACAATCACTGAGTGGTTGCAGGAAATAAAGGCCATGAGCCTGATGGAGGATCTAACTCTCTCTATACATAATAGACGAGACTCCTATTTGCACACCTGGAGACCCTGGTTCGAATTTGAAGAGTCTGAGAAATTCAGGAGATGGAACTCCTAATTTAATTTTATAGACACTTCCTTCCCCCTGGCGTTCCTCAATTTATACATGAGGGATTCCTCCTGAGTCCCTCTATGGATTGGCGCCGGCCGTGCCCCCTCCCCCCCCCCTTTTTGGGTCCTATGACTGAACCGGGTTCCTCTTTCTCTCTTTTCTTTTCTCCTTCTCTCCTCTTTTTCCTTTCTCTTTCTCTTTATTCTATTATATATTTATTTGCTTATATTTTCTTGCCTCCTTTTTATTTTTCCTTCTTTAGCTCTGTAGAATTTCTTCTTCACTTACAAGCTTTTTCAGGTAACAATCAATTTCACCACATGTATCCAGATCTTGAAATTTTCTGTTTAATGGTTGGTGGGGCTCCGGTGTATGTTCCCTGTGGGCCCTGAGCCCTACTGATAATGCTCCTGATCTCCTTAATGGAGTTATAAAGAAAGGTCTGATAGCTATATACGTGGACGTAACCACGTGTGCGTAAGATTTCTTTTTTGGTGACCATGTTTTCAAGTCTATATTCTCTTACCTGGAGCCTGTTGTGCATAACCTTACACTTCATAATGTGATGTGCATTATCTCGGTTGACACTGCTGGTTAACCGTGGCTGATACAATATCCCATTGTAACACATTGTGATGTCTTTACTCTATTCCCTGTTATAAAACATTATAAAATGTTTAAATAAAAAATCTTTAAAAAGAAAAACACTAGAGGAGCCGTTCTCGGAGGACGAATTACACGTAGCATTGTCCCAAACTCCATCCGGCAAGGCACCAGGCCCAGATGGGTATACTTCTGAATTCTATAAGAAATTCAAGCAGCTGCTATTTCCACATATGCTTAAGGCATTTAACATCATAGCTGACCCGTCCTCAGAGAGAAACTCCTTCTCTTCCCAGATGCTTGGGTCCCACATCTCGGTGATCTTGAAGGAGGGAAAAGACCCGACTCAATGCCAGAGCTTCAGACCCATATCTTTACTCAACGTGGACCTGAAGCTTTTTGCAAAAATGCTAGTAAACAGGTTGGCCCCGCTTCTCCCTTCTTTGATTCACTACGATCAGGTGGGATTCATTATGGGCCGAGAGGCTAGGGACAACACCATTAGAACCCTGAGCATCTTGCACTGGGTGAGATCCCAGTCCAAACCCACCCTCCTACTATCAACTGATGCAGAGAAAGCATTTGATAGGGTGGACTGGGATCTCATCAAAAGCACCCTACGCTATATCAGTCTCACTGAGAATATGATTGGACGTGTCCTGGCCCTTTATTCCTGTCCAAATGCTAGGCCTGCCTTAGAACGCATCAAACAAGACCTAAAGAGGTGGGACAAACCTCAGTTCTCTTGGTTCGGTAGGAACTGTATCATCAAAATGACAATAATTCCTCGCCTTCTCTATTTGTTTCTGACAATGCCCATTTTCATACCTTCAGCTTACCTCCAACAACTAGTGAGAGTGTTCTCCCAGTTCACTTGGAATGGGCGAAAACCTAGGCTGAAATATGGCATTCAAACCGCCCCCAAAGAGTCAGGTGGTATGGCAGTCCCAAACCCACGCCTTTATCATGCAGCAGCCACTCTAATTAGAGTGATTGACTGGCACAGACATGGATCCTTCAAACGATGGGTGAGCATGGAGGAGGAGGTGGTGGAGGGCACGTTGCAAGGCATGCCCTGGGCTGCTCACCCCCTATCTAAAGCTCCCTCTGCAGCATCAGTCCCTTATCAGACTCTCCGCACCCTGGTCAGATATAGAGAATCCATGCTCATTTCCCCTTGGCCTTCTCCACTGATGCCCATACTAGGCAATATAAGCTTCCCCTTAGGCCTAAATACTAAGAGCTACCCGCTTTGGCGCTCGGGACCCCCTCTCCGGGCACACCATTTGATATCAGGAGGCAACTGGAGGACGATTGAAGATCTTCGACTTACACTAAACTCCCCGTCTCTAGATATATGGAGCCTCCTTCAGTTCAGGCATCTCCTACTCTCTCAAGGTACTAAAATAGGATTTGATAGATCCCTTACACCATTTGAGCAGACATGTATGGGGGAGGGCCACATTCGGGGTACCCTCTCTATGGTTTATTCTCTCCTCAATACCACTGAAGAACCTTGTAAACCATACAGGACCAGGTGGGAAAGGGATTTAAATAAGTCTTTCACTGATAAACAATGGCAACAAATTCTGATTTTTGCACATAAATCCTACCTATCCTCTCGAAGTCAGGAAGCAGGATACAAAATCTTTACCAGATAGTACCTGACCCCCTCTAGACTTCTTAAGATGTTCCCTCCACCTCTCCCCTGTGTTGGAGATGATTCATATCTTCTGTTATTGCAGTAAACTTACACAGTTCTGGCTGGATATGAGAGAGATCATGCACTCCCTGACAGATTACCTCCCACCTGACTCGCCCGCATTTTTTTCTATTACCGTATTTTTCACTGTATAAGACGCTCCGGAATTTAAGACGCACCTAGGTTTAGAGGGCAAAAACCATGGAAGAAAAAAAAAATACTAAACCTGGTGCGCCTATATTCAGGAGCGTCTTGTAGATATTCTCCTTCAATTAATTTCCTCCAATGTCCTCCATGTGCCCTCAGGTGCTCCCAGGTGTCCCCCATGTGTCCTCAAGAGTCCCCCGTGTGGTCCCCATGTGCCCTTAGGTGTCCCGCATGTGCCCTCAGGAGTCCCCAGTGTGGTCCCCATGTGCCCTCAGGTGTCCCCCATGCCATGTGGCTTCAGGTGTTCCCCCATGTGGCCTCAGGTGTCCTCTATGTGGCCTCAGGTGCTCCCAGGCGTCCTCAGGAGTCCTCTGTGTGGTCCCCATGTGCCCTCAGGTGTCCCCATTTGTCCTCTGGAGTCCCCAGTGTGGTCCCCATGTGCCCTTAGGTGCCCCCATTGTGTCTATAGGTGTGCCCTCAGGTGTCCCCCATGTATCTATAGGTTTCCCCGCTACCTGTGTGGTCTGCTCCCCTTGCAATTCGATAGGTGCATATGTGTATGTATATATCCCTGGCTCACCCCGTGTGGCCGCTTCCCCTCACTGACTCACTCCCCCGTCCGTGTCCGCTTTCCTCCCGGCATATGTTGCTACATTCCCCGCATGTGTGGGCTTCCCTCCCCGCTTGAGTGTGCACTGCCCCCGGGATCAGCATGGCAGTAGCAGTCTTACTTTACCAGCGGCTCCCGGGATCACAGACCTGGTCGCCTGTCTCGCCGCTCCTCTAGTGATGACTGTATTAATGACGCGTATTGCAGAAGCCATCGCTAGAGGAGCGGCGAGACAGGCGACCAGGTCTGCGATCCCGGGAGCTGCTGGTAAAGTAAGACTGCTACTGCTATGCTGATCCCGGGGACAGCGCACACTCAAGCGGGGAGGGGAGCCCACACATGCGGGGAATGTGGCAACATATGCCGGGAGGAAAGCGGACAAGGACAGGGGAGTGAGTCCGTGAGGGGAAGCGGCCACACGGGGTGAGCCAGGGATATATACACACACCTATCGAATTGCAAGGGGAGCAGAGCACACAACTCAGCGAATGCAGGGAATCCCCGACATAGCGGCGGTTCGTATCGGTGGGTGTTCGTAAGTCGGGGATTCCCTGCATTTGCCGTATAAGCCGCAGGGACTTTTTCTCCCCATTTTGAGGGGAGAAAAAGTGCGTCTTATACGGCGGAAAATACGGTATATCATAATCACTGGTCAGCTAGGCGCTATAAGAAGACTCTCACTAGACATCTAGTAAATGCGGCCAAGACACTAATTGCACGTCGCTGGAAATCTACGGAAGCCCCTACGATTAAAGACTGGTTTAAAGAAATTGACTGGATACAAAAGATGGAAGACCTCACTTCCACTATTTAGGAGAGGCGGGACCAATTTATGAAGACATGGTACGCCTGGTTTGAGTTTATTGAAACACCACGGTATGCCTCTCTCACATCCACCTAAGCTATTAGACCTCTCAATTTGTTAAAGAGCCACACACCCCATCCATGATTTGCCCTCTTGGCATTTTGACAGATTCTTGAGGTGGCACCAGGCATTGGCATAGATCTCTCTCTTTTTTCCTTTTCATCTGCTTTCACTTCTCTTTCTCTTCTTCCTTTACATTATATCTATTTCCTACATACAGCACACTGTTTAATTATATATAAAGTTTATAGTGAATTCCTGAGACATGCCGAACTATATTCCACCAATTCAAATAGGCTCCTACACTATGCCGAAGATATTGAGTATCCGGGTGTATGATCCCTTACGGGCCCTGGCTACTCGTTGTATCCTGACCGCTTAAACTTGGAACCTTCTTTCCTACGCCTACACTCCACATATGACCGGAATTATTTTTGGCTTCTCAATGTTTGAAATAGTCACATATAAGTTAGACAGAGTACCATGCACTTTCTGGCAATGCTGGTTGATTGCCAGATACTTTAATAATGTTACCGTATATGACTCTTTCACTGTTCACATCCTGTTTGGCACTGTGTACCTTTTGTTCATATGTGTTTTTCTCTTGTTATAAACTATTTTGAAAATAAAAAAAATCTTAAAAAAAAAATCAAGCTTCAATTTCTTCAGTACTCTAAGGAGGAGGGAGGTCTAGCAGTGCCAAATCCGTGGGTTTACTTTCTTGCCTTGCAACTACAACACCTGGTGGGTTGGGAGGCCGAAGAATTGACAGATCCAAGTAGGAAACTATTAAACTCAGTGTTAAAAACTGATTCAATACGATACTATGGAGGCTGGAATTGTTGGTTTTAAAAGAGGAAAAGAACCCACCCTTCTACTCATGCAGAAAATTTGGGATAGAGTAAAATATATGCAGGATATCCAGGGGATTACTAGTTACACCCCTCTTGATGCTTCAATCCGTTTCCCAGAATTGGCAAA
This sequence comes from Hyperolius riggenbachi, assembly GCF_040937935.1. NCBI lineage: Eukaryota > Metazoa > Chordata > Amphibia > Anura > Hyperoliidae > Hyperolius > Hyperolius riggenbachi. Next base: position 394,824,739 of record NC_090647.1, on the reverse strand, counting down.
ACTTCTTTTCCTAAAACCCTGGGCTAGAGAGGGTGTTTCTTCTTTGTCACAAATATTGAGGGACCAAGAGGTAATACCATTGCAGGATATTTTAAATTTATTACAGAAACCCAATACACCACTGATAAATTTTCAGTATATGCAATTAAAACATGCAATTAAAAAGCAACGTGTGTCATGCTTTACTGTTGCAACCATCTCCTATATACAATCTTTTGAATCAGTATAATGAGCGCAGTGGTTTTATCTCGATGTGTTATTCAATGCTGCTTGGACTATGTTTGAAGAAATACCCTCTTAGCTGTTTTGATAAATGGTGCAAGATCTAGGTGTATTAACAACAGAGGACTGTATTGATATTCTTCAGAATGTCCCCTTGGTCTCTACCAATGCCTCCCAAAAACTTTCACAGCATAGGAACCTTTTAACTCCTAAAAAGCTCTTTTCTATGGGTTATAGAGACGATCCAATATGCCCCAGGTGTTGTAGAGACCATGGGGACTTACTCCACATGTTATGGTGATGTCCACAACTTTATAGATATTGAGGGCAAGTACTAGATATCATTGATACGGTTTCCAAACAACGGATGAATAGAAGCAAAGAACTTTGTATTTTGGGTTCACTGGTGGGTTTAAATATACAGGAAGATGTGCAAATTATGATAATCCGTTTACTATTCCAAGCAAGGAAATTAATTTTAGTACACTGGAAGGACTTGAACCCTCCAAGCGTTGAAACTTGGATTAAACAAGTAAATACGTATTTAAAGTTGGAAAAAATAATATACCAACACAGGAAATCTCAGCAGAAATTTGATAAGATTTGGTCGGGTTGGTTGGATACCCCGGGTTTACCTGATTTTTCTCTAATTCAGGATAGATTGTTTGCTGGTCTTAATTGAAATCTCTAGTTTAATGCAGCTGCAGAACGCAGCGTCACTTGATTTTTTAAATGTTTTGTGTTTGACAGCTACTATTTTTTATGATTGGTTATACTAAACTTTTGATATCCTATATAACCTTGTTATAAAAACTGCTCCATTGTCAATTTGATGATTATTTGTTTCATTCGAAGTTACATTATAATGCTGTACTGGATATGTGATACATCTTCATGTTGATTGTATTATTTTATTATGTTTAATAAAAAACAAAAAACAAAAGAACAAAAAAAGAGGCCACTGCACTCCCCCTGCTGAAAAAAACCCTCACTCGATCCCTCCCTACCCTCCAACTACCGCCCAATCTCTCTCCTCCTTTTTGCCTCAAAGCTCCTTGAACGCCTGGTCCACAGACGCATCACACACTACCTCAGCACCAACTCCCTACTTGACCCCCTACAATCTGGTTTCCGTCCTGCCCACTCAACAGAAACCGCTCTTGTCAAGGTAGTAAATGACCTTACCCTTGCCAAAGCTTAAGGCGATTACTCCATTTTGCTACTGCTTGACCTTTCCTCAGCATTTGATACAGTTGACCATCCCGTCCTCCTTCAATCCCTACAGTCCTTAGGGATTTGTGACAGCGCCCTTGCCTGGATCTCCTCATACCTCTCTAATCGCCATTTCACCACCTCTTTTAATGGTTCCTCCTCAACTTCCACACCCCTCTCGTTTGAAGTCCCCCAGGGCTCTGTTCTGGGCCCCCTACTGTTCTCAATTTACATCTCCTCTATCAGCAAAGTCATCTCCTCCCTGGGCTTCAAATACCACCTATATGCTAATGATACCTTACTCTATCTCCACACCCCCAATCTCTCCCCCTCCACTATGGACAAGGTCTCCTCCTGCCTATCAACCATCTCCTCCTGGATGTCAGCTAGGTTCCTGAAGCCTACCCTGGATAAAACTGAGCTCATAATTTTCCAGCCCTGCTCTGCACCACCCCTCCCAGATATTCACGTTACTATCAACAGCACTACCATCCGCCCTACCTCCCAGGCCCGCTGCCTGGGCGTCACCCTAGACTCTGCCCTGTCTTTCAGCCCACACATCCAAAATATTACCAGAACCTGTAACTTCCACCTTTGCAACACCTCCAAAATCCGCCCCTTTCTGACTTTGGACACTACCAAGTTTCTCATCCATGTCCTCATCATCTCCCGCCTTGACTACTGCAATGCTTTACTATCTGGCCTCCCCTTAAAATGCATTGCACCCCTTCAATCAGTCATGAATGCAGCAGCTACACTCATCCATCTTTCCCACTGCTCTGCTTCCAATTCTCCCCTCTGCAAAGCCCTACACTGGCTCCTTATCAGCTTCAGGATCAGTTTTAAGGTTTTGTGCCTTACCTACAAATCTGTGCACAAGACCTGCCCAACCTACATTTCTGAGCTCGTCAACAAATACATACCTGCCCGCCCCCTCCAGCCCTCCAAAGATCTCCGCCTGACCTCCCCACGCATTTCTCATTCCCATGCACGCTTACAAGACTTCTCAAGAGCTGTCCCCACCCTATGGAACTCCCTTCCACTCCCCCTCACGCGAGTGTGAGATTAGGGATTTGTGACAGCGCCCTTGCCTGGATCTCCTCATACCTCTCTAATCACCATTTCACCACCTCTTTTAATGGTTCCTCCTCAACTTCCACACCCCTCTCGTTTGAAGTCCCCCAGGGCTCTGTTCTGGGCCCCCTTCATTCAACACCTTCAAGCAAACCCTCAAAACACATTTCTTTAAAATGGCCTACCCCACATTTACCACACTCTAACTCTCTCAGTCAACCACCTTTTTCACAGTTCTACCTTATGTGTCCCTCCCCCACCCTTTAGATTGTAAGCCTTTGGCAGGGCCTCACCCCTCCATTAGTGTGTCCTTCATAATCTTGCAACCCCAGCAATGACAGGGTTGGGGATTGGGGGGGTTGTTGGGCGGAAGATTAGGGGACAGCTTCATCTAGGGCTGAATAGAGGGCCGTATTATGTTGTGCTGCTGCTTGATTGGGGCATGACAGGGTGAGGAGGGAGAGGAGGGGGCCAGCTAGGATAGTTGGGTTCAGATTGTGCAGATCCCTTTGCCATCAACCAGGCTGGGTAGGGGGGGCAGAGGAAGAGGATTGGGAGAGGGTCAAGGTGAGGAGGTGATGGTCAGAGAGTGGGAATGGTGCAATGTCCAGGTTGGTGAGGGAGGCGGATTTGGAAAAGATGAGGTCGAGGGTATGACCAGCAGAGTGAATGGGGGAGTTTACGTGCAGGACGAGGCCAAGGGAGTTGGTGAGGGAAAGTAGCTGAGTGGTGGCAGGTGTGTTGGGCGCATCAATTGGAATATTGAAGTCCCTGAGGATGATTGTAGGGAGGTCCGATGACAGAATGTGGGGTAGCCAGGAGGCTAGGTAGTCAAGGAAGAGAGATGTGGAGCTAGATGGGGGCAGTATAGGACTGCATTTATGGCTGGAAAGGGATGGTAGAGGTGGACTGCATGGGCCTCAAAGAAGTGCAGAGAGGGGGGGGGTGAAAGGACCCAGAAGGTGCATGATGGGAAGAGGAGCAAGCCCACACCTCCTCCAGGCCTGTTGTCAGGTCTGGGGGTGTGACTGAGGTGTAAGCCCCCATAGGAGAGGGCTGCAGCAGCAGTACAGTCAGAAGGGGTGAGCCATGCCTCCGTGAGGGCGAGGAAGATGAGGGATTTGGATATGAAGAGCTCGTGAATGGTGTTAGCTTATTTCGGGTGGACCTGGCGTTCCAGAGGCCACAGGAAATAGGGAGCAAATGCCTAGGGGTAGGGCGGATTTGAATAAGGTTATGCCGAGGGGGTGTGCGGGTAGAGTGTAGGGAAGAGGGAAGGGAGGTGCATGGGGGTTGAGGGTCGAATGAGAGTCTAAGGACAGAAGGGAAGAGGGTGCGGGGAAACAGAAGGGGGACAAGGCGTACAAGGAGGTGGAGGTAGAGCATGTGGTGGTGGTGATGGGGGAGAGCGAGATGGGGAGGGAGATGGCTGGGAAATGGCGGAGGTATCAGGGAGTGAATAGGAGAGAAGGGGTACATTTTGTACTGAAGGGATAAGGTAGGATGGGGTGTGGAGGGTGGAAGCATAGACAGGGGGACAGCAGTTAGACCAAGATGAGATAAATATCACCAATGATGTGGCTGAAGGGGTTCAGCAAAGTTGCATCAATAATCAATCTGGGAAGGAGCAGTTCACAGGAGATCAGCAGTGAAGTTGGCAGAACATCAATGATGGCAAAAAATCCAGTCGTGTGTGATTGGTAGATCGGGTGTCTGGTTGGTAATGAGATAGCTTGTCTGGAGGTCGGCGATGGATCAGCTGGTGGGGAGTTCAGCAGTGGAACAGCCAGCGAGGATCAGCAGTGGTGTGGTTGGTGGGGCACGGTGAAACCATCAGTTTCGTAGTTGATGCAGAGTCGTGTTTTAATCTCTAAAGGGAAGAAATCACAGTACATTCCATATTTGTGGAATTAAGTGCTTTAAATTGTCCAGCGTACGTATACGGCGATAAGGTAGTTTAAGGGTTAGGCCCAGTTCACACTGACAAATGAAATGTAAACCCACCGCAAACAACCGCAAAGAGCTTTAGTGATAACAAATCATTGTTTTTGCTAGTTTACCCCTCCAGGACATAAATGCTAGTCCTCTCAACGGCAATATTTGTGTAGTGGTGTATAGTGGCCACAGTGCTTGTGCGCACGTTGGTGGAAGTGCAGGCAATCACAGTTTTCCATCACCTATGGTCGGGCTGAGGTAGTTCAATGACAGTTAAGTGACCAAAACACACTGATTCTGCCTTATACAGAGGGCATGGGCAGTAGTGGATACTAGATGCCAGTAGTGGTGGTGAAGGATTATTGGGTTGTGGTAGTGCACTACTAAGACCAGCAGACCTGTCTCCAACAGCTAATGGGTGCACTGGACACATAGAATTGCAATATAACAATAGAAAGAAAAAGAAAAACAGCCCTTAGAAGGGTGAACTACTATAGCACTAACTTCACCTGTCTGCAACAGCTAAAGTGCACTGTGTGGACACAATGAACATCAATATCACAAGATCTAAACACTGCCTTTAGAAGGGCTCTGGGGCTTATGTAGTTGGTGAATTGGTACTGTAGCAGCAAGAAACGTCACTGGGGACACAGAACACAGGCCTAACTAACACTTTCCCTATCTGCAACACACCTCCCTCCCTAAACTGCTTCACAAAGCACACAGTCAAAGTGTAAAATGGCTGCTGTGCTGGCTTTTTGATAGGTGGGGGGCAGTCCAGGTGGGAGGGATAGCTGATTGGCTGCCATGTGTCTGCTGACTCTGGGGTGAGGGGTACATTTTGGGCTCCATTATAATGGAGTGGTGGCATGCTGTACTTCCTGACAGTCTCTTTAAACTCTCTTGGATGATCTTATGTCCATCTCAGCTATTTCTCCTTGTTCCTTTAAGGCTTTTAATCCTTCCTGCAGGTTAGGAATCTAATATCTCTTTCGGCCAAGTTTGAAAGACAGCATGAAGGGGTACCCCCATTTGTATTGTACCACCTTCTTTTATAGTATCAGTGAGACTGTTATAAACCTCACTGACAGTGGAGCTGGTGACCACTCTGTTCAGCACATACAGGAGATGAGCCAGGAAAATTTCAACAACGTTTATTAGTTAGTAGTAAAATGTGGTCAATATGAATAAGCAGGGGCGTTTCTAGGGTCCTTGGAGATCAGTGGCACCTGTGGGCACCAGGCGGGGAGGTGGCAAAAAATGGGCGTGGCCATGCGGTGAGTGGGCGTGGCCATGGGTGGGGCCAAATGTACATGAACTTAGCAGCGGTGTAAGCTACGGATAACGGGCCTGCCCATCGAAATATTGGACGGAGCCCCCTGTCCTTTATTTCGATCATTTACAATTAGTATAGGCATAGATCAAAGATGTATACGCACATACAATTTTGATTGGTCAATCACTGACCCCCAATTTCCCACCCCCGTGCAGTAAGTGGGCCAACAGACGATGAATTTTATGAACAGAGCTAAAATTGGCTAATCAAAATTGTATGTGTGTACCAGGCTTTACAGCTAATACTGTACATACTGAAAGTAGCAGGGATCAGCATACAATACAGCTGGTTTACAATCCATAAAGGCACAGAGTAACACCTTACACTGTACACACTGGAGGTAAATCAGCACACAGTGCAAGCACTAGAGAACAGCGTATACTGTACATACTGTAGGCAGCAGAATTCAGCACACTGCAGCTAGCGTGCCAAAAATATGACGATCACGTTGTGCGGCGTGCTTATCGCGCCGCACCAAAAAATGGGTGGGCCATGGACCAGAATATAGGTGTGGTAACGGGTGGAGACAAATTTACATGAACCTAGCAATGGTGGGACATCAGATTAGGACAGTGGTGGCGAACCTTTTGGAGGCCGAGTGCCCAAACTGCAACCCAAAAGTCACTTACCGGTATCTATCGCAAAGTGGCAACAGCAATTTAAACTAAATACTGTACAAACGTTTTAACTCATACATGAACATTATGGAAAATCCAAGTTGAAAATAAACTGTGGAGATAAACAATTTCATCCATCCTACTCCTGAAAAATGTATTCAATTTTTTAGAACCTCCCAGTTTTATTTTCTGTTTTAAAACGCTAAAAAAGTAGGTTTAATGCTATTGTCTCATATGATAAGGATTCAGCTTTTCCCATAGTCTCGCAGTTAGCAATCATGTGACCCCCAACAAGACATATTCAGCAATCAAGAGGCCCCCAACAAATCAGGAGGCCCCCAACAAGACAAATTCAGCAATCATGAGGCCTCCAACAAATCATGAGGCCCCCAACAAGACAAATTCAGCAATCATGAGGCCCCCAACAAATCATAAGGCTCCCAACAAGACACATTCAGCAGTCATGAGGCACATAAATAGACAGCATTTCACATAAATAGGCAGAATGCCCCCTTAATATGGTAGCCCCCCAAGTTAGGTAGTGAGTGACAGGGACCCCCAGGTTAGCTAGTGAGTGACAGGCGCCTCCAGTTAGGTAGTGAGTGACAGGGACCCCGATAGTGAGTGACAGGGAGCACCTTTAGGTAGTGAGTGAGTGCCAGGGAGCCCCTTTAGGCAGTGAGTGAGTGACAGGAAGCCCCTTTAGGCAGTGAGTGAGTGACAGGGAGCCCCTTTAGGCAGTGAGTGAGTGACAGGAAGCCCCTTTAGGCAGTGAGTGAGTGACAGGGAGCCCCTTTAGGGAGTGAGTGACAGGGAGCCCCTTTAGGGAGTGAGTGAGTGACAGGGAGGCCCTTTAGGGAGTGAGTGAGTGACAGGGAGGCCCTTTAGGGAGTGAGTGAGTGCCAGGGAGCCCCTTTAGGAAGTGAGTGAGTGCCAGGGAGCCCCTTTAGTGAGTGAGTGCGTGCCAGGGAGCCCCTTTAGTGAGTGAGTGAGTGCCAGGGAGCCCCTTTAGGAAGTGAGTGAGTGACAGGGAAGCCCCTTTAGGCAGTGAGTGAGTGCCAGGGAGCCCCTTTAGGAAGTGAGTGAGTGACAGGGAGCCCCTTTAGGCAGTGAGTGAGTGACAGGGAGCCCCTTTAGGCAGTGAGTGAGTGACAGGGAGCCCCTTTAGGGAGTGAGTGAGTGACAGGGAGGCCCTTTAGGTAGTGAGTGAGTGACAGGGAGCCCCTTTAGGAAATGAGTGAGTGCCAGGGAGCCCCTTTAGGGAGTGAGTGCGTGCCAGGGAGCCCCTTTAGGGAGTGAGTGCGTGCCAGGGAGCTCCTTTAGGAAGTGAGTGCGTGCCAGGGAGCCCCTTTAGGGAGTGAGTGCGTGCCAGGGAGCCCCTTTAGGGAGTGAGTGAGTGAGTGACAGGGAGCCCCTTTAGGGAGTGAGTGAGTGACAGGGAGCCCCTTTAGGGAGTGAGTGACAGGGAGCCCCTTTAGGGAGTGAGTGAGTGACAGGGAGCCCCTTTAGGGAGTGAGTGCGTGCCAGGGAGCCCCTTTAGGGAGTGGGTGCGTGCCAGGGAGCCCCTTTAGGGAGTGGGTGCGTGCCAGGGAGCCCCTTTAGGGAGTGAGTGAGTGACAGGGAGCCCCTTTAGGGAGTGAGTGAGTGACAGGGAGCCCCTTTAGGGAGTGAGTGAGTGACAGGGAGCCCCTTTAGGGAGTGAGTGAGTGACAGGAGCCCCTTTAGGGAGTGAGTGCGTGCCAGGGAGCCCCTTTAGGGAGTGGGTGCGTGCCAGGGAGCCCCTTTAGGGAGTGAGTGAGTGAGTGAGTGAGTGAGTGAGTGACAGGGAGGCCCCCCCTCTAGCCGCCGCCGCTCCCCCCCTACCTCTCAGCAGACCTCAGGATCAGCGGCGACCCGACCAGATGTACGAGCGGGCGCTGGACGCACCCGCTCGATATGCGGAAGTGATGTCCTAGCGCCCGCACGATTGGTCGCCGGCTCGCCGCCTGATCCTGAGGTCTGAGACTGTCAGTGACGCGGCGGCTGGAGGGAGCCGCTGAGTCTTGACAGAGGGGGTGGCCGGGCGGAGATCCGTGGCACCCCAGGAAAGATTGGGGGCACGTGCCCCCCTAAAACAGGGCTAGCGACGCCCCTGTGAATAAGACAACCACAGTGCATAATTCCACATGCACACATCATACAGGGCTAAATAACTAAAAGTGACAGAACTTATATAAACAATATACAAAATCCAAGAATGCAGTACCAAATCGTAATCAAGGGCAAGTAAAGACAATGCGCGATATCACAAACCAGGAGAGCAATGCAGTACAGAATCAGAATCCAAGACAGGCAAATAAACAGGCAAGAGGTCAGAGCAGGGAAATCAGAAACAGGCAATGGGACCAGGAGTTCAGGCAGCTAGCAGCAAGCAGTGGAACTGAAGCTCTGGCAATGTCTGTAGCAGGGTGGAGTCTTCAAATAGGCTCACTGCAGCTGACTGCATAATTGCAGAGGCAAGTCTTGCTGAGGACACCTGGTGGTGAGTAATGGATGTACCTGGAAGTCCAAGTCCAAAATGCCATCCATGGGTAGAACAGGGAATTGCAGTCTCCTGTAACACTCATGGGAGCCACCTGCTGGTGCTGGTAAACAAAAGTCCAACTATACTTTAGGTATGACATGCCACTAGCAGGTAATGCAGGGAATTGCAGTTTTCCTAACAGACGGGTTTCAGTGCCCTGCTTTTAGCAAGTGTGAGGGAGACAAATCTGGGAAGATTTGAACTTTATGGTCCCTGATACCATTACTTCCCATTGCTTTGGCCACCCTCAAAATGTTCTCTTTGGTCTCATAGTGCATTTTTAATATAATATTTCTGGGTAACCCACTGTTTTTAGGGCTATGGATTCTGTCCATCCTCATCAGCTCTTCCGGATGATTTGGTAACAGTGCCTTGAATAGCAGAGCCCGTACAGGGACCGTAGGGCCTGGAGAGGGCTCCCATGGCAACGTCATGACAGGAGCAAGCTGGGAAAAAGCTAGGTGGGGGAGAAGGACCAATGGGAAGTTTGGAAGTGCGATGGATCGGGCTGGGGCTTTATATAGGGGGTGGAGCACCACCTTCCCTCAGGATTCTTCGAGATGGAAGCTGGAATCTAGCAACAGCGTGGACAGAAGGCGGAGATCCTACCTGATGGCAGACATTGAGGCTCTCATGTGCAGGGTGTGCGAAGAAGCTGCGGCCCGGGGAGCTGGCTGGGTTTCTAGCCAGGTGCAGGGCCGGCGCTACCATTAAGGCAAAGGAGGCAGCTGCCCCAGGGCCCCAGAGCTTGTAGGGGCCCCCAGTGGCTACAAGAGGAAAAAAACATTTTTCAAATCGGCCTTATAGTTTTTGAGAAAATCGATTTTAAAGTTTCAAAGGAAAAAAAAACACATTTAAAAACCTGTCGACTTTAATGGTTAATAGCAAATCCACCTTAAATGCTAGAAACCCTAAATTTGCAGGATATGTTAAGGAGATCATTAGGAATAAGAGGAAAAAACAATTTTTCAAAAAGACCTTATAGTTTTTGAGAAAATCGATTTTAAAGTTTAGAAGGAAAAAAGTATAGTTTTAAATGCGGTAAATGTCACTTTTAGTAGCAAACCTAACGGTAGTGTAATTTTACATGCATCAAACGAAAGCGCAATAAATTTCCTGACGGGGATTCCAGGGGGTCTATACGCAGCCGCAGCGCTTTGGCCAGCGATCGCTATACAGCCGCAATATGGCTGTATGAAGATCCCTGGCATTTTTTCCTATTTTCCCAATTTTTTTTATATTTAGAGTGGGGGAATTTAAAAAAAAAAAAATTATGTGAGGTCCCCCCTCCTTAAACTTTTTAACCCCTTATCCCCCATGCAGGCTGGGATAGCCAGAATGTGGAGCTCTGACCGATTGGGACTTCACACCCTGACTATACCAGCTGCAAAAAAGGTTCCCTAATGGCGATTTTTGTTCCGGGGTATATGTTGGGGGGCCCCCCAGGTTTATTTTGCCCTGGGGCCCCATTGTTGCTTTAACCGGCCCTGGCCAGGTGGGCATCCTGGATCCAACTTTGGTGGCAGCAAGGGTGTCCTTACGGGCTCGGAGGTCTCATCCTCCAGAGTGCCTCAGTCTGCACACCTCCCCAAGAGCTCAGTGCCACAACAGGAGCCCCAGCGTGGACCCTCCAGCCCCTCCTTCCAAGCACCGCAAGGCTTCAGGCAAGAAGGCAGCTGGGAGAAGTCCTCTTCCCAGGCGGAGCTCTTTTGGTGGTGTTCCTGCTTTGTTTTCCCCCGCAACACCGCCGGCGGCAAAAGGTTCCTCCACAGTGCCGGTTCTCCGCAAGGGGGGCAAGACTGCTCAGCACGGGAGCAAGAAGGGAGCGAGAAGACGATGGTATTCCTGGCGGATCCAGCTCTATGGCTGACTTGGGCTCAAGCTCAGTGCAGCCAGGTGAGATGTGTGGGGTTTTGGGTATCCCTGTTAGAAGTAATGTTAGTGAGAGGGTGTCTAGGGGAGGTGGGGGTGATGTGATTACTGCTGCTGCTTCTGCAAATGTTGCTGTTGTTCCCCCCTCCCCCCCCCCCCCCCGCTTCTGCATTGTCGCTTGCGAACACTTTGCTTTTGGGGCTTCTGGAAGTGTTGTGAGGGGCGCTAGAACCCCCCCCCCCCCAGGTCTTTCCCAGTGTCGGCCTGAATGGGTGGTTTGGTTCAGAGTCTTGGGGGGCCGGGTACTTTAGATTCGGGGGATACAGGTTTAACCCCTGTGTCGTCTGGCAGGATTCTGAGTGGGGTGGGGTCTGCTCCTGTAAGGATTACCAGTCCTGTACTCACACCCATTCCCCCCCCCCCCATTATTTTACTCACTCCAGGGACTTCTGTAGCGGTCGCGGTTGCCCCAACACCCCCGGCAAATCTGGTCAGGTTAGTGGATGCGGCAAAAAATGAAGTTTATGTGTATTTTGAGGGACCCCTTGGAACCCATTTGAAGCAGGAAGTCAGGGAGAAGATCTGGAAAGGCTAATATATAGAAATGTTCTCATTATTGCCCTTAGAAAAATGTAACCTTGATAGAGTCAAGCCTGATAGCAGCAAGAAAGATGATGAAGAACGTCGGCGTTATCATCTGATTCCGCGTACTTTTCGGAATTGGCTTCAGGCTTTTTCGTTTCTTGCTAGTGTGATTGGTGAGAAACAGCCAGAGTGTTGCTCCCCACTTTTTTGTTATCTCGATAGTATTGGTGAGTTGTATATGGCATATGGCGGTATTGCTTGGTTACGATACGACGAGCGATTCCGCCAGCATAAGGCCATTCGTCCTGCAATCCTTTGGGACCACAAGGATATGGTCCTGTGGATGAATCTGATGATGCCGACGGGTCGTGTTTCTCAGCCCTTTCAGAGTGGGGCCAGCAGTTCTGGAAGTGCGGGACAGCTGGCCGCCAGAAAAAAGGAAGTGTGTTGGCAATACAAAGAAGGGACATGCAGATTTGCTGGGTCCTGTAAATTTAAACATGAATGTGCTTCATGCGGCGGGAGTCATTCCTCCTCCAGATGCTTCAAGTCAGGTAAGGCCCGTACCTCAGATTCTTCAGGTAAGAGGGAGGACCCCAGTGATGGTTCAAGAGATGGCTCATATTCTAAATAGGTACCCGGAATTGGCGGCAGCAACCCCTTTGTTGAATGTTTTCTCGGACGGATTTGTTATTCCACGTGTCAGTGCTTCGGTCAGCTCTCCTCCATATCGTAACCTGAAGTCGGTTGCCGTGCGACTGGATGTGGTTTCCCAGAAGTTAGCAAAAGAGGTTTCTTTGGGATGCATGGCGGGCCCCTTCGGTGACCCGCCTTTGGCGGTCCTTCTTGTTTCTCCATTAGGTCTGATACCCAAGAAGGAACCTAATTCCTATCGGTTGATTCACCACCTATCTCACCCTAAAGGTGCGTCGGTTAATGACAGGATAGACCCAGAGTTGTCATCAGTGGTTTACACATCCTTCGATCAGGCAGTTCGATCGGTAAAACGCATGGGTCAAGGGGCGTTGCTGGCGAATCTGCATTCCGTTTGCTGTCGGTCCACCCTAGTAGTTTCCGCTGGTTAGGTTGTTTTTGACAAGACAACTTCTACGTGGATCTATGTTTGCCCATGGGCTTTTCTATCTCCTGTCATCATTTTGAAGCCTTTAGTTCATTTGTGGAATGGGTGGTGAAGGAGGAATCAGGAGCAGCATTGGTCATTCATTATTTGGATGACTTCTTGTTCTTGGGACCAAGAGCCTTTGTGTGCGTAACTCTTGGCCACTATGCAGCAGGCATGTCAGTCTTTTGGAATCCCCCTTGCAGAGGATAAGACGGAAGGGCCAGACACTACCATCAAGTTTTTGGGCATTGTTATTGATGTGCTTGCCATGAAATGTCGTCTTCCAGAGGGCAAGGTGGTGGACCTGAGGGAGACTATAGTTTGCGTTATGGCAAGTAGGAAGATTACGCTCCGGGACCTGCAATCCTTGCTGGGCAAACTCAACTTCGCCTGCAGAATCATGCCTATGGGGTGGATTTTCTGCAGGAGGTTGGTGGGGGCCACAGTAGGTCACTTTGTTTGCTGTGCCAGGCTCCTTGGTTTGCCTGGTGGTGTTGGTGCGTACCTTTTTGCGAGTTAGAGCCACAGGGGGCTGTTCCTTTCTCTGTCATGAGAATAGGACACCGCTCTTTAGAGTTGTCGCGAACCTCCAATTTTGGTTTGCGAACCTCGAACTGGAACATGCGAAAAAAGTTTGCGTACATGCAAACTTTTCGAACCGCCATAGACTTCAATGGGCAGGTGAACTTTTAAAACTACAAACATTAATTGTGACCACTAAAGCGATGGAAAAGATGTTTCAAGGGGTCTAACACCTGTAGGGGGGCATGGCGGAGTGGGATACACGCCAAAAGTCCCGGGGAAAAATCCGGATTTGACGAACAGCAGGGTTTAAGGGCAGAAATAACATTTTATTGCTAAATTGGAGGCCTAAAGTGCTTTAAAACATCTTGCATTGTGTATACATCAATCAGGTAGTGTAATTAGTGTACTGCTTCACACTGACAGACTAAACTCACTGTGTAACGCACCGCAAACAGATGTTTGTGTAATGACGGCCGTGCTGGACTGGTGTGCACCATGGTAAGAGTGCAGGCGATGGCAGTTTTCAAGCCCATATGGTCAGGCTGAGGTAGCTGAATGACAGAACAACAGTGACCAGCTGATCGAATTTGGTCTGTCCACAATGAAGCAACAACCTTATTATCTTCTTGGGTCAGGTGTGCCCTCCAACCCCAACACACTCATTTAGCAGGTCATTGCTTCATTGTGATACGCAAGTCCCTTCACTGCGGCAAGGTAATGATCACGAAGGGGAAATGACACATGTACATGCTTTTTGTTTTGTTGTTGCAGCCGCAGTGCAGCCAGAAAATTAGGCAGGCATGTACATGCACCAGAAAACATTATTATAGCGGCCTTAAAAATTCAGGAATCCGCCTGGAGTACTGGATCCTGTTGGTGGTGCCGGAGAAGGCAGTCACACGGTGTGCAGGCAGAGATCTTCGGGTAGGCAGTAGCCCTCTGGGATTCATGCCTCATTCATTTTGATAAAGGTGAGGTACTGAACACTTTTGTGACCTAGGCAACTTCTCTTCTCAGTGACAATGCCTCCAGCTGCGCTAAAGGTCCTTTCTGACGGGACTCTTGAGGCAGGGCAAGACAGAAGTTGGATGGCAAATTGTGACAGCTTTGGCCACAGGTCAAGCCTGTGTACCCAGTAGTCCAGGGGTTCATCACTGCTCAGAGTGTCTACATCCACACTTAAGGCCAAGTAGTTGGCTACCTGCCGATCGAGGCACTGGTGGAGGGTGGATCCGGAATGGCTAAGGCAAGGCGTTGGAGTAAAGAATGTCCGCATGTCCGACATCACCATGAGATCGCTAGTGCATCCTGTCCTTCCCTGCGTGGACATGGGACTAGGAGGAAGATTACTGTCAGTGGCTCCTTTATTCCGTTGTGCTGTGACATCACCTTTAAACGCACTGTAAAGCATAGTTGCCAGCTTGTTCTGCAAGTGCTGCATCATTTTTGCCTTCTGGTGATTTGGAAACATCTCTGCCACTTTGTGCTTATACCGAGGGTCTAGTAGTGTTGTCACCCAGTAATGGTCATTCCACTTAAGTTTTTTTATACAGGGGTCCCTCAACAGGCTGGACAGCATGAAAGACGCCATCTGCACAAAGTCGGATGCCGCCGTACTAGCCATCTCATCTTGCTCTTCCTCAGTGATGTCAGGTAAGTTCTCCTCCTCCCCCCAGCCACGAACAATACCACGGGAGAGGTGAGCAGAACAAGCCCCCTGTGATGCCTGCTGTGGTTGTTCTTCTGCCTCCTCCTTAAAAAAAAACACCTTCCTCATCTGACTCCTCTTCCCCAGACAACTTCTCCTCCTCCCCCTCCTCTGTGATGCCGCAGGTGTTGATGATGACGCAGGTGATGCTTCCAAAAACTCTTCCTCCTCCTCCTGTTCCTGGTCACGCTCTACAACTTGATCCACCACTATACGCATAGCACGATCCAGGAAGAAAGCATATGGGATCAAGTTGCTGATGGCGCCTTCACTGCGACTCACCAGGTTTGACACCTCCTCAAACGGACGCATGAGCCTGCAGGCATTACGCATGAGTGTCCATAACATCCCCTGCTCCCCAGAGCATGTCCTTTCACTGTAGTTGTACAGATACTGTTTGATGGCTTTCTCCTGTTGTAGCAGGCGGTCAAACATCAGGAGCGTTGAATTCCAGCGAGTCGGGCTATCACAAATCATGCTTCTCTGCTGAATATCGACCAAGCATGCCATGGCCGTGTAGGACCACCTGAAATGCCCACACACCTTCCTGGACTGCTTCAGGACCTCCTGTAAGCCTGGGTTCTTGCACACAAATCTTTGTATTATGAGATTGAGCACATGTGCCATGCAGGGTCCATGTGTCAACTTTCACAAACTCAAAGCCAAAATGAGATTGCTGCCGTTGTCACACAACACGACGGCGATCTTCAGTTGGTGCGGGGTCAGCCACTGATCCACCTGTTTGTTTAGAGCAGCCAGGAGAGCTGCTCCAGTGTGACTCTGGGCTTTGAGGCAAGATATGTCCAAGATGGTGTGACACCGTCGTTCCTGGCATGCAGCATAGGCCCTGGGGAGCTGGGGGTGTGTAGTTGGAAAGGAAGTAGCAGGAGGAGTAGGAGGAGAAGGAGAGGAGGTGGCAGCAGGCCTGCCTGCAAGCCGCAGAGGTGTCACAACTAGGTCCACTACACAGCCACGTACTCCCTGCTTGCCAGTGGTCACCAGGTTGACACAATGTGCTGTATAAGTAATGTACCTGCCCTGACCGTGCTTGGCAGACCAGGCATCCGTGGTCAGGTGGACCCTTGACCCAACGCTGTGTACCTTTCTACATCATGGTACAGTTTGGGTATCACGTTTTGAAAAAGTAATTGTGGCCTGGTATCTTCCACTGCGGTGTCCCAATCGCCACAATTTTTTGGCCACCAGCCGGTATGGTAACAGCTGGCGAGATAACAGTTCCACCAAGCCAGCTGTCAGGCGCCGGACAAGAGGGTGACTGGCAGACATTGGCTTCTTCCGCTCAAAGATTTCCTTCACGGACACCTGGCTGCTGCTGTGGGCAGAGAAGCAGGAAGCACTCAAGGTGAGAGGCGGAGTGGAGGAGGGTGGCTGTGAAGGTGCAAGGGATAAAGCGGCTGAAGAAGATGCTGCACCTGAAGGAGGAAGAGGAGGTGGAGGGTGGCTTTGCCTTTGTTTTATGCTTTTCCTCAGGTGGTCTTCCCATTGCTGTTTGTGCTTTTTCACCATGTGCCTTCGTAAGGCAGTTGTCCTTATGCGGGTCTTGGTCTTTCCACGACTCAATCTTTGATTGCAGATAGTACAGAAGGCATTGCTCTCATCTGAGGCAGACACACAAAAAAAACTCCACACCACTGAGCCCTGGAATGATGGCACTTTGATGGTGGCATCAGCAGCTGACCTTGAAGAGCATGTTGGCTGGCTGTCCATAGGTGGCGATACATGCCGCCAGACACTGCCACCAGCTGTTTCTGATGATGATGAGCTCCCCCTACTTCTTTCAGCAACTCGTCTCCTCCTACTCCTCTCTGACTCCCCCTCTGAACTGTGTCCCTGTTTATCTTGTCTATTAGGATCCCATGTGACATCCATGGCAGTATCATCATCATCATTATCCTCCACAGCTTCGCTTGTATCAAACACCTCCAAAACTACACCAACAACAGGTACTTCATCATCCTCACACCTTAGGCCCATACTGGCGCCTAACTCAGACATATGAGATTGTGGTGTAACATGCTTAGCGCCATCATCTTGTAACAAGAATGGCTGTGAATCAGTTAATTCCCCACCAAATAACTCCTGCGAAGTGTCAAATGGGGCAGATGTGGTGCTAGTAGTAGCAGTGGTGGCTGTGAAGGAAGATATGTCACGGTTCCGTGCGGAAGCTGTGGAAGATGAGGCATTCTGTGTAAAATAGTGAACTACGTCCTGGCAATCTTGGGAGTTAATGGCACGTGCCTTCTGAACACTATACTTTTGTCCAGGGCCGCACGAAATCACGCCACCTCGACCTCGAACAGACCTGCCAGGTGGCCTGCCTCTGGCTCTGCCTGTTGTTTTGTCCATATTGGGGGGGATGAAGTGAAAGGTATGCACTGACTCGACTAATACAATGTGCGGTTACACAGGTGCAGTGAAAAGGCGACTGCTGGTACAACAATGTGCGGTTACACAGGTGCAGTGAAAATGTGACTGCTGATACAACAATGTGCGGTTACACAGGTGCAGGGAAAAGGTTGCAGTGACTGCTGGTACAACAATGTGTGGTTACACAGGTGCAGTGAACAGGTATGCAGTGATTGGTATATAACACTGCATGCTGTCACGCAGGTGCAGTGAACAGGTATGCAGTGACTGGTATCAATACAATGTGCAGCTGTCACACACACACAGGTGCAGTGAACAGTTATGCAGTGACTGCTGGTATATAACACTGTGTGCTGTCATGTCGGTGCAGTGAACATGATCAGGTAAGAACGGTCGGACTGATATTAAAAATGTGCAGCTGTCATACACACAGGTGCAGTCAACAGTTATGCAGCTAGAGAGCAGGCCTGTGTGTGTTGGATCTGGGTACCTGGTATGTCATGGTCCAGAGTGGTACCCAGGGTCCATCACTTTACTCGACTGGATCGAGCCCCGGACATTTTGGTCATACACACGGGTGGTAATGACCTGGCCTCACATCCTGCCAGGCAGATCACGAGAGACATAAAATTTGATTTCCTTTGTTTGCGTTCCAGTTTCCCGGGTACGGTGGTGGTATGATCAGAGGTGATAGGCAGGCTTACTTGGAGGCAGGCTAGGACTGTTGAGTGGGTTAACGGGGCCAGAAAAAAGCTGAATCGAGAAGTGTCCTGCTTTGTAGTGAGAAACGGGGGTGTGGCAGTGCGACATGTAGACTTGGAGGTGGACACTGCAAGGTTTTATAGGATGGATGGTATCCACCTCAATGCCATTGGTACAGATCTTTGGTCATTACCCTTAGTGGAGGAATACAGTGGGCTCTTTGGTTGTGGTGGGCTTCATGGGCATGAGGGGTCCTGCCCGCATGGGGGGAGGGGAAGGGTATCCGAAGGTGGTCAGAAAATGTGAAGGAAGATTTTCACCTCAGTGTAAATATCTGTTGTGATGGTCACCGTCTTAAATGAGTATTTACCACTTGGCATGCAGCTGTCCCTGAACCGACATTTGCGGTTCTGTTAGTTGCTTGCCTGTTTACATATTTGGCCCTCCGGATCCTCTCTTAAAGTATTTTGCACTTTGGTTAATTGTTAACTTAATAAAGGAAAAGGCTGCCTTGGCCTTTTTACACCAACGCAAATTGTTGTCCAGTGTCTCCTTCAAGGGGTGCGTTGGTGTTGGGGTTGGTGGTTCAAGATGGTTGGTTTGAGTGTCTGTGAGTTATGGGAAGCTAATAGGCTTTGCCGTTATCAAGCAGAGCCCATACTGGGGAATGTAGGGCCTGGGGAGAGCTCCCATGATAGGGCGGGCCTTGGCGACCTCATGGCAGGAGCTAGCTGGGAACAAGCTGGGTGGGGGAAAAGGACCAATGGGAAGTTTGGAAGTGAGATGGATCGGGCTGGGGGTTTATATAGGGGGCAGAGCACCACCTTTCCTCAGGATCCTTAGAGAAGGAAGCTCCCTCCCTCCCTCCCTGATGTTATGTTTATTGGCTGTTCTTTTGTTTCTTTTCTTGTCATTGCAGCCGGAGGTGAAGGGTGTAAGAACCTAAACGTTGGTTGCTATTGGCAACAGCACAACACACCTTTTACTCCGGCACCAGCAACTCATTAGAGCTGCAACTCACAGCGACAGCATACACCCCTTCAACTTTAAGGGGTTTATTCAGCAATCAGAGTTACACAAGTATTCCATCTTTTGTTACATGTTGATTTCTTCAGAGTATAAACAGTCTTTCCTATGTCCTATGTACATCACATATATTTACAGCATACAGACATGAAGCTATTATTCTAAACAGGAAGCGTAGAGAGCAGGATAGCATGCAGAAGAAGAAGCCCCCTCTGCCATCCTGTCTCTTACTTTTATATGAACATCAAAGAGTTAAATTCTGACATCACCCGAGCCATACCCTCAAGCCTACAACTGGCGGGCATGGGCATGTAACCCACATCATCATCTAGTGTGCCAGTGCTTTATGCCCTAGATGCACGGAATGCAATGTTTTCCAAATATCGGCTGTTTACCTTTTCGTAGTCTGAATGTTGGGACATTTAGACCTAATAACCCATTATGTGTCCTTCTAGAGGAACATGCTTCTTGTAAATGACTTCATAATTTCTCTCCGAGAAACTATGCTTAAAGAGACCCTGCATCTCAAGTCTTTACTAGACTTTAGTACCTGAGGCCTAGAATTCAAGTATACTTACATTCTAACAGACCCCCTGAAATGACTTGATCTGCAGGTTTCTCCATTAGGGTTGAGATCGCACCTATGAGCCTGTTTTTGTTATGTTTCACCCTTCCATACTTATTTCCAAACACACTCTCTCTGCTCTAGGTGAATGCCCTTGGGAGGGAGAGCAAGACATCTTGTCTCTCTGGGAATACCCTTCTTCTAAGCCCTCATCCCATTCTTCGTTCAGCATTCTCGTCACAGGCGTATCCCTTACATACTCCACTTGACCCTGGAAAAGTGAAACATGTTTGTACCCAAAGCGACGGAGCAGTGTTAGGGGTCTTCTAGAAAACCACCTTTATACAATCAGCTCCAACCCATAGGTACTGCTGAAACCTTGTATTATGCGGCTTAGTGTAACGTTCGTGGTGGCAGCCGCGGCAAACAGCACCGCCGCCGCAGCTGCCTCCACCAGCGATCCCGTGCCTCGGCGTCTAGCACGCCGAGGACGGGACTCTCAGTCGCACATATGGCCGCATTGACGCGTGTGCGCACGCACCGTCATGAGCTTTATGCGGCCAGGAGACGTGTCAGCTGACCTGCGGGTCGGCTGACGTCTTGCCTTGCGCCCGCCCTTGCTGATTGGCTGGCAGCAGGGGGGCGTGCCTCGGGATCTCCTCTTAAGCCCGGAGGAGTCATTCCTTCACTGTCTGCTGTGTGTTAGCGCTCAGACCAAGTGAGTGTGAGAAAACGCGGAAAAGCCGCTGCGTGTGTTCAGAACAAGGTGGCTGATTCCGCGTCCAACGCGGCGGTTTGCACGCGTAGGCCTACAGCTACCATTATGGATGAACGCAGAGAAACCACCGCATGCCCTGATAGCGGTGCGGCTGGTTCCTCATCCAGCGCGGCGGGTGATATACAACACATGGCTGGTGTGGCTGGGACTGATAGTCCACACAAGTTCAGAAGGACGCGCGCGCGGTGAGAGGCAGAACTTTTATGACAGCCAGAAGGGAGTCAGCTGACCCAGTCGGTCAGCTGACGATTCAACCAGTTCCCATTGGTCCAGCACTTAGGGGAGGCACTGGAGAGCGCTGTGCTATATATACTGGGTGCTGGTCATTCACTGGTTGTCTGCCGTTGCGATCACTACATGGAAGCACTCAGACCTTTTGTTAGATTCTGTGTTACCAGTTGTTATATTCAGACTAGTTCCAGGGTGTTGATGATCAAGGACCTCACACCCAGACTAGGGAATTGTATTATCAGCCTGTTACTGTATATTCAGAGTAGTTCCAGGGTGTTGATGATCAAGGACCTCACACCCAGATTAGGGACTTGTATTACCATTCTGTTATACTTCAGACTAGTTCCAGGGTGTTGATGATCACGGACCTCACACCCAGACTAGGGAATTGTATTATCAGCCTGTTATATTTCAGACTAGTTCCAGGGTGTTGATGATCAAGGACCTCACACCCAGATCAGGGTCTTGTATTACCATTCTGTTAGACTTCAGACTAGTTCCAGGGTGTTGATGATCACGGAGCTCACACCTAGACTAGGCATTGTTTATTATCTGTTATGACATTCTGCTTTCCTGACCACTCTTCTGATTCTGATTTGGTACTTCGCTATATCTGATATTCTGTTGCCAAACCCTGCATGTCTTAGGATTACTGAATCTGTCTCCTGTCTTTGTACTTATCTGTCCGCGTGTTGCTGACCTGGCTTGTTCGACCTCGAGAGCTATCTCCCTACCTTAGAGATAGTTCACGGATCATTAGTGACACTCTCCTATTGGTGTCACTAACGCTCTGGTCCTTCCTTCTCCTGGCCTGGCTCCTCCCTTCGGGAGATTCTCAGGTTACTGGAAGGCATTTGTTCTCTTTTGCAGTATAGCCTACTGCTCTGATACCTGTTCTCCAGGTATTGCTCTCAAAGTATTTACTGTTGCACCAAAACACTCATATCTCTCCGGTGTCCAGAGGTTAGTGATATATCTGATTATCGGTGATACTGCAGATCATCAATAAATCGGGTATATATTTGTATTCTTGGTGATACTGCAGAACACCAATAATCAGACCCTCTCTGTGTTACACCGATCGTTACAGTGAGGTTCCTGTTGATGATAGATGTATATGCAATAATTGCGATATACATCTATCTATAGTTAGCTCATTTTGATTCTATTATTGTTCTGATCACCTGTGTATGACTTTTGGCTAAACTCTGATTCTGATCTCGCTTTCTGATTCTGTACTTCTGCCTATCTGCCTTATAGTTTCTGAACCTCTGCCTGATTTCCGACTACTCTCCTGCCTCACGATCTTGTACCGATACTTACCTCTCTGTTGCCGAACCTTCCCCGTCTGACCACTCTACTCACCAATGGGTCCTAACCACTGGTGAGGTGCTCAATACCCACCAGCTCCGTTGCTCGGGGGTAGCCTGGTGACTGATAGTACCTTCCCAGCTCCTCCGGGAAGGTTCAGCCAAATCTATTCAAGTCACCTGATAGGACCTTCTCCAGCTCCTCTGGGAAGGTTTGCTCCTATCTTTATAGTTTGTATCACCTGCTCCTCTGGTGACCACTAGGCTGCAGTACTGTCTGAATCACTATCTCCTCGGGAGATCCTGTCTCTTTATTATCAGTCTCTCTAGCTTGCTGGGGCAAGTTCTCTGTTATACACTCAGTGTACTGATAGTGCCTTACCAGCCCCTCTGGTAAGGCCTCACCAAACTATTAAAGTTACGGTTGCAACAAGCACTCCACATATAGCATCCTTTCAGCTATACCAGTATTATTGGTGATTCTGCAGATCACCACATAATCAGGTATAGAGTCTGCATTATTGGTGATTCTGCAGATCACCAAATAATCAGACATCTGAGTTGCTACACCCAACCGTTACAAAACAGCAGACCACACATGCAATGGATGCACTGGTCAGTCGTGTGGACGATTTTTTGACTGCTGTCAACAGACTGTCTCTCAAGGTCATCACTCAACAAACGCAGATTTCCCAGCTGTCTGGGGCTGTACAAGTCGTTCCAGTACCGACGGTACCATTGTCATCCCCTTTCAGTCTGGAACCCAGACTTCCTCTCTCCGAGAGATTTTCTGGGCATAGAACCGATTTTTTGAATTTCAAAAATCGGTGTCTTTTGCATTTTGAATTATGTCCTATAGCTTCAGGGTCAGAGCGACAAAGAGTCATTTTACTTAAGACATTGTTATCAGGGGATTCCCAGTCTCCCATTCATTATTCCCATAATCATGAAGCTTTGGCATCTGTGCAAGATTTTTTCGAAGCCATGACAATTATATACGATGATCCCGATTTAGCGTTAACGTCTGAGCGGAAGCTTAGGACCCTCCGACAAAACCATAACACTGTGGAGGTATATGCAGCAGAGTTTAGAAGGTGGGCAGTTACGACCAGATGGGGGCAGCATGAGTTACTTGAATGTTTTTTATCGGGGTTATCTTATACAGTGGCTGATTTGATGTTAGGCCATCCCGAACCTAGGTTCCTCGACGAGGCTATAGCATTAGCGATTAAAATTGACCGTCGAGTTCGGTTTCAGAGGCGGGCTCGGGGTAAGCCCAGGCAGTCCAGGTAGATCCCGTCCCCCTCACGCAGTAATTTGGGGTTCTCGGAACATATCCCGACTTCCGGGCCTGAGAAACGCAGGGAACCGGGTTCCCCGACAGAACCTGATCTTAAGTGTACAGATGGTCCACAGACTACTGAGGGGTTCTACCGCTCCCTGGTAGCAGGTAGTATTATGGCTAGTGACTCACGCATCTCTTCAAGAGATGATAGACTTCTCCTTTCCTGTATCATTAGTTGGGGAGATAGTCCAGGATACACAGGCCTTTGTGGACTCAGGTTCAGCGGCTAATTTTATGAGTTACGATTTTGCACTCCAGCTTGGCCTTCCTCTCCAGTCTTTGGCTCAACAGGTTGTGGTTACCGCAGTGGATAATTCACCACTGCAGGACAACCGATCTCCTTCACAGACCCCTGTTGTGATATGTCAGATCGGGGCTCTCCACAAGTAGAAGATTCAGTTTCTCGTTATCAAGATGGCAACCACCTCTGTGATCTTAGGTATGCCTTGGCTTGAGAAACACTCTCCTCGTATTGACTGGAGTTCCAGACAGTTAATAAGCTGGTCCTCTTTTTGCCAAAACCATTGTTTGAGGAAAGTTACGATTTGTACTTCTAAGGTTTAAGTGGAGGGGTTACCTAGCCAGTACTCCAATTTCGCGGACGTATTCTGTCCTCAGGCTGCCGATAAGCTTCCACCTCATAGAAGCTTCGACTGCCCCATAGAATTAAGGTCGGGTTGTATGCCCCCTAGGGGTCACCTATACAATTTATCGGGACCTGAGAAATTGGCTATGAAGGAATATATTGCTGACAACTTGGCCAAAGGCTTTATTCGGCCGTCCAAATCCACGGCCGGGCCTGGTTTCTTTTTTGTCAAAAAGAAGGAAGGTGGTCTCAGACCGTGTATCGATTACAGGGATGTAAATAAGATTACGATAAGGAATCGTTATCCGTTGCCCCTGATCAGATAAGTTACGGATGCTGGTGTGTTCACTAAACTTGATCTTAGGGGGGCATACAACCTAATTCGGATAAGAGAAGGTGATGAATGGAAGACGGCGTTCAACACGCTCAACGGGCATTATGGATATTTGGTGATGCCCTTCGCTTTGTGCAATGCCCCAGCCGTCTTCCAGGAGCTCATTAACGAGGTTTTTAGGGAAGTTTTGGGGCAATTCGTCTTAGCTATTTAGACGATATTCTCATTTTATCACGTACCTTATCTGAACATAGGGACCATGTGAGATATGTGTTGAATAAATTACGACAAAATTCCCTCTTCGCCAAGATCAAAAAATGTCTATTTGAGGTCACCAAGGTACCTTTTCTTGGTTATGTGATCTCCACAAGTGGATTGGCCATGGACTCCGATAAAGTTTCGGCGGTGCTGGAGTGGCCTCAGCCTGTGGGTCTGAAGGCACTCCAGCGATTTTTAGGCTTTGCCAACTACTATAGGAGATTCATAAGGGGTTTTTCTTCAGTAGTTGCACCCCTTACGGATCTTACCAAGAAGGGGGCGGACATCTACAGCTGGTCGCCAGAGGCCCAGGCTGCGTTCTCATCACTCAAGCAGTTGTTCTGTTCCGCCCCTATCTTAAAGCATGTGGATGTGTCCCTTCCCTTTGTGGTGGAAGTGGATGCTTCAGAGATCGGAGTGGGGGCTATGTTGTCCCAGTCCTCTGGCCTGCGGGGCAAGTTGCATCCCTGTGCATACTTCTCCAGAAAATTCTCCCCCGCTGAAAGAAACTACGATATTGGCAATCGTGAGTTATTAGCCATCAAACTTGCCTTTGAGGAGTGGCGTCACTGGCTTGAGGGGGCTGAGCACACAATAACAGTCTATACTGATCACAAAAACCTAGAGTATATTGAGGGTGCCAAACGTCTTACCCCCCGGGAAGCCCGATGGTCACTATTTTTTACTCGATTTAGATTCGTAATCACGTACAGGCCAGGTAGCAAAAATGTGAAGGCGGACGCTCTTTCAAGATGCTTTGAACCTGAGTCTGTACAGTCGCTTACTCCTGTGGGCATTCTCCCTGAAAGTATAGTCATTGCAGCTTTGGGACTTCAGGGTGAGCAGACTACCAGTGCAGGATGTCCTTTCATGGATGGTGAAGAACAGGGGGTGGATTGGAAGGTCATTCCGGCAGACAAAGTTTGGGCTCTCCCAATCAGGTCCAGGAGGTTAAGGTTCTTCTCGTCCTATCATTCTGAGTGTTTGAAGCAGGGACATTCCCCTCCCTCCCACCCTGAGCAGAGGTATTCCTCTCCCTCCCACCCTGTGATGGTTAGGGTAAACAAGATGGGGGAGAAGACTCAGGAAGCGTGTCCGGAGTCCACGCCTAGAGGAGGGGGTACTGTAACGTTCGTGGTGGCAGCCGCGGCGAACAGCACTGCGGGTCGGCTGACGTCTCGCCGTGCGCCCACCCTTGATGATTGGCTGGCAGCAGGGGGGCGTGCCTCTGGATCTCCTCGGGCTCTTAAGCCCGGAGGAGTCATTCCTTCGCTGTCTGCTGTCGTGAATACATAGTGTGTTAGCGCTCAGACCTAGTGAGGTTCCTGTTGATGATAGATGTATATGCAATCATTGCGATATACATCTATCTATAGTTAGCTCATTTTGATTGTATTATTGTTCTGATCTCCTGTGTATGACTTTTGGCTAAACTCTGATTCTGATCTAGCTTTCTGATTCTGTACTTCTGCCTATCTGCCTTATAGTTGCTGAACCTCTTCCTGATTTCCGACTACTCTCCTGCCTCACGATCTTGTACCGATACTTACCTCTCTGTTGCCGAACCTTGCCGTCTGACCACTCTACTCACCAGTGGGTCCTAACCACTGGTGAGGTGCTCAATACCCACCAGCTCCGTTGGTCGGGGGTAGCCTGGTGACTGATTAGTACCTTCCCAGCTCCTCTGGGAAGGTTCAGCCAAATCTATTCAAGTCACCTGATAGGACCTTCTCCAGCTCCTCTGGGAAGGTTTGCTCCTATCTTTATAGTTTGTATCACCTGCTCCTCTGGTGACCACTAGGCTGCAGTACTGTCTGAATCACCCTCTCCTCGGGAGATCCTGTCTCTTTATTATCAGTCTCTCTAGCTTGCTGGGGCAAGTTCTCTGTTATACACTCAGTGTACTGATAGTGCCTTACCAGCCCCTCTGGTAAGGCCTCGCCAAACTATTAAAGTTACGGTTGTACCAAGCACTCCACATATAGCACCCTTTCAGCTATACCAGTATTATTGGTGATTCTGCAGATCACCACATAATCAGGTATAGAGTCTGCATTATTGGTGATTCTGCAGATCAAATAATCAGACATCTGAGTTGCTACACCCAACCGTTACACTTAGCTTGAAAATATAGGCTTGTGAGATTGTGTACTTGACACCAATCCTCTAACCATGTTTAATTGTTTTTGTGTAATTTTAAACACAAACTCATCTGTGTAATGATGCATATGATTGTAATCCCTATCACTACGCAGGAAAAAGGTTTGAACTGCGGAGGCCCAGTCTGAGTGCCCCTGGAATATCGCCAGAAACCTTCTCCACCAGGTCAGACTGGAACTCACCTGATTATATTTGTGTTCAACCTCTGTCAGCTCTCCTTGATCATGGTGAAATATCACCTCTAGTTTAGTGTTATGTCTGTTTAACCTTTTTAACAAAGTGTTGTCTTGTGTCAAAACCTTTACCCATTTATCCCATGGTGTGTTATCTCTCAGTATGGGCACTTCTTGTGGAGCTTTGAACTTTAGAGTTCTCTTAACGATTTGAGGAATAACGTAGTCAAACCTCGATGACTGAATCCATACGGGATCTCCGCTCACACAGTACGTCCCCCTTGTAAGATCAAACTTGTCTGAACAATTATGAAAATGTACAATGAATGTGTCAGTGGACATCATGTTTAAAAAACAAACTTTTCCTTCAGCCACTGGAAATATTGGTCTGACTTCCGGGCGGATCTTTTGAATGGCCACTGTGCATTCGGTGCTATTAAGCCAGAAGGCTTCATCACTAAATCTGACTTGTCCTGGCAAACACAGGTACTTACCTGTATCAGAAAATTGCCAGCATGATGACAAATCCACTTGTTTCACTTCTCCGTCGAGCACCACAAAATGCAGACCTCTCAGGTCATGGTGTAAGACGTGTGGATAGAACAGGTGTCCCCAGGGACACCAATGGAAAAACTACCTGGGTATTTCCATCAGTTGGAACCAAGGAAGTAGCGGTGCATAAAGAACTGTCGCATCCGGTCCTCCTGTTCACCCATGTATCTCTATGTATCCATGCAAAAGATCCCTCCCCAGGAAAATCGATAAATCTCTCCTTGACAAGTCTCAGTTGCAAAGGAGTTTTAACTTCTGATAAGGCTTGAGCCATTATCTTGAAATCCGCCATTAACGCAGTCTGCATGGATAGACCTGCTATTTCCCATGCAGCACCCTTACCATGTGCAATCATCTTTTTGAGAATTGTTTGAATGTGCCTTTGAGTGTACCCCTGAACCTTATAGGTGTTGTGCGTTAGCTGTCCCAACACCATATTCAGATGATGCTGGGTACCCACATTCTGCTGTCCCAATGTGCCTAATTGTTGAATGACCTCTTTTTAGTCCCATCATCCTTTTATCATAGAGAGTCCCCGGGGTGCTACCTGATGTATCCCAGGATTCTACCTCTCTACTCCAAAATGTCCCCTGATCCATTAAACGAACATCCCATGCGTGTCCCTTGTGTCCCTCCCCAGAAGTATACGGTTGGTACTCTCTCTTCAGGGAAATTGATTAGCATATCAATGACAAATGCTATTCTCAACTGTCCTGATTGGATCTTTGCCCCCCTTATGTCCTGAGGCAAAATACGTACCTTCGGTCAGGAAGAATGTACTCTCTGCAATCTTTCTATTAAGAGTACCTGGTCACTTAACCATCTAACATGAGGATAAGTGGCTGAATATAGACTGTGTAGTTTTGTCTCATATTATGACCCATGTAGTGAGGATGACGTTACCTGTGTTGGCTCTCCCTTTTCTGGGATCGCTCTCTCTTTGTCACCTGAAAATGTGGCTGGATCTCGATTTTTACTTCTCGTTCCGAGAACCAAAACCCTTCTGCTTTCCAGCCTTTACGTGTGTATAGTTGTCTCAGAG
Organism: Hyperolius riggenbachi; assembly: GCF_040937935.1. Classification (NCBI taxonomy): domain Eukaryota; kingdom Metazoa; phylum Chordata; class Amphibia; order Anura; family Hyperoliidae; genus Hyperolius; species Hyperolius riggenbachi. The sequence goes on along the minus strand of NC_090647.1, from coordinate 394,796,517 downwards.
ACACCCTCTGTTGGTTGCTCCAGAGTGTGATATTGTTCCCTGCTTCTCTCCTGGAGGAGAAGTGATGCTTACTGCTCGTTCCTCTCCAGTCTAGAACCACCTCACTCCGGAGAAACAAGACAAGGTAATCCTGTACCACACACTTCACCTTTTGCATATACCCATTGTAGTGCAATGTACCTTTTAACCAGACTTTGGATCGGTGTCTGGGCTGGGAGAGCATGAAATTCAGGAGTAGCATTGAGCTTCCGTTAATATCATTCTTCCAGCACACCTGACCCTTAATACCTTTTACCACCATTGTGCCATGAAATTGGCCTCCATCTGGCAACAAAGATCCTTTTCTCCTACCCGACTTGGTTCATACTGACCAATCTGAGGGTAGTGCAAAAGGATCAGTACCTTTTCCTCCAAACATGAACATGCTTGGGCCTCATGCTTGTTCTCATTAACCCCTCATTGCCCATGAGAATGCCTTATCTTTGCCTCGGTCTTCTAGGACTACATGGCAACCTATGATCACCATCAGCACGGTACTCTTCATTATTAAAGCACCTCCTTGAGAAAGAAAAACATATGCACTTTGGATTATGCTTTGTTCAGACAGTGTCTTTAGTCTCTGTCCAATATTGGAAAACTCGTTCTTTTCCACTGCAGGATTGGCCGAAAAGTTTTGCTCATCTAACTGACATCTCCATCTCTGCCTTTGCTGCCAGTAATAAGTTGGCGCTTTATAAATAAATAGTAATAATAATAATAAATAATGACTGCAGTATGCACTGAGTAGGGACCACCTGCCCACTGCTGCAGCTTGCAGTTGAGCTTTCAATGTTCTTACAGTTCTTACCCATTTTACTTTACTTACCTAGGACTTCATTTATCGCAACCAGCTCTGCCGGAAGTCCTATTTGTGAACCTAATTGGCAATGCTACTACCTCTGCACTTGCCCCAAAAACAAACACGGCTACCTCCTGTAGGAAGGTGTGCTTTCTATTTTAACTAAGCAGGGGGTTCAATGATGGGGTTATCCAGGGATTCGCATGACAGTTTACTACAACTGCATGTGAGTCTCTGACTCCTGAATGTGTAGGGGATCCTAGACTGGACATAGGACTAATACCCCACAAATACACTGTCACTCTATACACGACAATCTTGCCCCTTGGACTGCTGTCAGTCCTGTGCATTGTGTGAACCCTCGGTACGAGCTGGAAGAAGAAAAAAAATACCTTTTGACCAATCCGCAGACGCAAAAACCACACAAACTGCCCAGCCTTGACCTCTGTCAAACTCTGGCTTTGTCCTGAACAAAAAACGAAAATGCTTACTGCTCTGCAAGCGTTCCGACAGACAGCTCGATTTTTTCTTTATTATGTTTTTTTCCATTGCTATGTACCCTCTTATCCCCCTGACCTCTATCGGGGAACTCATATTACATGTGAATCAAATCACTACAGGCACCCCCTGATATGACTCAGGGAGCTGCTTCCTAAAGGTGCGTACACACGCACTACCAAATGCAACGACGGGTCCTCCGGACCCTCCTGCTGGGCGGTCTTTAGCCGACAGTATGCACGTGTGTACGCACTGTCGGCAGACTGATAAGGCTGTTTATGGATTTGGTAGTGTGCGTGTACGCACCTTATGTATCCAGCAGCCATCTGACAACTACTGCATATTACCCCTGCTGATATTCCTGTACACAAACGATGGCCACACTCCGTGATTTCACATCCCTGGCTGTCCTGCTCATTAGGGTGTATTCTGCATGAGCCTAGCACAGCAGAGGAATCAGCTCACCTATGGGCGGTACCATACCCACAGGCTTGGCTAGATTTCCTACACTCTCTTCCCTCACCTCCCCTCCCTCCTCCAGAGGTGGTCAGAAAATGTGAAGGGAGATTTTCACCTCCGTGTCATTATCTCTTGTGATGGTCACCGTCTTCAATGAGTATTTACCACTTGGCATGCAGCTGTCCCTGAGCCGGTGTTTGCGGCTGGGGGCCGCTCTGTTAGCTGCTTGCCTGTTTACATATTTGGCCCTCCGGATCATTCTCTTAAAGTATTTTGCACTATTGTTAATTGTTAACTTAATAAAGGAAAAGGCTGCCTTGGCCTTTTTACACCAACGCAAATTGTTGTCCAGTGTCTCCTGCAAGGGGTGGGGGGGTTGATGGTTCAAGCTGGTTGGTTTGAGTGTCTGTGAGTTAAGGGAAGCTAATAGGCTTTGCCCTTATCAAGTGCAAAAACATAGCCTTGTATATCCGTTATCGATTTTGGGACTGCTCTCACCCGTTGGATGTCCCACCTGCCTCTGTTGTCCATGTCCTCTAGTTTAAGTTCCATCATTTGCAGCTTCTCTCCCTGTGAGACTTTCTAGGATTGCAAGACTGTAATGGTGTCCGCCATGTTGTCTGCTCGCTCCTCCAGTGCATGTGTGCCAGGCCCTAAATCATTTATTTGTGCTGAAACCGTGGCTACCGCAGATGTAATCTCTGTGTGGAAGGTGTTTTTAAGGTCTGTTATCAGATCTGATATATCTCTTACCCGGCACCATCTTGGAGGCCTGTGACTCCCGAGGCTTGAAGAATTCAAGTGCTCGTTTGTCTTGGACTGCCTCTTTTTGCATCTCCGTGTTCAACGCTGATCGCTCTACCGGATGCACTCTCTCTGCTTATGAAGGTTAGCCACTAAATGGCTCGGAGGTTAACTTTGGCGCGGAGCTCGCAAGGGATGCTTCTATCTCATTACCTGCCGCACATGCACCTCTCTTCCTCACTGCTTTCCTCACTCCCTGGGATCAGATGTGTTGTGCCCTGCTCATCCCTTCCTCCCTCTGATGCAGCTGTCCCATGCTGTAGGGTTTTCTGCTCTTGTCCTCTCCCTCCCCCCCATGTAAGATTTACTTTTACTTTTACAGTTTACTTTAAATAATTTTTCCCCACACAATAGTCATCATGTTGGACTATGCTGTACAGTGTACATCCTGCGACATGTATGCATGCCTTGATCAGCGGATTGAGGGTGTTTACTGTTGCCCTGGGTGTGTGCGTGTTGCTCAGTTAGAGGCGGAAGTTGCAGAGCTAAATCAGCATCTCACAACACTGAGACTCATACACAACATGGAGAAGAGCTTGGATCTCACAATCCAGACACTGGATGGAACCATTGAAGATGAGGTGGGTGGAGTACAGTCGGACCAAGAAGCAGAGGCAGCCGCTAGTTGGGTCACAGTTAGAAGGGGTAGGGGAAAAGGTGGCAGGGAGGCTAGTCCCGAGTTGTTCCTCACTAATAAGTATGCTTGTTTGCGTAATGTTGGGGAGCATGATTCTGGAGTAGCAATGCTGCAGCAGGATGTGCTCCTTAGCGACCAAGGGGCAGACTGCTGCAAAGAGAAAGGGAATAGGAGTGCAGCTAAGGCTAGACAGGTACTGGTGGTAGGGGATTCAATTATTAGGCGCACAGATAGGGTAATCTGTCGAATGCCGTACAGTCTGTTGCCTCCCGGGTGCTCGGGTTCGGCATGTAGCGGAAAGAATTGACAGATTACTGGGTGGGGCTGGGGAAGACCCAGCTGTCATGGTACACATTGGCACCAATGACAAAGTTAGTGGGAGATGGAAGGTCCTCAAAAATGATTTTCAGGTACTTGGAGATAAACTTAAAGCAAGGACCTCCAAGGTGGTGTTTTCTGAAATACTGCCAGTGCCACGTGCTACATCTGAGAGACAGAGGGAGCTTAGGGAGTTAAATAAGTGGCTGAGAAATTGGTGTAGGAAGGAAGGGTTTGGGTTCCTGGAGAACTGGGCAGACTTTGCAGTCGGCTACAGGTTCTACAGCAGGGATGGGTTGCACCTTAATGGGGAGTGTGCAGCTGCATTGGGGGAGAAGATGGCTAAATGGTTGGAGGAGATTTTAAACTAGGATCTGGGGGGAGGCGGGAGGATAAAGTCTCAATACGTAGACAAGATAAGGTAAAAAGACAGTGGGAACCTAACATTATGGGGGGTGGAGAGGGGGATGGGGACAGTGTAAAGAATAAGGAGGTTGGTAAAACTTCAAGTAGCCCATTTCATGTAAACAAAATTGGTAAATGTGGTGGTAAAAAAAGTGCATGGTAACCAATGCTCGGAACCTTGCAAATAAAATAGACGAACTAGAGTTCATTCTGAATGACAAAGGCTATGACATTGTGGGAATAACACACCATGGATGGATGAAAGCCATGACTGGATAGCTAATTTAAAAGGATACAATGTGTTTAGGAAGGATAGAACAGGGAAAAAAGGTGTAAGGGGTTTGTCTCTTTGTTAAGAATTCTTTTACAGCTGTCCTCAACGATGAGATGGAGGAAGATGCGAAGATGTGGAGTCCGTTTGGATAAATATTCATGGTGGAAATAAAAGTTGCCAATTGCTTATTGGGGTATGCTACAGGCCACCTCTTATTAATGAAGCTGCAGAACTGCGATTACTACAGCAGATTGAAAAAGCTGCAAGTAAAAATGAGGTCATAATTATGGGCGACTTCATCTTTCCAGACATTGACTGGAGTATTGAGGCTACCCATTCTGGTAAAAGTAGCAGATTTCTGGCAGCACTACAGGACAATTACTTGACTCAAATGGTAACGGAACCAACTAGGGGGAATGCGTTACTGGATCTGATCATTTCTAATAGACATTTGGGAAATAGTGATCACAACATGATAATGTTTGATCTGGTGACTGATAGGCCACGGGGCAGCGGGACCACTAAAACTATGAATTTTAGAAAAGCAAAGTTCAATCAAATTAGGCAGGCACTAAGTTTGGTGAAATGGGATAATGTACTATAAGGGGAAGACACTGAAGGGAAATGGCAAGCTTTTAACCATTTACCGCCATCCTAACGTATTAAAACGTCATGCTTACCGCTATTAACAGCAACATGACGTTTTAATACGTCGCGCATTCCCGCCGCTGCTACCGCCGTGTGTCCGCCGCTACCGCCGCCATTACCGTCGGGATCCCGTGCTGGGTGATTGGGGAAGAGGACCGAACAGTCCTCTACCCAATCGCAGTGCCTGGAGTGAATGGACGTGACCGCAAACAGCGGCTACGTCCATTCACATAAACAGGAAATGTAACAGTTTAATAAAGTGTGTAAAAAAAAAAAAAAAAAAAAAAAAAAAGTGAACACGTCCTATGAGTGTTCACTAGCGCCATCTTGTGGCCAAAAAGTATATTACACCTACAAAATACATACATTTTCAAGTATATACACATCATTAATAAAATTACACTTCCAACCCTCCCCCCCAAAAAAAACACTTGTAAAAAAAAAAAATCAGCTTAAAAAAAATAAATAAATAGTTGCCTTAGGGACTCAGCTTTTTTTATTCTATATTTTATGGGGGAAAATTAATTTTAATTTATTACATAGGGGCTTGTAATTATGGCCAGAACAAACAGAAAAATAACCACTTATATTTCAAAATAATATACTGTCGCCATACATTGTGGTAGGGACATAATCTAAACGGTTTAATTATTGGGACCACTGGGCAAATAAAACGTGTTTGTTTTATCCACAGGAGAATGTTTAATTTTAAAACTATAAAGGCTGAACACTGAGAAATAATGATTTTTTTTCTTTTTTTTCTGTTTTTCTCATTAAAATGCATTTAGAATAAAAAAATTCTTAGCAAAATGTACTATCCACAGAAAGCCTAATTGGTGGCGAAAAAAACGAGGTATAGATCATTTTCTTGTGATAAGTAGTAATAAAGTTATTAGGGAATAAAAGGGAGGAGCGCTGACAACTGAAAATTGCTCTGGTCCGTTAGGATAAAAACCCTTGGGGGTGAACTGGTTAAACTTATACTCAATCAATATTGTAGTATGTATATTCCATATGGAAACAAAATATCTAGGAATAAAAAAGGCCTCTATGGATGAATAGAAAGGTTAAAGATAAAATGAAGAGGAAAAAGAATGCCTATAAGGTCTTAAAACAGGAGGGGACCGAGTCTGCACTAAGCAATTATAAGGAGTGCAATAAAAATTGTAAAAAAGAAATTAGGCAGGCAAAGATTGAAGCTGAAAAACAAATCGCTAGGGATATCAAATCTAACCCCAAAAAGTTTTACAAGTACATTAACTCTAAAAAAAGAAAGGTTGACTGTTATTAAATGCTTTCTTTGCTTCTGTCTTCACAAAAGAAACAGCACTGTTGAAAATTACAGAGGCAGAAGAGTCTCAATCTTCTAACTGTAATATTAAATACTTAACGCAGGAAGAAGTGAAGGCAAGACTAAATAAATTAAAAATAGACAAGGCACCTGGCCCGGATGGCATGCATCCTCGGGTCCTAAGGGAATTAAGTTCAGTTATAGATAAACTTCTTTATCTTATCTTTTGTGACTCTCTTTCAACTGGCAGAGTCCCAGTGGATTGGCGTACAACCCACGTTTTCCCATTATTTAAGAAGGGCAAAAAATCAGATCCAGGAAATTATAGACCTGTAAGCTTAACATCAGTTGTATGCAAACTATTTGAGGGGTTACTAAGAGATACTATCAACAACAACAACAACAACGACAAAATAACATTTGTAAAGCGCTTTTCTCCCATGGGACTCAAAGCGCATAAGCATGGCTCAGACCATCGTGGTACAGAGGAAGAATTTTATAAGTCTGGAAATGCCAGGCTAAACAGGTGGCTTTTCAGTCTGGATTTGAATAGCTCCAGGGATGGTGCTATCTTTACTGGGTGTGGCAGGGAGTTCCAAAGAGTAGGGGCAGCATGACAGAAGGCTCTATCTCCAGATTTTTTGAGGTGCACTCTGGGAGTGACCAAGTTTATAGAACTTGCTGATCTGAGGTTGTGAGAGGTGTGGTGCAGCTTCAGCAGGTCCTTCATATAACCAGGGCCCAGATTGTGCAGGGATTTGAATGTCAGCAGTCCAATCTTGAAGAGTATTCTCCATTCTACTGGTAGCCAGTGCAGTGAGCGAAGGATCGGTGTAATGTGACAGTGGCGAGGCTGGTTTGTTAGCAATCTGGCAGCAGCATTCAATCTGCACTAATTGCAGGCGACGCAGGTCCTTTTTGGGGAGGCCAGCATAAACGGCATTGAAGTAGTCCAGCCGTGATGTGATGAAGGCGTGGACTAGGGTTGGAAGATCCTCTGGGGGAATCAGATGTTTAATCTTTGCAATGTTCTTCAGATGAAAGAAGGAAGATTTAACTACAGATGAAATTTGGTTTCTGAAACTCAATTCCCCATCGATTAGTAGGCTGCGCACAAGGTTGGAGCTGTTTATGTCTGAATTCCCAATCCTGATTGGTGTTGCTTTAGGATAGAGCTGTTTTGATGGCGAGTGCTGGCTTTGGACAAACAGGACCTCAGTTTTGTCAGCATTCAGTTTCAATCAGTTATTATTCATCCATGACTTCATACATGACTTCATACTAGAAAATAATATTATTTTTCAGCATCAACATGGGTTTACTAAAGACAGGTCCTGTTTGACTAACATGCTCAGCTTTTATAGTGAATGCTAATATGGATATTGGGAATGCTGTAGATGTGATATACTTGGACTTTGCAAAGGCCTTTGACACTGTTCCCCACAAAAGTCTGGTGCAAAAGTTGAGGATGCAAGGACTGGGGAAGAGTCTGTGTGCATGGATAGGGAACTGGCTAATGGACAGAAAACAAAGAGTTGTGGTCAATAAATCGTACTCACAATGGGAGACTGTTAGCAGTGGGGTCCCACAGGGGTCTGTTCTGGGTCCAGTGCTCTTCAATTTATTTATTAATGACCTAGTAGATGCAGTAGTGAGCAATGTTGCTATTTTTGCAGATGATACAAAATTGTGCAGAATCATCAACTCTCAGGAAGATAGTGTCATATTGCAACAGGATCTGGATAGGATGGCTATATGGGCACATACAGTACATGGCAGATGAAATTCAATGTTGAAAAATGTAAAGTCATGCATTTTGGACGTACTAATGGTCTAGCACCATACAAAATAAGTGGGATACAGTTGGGGACATCAAACTTGGAGAAGGACTTAGGAGTACTCATCGACAACAAGTTAAATAATCGTACTCAATGCCAAGCAGCTGCAGCTAAAGCTAACACAATTTTGGGATGCATTTAAAAAGGGAAATAAAAACTTGAGATGCTAGCATAATATTGCCCCTGTTTAACTCTCTAGTAAGGCCACATCTGGAATATGGAATTCAGTTCTGGGCACCACATTACAAAAAAGATATTGCAGTTTTAGAGCAGGTGCAGAGACGAGCAACAAAATTGATATGTGGGATGGAGGGTCTCACCAAGAAAGGTTAGATAAACTGGGTTTATTTAGTGTAGAGAAAAGACGCCTTAGAGGGGATCTAATTAACATGTATAAATACATCAGAGGGCAATATAATAGCTTGGTGGATGAGCTTTTTGTCCCTAGGCCTTCTCAAAGGACTAGAGGACATGATCTGCGCATGGAGGAAAAGCGTTTTAGTCATTTTTTTAGGAAAGGGTTCTTTACAGTAAGAGTGATTAAGATGTGGAATGCATTGCCACAGGAAGTCGTTATGGCAAACTCTATACCTGCATTTAAAGGGGGCTTAGATGCTTTCCTTGCGTTGAAAGACATCCATGGCTACAATTACTAGGTAATGCCTAATGATGTTGATCCAGGGATTTTATCTGATTGCCATCTGGAGTCGGGAAGTAATTTTTCCTTTTAGGGGTTAATTGGACCATGCCTTGTAAGGGTTTTTTCGCCTTCCTCTGGATCAACAGGGATATGTGAGGGAGCAGGCTGGTGTTGCACTTTATACTGGTTGAACTCGATGGACGTATGTCTTTTTTCAACCAAAATAACTATGTAACTATGTAGCTATGTAAGATTCAGACAGTGACAGTCACTCACCCTCTGCACTTATTGATAATGGCTGTGTTCAACATACATAATGTAGACTGTCATGGATGAGCCGTGAAAAAAAGCGCAATCACAAGCGGTTTTCTGCTCCGATTGTGATTAACGGTACCATTCCAATTGTATGTGTAGTTCTGGCAGAATGCAAATGGCTTGGGATCTTCCTTTGAACCTGGCTATCCCAGCAGATAGCAGGGCTTTTCATGAAATTACTTTTGTTCTCTGATCTGGACAATGTTTGTATTCAATTAACTGGTTCAAAAGAGTCTTATTTCTCAGCTAAGTGTGACTTTATTCTGAGCTGTACCATTTGGTTTGCCCTGTAGAGTCAGGAAGCCCAAAGCAGGAGAGAGAACTAGAATCTCACAGAAGGCTTGGCACTAGCCTTAACATGACTCTCTGGGTATATTGAAATACACCCATTCATTTTTTGGTAACATTGTAGCAGAATACCACCAACTATCTGTACGGTAATAACACACTCAATCGCTGATTAAATTGTGCACATTTTAAGGTATCGTGGAAGGTCATAGCTCTTTCCAAAGCCGAGATATTAATTTTGGTGCAACTGATTGGGCTAGACTATCGATCCTTGGTCTCGTTCAAACCACCTGGACCCACTGTGTATAAATCTGTTACCAGAGCAAATATGGCATTTATTGTTTTTCTCCAAGGAGATGGACTGTGATTGGTTTGTAAACCGGAGGGGGAAGGCTTTGTCCAACCCCAAAACTAGCTTCAATAAAACCAAGGTGCATGCAGGGGGCAGGAGTTCTCCCATTTTCACATTTTTCATCTGACCATCTGACCGGAAGCTGGAGGGTGTTTGATGCTGGGTTCCCTGTTTCCTTCAATCTGAAACAAAGGACTTTAACTTATGTAGACGTATGTCTTCTAACTTTAAGTATCCGTTTATTTCCTTTCCCTTTTTATTTTACACTGGGTCACTATTGTCTAATTGTTACTTTTCTGAATATGTTATGATTTTCTCAGCTACAAAACCTGCTATTTCAGTCAACCAGAACGAATCCTAGCTTTCGGAAAAGAGACGCTACTGGGAAGTAACTGTATTGCTATAGGCAGATGGTGTGTTCTAACCGTTTTATTTGCAGGTCTTAGAATCAGTGAGAGTAGGTCCTCTGTCCTCCTACAGAGGTGATGGCAGCTTTGTACCATGAAATTGTGTGTAGTTTGTGTTACTGTAGCTCGCAAGCTCCCTTCTAGCCTGTCTGCTGCCAATATTCCAGTTGTTTCAGCTCATGGATTGCATGCACCAGGTTGGATGATCTGTGTGTTGAAATACATTGGAAAGCATTGAGTGGTCCGGCCACTAGGGGGCCTGTGATATAGACCACAGCCGATGTCAGCGGGGTAGAGGGTGAGTGGCTGCTGCTGTCTGAATCCTACGTGGGAGGGAGAGGACAGGAGCAGAAAGCACAGCATGGGAAGAATTAGCAGGGCACTTGGACATCTAATCCAACAGAGGGCAGAACAGTTACCAAGGTCTGTCAATGCAGGGGCTCCTGCAGAGATCGGGAGCCTTAAGGAAATTGCCCCCTTTGCCTCAATGGCACCACCAGCCCTGACCATAGGCAATAAAATTTGTATCTCACCTGTCTTCTCCTTTAAATCGAGCTCTAACGAGACATGCCCACAGTAGTGGGGAACGAAGAAACACACACAGTTACCCTGAACAGATGTCCTGCTTTTGCTGGTACACATCCCGGATTCGGGATCCCCTGTCCCGGGCTGACAATCATCCCGGGTAACATCCTGCTTTTTCTCAGGACATCATGGCCGTGGGACTCACAGCAAAGGCTGTGTGCCCCCACCTTTGCTGCTGAGCTGCTGTAATGTAGGAGAGGTAGCTGTTTCTGTCTGCACAGGCTTAATTTAATTAAAGTACACCTTTGCATGTGTTGAGACGTTAAGACTTTAAATAAGACTTTACGTGCTCTGCTCAATTGTTCTTATGACTGCATCTGCTCAGCCACTGATAAGGAATCATACAAAGTTTTCAAAGTTTTGCAGACGAAGATTTGTAGACAGTCCCTATTCAGTATGCAGCAGGCTCTTGTGTACACAAGAGCCCCAAACCTCTCTACCCTTCCCTAAGTGCTCTGTACTGAAGTGATGCTGGAGAAGTTTGCAGAGCCAGTTCTGCTCCATCAGAGGATGACAGAGTGAGTGTAATAAGCTGAGGCTGGGAGCACACTCATTTGTCAGTTTTCTGTTTTCTGCACACCACGTGTGTCTGTATGTGTGAAAACGTTTTACCACAGAAATGAAATGTAATTGAATAACATTGCAACTGAATAACATTGGTTCTCAGTTTACCTGTGCAGAAAGTGAGGGTGGGGGGGGGGGGGTAGGGGACCCCATCCAAAGTTTTGCAGGGGGGCCCAGTGATTTCTAGTTACACCTCTGCTCAAGTAAACTTTTTTAACGTTGTCATTATGGGGTGTTGTGTGTAGAATTCTGAGGACAAAATGAACTTAATCCATTTTGGAAAAGGGCTGTAAAATAACAAAACATAGTAAAAGTGATGCGCTATGAATACTTTCCGGATGCACTGAATCGAAAGCGGAAGTGCCAGCTTCTCCCCTGTTTGTATTTTGTTGTCAATGACTGTTCCCTTGTACCCCCTTACCTAACACGTTGACATTGGCTGACCTATCTTTTCTTGTCCGAAGGTCACTTGCCCCCACCTAGGTCGTGCTCCCTCTCCATCTAGCTCTGCCCTGCTCTGGCATACGGCCTAACAGTCACAATTTGGGCGGGACTTTCAGGATTTGAAAGGCTCGATTCCGCATCATGGTGCAGCCCCCTTTATGTCCCGATTCAAGTGAGAGCCAATATCTGCAAACCACAAGCTCTGTGCATGCTGCATTGCTATGCCAAGGGTTTCAGCATGACATGCAGTATATACATTTTGTATAGGAAAACTACCAGTGTTTCCCCCCAAAATAACAGAGTAACCAAGCAGCTCAGGGTGACCCAAACTACTAGGAATGTATAGGGGGATAAAAGGAACCAAAAAGCCCTCCTACTAAAAAAGCAAAGCTTGGTGTAATTGCCTTCTTATAACAGAAGGAAATTTGCAATAATTCAGTTATAAATGAACATTTGTGGTTACCCACAATGCACTACTACTAAATATGCAAATGATCCCTTTTTGCCCTTGTTAAGCCAAGCAAGCATCCAGAACCGCTGGTGTATAGCAAGCCTATAGCTTTAAGTTTTACACAGCCATATCAAACCCACATGTAGACAGCCTGTTTCGGACTTTTGGTCCTCATCAGTACATGGCAGGGATTGACAAGGCTGTATGCAATAGGGCTTGGACGAGTACAACAGAGTAACCAAGCAGCTCAGGGTGACCCAAACTACTAGGAATGTATAGGGGGATAAAAGGAACCAAAAAGCCCTCCTACTAAAAAAGCAAAGCTTAGTGTAATTGCCTTCTTATAACAGAAGGAAATTTGCAATAATTCAGTTATAAATGAACATTTGTGGTTACCCACAATGCACTACTACTAAATATGCAAATGATGCCTTTTTGCCCTTGTTAAGCCAAGCAAGCATCCAGAACCGCTGGTGTATAGCAAGCCTATAGCTTTAAGTTTTACACAGCCATATTGTAAGGCTTGGTGGTGTATTCTCCAGTCAGCATGCAACGCATGAGCTGGCGTGGAGGAGGTACACACACTAGCACCAGGAAACAGGCTATCCCTAGTATAGTGGAGGGGAGGACTGACTCCAATAGGAGATTGTGGCGCACAGAGCCGGTGCAGATCTGACAGCCACAAACAATGCTTTCGTTATAACGTCTCAGCGCAAAGTAGCGCTGAGCGCATAAACCAGAACTGAGGAGATCAGGACAGGTAGACAGAATGAACGCTTGCTAGCTAGCGGCTACTTAGCGACAGCAAGCGTCCAAAACCAGACAGACTGGAATGAGGCAGCCAATGCGCTGCGGCGATGGCGTGCCTCACAAAGACAGGACAGGACAGTCAGAAAATAGCAGGATTAAGATAGATGAACGTAACACAGATAAATATACAATAAGTATGTTTTCCTAGCGTATTACAATTACAGCTATCAATGAAACTATTTGTAACTTCTGACTAACATATGTATATATCGGCAATGAACCGATATATGACATAAGCAGGAACGCTGACTAGGACTGGAGTAATACAGGGAACAGGACTCAGAAGGATTCGCTATCTCTTCGCAGAGATGAACGCAATCCACAAACAGTAACAGAACAGGATTCAGAAGGATTCGTTATCTCTTCGCAGAGATGAACGCAATCCACAAACAGGAACAGAACAGGATTCAGAAGGATTCGTTATCTCTTCGCAGAGATGAACGCAATCCACAAACAGGACCAGGAACAGGATAACTAGCTCAGCACGGGTGTTCACGGTACGCGCAAACTACCAAAACGTGCTGGAAAACTGACTAACTGAACACAGGAAATAAACAGTTCGTGTACGTATATATCAGCAACACTGATATATCAACGTAACACAAATACAAGGAAAATAATAAACATGCTGGTATGCATATATATTAGCAATGAACCAATATATGATGCAAAGACCAGCAAAGTATCTTTAACAAGAAACACGATCGGGGGCTAAAGCGACAGCAAGACAGGCTTAAGCTGAAGCTATGAAAACCCAAGGAAACCCTGCAGGAAGCAGATCTTTATACTGAGGTCATCCAATGGGAGCAGACATGCAGATTCCCACACAGGTGAATGATAATCAGTCACAAGCTGACAGCAGGGAAAGACAGACAAAGCTATGCAGTTTGCATGGAAATAGATCAGAACTGCCTGAGCTGCAGCACTACTACTTCCAGCAACAGCTGCTGCAGCAGCGATCATCACACATATCAAACCCACATGTAGACAGCCTGTTTCGGACTTTTGGTCCTCATCAGTACATGGCAGGAATTGACAAGGCTGTATGAAATAGGGCTTGGACGAGTACAACAGAGTAACCAAGCAGCTCAGGGTGACCCAAACTACTAGGAATGTATAGGGGGATAAAAGGAACCAAAAAGCCCTCCTACTAAAAAAGCAAAGCTTGGTGTAATTGCCTTCTTATAACAGAAGGAAAGTTGCAATAATCCTACTAATATAATAAATGGGAAAGTTCGGATGTTTGGATATTTGGATGTTTGGATGTTTGTTACTCAATCACGCAAACATGGGTGAACGGATTTGAATGAAATTTGGCACACACATAGTAAATTACCTGGAATAAAGTATAGGATACTTTTTATTCCCATAACCAAAAAGGGGCGGAGACAAATACACATTTCACTGGAAAATGTAAACTTCAGCCATTCTTACACTGTTAATGGCAGGGTTCTCAAACTTTGCACAGTTGGTCATTGGGTGACTGGGATTAATATTCAGGAAAGTGGGTGGAGCCTACAAAAGCCAGAATTCACCTATTGATTTTCAAGGGGAATATTTACATTGCTGGCATTCTTGGACTGTTAATGGCACAAGCCTCAAACCTGGTACAGTTGATCATTGGGTGACCGGGGTTCAATTTCAGAAAGGGGTGGAGCCACAAACAGCCAATTAGATTTGCTTCATTCCAATGCAAATTGTTGATGCCAAACACTGCAAAACTCACAAACTTGGTAATTGAGTAATTTATTAATTGGGTGTTAGGGTTAGAAAAGTGGGCACAGCCAACACCATCCAAATACATAAGCGGGCAATGCGGGTGGGCGGAGACAAATAAATTTTTTTACTGGGAAAATGTAAACAGCAGCCATTCTTACACTGTTAATGGTAGGGTTCTCAAACTTTGCAGAGTTGGTTACTGGGTGACTGGGATTAATATTCAGAAAAGTGGGTGGATCCTACAAAAGCCAATCAAAAATCACCTATTGATTTTTATGGGGAATATATTATTGCTGCCATTCTTGCACTGTTAATGGCACAAGTCTCAAACCTGGTACAGCTGATCATTGGGTGACTGGGGTTTAAATTTATAAAAGAGGGTGGAGCCACAAACAGCCAATCTGATTTCTTTCATTTTAATGCAGGCTATTGATGCAAAAAAAGACCACAAAGCTCACAAACTTGGTCATTAAGTAATTGATTAATTGTGTGTTAGGGTTAGGAAAAGTGGGCGCAGCCAACACCAGCCAAATACATAATCGGGCAATGCTGGGTCATCAGTAGGCGGAGACAAATACAAATTTCACTGAGAAAATGTAAACTGCAGCAAATCTTACACTGTTAATGGTAGGGTTCTCAAACTTTGCACAATTGGCCACTGGGTGGCTGGGATTAATATTCAGAAAAGTAGGTGGAGCCTACAAAAGCCAATCAAAATTCACCTATTGATTTTCAAGGGGAATATGTAATTGCTATCATTCTTGTACTGTTAATGGCACAAGCCTTAAACCTGGTGCAGTTGATCATTGCGTGACTGGGGTTCGAATTTAGAAAAAGGGGTGGAGCCACAAACAGCGAATCAGAATTGTTTAATCTCAATGCAAAGTATTGATGCCAAAGACCGCAATGCTCACAAACTTGGTCATTGAGTAATTGTGTGTTAGGGTTAGAAAAAGTAGGCGGAGCCAACACCAGCCAAATACATACCCGAACAATGTCAGGAAATCAGTGGGTGGAGAAAAGTACAAATTTCATTGTGAAAATATAAACTGCAGCCATTCTTTTAAGAAAGCAAACTTTTGTTTTTCTTACACTGTTAATGATAGGGTTCTCAAACTTTGCACAGTTGGTCACTGGGTGACTGGGATTAATATTCAGAAAAGTGGGTGGAGCCTACAAAAGCCAATCAAAATTCACCTATTGATTTTTAAGGGGAAGATTTAATTGCTGCCATTCTTGCACTGTTAATGGCACAAGCCTCTTGCACTGTTAATCACCTGTACCTGATACAGTTAGCCATTGGGTGATTGGGGTTCAAATTTACAAAAGGGGTGGAGCCACATACAATCAGATTTATTTTATTTCAATGCAAATTATTGATGTCAAACAGTAGCGTCGCTAGCCCTATTTTGGGGGGGCACGTGCCCCCAATCTGTCCTGGGGTGCCACGGATCTCTGCCCGGCCGCCCCCTCTGTCAGCGGCTCCCTCCAGCCGCCGCGTCACTCAGACCTCAGGATCAGGCAGCGAGCCGGCGACCAATCGTGCGGGCGCTAGGACCCAGCGCCCGCACTGATATGCGGACGTGACATCACTTCCGCATATCAAGCGGGTGCGTCCGGCGCCCGCTGGTACTGGTCGGGTCGCCGCTGATCATGAGGTCTGCTGCGAGGTAAGGGTGGGGAGCGGCGGTGGCGGCGGCGGCTAGAGGGGGCCTCCCTGTCACTCACCCACTCCCTAAAGGGCCTCCCTGTCACTCACTCACTCCCTAAAGTGGCTCCCTGGCACTCACTCACTACCTAAAGGGCCTCCCTGTCACTCACTCACTTCCTAAAGGGGCTCCCTGTCACTCACTCACTTCCTAAAGGGGCTCCCTGGCACTCACTCACTACCTAAAGGGATTCCCTGTCACTCACTCACTCCCTAAAGGGGCTCCCTGGCACTCACTCACTTCCTTAAGGGGCTCCCTGGCACTCACTCACTCCCTAAAGGGGCTCCCTGGCACTCACTCACTGCCTAAAGGGGCCTCCCTGTCACTCACTCACTTCCTAAAGGGGCTCCCTGGCACTCACTCACTCACTCACTCCCTAAAGGGGCTCCCTGGCACTCACTCACTGCCT